>NC_060140.1:786197909-787447909 GCF_021461385.2 Schistocerca piceifrons | reverse complement strand
GCCTCGCCAGTATTGTTGCGCCCGCCTGTTCGGCACGCTTGATCTCACTCGCCTGTGTAACGGTATTTCCAGAACGTCCGTTCCACTGAATTCTTTCGTAAAAACTCACTCCCGAGTAGTCTCAAGCAGTCCATTAACACTATCACAGTGGATAACTCAACACTGTCCATCATCACACGCATGTACTGGCCTGAAACTTAAAACAGCGTCTGAGTACATCGACAATAACTAGTAAATTACACATTCATGAAATCTTACAGCTAGTTACAAAATCATATTTACATTCCTTAATCTACTGTGACTCAGTTGAAAACTTAAACTAGCGGTTTGGATTTTTCAATTGATTAATAATCAGTTACTCTTAAATCATTTAATCAAAATTAATTACTTATTAATTACAACTTCTTTAATGACCTCTTGGTCAGGCAAAAGCATGGCAACCTTGCAAATCCTTAAATCTTACACTCTATATTTATATAATTTACAAATTACCCGTTCTGTGGTATTAATCAATCCTTGGTTGGTACAATTTCAAGTCTACAATGTTCCGTATACCTAATAGTTTTCCAGAGCTTGGATACTCTAAGCAATAAGCATTTGTCTGAGGTACACCAATCACTTTATGTGGTCCATTATAAACAAACTTAAATTTAGAGATGTCACTCTCTATCTCGCTCGGTTTCTAATGAGCTTTTACAAGTACTAAGTCTCCGATTGCAAACTTAACAAATCGCGCTTTAGCGTCATGACGACGTTTGCGAGTACTGGCTTTTAGCTTCATTATTTCTCGCAAACAATCTTTTATTGCGCCAATACTAACGTCAATCCGTGGAGGGGATTTGATTATCTCTTCCACTAAACTTTTACTTCTGTTATCTAACAGGATTTTCTCACGTTACAATAGTACAAATTCATGCCTACGTCAGTGGCATCCGTTCAGATAACAATGTGTATAGACTGGTATTGCCTGTGCTCACCGTCTCCTCCCTCGTAAAAACTAACTACTACTGTTTTAGCTTGTGACGTACAAGTCAAAGTTTTGCTTTCGCAATTAATCACTGCATGGTACTTTAATAGCCAACCTAACCCGATAATTACTTCCGTAGTCAAGTCTGGCACGACGACAAACTCTTGTTCAAATCGTGCCCCACATATCTCGAATTTGACAAAAATCTGTTTTGTGACCGGTTTACTGGCCTTCCCAGTAGCACCAATAATTTTCACTCCTGTTACTGGCATAACTACGATACCAGGTGTGTCTTTCAGTAACTGAAATATTTTCCCAGATACAGCACTCAATTCTGCACCGGTGTGAATCAACAAGTTTAGTTGTAGGCCGTGCATATCTGTGCATATCTGTCTACACTTATCCTCGACTGTTTCTTTATATTCCCACAATAAATCCTCGTCTATATTCAGGTCATTCCAGAAAAAAACATCCAGCTTTGATCCTAAATCTGGCGTATCTGGCGGCTTTTTCAGCCTCTGATCACATACAGTTTTACATTCAACACGTTTGTCCCGAGGCTTAGTCTGTAGCTTCGCCTCCAATATCGAAACCATTGAAACGTCCCCTTTGAACATTTTTTACATGACTGTGCTTAAACTGACACACAAAATTTTGTTAGCGCAACGCAATCTGACTTTCAAAATTCCCTACAAAAGAATGGCCCTGACTAACAGTAAACTATACCTTTCACAAATCACTTACCTCACAAAAATCTTCGCTACTCAAGCTACTGCAATACAGCGAGCGCCACTACTGCCAGCTAAATAGAAGATTCAAACTACTGAAGGCACTAACTACTGATAGGGATAGTTAGCAAAATGAAAGATATTAATAGAGAACAAACAATGTATTTACCTTGATATCATCATATACAAATATAGCAGTTCATGACAAATTTCAAAACTCCGCCATCTCTCTCCCCACATCCACCACTGCTGGCGGCTCACCTCCAACTGCGCAACGCTACACGCTGTTCACAGCCAGCTGCCTAACACTACAATGGCGAGTATTACAACAATGCAAAGCAGACACAGACTGCCCACAGCACAGCCAGTGATTTTCATACAGAGGTGGCATTACCAATAAAAAAACCTAAACAGCCTACTTAACGTTGCCAACAAGAAAATATAAACAGCCTACTTACATAGAGAAAACATAAACAGCCTACTTACATGGCCCCCATGCTCCCCACAAAAATTTTTACAAATTTTTTTTTTGGGCAGTGGCCAATAATGATTTGATAAAATTTTTCATAATTACAATAACAAAGAAATCAAATGCACACACTTATTGATACAATGTTGGTCAAAAGCTAAAATTTTCTCACAGTCCATAAAGATAGTCCACATTGTTCATCACAGTAAAAAATGCAGAGTTTTTCTCAAAGTCTGAGCAGTAAAAGAAAATGCACACAGAAGTAGTGGATTTCCATGCCGTCTTGAAGAAGTAGTGTTGTCCTTCCAACAGAAAGACAGTGCTGACTCTTGACATGCTGACAGGTAATGGGCCATAATGGAGCAAACCCACAGCAGAGTCATTCGAAGTTTTGAAGAATATTGGTAGGTAGGTCATCACAGAGCAGACCCACTGGAGTCCTGGTAGAGATTACGGTATTGGTGGGCCACCAGAGGTGCAGACCCACTGCAGTCCTTGTAGAAATAATGGTATTGATGGATCATCAAAGATGTAGACCCACTGTAGTCCTTGTAGAAATAATGGTATTGGTGGGCCATCAAAGATGCAGACCCACTGTAGTCCTTATAGAGATGCCCAGCAGCCATGTGTTGTGACTGTGCAGGTGCACAATCACCATCGAAGAGTCTTGCGGATAATATAGCAAGTCCATAAACCACCACTTGTGCACTCACAAAGTTTTTGAAATTGTCCTTAGAACCAGCAATGCTGTTATCCAGTCCCTTGCTGAATTAGTAACACACGTGCAAACACTAACAGTCCCAACTCCTCACTTATTGTCCATATACTATGACCAACAGAAACGTGTGCAGTGAAATGTAACTCACAAGTTACTTAATTTGATGAACTGGTGTCAAGTACAATTTTATAACATGAGAATACCATTACAAAGGTACAAAATACATCATTAAAGAACATAACAATACAGATAACATTTGTAGATAATAGGGGCTTTACAAAAGAATAGAAATAAACATATACATCAATGTTACCGGAATTATGACATGAGTACATACATAAAAGATCACAATAACTTTCGAAACATCAACTTCACACATGAGCATTAAACAGAATAAATAATGTGTAAGCATATTTATAAGGTAAATAACATATTATGAATGCCAATTATATTTGAGGATAACAGTATTCCTCATCATAGTGAATGTAGCTTAATATTAATAGAAGAAAAAATTCTATGAAACTACACAGAGACAGGAAGAAAACAAATACTCAAGGGTACACAAACACATAGTGGGATAACACCAATAGGAAAGGACAGGGTTCGTTTTCAGTGAACATTTGGTACTGCAGTCCAACCCAAAACTTCATATATATTTCCTCTTATTTCATCCTTTGTTTCCACCAAAAAAATTCTATCTAAGCATGCTTTCTGTATTTATATGTTCACACATTTCTTACCTCAACATTTATTTCCAAGAAAATCCTACCTATACCTGCTTTCTGTACGTTTTTCGTATAGATTCTCAATGCATTTCTTCCAATTCATCGCAACTCATTCTCTTCTATAGTCTACCCCCCCTCTTAAGCTAACTTAAATCTACTGAGCTCAGATGCTAAACTAAGGGACGAGGCAATGCAGCAGCACAAAATAAGTAACACAAACAGCAATGCAAAAAATGCAAATTGGCAAAGCTAGCAGCATAAATGAGCAAAAGTCAAATTCAATAACACTATGCCTGGCAAACAGCAGCAACTTATACCTAAACATGACATAGCGCAAGCAGAAAAAATATTACACTAAAATGGCCATGTCTAATACCTATGTCACATCTTAACATTAGAGTGATGCATCACAATTTATTCTACAAAAGAAATTACCAAGTACTTGAAAAGAAAATTATGTGTTACTGTTATTAGTTCCTTCTTATTGTTCTTTCCTTTCCAAGTGCTCCTTTTTTTTTTTTAAAGAATGTGGATCATAAAATAATTATTTAATAGATCTGTTGACAGAAAGTGTTCACATTAGCAAATGCATTTCATTTTATAAAAGCAATGCTGCAACACAGCTGAAAAACAGGTATCAAATGAAATAAGCAGTTACGCAAACCAAAGCATAAAAACATCATTCAATAGTCATGTGGCATTTCGTAAGTCAGTAGCTCTCAACTCTCATAGAAAGACACTTGTCATAATCAGGTGTGCAGATGTACGAATATTTCCCATCAATTCATAAGCATTTCAGCAATTAGCACAAAGTGCGAGTAATCATATGTTTTCAAGTAACGAGGGTGTCGCATTAGCGATGAAAGGCACACCCTAATGGCTTGTTCTCCAGGTGTTTTCCTGTGCTCTGAAAGGCACGCGCTAATGGCTTTTTCTCCAGGCGTCTGACACAGCTGGGTGCCCACGACGCATTATGTGTAGGTGGTCCGTTAACTTTCTTACGGAAATATTTACGACAGCAGTTTCCGCTACAGAGACAGTCGCATATAAAAATATTTCACAGGTCAAGAATTTGCGTTACAAATCTGTAGAAACAAAATGCTATTGATATAACAGTGTCCAAAAAATGTTCAGTGGCATTGTGATACATTCACACATGATTCACACATGTCATAACTCTTAAAGTACGATTCTTGGTTTCCAACATCCTTTTTCACAAGTCAAGAGTCCCTACCCACTATTCATTACTCCTTACCTCATTATACATATACATGTTCGTCGACACTTCTTCAATATTTCATCGTGAGAAATACGTAGCATAATAAACATTCCTCAACAACATAATACACATCGTCGTCGTAATAATAACATCATAACACTTCAGTCAAATCTCAAAATCGTCGTAACTTCCTCCAATAATTTCTAAGCCTAAAATAATTCTCTGCTCATGTCAAAAGTGTCAGCTGCCTCAAACGTACCTTAAAAATCATGATCTCATACCAAATACATCATTCAAAGCTCTCATAGTATCACAATGATTCCGAAAAAATATGAACAGTTTACAAAGTACAGACAAAATACAGTTTCATAAGTGTGAAGTTATCCAACGGTGTAATTGCGTAAACATCTGTCACTGATGTAGTAAAAAACATGTTTATCTCTCAGTTAATTAATCAGATAGCTGTGTAATTTGTGTGTTAGAGAAATATGGTACCGATGTGTAAAGTTGTATAAGCAAATACCATATTAGCTAGGGTTCCTTGTGGTTGCCACACACATGGTACACAAAGTAAGCGTGTACCCCCCTGAGGATCAGATAGCTGTGTAATTTGTGTGTTAGAGAAATATGGTACCGATGTGTAAAGTTGTATAAGCAAATACCATATTAGCTAGGGCTCCTTGTGCTTGTCAAACACATGGTACACAAAGTAAGCGTGTACCCCCCTGAGGATTAATGTAATTATACCCTCAGGTGTTACAGATTACAGCAATGGAATGAAATGTATCACGGAAAACTTTCTTTGTAATTCAAAAATCTTTAAAAATAAATGTTTTAAGTATAAAATTGATCACTCAAATGCGTGTCCTGTAGCGCTAAATGCGCGTCTTGCTGTAAGATAATTCTGTGGAACTGTCGTAGTTATCGTCCTCTGTAAGCAAAGTTCTGCTAAAGTCAATGTACTTACCTCATGATAAACAAAAGTAAAATGCTTTGTGTATAGATATCGTAGTTATTACGCTTATTGTTGTGATGAAGAAAGTACTGTGCTGTAACGTATTGTTGTGCTACAGAAAAGGCTGTCTCCTTGTAGCTACACCATAAAAGTTACTACTAAAACATGTTTTTCTTTCCAGAATAAAACAGAAAACTGTGCAGATATAAAACAGATACACCGCAAAAGCAACAAGGTAAATTGTCACTCATTAGTAGCGTCGTGATAAAATCGTGTAGCTGTTACATAAACTAACCTCTGTGTCATCTGGTAGCTCACATAAAGTACTTTAAATCCAGAATGTATTTTCAAGTAAACCAAAATGTTGCATTAAAAAAAAAGCAGATTATCTTTCAATAAACGGTTTTACGTGTGAAATGTGGTGTAAACCTTTGCTCTTCCTAGTACGCAGAGTTTCAACTTTAACGCAATTGTCAAGTAGTATACGTCGGTAAAGAATACTGGAATTTTTCTCAAGGTTAGCCTCTATGTTATTTTTCCCTGAGCCAGCTGGCGCACGCGGCTGCCTGCTGTGCGGGTCATAGTCTGTCTCTTTGTTGGCGCGCGTCGTTAATGGGATTCGGAGACCGAACTTCTAGAAATTCACGTTGTCGAAAGTGCCCTGCTCTGTTTGAATCTCGCCAGTTCTGATGAAATTCAGGTCTGTCGTTATGATTATCTCGTCTGTCGTCATGTCGGTAAATTTCATAATTTCTTGTTTGGCGGTCATGTGGTGGAGAATTTCTCCCTGAATCGTCACTGTGCGCCGAACTGTTGCGTCTGAAGTTATTCTGCCTCCCTCCTTTTTTTTTTTTTTTTTTTTTTTTTGTACAGCTTATAGTAAAAATCATTGTGTCGGCGAGTAGCATATCGGTCATTGTTAGGTCGTGTCGGCGGTTCCATCTCAAAATTCGGTGTACCTTGCCAATTTCTTTCATAATTACCGAAATGCCCTGTGTTATTATTTTGTGGCTTTTGCGTATTTCTAAGTTCCTCTTCCCGTGTTGGAGCGCGAGTGTCCTCTGAAATACGTAATTCTTGTATTACCTGTGTCAGCTGTTCTTGTACTTCCCGGATTTCTCTTTGGTGTTGCGTATTAATTTGATTCAGATTTTGTTTCAGTTTCCTAATTTGTTCGCACTCTTCTGTGTCATTAAAGACTACCGGTTTTGTGTCATTCAGATTATCATCTACCTTTGTAGATAAGTTAGTGAATTGATCCGAAAGTTCGGCTACTTTCTCCGATAGTGTACTTATTTCCTCAGCGTGTTTTTCTGAACCAAGTTTCAGAGTATCTACTTTGTCCTTTAAGTTTTCCTGAGCTTTTGCAAGTTGCGTAACCGAATCGGTAGATGCAACTGAGTCAAATTTAGCCCACAAGGTCTCATGATTTTCATGAACAATGGTTTGCAGCTCTTTTATGGCTGCTTCGTGATTCTGTAATGCATTTTCATGCCGCGAAAAAATAGGTTGAAAATGCTCACAAATTTGTGTTTTTACGTCATTACAGACTTTTTGACATTTCGATTCAATGTTATGTAACTCAGTAGTTAAATCTTCACGCGTTTGTTCAAGAGTTTGTTCCAATGAGTCTGACTTTTGAAGCTGTTGCTGTGTTTGTCTCTGGTGTTGTTCCATTGTGTCTAACTTTTTAAGATTTTGTTCCACTGTGTCTAACTTTTTAAGATTTTGTGCCATTTGTTTCTGATTTTGTTCAAGTGTTGTGTCTAACTTTTGTGGCTTTTGTCCCATTTGTTGCATTAACTGTAATAACAATGCACTGGTGTCTGAAACATGTTCCTCAGTGCTTTTCGGCAGTGAATTTGCACCGGCAACATTGACATTTTGACATGCAGAAAATGTGTCTTGACTTATTTGAGAAAACGGCGAGAACCCAAAACCTGAGTCTACAGTATTCGCAAAATTGTGTCCTGACATTCCCGATTCCTGAGGCAAGCTGTTGCCGACCGATCGATCGATAATGCGTCCCTCTTCACTAATTGTTACACTGTCCACGCCATTGTTTGCCGCCTGCTCCATTTCCCTATGAACAGTTACCAAATTACTACTTTGAACATCAGCTAATTCATTACTCGGTGGCGCTAACACACTGCTTTCATTTTCACTGTCATTTCTCAGTTTACTTTGGAGCCTAGTATTACGTTTTTCACACGCCATTATTGTCACAGTATTTCACACGACAACACAGAAAAACACAATTTGAAGATCAAAAATAAGAGAACACATTAACATAGCACTGAAAATAATATCTAGTTAATTGCAAGCGCAGCTGCGAAATACTTGGTGCAAATCTACATGCATGCCACAACTGTTTTACTATACAACAATGAAAAACTACAACTACAAAGGAAATTCTCTCTATGATTACGCGCTACCAATAAACAATAGCTACACCAATTACACAAACTACAAGAAAAAATCAGAAGATTCCAGTGAGGTATCCTCGGCTAAGGGTCGACATATGAAACTTCCCCTTTGAACATTTCTACATGACTGTGCTTAAACTGACACACAAAATTTTGTTAGCGCAACGCAATCTGACTTTCAAAATTCCCTACAAAAGAATGGCCCTGACTAACAGTAAACTATACCTTTCACAAATCACTTACCTCACAAAAATCTTCGCTACTCAAGCTACTGCAATACAGCGAGCGCCACTACTGCCAGCTAAATAGAAGATTCAAACTACTGAAGGCACTAACTACTGATAGGGATAGTTAGCAAAATGAAAGATATTAATAGAGAACAAACAATGTATTTACCTTGATATCATCATATACAAATATAGCAGTTCATGACAAATTTCAAAACTCCGCCATCTCTCTCCCCACATCCACCACTGCTGGCGGCTCACCTCCAACTGCGCAACGCTACGCGCTGTTCACAGCCAGCTGCCTAACACTACAATGGCGAGTATTACAACAATGCAAAGCAGACACAGACTGCCCACAGCACAGCCAGTGATTTTCATACAGAGGTGGCGTTACCAATAAAAAAACCTAAACAGCCTACTTAACGTTGCCAACAAGAAAATGTAAACAGCCTACTTACATAGAGAAAACATAAACAGCCTACTTACACCATTTCCTGTAACTCGTCAACTAGTGAGTGTTGCTTTGCTATCAATCCACCAATTGTCACCTTCGTTGATTCCTCTTTGGCCAGATTGATCTCATCTGCAAATCTACCAGGAGGAATGTGCCCAGTAGTATCTGCAATTACTTCCTCTGGATCTGCGCAACCCACACTGCTACCGTCCGACCGTATAACGTCAGCTCTAACCTCATACACGCTGTAATCTACGTGCTTTTCTACCAATCATGTCCGGCTATCACTAAAATTATAGTAATCTCTCTCCTTAATACTTTCGCAATGTTTAAAGTGGAGTTTTGCGTCGGATGGGTTGGCTACTTCTACCACTATAATTTTCGGTAATGTCTGCCGGTTAGGGCCAGAACTTTCCGTTACTACTTCAACATACAACTCCTGCGGGACGAAACAAGACGAATCTTGCTCGTGCTCCCCATTAACATCAGCTATTTCTGGTAAAGTCTGCCGGTTAGAGCCAGAACTTTCTATCACTTCACAAATACTATCTTCCTGCGGGACAAGACGCGGCAAATCCTGCCCGCCCTCCCAGTAAACACTTCTCCCGTACAGGCCCCTATAATCTCTTAGTTCGTCGTATAAGCGTCCGAACTGTCTTAACCAGACCTCATCCCTCTCTGCATCCCCTCGCTCGATGACGGACGTGTTATCCGACATATGATCTTCTCTCAACACTTGCGAATCATTCATAAACTCAATCTCCAGTTCCGCCATTAGTGTTTCAGCTGCCACTTTACAATCGATTTCCGGAACACTGCTTAAATTGTTCTCACTGATAGTAAATGTATTTTCTACTGCCGTGTCTACAACTGATCTACTACTTGTGGACGCACTCCTTTTTCCTAACACTGGCACACTCTCCATACGGAATTTTCATAACGACGACACCTCGATTTACTACTGTATTTGGACCGCCAAAATTTCTCCACGCCCGGTCGGCCGCTCACAGGCTAATGGGTTCCCTGTCTCGTCCCAGCAGATATGCTCACCGGATGCTGCTGAGGCGGCTGATCACACCCTCTGGCGTTATTACTATTCTGCGAAGCCCGTATCACGCTAGTATGATACTGGTTTCCGCCATTCCTGTTATTATTTGCATTGTACCAATTGTCATTACGGTACGAACCACAATTGTTATTGCTACCAAGGTTGCCGTATGCATTATTCCCTTGGTTACCGTAGTTGTGGTTGTTGCGGTACCCGTTGTTGTTACCACGGCCTCTATCACTATCGCGATTACTGCGCCAATTGTCCTCGTCCTCAACTCTTTTCAGGAAATTATTGATTGTCTTGTAATTGTTTCCTGTGTATCGTTTTGTATCATCTGGAAGCTTCTTGTAGAGTTCCCAGACTATTTCGGATTCTGTGTGGCGATCACGCAAATATTACAACTTGCGGATCCAGCCCTCACAAAACTCCTTCATCGAGCCGCGCGAATTCGCATCGAAAGGCCTCGATACAACAAATTCGCGCCAGACTCTTTGTTGTTTTTGCTCTGACTAGTATTCAGCCTGAAACAAATTTTTAAACTCGTCGAAATTCAGGTTCGTGATGTTGAGGTTTAAGCCCCAACGCTTGGCATCACCAGCCAACACGTCAATAACTGCATTAATTTTTCTCTCATTAGTCCATGATCTGGGTAAAACTCTTTCACAATTTTTAATGAAATCCGTCGTGCGTATACCGCCTTTTTTCAAGGGGTCGAACCGCTCCTCTTTCGTTAACAATTCCGAACTATGTGCACAGACTGGCACATAGCTCTGTTTTTCGTCAAGTTTCTTTTCTAATTCCGACACTCTCGTAATTACTTGGCAAGTGGTTGTCGCAAGCGTTTCCACTTCCCTCTTTTTCTCTTCGCGCGTATTAGCCTGCTCCCTCACTTTGGTATCTACTTCGGACACTAAAGCCTCTAAAGTTTCCACCTTCTGTTGGTCCTCTTTTTTCACTAATTGAATTTGTTCCGTCATCTTATTCTCGATGATCGGAGCAACTGCTTCTCCTACATTTTTCTCGATTCTGCTAATTTCGTAATCAAAACGAGTATTTATGCTCGCAATTTCCGCCTGACGCCTATCATTTCCTGTTTAAGATTACCGATTTCGTTATTAATTACAACAATATCTTCTTTGATTTTATCAACTTTTGTGCTAACAACTTCGACATTGTTGTTAACAACATTAATAGCTTTGTTCTGATTGTCTAGCTTCCTGACGATTTTTTTCAGACTGAGCTTCTTGCTTGGCAGACTGAGCTTCTTGCTTGGCAGACTGAGACTTGATTTCGGTAATCAAAACATTCAATTAATCAGTTAAATTCCCGGAAACTACCGGTTTTACTTCCATAGCGGGTTCCTCTTTATTTGTACCCCCGTATTCGTCATCAGTTGGTTCAGATTTGATTTTCGCTTCCGATTCCGAAACATTTTCTTAAGTTTGGAATTCCATTTCTGCTCTTTGTTGCGTCTCGGCGGTCGCGTCTTTCATGCTAGCCGCCCGCTTCTGAACAATGGGTTCGGCGGTGCACGTCTCCCACTGTTCGACCGATTGTTCCATATCCAAGTCTACCAAATTCTGGTAATTGTTGCCTTCACTCATTTTAATAATTTCCAATATAAATGCCAAATCTCAAATCTAATTAGGATTAATCGCACTACTTATTATCGCTGACGTAACGGCCTGTTCGTAACCAGTACTTTGTTGCGAGATTTGCACCATGCAAAATTCGTGTCCACAACAATCTCAGATCCGAAGATTGTCCTGTCACCAGGTCGGCACGTGTAACCTCCCCCTCAATTATCGACCTTAATGACAGTAAAAATTAAACCGCATGCACCTAATTGAAATTTGGGAAAAGCAGTCGTCACCGAAGCTAATTTGTCGGTAAAGAGGGAGGAAAGTGTTACATCTAAATGAAAGGAAAAATGCAACTGAAATTGGCGGAAATTAATTTTGTGAAAAGAGTAAAATTAATAAAGAGAGTAAATGTGGGGTCGCTACGTTAACAAATAATTAGCGTTAATTGGATATTTGAGATGTGGGGAAAATTACGGTCGCCAGTCCAACAGACAAGTACTATAATAACTGACAATGAGAGATTAATGCACATATAATTAGCACTAAAAGCGTGACTACTGAAGGTTGACACGTGTTGTGTGAAAACTGAATGTTTGTCAGAAGTAATAAATTTCGCCACACTCTGACTTAATTTAGCAAAAGAATTAATAAAACCGGAAAACTGAAAGATAATTTAGTGACTGAAATTAATAGTGAGCTTTGTTTCTGAAGCACTACGAAAATCAGTAAAATAAGGTTATTCTTGGGCTACCTCAACAATCATTTCAAGAGCTACTTGAAACTACGCAATTTAGAAATAAGAGATTTAACTTTGAACCTGAATGAAATGATTCTGAACAATTAGCAGTAGTGATATTTAGTACATACCAAGCTCAGCTGCAGTCACAGGTAAGCTAAAATATGGTAACAAAACTCGCACTCTTAATTTGTGCTTGTGTAATCGAAATATTGTGGCCAGCTATGAATACTTTAACTGAAATTTGAAATTAAAGCAGTGGAATGGAATGATATTACTTTAATTCTGGCGGTTGAATTTCAACGACACTCGGGTTCATTCCGGAAAAGGAACGGACCCAGCTTGGCAATGCAATTGGGACAGTGACCAACAAAGGTTCATGATACGTTGCTGTAATTCAAAGAGGCAAATTGAGCAGTTTGAAAAGCTGAGGTCTACCATATAGTTCTAAAACTTTACGTGCTTTTAGTCTTCCTTGTTGGTTGATTGAAGATTTGCAGTCATCGATCGAGGAGGTGGCGACAGTCACTCAAAGTCGGCCGTCGCTGTTGCTGAACGTGGATGTTGGCGCGCCATCTTCTCGACACGGTCAACTGGCGAAACGGGCTCTTGATGTGCGCCAGCTAATGTATCCCGTCCGCCACAACGTGTCAGAAACTATCATAGCAAGTCGAGCGCAATTACATGCTGCCAAACTCCGAAAGCGCGGCAACTCGCGTGAGCGTCACACAACACACCTGCTCCACCGCCCTACTCCAGACAAACTCCCCTTTGCCCGCGCTCCACGTGGCAGAGTGAACACTACCAAAGATCGTAAACTCTTTGGTTCTCCACACGACCTATCGATGTAATCTTTCGATGGCATAGTTTTCCCTATGCAAGACCTGTAACGCTACCGCCCGCTCTCGGACGTACGTTACCTCTGTAAAGCCTGTACTGTAATAAGTTCACGGGCTTCACCTTATAAACAAGGATTTTAGTACATTAGTTGACCGCGTGTACCTAATAGAAGCAAGATCGGACTTATACTCAGTCAATAACTACAGTGATGCAGTCAAGCAAATGCAAAGTATAATTACTCTTTCGCATGGGCAAGAAGTACACACAGTAGATGCTACCTATAATTAATAATTCGGTCGCCAGCCTACTGAGGCAATGAATGAGTTTTTCCTTGTACAAGTGGGTGCATGTACAAGCATAGTAACACGTAGTAATGATGCGTTATATGGCAAAGTTTGGAACCAGAAAAATCCACTGAACCAAAGTTTTCTCTTTTTGTACTAATTTGGACGAGCTAAGTTTACACAACACCACACAGCAATGATTACTACGAACTGCATTTTGTATATTGATCAGACTGAAATCGGGCATAGATTGCCCTAGCATCGACAATCTTGAAAGTACACACACAATGTTACTATTAATGATGGAAAAACACTAATACACTTAGGATTAATATAGAATTTAGCTTTACTGGTCAAATCTGATCAGCACATTTCAAGGTTTGAAAGAATGGACAAGAGAAGGGGGGGGGGGGGGGCCCTGAAACTGTTATGGTCGTTATACTGAAACTATTAAGTACTGAAGGTAAATTAACACTCAAAATTATCAATCGATGGATAACTACTCTTTTGTCTTACTTCTGAATAATTTAACTGTCATTATTTCTGCCTCAAATTAATTAAATAGCATCGCTAACTCAATTAAAAAAAAACTCTCTTCCAATTTAGTCAAACTTTTGTTCTTTACCAACATTTGCAATAACACACAGAACTGTAAACTTCTTTATAGCATAGATTTGTCTGCTGATAATTTTCGTTAATGCTAATAAGTATCCTGAACTGAAAGTCTAATGTTACACAATACGAGGTAAGGATCCTGTCTAGGTCAGTGATCAGGATAAGTCATGGCTAAGGCAATTCTGGTAAAAGTCACGTTATTATTGAACAGTTAGAAACAGTTTCGACACTGGTCCACACAGATACACTTCTAAAGATGAAATAAATGTTTGACCTGTGCAAGTCGGTGCGGCGGTTGGCGGGCAGCGAGATAGCGGGCAGCACAGCACACTTACAAGCACGGCTAAGGCTCTCACTGCATCGGCTCATTCCTTCTTCTTAGCGTCGTAATCTTTCCAATTTTGTGCCTCAGAATATAGCCATGCCAAGTAGTCGTCGGAATCGGTTCATCCGAGGCTCAATGGAATCCACTTTTCCTGGGTAGCCTCCTCGGTACAGTACGTGTTCCTCTGACCGATACTCGACTCCGACTGTTGCTCACCTCCGACTGTTATACTGAGCCCGTTGTGCCGAACCGCGCCCAGTGTGCGTTTTCCCGCCTTGCCTGCCTCCACCTTTTCCCGCTCCCCTACAGGTAGGGTATTCACCACAGGTTTACTACTTCACATATCCTAATGCATTACCTACGTATGGACCAAGTGTTTAAATTACAATTTTCACATCTTACTATAGTTTTAACATTAAATACACTTCCCCTTGATTACCACATTATTTGAAATCTAACATAAATAATAATATTCATTTCAAAAGTTGCTCACAGTTTCTTTAACATAACGATACGAACCGAAAAAGAAGTTCAAAACATTGCTTACATTAATTTATCTAAATTCATAAAGAAAAAAATTATTATATGTACAGTTGTCGTTACAGACCCAGCGTAAAAATACAAATAGTATTTACAAAACAAACCAATTATAATCGACATATATATATATATATATATATATATATATATATATATGTACACAAATAGTAAAACAATTACAATATACAAAGACACAGAAATGTCATATCTTCAGGTAAGAAAATAAGGAAAGTATTTATAGTACAATGGATGGAAATAGGAGGATATGCATTTCCGGCGTTACAAAACTCTAGCCGTACGTGGGGTGTCATTATGTTACAGAAATGTAAGCCTAGGATGGCAACTAAACAAATGGTACAATATCGTCGACATACCACAGAAACGTCATGGCGCGTGGATGACAACTAAAGGGAGCCTTTATGAAAATATATGGTATCATGGGAGTTGGACTTGATATGACTAGGGAGATAGGGCAGAGACTGAGTTACTATTATCAGTTCTCATCAGAATCGACAGCAAATCAACAGCGACAGCAAGAATTCACGTTTAAATGCCATCGTTGCAACCAGAAGATGAAGAGATAGAGAATACGTAAAACGATTCTGAATGGGTATATCTACATCGACATCTACATCCATACTCCGCAAGCCACTTGACGATGTGTGGCGGAGGGTACCTTGAGTACCTCTATCGCTTCTCCCTTCTATTCCAGTCTCGTATTGTTCGTGGAAAGAAGGATTGTCGCTATGCCTCTGTGTGGGCTCTAATCTCTCTGATTTTATGCTCATGGTCTCTTCGCGAGATATACGTAGGAGGGAGCAATATACTGCTTGACTCCTCGGTGAAGGTATGTCCTGAAACTTCAACAAAAGCCCGTACCGAGCTACCGAGCGTCTCTCCTGCAGAGTCTTCCACTGGAGTTTATCATCTCCGTAACGCTGTCGCGATTACTAAATGATCCTGTAACGAAGTGCGCTGCCCTCCGTTGCATCTTCTCTATCTCTTCTATCAACACTATCTGGTATGGATCCCACACTGCTGAGCAGTATTCAAGGAGTGGGCGAACAAGCGTACAGTAACCTACTTCCTTTGTTTTCGGATTGCATTTCCTTAGGATTCTTGCAATGAATCTGCTTTACCGACGATCAACTTTATATGATCATTCCATTTTAAATCATATTGCGTACCCCCAAACAATTTATGGAATTAACTGCTTCCAGTTGCTGACATGCTATATTGTAGCTAAATGATAAGGGACCTTTCTTTCTATGTATTCGTAGCAGATTACACTTGTCTACATAGACATTCAATTGCCATTCCCTGCACCATGCGTCAATTCGCTGCAGATCCTCTAGCTTTTCAGTACAATTTCCCGTTGTTACAACCTCTCGATATACCACAGCATCATCCGCAAAACCCCTCAGCGAACTTCCGATATCATCCACAAGGTCATTAATGTATATTGTGAATAGCAACGGTCCTACGACACTCCCCTGCGGCACACCTGAAAGCACTCTTACTTCGGAAGACTTCTCTCCATTGAGAATGACATGCTGCTTTCTGTTATCTAGGAACTCTTCAATCCAATCCCCTGATAGTTCATATGCTCTTACTTTGTTTATTAAACGACTCTGGGGAACTGTATCGAACGCCTTGCGGAAGTCAAGAAACACGGCATTTACCTGGGAACCCGTGTCTGTGGCTCCCTGAGTCTCATGGACGAATAGCACGAGCTGGGTTTCACACGATCGTCTTTTCCGAAACCCATGCTGATTCCAACAGAGTAGATTTCTAGTCTCTAGAAAAGTCATTATACTCGAACACAATACGTGTTCCAAAATTCTACAACTGATCGACGTTAGAGATATAGGTCTATAGTTCTGCACATCTGTTCGACGTCCCTTCTTGAAAACGGGGAAGACCTGTGTTCTTTTCCAATCCTTTGGAACGCTACGCTCTTCTAGAGACCTACGGTACACCGCTCCAAGGAGGAGGGCAAGTTTCTTCGGGTACTCTGTGTAAAATCGAACTGATATCCCATCAGGTACAGCGGCCTTTCTTCTTTTGAGCGATTTTACTCGTTTCTCTATCCCTCTGTCGTCTATTTCTATATCTACCATTTAGTCATCTGTGCGACAATCTAGAGAAGGAACTACACTGCAGGCTTCCTCTGTGAAATAGCTTTGGAAAAAGACATTTAGTATTTCGGCCTTTAGTCTGTCATACTCTGTTTCAGTCCCATTTTGATCACAGAGTGTCTGGACAATTTGTTTTGATCCACCTACCACTTTGACATAAGACCAAAATTCCTTAGGTTTTTCTACCAAGTCAGTACACAGAACTTTACTTTCGAATTCATTGACCGCCTCTCGCATAGCCCTCCTCACACATTATTTCGCTTCACGTAATTTTGGTTTCACTGCAAGGCTTTGGCTATGATTATGTTTGCTGTGAAGTTCCCTTTGCTTCCGCAGCAGTTTTCTAACTCGGTTGTTGTATCACGGTGGCTCTTTTCCATCTCTTACGATCTTGCTTGGCACATACTCATCTAACGCATATTGTACGATGGTTTTGAACTTTGTCCACTGATCCTCAACACTATTGTATTGAGCCGTCAGGTACTCTGTAATCTGCTTTTTGTCACTTTTGCTAAAGTTTAATATTTCTGTTTACGGCTGAAATCATCGGTGCAGTAATTCAATACCAAAGAGAAACGAAAATCTAATAGTCTCGGGGGACTGGAATTCTGGTTGTAGGTGAAGGAATAGAAGAAATGGTTGCCGCACTACAAGGGGTTGGTACTAGGAATGTGAGGGGAGAAAGACTAATTGAATTCTGCAATATATATCTTGCTAGTTACAGGGAATAGTTTGTTCCAGAAAAATAAGAGGAGGAGGTATACTTGCAAAATGCGGAGAGAGACGGGAAGATTTCAGTAAGATTACATCATGGTCAGGGAGATATTTCGAAATCTGATACTAGATTGTAAGGCGCACTCAGGAGCAAATATTTATTCACGTCAGATCACAGTTACTTGTGATGACGAGTAGGCTGAAGTTTAAGCTGAAGTTTAAGTGACTAGTTAGGAAATTCACTCCCCAAGTAAGTGCGGTACGGAAGTGCTAAGGAATGAGGAGATAAGCGGGAAGTTCTCTGAGGCTATAAATACTGTGATAAGGAATAGCTTAGTAAGCAGTTAGTTGAAGAGGAATGGACATCTCCAAAAAGGACAATCACAGAACCTGAAAAGAAAAATATAGGAACAACTGCGAAGAAACCATAGCTAAAACAAGAAATACCTCAGGTGATCGATGAAAGAAGGAAGTACAAAAACGTTTAGAGAAATTCAGGAATATAGAAATAAAAGTCACTTTTGAATGAAATAAACGAGAAGCACAGGGAAACTAAGGCGAAATGAGTGCAGGAAAAATATAAAGAAATCGAAAACGTCGAAACGACTGACTCAGCATATAGAAAAGTCAAAACAACCTTCGGTGATATTACAAGCAAGGGTGGTAACGTTAAGAGTGCAATGGGATCTCTGCAGTCAAATGAAGGGGAGGGAGCGGATAACTAGAAGAGGTACATTAATGGCTTGTATGAGGAGGAAGACTTGTCTGATGAGGTGACAGGAAAAGAAATGGTAGTAGATATAAAAGAGATAGGTGATCCATTATTTGCCTCAGAATTCACAAAACTTTGAAATACATACGATTGAGTAAGATGGAATGGGTAAATAACATTCCATCAGAATTTCTGAAGTCCCTGGGGAGCGGCAACGAAACGACAATTCACGTATGTGAGATATACCATCAGACTTTCAAAAATTGTCCACACGATTCCGGAGAATGCAAGAGCCGACAAGTGCGAGAATTACAGCATATTCAGCTTAACAGCTCATACATCCATTTTGCTGGCAACAGTATTGAATAGAAAAACGGAAAAGAAAACTGAGAATGTGTTACAAGTCGTTTGGTTTTAGATATGGTAAAGCTAACAGAGATTCAATTCTGAAGTTGCAGTTTATAAAGGAAGCAAGACTGAAGAAAGATCAAGACACTTTCATAGATTTAACAACCTGGAAAAAATCATGCAAGACGTCTGAATATTTAAGAAAAATAGTGGTGAGCTGTAGGGAAAGACGGATGATGCACAATCTTTGCAAGAACCAAGAGGTAGCAATAAGAGAGATAGTAGAAGAATGAAGCACTGTGACTAAAAATGTGTAATACAAGGATATAGTCTTTCTCAACTGCTGTTCAATCTACACATTGGAGAAGCAATGACGGAAACAAGAGAAAGGTTCGAAAGTGGAATTAAATTCGAAGGTGAAATTATATCGATGATAAGGTTCGCTGACGACATAGTTATCCTCACTGAAAGAGAAGAAGAATTAGTGGACCTACTGAGTGGAACGAACACTCTAATGAGTACAGAATAGGGAAGAGAAGTAGCAGAAAAGAGAATACAAAAAGATGAAATTAGAGGGAAGTAGCAGAAATGACAACACCGAGAAACTTAACGCAAGGGTTCGTGATGAGGAAGTAGACGAAGTTAAGGAATTCTGCTGCCTAGGCAACAAAATATCCATGACAGTCGGAGCAAGGAGGACATCAAAACCACACTAGCACTTTCAAAAAGGGCGGTCCTGGTCAAGTAAACTCTACTAGTACCAGACATGTGCCTCAGTGTGAGGAAAAAATTTCTGAGAATGTACGATACTAATGAAACAAGGTCTGTTGGAAAACCAGAAAATAAGAGACTGAAACATTTTAGATGTGGTGTTTCAGAATAACGTTTAAAATTATGTGGACTGATAAGATAAGGAATGAGGAGGTTCTTCAGAGAATCAATGAGGAAAGCAGTATACGGATAACTCGGACAGATATGAGGGACTGTCAGGAAGTTACGATATGCGTTAAGACATCACAGAATAAATTCCGTGGCACTATAGATAACTGTAGAGGGCAAAAACTGTAGAGTAAAACAGAAATTGTAACACACCCAGCAAAGAACCGGGAACGTAGGTTGGCTCTGGACAGGAATTCGTGGCGGGCCGCATTAAACCAATCAGAAGACTGTGATGACTGATGAACCTCCTAACCCCCCCCCCCCCCCCCGCAAAAAAGAATGCTCCCCCAGGCCATCACACCTGCATGTCAGACCGTGTTGTGGGAGACAGTAGAGTTGGAATCGCACCATTGTTTCGGGCGTCTCCAAACACGTCTTCGCTGGTCTTTTTGTTTCAGTTCCAAGTAGGACTCGTCACAGATGACAACTTTCCTCCACCTCCAATCGATGAGATTACAAGCCGCCTTTGTGAGACGGTATAATGAGCTTATGTTGTGATGGGGAGCGGAGTGACGTTGATATCCATAACACGCTGCTTAAAGTGTAACATTCCGAGAAGAGACGCCTGGATATTCAGTCCGAAGATAGTCATAACCAATGCCAAGTGCTTCAAATCAAAACTGGATCTTACGTGCTCAAGGATGAAATGAAATTCGGGGACACAAAAGAGCTTACAGTGCTGCTTCCTAGTACGCTAAATGTTCATCGGGTTGAGTAACCATTAGCTCTCCAGTGTCTGATAACTATATTACTTCTCGCCTTCCTCTTCTATCACTTATCTGCAGTGCAGTCCGGTGACTGTATTTACCGAAGTACATCCCAGGGTTCGCTTCTCAGAGGAAATAGAGCAGCAGACGAGGAACCTCTATTCAACAGGGAGGGAAACCATTCCCTAAAATGGGAATCAGCAATTACCAACGGCATGAGGATGCATAAGGAAATGTCAAACATTGCATCAAGGACACATAATGTGTATCCAAAGGGTATGTGGCCGGAAATTGAAGAAAAGTGTCATAATGATCTATGCTCGCTAATATTCCTAAGTAGCTCCCCGATGCACATCTCCGGGGGTGCTACGAGAAAAAGAAGTGAGGATGAATGGTCGGTGGCATAAAGGGTAATAGATCGCTGTAATAGCGACAGGAATAGAGGGAAGAGTAACGGGGGAATATGGGCTTGGTAGTAGAAATGAAAGAGTAATTATCTGCAACAAATTTCAACTAGTAACAGCAACCATGCTGTTAAAAAATCAAAAGTTGTACGGCTGTAGAAAATGGAGTTCCAGGAACTGCGTTCTTTGTATATAGGAAAGTAGAGCACAGAGTGAGTTACTGTGAACAATTCTGTGGTAGGGTTGCTCTCAGCCGAAATGACAGCAGACCAACTCTTAACATCATTAATTCAAAAACATACAAATGTCACAAGAATATAACGAATAGGTGGAGATAGAGTTTGAGGATATTGATCGGATAATTCCGCATGTAAAGGACGATGATAATCTAAAATAGTGGGCAATTAAATCTCTGTAATAGGATACGGAACAGAGGAAGGAGTAACTGAAGAATATGGGATTAATAGTAGAAATGAGAAAATAATAATCTGCAATCAATTTCAACTAGTATTAGCAAATACGGTTTTTAAAAAAATCACAATAACAGCATGTATAGTTGAAAAACGCCTGGAGAGACGGGAGGGTTTCTATTAGATTTCATCATGGGAAGACAGAGATTCCGAAATTAGGTACTGGATGGCAAGTAATACCCAGGAGCAGATATAGACACGGATGAAGAGCAGGTTGAAGTTTGAGAGACTCGTCCGGAATTACGGACTGCGTTTTAACATCTATAAGGCGATAGATACTGCGACAATGAGTACCACAACTTGCATCTTATTTGTGGAGGAATGGACATCGCTAAACATGGCAATCACGGAGGCGGGACGAACATAGGTTCAGGCATGGTAAATGGGAATAAATTTTGGGGACAAAATAAATAGTTTAGTTGAACAACAAATGGACGAAGTACAAAAATGTTTAGGGAAAGATAGAAACACATATAAGAGTCACTTAGGAATGAAATAAGTAAGAAGTCCTGATGAGCCAATAGGGAATTGCAACAGAAAAAGAAACAGGAACCGTAAGGGGGAAAAATGCAGCGAAGAACAGATTCAGAATATTTTAAAATCAAAACAGTGTTCAGTGGAACTGAAAGAGAGAGTGGCCACATTAAGCGTGCAACGGTAATTCCATAATTAAACTTAGAGGAGAGAGATAAGGTAGGTTGTAAAAGTACTGTGCGTGACGTGTTTGAAGATAAGAGTGCCAGTACGGAAGACACATGGGATCCAGTATGGCGGACAGGATTTACTAGAGATTTATTAAACTTGCGATGAAATAGGGCAGGAGGGATTGAGAACATTCTTTCGAAACAAGTAAAATGATTGGAAGTGACAACCATACGACTATAAATACGGTATGTCGAATGTGTGAAACAGAATACATACCATCGAACGTTCCGCAAAATATCCTCCAAAAACTCTCGAGTACAGCGGGGCAGGTAAGTGCGACAACAATATTGTACCGTGAAGACACGGCACGATTCCGCGGCTGTCACCTGCACAACTTTTTATTTCACGGCGGCGGCGCTGAGCGGTACTGGACATTAGAGGGCGGGAACGAGGGCACGCATGGAGCAGCGGGGACCCGCGAAGAGAACGGTTATTGGCACTGAGTTGATATGGTCACCATTGCTTCGAAGGCTGCGTGTGATCGCTCCTGGCAGAGGGCAACGACTTCATCTCCGCTGAAAGTTGGAAGTCGTATCGACTGTAGCGAGGTCCATCTGCGCGGCATGCAGACACGGGTGCTAAGGCAATCGTCAGCAAAGCGGGAGCAACCTGAGCATTATTACATTTTTCTCTTTCATATCAGGTACAGAATGCTTCCTCCATGTTTACATACACGTAAATAAAAATCCAGTTTGACAATATTGCGCTTATCGGGGTCAAACTTTGTACTTGTTGTTTTTGAAGGTGGCCTTTAGGCCTGAGATCTAAAATGTCGTCTACTACGGTCCCGATTATCAGGACTACCCACTGTACTTGTTGTTTTCTTTTAGCTGTTGTGCTTAATCATTTAAACTCAAATGGGTAACATTTTAATAATCGGGGGATAACTACTTGTGCCACTCTTCTTGTTATAGTGGCCGTTGCATCTCATCAGTTCAATTTAGTTTTTAAATTTTTTTTAATAAATATTCGGTTAGCCTTGAGCTTGTTCTTGCTTCAATGTGGCCGTTGCGGATAATTACTGAATTATAAACAATTGTAATTGTAATCATCGGGGGTATAAAACATTACCTTGCTGTTATGGTTGAAGTGACCATCGTGCCTGGCCAGTTAAATTCAAATTTTGACATTTTTTAGCAAATAGGTGGTCAGCCCTGAGCTTGTTGTTGCTTCTAGGGGGACCGTTGCGTCTAACCATATTATTTTAAATAAGTAAAATTTTAATAATCGGGGGATAACCCATTGTGTTGCTATTCTTGTTGTAGTGGCCATCATGCTGACCATTTAAATTCATCTTTTAATTTTTTTTTTTGGTGTTTGGTTTTTTGGTATTGTTGCTTCATGTGGCCGTAGCGGCTAATCATTCAACTTTAAATATTAGAAATTTTAATACTCAAGGGATAACCCCTTGTGTTGCTACTCTCCTTATATTGGCCGTAGTGCCTGGTACATTAAATTCAATTTTTAATTATTTTAGTAAGTAGGCGATCATCCCCGAGCTTGTTGTTGCTTCAAGTTAACCGTCGCGCCTAATCATTTGCTTTTAAATAATTGAAGTTTTACTTTTCGAGGGTAATTCGCTTTTGCTTTTTTTCTTGTTAAAGTGGCTGATGTGCTTCGTAAGTTAAAATAAATTTTTAATTCTTTTTAATTAAATAGGTGGACAGCCCTGAGGTTGCTGTTGTGATAAGGTCGACGCTGCATCTAATCACTTAATATGAAAGACTAAAATTTTAATAATCAGGGTACAGTCCCCTTTTGTTAGTTTCTTTTTATAGCGACTGTTGTGCCTAGTCATTTAAATTCTGTTTTAAATTTTTTGGTAAATAGGTGGCAGTACTTGAGCTTGCTGTTGTTTTAAAGAGGCCGCTGCGCGTAATTGATTAAACTTAAACTTTTTGTTTTTATCTAAGGCACTGCTCCTGAGAATTATTGTGTTAGTTTATTTGATTTTAATAATAGTTGGTAAAAATGTTACACATATTTAACAATGCCTTTGATTCTCACTACTCTCTGCTACAAACCTAACAGGCCATGTATCAAAGTACATGCCAAGAATAATATAAGAAGAACGAAAAAGACAATTTAATTTCTGTATGTAACCAGACTCAAGGCACTTTCACAGTGTAGAATAGAGCAAATGTTCGAAGTACTTAGAAAAATACGAGTAAGTTACAGGGAAAGGTTGGTAATATGCAATGTGAACAAGGAGCAGGAGAAAACAAGAAGCATGGAAGAAAAATAAAGAACGTACATTCCAGGTCTCATGATGGCTATTGCTATCGAAAATTGGTGTCAATGTGAAGAGGAATTTTCTGAGCAAGTAAGAACATCCGTTAACACATTATAAAATAACTTCCACTCTAAATTAGGGAGCTGTAGCGGACAGCAGATACTGCAATACGTCAAACAAGTAATTGACGGCGTTGTGTATAAGTGCTACTCCGAGTGATTTATTACTGGCATGGTGAGTGCGTTTAAAAAAAATCGAGTGTATGAACGCGTCAAATAAACTTGCCTTGATGAATTCTACCTGCAGTAACAGCCAAAACCTTGCTACGTACATAATACATGAGTCGCTCAAACACCCAGAAACATTTCATTGGAATTTATTGTGGCAGCTAATAGCCGACGACACGTCCCATATCAGAGTTCATCGCTCTCAGACACAGGGATATATCAATGTACTTGTTGTCAAAGCCACTCATGTCAGTGACTTTTTCCATTCACAACATCTAGTGTGCTTTTTCAGAATAATTTTTAATGTTCGATCAATTTTTGCAATCAAGACGTTCATTTTCATTGCATTTCCTCATATGCCTTTGTGATGCAATTTCATTCGAGCTTGCGACGGAAATACTGCGTGATGTTAGGTTATGTTTTATGAATGTCTTGTAACAAATGGCTCTGAGCACTATGGGACTTAACTTCTGAGGTCATAAGTCCCCTAGAACTTAGAACTAATTAAACCTAACTAAACTAAGGACATCACACACATCCATGCCCGAGGCAGGACTCGAACCTGCGACCGTAGCGGTCACGCGGTTCCAGACTGAAGCGCGTAGCACCGCACTGCCACACCGGCCGGCTGTCTTGTAACAGGTAGATCTAAATGCATTCTGCCGGCCGCTGTGGCCGAGCGGTTCTATGCGCTCCAGTCCGGAACCGCGCTGCTGCTACAGCCGCTGGTTCGAATCCTGCCTCGGGCCTGGATGTGTGTTACGTCCTTAGGTTAGTTGGGTTTAATTAGTTCTGAGTGTAGGGGACTGATGACCTCAGATGTTAAGTCCCACAGTGTTTGGAGCCATTTTTTAAATGCGTTCTGACATGGAAACATTGCTATATCTCCAACGACAGGGATATTGTGTTGGCAATAGGAACAGTTATATAGAATACTAGCCACCCGGCCTGGCTACTGCCAGACTATTTGGGTGGAGTACCATGTTTTGTTTGCGGATTGGTGCGTAGAGTTATGAATAAATTCCAGAAAACAAAGTGAAAGAATCGAATGCCATAACTTTCATACGACTTGGGCAATGTAAGCAGCGAATGGCAGTAAAGTTGTCTGGAGCCGCGAATGTTACGTGCTCCATATTCAGCTCGTGATTCACGTAACGTCCGATGACAATGAAGAGATCACTTCGTTGTGTAAAAAATATTTTAACCAAGTACGTAAATATTTTATGTAAATTTTGGGCGTATGTGCGTGCTTGAGTCATTAATTATGTATCGGAGGCTGGCTGAAACGGGACAAATAAATAAAAAGAAATGTCGGAAAAGCCACCCATGATGCACCCTGATAAGGCAAAAAATTATGAACGCCGCCCACCTCGACATTGGATGCTGCCTATTGGCGTTGCGACGCTCCAACAAAAGTATGTAAGCGGAGCAGACATGGACGGGTGTTCACCCTACCAAAGATGTGGGCTGCAAATGAGAAAATGCATTGAGATAAGCTACTTAGACAAAGGGCATATTAATATTAGGCTGAGCCTTTGAACGGGTATCTCTAAACGGCGAAGCCGGTGCAATGTTCACGTGCTACTGTCATGAGAACCTACGGAAAGAGGTAGGAGGACAGTGAAACTACCACTAGGCCCTATATGGCTGGACGTCCAGCTTCAAAGAGCGTGGGCCTCAGAGGCTTCTCTGCTCTGTAAAGTAGGGTAAATGGTGACCTTTGGCTTCTCTGCCGAAAGAGCACAATGATGGTGCACGCACAAGTTTTTCGAAGCACACCGTTCATCGTACGTTCTTGGACATGGAGCTCCGCAGCAGACCACCCCTACGTGTTCACATACTCACCCAACGACGACGTCAGCTAAGATTGCAGTGGGCTCGGGACCATCGGGATTGGACCGTCGATCAGTGGAAACGTGTTGGCTTTTCGGGTGACTCACATGTTAGCTACATTAAGTCGAATGTCGTCTCCACAAACACCGTCATAGTGGTGAGCGCCAGCTCGAAACGTGCAGCGCGCAACGGACGCAGACTGATAGAAGCAGTATTATGCTACGGGAAACACTTTACTGCGCTTGCGTGGGATCTGTGCTAGTAACCTAAGACACGCTGACAGCTACGAACCACCTGCGCCCCTTCATGCCTGGTGTCTTCACACACTGTCATGTAATCTCTCTGTAATATTATTGTCCGTCTCTCGGAGCCAGAACCGTGCTACAGTGGTTTGACGAGCATTACGGTCAACTCAAGTCAATGTCTCAGCGACAAAATTCACCTGTTGTAAATCCTATGGAACCGACTTAGGTCGCTATCGGGTGCCATCATCACGTATGCAAATTCGTGACTCTTTGTTTACACGAACTGCATCACATTTGCGTAGACTTCTAATGCTACATACCTTCACAAACTTACCACCAAACTGTCGGATCCCTGATACGGCAGAATCAGTTATGTATTTCGTTCCAGAGCCAGGCAAACAAGCTATTAAGCAGGTGATCATAACGTTTTGGCTCATCAGTGTTTATGGTTCAAATGGCTCTAAGCACTACGGGACTTAATATCCGAGGTCATCAGTCCCCTAGACTTAGAACTACTTAAACCTAACCTAAGGACATCATACACATCCATGCCCGAAGCAGGATTCGAACCTGTGACCGTAGCAGCAGCGCGGTTCCGGACTGAAGCGTCTAGAATCGCTCGGCCACATCGGCGATCAGTGTTTATATTTAGCTCGTGTTACAGAACTTCGGTTGTGATGGATAGTAGAATCTGTGATGTATTTTGAGTATCATTGCTTCAGTTCTTTGTAGTGGGCTCTTCATTGCAGACTTCTTCGCGATATCAGACAAAGTATCTAGATCTGATACAAGGATGGCAGAAAATTGAAAGTTAAGACAACCGATGTGCTGCTGAAAGAACGTCTTGTATTGAAAGGAAGCGAAGTGTTTGAAGTTGTTTTCCGGGAAATGTTTTACTTCTATCATAAGAAATAAAACAGCAAATACTTTAAATTCATACGTTTCCCGCCGTGGATTTGTTCTCAAACTGTTGCAGGTAAACAACTGGTTGGAAGAATATGATTATTTCAAATTGTGAGTCTAGATCACATTCTGCTGACGAGTTAGTTCTCTATTCATTATTGCTCATATTTATCACGGAAAGCTGAGTAATTCAATGTCATTTGTTTGAAGAATCTGCAACAATTTAAGCGTGAGAATTCCAGTTGCTAGTCTGAGGAAATCCGAAACGGCAGTCTCAGATTGTCAACATATTACAAAACATGTACTTCTTCGTATACGAGGTCTAGGGACAGCGCTTTTGACTAGTAATGAACACGTTTTCGATTCCGGATTATAAGTGCGTCATTGCTCACATTAACAAAAATCTTCACCAGTGGGGGCCGAGGACATTGAATAAAACGTCACTGTCCTTCTGTCAACGCTCTTGTCACACAGGGCGGAGGAGTGGACAGAAATTCAGGACACTCTCTTCCACTTGGGGTGGGAAACATCCCCTGGAAACCACTGCATTAAAGATACATAATGTGGAGACGGCCTATAATTAAAAAAGTATAGTGATGACCCCATTCGCCAGAAGATTCTGGACTAGATCCCCATTCGGATCTGCGGAGGGGACAGTCAGCTGGGAGGTGATTATGAGAAAAGATTGAATAACCAGAGAAAGGACAACGTTCTACGAGTCGGGGCATGGAATGTCAGAAGTTTGAACTTCGCAGAGAAGTTAGAAAACCTGAAAACAGAAATGATGAGGCTTAGTGGAGGTCAGTAAAGTGAAATGGAAAAAAGACAAGGATTTATGGTCAGATGAGTATATGGTAACATTAACAACAGCAGAAAGTGTTATAACAGGAGTAGGATTCGTTATAAGGGAGGTACGGCAGAGAATGAGTTACTGCGGATAGTTCTGTGATAGCGTTGTTGTTATCACAATCGGAAACCAACTCTGCCAACTGTAATAAGTCTGTTTGCGTGACCATTATGCACAGCAAGCAAATAAATAGTTGTTTTGTAAATAAAAAACCGCCATTTCTTAGTTCAGTTATACATGTCGATGACGCAAGCAAAAGATGAAGAGATCGAGGAAGTATACGAGCATACTGAACGGGTATCTGTACGTAAAGGGGAGGAATGCTAACAGTCTTGGGGGATTGGGATGCCGTTGTAGAGAAAGTAGTAGAAGTAAGAATTACGAGCGAATATGAGATCGGCACTAGGAATAAGAGAGGAGAAAGATTGAGTTCTGCAATAAATTTAAGCAAGTAATAGCGAATACTCTATTCAAGATTCACAAAAGCAGAAGGTGTACTTCGGAAATGCCGTGAGATATATGAAATTTCAGTTAGACTACATCATGTCCAGGCAGAGATTCCGAAATCAGATATTGGCTAGTAAGGTGTACGGAGATGGAGATATAGACACAGAACACAATATTTAGTAACGTCTAACAGTGGCCTGAAGTTTATGAGACTAGCCAGGACGAATCAGTGCGCAAGAAGTGGTGTACGGTAGTACAAAGGAATACATATATATGTTTGATGTTCTCTGAGGCTACAATACTGCCGTAAGGAATAGCTCAATAGGTATTTAGGTCGATAAGGAATGCACATCTTAAGAAGGGCAATCACAGAAATTGGAAAGAAAAATATCGGTGTTCGGGGTCATTCTGGATTACAGAAATACAAGTCCTTTAGGAATGAAATAAACAGGAAGTGCACGGAAGATAAGATGAAACAGCTGCACGAGAAGTGTGATGAATCGAAAAAGAAATGCCTATCGGAAGCACAGACTCTGCACACAGAAAAGTCAAAACAACGTTCGACGAAATTAAAGGTATTGGCTGTAACATTAAGAGTGCAATGGAAATTCGAGTGTTATATGCAGAAGAGAGAGCTGTAGGTGGAAAGAATATACTGAAAGGGAGAACTTGTCTGCTGACGTGACAGAAGAAGAATCAGGAGTCGACAGGGAAGATGGAGGGTATCCAGTATTAGAGTTAGAAATTAATAGAACTTTCCACGACTGAAGAGCAAACAAGGCAGAATTGATAGATAACGTTCGATCAGAATTCACAAAATCACTGGGAGGAAGTGGTAACAAAACGACTTTTCATGTCGGTGTGTAGAATGTACGAGACTGGTTATATATCATCAGAGTTTCGGAAGAGCGTCATTCATGCAAGAGTTCAAGGTTGAAGACTGGAAATAAAATTTAAGGTAAAGGTACATCAGTGGTAAGCTGATGACATTGCTGCCCTCAGTCAAAGTAAAGAAGAATTACAGGAAGCGTTGGATGCAATCACCAGCCAAATGATTACAGCATACAGCACGAAAGTAATGAGAAGGAGCTGAAATGAGGGAAGTGACTAACTTAATATCAGAAATACTGATCATAAACTAGATGAAGGCATTCTGCTACCAACTGATCAAACATAGGCCTTAATTTGGGGAAAAAATTCTGTTAATGTAGGTTTGGAGCACAGCATCGTATGGCAGAGAAACATAGATGTGGGAAACAGGAACACAAGAGAATCGAGGAAATGAGGAGGTTCTACATAGAATCGGCACGGAAAGGAAAATATGGAAAACGCTTTCAAGAAGAAGGGCCGGAAGATAGCATATGTGTCAATACATCAGGGAATAATTTCCATGAGGAAGACAGAGATTGGAATACACCCAGCTAGTGAGGACGGAGCCGTGCTGCGGCTCTCATTGGTGCTGTTTGTAGGCTTCCGTCCTCTGTTGGCGGCCAGACTGTATCGTTTAGTTCACATGGTTGCGGTTGTTTGTCTTCTTCTCGTCTTGACTGGTGCCACATGGATTCGCAAAAGTTGCCTGTCCGCTAGTGGTAGCAGCGGCGGTTATCGATATATAGTAACTGTGTCCCTATCTTTGGGGCGACGTCGTGATTCTTCTAGGTCGAATCAGTGTGCAGTTCGTTTCGGGACAGAGGAGGAGCCATGTCCGTGCAGTGCGGGAACACGCTGGGACCGCTGGCGGCGCGCATAGACTGCCAGATCGAAGGCCTGTGGTCATGAGGGTGCACGACCTCGTCGTAAACCGGATCCTGCAAGCTTTAAGTTGGGTGCATCCCGATTCAGTCAGAGAAAGTTCCACCATTATGAGATCTTCCTATTCTCCAGGGACTTGCGTTCGTGTTGCTGCTCGTTGTGTTGCTGAGGCGAAGAGCAGCGAGTGGAGTGCTTGGGGAAGGGGCAGATCTGATTAGCTTTCCTGGACATCTAATTACTGTTTATTGCGTTTAGTTAGTTACTATTTGTTAAGTTCAACGAGCGGTATTTTTTGTGCCTCGTGGCTGCTAACACTGCAGTTACCTGCCCTGGGGATTAGTGTACGTAACGGCAGTGTACGTCTCCTTGCCTTTCTTGATTGTAGGTTGATTGGTGATACTTATATTCTGGTGGTAGTGATCCCTTTCTCCTTCCGGGCACTCTAAGCACACTATTCTGCTGAGAGAGTCCACACTGCCGGTTCCGTTTGGCGTACTTTTACATCATGGATTTGGTTTATTGGACATCAGGTAGTCTCAGCAAGATTATCATTAGTCATTCATTAGACTGTCACTAGTCTTGTTTACCATCGTGTGAAGTGAATTCAACTCGTGCCTGCCTATCTCATCACTCGTGAAAGTATTTTTGCCGGACCTACTCAGAGGTCGATTGCTGGTGCACCGTCTATCACTGGCCCTTGCGTTTTATTATTGTATTTGCTGTTTTATTGTATGTTTGTAAAATTTTTTATTTAATTGCCATTCTTGGCGTTACAGCAGCTTTAAATGGTTGTGCTACCAAATTTACCATCATTTTGTCTCACCCATTTGGTGATCAGTTGCCTGTCTTTTTAAATTAACCTTTGCTACTGCATTGCTGTTTTACAAAGTGTTTGTTAAATTTTTTATAATTTCCGCACTTGGCATTAAGGGCCTTCAGCCGTGACTGTGGTTACTTGCCTTAAAATTCTAATCGGGATCACATTGGCTTGTTTTTAAAACATTATTTGCTGCGTCTGTATTTTATGCCCCTTTGGTAAATTGGAATGCACTGAAAGCACTATTAATTACACAGTTGTTATTTTCCGTCATTAATAACATGTAACCTATTTGTTTATTGCTGAGTCTGGAATTACCGTTGAAAAACATAAATGTGTAACTGAAATAGGGAACTATAGTAAGTTATGACGGCCCCATCCACAATTGTAACCGAATCCTACCTTCCCTGACTACCAGGTTTCAATTCGTAGTAGAGCGTGGTTATGATTGTAATATCGCCATTTCAGTTACTGTTGGTTTCATTTGTTTATCTCTCTTAGTGTAGTATGATTTCTGTCTTTGGTGTTGTGTTCTGTTTTAGGTGATCAAAACTATAATGGCGGTCAGGCTATGCCGTGGGTTCGGCCTACTGAGGTAGGACCACTTCACTTATGGGCTGGCGATAAGGCGCCAGCCTATTGAGGGTAGTGTTCCGGACTTAGCAGCCCGCTTGCATGCTACCGTTCATCAGCTGGTTGATGTCACGCTGGACGTTGTGGGTGAGACAAAAGCAGCCATAGAGTTTTTGTTTCTAGCTGTTAGGAGTCTTGAGGACAACATTGGCTTTTCAGAGGGCACTCAACCTAGTGGCAGTCAGTGTGAGAACTGATTACAAATAAGATATCACCGCATCATAGGTGAATGCTTGTTTAGAAGAGAGGGTGAAAATAAAATTACTGAACTGAGATTCGATCCCACAACCTAAAAGCAAAGTGGATTCCAATTGTTTCGTCCCAAGGCACTGCTGCTGTCTCGAGTAATTACGACTTTAATCTAGGAGGCAATGGCATCGTTTTTGCAACTTTAATTCGTCGTAATTGAGTCAGTTTATAGGAAATTTTGGTATACAAATCCTTCCTCGTGACTTAGTGTATCTATTAGTCAAAACCGGATTAAAATTCTTGAGATTAATCTACACAAACAGACTCACGTTAGGAAGCGACTTAATTTTATATACAGAGAGACACCCCTACTTGTGTTGTGGCCTTCAGTCCGAAGACAGGCGTCATGCAGCTCTCCATGCTGCTCTATCCAGTGCAAGACTCTTCATCGTCGAACATCAACGACAACCTACATCATTTGTAATGATAATCTCTCAGCCGTCCTCTACACACTCCCAAAATCTGCCTCCAGTAATGAACTGGTGATGTATTGATGTCTCAGAATGTGTCCTCTCAATAGTTTCCTTCTTTTAGTCAAGTTATGCCACACATTTGTATCTCCCATGTTCTACTCAGTATCTCATAATTGGTTACATGATCTACCCATTTAATCACCAGAACTCTTCTGTAGCGACACATTTCAAAGACTTCTATTCTTCTTTGTCCTGAACTGTTTATAATCCAAACACATACCTTCAGAAGAGACGTCCTAACACTTAAATCTATATACGATGTTAGCAAATTTCTCTTCTTCTGAAACACTTTTCTTGACATAGCCGGTCCACATTTTTTGCCTCCTTGCGTCGGCGCTGTTATTTCACTGCCCAAATAACAAAACTCATTTACTGCTTTCGGTGTATTGTTTCCTTATCAGTCCCTTCAGCATCGCCTGATTTAATTCGACTACATTTCATTAACTTTGTTTTGTTGATGTTCATCTTATATCCGCATTTCAAGATGCTGTCCACTCCGTTCAACTGCTGTTAGAACTTCTCCGCTGTCTCTGAGAGCACTACAATGTCATCGGCAAACCTCCAAGTTTTTATTTCTTGCCTCTGAATAACACCTACTCCACGTTTTTCTTCGGTTATCTCTACTGCTTGCTTAATGTACAGACTGAATAACAGTGAGCATAGGCTAGAACACTGTTTCACTCCTTTCTCAACCACTGCTCCTCTTTCATGCCTCTCGACTCTTATAGCTGTCATCTGGTTTCTATAAAAGCTGCATATACGCTTTCACCCCCTGTGTTTTACTACTTCTACCTACAGAATTTCAAAGAATGTACACTCCTGGAAATGGAAAGAAGAACACATTGACACCGGTGTGTCAGACCCACCATACTTGCTCCGGACACTGCGAGAGGGCTGTACAAGCAATGATCACACGCACGGCACAGCGGACACACCAGGAACCGCGGTGTTGGCCGTCGAATGGCGCTAGCTGCGCAGCATTTGTGCACCGCCGCCGTCAGTGTCAGCCAGTTTGCCGTGGCATACGGAGCTCCATCGCAGTCTTTAACACTGGTAGCATGCCGCGACAGCGTGGACGTGAACCGTATGTGCAGTTGACGGACTTTGAGCGAGGGCGTATAGTGGGCATGCGGGAGGCCGGGTGGACGTACCGCCGAATTGCTCAACACGTGGGGCGTGAGGTCTCCACAGTACATCGATGTTGTCGCCAGTGGTCGGCGGAAGGTGCACGTGCCCGTCGACCTGGGACCGGACCGCAGCGACGCACTGATGCACGCCAAGACCGTAGGATCCTACACAGTGCCGTAGGGGACCGCACCGCCACTTCCCAGCAAATTAGGGACACTGTTGCTCCTTGGGTATCGGCGAGGACCATTCGCAACCGTCTCCATGAAGCTGGGCTACGGTCCCGCACACCGTTAGGCCGTCTTCCGCTCACGCCCCAACATCGTGCAGCCCGCCTCCAGTGGTGTCGCGACAGGCGTGAATGGAGGGACGAATGGAGACGTGTCGTCTTCAGCGATGAGAGTCGCTTCTGCCTTGGTGCCAATGATGGTCGTATGCGTGTTTGGCGCCGTGCAGGTGAGCGCCACAATCAGGACTGCATACGACCGAGGCACACAGGGCCAACACCCGGCATCATGGTGTGGTGAGCGATCTCCTACACTGGCCGTACACCACTGGTGATCGTCGAGGGGACACTGAATAGTGCACGGTACATCCAAACCGTCATCGAACCCATCGTTCTACCATTCCTAGACCGGCAAGGGAACTTGCTGTTCCAACAGGACAATGCACGTCCGCATATATCCCGTGCCACCCAACGTGCTCTAGAAGGTGTAAGTCAACTACCCTGGCCAGCAAGATCTCCGGATCTGTCCCCCATTGAGCATGTTTGGGACTTGATGAAGCGTCGTCTCACGCGGTCTGCACGTCCAGCACGAACGCTGGTCCAGCTGAGGCGCAAGGTGGAAATGGCATGGCAAGCCGTTCCACAGGACTACATCCAGCATCTCTACGATCGTCTCCATGGGAGAATAGCAGCCTGCATTGCTGCGAAAGGTGGATATACACTGTACTAGTGCCGACATTGTGCTTGCTCTGTTGCCTGTGTCTATGTGCCTGTGGTTCTGTCAGTGTGATCATGTGTTGTATCTGACCCCAGGAATGTGTCAATAAAGTTTCCCCTTCCTGGGACAATGAATTCACGGTGTTCTTATTTCAATTTCCAGGAGTGTATTATAGTTGTAAAATCTTTCTGTAAATCTACAAAAGCTTTAAACGAGGATTGTCATTCTTTAACGCACCTTTTAAAATACATCGTAGGGTCAATATTGGTTCAGGTATTCCTACTTTACTCCGGAAACCAAAGTAATCTTTTCCAAGATCGGTTTCGACCGGTTTTTCCATTTTTCTGTAAACAATTAGTGTTAATATTTTGCATGACTTATTAAACTGATAGTTCGGTAACTTCCACATCTGTCTTAGAATTGGAATAATAAGTTCTCTTTGCATTCTAACGGTGTTTCACCTGTGTCATGCATGTCGTATAACAGGTGGAACAATAGTACTGACGGAATTCCACCTACTCCACGACCCTTCTTTCGACTTACATCGTCTTGCAGTGTCATATCTCGCATCTCATCTTCATCTATGCCCATTTCTCATTCTGTAATATTTCTTTCAAGTACATTTCCTTTATATTGCCCTTTTATTCCTTTCACCTATAAGTTTTCCTTTCTTTGCTTCGAACTGGTTTTCCATCTGAGTTCTTGATACTCGTATGTATGTTTTCCTATAGGCTATATGAATCTTTCCCCTAGTTATAATGCTTCTACGAGCTTAAATTAGTCGTGTACCCATTCCTAATGAGCTACTTTGCGTTTCCTGTCGATCTCATTTTTAGAAATTTGTACTTCCTTTCGCCTGCTTCATTTTCTGGACATGTATATTTTTCTATTTTCATCAATTAAATCCAGTATCTCCTTCATTATACTAGGATTTCTACTAGGAATTGTCTTTCTACCTATTTAATCCTCTGCAGCCTTCACGATTTCACCTCTAAAAGCTACCCATTCATTTTCTACTATAATACATTCCCGTATTTTTCAATCTCTCGACAACCTCTGTGTCTTTCACCTTAACCTACTCCCATCTCCTTAATTTACTTCTTTTCTTCAATTTCTTCAGTTTTAATCTACAGTTTATAATCAATAAACTGTAGTCAGAGTCCACATCTGCCCCATAAATGTGTCGCAGTTCCTAGCATATGGTTGCTTCCGCTGGTGTTCTGTTTGTATCCCTTTATTATGAATTGGCCTCTGGGGTTTCTGCCAGACATCTCTGGTTATTATTTCTAAAAATTTCACTGTTTCTGACGCCCACGCCTTAGCTAAACCCGCATTCCTGCAGAACAGTGTCTTAAAAGATCGAACAAATACACTCCTGGAAATTGAAATAAGAACACCGTGAATTCATTGTCCCAGGAAGGGGAAACTTTATTGACACATTCCTGGGGTCAGATACATCACATGATCACACTGACAGAACCACAGGCACATAGACACAGCCAACAGAGCATGCACAATGTCGGCACTAGTACAGTGTATATGCACCTTTCGCAGCAGTGCAGGCTGCTATTCTCCCATGGAGACGATCGTAGAGATGCTGGATGTAGTCCTGTGGAACGGCTTGCCATGCGATTTCCACCTGGCGCCTCAGTTGGACCAGCGTTCGTGCTGGACGTGCAGACCGCGTGAGACGACGCTTCATCCAGTCCCAAACATGCTCAATGGGGGACAGATCCGGAGATCTTGCTGGCCAGGGTAGTTGACTTACACCTTCTAGAGCACGTTGGGTGGCACGGGATACATGCGGACGTGCATTGTCCTGTTTGAACAGCAAGTTCCCTTGCCGGTCTAGGAATGGTAGAACGATGGGTTCGATGACGGTTTGGATGTACCGTGCACTATTCAGTGTCCCCTCGACGATCACCAGTGGTGTACGGCCAGTGTAGGAGATCGCTCCCCACACCATGATGCCGGGTGTTGGCCCTGTGTGCCTCGGTCGTATGCAGTCCTGATTGTGGCGCTCACCTGCACGGCGCCAAACACGCATACGACCATCATTGGCACCAAAGCAGAAGCGATTCTCATCGCTGAAGACGACACGTCTCCATTCGTCCCTCCATTCACGCCTGTCGCGACACCACTGGAGGCGGGCTGCACGATGTTGGGGCGTGAGCGGAAGACGGCGTAACGGTGTGCGGGACCGTAGCCCAGCTTCATGGAGACGGTTGCGAATGGTCCTCGCCGATACCCCAGGAGCAACAGTGTCCCTAATTTGCTGGGAAGTGGCGGTGCGGTCCCCTACGGCACTGCGTAGGATCCTACGGTCTTGGCGTGCATCCGTGCGTCGCTGCGGTCCGGTCCCAGGTCGACGGGCACGTGCACCTTCCGCCGACCACTGGCGACAACATCGATGTACTGTGGAGACCTCACGCCCCACGTGTTGAGCAATTCGGCGGTACGTCCACCCGGCCTCCCGCATGCCCACTATACGCCCTCGCTCAAAGTCCGTCAACTGCACATACGGTTCACGTCCACGCTGTCGCGGCATGCTACCAGTGTTAAAGACTGCGATGGAGCTCCGTATGCCACGGCAAACTGGCTGACACTGACGGCGGCGGTGCACAAATGCTGCGCAGCTAGCGCCATTCGACGGCCAACACCGCGGTTCCTGGTGTGTCCGCTGTGCCGTGCGTGTGATCATTGCTTGTACAGCCCTCTCGCAGTGTCCGGAGCAAGTATGGTGAGTCTGACACACCGGTGTCAATGTGTTCTTTTTTCCATTTCCAGGAGTGTATTTGAGATGAACAGCTTAGTTAAATCACCCTGTATGTATAATCTGCATGTGTGTTCGCCCGCATTGTGTGTGTGTGCGCGTGCGCGCTTGTGTGTGTGTGTGTGTGTGTGTGTGTGTGTGCGTGTGTGTGTGTGTGTGTGTGTGTGTGTGTGTGTGTGTGTGTGTCTGTGCCTGCGTATGTGTGTAACAAAAGTATAATGTGACTACAGTATATTTATATTTGAAAATGCATGTCTGATATAATTTGATACAATAAGTATTAAAGAAACCAGTCTTCCATAATTAACTTTTCGCGGTGACTCAGGTTGACAGGAGTCTTCGCTTTCACACTTAATGTTATCTGTGATTATCATTAATTTTGATTTTCAGGGTAATGAATGTTTTAATCAGTGCTTACTAAATACCATATGTTGTGATTAACTTCCATCTCGGATTACTTTATTTTTAACTTTCTCACATGTCGACTAAGAGTTATATTTCATTCGTTTCTTGACGCTCTTCCGCCTACCTTAATCAAAGAACCTAGAGTAATCACTTGCGTTTGCTCCACAGCAAATTAATAAGGAAAGCCCCTCAGAAAAATTAGTGCACCCTTGCAGAGTGAAATTGTTTCCCAGTTTTAAAAGCTTGTCTAGCTGTTTCGTTTCTGTTATATGTAAAGCAACCAAGCTATCTCCATGATATACGAATCTCCGAAACAGCATCTTTCTTAATGTACCTGTCGTTTTATGTTATTCTGCCGTTTAAATTTCTGTCTGTACATTAATGTATTGAACGGATATATTCTCTGTATGCCTTCTGCAGCAGTCTGACGATGTCGTTAGCACTCGGTATTCATAATTTCATTCCTCAATCTACGTTCTATTAATCTTGATCCGAAGTTTGTGCACATTTGTGTGGGTATTTTTTTTTCCTAGTTTAGAATCGTTCTTGCCTACGGTGATGCTGTCATGAGGACGTTCATGTGCCTTGGCGTGTTATTTAGCATTGGGGTGTATTTGCTTAGCGGGTAGTGAGGAAAACAACTAACCCCACTTTTGTTGTTACTCAGATAGCTTAAGAATGAAAACCCTTCCAGAACGCAATTGCCTTGGAATGGCGTATCGATCAGCTACGCGCTTAATACATTATACTAACGATAACGAGTTATCGATCATTTTGATTAGTTGAAATTCTTTCGAAAGCCCAATTAAAATAGAAATGGAATTTAATTGGCAGCACAGCTGGCTCTCAAAATTATACATAACAGAAAATTTTCTTACCTGAATACACTTCTTCCGGACACCAAAGTAGACCTAAATAATGTTGAACATGTTCCTTCGCACACATGTTTCTATCAACGCTATTAAGGCTGTGTAAAATTTTAAGCATTTTTGTAAAAGGTACTGTTAACATCCAATATTATGCCACACAAGTCTTAGACATTAATGGCGCCAAAAACAAAATTGTAACTCACTGCTAACCAGATCTCGCTAAAAATCTGAGCGCTCACAGGGAAACGACGTTTTAATCCCAAACATTGCGATTTGTATACTACCGCCAAGACAACAATGAATGATCAGTTACGGCCGTGGAGACGTAAGTGGGAAGTGTGGCAGGTCGCCGTTGTCCACAGCGAGCACCAATGGATGGCGCTACATCAGCTGCTGCATTTCTTCAACGACGCTTGGGCTGCCCTCGGCGCAATACGCTGTTGTAATGGGACACGGCCGTAATGCAGCTTCTGTGGATTTCTTGTTGGCATAAGTTCAGAATATGATTAACTATCAGCTATGTAGTTTTCTTGCCAATAGGTGTTAGATTTTTATTAAATTCAGCCCCTAACCCATCCAGTTTCCAAATAAAACTATTCACATTATCCTCCTATCAATTGCTGTACTGTTCTTGACAATTGCATCAATAGTTCTGAAAAAACAAAAAAATGTGTGTGAAAACTTGTGGGACCTAACTGCTAAGGTCATCAGTCCCTAAGGTTACACACTACTTAACCTAAATTATCCTAAGGACAAACACACACACCCATGCCCGTGGAAGGACTCGAACCTCCGCCGGGACCAGCCGCACAGTCCATGACAGCAACGCCCTAGACCGCTCGGCTAATCCCGTGCGGCCTGAAAAAACAAAGCAACTATTTGAAAACATAAAACATGAAGGTGTGATAAAGAAGAACATAGTAATTCCAGTTCCAAAGAAAGTAGGTGCTGACATGTGAGAAAATTAACGAACTACCAGTTTAACAATTCACGGTTGCAAAGTACTAACATCAATCCTTTACAGAAGAATGGAAAAACTGGTAGAACCCAACCTCGGATAAGATCAACATGGATTCCGGAGAATGTAGGAACAAGTGAGGCAATACTGATACTACGACTTCTCAGAGAAGGTAGTTTAACAAAGATAAACCTACGTTTATAGAATTTGTAGGCTTAGAGAAAGCTTTTGACAGTGTTTATTGGAATACTCTCTTTCAAATTCCAAAGGTGATAGAGATAAAATACAGGGAGCAAAAGGCTACTTACAGTTTGTACACAATCCAGATAGCAATTGTAAGAGTCAAGGGGGACGACAAGGAAGCAGTGGTTTAGAAGGTGTGGGACAGGTTTGTAGCCTATCTCCGCATAATTCACTCTGTAAATTGAGCAAGCAATAAAGGAAACAAAAGAAAAATTTGGAGGAGAAATTAAAGGCTAGGGCGAAGAAATAGGAACTTTGGGGTTTCCCAGTGACATTGTAATTCTGTCAGAGACACCCAAGGTCTTGGAAGAACAGTTGAATGGAATAGACAATGTCTTGAAAGGAGGATAAAAGATTAATATCAACGCAAGCCAAACGAAGGTAATGGAATGTAGTCGAATTAAGTCAGATGATGCTGAGGAAATTAGATTAGGAAATGAGATATGTTTGTTCTAAATTGAACGCGGCTGTAGATCGTCAACGCGGCGTCCCTTACGCCGCACTGTAATTTTTAGTGCAGTTTTTATTCCACACGTGAGAAGGCTCCTGGAACTTTCCTGTAGTTGCTTACCCGTTTTATTTATTTACACGTCAAGTAACGTAGGACCAAATCGAGGAGCAAATCTACAACGTCATGAACTGTGTCAGTACATGAAATTACAACGTAATTTTTATGAAACCGGAAATTCAAACCATATGTTTAAGTAAATGCAGTCAACAATACAACAACAATCAGCTTACTTTTTCAAGGAAATTCTCGACAGGACAGAAATTGGATGCAGTAGTATACTACATACCTCTCTCCACAAGACTTAAGTAAGTCTGAACCAAATGCAGGATTGATTTCTGCCCAGTATTAACTGAGTGAAAGCTGTTTATTTTTGGGAATAAGCTAATATTGTTAAAAACAAATGACAGTAAGGAATATATATACTGAGAGGCCAATGTCAAAATACCCAGACTTGTGAACAGGGATCTACAAGAGTTTCGTCGACCTACACCACTTATCGCCCGAACCGCCCGTTTCTGAGTCAAAAATATCCTTTTAGAATGAGAAGAGTTACCCTATAATATAATACCATACTATATAAGCGAATGAAAATAAGCAAAGTAGACTAATTTTTATGTCGAACGATCACTGACTTCAGATACTGTTCGAATAGTACAAATGGCAGTATTAAGTCTTTGAACAATATTCTGAGCGTGGGCATTCCACGAAAGTTTTCTATCCATCTGAACACCTTGAAATTAAAGTTTTTCAGTTTCACTAACTACATGCCCATTCTGCGAAATTAAAACACAAGGTTTTGTTGAATTGTGTAAAAACTGAGTCTTACTGTGATTTACAACTACATCTACATTTATACTCCGCAAGCCACCCAACAATGTGTGGCGGAGGGCACTTTACGTGCCAGCGTCATTATCTTCCTTTCCTGTTCCAGTCGCGTATGGTTCGCGGGAAGAACGACTGCCGTAAAGCCTCCATGCGCGCTCGAATCTCTCTAATTTCACATTCGTGATCTCCTCGGGAGGTATAAGTAGGGGGAAGGAATATATTCGATACCTCATCCAGAAACGCACCCTCTCGGAACCTGGACAGCAAGCTACACCCCGATGCAGAGCGCCTCTCTTGCAGAGTCTGTCACTTGAGTTTGCTAAACATCTCTGTAACGCTATCACGCTTACCAAATAACCCTGCGTTAGTTTATTTTCTACAAGCCATGAACTTAGGCCATGGACTGCACTATTTGAAACCCAGCCAATGTTGCACACAACATCCTTTATTGCCAAGCTATTGTCATCAGCAAACAGAAATGTTTTACAGTTAAATACTACAGGGCATATCATTTACATAAATAAGGAACAGGAGTGGCCCCAACACTAATCCCTGGGGTACCCCCCACTTGACCGTATCCCACTCAGATCCCACATTACAGTCATTCTCAACATTGTGAATAATGACCTTTTGCTGCTTGTTTCTGAAGTAAGAGGTGAATCAATTGTGAGCTCCCTGAAGTCAGAGTTAGGGGACCTATAGACAACAACAATTAGAAGTTTAGTTTCACTAAATTCAACTGTCCCTGTATAAAATTCAAATATCTCTTCAGTGCAGTGCCGTGTTAAGTCTATGGACTCAAATGGAATGATGTTTTTCACGTACGTATCCATTCCCCTACCCCATAAGGAACTCCTTGACAAACAGCCAGCTAATCTGTATCCTGGTAAAGGAAGCCTCTGAATTGTCAAATCATTTAAGTGGTGCTCTGACATACCTATAATTTCAGAGTCAACATCTGTAAGCAGTTCGCTAACTTTATCTCTAATACCTCCTATATGTTGATAGAATATGCTAATTACTTCTCTGCTTGGAAGCATGACATCCTCTGAAGGTTAGCCCTTAGTTACAGGGCTTCCTTTAAGCAGATATAACTATCAGCTGATTTCAGTCTAATAAAGGTGCACATACAACACCAACTACTACAGGAATTTTTCCACTATACTGCCACCTATAAGTTTTGCTAGCCTACCCTTCCCATACCTATTGAGATGCAGGCCACGCCTAGTGGAATCTGATCTGCTGATGATAGACCCAACTGGTGCCAATGAAATGTGACTCATGCCCTCTGCCATCAGCGCCCTCTCCAGCTCCATTTAACGCGCCTAACAGCCGCATTACGATGAGGCCGATCAGGACGCTGAAACAGTTGCACGAAATTAACATTGGTGCTATCAGTTTGAGTTGTCCCTGCTCCACTCACTATCACTACCTGATCCCCTTTGTAAAATTCCTACATAACTCCCCTATGCTGTCATTCACTTGAGCCAGCACTGCACTACGCTTCACAATCCTGGTGACCTGGTACTCACTCACCAACACTTCCTGCAGCTGCTGGCCCACACCTCTACCATGCGAACTACCTAGCAGCAGAACCTTCTTCTTTCCGTTTGACATTGCAACTAACCTAGGCCTCCTAACTGCTGAGGACTGCTGCATGTTCCCCTCATCTACAGCTACAAGAGGCTTCTCTCCACTCAACTCTGACGTCTTGTTCTATTATATCAGCGTTCTTTGCTGATTTTGGTTGGTACTTTCTTACAAGAGACTGCAGAAGTCTGAAACAGGTCCACACCATGGTCGCTATATCAGGTGGATATAATTAATTTTCCTGCCTGCCAAATAACAGGGGAAACTAGTGCAGTAAGCTTGGATACCACTGGAGTATGCCTAAATACAGCTTTTCACTAACACAGATGGAATGCCCAGTGGACTGTTGTCACTGTCAATAAATAAAAATCGAAATGCTACCTCCAGGCCTTCTACTGTTCCGTTGAAGCAGATCATTACCAAACAAATATTTGAACAAGCATATTCTTGAACTACATCTATATGTGGCTGAGTCTAGCTTCTGCATTTGTTGATTAAAAATCACTTCTTCACACATTCACATAATCATAGTTACTCAAAATTAATACGAATGTAAGATTACGATAATATTTGTACAAATATTTAGATAGGTAAGATGTGTCTCGGTTTTGACGGAATTAATTATGATTAAACTGTTAGGGATATGCTGGATCTATTCAAAAATCCGAACGTAAAAGTGATTACCAGACAGAACCATAACACGAAATGGCTCTTGCAAGGTTACTACGGCCGTGTATTGGTGCGTATACAGTGAAGCGATGAAAGTCATGGGATAGTGATATAACTCTTATACAGGTGGGGGTAGTACCGCATACATAAGGGCAGTGCGCTAGCGGAGCGGTCATCTGTACTCGTGATTTAAGTGAAAAGGATTCCGATGTGATTATGGCTACACGACGGGAATCGACACTTTTGAACGCGCAGTGGTAGTTGGAACTAGATGCATGGGACGTTTCGCATCTGAAATCGTAAGGGAATTCAATATTCGCAGATCCACACTGTCAAGAGGCATTACCTCTCATCACAAAGCAGTGGCTGACGGTCTTCACTTAACGACCGAAAGCACAGGCGTGTGCCTGCAGTTGTCAGTGCTAAGAGACAAGCAACAATGCTTGAAATAACCGCAAAATTTAGCGTTAACGGGCTACGGCAGCAGACGATCGACGCGAGTGCTTTTGATAACATTACGGCGTCGCCTGCAGCGCCTCTCCTGGGCTCGTCACCACACCGGTGGGCCCCAAGGCCACTGAATGACCGGGCCTCGTTAGGTGAATCCCGAGTTCACTTAGTAACAGCTGATGATAGGGTACGTGTGTGGTGAAGTCCCCACGAAGCCATAGAACCATGTTATCATAAAGATACTGTGCAAGCTGGTGGTGGCTCGATTAAGGTGTGGGCTATGTTTACACCGAATGGACTAGGCTCTCTGGTCCAACTGAACTGATCATTGACTCAAAATTATTACAGTCGGCCACTCTGAGGTCGTTTGAGGCCATTCATGGACTTCATGTTCCCAAAAACGAGTGAGTTTTTATGGATGACAATGCGCTGTGTCACCAGGCCACAGTTGTTTAAGATTGGTTTGAAGAACATTCTGTACGATTCGAGCCACTGATATGACCACCAAGATGGCCCGACATGAATCCCACCGAACATTTATGGGATATAATTGAAAGGTCAGTTCGTGTGCCAGTCTCTGCACCGGTGACGCTTGTTGTAACCACAGGAACAAGCCAAGTCTAATTGCAGTACCTTGAGAATAGTACGTCTTGTGACAGCCAGAGCGAGAGCACCAGCAGCAGCGAGTACTGTTTGTATAAAGCGTTTATTTTGCATTTTGTTTACGACCTTCCACTAAGGAAGGGATTCTATTTGTGTTTATCTGCTCTGCATAGTAACTAACAGTTCTTGATAAAACTTTACGTAGTTTTCGTGTTAGATTTCTTAGTGTTTTCTTGATCGTTTAGAACAGAAAGCGCCCTAAAACCGTCTTTTGTTTGTTTCGCGGCCGTTAGCCACTAGTCACTTGAATCAGCAGTTGTCTTGTGACAGTCAGAGCGAGAGCACCAGCAGCAGCGAGTACTGTTTGTATAAAGCGTTTATTTTGCATATTGTTTACGACCTTCCACTAAGGAAGGGATTCTATTTGTGTTTATCTGCTCTGCATAGTAACTAACAGTTCTTGATAAAACTTTACGTAGTTTTCGTGTTAGATTTCTTAGTGTTTTCTTGATCGTTTAGAACAGAAAGCGCCCTAAAACCGTCTTTTGTTTGTTTCGCGGCCGTTAGCCACTAGTCACTTGAATCAGCAGTTGTCTTCTGACAGCCAGAGCGAGAGCACCAGCAGCAGCGAGTACTGTTTGTATAAAGCGTTTTTGTACTTATTTGCTGCGCTTAGCTTTTAAATAGTTTTTCTGGGAAAACCTAGCGTAGTTTTCGCGTCTCGTATTTCAGTGAGTGTTTCTTGATTATCAGAGTAGCTCATCAGAAGATTATCTTGGGAATTTGTCACCGTATAGAGTAGGGTAAACATAGTCAAGTGTAGGGACTGTGGTTGTTGTGAGCGGACGCAAGGAGAATTGGCCACTCTTCGGGGGCAGGTGGAGGCTTTGTCTGTTAGGCTCATCGAGCTCGAGGCGCAGGCGTCGGCTCGTAGTGGCGTTGGGGCAACTGTGGTGAGACCTATGCCTACTTCTGTGGCCTTGGAATCACATGGAACCCCTGATGTCGCTGCGTCTTCCGGCAGTGAGCATCTTACCGGTCAGCCATCACTCCAGGGTGAATGGCGGACAGTGGTGGGCTCGCGCGTGCCTGGCCGAAAGGCGAAGGTGGGATCTGGCCGCGTGGCAGCTGCCTTACCCCTTTCCAATAGGTACGGGGTACTTCCTAGTGGTGATGACATCGTTTCCGAGCCACCACAGGATGCCTCGCCTGTTGGGCCAGTGGCCGATTCTCCGGCAAGGTCCCGACAGTCACAGAGGGCGGGCCTATTAGTTATAGGGAGCTCCAACGTTAGGCGGGTTATGGAGCCCCTCAGGAAAATAGCGGGTAGGTCGGGGAAGAATGCCAGTGTGCACTCGGTGTGCTTGCCGGGGGGTCTCGTCCGTAATGTGGAGGAGGCCCTTCCGACAGCTATTGAACGCACTGGGTGTGACCGGCTGCAGATAGTAGCACATGTCGGAACGAATGACGCCTGCCGCTTGGGTTCTGAGGCCATCCTTGGTTCCTTCCGGCGGCTGGCTGATTTGGTGAAGAAAACCAGCATCGCACGCGGAGTGCAAGCTGAGCTTAATATCTGCAGCATAGTGCCCAGAGTCGATCGCGGTCCTCTGGTTTGGAGCCGTGTGGAGGGTCTAAACCAGAGGCTCAGACGACTCTGCGACTATAATGGTTGCAAATTCATCGACCTCCGTTATTGGGTGGAGAACTGTAGGGCCCCCCTAGACAGGTCAGGCGTGCACTACACACCGGAAGCAGCTACTAGGGTAGCAGAGTACGTGTGGCGTGCACACGGGGGTTTTTTAGGTTAGAGGGACCCCCCCTTGGGCGAAACGATAAAATACCTGACGGCTTACCAGAGAGGACATTATCATCGTTGATAAAGAACGTCCGTCCTCAGAGACCAAAAACAGGAAAAGTTAACGTAATATTGGTAAACTGCAGGAGTATCCAGGGCAAGGTTCCTGAATTAGTATCTCTTATTGAAGGAAATAGTGCGCATATAGTATTAGGAACGGAAAGTTGGTTAAAACCAGAAGTGAACAGTAACGAAATCCTAGACACAGAATGGAATATATACCGCAAGGATAGGATAAACGCCAATGGTGGAGGAGTATTTATAGCAGTAAAGAATTCAATAATATCCAGTGAAGTTATTAGCGAATGCGAATGTGAAATAATCTGGGTTAAGTTAAGTATCAAAGGTGGGTCAGATATGATAGTCGGATGCTTCTATAGACCACCTGCATCAGCAACCGTAGTAGTTGAGCGCCTCAGAGAGAACCTGCAGAACGTCGTGAAGAAGTTTCGTGATCATACTATTGTAATAGGGGGAGACTTCAATCTACCAGGTATAGAATGGGATAGTCACACAATCAGAACTGGAGCCAGGGACAGAGACTCTTGTGACATTATCCTGACTGCCTTGTCCGAGAATTACTTCGAGCAGATAGTTAGAGAACCAACTCGTGAAGCTAACGTTTTAGACCTCATAGCAACAAATAGACCGGAACTTTTCGACTCCGTGAATGTAGAAGAGGGTATCAGTGATCATAAGTCAGTGGTTGCATCAATGACTACAAGTGTAATAAGAAATGCCAAGAAAGGAAGGAAAATATATTTGCTTAACAAGAGTGATAGGGCACAAATCGCAGAATATCTGAGTGACCACCATCAAACGTTCATTTCTGAGGAAGAGGATGTGGAACAAAAATGGAAAAAATTCAGAAACATCGTCCAGTACGCCTTAGATAAGTTCGTACCGACTAAGGTCCAAAGCGAGGGGAAAGATCCACCGTGGTATAACAATCATGTACGAAAGGTACTACGGAAACAAAGAAAGCTTCATCATAGGTTTAAGAGTAGTCGAATCATAGCTGACAAGGAAAAGCTGAACGAAGCGAAAAAGAGCGTAAAGAGAGCAATGAGAGAAGCATTCAACGAATTCGAACATAAAACATTGGCAAACAATCTAAACAAGAACCCTAAAAAGTTTTGGTCATATGTAAAATCGGTAAGCGGATCTGAATCCCCTATTCAGTCACTCGTTGACCACGATGGCACCGAAACAGAGGACGACCCAAGAAAGGCAGAAATACTGAATTCAGTGTTCCGAAACTGTTTCACTGCGGAAAATCGTAACACGGTCCCTGACTTCAGCCGTCGCACGGACGCCAAAATGGAAAATATTGAAATAAACGATATCGGAATTGAAAAACAACTGCTATCACTTAGTAGCGGAAAAGCATCCGGACCAGACGAGATACCCTTAAGATTCTACAGTGATTATGCTAAAGAACTTGCCCCCTTTCTATCAGCAATTTATCGTAGATCGCTGGAAGAACGTAAAGTACCTAGCGACTGGAAGAAAGCGCAGGTCGTTCCCATTTTCAAGAAGGGTCATAAATCAGATGCGAATAATTATAGGCCTATTTCGCTTACGTCAATCTGTTGTAGAATAATGGAATATGTTTTGTGTTCTCGTATTATGACGTTCTTAGATAATACAAATCTCCTTCATCATAACCAACATGGATTCCGCAAACAGAGATCATGTGAAACTCAGCTCGCCCTATTTGCCCAAGAAATTCACAGTGCCGTAGACACTGGCGAGCAGATTGATGCCGTATTCCTGGACTTCAGGAAGGCATTTGATACGGTTCCGCACTTACGTTTAGTGAAAAAAATACGAGCTTACGGAATATCGGACCAGGTTTGTGATTGGATTCAGGATTTCCTAGAAGAAAGAACACAACATGTCATTCTTAACGGTTCAAAATCTGCAGATGTAGAGGTAATTTCGGGAGTACCGCAAGGAAGCGTGATAGGACCTTTATTGTTTACAATATACATAAATGACTTAGTTGACAACATCGGTAGCTCCGTGAGGCTATTTGCAGATGACACGGTTGTCTACAAGAAAGTAGCAACATCAGAAGACTCGTACGTACTCCAGGAAGACCTGCAGAGGATTAATGCATGGTGCGACAGCTGGCAGCTTTCCCTAAACGTAGATAAATGTAATATAATGCGCATACATAGGGGCAGAAATCCATTCCAGTACGATTATGCCATAGGTGGTAAATCATTGGAAGCGGTAACGACCGTAAAATACTTAGGAGTTACTATCCGGAGCGATCTGAAGTGGAATGATCACATAAAACAAATAGTGGGAAAAGCAGGCGCCAGGTTGAGATTCATAGAAAGAATTCTAAGAAAATGTGACTCATCGACGAAAGAAGTAGCTTACAAAACGCTTGTTCGTCCGATTCTTGAGTATTGCTCATCAGTATGGGACCCTTACCAGGATGGATTAATAGAAGAGATAGACATGATCCAGCGAAAAGCAGCGCGATTCGTCATGGGGACATTTAGTCAGCGCGAGAGCGTTACGGAGATGCTGAACAAGCTCCAGTGGCGGACACTTCAAGAAAGGCGTTACGCAATACGGAGAGGTTTATTATCGAAATTACGAGAGAGCACATTCCGGGAAGAGATGGGCAACATATTACTACCGCCCACATATATCTCGCGTAATGATCACAACGAAAAGATCCGAGAAATTAGAGCAAATACGGAGACTTACAAGCAGTCGTTCTTCCCACGCACAATTCGTGAATGGAACAGGGAAGGGGGGATCAGATAGTGGTACAATAAGTACCCTCCGCCACACACCGTAAGGTGGCTCGCGGAGTATAGATGTAGATGTAGAAAGTTGTAGCGCTGGACGCCAGGCGTGGCCGAGGGGTCAGCCGAGGCGGCAGTCAAACTGCTGGGCAGCGGCGCTTGATCAGAAAGCAAACAGCCAACAGATACAAACGAAGGTCTGTGTAGGGACTCATGATAAGCAATCAATTAAAAAGTGTCAACAGTAAGCATTCCTGGCTAGAGAGAGAGGTCTGGGAGTGGAGAGAGAAAGAAAGAGGGCCCTTGGTGGGGACCGCACTACGTCATGAGGAGCCAATGGAGGGCTCAGGACGCAGTGCGTGACCATATAGGGAGAGGCGCCTCTGCCCCTCCACTCAGCCTCTGAAGAACAATAGCAACAACAATGTTTTAACGATACCAAATAAGGACACGTTGCTTTCGACGCTACGTCAGGCCAAGCGCTGGCGGGGTCGAAGGGGAAACGCTAACAAAACCCGAGAGCACGCCGCTCTGAGGTCTTGTAGTGTCGGGTCTTGTCTGGTGAGGGCGAAGAGTTAGATAGCAGCAGCCGACTTGGGCTGGGGAACGGGCTGTAGGCAGGCAGCCGGAGATAGTCGCTGGAGCGCGTCAGAGCGTAGCCGCGGGACTCTAACGTAGGGTGTTCAGAAACGTTGCAGAACTTCTAGTAGGCAGTCGGAACGGTGGAGTCAGTCACCGTCTCTGTGTTAGACTTGGCCTTCCTGTGAATGCAATCACCGCGCAGTTAGGGTGAGCTGTATTCAGTTAGAATAAACTGCAACTTGTTAAAGTTATCAAGACTTTAATTTCTACCATCTTCCTAGCCTTGTGAAAACCAGGGATTTCTGCATCTTAGCCAGATCAAAAAGTCTCCCTCTCACTAAGGTCAACCGGCTAAAATCCCATCCACGAACCGTGTCGCTCAATCCCTCGTAATACCCACGCTTGGGACGCGACACGCTTTCGCAGTCATGGACAGCTATAGAGGAATGGCATAATTATTTATGCAGGAGACTTGCAACGACTTGTGAGTCAATGCTACGTCGAATTTCTGCTCTACACCGGGTAAACGGAAGCTCGACACGACGTTAGGAGGTATCCTATGACTTTTGTCACATTAGTGTATATCGTGTGCCGATTTCTGTAATATTTGGATTCATGTTAATGTCTCTCTTAAGCTGGTATCCAAATACAAAGTTATATTAGAAATCCTGTCGCTATTTTCATACAATTCACACTTATTCAGCAAGACGACTGGATTCCTTAACTTCAGTTAAACGGCACTGCCAAAAGTCCGCCCGTGACTGAGTCTGTATGTTTGAATGTGAAGTAAGATGTTGACACACACAGTGGTTACGGTTACTACAAGCCACAACACAAGCTGGGAAACGGGGCCAAATTTCTAGTAGTTTACTGTCGAGTTGAGATTCTCACGCACAAATGTTTTATTCATATCTTACAGAAACTAGCAGTACAGCAATAAACAGCCTTTTAAACACGCCGCTAACGGCTATCAAGTAATTTATAGCAATACAACAGTTTAAAAAATTTAAAGAACATTAGTAAACAGGCTACTAAGGTAAACACACACCTTAGTTAATAAAGTACGGTGAGGTAATGAAGCTACCAACACCGCCATTAAAAACAAAAATCAAAGGTCTCAGCGAACACACGATTAATGGCAATGAAGGAATGGAGGAATTTAAAAAAAGTTTTTAAACAAAAGTGTCCTGAAATATCAATAGAACATAACAGATATAACGGACCGTGTAAGGCGGCCACAAATCACCCACTCAAGGATGCTCAGGCTAGGCAGAATACTGACCAATTTAAATACGCCTGTAAACACAATTGCCACTCTCAGGCTGGTCACTGCACCGACTTTTCGCCAGCGAAAACTTGTAACAAGATTGCTTAACGTGCCGACAGAATTAGAGCTAAAATCGTGCAAGGAAACGTTACACCCCGCAGTCCTGAATGAGCGACCACATGATCAACCAACAAGAAGCATAAAATTATTCATAACACACGACAGAATAGCGAAACAACTAAACAGCCAAAATTACACCTCCCACCGGGCAGGTTAAAGGCGCTGCAGTCTGGAACCGCAAGACCGCTACGGTCGCAGGTTCGAATCCTGCCTCGGGCATGGATGTTTATGATGTCCTTAGGTTAGTTAGGTTTAACTAGTTCTAAGTTCTAGGGGACTAATGACCCCAGCAGTTGAGTCCCATAGTGTTCAGAGCCATTTTGTCTTCAATTACACCCGATAGGAAACCCGACCGCCGGAGGCCTCAAGGCAGAAGAGACACTGGTTACACAAGCTTATTACTTTATGATTAAACCTTCTACTAACTTAACTTGCAATTATGCTCGAACGGGCAGTGCACGACCCCCGATGGCAAGGATCCACACATCCGACCGCGCACGCGTCGCCAGCGTACCCAACACGCCACGGTCACGCGACAACACACTCTGTCACCGGAGTTAAGGTCTTTTCTGCAACGTTGACGGGTAGTGACCGCTCCTCCGTGTTAGGTGTCCCCTTTTTAAATTCCAGTGTTAAACGGAGGACTTAAAAAAGCTTGTTAACGTCCCATCAAGGTGAAATGAACAGCAACTATTCATGGGGCGATTCTGTATACAACCAACCCGCGGGGAGCTCTTCCCTCAACTCCACCCGCTCGTTACACACAACCGACATACATCACGTGGCGACTCGATACCACCGACCACGCCTGGTCCGCGCTGGAGAGCCACACTACCCTCCCGTGTCCACCAGACTCTCCGCGCGCAACCCCCTACTTCCGGGCCACCACACGAGGTTACAACCGGTCAGAGATCTCACTTCCTCCATAGCAGTTTCCCGGACGTAAAAGACGCAGATATCGATAGCAGAGGGAAAAGACATCCCAGCAGCCACTTAATGACAGACAACACATGAAACAATCATGCCAGAGGAAGAAAAGGAAAACCAATGCAATTTAAACACAAGGTGTAGCTCGAGTCGATGCACGGCTCGGATGTATTTAGACTTATTATGGTAATTCACAATAACAATAAATAGTTTTACAGCAATTAGTCTTTCCACAGTCCACCTTCTCAGAAAAGAAAGACCTGAGAGAGTCACTTTCCATAACAGAGTCCGCCCCACTGCTGTAAATGAAAGCGTCTCTTCTTCTCACAGTCAAAATAAGGCCTTTATCTGTTTCGTAGACAGTCTCTGCTAGCACGGCTTACACTCGCGCTGCAACAAAATTTTACTAACCTTCATTCTTGAGTCTTGACTGTTCCACACATTACTTTGCGTCTTCTCCACGGACAATTTAAAATAAAATCTTTGTCCCTTCGTTACAAAAATTTTTAGTTCTTTCCAACAATGTTGTTATGACAAGCTTCTTGTAACCTCATCATTCTGCGCGTCCTGAACTCCAGAGGACTGCTTCCATTGTCTGAATATTTTAACTCTCTTCTCAACATTACTGTGTCCTACAACAAAGAGCAAGACAAACGAATTCTTTGTAGAAAACACCAAATTGTTACCATTAATAAAGTAACACATGTTTTCCATCCGTCTTTTCAGCCCGGCCTCCTCGAATCAACTGTTTCCACCAGTTGTTCCTATCCCCATAGTGAAAACTACAAAGAAGAAATTTCAACGTACTGGACCAAAGCTTTATTTTTTACGTATACACTACATAGAAGTCATTTAATACATGTCATACATACTTTCACGTTGCTTTTTCTTTACATGTGTGTCGATACATACATAAAAGTGATTAAAAAAGAAAATCAGCAATATTCAACTTACATCAACGTTAAATCAACGTTACATCCATCGTTTGTCAGTAATAAACGCTTGTCAATTAGCACTGGTGAAAATCACCGTCGCAAGAGACCATGGGACATCTACCTCTTCAGCGAGAAGTGCCGTCAAGTTGCTACGATGTCCCCAATACCTTGCATCCTATGTGTCTTTCTCTATACAAATCGAACTCTCTGTATCGCTTAATAGTGAGGTAACCAGAATTACCCAATAAAAACATACTACTGAATTACGGTACGTTTTCGTAATTTGTATGTTAATGTGGATATTACACGTTAAGTAGGACATAGGTGGAATGAGGCAGAATGGAGCGTGGATTCCAACACACTGCCGCAATACATTTTGATGTCTTACCGAACTACAGTAAGATGGCCGTCTCCCAGTAACAACAGGTCTACTTTGTCAGAGAGGGTTTCTGGTGGTTTGGTGGGTTTATTGTAGTTGGAAGAACGTGGTTATGATTGACTTAAGAACTTCAATACACCAGGACCGTATACATAGTGCACAGCTGCAGGAAGAGTTACAGTTAATATTTTATAGCGACTGAGTATGAGCTGTTGTATTAGCGTTGACAACCCGATGAAAAATGTCTTGGGTAAAATGTTTTACGAGTGACGTACAATTTCATTGCCGGTTCAAAAATTAGCTGCCAGGCATTTTGTAGCTGGCTGTGAAGAGTGAAAGAATTAATGGAAGGATATTAAACAATTTAAGACATTATCTTATGAACTGTAAATGTGGAACGATACATTTACTTTACAACATACACGAAACTTCTCCAGTGATTGTGGCTTGCGAGTCCAGCCCACACTAAGTTTAACAAGTTATTGAAGGTAATGGAGTGGGACGGCCACTGGATTGCAGTGGTTGGGAAGGGCGCTGCAGAAGATCAGGGTAGCACACATTGTGGCTACAGGTACGTGGGACAGAGGCACCCCGTCTGTCAATTAATCATCCGCGTTCTTGTATAGGGGGCGCCACGTTCATCAATAGAGGTGAGGTCCCATAATTCAACTTGTGATGGCAGCAAGACTCTATTAATATTCTGCTCCCCACCCCCCACCCCTCCAAATTCCGAACAAACGCACACATACACATACACACCCTCGTACAATATGGCTATTCACACTCTTGCCGTTTTGAAACAAGTTTCCGGCACTCAATGCCAGTGTTAAAACAGTTTCCTCTCTGTGTGTGAAGTTATTTCTTCCCACTCTTTGTATCTTTTATCAGTTTCAAGTTTGTACAAATGCCTTGTATTCGCAAACGCATGATAAAAACCATGTAAAATAATTTCATGTTCTTATATGCAAGATACATTGGTGCGCACGGGAAAAAGTAAGCACAGTTACAATAGGTGTTAATGTTGCAGTATAGGTTTCACAGAGATCTAACGTTTGCATTGTTCCCTAAGACATACAAACGTTAGTACAATCCATCAGTGAATCATAGTGTTTCGGTTTGATCGTCAGACCATTCAGATGAACAAAGATGACCACAAGTTTGTACATCTAGATCTCCCAAGTGTCAGGAGCGTTGCTCCATGGATATATACTTCCCCACTGCTGACGGTAGCTATACAGACGTAATTTACTAGTCGTTTAGCAGCTCGTGATTAGGGTTTGAACAATTGACGTGAAAACCAATTTCACTACTGCACAACAGCCATCGAGAAGGATCTGCGTCGTCCTTGAGAGGTCACATCCTAACGATCTTTCTTCATACTATGTGGCGAAGCTTTTTATGTGTTACCTCGTAATGAAGAATATCAAAAGATGTCAGACTTCCATTTCTAAGAGCGTAGCAAGGAAACATAACAGAAATGTTAGGAATCTTAATGATAATTTTTGCAACAAAAGACTCTCTAAACGATAATCGAGCTAGACTGCTGCTACCTTCGTATACCTAGCGTGGTCGTCATGAGATGAGCACAGTGGCAAGCATGCATCCATTTCCCTCCCTACAATTTTGCGAATGGAATAGCACAGATACATACTGGTATTAATGTCCTCTCTCTCTCTCTCTCTCTCTCTCTCTCTCTCTCTCTGTCTCTCAGAGCACTAATTCAATTACTAGACACGCTTAAGGTGATGAAGGATGGTTTAAATCACGTAATGGTGATGTCATGGAAGATGGATATTTTGGAATGTCGATCGAAAGGACACAAGTTGTATCGTAGTTTCGTGCACCCGTCCAATAATAAAAACGTACTCAGCCATCATCTCCTTCTGCATTTTGGTCATTGGCCATATTCAAAAGGGTGTACAGCAGCCATATATAAACGTGCAGCACTACTCTGCAATTCACACTGATTTCCTGGGAGAGGGTTTTTCTAACCACCTTAAGGCTACTTCTCTAGCGTTACACTCTCTTAAGAGCGCATGAGAAAAACAAACCCTTTAAAATCTTAGTACAGCCGTTAACTTCTCTTATTTTAGTACGATGATCATTTGTTCCCACGTAGGTTTGTGACAGCAAACATGTTCACAATCAGAGGAGAAAGACGTTGATAGAAATTTCGTGAAAAATTCTTAAAGCATCGAAAGCCAAATTTGTATTAATAAGTAGATGAGAGCACGTTTAATAGATATACTTTTTATTCGTTTAAATGTGGTGAATATTCATACTAGACTATATATTCTCTTCTACGTACTGTAGAATCTGGTTGTAAACGCGATGGTCCATAGTTTTAAAAGATTTGAATTGTAAAACAAGTCTTGCTGCTCTATCAGAGATGCTTTCAATTTGTCTTTTGTAGAGTAAAACCTATATCGAAATAATGACCCATTCTCTTATGAAAGTAAACAAGAGTTAAGAGTTCCTTCTGTTGTTTTCCGTTTCTGATGTTAATATCGTTATTAATTTCCTCGTCGTTATTTGACGTAACTGACAACGGTTTAGGGAATCAAGGCTCTTATTAATGTCCGTCGTTAGTTCCAGAGAGGGCCGTTGGAGTTTTAAGTATCGCTCACTGTAGAGCACAATCGCCGTGCAAACAGTGTCGTCACACTGATGTGTTTCTTTTTTTTTTCTATCCACGAAGAAAGCAAACTTCGCCGTCTGCGTCATCTCCCCGACATACCTAGCTTGCTACTCAAGAAAACAATGTTATCACCATTAGTAACGTAGACTACAACTGTTGTCGGTGGATTATCGCAAATATAAATAGAGTAAATAATGGCTGATGGTGATTAATTAGTGCACAGATTTCGTGGGGACCCCTGAAAAAAAAGGCAAAATTGCGCTCCAATTAGACTGTGAAGTGCCCCACTGATAATTAAGCCTTTCATGGAGACTAAAATATGCCAGTAAATTAGTTTATTGCCACATTTCTATACATTTGCATCCAGCCGTGATTACATGTGAGGTGTTTTTTGAGAAATACACAGTTGCAGCGTTTTGCACTGAAGAGTACTGAAGTGTAGCGGTCGTAGAAGAACTTAAAGCAGTACATTAGTAATACTGAGCAAAGGCTTTCATAATTGTTACTGTCAATAATCGTAACAACATTACATATTAAAAATATGAAAGTTTATTCGTAAATAACATCAAACACAATCTGTTGCAACATTTAAATACATGTTATTTTTATTGCGATACGACACAACAGTTCTATAGCGGTATACAATAATTTATCAAAATGAAGGCAAATATTTATTAAAACATGACACGAAATTCTTTTTGTTACAGATTTTGTATTTAATTTCACTACTCATATAAATTTGAGTCACATAAACCGGTAGTTTCTCTTGCAGTTTATCAGTAAATCGTGGTTAGAGCGCTTAGGTTTGTAAACATTCTTCTGGACGGATATATGTTATGGATTAGGTACCTTTAGCCAACTGTGATTAGAGCATCCAGTTGTCATCGCTCGGAGTCATGTTATTTTTCTTGCGATACGACACAACAGTTCTATCGCGGTATACAATAATTTATCAAAATGAAGGCAAATATTTATTAAAACATGACACGAAATTCTTTTTGTTACAGGTTTTGTATTTAATTTCACTACTCATATTAATTCGAGTCACATAAACCGGTAGTTTCTCTTGCAGTTTATCAGTAAATTGTGGTTAGAGCGCTTAGGTTTGTAAACATTCTTCTGGACGGATATATGTTATGGATTAGGTACCTTTAGCCAACTGTGATTAGAGCATCCAGTTGTCATCGCTCGGAGTCAGTGTGGTTTGGATATATTCCTGGTGAGCTTCGTTTCCATGCTGTTAATTCGAACCAACTAACTAACGACATTCCTAGCGGAAGGTAACAAAAGATTTTCTTACAGCCGTATCCGAGACATGTTTGATGCGAAATATTAAGTTGGTACATAAGTTCGTACCATTCTCCTGTAAGTTCAATATATGTTCTCCTTCACTAGTTACAACAATCTTTCAACGCTGGGATAACTTCTCGATTCCGCTGCTTAAGAAATAACGTGATTTTGAGGCGAAGCTCTCGTCGATCTATGTTCGGAGCGCATTTTCATTCGGCAAGAAAGATCCTTGAAGTTTGTTCGATAGTGTGTGGGAAAGGTGAAACCTGAAGGCTCAAGATAAGGCGAATAAGGAGAGTGTGGAATGAATTTCAGCTCAACTACTGTATTCTGTTCTTTCTAGGTCTAGCAGAATGCATGTGAGAATAACCTTTGAGTATCTCCACGTCTTGCAGTCTTCCTAGTCATTGTTCCTGATCTGTGTCTGCAAGACGTCTTACTTGTCGAAAAAAATTTCAGCAGTGATGGTTGCACGTCGACGAAGCACCACACCGTCTGTGTTCCTCTAGATTCGTAAGATTATCTTTCGTTGGTGAGTGCAGGTCTTTGTCCAGGGAGTTGCTACTCCCTATGTTAGCATAAAGACAACATTGCTCGTCACCAGTATCGGTACAGGATGTGAATGGTCCATGTTGTTCGCAACCCAATTGATGACCAGCAAACAGAGATGAGATTTTAGTCACCCACTAATTTTTATGATTGTGGCTTATAGCAAGCGGTACCCATACTTACGATTTTTTAAAATTCCCCACTGCATGCAAATATAGCACTATGTCACATTTTCCAGTTCTCGAGTACACTGAAGTAGATCATTGCGGATTAACGCTGTAAGACGTGTATATTTCTATTGTCTATTGTGAAACCACAATTTATTATAGATGTTTATATTTTATTAATACGATTAAGTAGGAATAATTAATATTTGTCATGTTGGAAATAATTGTGGTAGCAGGGAATGTTTGCACCAAAGTATTGTTGGCAAGAGAGACTGCACTTTGATATAATTTTAAAAAGGGCGGGAGATACCTTGTATGGATACATTTTAAGAAAAGAGCGGAAAAGACCGCGCATTGATACATTTCGTAATGGTAGCATGGATTGTCAGCACCAGAAACCATTGTTGGCAGGCGCACTTTAGCGTTCGTAGGAAGTGAGTAGTAAGCGATATGAGAAGCGAGTTGGTAGCAGGTCTGAAGCGAGAGGTTGAGAGGAGCATTGTGCCTGCCAGCCACCAGCTACGATTTACAAGAGATTATAAACGGATGTACAGAGACATCAGCTAACTATTATCATAAGAGGAACTAATATTATTGAATTATTTTCTTTGCGAAACTGAAGACTACTGAGGGTATGTTTGAGCAATGCTAGCTGTAAGATTATTGTAAAAAGTAAGTCCCATTTGTACGTTTGTAAAGTCATTTCATTACCAGCAGTAACGTTTTCAGAATATAATTAATCTTTGCCAGCAAAGTAGCATTACTGATTATAATCCGTCCCAAAAACCAAAGACGTAAAACTTTGCAAAAATTTTATTGTTGTCAAGAAAAAGTGTAAATATGAATTATGCAACTTCAGTCAAATTAACTAAAGAATAACGTCAGCATTGCTATTAAAGAATAACTCGAGCTTTGGTAATAAATACAGCCACTTATTATGACAGCCCAGCAGCAGTTAATAGAGTATAGTAAACCAGAGTAAGTATAATCATGTCGCAGTTCGATGTAGCAGTCAGATGGCGATCCAGTAACAGTAAAGAAGGTAAGGAACAGTTTTGGGTTATTGCAGATAACGACTAAGGGCCACGACGACGTCACATTCTATGTTTCGTCGAAATAATCAGAAAATCACTTTTAATAAGCAGCAATTAAATTTTTATGCGAAGATTGAGAAAGAGAACAAATTTCAAAGGGAAGATTTCATTTGTTATTACTAAGCAAGAGATAGAAATCCTAAGGAAAGGTTTCATAGGTTATTGTAGAAGGGAAGGTTGCGTAACAAAATAGATATAGAGGAGACGGGAAGCTTTCACTTGGCGACATTCAATCAGTAAGACTCTTTAGTGAATCTATTGTGAAAAGGAATATACTGACTCTGACAATTGTATGAATAAGCTATTGTTAAGTGGCACAATGCTTATACTAAACTGTATACCTTTAATTCACCGCCCGTTGGCAATTCTGTTTGCTGTATTGATTCTGCGCTGAAAATTGTTTGTTCAGTGTTCAATCCTCTTTAAACAATGATATATTTTGTTGTGTGTGCTAATTATAGACAATGTCCCGCAGGATAATTACTCGTTCTCAAAGTGATATAAGTGTAAAACATACTGACGAGAAATTCTTTTCAGGAATAGACAGAAATAACATGTGTGAAAAACTCGATAGTGAAACGTAAGGTGAACAGACATTCGAGAGTAGTACTAATATGGAATTTTTTGACGAACAATCAACTCCACAAATGCCAATTGATAATGAGACATTAGTGCAAAATAATTTGTTTCTAAATACAACAGACGCTACACAGCCACAAATTACGCGTAGAAGACATAATAGTTTCAGTAACGAAAGCACTATAATTCAGTCAAACAGTGTGAGTCTATTACCTGCCGAAACAGATTCAAACGGTACACAGCTTCACATTCTGCGTAGCAGATGCCACAGTTTTATTGACAAAAATTCCAAAACTACGGAATAGGTGACACGATTAGAATCGTCTGAGGTTGTTCAAATGAACACATATGTACAACCTGTGACAACCAATACAAATACAAACAGAAGTCAATCCGAAATGGATCATATAATGGCATTTTTGCTACAAATGGGACAAGACATGAATCAAAACTTTAACAGAAGGGCAGAAGAGTCAGCAGACCTAAAAAACGAAATCAAGGTATTCGCTGAAAAATGATCATAATCAAACCAAGAATTACACGGCAAGACTCAAGAAATAACAGATAAACAAGAAGCATTCGCGGTTAGCATACGAGAAACAATGACAGAGAACTTTTATAAACAAAACGCTTACATTGATGAACGTTTTAACAATCACACAGAAAACTGTTTGATACGTCACCGCAAACCTGTGCGATTGCAGGATAAAGAACGAAAAGAACTATTACAAGCAATTAATAAACAGCGACAGGACGACAAAAAGAAAGAGTTTGCTCAGGGAAAACTTACGTGGATAATCACATACACTCGATTTCGGATGAAATCGAAACGGTTAAGGAGACAAATATTCAAATACTAGAGAGTCTCATTGAAATCCAATCACACACAACTGAGGCGAAAATTTCTAGAGACACTGAAATCCAGAATATTAGGGATAAATTAACAGAAGAAGTCCAGACACTAACCGACAAAATAGAACACATAGAAATCAATCAAGACCCAGAAAATTTGAAAGCAGATTTTAAGACAGTAACCAAAAGTAATCGTAAATTACGAAACTAATTGACAGAAAAGATCAACGAACTCACTACAAGAATAGAAGTGTTAGATACTAACAATGACAGTAAATCAGATGACACTACACCAGTCTCAGTTCAACAGATTACTAATAGTAAATATACACAAATTACAAATGTGCAACAAACAATCGCAGACCTAGAATCACATAATAATTTGTTACATCAGAAAATCAATGCTTTACAGCAAGGGATAGCTGACACACAAGAAACAACTGTAAACAATCAATTCCAACAGAACACACACCATTACGACATGCCTCAGATGCACAATACATATAAAGTCGGTATACTTCAGAGAGTAAAAGATCTTAACCTGGCAGAAAGACACATAAATTCATATTCACAACATTAAGAAAATAATTACACACATTGACATTACGGTTTCGGCCACAAGCATTTCCTTTCAGTGAGAAAGTTTAAATCATTTAAAAACGACAGGACGCAAATACATCCACTGGACTGGATCCAACAATTCAATGCGGCACTCCCACCATGATGGCCAGTTCAACATAAGCTAGAATTTATTGTTAGTTTTCTTGAAGGGGAACCAGCGAAAAGAATGCGACCAATTGCTAGACAGTGTTTTTCAGTAGAAGCATTTCAGGAAGCATTTCTAGCAGCATATTGGTCAGATACCACACAGAGTAGCATTAAAGATCGGCTAATTAGGCTGCCAGATTTCGAGAATTCTACTTTCCCAACAATGACACAATTTTTCGAGTATATGGTTGAACAAAACCAATACCTCAATGAGCCATACAGTCAATCCGCATTAATACAGCTGTGTATTTCAAAACTCCCCAGAGCATTAAAAGTGTCATTATTAACAGGCCAGCAAAAGGACAGCATCTACGCATTTACAGACATCCTGCAATTGCTAGAGGTACACCAGGCAGATTATACGTTTGTTAAGAAGAACGTTTCACGACATAACGCAAACCAGACAAACAATGCTAATTTTGAGCAAACACGATTTGGCAATAACAATCATAATAAACGCTTTCGCAGCGAAAATGAAAACTTTAGTCGAGAATACACACAGGGAGTTAATGAACAGCAGTTTAACAACAATGTACATTACAATTCAAGACAGTAACAAAGCCATCCAAATAACACGACACATATACGAAAGGAAATGCCAACCGGTCAAACTTTCACATGACTCATTGCGTAGAAAATGCGTCAGGTGCAAGCCATTACACAGGTCAGCCGCAAAATACTCAAAACGAACAAAGAAGCCTTTCAGAGAAACACGTGTGCCTCGCCGTATAACCACAGTTATAATGACAGAAGGAGAGAAAACAAACACCGACCGCAATGGGCATCCAACAATGATAATTTTCATAGAAATTCAAACCGTGCACAACAACCAAGTTATCGGATGAATGTACCAGACACAAGATTTCATCCGCCACCTACCGCTAATAACCAAAACGGTAGAACAGTACAGCTCATAGAAAACACACAACACTCCCCGACAGAAAATGAAATGTCTGAACATTTATGACTAGAGATAGCCTGTGACGAATCTCTAAATGACGACACTATGGACAAGGACAGAGAAAAGATAACGATAGAGAATGCCATTATATTCGACGACGTGCGAGACACATTGTTACACGAAAAACCGATCATGCAGAAAACTATATGCCACCCAATAATCCACATAAATTTAAAGTCACAAAATATTTTAGCAATAATTGATTCAGGCTCACCAATGTGCGTAATTAACGAAGACACATTGAACAGATGCAATAGCAATAATGATTACCCAGTATTCCCGTCACACAAAACTAAAGTTAGGGGAACATTTCCAGGAAAAAGCATTGAAGTCAAAAGACAGACACAATTAACGTTTATTTTTGCAGGGCAAACTTTCCACAGCAATTGTTGGATAATTCCACATTTAACAACCGATATAATATTAGGAATGAATTTTCTCGTACAGTACGACGCAAAGATTGACTTTAAATCGTCATACCTAACATTACAGAAGTAAGACAGTGAAGTGGTAGTGAGATTTAAAAACACAGTATCCTCAGAAGAACAAAATATGCACAGGATCGAGATTATTGCAGATTCTAAAGCTAACGATTGTTATCTCACACTATACACGAATAAACATAATAACGACATGGCAGAGGAACAGGAGTATAATGTACTAGAGACAACTACACGCAAGGCTGGAGACAGTATAGCAAAAGACGACACAGAACGCACAGAATTAGAGAGTATTCTTGTGCAACATAAAACAGTTTTTAACAATGTTCCAGGAATGAAGAAAGGATTTATATATGAATTTCAGGTGAAAACACTATCCAATCCCGCATATATACACAGAAGCAGTTAGAAAGAGTTAGAGCAATGATTGATCAGGGTATAATTGAACCAGCAGCAAGCCAATATATAAATCCATTACACATCGTTGAAAAGAAGGATGGATCACTCCGTTTAGTTTTAGATTCACGTCAGGTTAATAAAATAATCATTACAGAAACTGACGGACCACAGACGTTAGAAGAGTTACTGCAAAAGTTTCGATCTCAAATCAGGATTTTGGCAAATCCAGTTGGATTCAAATTGCCGAAAGTATACGGCATTCCTTTGCTTTGGTGAATGTTACCAATTTTGTAAACTTTTTTTTGGACTAACGATTTCGCCTGCAGCCTTTATACGAGGCATGAATACAATTCTCCCACAAGATCTGAAAAACAAAATTACTACATATGTAGATGACATTCTAATCGCAGCAGAAAACTGGGAACAGCACAATCACACCCTTCAACAATTACTGAATACATTCGAGCAGAACGGTGTAACTATAAACCTCCGTAAATCTGAATTTGGAAAAGCTTCGATAAAATTTCTAGGTCATAACATTTCACAAACAGGTATTGAACCAGACTCAGACAAATTGCAAGCATTGAAAGATATCGACGTGCCAACAAGTAAGAAGTAACTTCGGAGCCTTTTAGGCCTTATTAATTATTTTAGAAAATTCATTCATTATAATGCATTAGACATACCCCTGGTATACTAGCTCACAAGTAAAAACACAATTTGGTCATGGAGTGAAGACGCTGAAGCTGAATTCGAGAATTTGAAAGAAGCGTTACTAAGCGTACCTTTGTTATCACATACTGACCCAACACAAAACTTTTCCATTGCAACAGACAGTTCAACTACAGCACTAGGAGTACACATTTTCCAGGTAGTAGAGGAGAACGGTAAGACAATCGTTAAACATACTGCGTTTGCAAGCAGTATACTTTCTCCAGCAGAGCGCAATTATTCTGTAACAGAATTAGAGACGCTATGCGTAGTATGGGCATTTAAGAGATTCCGTCATTATCTATATGGAAGACACACCTCAGTATATACCGATCACCGAGCAATCCAGTTCTTATTATCAGCAAAACTTACGCATGATAGATTAAGTCGTTGGAAATTGTATCTACAAGAGTTCGACTTTACTGTTGTACACATTCCAGGAACGCAGAATATTGTTGCCGACGCACTATCGAGATCTATTCACCATAAACGACTAGAGAAAGAAAATACCTTCTGCCACAAGAACCATAGTATTATGTATATCAAAGAAGTAGCTTTCGAAAACTTTATATCATCAGCATTACAGGACATAGAGAGAGAACAGCAGAAAGATGAAACACTAAAAGAGATTGTAACGAAACTTCCTGGCAGATTAAAACTGTGTGCCCGACCGAGACTCGAACTCGGGACCTTTGCTTTCGCGAGCAAGTGCTCTACCATCTGAACTACCGAAGCACGACTCACGCCCGGTACTCACAGCTTTACTTCTGCCAGTTTCATATCAGCGCACACTCCGCTGCAGAGTGAAAATCTCATTCTGGAGAGATTGTAACGCTTTGGCGAGACAAGAGCAACGCAAAAATCAGACATAATTACGCTATACATCAAACTATTCTGTTTATTCGCTCATATCCATGCTTTTAAGCATTCCAGAAAGGGATCAGAAACAAATTGATATGGTATACGCTCCTAAGCTATGCACGTTACAGAGCTAGGTAATGCTTTCTAATTCTTCTACAAAATTGCCACTTCAGCAATATGGAAAAACACATACCTAAAGTTATAGCATCCTGCAAGGTATTTCAGAAAGCTAAATCAACAGTATCACATATTCCACCACTGTATCCCACCATATCGTTTAAGTTAAGACACATGGCAGCAGTAGATATTTTCGGTCAAAACCCAGAACAAGTAAAGGTTATGGTTATATTCTAGTAGCCGTAGAACTGACATCCAAATTTGTAACATTTTATCCACTAAGGAAAGCAACAGCTAGACCAGTATCAAGAGCATTTGTAAGAGATTTTCTATCAGTAGTAGGACATGTACAGAAGGTTATTTCAGGTAACGGACCACAGCTTAGGTCAGACGTATGGAAACAAATGTTAGAGAGTAAGAACATAACAACAATTTACGTATCAAGATATCACAGTTCTTCTAACCCGTCAGAAAGAATAATGAAAGAGATCGGGAAACTATGTAGAATTTATTGCCACAGAAGGCATACAAAATGGGACGAATAAATTTCATAGTTTCAGGAAGTAATAAATGCAATACCCAATGAGTCAACGATGCTCTCACCAACTGTAATACTGACGTATAAAGACCCACCGAATAAACTTACTGAAATGATTGCTTTTCCTAAGAAGCGTAGACTTCGTCATTGTGAGATAATAGACATGGCATTAGCGAACATTAAACGAACTACAGATCGTCGGAAGAGACACCAAAAGCAGGTAAGTAGATTATGCAAGTACGAGATTGGCGATAAGGTACTAGTCCGTACCCATTATCTGTCACATAAAGGGAAGAACCGATGCAAAAAATTTGGTCTTCAATATGCAGGACCATACAGAATTCGAAATATTCCACACGCTAATGTAATACACATTGAAACACTCAGAACAAAAAAATCCAGAGGACACCATCATATGTCAAATATGAAGAAATTCTTAAAATAGAAAAATCTTCTTACAGGGATACATATAGACAGAGTATAACAATGAGCTTTTTGACACATTCCAGCAAGCCCGAACACAGTGAGCTACTAATGGGTTATTTACGAGCACAACAGGTCACCTCGATTCGACAGCAGATAAATACACTGAATATTAATAGCAGTCTTAGAAGCGTTCTCGCGGGACATTTATTTCACATTATGTAAAGTAAGTGCAGCAATTAACAGGACTACTTTAAATGTATAACACGTACATATGATTTTCATACAGTAGTAGCAATTAAATGTATTCTTTAACCCGTGCATACAACATTGTTGTAATAGTTCACCAAAATAAACGCAGTTTTAATTTTAATATAAGTATTGAATATAGAGAAATGTGGATAAATGCTTTACAGGTCATGCCGAGAGCTGACGCGATTTTCCAGATGCAGAGAGATGTTGAAGTCATGCCGTGCGCTGACGGTTATTAACCATGAATATTTTATTATAGGTAATACAGAGAGATATTGAAGTCATGCCGTGCGCTAATGATTATTAACAATGAATATTTTATTATAGGCTATGCAGAGAGATGACACGAGGTACAAAGGAGAGAGGAGAATGAAGATGTTAGTATGTAAGGAATATAATTTAGTAATGCTTTATTTTTATAACAGGTGACACAGCGCAGCGCAGCACTACGGATGGAGAAACCACATGAAATTGCTTACTATACGTACTTTGCTATTCGAAAAAAAAATTCTGCATTGAACATGATTCTTTTACATCAGATACGTACGTAGGAAAAACAGATCACACCAAATGTCAGCATACCGATTCGCACTCTGCGTAAAATACAAATGTTTTCTCTTAAATATCAATGACGATGTGTGCTACACAACTCAAACATAATATATAGTCGACTGACAATATGACTCGTAACTGACGACCACATTACCGAACATACTGAAGTCACAAAAAGTGACATAGTTTGTCAAAATGTACTTTCATATTTCAAAAACTGTAAATTCACACCCTGTGAAGTAATATAACAGTGTCTTTATGTAATTATTTATATGAGTACTAGATTATGATTTATTTAGAGGAAATGTATCTGATAAAGTCACAGAACTTGTCTACTTTATTTAAAATGTTGATACTTAAATGTACTACCAAATTCCACTTACAGAAATATTTGTTTAAGTTATTGATTGTCACGTAATGTAATATGAATTGTAGGCTGAATTCACTACAGGTGGAAAATGTGTTTTTTATGTAATTGTTTAAAACTATAAACTTTTCCAACAGACACACTTTTAAACGTAAAATAAATAATTTTTATGAACATAGAGGAAAGAGATGATGTAAAATTTCGTAATAACGGTATCAACCATATCCGTGACAAAATGATTATACCTGTACCTTAAGTCCTGTACATCCCCATGGTTATGGAGCACAAAGTGAATAGTGAACCACGTTACTTCAATCTACGATGTTTTCTATGAGGTGTCGGCATACCAAGATGTACACCACAGTCATGATGTACGTCAATAGGTGCTTGCATACCAAGATGCACAACATCACTACTAATGGACAATTGGAGTTGGAACTCGTACCTCATGTAGCTGTGGCAATTCAGGCAATTCGACGGTTAACTTAGTGTTTGGTTACACTAAAACTATGGATCAAAGAGGCGACGGAATCACATGGCAGAACCTGGTGTTTTGCTATGTGAGGGAAAGAAACGGACTTTTGAGTGCATTCACAGACAGTTACCAGTGCTTTGACCATGCTATCCCATTCCTTTTTTTCCCTTCCTTGAATATGGTACTAATAGATGCCAATTTATAATGAAACACAAACTATGTTCTAATTTTTGATATCCATTACTATTAGAAATATAAATAACTTTTACTACCTTAAGTACCCTTCCAACTTATTGACTCATATTATTTGTATATTTTGATGTATACTCTTTTGAATATTGTCTTTGTTAGGCTTAGGAAAACAAAATCTTATGACTGTAGATGTATGTGCTTTGTTGAAAGAAATATTATATAATTAACTTACTTATTACTACACATATTTCAATAATTAAATTTTCTCCTTACGTCAAGTCCAAATGACTTAACGACGTAGGAAAATTTTAAGGGAGCCCAGTGGAGGGTTATGTAAGATGTGTATATTTCTATTGTCTATTTTCAAACCACAATTTATTATAGATGTTTATATTTTATTAATACGATTAAGTAGGAGTAATTAATATTTGTCATGTTGGAAATAATTGTGGTAACAGGGAATGTCTGCACCAAAGTATTGTTGGCAAAAGACACCACACTTTGAGATAATTTTTAAAATGTCGGAAATGACCGCGTATGGATACATTTTAAGAAAAGAGCGGGAAAGACCGCGCATTGATACATTTTGTAATGGTAGCAGGGATTGTCTGCACCAGAAAGCATTGTTGGCAGGAGAGACCGCACTTTAGCGTTCGTTGGAAGTGAGTAGTAAGCGAGATGTGAAGCGAGTTGGTAGCAGATCTGGAGCGAGAGGTAGAGATGAGAGGTGTGCCTGCCAGCCACCAGCTATGATTTACAAGAGATTTTAAACGGATGTACAGAGACATCAGCTAACTATTATCATAAGAGGAACTAATATTATTGAACTTTCTTTTTTTTTTTTTTTTTTTTTTTTTTTTTTTTTTTTTTTTTTTTTTTTTTTTTTTGAGAAACTCAAGACTACTGAAGGTATGTTTGCGCAATGCTAGTTGGAAGATTATTGTAAAAAGTAAGTCCCATTAGAAAGTCTGTAAAATCATTTCATTACCAGCAGTAAATATTTGAAGACACGTTTTCAGAATATAATTAATTTTTGCCAGCAATGTTGCATTACGGATTTTAATCCATCCCAAAAACCATCAACGTAAAACTTTGCAATTTTATTGTTGTCAAGAAAAAGTGTAACTATGAATTACGTAACTTCAGTCAAATTAATTAAAGAATAACGTCAGCTTTGCTATTAAAGAATTACGTCAGCTTTGGTAATAAATACAGCCACTTATTATGACAGCCCACCAGCAGTTAATGGAGTTTAGAAACCAGAGTAAGTATAATCATGTCGCAGTTCGATGTAGCAGTCAGATGGCGATCCAGTAACAGTAAAAAAGGTAAGGAACAGTTTTAGGTTATTGCAGGTAACGACTGAGGACCACGACTGCGACACATTCTACGTTTCGTCGAAATAATCAGAAAATCACTTTTAATAAGCAGGAAATAAATTTGTATGCGAAGATTGAGAAAGAGAATAAATTTCAAAGGGAAGATTTCATTTGTTATTATTAAACAAGTGGTTGAAATCCTAAGGAAAGGTTTCATAGGTTATTGTAGAAGGGAAGGTTGCGTAACAAAATAGATAAAGAGGAGACGGGAAGGTTTCAACTAGTTTAAACAATCTTAATCAAAGCCCGAAGGTCTTCCTGAAAGTGGTGAGTCGTCAGTGTCAAAACGGTCCTCCTTAAAACGAGAAAACCATCTTCTTACCGTGCTCTCTCCGATGCCGGTTCCTTCATACACAGCACAAATGTTCCTGATTGTCCCCGCTGTTGTCACCCTTCTACTGAACTTTACCAGAAGAGCGTGTCGGAAATTTTCCGATTTCTTTTCATGGAACTTCATTTTTTAGCGTCTACAGCTCCGCTCGGTATCTCCAAGCGACAAATTGACAACATGTAAACACAAATAGCAACAGTGAACTACAAATTAGAAATGACAAACGATAAGTAAACCCATAGCAGCCGAAATACCAACATGCAAAACAAAAACTCTACTAGTGTACACATCAGTCTAATAAACTACTTGACAAAAAAGTGAAGGAGCCAGAAAGGGGGGGGGGGGGGTGAGTAAGGAGGAGGAAGCGAAATGTAGCTTCACCTGTTGAGAGGGAATGTGATGTTCTCCCCAAATCGAGTCGAATTTACAATAAACCTAGCGATATGATACCAGTATGACGCTACACACTCTCTGGCTTGGACAGATACAGTGAGGCAGTTGACATGGGAGTCATAGAGCCATTGTATCCTATCCTGAGGCAAGCTGACCCACAACTAGCGTATCTATACCTTGGTACTCTTGATACTGGCATGGGGGCGGAGTTGAAATCCGAACTGGTTCAACGCATTTTCTATCGATCCATATCGGAGGTATTTCTGGCCACAGAAGTATCTCAGCATCCGGAAGATGGGTTATAGAGACAGGTGCCGTGTGTGACCGATCCTTGTTATGTTGAAAAATAGCACTACGATAGTGTCGCATGAGATGTTACACGCAAGCACCCAGGATGACCGTGCCTACCGTTGTTCCGTCAGACTTCCCTCGATCACTACCAGCCGTGATTTGAAGTTGGATCTGTTGGATCTGATGGTAACACAGACTATGGCGCCAGAAGTAACACCGTTTTGTCCCTCCAAACGTTGGGAGAATGAGAACCACTTAGGTCGGCAACGCACGCGACGACGATAGTCATCCTGGGTAGTGCAGAACCACGAGCCATCGCTGAACACAATGCGAGGCCACTCATCAACAATTCTAGCAGCTCGGTCACATCGCCACTCCTAAGGCAGTCATATGTGTTAGTATGTTAAGAGCAAGTTAATCATTGAACGATAATCCCCTTGTTCAACTGCTGCTAGCCGTTAGCTAATCGTGTGGGTAGGCGTAGTGATCAACGGTGTGCATTACGTGTTCTCGAAGGGTAGTCGCAGATGTGAAATGTTACGGAATGCTTGGTGCTCCTCGAACGTCCGTTGTGCAGGACTGATACTCTTACGACGTGTATGCCTGCCCACACGCTCCTTGGAAGTGGTCCAGTGCGTAGCTACAGCCAAATATGAATGCCCCACATATCTGTGTATTGCATGATTTGTTCAACCAGCCAAATAAAGACCCCCAAAGAGGTCTTTTCAGACTCTGTCTGGGGCTGATAAAACTGTCTGACACAAATATGCAACATCTCCATCACACGCATCAATCGTCATTTGATGCTGCTCACACCCCATCAGGTCTGTTAACAACACAAAACACGGACGACACTAAGTCACTCGGGTGACCGTTCTACCTGTGTCAGAAAAATGTATCTCTAATCATTTACACATTTGCCGATGATGTATTCGAGTACGAAATTACATTGACATCTGACACCTGACCACTTATTCTGGTTACTTCACTCTGTTTCTTACACAGTGACGTCAGGTTGCCGTCCAAGGAAAGAGTGGTACCTGCTTCTAAAGTAGCTTCCACATTCCTTGCCAGATGCAATTGCAATTTACTTCCACTGTCTGTGTTGAGATTTTGGGGTACACAGCTGGGAACGGCACCTGCTGTTGTAGAACACCCCTGATGTATCGTTTGCCGTTCAGACTGCTCGCTTGTTTTGTACTGTAGCTCCCAAACCATAACTGTAGTACTGAACAATAAACGTCACCACTTTGGGCTCAACAAGACACTCAAATTTCCACATAAGATCCCATACCAAGTGCAGTTCTTTGTCGAGGAACTTTATGTGCTCACTCTGGCTTGAGAAACCCAGTTCGTCGTACATATCTATTCACAGCAACACAAATCTTCCAATTAGGTTGGCACATGATGCAGAAATTTTCTTTGTACATTCATTTGGAATTTTGGACACCGTAAGCTGCCACGCCGTACATTAACTGAATGTCTCAAAAGTTTTGTCATGAATAATATGTATATAACAAACCTCATTCATGAACTGAAAGCAGTCATTACTTTTGTCATTAACCAGATGGTGCATTTCTTGTAACTAGTTCATGGAACTGGCAATCGCTCTGAGCTCTGTATTCAAATGTGACAGTGGTCTCACGCTGGGCTTCAAGAGAACGAGCCATACGTGTCGTCAAAGTCGACCACCTACGCCACAACAGGGGAATATATCCGTATTGTGCAGCAAGCACACAGTAACCCGTTCACGACTGCACATGTCATTCGAGAAAGGGAAATGGACTCATGGCAACACTGTGTGTCATTCCACACCATTGGTCGGGCACTAACAGCTGCCGTTCACACCAAAATACAAACGGCAATGTTTGGAGCTGTGCCGTGATCGGGAAGCTTGGACTGCTTATTAATGCCGTCGCAGCGAGATCAGCGTAAAACTACGATCCTGCACAGTCCTGGATGAACGTCGTCATCGAGTATGGTGGAGACATGGGAAGAGGCTCCTATGTTTCAAATGTTTTGGTGGGGCGAAAGGTAATCCTCGTGGCTTCAAAGTATATGAAGCCATAGGTTACGTCTCCAAGTCACAGTTGGTAGTGATTGTGGGAACACTGACGGAACATTGGCGGGTCATGGACATCCATCATCGTCATGTGTTACCTCTCATTTTTATATCATTTTCCAGCAGAATAACGCTTGTTCACACACACCTTATGTCTCTGAGAACTGTACACACATCAAAAAAGTTTTGCGTCACCCCCGTTCCCAGAACTCCTGAAGAGAGACGTTGACTGTGGATATTGTACTACAGACACAGTCCCTTTGACTGTCAGAGATATCACTAAACCGCCCAAATATGTAAACAACCCTGCGTGAGCAGCGCCTATTAGATGGAGAGGGGTCCGGCAGCCGATCATTCCAGTCATTCCACCAGGAAGGAGGTTCACGGCTCGTGTTGTGTAGTTCAACCACGCCTAGACAGTCAATACCGTGGTTCGATAGCGTACGCATTGTTACTTTGTGCCAGGAAGGGCTCTCAACAGGGGAAGTGTTTAGACGTCTCGGAGTGAAACAAAGCGGTGTTGTTCGGATATGGAGGATATACAGAGAGGCAGGAACTGTCGATGATATGCCTCGCTCAGTCCACCCAATGGCTACTACTGCAGTGGATGACCGCTACCTTCGTATTATGGCTCGGAGGAACTCTGACACCAACACCACCATGTTGAATAATGCTTTTCGTGCAGCCACAGGACGTCGTTTTGAAACTGTGCGCAATAGGCTGCATGATGAGCAACTTCACTCCCGACGTCCGTAGCGAGGTCCATCTTTGCAACTACGACACCACGCAGGGCGGAGCTGATGGGCCCAACAACATGCCGAACGGATCGCTCAGGACTGGCATTAATTTCTCTTCACCGATGAGTGCCGCATATGCCTTCAACCAGACAATCGTCGGAGACGTGTTTGGAGGCAACCCAGTCAGGCTGGACGCCTTAGACACACTGTCCAGTGAGTGCAGCAAGGTTGAGTTTCCCTGCTGTCATGGGGTGGCATTATCTGGGGCTGACGTACACCGCTGGTTGTCATTGAAGATGCCGTACGATACGTGGATGCCATCCTCCGACCGATAGTGCAAACATATCGGCAGCATATTGACTAGGCATTCGTCTTAATGGACTGCGATTCACGTCCTCATCGTGCACATCTTGTGATTGACTGCCTTCAGGATAACGACATCGCTCTACCAATGTGGCCAGCATGTTCTCCAGACATGAACCCTATCGAACATGCCTGGGATAGATTGGAAAGGGCTGTTTGTGGACGACGTGATCCACCAACCACTCCGAGGGACCTACGCCGAATCGCTGTTGACGAGTGGGACAATCTGGGCCAACAGTGGCTTGATGAACTTGTGGATAGTATGCCATGACGGATATAGACTTGCATCAATGCAAGAGGACGTGCAACTGGGTATTAGAGGTGCCAGTGTGTACAGCAGTCAGGACCACCACTTCTGAAGGTCTCGCTGTATGGTGGTACATCATGCAATGTGTGGTTTCCATGAGCAATACAAAGAGCGGAAATTATTTTTATATTGACATTTATTCCAATTTTCTGTACAGGTTTCGCATCTCTCGGAACCGAGGTGATGTTAAATTTTTTTATGTGTGTTATGTCTCGGACTATTTCGTGCAAGATGAGTGTTAAATCCAGATTTACAAAAAATTTTTAAATGTAGTGTGTCTGTGTGACTTTTGTACCGGATTTCAATGTTTTTCCTTCACTGATATGCTCGCAGTGCTATGTGGAATTCTTTTGAAGACTTTTGGCAGTGTAACCGGATGAAGTTCTTTCGTACCAAACGGGTCGTGGCATAATACATGCGTATCAATACAGCTGTGGAGGTTTCGTATTAACCATTTGCGGATGGCAAACGCATTTCAAGGCGGCGGCCATATTTTCGCGCCAGCATACACGCGCACGGGTACGTTTCGCTTTTACGTTGTGGGTATCTGCCACCAGTTGCTCCTTCCTGTGACTGTATGGTGGTGAAATCCGTTGCCAACATCTGTATCTAGTTGCGTTTTCATGAGGCCTTGCATGGGAAAAAATTCTATACTTGTATTTGTGTTTTCGCTTGTGGTGAGAATTATGCCTTCGAAAGGTCTTAGCAAAGATGAAAAAAAGTGAAATACTGCTAAATGTAGACTCAGCTGCGGATTCTCGTAGTGATTTCGAAGACTACAAAGACTACAAGGTATTATCGAAAGAAAGTAAAGAAACAATGCGAGAAAGAAGGAAAAAGTTGGAATCAGTAAGTATAAACGGCTGACGGACGGTGTGTTAACACGTCAAATACGATTATTCTAACAATAATTCTGGAGTGGATCCTCATTGTGGACTAAGTGAGGAACCTAATGTAAGTGAATGTTTTGAACTTATACCTACCTGACAGGCAATTGATGGGTTATACGTCCAATGAAACTAAAATCTTTTCCAAACTAGTGAACGAATAATGTTAAGTATCTTCCAGAGAATACAGTGGACAGATAAAAGTGCAGACAAGATGTATCATTTTATAGCAGTCTGAGTTCTGATGGCTCACGTAAAAACGAATTGAATGAAGGACTCTTGGTCTACAACCCCAATGACTGAAACAAGTTCTTTTCGGAAGTAATGGCTAGAGTCATGTTTCTGACAGTTCTTCGACTGTTACATTTTAGTGGTGCTGGCGTTTTTGGAGACACTGAGAGGGCGAATAGACTTTATAAAATAAAGTATATCGTGAATTTTAACAGTGAAATTGAAGACAATTCTAAATCAGTTCAGAAATTTCGGCATTAACGAGTCTCTAACGGTGTGGAGAGGTACATACCAAGGAAAAGTACAGATATGAAATAAACCTCAAATTTTGAATCTAGACTTATTTCCTATATTACAGTGTACACAGAGAGAGAAACATAAATTGGAGATACTTGTGGCCTTTGCGTTTCTGGTGCTGTTGTAACATCTTTGTGGAAATCTTAACAAAAAATTCCTGTAGTAGTCTCAAGTAACTAAGTATAATGAAATGAGCTATTGAGAAAATAGCAAGCGAAAGCTGGTTTTATCTCGTAAGCATAGATAGTTTTATAACCCCAAAGTAACTGAGTCCAGGGAAACAGGTGAGTGAATAGAAACTTAGTCTTCGGATGGTTAATATTGACTTCTAAAAGCTGCACATAAATTTACACACACCTACTAACGCTCAGTTATATACTGCAACATATCAGACTATACGTAGGTGCAGGTAACTCAATTTTCTAATTTCCTTACTTTATATACATACTACTCTGTCCATTCTGTTATTCGTTCATTAAATGATTAAATGGTCGTAAACAAGTGTATGCTAACGTTCTGTCAGTACCCTCCTTGGAACAAGTAACTGGGAAACACACATTTACTATCTAAAGTATTTTCCACGGAAACTGATTTCTTGTGTAAATGAGACCCAAACAAGCAAATCACTTCCGATAAAACAACAAAAATTTGGCGTTCAGTGAAACATTCACAACACGTACCACCACAAAACTAGCATTATGTAGCCTATACATCTAGGCGCATTTAAGAGGGTTATGCAATGACGTTATAGTAATCAACGTAAAAGAATAAGTGGAAAAGGCCACAGTCTAGTAAATTTAAGTCTGCTGAGTTAACTAATAAATCATATCTGCTAGGCAAAGTACGTACATTTTGTCGCCTCCGACTTAGGCAGTTTACCCTACCCTCTTGTTTGTCATATGAACAGGAGTGCCGTTTAGATCTACTCTTTTAAAGCATCGTACTTTTAAAAATGAAGAAACTATTATCGGCCGAAATCCCATTTTAGTTTTTACTTTAATCCTATCAAGTGACGGATAGATTTCCTGCCCTTGTCACTGCACTGGTAGTTTATAAGGCGAAAAATTGCTATGTGTATCATGGAGAGGTGCTACCAGGAACTGACATAAGAAATCCTGGTAACATTTTGGAACTTCAATTTTTTTGTTTATGTAGGTATAAATACTATCACCGTAAATAGCAAACACTTATTTCTATTGGATCCGGCTATTTCTATAGGTCGGTGGCTACTACCTTACGGCTACACACAGTGACTCCCAATACAGGATGTGAGGTTACGGTAACCAAAACTAGTCACCCCCCTCCTGCCCCAACAGATGTAAGAGACATTGGTATTGAGACTGTTATTATTTATTGTTGTATGAACTGACGTAGGGTGTGCATCATACCTAGGCTGAAGTGATGTGCAATGGTTGAACTGTGCATCATAATGAACAATGCCGACTGAGAGATTGATGTCACCTCAATAATGGCCTCTGACCCTTCTGCTGCACATTTGATTACCTTCGCTGCCAAAGACAGTCTTTCTGTAAACATTTTAGCTGTCGCTGGAAGTATAGCCATTGTCTAGTCAAATAAATGGTTCCATCTGCCAAAAGCCTAAATAGCCACCTTCTACAGCGCGGACTGCCACGAGACGTGCATGAAGAGAGTCAGTGATGTTCTGGAAGTTACCGACTATAAAGTGGAGCTAAGTCGAGTCCTGTGACATAGCCAGTTGCGCTAGGCCTATCGGTTGAGGATACATGACGCGTACAGCCCGACTGATGTGCTCACACAATTGTCAATTGGGTCTAAATCCGGGGAGTTTGGTGGCCGACGCGCTGGTACGTACACTGCGAGCCGTATGACATGTTGCGTTATCCTGTTAGTAGATGCCATCGTGTCGAAGAGGAACGGGGATGGTCACCAAGGTTAGATGCACATCTGTGTTGATCCACTGTGCCATCAGGGACGAAGAAACAACCCACAGAATGCCACTGATAAATTAACCATTCCATTACTCTCTCTGCTCTGGCATGGCCCCTTTCGACGATTGATGATGTTTGCTTCCAGAAGTTTCACGCCGTACACGTCAACGGCCATCTATGTCAAGGAGCTGTCACCACCCATTGGACATCCAGTTGCAGAACTGGTGTGCAAATTCCAGAGTTCGTCACCAATGAACACCAGTCAGCATGGGTACATGAACCAGGACCCTGCTGCGGAGACCCATAGTCAGCAACGTTCGCTGAACGGTCGTTGCTGGCCGGGGTGGTTCAGCAGTTCTAGGCGCTGCAGTCTGGAACCGTGCGACCGCTACGGTCGCAGGTTCGAATCCTGCCTTGAGCATGGATGTGTGTGATGTCCATAGGTTAGTTAGGTTTAGGTAGTTCTAAGTTCTAGGGGACTGATGACCTCAGAAGTTGAGTACCATAGTGCTCAGAGCCATTGGAACCATTTTTTTGAACGGTCGCTGAGGGGCACGGTTGGTAGCTCCGTGGTTCATCTGGGCGGTCAGTTGCTCAACCGTTGCACACCTGTTAGCACGTACACATCACCTCAACCGTCATGACCGCTGCCGTCTATGGCACGTGACGAAGCACATTTGAATCTGTGTTGGTTATGAATAGCGCCATTTTGCCATGTTGGTATACTTTAACCACGACGGCACGCGAATAAATTACAAATGGTTCAGATGGCTCTGGGACTTAACATCTGAGGTCATCAGTCCTCTAGAACTTAGAACTACTTAAACCTATCTAACCTAAGGACATCACACACATTCATGCCCGAAGCAGGATTCGAACCTGCGACCGTAGCGGTCGCGCGATTCCAGGCTGACTCACCTACACTCCTGGAAATTGAAATAAGAACACCGTGAATTCATTGTCCCAGGAACGGGAAACTTTATTGCCACATTCCTGGGGTCAGATACATCACATGATCACACTGACAGAACCACAGGCACATAGACACAGGCTACAGAGCATGCACAATGTCGGCACTAGTACAGTGTATATCCACCTTTCGCAGCAATGCAGGCTGCTATTCTCCCATGGAGACGATCGTAGAGATGCTGGATGTAGTCCTGTGGAACCGCTTGCCATGCCATTTCCACCTGGCGCCTCAGTTGGACCAGCGTTCGTGCTGGACGTGCAGACCGCGTGAGACGACGCTTCATCCAGTCCCAAACATGCTCAATGGGGGACAGATCCGGAGATCTTGCTGGCCAGGGTAGTTGACTTACACCTTCTAGAGCACGTTGAGTGGCACGGGATACATGCGGACGTGCATTGTCCTGTTGGATCAGCAAGTTCCCTTGCCGGTCTAGGAATGGTAGAACGATGGGTTCGATGACGGTTTGGATGTACCGTGCACTATTCAGTGTCCCCTCGACGATCACCAGTGGTGTACGGCCAGTGTAGGAGATCGCTCCCCACACCATGATGCCGGGTGTTGGCCCTGTGTGCCTCGGTCGTATGCAGTCCTGATTGTGGCGCTCACCTGCACGGCACCAAACACGCATACGACCATCATTGGCACCAAGGCAGAAGCGACTCTCATCGCTGAAGACGACACGTCTCCATTCGTCCCTCCATTCACGCCTGTCGCGACACCACTGGAGGCGGGCTGCACGATGTTGGGGCGTGAGCGGAAGACGGCCTAACGGTGTGCGGGACTGTAGCCCAGCTTCATGGAGACGGTTGCGAATGGTCCTCGCCGATACCCCAGGAGCAACAGTGTCCCTAATTTGCTGGGAAGTGGCGGTGCGGTCCCCTACGGCACTGCGTAGGATCCTACGGTCTTGGCGTGCATCCGTGCGTCGCTGCGGTCCGGTCCCAGGTCGACGGGCACGTGCACCTTCCGCCGACCACTGGCGACAACATCGATGTACTGTGGAGACCTCACGCCCCACGTGTTGAGCAATTCGGCGGTACGTCCACCTGGCCTCCCGCATGCCCACTATACGCCCTGGCTCAAAGTCCGTCAACTGCACATACGGTTCACGTCCACGCTGTCGCGGCATGCTACCAGTGTTAAAGACTGCGATGGAGCTCCGTATGCCACGGCAAACTGGCTGACACTGACGGCGGCGGTGCACAAATGCTGCGCAGCTAGCGCCATTCGACGGCCAACACCGCGGTTCCTGGTGTGTCCGCTGTGCCGTGCGTGTGATCATTGCTTGTACAGCCCTCTCGCAGTGTCCGGAGCAAGTATGGTGGGTCTGACACACCGGTGTCAATGTGTTCTTTTTTCCATTTCCAGGAGTGTAGAACCGCTCGGCCACTCCGACCGGCAATAAATTACAACTTAGCATTTTCCCAAATACCTCCTTCCCTGGCCCAAAGGCCAGCAATCGTGCCCTTTAGGACCTCAGATAAATCGCTCCCTTGCCATAGTACACGTATGACAACGACTCAACTCTTTCCCGTTTTCCACCAACAAGCTTTCATATCCTCCACATTCAGTGGTGCTACCTGGCGTCTGTAAGGGGTTATTGAATGCTGACGTCGAACATAGGCGGTAGTTGTCAGTTATTTATTTCACTAAAGAGTCAAAGAAACTGGTACCTGCCTGATATCGTGTAGGGCTTCGATCACCACCTGGCATGGACTCGAGTAATGTTTGAAGTAGTGCTAGAGGGAATTGACACCATGAATCCTACAGATGCCCAGATAAAATCAGTAATGTTCATGTCTGGAGAGTTTGGTGGTCAGTAGATGTGTTTAAACTTAGATGTGATGTGATACAGGATTTGGGATGGATATCGTTAAAAGAAAGGCGTTTTTCGTTGCGGCGGACCAACTTTCTCCTACGAATGCGAAAATATTTTGTTGACACTGACTTACATAGGGAGGGACGATCACAAAGATAAAATAAGGGAAATCATAGCTCGTACGGAAAGATATAGGTGTTCAATCTTCCCGCGCTCTATACGAGATTGGAATAATAGAGAATTGTGAACGTGGTTCGATGAACCCTCTGCCAAACACTTAAATGTGATTTGCAGAGTATCCATGTAGATGTAGATGTAGTATTTCTGGAGCCACTCTGTAGCAGTTCTGGAGGTGTGGGGTTCCGCATTGTCATGCTGGAATTGCCCAAGTCCATCGGAATGCACAATGGACAGAAATCGATGCAGAGGATCAGACAAGATACTTACGTACGTGTCACCTGTCATAGTCGTATCTAGTCGTATCAGGTGTGCTGTGTCCTGTCGCTCATGCCCCGACTATAACATACAGGGTCCATGAATTCATAAAGTTGTCTCCATACCCGTACATGTCCATCCGCTCGATACAATTTTAAACGAGTCTCGTCCGACAGGCAACATGTTTCCTGTCATCAACAGTCCAATGTCGGTGCTGACGGGGCCCAGAGGCGTAAAGCCTTATGTCCTGCAGTCACGAAGGCTCCGAAAGACCGTATCTATCATGTTTCGTTGAATGGTTTGCACGCTGGCATATATTGATGACCCAGCATTGAAATATGCAGCAATTTGCGGAGGTGTTGCACTCCTGTCACGTTGAACGATTCCCCATCAGTCGTCGTTGGTCCCGTCTCGTCGGATCGTTATCCGGCCGCAGCGATGTCGGAGATCTGATGTTTTACCGGATTCCTGATATTCACGTCACACTCATGAAAATCCCTACTTCGTCGCTACCTTGCAGATGCTGTGTCCCATCGCTCCTGACCCGACTATAACACCACGTCCAATCTCACATCTTGATTACCTGTCATTGTAGCAAGAGTAGCCGATCTAACCACTCCGTCTGACTTTTTGTCTTATATAGACACTGCCGCCTGCAGCGCCGTATTCTGTCTGTTTACATATCTCTGATTTTTTTTTAACACGTGTGCCTATATCGCTTTTTTTGGTGCTTCTGCGTGTATAAAAATTTTTTCTTCCCTGTTAGAGTATCCTGTCACTTGCTCAAATACTGAGCCACTAGTGTAGTAACTTTCGTTTTGTATCTACTTTCAAACACATAGAAGATATTTGTTCCTTAGGCTCGTTGGTTAGGTTTAAGTGTGTCAGACTTAATATCTTTGTTTCCGTGATGAATAAGTAACAGAATGTTTTCTGTCATTGCATCTTCCACTACTGGAAATGACTAACACATGTGAAAAATGCTATATTACGCCTTGATTCGCAATCCATGTTATGCTGTAGGCACATCGACCTTAAAGCTAGTGGTGATCGTTCAAACCCAACGATCCAATACTTCCAATAGAACTATGAGATCGAAGCAATTCAGAGGCGGGCTGGTGGATTTGTTACCAGTACGTTCAGGTTACACGAAAGTATTATGGAGTTGCTTCGGGAACTGAAATGGCAGGGAAGCTTGGTTATTTTTGATGAACACTATCGAGAAGTTTAGAGAACCAGTTTTTCAAGCTGACTGCAGAACGATTCTCCTGCCGCCAACGTACATTTTGCATAAGGCCCACGATGATGAGAGAAATTAGGGCTTGTATGGAGACTTACAGACAGACGTTTTTCTCTCGCTATGTTTGACAGTAGGATTTAATCACACGCCGAATGTTAAGAGCACAACAAACCCATTCTGTATAACTGGAACACGTCAGTGTATAATGTTGTTATAATACGGTAATCCTAAACTTATTGAAAACATACAAGCCACTATGGGTGTGCCCAGAGCACAAGATTCTTATGCTTCTACTCTCTCGATTGCGGTACGCGCATACCTCCGATTACCTGCGCATTAGTACCGTTACTATTAGTTCCTTCGACTTCAACATTCTTTTTCTGTTCCAGTGATTTAACTGGAATCTGTTGATCAACCCGCACATAACCTATGATGAAATGATACCATATTACCAGTATTTTCTCTGGTTGCCGTTCATGTTTAATCCACACCAGAAAAAGGAATGCATTTCTTACGTACTTTTCTCTGTTTAATTGCTGTAATGAGCCAACAGCTTGCAATAAACACGAAATAGGGGTGTGTCGATAGTCAGTTACGTAATCTGAAGCAGCAAAATGCACTTATTGTATATTTCATTATCATCAAGGGCTGTTGTCACGAGGGTACACGACCTCGTTGTAAACCGGATCCAGCAAGCTTTGAATGGGTGCATTTCAATCCTAGTAGAGCGGAGTCAGTCAGCTGTTTGGGACCCGTATTAAGTATGTGATGTTGTGACAGATTATCATCGCGCCGTCATGTGCAGTTTGGTGGAGTAGCGTACCGCTTAGTACTTGAAGACCCTACTGTGTTGAAAGTACTTGGCTCAGTGATTATACGGTGTGGTTACCCAACTGTTAATTTATAAAGCAGTGAAAAGATTTGTTTCATTCTGCCAACCGTCGTCAGAGTTGCCACAGTGAGTTCAGTGTGCGTTTGTGTGCCTAATGAATTTTATGTCACTCATTTGGTACTTGGTTTTGGGTCGCTTTGCGATTATTTTCGCAATGACGTGTGGTTGCTGATTCTGGTTGGTTACATATCGGTTTTGCCTCGCACGCAAATCAGGTGGGATTTAGTGACTGTTAGTTTGTCTGGTGTTATGTACTGTGACTTGTTTGTTCAGATTTTCGGGTTTGTGGAATCGGACGGAAAACTAGCAGCGGCTCCTTTCTCGTTCTGGGCGCTCTAAACACAGTATTCTGGGGACGTAGTGCAGACCGCCGGTTCCGGCTTTGGCGTATTGTTCCATCGTTGCATTTGGTTTATCGGACGTCAGGTAGCTGCTGCAAGATTATCATTAGTCATTCGTTACACGGCCACTAGTCTGAGTTACCATCTTCTGAAGTGAATGCAACTCTTGGCTGCCCATCTCATCGCCCACGAAAGCGTTTGTTGCCGGACCTTCTCCTAGGTCGACTCCTGGAGGACGATCTGTGACTGGTCCTTGTGTTTTATTATTGTATTTTTATTACCATACCTTGTAATGCGTATATTATGGGTTACGTATGTTTAGTTCCGGTCGCCTTCTGGAACAAATCTAGCAGTGTAAGGGTTGTGTTACAAGGTTACTATCATCTTATTTCAACCATCTGATAGTCAGTTGCTTGTTTCCTTTAATTAACCTTTGCTTGTATTTGCTGTTTTATAGCCGGTTTCTAAATATTTATGTAATTACCGTTCCTGGCGTGTGAGGCCTTCAGCTGTCATTGTGGTCATTTGCTGAAAAAAAAATTCGATATTCATATTTTAGCAGTAAGCCTTAAAACCTTATTTACTGCCATTACTGGCCTCTCATACCTTATGCTGTGTTTGTGGCCACTTACTTTTTAATATCTCATTACCTGTAAGTTAATGTTATTCTTAATTTATTGCCGTTCTTGGCGTGTTCACAGTGGCGTTTTTTTAACATTATCTGTATTTTATGGTGATTTGCTAAATTATAACTCACTGAAAACGCTATTATTTACACAGTTGTATTCCTTCATTAATAACGTGTGTCTTTTTATTGTTGAGTCTGGAATTACTGTTGTAAAAATAAATGTGTGTAACTGTAAATGGCAACCAATAGTAACTGACTACTGCTCCGTCCACAATATTACCCGAATCCTGTCTTCCCTTGACTACCAGGTTTCACACATTTTACAGAGGAATAACGGAATTTCATGACAGTAATTAATTTGTTTTGGTATCCAGTAATGTCAGTACAGCGGTAGGTGTCTAACGCATCATTTCCTGGGAACATCAGCTTTCCCCTTCCACAACCGTAACGTTGTTAACTGCATAAATCAACATGTATCACCTGGATTGTTGGCGTCGTGCTGGAAGTCGTTGACACAAAGTGAAACAGACTCTGCTATATGTACAGCCACAAAGAGAATTATTTCAGACTAACGTAAATTATGCCAATCTGTGTAACAGCTTCGTGCACACGCTGGAAAATAGTAACATTGGCGCTAAAGAGGACAATCTCATCATCGCTGGAAACCCACAAATGGATTCTACGTAGCCGCTCCCACGAGTGGCGCGACGCTACAAATAGGATGCGAAGCACAGATACGTCGACATTAACAGCGGTTTAATGGGATCGCAGTGCGAGTTGCTTGCTTAGCCCCTATCATCTGACGGTCAATATTTACTCCATTTGCACACCGGCATCGTCATTCTATATGCCCCGGCGGACTGACCGTAAGTCATGAAGCTGGTAATTCGCCTTGTCGAACGATTTTAACCTTCCACTACGCTACAAATCACAATTCAGCTACTTAATTAAAATTCATATTTCCTCTTTATCTTAAGCTCTTTCAGTCAAAGGGAAATTTTTCATATCTTACACCAACGGTGCTTAACTTTTCCCTACATACACGTAAGAACTGACACTCCATCTTTCTGAATTTAGTTAGTAAATTATTTTTGTTACGATAGTAAGCGTGGGAGACATCATCGTTTTTTGATGAGGTGCCATAAAAACAAATGTTCACGTGAAAGGAAAACAAAGACAGAATTGACTAGCATCGAATTATCGGTTTTCGATACTACGCGTTTGAAGCAGTGTTATGTGAAAATGAAATGCAAGGACTGCAGCAAGTCTTTTATTTTGCATTATATGTGTCCCATGATGTCCCGTGGAAGACGTTCCCAAGATGCGAAGAGAATAAACTGAAGTATGATTAAACTGAGAAGACGTAGAAGACAAATAGCATACAGTTCCGAAGCATTACAATATACTTTAGAGATTATCTGCAGAAAACTTTTCAGCTCAGTAAAACGAAGTACCAAACAGAAAATTCCATGACACATGAACATCACTATACTAGACACAGCCTACACCTAAACAGAAGTGGGGAGACACAGTTGATGGAACTTGTAAATGACACCATAGTAAATGGATCTGGGCTCATTCAAAGAAAGGTTCGGGTGATAAAGTGTATGAGGGGTGGCCCCACTTTTAAGGATGGAATCAGGTTGTAGGTATCCCTGCTTGAGGAAGGTTCCTCCAACGTTGGAAAATAGCTGAACTGATGCGGAATCAAAGCAAGCAATCATAAAATTTTAGAACGACTTGTGACGTAACTTGTTAACAGCGAATTGTTTATATCCATTTACTTTTCTCCATTTTGTCGAATCGCTGCAGCATCAATCGCGTGATCTCTGGTAAAAGAGAATGCCTGTATGTTTATTTATATATTCATTTTATACAGTCCGCTTTACTCCTTCACCTTGTAACTGTCAGGATGTGAGTTATTTGAAATACGCTCCGAAGTATTCGCCGATTTTCGCAGAGTAGTAGGCTCATAGTACCCGACTTGAAGTGGATCCTCATTTCAGCTACATGAAAACATTACTACGTTTAAACAAATACAAAACAACAGAAGAGACAATGGACTTCGGTCATGAAGGTTCAGTAGGGTCGCTGCTAGGTTTCTAGACGGTACAGTGCTGTTGCATAATAATGATAAAGTTGAGGAATAGCATTAGCCAACGGCATATTGCCAGTTGAGGAGTCGCATTAGCCACTGGACATACTGATAGATAGCAAGATTCGCCTAGAGTGGAGTATAGCAACGAGTTCGTACCTTAACAACAGATCAGTCCACAGTTTATACGCATTTTTTACAGTGGGTCCTAGTTGTATAATTGCGGAAGTTTCCAGTAATCCAAAATATCTCCATGTGACTGTTAAGACATCGGACCACCTGACCACGAACATCATATATCACAACGCGATTGTAGTCGATTTTTGCGGTTATGATATTATAGTCCACCTTCATCTGAAGGAAAATTGTGGGTAGTAAGTACAAATACGGCTTACCTAACCATGAGAAAGCCCATTTGCAGCGGAAGTAGACTGGATAATACATGGGAATTACCAGTTTCTTAAATCCATTATAATGAAACATCGTAATGACATTACTCGATATAACAACTCCAGTTAATTATGGCGAGCATATCACTAGGCAGTAATATTGCTCCTGCAAACCGTTTGCCTCTGTGGCGTTTCATAATAATGACAAGATACGAATTATTATTCTACATCAAGTTGGATTGACATTTCCAAACAAGATCTTCTTTATTCGGAAGACAAATTTACATCTAAGAAAGATTCGGCGACATACGTAACATTACGCCTTACACATAATGAACCCACCTTTCTGTTCCAAGAAGTACGATACAAAGGTAAAGGAGTTGACTACAGCAGACACGATGGTATCACATCAACACTCAAGACCTACGTATTTACATTGATACGGGGTCCGAATGCCCAACAAAGTGCAGAAAGGTTCATTGATAGATCTATAAATAGCTTCTTTAGTGTGTGCACTCATCTGAAAACGTTAATAGGCTTCTCTGAACATAGTAACTGTATTATTATGAATATTAAGCAGAACCTGATTGTAGCCCAAAGTGCTACAGATTATAACTCTTACATTCTAGGAGACGGATAAGAAGAGCATAAAAATGTGCTTGATAAACTGATATGGACAGTATGGCACCTATCTCTGTCGGATGAAGAGAGTCTGAAACCTTTATGTGGTATGAATTAAAGAGTCTACTGCCCTTACTTCTCCGTTGTTTGAATACGGGATCCTACCTCAATTAGCTCGCCGAGCGCGGACTTGCATCCCACTAAAAACTCCTCTTTCTGGCGCTGCAAACGGACAGGAAGAGTAATCTACAAGGGATTCGAGAATATTTGACAACTGTGTACTTCCCAATGCTAGACTATAATAGTACATGTATACCAGATTTTACGCATCACATTATGATATTGACAATGGTGTCAGATGCTCACTTAGCTCACAACAGTTTAAGGAGTTACGACCCATATACGTAATGTCGTTGTTGTTGTTGTGGTATCAGTCCACAGACTGGTTTGCTGCAGCTCTCCATGCTAGTTTATCCTGTGCAAGCTTCTTCATCTCCAAGTACCTACTGCCACCTACATCCTTCTGAATCTGCTTAGTGTATTCATCTCTTGGTCTCCGTCTACCATTTTTAGCCTCCACGCTGCCCTCCAATGCTGAACTGGTGATCCATTGATGCCTCAGAACGTGTCCTACCAACCGGCCCCTTCTACTAGTCAAGTTTTGCCACAAATTCCTCTTCTCCCCAATTATATTCAGTAACTGCTAATTAGTTAAGTGATATACCCATCTAATCTTCAGTATTCTTCTGTAGCACCACATTTCGAAAGTTTCTATTCTCTTCTTGTGTAAACCATTTATATTCCATGTTCCATTTCCCTACATGGCTACACTCCATGAAGCTCCTGATAACGACGTCATCGTGAGTAGTCCCCGCCCGGAGATCAGAATGAAGGACTATTTACCTTCGGAATATTTTATCCGAGCGGACACCAACAGTAAAGCTGAATGCCCTCGAGAAAAATGACGGCTGTAGTTTCCCCTAGCTTTCACTCGTTCGCAGTACCAGCACAGCAAGGCTGTTTTGGTTAGTGTTACAATGCCAGATCAGTCAATCATCCAGACTGTTGCCCCTGCAACTACTGGACAGGCTGCTGCCCCTCTTGAGGAACCAAACGTTTGTCTGCCTCCTCAACAGATACCCCTCCGTTGCACCTACGGTAGTGCTATATGTATTGCTGAGGCACGCAAGCCTCCCCACCAAAGGCAAGGTCCATGGTTGATAGGAGGGGAGGGGGGGGGGGTTAATACATAGCTAATAGATTTTCAAAGCAAAGCAACACGTGGTGGTGAAGACTGGAACAGTGGACGTAAATTCTGAATTCGGATCATCGCAAAGTTTCCCCATAGTCAGTACAATATATTCGTCAGTACTAAATGAACTATTCATCACTAAGAGGACTTGTACTATGTGTTGCATGTATGTATGCGTTAGAAAACATGTGATGTATTATACTATAGTGCCTCAAGGAAAAGATTGTCACACACTTATTAGGGTTTCACGATGAGTGCGAGAGATTTGTGTTTAAAGATACGGTGGTTCTAGCGTACTCTGACTCCAGGTAAATACTGCCGAGATATTCCGCAATCGTTGCTTCACCCAAACCGTTTAGCTCAGTTTTGTGTGCTAAAACTCGGGAAACGACGCCGTGGCCGACACGATTGTACCACGAAAATTTCTGGGATGATGAAGAGGGGTGTATGAAGATACGGTGTCGTTTCTCCAAACGTATGATCACAGAAGCAGCATAGTTCACGTCAAACTTCGTCAGAAAGTACACTGGTGTCAAGAATTTTATTAATGTGCATCCACCCAGAATCTAGAAACAAAAGGATGTCCTTCCTTGAAGCAGGTAAAGAAGAGATACAGACAGTTGGGTCTACGAATGATTCAGAAAATGTACGATGATTGGCTTTCCAATTAGTATATCGTTTTTTTAATAAAGATTTTGTAATCGCTTATTCACGCCGTATTTTCTGCTTTCTCACTTACAAGCTTCAGGCAAGTATTAAGTTTCTGTGTCGACTGTGCTCCTTGTAAAGAACACGACGGTCTAAGCTCCAGGGGCCCTTGTGAGCAGATGTAATGAATCTGTGGCTGATGAGCAGGGAACTTACACTGGCAGGCACTGAAAACATACTGGCAGGTCCTGCAGGCATGATGCCGTAACCTCACTTACTTTATGCCACTTCGTCCGGATCACGCGCGCATAGTACCACATGCAGGAACGTAGGATTACAAGTATCAAAAACGAGCGTGTAGTGTCAATCGGCAGTAGTTGCTAACTGTTGCTCTCATGCAAAGCGCGAATTGGGTGATACATGCAAGACGAGTGCTACATGTGCGCCAAAAAGCATGAACGTCTGCGCAATGCTAGATTACCGGGACTGCAGGTGTCTGCGTCACGATTTCTCTCTCTCAGTACACAAGTACCCCCACCCAGATATATGTATCGTCTGTATAAAGATAATCAGCACTGAGTGGCCATTGTTCATTTCAGGGAGATCAGCCATGAGGAATTCTGCACAAGCTGATGATAATAGTGCTGGTAAGTGGGACTATTTGTCAGGTGCTGACAACTTGGTTCCGAACATGACATCACCACTCCCCGTGCCTCTATGTGACATTTACCAATCTCGCCGTCGATGTCCGCATCATCTCATACAGGGACGAATGATAACTGCACGCAGTCTAGTAGTAGCAGCAGGGCAGCTATGTTGACATTTGTTCAAATGGTTCCAGTGACTCTGAGCACTATGCGACTTAACTTCTGAGGTCATCAGTCGCCTAGAATTTAGAACTAATTAAACCTAACCCACCTAAGGACATCACACACATCCATGCCCGAGACAGGATTCGAATCTGCGACCGCAGCGGTCGCTCGGCTCCAGACTGTAGCGCCTAGAACCGCACGGCCACCACGGCCGGCCAAAATTCCGGACATCCATACATTAATTAGAACTTTACAGTATGAGTGTAGATGAGAAAATAACCAAGCCAGGGGAAGTAATTGCCCTCTCTACTTTTCCAAACTAGCTGGCCAGCGTCCTTAACAGCTAGATCTACTGCTGTTCTTCAAAGGTGAGTAGCAAACTACGTCTGCATCAAAAACAAGTTTTTGTAGGCACATCTTTAAGCAAGATGGTTCCGGGACCTCAGCTGCTCAACATAAAATGAAAAATCAAGACACTTTCAGACGTCTTAACTTCCAGTCTTCTTTTTTTTGTGCAACTAGTTTTCACGTTACACTACGCCATCTTCAGGCCCCCTGACCGACGTATAGGGAGAATTCCACATTCTGTGCCGTCGAAATGGGGGCCGGCCTTCAGTCACTGGTGTCCGTAGATTTCTTCTTAAAACAACAATCTCTTCGATCATCACTTGCCGACCTTGCAGACTTTTGGAAAAAAAATCTGCCGCATAATTCCGAAGACAGCAAGGGCCGACAAGTGCGAGAGCTATCGTACAATCAACTTAACAGCTCATGCACCCAAGCTGCTGACAAGAAGGATACACAGAAAAACAGAAAAGAAAATTGAAGATGATAATAAAGGATTAGATGTCGATCAGTTTGGCTTTAGGAAAGGAAAAAAGCGGTTTCTGACGCGTTTCATAACGAAAGTATGACTGTAGAAAGAATCAAAACCGGTTCATACGATTTATAGAGATAGAACGAGCTGTCGACAATTTACAATGGAGAAAGATGTTCGAAAGTCTGAGAAAAATAGGAGTAAGCCTTAGGGAATACACAGTAAGTGAAAGAACTAAGAAGGAAGAATAAGACTGGATGACCAAGAAAGAAGTGCTCGGATTGAAAGAGGATTGAAACAGGGTTGCAGTATTTCATCCCTACTGTTCAATCTGAAGCAAAGAAAAGAAAGGTTCAAGAATGGGATTCAAATTCAGGGTGAAATAATATCAATGATACTCGTAAGATTCACCGATGGTATTTATATTATCAGAGCAAGTGAAGGAGAATTATAGGATCTGTTGAACGGATTATACAACGTAAAGAGTATGGCTTGAGAGTAAAGCAGAACAAGACCATAGGAGAAATGAGAGTTGCTAGAAACCTAGTATCAAATTTGGAGATCACAAAGCAGATAAAGTTAAGGTATCATGCCACCTTGGAAGCAAAATAACCCACGTTAGAGGGGAAAAAAAGCAAACGTAAAAAGTGGACTAGCACAGGCAAAGAGGAGAATCCTGCCAAGAGAATTCTACTTGTATTAAACATTGGCCTTACTTTGAGGAAGAAATTTTCTAAATTGTACATTTGTAGCACAGCAATGTAGGTTAGTGAATCACAGACAGCGGGAAAACCGAACAAAAGAGACCCAAAGCGTTTGAGGTGTTGTAGTACGGAAGAATGTTGAAAGTTAGGTGGACTATTAAAACAAGAGCCAACGGGCTTGCCGCAGTGGTAACACCGGTTCCGTCCGATCACCATAGTTAAGAGCTGTCGGACTGTTCTAGCACTTGGATGGGTGACCATCCGGTCTGCCGCGCGCTGTTGCACTCAGCCCTTGTGAGGCAAACTCAGGAGCTACTTGATTGAGAAGCAGCGGCTCCGGTCTCGTAAACTGGCATACAACCGGGAGAGCGGTGTGCTGACCATATGCCCCTCCATATCCGCATCCAGCGACAACTGTGGTCTGAGGATGACACGGTGGCCGGTCGGTACCGTTGGACCTTCCAAGGCCTGTCCGGTCGGAGTTTAGTACTTTAGTTTATCGAGATAAGAAATGAGGATGTTCTCCACAGAATAACGATGAAAGGAGTATATGGAAAACAATGAAAGCGAGAAGGGTGAGGATGATAGGACGTATGTTAATGCATTAGGAGTAACTGCCTAGAGAGAGCGTTTGCTGGATAGAACTTTAGGAGAAGCAGAAACTCGAATACATCTTGCAAATAATTAAGGACGTATGGTGCAAGTGCTACTCTGAGATGAAGACTGAAATCTAAACTGTTGGCTATTTCATCTGTCTTCTGAGCAACCTATAGTCAACTTTTCAATAAATACTGGAGACGTATAGAGACAAAACAATCAGCTTTCAGAACTGCAGGTATCCACACGTGGATTATTTGTAGCATGGTGTGGATGCTACACACTCCGTCAGTTTGTCAGCTGTTTTGCGCCTTCGACAGATACTGGTGATTTCTAGAAATGTATTAATTATTCATAACAAGTATTTCCTTATTATGTTTGTAATCACACGTAAATGTACCAGAGATCTTCAAACAATTCTTAATAAACATTAGCCTTGCTCGCATATGTGATAAAGACTGATTTTTAATCTTTATTGAACTCATTATCTGCTGTTTCACAATGTTTTCGTACCTTCGCTGTTTTCTTCACATCTTCTGTCAGTCATTTAGGTTTTCGAGCGGCTTGTCAGCATATCCGTAATTGTTAACTGTTATTGTACTCTTCAGTCCGGAGACAGAACGTAAACAGCTCTCCATGCTGCTGTGTACTTGCGAGCTAACACCCGTACATGATCGGGCCCACATGCGGTTCCTCTTCGTTGAAATGTCTCGGCTCAAACTCGTCTAGGGGTTGAATCGCACGTGTCGCATAACACGAACTAAATTAAAAATTTGTGACCCTTTGGTAAAAGTTTCTGGCCGTTGGGAAGTTTGCGAGACACAAAGTTAATATAACATATATCGACAGTTATAATAATATCGGGAACAACGACCTCAGTTGCAATTTGTTTAGAATAATGTTTATTCAGAAAGCAAACTAATAGCGAAAGTGCTAGTATTTAGAGTTACTGTTACACTCGAGAGAATATCAGTTGGACTCGGCTCAAACTCGTTTAGGTGTTGAATCGCACGTGTCGCTTAACACGAACTAAATTAGAAATTTGTGACCCTTTGGTAAAATTTTCTCGCCGTTGGGAAGTTTGCGAGACACAAAGTTAATATAACATATATCGACAGTTATAATAATATCGGGAACAACGACCTCAGTTGCGATTTGTTTAGAATAATGTTTATTCAGAAAGCACACTAATAGCGAAACTGGTCGAATTTAGAGTTACTGTTACACTCGAGAGAATATCAATTGGACACAGTTCGATCATTCACAATCTCACCGCGAATTACAAGTTCGATATTCCACCTCGTTAACTATGCGAAAGGTTAGAGGAGCGCAGCAGCTCACCGCTCAGAAACAAAGTCCCGCGATAGCACACAACGCGACATTATCTAAGTCGTTTCATTTCCTAGCTGGCTAAAGACCGGCTGTCCGGTTTCCGCGTCTCAATCCGAACTGTACCCTTCGGTGTCTCGACCAGAACTGCCCTCTGCCCGTCTCCGACCGCGTTTCCCGCGCGCCGAACACCTTCGCTTAACTGACTAGCGCAGTTCAATTCCCTGAAGTCGTCCATCTAAGTGGCTACAGCTTATTCTACGTTACTTTACATTTTAACATATTTAAATAATCAAAGCTTGACCACTTCCACGTTCTAAATAAAGTAACGATAATATCCATTACATAATAAACGTTAAATTCTTTTACATAAAACAAGTACAATTTCCCTCTTAACTTTGAATGTCACGGCCAGTAGCTTTGCATCAATGTGCTTTCTGATAAATAAATAAAGAACAAAAATAACAATTATGCATTACAACCATTAGTTTATTACCTAATGATTCAATAAGGTGTCATGTGTTATCGTTCACTGTGTTTTGGGTGGCGGAAGTGACGATCTGGTGCTACTGAAAATACTGATAATTTAAATTTAATATATCTTTTAAAGAAATAAAGTTACAGAGTTGATTTACAACGTTTCTCATTTTAATGATGCGCTTCTCTATGAAATGTCGATCGTTAAGATTGACCAAAACGTTCAGATTTTAGCGTTGAGGTCTTTGTTACAAAACTTGTTAATTGCACTGTACATAGTCGGAGCCGATATGAATGGATTTAATAGTACAAAATTTGATTTTTATTTTTCACTTGCAGTCCGCCAGTGCCTTCTGTCTGGGGGCTTGTTGCAGCCGATCAGTTACGTTTCAAAACCGGACAGAATCACTTTGAAACTCACGTGTTGAACAATCAGCAGCTAAACTCACGTGTTGCTGCTGAGGTAACGCTACCGAACTGCACGTCTACGATTTGGCCGACCAATAAGGAGGTTTCGAGGTGGTCGCGTGGGGGGTGGTTCAAATGGCTCTGAGCACTATGGGACTTAACTTCTGAGATCATCAGTCCCCTAGAACTTAGAACTACTTAAACCTAACCTAAGGACATCACACACATCCATGACCGAGACAGGATTCGAACCTGCAAACGTAGCGGTCGCGCGGTTCCAGACTGTAGCGCCTAGAACCCCTCGGTCACCCCGGCCGGCTCAAGGGGAGTGGAGCAGCGGCCAGCCGCCTGGAGCGGACACGCCGTCCGCTCTCCTCTGCTGGCAGATTCCAACACGACCAGACGTTCTGCTCTACTTCTCTCTTGGGCGGCTGCCCATTCAGTTTCGGCGGCTTCTCTAGGGCTGCCCTTATTTACTACATTAAACAACAATGCTCTAATAAAAATGAGTCACTCCTCCACCTCAACGGGTGCCTACTGCTTTTCCTTCCGCGCCAACCCTGACACGTTAACAACTTTAACAGTAAATATTAAAGTTTTATTGGGATCCTCATGAAATCTCATGGAGATTAAAGTTACTGTGGTTCAAGTTCAAATGGCTCTGAGCACTATGGGACTGAACATCTGAGGTCTTCAGTCCCCTAGAACTTAGAACTATTTAAACCTAACTAAGCTAACGACATCACACACATCCATGCCCGAGGCAGGATTCGAACCTGCGACCGTAGCCATCGCGCGGTTCCAGACTGAAGAGCCTAGAACCGCTCGGCTACATCGGCCGGCAAAGATTACTGTGGCTTCGTTCTCTGCACTACTACAGAATTAAATAGTTTTCATAAATGTTTCTCTTTCTTTCACAAGCTGCGACATCCTTTCACGGCCGATCTTAGGCCCGCCATATTTAACACTGTTACGTCTCCTTGGCCACAGAAGCCTTTTCTGGGTTTCCCTATGACGTACACTCTCGTCTGTCTCTCTCGCACACTACAGCGTTTGGGTTTCAATAGACAATACACGCCTGTGAGTTTCCCCATCTTGTGGTAAATCTGCGCCCTTTGTGTCATCCGGTCCTGGACGGCAGGGTTCGTTTCACAATTCCTGAATGCTGACTCTTTCAGCCAGATACTTAAATTAGAGGGCAATGCTCGTGAACTCACATAATGTGCAAACCGTGTCATCTTCGAAGAACAGAACTGTCCTATTGGCCAAATTGTGTCACAAATTTCCTTCTCCCCAGTTGTAATCAGTATTTACTCAGTAGCAGCATTCTTCTTCAGTACCATATTTGAAAGGCTTCTACTCCCTTCTTGTCTGAACTGTTTATTGTCTACGTTTCACTTCCACAGGCAACTACACTCCACACCAACACCTTCAGGATGGATTTCCTAACACTTAAATTTATCTATTATTGTTCACTGAAGGAAATTTTTATTTGGCAAGGTCGCTATGTTAGCACATTAACGAATTACAAGTTCGGCAGTGTTAACTGGGATCTTCAGATTAACAAAACTTGGCAGTAGCAGTGACATCTTACAGTGATTTCAACCACTATGTCATAAGAAAAAATAGAATGTGCATAAGAAGAATAAGGTACTATTCACATGTTATGTTCTTCTTGTGACAGTGTGGTTTAAATTGTCGTAGGACTACAGCGCAAAGTTATAGATCGCTTCCTGCATCGGCTGACCATGTCAGGTACCAACTTACATTTATATTCAATTTTAGCAAATGTCTCTTCTTCAGAAACACTTTTCGTGCTATTGGAAATCTACATTTCATATCCTTTCTACTTCGACCATCATCAGTTATTTTGCTGCCCACATAGCAGAATTCATCGACTTCTTTAAATTTCTCGTCCGTTAATGTAATTCCCTCGGCATTATCTGATTTAATTCGACTATTTTCCATTACACTTGCTTTTTTGTTTGTTAATGTTTATTTTATATTCTCAAGACTCCGCAAATTCCATTCCCTCTCTCACATATTTTCCTTGACAAAACTAAAATGATATACATCATTTTCTCGCCACACTAACTCATGTTTACAACGGTTCGTAATGTTTCTCAGTTCTAATTCATACTTTTACCTTCAATATGTTTACATTCCCTTTTATAATATGTGTTTTGTACACAACACTTTGACGTTGTTACACACGGTTCATTAATCTATTTTGACGTCACCCCCCCCCCCCCCCATCTGAGGCTCGAGTCCTCCTTCGGGCATGGTTGTGCGAGTTGTCCTTAGCGTAAGTTAGTTGACGTTCTAAACATATGTTAAAACGTTTTACACAATCCGTTTTCGGATACAAGATTAAACTGCACTTTGTGGCATGCCAGCAAAGCATTTATGTACACAGTGGTACATTATCGATAGTCATCTGTCTTACGGTTAAGTGTATTCTTTGCTAGAAATTAAAACAGCTGATGTCTGTCACAGTTTAAATGTGGAAGTCGTATGGTTTACAAATGTGACACAGTGGTTATTTGCTTCCAGTACCACGTATTCGAGCTCAGACTGCAATGCGGATGTATTATTCCACGAATAGTTTTTTCGATTGTGTTCCACAAAACGTAGGGCATATGAAGTACTGCTTATGAATAAGCAAGTAAGACTGCCTCTGTGGAATGAAAACAAAATTATAGTGATCGGTAGTGACATTCCGCAGTGCATATATTCTAACGTAGTATCCATGTTCATGTTTATTTCTTTAATCTTTCCGCTTCATCACTGCCCGTTAAATAATCTATACTAATATTATAAATGCGAAAGTAATTGTGTCAGTTATGCTTTTGCGATTAAACCACTGAATCGTTTTTGATAAAATTTGGTATGGAGATACCTTGAACGCTGAGAAGAACATTGGATGCGTACGAAAGTATGAAGTACAACACATTGACCTGAAGAATGTGAAACAATAATTGCTCTTTGTGAAAGCTATTTACTATTTAACTTTTGTATTTCATCATATTAATGGTGAAAATGCTTTTATTATTTTATGTGTTCTACATAAAACGATTCCTCGTAATCAATAGACCTCTCATACAATCCTCTACGTGTTTAATGCATTCCTTCACATCAATATCAGTGAGAAGCCCGTCGTATATTATCCGTTGAGCGTCATGCGTCTCTTAAAACTTCTATGTTGCCTTCCAATTTACATGTATAGCTTGAGGTTTGTGGTTAAAGTTGCTGTTTTTCGACCATAGCTTCCCGTCTTCGGTTTCCAGCTGCGGCGGTTTTTTCCTGCTCACACCTGGTTGTGTGTGTATGTCGTCCTCATCGTCATTTCCTCATCTTCGATGTGCTTGTTACCGAAGCGGTGTCATAAAAGAAAGACTTGCACCAAGCTCCCGAGCATCCTCACATGGGTCTCCCGGCCAATGAAGCCATTCCCACACGTAATTCTATTTACTAATATGTGAGCGCAGCCGTACGTAACAGCTAGAATTCAATGCTTATACAGTGAAGAACGAAAGACATTGGTATACCTGCCTAATATCGTGTAAGGTCTCCGCCAGCACGCAAAAATGCAGTAACACGTCGTATAAAGTAGCGCTGAAGGAAACCGATGCCATTAATTCTGCAGGGCTGTCCATAAATCCGTGACAGGACGAGGTAGTGGAGATCTCTTCTGAACAGCACGGTACCAGCCATCCTAGGCATGCTCAATAATTTTCATATCTGGGGAAATTGGTAGCCAGTGGAAGTTTTTCAACCCAGCAAAGTGTTCGTGGAACCACTCGATAACAATTTTGGATGTGTGGGGTGTCGCATTGTCTTGCTGGAATTGCCCAAGTCCGTCCGAATGCACAATGGACATGAGTGGATGCAGGTGATACGACAGGATGCTTACTTACGTGTCACCTATCAGGGGTGTCGCATTGTCTTGCTGGAATTGCCCAAGTCCGTCCGAATGCACAATGGACATGAGTGGATGCAGGTGATACGACAGGATGCTTACTTACGTGTCACCTATCAGAGTTGTATCTAGACGTATCAGGGTCCCATATCACTCCAACCACATACGCCCCCACCATTACAGAGCCTCCACAGCTTGAACAGTCCCCCGTTGACATGCAGGTCCATCCGCTCGATACAATTTGAAACGAGACTCGTCCGACCTGGCAACATGTTTCCAGTTACCAACAGTTCTATGTCGGTTTTGACGGGCCCGGGCGAGGCGTAAAGATTTGTGTCGTGCAGTCTCCGAAAGTCCATGTCGATGATGTTTCGTTAAATGGTTCGCACGCTGACATTTGCTGGTGGCCCAGCACTGAAATCTGCAGCAGTTTGCGGAAGGGTTGCACTTCCGTTGTGTTGAACGAGTCTCTTCAGACGTTGTTGGTCCTGTTATTGCAGGATCTTTTTACGACCGCAGCGATGTATAATATTTGATGTTATACCGGATTCCTGATGTTCACGGCACACTCGTGAAATGGTCGTACTGGAAAGTCCCCACGTCATCGCTACGTCGGAGATGTAGTGCCATCGCTCTTGCACCGACTATAACAACACGTTCAAATTCACATAAATGTTGATAACCTGTCATTGTAGCAGGAGTAACTGATCTAACAACTGCGCCAGGCACTTGTTGTCTTATATAGGTGTTCTGGTCAGATGAGTATCGGGTAATATCAACAGCAGCAGAAAATGGTATAACAGGTGTAGGATTCGTTATGAATAGGAAGGTAGGGCAGCGGGTGTGTTACTGTGAACAGTTCAGTGACCGGGTTGTTCTAATCAGAATCGACAGCAGGCCAACACCGACAACGATAGTTCAGGTATACATGCCGACGTCGCAAGCTGAAGATGAACAGATAGAGAAAGTGTATGAGGATATGCAGTATGTAAAGGGGGACGAAAATCTATAGTCATGGGCGACTGGAATGCAGTTGTAGGGGAAGGAGTAGAAGAAAAGGTTACAGTAGAATATGGGCTAGGGGCTAGGAATGAAAGAGGAGAAAGACTAATTGAGGTCTGTAACAAGTTTCAGCTAGTGATAGCGAATACCCTGTTCAAGAATCACAAGAGGAGGAGGTATACTTGGAAAAGGCCGGGAGATACGGGAAGATTTCAATTAGATTACATCATGATCAGACAGAGATTCCGAAATCAGATACTGGATTGTAAGGCGTACCCAGGAGCAGATATAGACTCAGATCACAATATAGTTATGATGAAGAGTAGGCTGAAGTTCAAGACATTAGTCAAGAAGAATCAAGACGCAAAGAAGTGGGATACGGAAGTACTAAGGAATGACGAGATACGTTTGAAGTTCTCTAACGCTATTGATACAGCAATAAGGAATAGCGCAGTAGGCAGTACAGTTGAAGAGGAATGGACATCTCTAAAAAGGGCCATCACCGAAGTTGGGAAGGAAAACATAGTTACAAAGAAAGTAGTTGCTACGAAACCATGGGTAACAGAAGAAATACTTCAGTTGATTGACGAAAGGAGGAAGTACAAACATGTTCCGGGAAAATCAGGAATACAGAAATACAAGTCGCTAAGGAATGAAATAAATAGGAAGTGCAGGGAAACTAAGACGAAATGGCTGCAGGAAAAACGTGAAGACATCGAAAAAGATATGTTTGTCGGAAGGACCGACTCAGCATACAGGAAACTCAAAACAACCTTTGCTGACATTAAAAGCAACGGTGGTAACCTTAAGAGTGCAACGGGAATTCCACTGTTAAATGCAGAGGAGAGAACAGATAGGTGGAAAGAATACATTGAAAGCCTCTATGAGGGTGAAGATTTGTCTTATGTGATAGAAGAAGAAACAGGAGTCGATTTAAAAGAGATAGGGGATCAGAATCGGAATTGAAAAGAGCTTTGGAGGACTTACGGTCAAATAAGGCAGAAGTGGCAACAAAACGACTATTCACGTTGGTGTGTAGAATATATAAGTCTGGCGACATACCATCTGACTTTCGGAAAAGCATCATCCACACAATTCCGAAGACGGCGAGAATTATCGCACAATCAGCTTAACAGCATCGAAGCTGCTTACAAGAATAATATACAGAAGAATGGAAAAGAAAATTGAGAATGCGCTAGGTGACGATCAGTTTGGCTTTAGGAAAAGTAAATGGACGAAAGAGGCAATTCTGACGTTACGGCTAATAATGGAAGCAAGGCTAAAGAAAAATCAAGACACTTTCATAGAATTTGTCGACCTGGAAAAAGCGTTCGACAATATAAAATGGTGCAAGCTATTCGAGATTCTGAAAAAAGTAGGGGTAAGCTATAGGGAGAGATGGGTCATATACAATATGTACAACAACCAAGAGGGAATAATAAGAGTGGACGATCATGAACGAAGTGCTCGTATTAAGAAGGGTGTAAGACAAGGCTGTAGCCTTTCGCCCCTAGTCTTCAATCTGTACATCGAGGAAGCAATGATGGAAATAAAAGAAAGGTTCAGGAGTGGAATTAAAATACAAGATGAAAGGATATCAATGATACGATTCACTGATGACATTGCTATCCTGAGTGAAAGTGAAGAAGAATTAAATGATCTGCTGAACGGAATGAACAGTCTAATGAGTACACGTATGGTTTGAAAGTAAATCGGAGATAGACGAAGGTAATGAGAAGTAGTTGAAATGAGAACAGCGAGAAACTTAACATCAGGATTGATGGTCACGAAGTCAATGAAGTTAAGGAATTCTGCTACCTAGGCAGTAAAATAACCAATGACGGACGGAGCAAGGAGGACATCAAAAGCAGACTCACTACGGCAAAAAAGGCATTTCTGGCCAAGAGAAGTCTACTAATATCAAATACCGGCCTTAATTTGAAGAAGAATTTCTGAGGATATACGTCTGGAGTAAGGCATTGTATGGTAGTGAAACATGGACTGTGGGAAAACCGGAACAGAAAAGAATCGAAGCATTTGTGATGTGGTGCTATAGACGAATGCTGAAAATTAGGTGGACTGATAAGGTAAGGAATGAGGAGGTTCTACGCAGAATCGGAGAGGAAAGGAATATGTGGAAAACACTGATACGGAGAAGGGACAGGATGATAGGACATCTGCTAAGACATGAGGGAATGACTTCCATGCTGCTAGAGGGAGCTGTAGAGGGCAAAAACTGTAGAGGAAGACAGAGATTGGAGTACGTCAAGCAAATAATTGAGGACGTAGGTTGCAAGTGCTACTCTGAGATGAAGAGGTTAGCACAGGAAAGGAATTCGTGGCGGGCCGCATCAAACCAGTCACTAGACTGATGACCAAAAAAAAAAAAAAAGAAACCGACGGCAGCGGTGTATTCTGCCTGGTTACATACCTCTGTATTTGAATCACATGCCTATACCAGATTCTTTGGCGCTTCAGTGTATAATTCTCAACGTGTTTAGTCCACGCCAATGCACACCTTTGCACCTTTGTACTGATATTATAAATACTAATGTAAATCCGTCTGCTACGTTTTCATGACTAAATCGCTGAACCTGATATCCACAAAATTTTGACTGAGATTGCTCGAAACCTGGGGAACAACATAGGCTACATTACAGAGTATGTTGACGATATATTGATTTGATGAATATTCCGCAAATTAAGGAAAAATATTTTCACTTTGGAAAAGCTATTTAATCTTTCAGTCCTTAATTTTATCATGATGGTGAAAACACTTTTATTGGTTGATATGTTCTACGTATTACGATTCGCCGTAATCAATACGTTGCTGTTTCAATACTCAAGGTGTTTAATCCTCACTTCCGTACTAATACCAACATTATTAAACGGGAAAGCAACGCTGTCTGTTAGGTTTACGTGACTGTATCGATTACCATGAAATTAGGTCTAGACATAGCTTTTACCATGAGGAAAGCATAGGCTACTTTAGAAAGATGTATTTTTTTTGTATAACTGAGCAGTATGCAGACGAAGCCGGTGCGATGGTCGGATACTCTTACTGTTTATAGAATATTATGTGACAGTCCAGATCCAATGTCGTTGTGCGCTTGGCTTACGATATTGAGTGGTTACACCACCTGGCATTGCTACACAGTTTCGGTGGAGATTCAACAATAAAATTGGACAGTATGCCAGAGAACCATACTTGAGACTGTTACAATAAGCCTCGCGAACATTTGACTTAGCTCTTAGTTCTAGGAGAGCTCAAGCTGCTACTTGGAAACAGCAAAGCTCGTAGCAATCTCATGTCTGCTAGAACTTGGTTGCAGAACATCAAGCGGTCTTAAGAAATAACAGAGACATTATAATAGCCACAGTCCCATCGAATTTTAGACGCTGAGCATCACGTGCTTCTTATATCTTCCAAGAAGTTAGAAGACTCACAACGATTGCATCACAAAGGCTGTACGACAAAGAATCGTAACTTTATGTTTGGAACTTAACCTGCACTAAGGCAAAACACCAAAGTTTTAACAAAGAGATTGCTTAATTCGATCTCCCCATTATTTACGACTGAAAATAGACCAACAGCTGCCGCGCGTTGTAGCCGCGCGGTCTGTGGCGCCTTGTCACGGTTCGCCCGGCTCAAGCGCCCCCCCCCCCCCCCTACCACCCCGTTGGAGGTTCGAGTGCTCCCTCGGGCATGGGTGTGGGTGTTGTCCTTAGCGTAAGTCAGTTTCAGTTAAAGTTAGATTAAAGTAGTGTGTAGGCTTAGGGACCGATGACCTCGGCAGTTTCGTTCCATAGGACCTTACTACAAATTTCCAAAGAAACAACAGCTATTCCAATGATAGGTTATCTCGGTCTTGATAGTTTCTGGGTCAGTAGTAATTTGATGATTTCGACGGAACTTACCAAAAATTTTGTTACTGTTGTTGCGTTGTATAAAAGTCTTGTATAAAACAAGAAATCAACATTTGTTTACGGCAATGTACGATATAACACGATTGTGGGTCTGACGTCTACGTCAAGAATGAAATAATCTGATGGAGAAGCTTGAAATAAGTATTAGACGAATCTCGCGAAGAATCACAGGTGAATTCATAAGACGACATAACCATGAAGTCTTTATATATATACCATTTCTAAGAGGTGTACTGTTTTTTTATGGCATGAGCCCTATAAGGTTGTGGATTTGCATATTTCGCTATTTTCTTAATAAGAAATCCAAGGGCACGTGGTCCACAGAAATAACAACGCAAGAACTAGAGGATATTCATAAACGCATTCCTCTGAAAAGGAAGCTTATAGAACGCATTGACTGTCAAGAGAAGAACTCCAAACTGGAAAATCGTGGACTGAGGCGAAAAAGTAATGGTATAGGAAACGAATGCAGGAGAACTGAGTTAAAGTCCAGGTGACAAGCAAACGCGCAATTGAGATACTGTGGTGCGACAATAACAGACAGAACAAAAACAATAAGAATTATTGAAACTGCCTGGGAGATTATAACTGTGTGTCGGACAGGGACTCGAAAGTGGCACCCTTGTCTCTCGTCAGCAACTACTCTGCCGACTGAGTTACGTAAGAATAACTCACCAGCCGCCTTCACTGATTTAACTCCGCCAATACATCTGCTCCCAGGTTAGCGTGCCAGCCCAGAACAGTATTAACCTACCAGAAAATTTCAAATCAGCTCACAGTCCGCTATAGTAACTCTGCAAATAAGAATCACTGTCAGTGTTACTTTTATTATTATTATTATTATTACTATTGGTGATACTGATATTACCAATTTTCATAATTCGCTCGTTAGTGTATACGCAGCGGTATCAAACCAACGTTTGCCGCGGTTACTACACCAGCAGACGCTTGCAGACAGAGACGCCGCTGTAAACGCACCCCAACCACCGTAGTAGCAGCAGCACTGGCCACCTGTTGCGCTTGTTGTTATGGGCCTCTTGCTGTGTCTGAGCCTGCTCCCCGCCCACCAGCTGTCGTCGTACGTCTCCTCGTCCCTACTGGCAAGTCAACAGACGGCGAACACAGCCTGGCCTCGAGGTTCTCTGAACGTGGCACAGCGGGCGTGTTTTTAGGAGTCTGTCCAGCGCTCCCAGACCCATCCAGTGTCTTTACGTCTTCCCTCAGCGGTAGGAAAACCTGTTCCTGCACTGGACTCGCATTCGGGAGGACGACGGTTCAATCCCGTCTCCAGCCATCCTGATTTAGGTTTTCCGTGATTTCCCTAAATCGTTTCAGGCAAATACCGGGATGGTTCCTTTGAAAGGGCACGGCCGATTTCCTTCCCAATCCTTCCCTAACCCGAGCTTGCGCTCCGTCTCTAATGACCTCGTTGTCGACGGGACGTTAAACACTAACCACCACCACCACCCCCTGTTCCTGTTTAAAATAAATTCTCTACAGTTAGAGAAGTGCAAGGGAAATTCTACCTGTCACAAAATAAAATAAATATATCATGTCTTTGAAACTGTAATGAACAGCATCATGCTCAGTGGCGTAATATGACTGTAAATACGAGGGTTGTTCGGAAAGTAAGGAACGATAGTTAGAGAAATGGAAACCACAGTGAAAATCAAACCTGTTTTATTTGCAACAGTTAGCTACAACTTCCAGCTACTTATCTCATAGTCGCCCATCCGACTCAGACGTTTGTCGTAGCATTGTAAAACTTTCAAATACCCTCGTTATAGAAGGCAGCCGCGAGTGCTCTCCGCCAATTCTCTGCGCTGGCGTACAGCTCGTTGTCTGTGCCAAAATGTTGTCTTTATAGCCAGCGGTTCATGCGAGCAGAGATGAAACTGAGAGGGAGACAATTACGGGCTGTACTGTGGGTAATCAAACATTTCCAACTGAAAACGATGCAGTAGCATCTTCATTGCCCCTGCAGAATTCGACTGAGAATTGTCTTGAAGAAGAAAACGCACGACAGTTGTGTAATGTTGGCTGCATAGCTTCAGGCGAAATTTCTACCATGTCCTCTGACTTAACGGGAGGCACTACTGTTCTAGGCATATTTATGTGCTCCCTTTGGGTTCAGAATTAAAAAGAACGACCTTACGCGATCGACGGGCGTACTGGAGATACTGCCCAACACACCTGATCAAAACGTCATCGGACTTTCACTGTGGTTTCCATTTCGCGACCAATCGTTCTTTCTTTCCGGATAATCCTAATATGTCATCCTTACTGAAGAATCTATACACATCATAAAAATATATGTACATTGAGAGTGTGCAGCTATGAGTGTGTATGTTGAAACTAGGTTTTTAATTGTTTTTAGCATTTAAACACCGACCTACAGACGTTTTCCTGACAAAGACAACTCAAACTTAGCCTATTCATTTATTACCCACAATATACAAGCCAAACGCAATCTGACTGCTGTACAGTGACAACATGACTTCTAACAATTAACAGAAAATATTGGCCCTGAGTTTTAAGAAATTATAACAATAATAAAAGCCCAAAACCATGAAATTAATGAAATGTGAAACTACCTCCAATTCTGTTAATTGCCTGAACTCATTTTAATCACGAATATCATTTTTTATAAGTCACATACCTCACAGAAAATCTTCATAACACGAACTACAGCAAGCAGCAATTACAACCTGCTAAATAAACGAATTCTAACTATTATAGACTCTACCTACTAGGAGGCATGTGCTTAGCAAAAGAAAGATTTTGTTGAAGGGCAAACAATGTATTTAGAAAATTTTACCTTATTCATGTGACAACCAGTTCCAAGAATTATATTGTTGTCAATAATTCCACTGCCCAAACATTACCAATCAAACACACTTCATCATACCTCTTCTTGCGTCTCACTTTACAATCCGTGTCCTACCAACACACAGTCTCCACTAAGAAAACAACATGCCCATACACATCCCTATCCACTCACTAAATGCTAGCCCGTCCAACCACATAATCTCTTGCCGAGCGCGCAGGGCGCTGTCAGCGTTATTAATACAGTCTATACCGCTGCCAACATACAAACGGGCTGCTTACAGTGTGTGTGTGTGTGTGTGTGTGGTGTGTGTGTGTGTGTGTGTGTGTGTGTGTGTGTGTGTGTGTGCGCGCGCATCTGTTCTACTTCTCCTCCTAAGGCACTGGAGCGATTTCAACCAATCTTGGTACACATATCCCTTCCTGTATTTATACGTTTGTATCGCTTACTGTATTTATGCAGGGTCAGGGATTTTCCCTGCCTCGAGATGACTGCGTGTTTTTGTGTCGTCTTCATCATCATTCATCCTCTTTATGGTGGGAGGAAGGCAATGACAAACCACCTCCGCTAGGATCTTGCATAGTCGGCGGTGCCGGTCTCCCCAACATCGTTCCCTACGCTCCTCGGAGTATGGGACCTCATCATCATCACATTATGCTTATTTTTCGATACTTCAAAGCAAACACAGCTCATTTTCTGTTTTCATATCAAACAGACAATCACCAAAATGAATACCCAAACAATGTCGGGTTTGTAATCTGCAAAATTTTGAAATCAATGTATACACAATTCAGTACCGTTGTGAAATGTCATTCACTAATTTCTCTGAGAAATGTGGAGAACAAAGCATGAATGAAAGTAAACAAATTTAAGGGGTGTTTGAGGGATGGAGGTAGAAGAAACAACCGGCTGTAAAATTTTGATTAAGCATTTAACTAATAATTTTTGTAATTATGATTGGCTGTGGTCGAGAGGTTCTAGGCGCTTCAGTCTGGAACCACACGGCTGCTACGGCCGCAGGTTCGAAACCTTCCCCGGGCGTGGCTGTTTGTGATGTACTTAGGTTAGTTAGGTTTAAGTAGTTCTAAGTCTAGGGGACTGATGACCTCAGATGTTAAGTCCCATAGTGCTCAGAGCCATTTGAACCATTTTGCAAAATGACTGGCTAATTTCCCAGCAGCTCAGACGATTAACATAGGTCTAGCCATATAAATGTGTTCCTGAGGATACGGAGACCCATCTTACGCGCTTATGTAGTGTTTCTACCTCACTTTTGCGTAACAGATTAACTTAGACAGACAATCACAGCAAAAACTTCTCGAAACGACAGTTGCCTGGATTTATCTTCTGGCAGTGCGGTTTGAGACCCCTTAGCAAATACATATACCGATCGCTCAGTTCATTTACTGGCATCAACCGACTTGAGACAGAGTCTCTCAGACGCTGACGCTATTGGAAGAAGGAGCGTGTCATCTCCCGTTGCGCAGCAGTTGTGTCTCAATGTAGACAAGTGTAATGTGCTGCGAATACATAGAAAGAAAGATCCTTTATCATTTAGCTACAATATAGCAGGTCAGTAACTGGAAGCTGTTAATTCCATAAATTATCTGGGAGTAGGTATAAGGAGTGATTTAAAATGGAATGATCGTATAAAGTTGATCGTCGGTAAAGCAGATGCCAGACTGAGATTCATTGGAAGAATCCTAAGGAAATGCAATCCGATAACAAAGGAAGTAGGTTACAGTATACTTGTTCGCCCACTGGTTGAATATTGCTCACCAGTGTCGGATCCGTACCAGATGGGGTTGATAGAAGAGATAGAGAAGATCCAACGGAGAGCAGCGCGCTTCGTTAGAGGTTCATTTAGTAATCGCGAAAGTGTTACGGAGATGATAGATATACTACAGTGGTAGACTTTGCAGGAGAGACGTTCAGTAGCGTACCGGGCTTTTGTTGAAGTTTCGAGAAGATACCTTCACCGAGGAGTCAAGCAATATATTGCTCCCTCCTACGTATATCTCGCGAAGAGAGCATAAGGATAAAATTAGAGAGATTAGAGCCCACACAGAGGCATACCGACGATCTTTCTTTCCACGAACAATACGAGACTGGAATAGAAGGGAGAACCGATAGAGGTACTCAAAGTACCCTCCGCCACACACCATCAGGTGGCTTGCGGTGTATGGATGTAGATGTAGATGTAGAGACACGGTGCAATGCAGGACTGCTGACGTCACTCCTCCAACATCGCGGCAATGAAAGGGCAAATGTGATTTTCTTTACCCATACTTTAGCTCCTATTTATCTTGAGCCTCTCACGGCGCAAAACACGTACATTTCGCAGACGTGACAACGTGTCCACTCAATGTTGGACATTAGCTTTCGTGTTCTGAAACGGTACGAGTATTTAGAAGCGAATGTAGGCATTAAATCAGAATGGTTTCCAGTGAACCGTGCTCGTGCACCTTGTGTTCTACTCCAGAGAGTTGGCCCACTACGTCCTCTATCTCATGGAGGAGCCGTGTGTGCTCGTTTCACTATCGATAACTTTTGACTGGGGTCTGACCAGAGGGCGCGGATTCCTCTCGTGTGCGGTAATTGCTGCCTCGCCTAGTCTTCAAAAGCGGCCGCTCGAGTCACGTCGAGGGAGAGAATCTTCGGAAGAGCGCGGCGCAGACAGGGAGTTTTCCCAAAGTGTGAAGGTCGGGGCCGCAGCAGTGCTTGGAGCAACGAATACACGGTGCGGATCGGCACGACGTCTTTCCTGGGTCGTCATTCACTGTTCTCCGCCAGGACTGAGCAGGAAGCAAAGGTCTGGGTCGCTTATGTTGTGCGCAACTAGTTGTTCAGCTCTGATTTCCTGCTGTGCAAGCTGTTTGAAAAGACGTTCATGTTTATGTTCATTGAGTCGTCATGCACGCCATGTTGCTTGGCTCTGTGATTTTAGGAACAGTGTATTGCCCTGTGTTCTCTCTCAAAAAATTTGTCATGGTTAATGTTGTTATTGTGAAGTAATGTGCCCAGTTGTCACGAATAGCCTACGCCTTATCAAGCACTTTTTTAAGAAAAAGGGAACAAAAATACCAGCTTATTTCAAAATTCTTATTCAAGAAAACCAGCTGTTTCTAATTTTTAATACTTGTTTTCACGATGTTTTAGAAGCTAGTGGGCTCTGTTACCACTATTTTCCAGTCCTTGTAAGGCTATTATGAGCTCCAGTTAATGGTAAGGCCCTAGGGAGTTGTTTATTGCATTCCTTCTGGGAATAAATACTGCCTCCTTTCCGTAATTCTCTGTTAGTGAAGCTTATCTCGACAGCTTCTCAACTTATTGAAAACACTTTGTAGGTGGAATCGTGGTTAAATTATAACTTTACCTGTAGTATAAGCCCGTCAGGCACTTATCTTCCTTGTTTCTTAACAGCATTTGCTAAGATGCTGGGAAAGTACTCGTGTCAGCTGCTTCTCGTCGCGTGCGCTTGGCTTACTTGCGGCCGTGAGCACGGTACTCGAGCATTTCCTAGAGTAGCTTGCTGCTTGTTTCCAGTCGTCCATCCTGCCTGTGTATTTAATGTTATATGACTTGCTTTATAAAGGAAATTTTTCTGTCGGCGAAGAGGCCTTTGATTAACAGGCTTCATAAAAGAAGATTTCGTTTGATGCCTATCTTATCTTACCACGCCAGGTTAGCCGTTCGGCATAACTTACTGCTTTCCGGGCGGGAAGGCGTGTCAGTCCCCGGCACGAATCCGTCCAGCGGATTAGTGTCGAGGTCCGGTATGCCGGCCAGTCTGTGGATGGTTTTAAAGGAGGTTTTCCATCTGCCTCGGCGAATGCGGGCTGGTTCCCCTCATTCCGAATCAGCTGCTCTATGTCGGCGATTGCTGCGCAGACACTCACTCCACGTACGCGTACACCATAATTACTCTACCACACAAACATTGGGGTTACAATCGTCTGGTGTAAGACGTTCCCTGGGGCGTCCACTGGGGGCCGAACCGCACAATAACCCTGGGTTCGGTGTGGGGCGGCGGTGGGGTGAGTGGACTGCTGTAGCCTGTTGTGGAGTTATGAACCACTGAGGGCTACGGCGGGGACGAAGCCTCTCCGTCGTTTCTAGGTCCCCAGTTCCATACAACACAATAAAATTTGTATCTTTGTTCTAAGTTTACTGTAAATCTTGTGTCTGCGTAATGCCTTCAACAAATTTATCTACTACCGTTTAAGTATTTTAATTTGCTGGTTTATTTAAAAATGTTGAATTTAATAGCTTTAAAAAGGCCAGTATTGTTAAGATCTTATTTCTTGTACTGGTTTCCGGTTATTATTTTTGTATTTCAATGGTTCTGTCATTCGCCATTTTAAACGTCTTCATGTTTTTAATGTCGAATCAACTTCAATTTTCTCAACTGTTTTCCAAAGGGGACCTCTTCTTACCTAAAAAAAATATATTAAAATGAATGTTGCTGTCCCAGAATAAATGATGTTAGCTGATGGTGCCTAGTCCTTACAAGTAATTTCCTTGATACTGGTAATTCCCGATTTCTATGTGGCAATATGATCTCGAGTTGATAGCTCCATTTCTATCGTTATTGTATCTGTAAGAGACTAGTGTAAAAATAATTTCTTTACCCTTGTGGCGGTTGATGGTTTTCCAGATACCTGATTCAATTCTTCCATCCTTAATCACTAGTTAGTACTGAATTAGAATTATATGTTAATACCTTCATCTGCTGACAGGCGTTGATATATATCAATGGGGACAGGTGAAAACTGAGTAATCCCAGACCGGGACTCGAACCCGCGATCTCCTACTTACATGGCAGACTCTCTATCCATCTGACACCGGCCGGGGTGGGCGAGCATTTCTAGGTGCTACAGTCTGGAGCCGCGCGACCGCTACGGTCGCAGGTTCGAATCCTGTCTCGGCCATGGATGTGTGTGATGTCCTCAGGTTAGTTAGGTTTGTTCGAAGTTCTAGGGCACTGATGACCTCCGAAGTTAAGTCCCATAATGCTCAGAGCCATGTCAATCTGAGCCACCGAGGGCACAGAGGATAGTGCGACTGCAGGGACTATGTCCCGCACGTCTCCCGCGAAACCCACATTCTCACCTTATATGTCCACACACTACATCCGTAGTGTCCCTACCCAACACTTTCATTACTCGTGGAACACATACTTACCAAGTCCCGTAAGAGTTCGTGTAATATGTGTGCATCCGCAGAGAAGAGGAAGGACATGGCCGGTATTGCCAGAACTGTATACTTATATGGATATGGTGTTTGTTCTTTCGGACATGTCCGAAAGAACTGACACCATATCGATATAAGTATACAGTCAGTACAGTCTTATGCAACGTATACAGATGTCAACTACTCAGCTTATTTCCTAATTGGTCTGTGGTGCAGTATTTTGGGTTAGCAGCTGACATGTATTTTGCGATTATCTTCTAAACCAGACAGAAATAAAACGTTACTGTGCTGTCTGTTCTTTTAGGTAAGTCCGAAAGCCCAGGCACCACTCATTCATAATTCCGCATCCATACATGGTGAAAGTGAAATATCGACGTCAGCCGCATGAGCGCACTGAAATAGTTCAATCACGTCAATTGCAAATTTGTGCCGGACCAGGACTCGAACACGGGTTTCTCACTTTACGAGCACGCGTTCCGTCCATCCGAAATTCCGTACTTCCGCAGCGCCCCCGTGTCCACCGTCCTCTCTGCTCGCAGCATTTAGCATGATTCCCGAAAGAGGTTGTACCTGCGGTGTATCCACACTGAAGGTATAATGAAATGCCGTCAAGGCGGGTTTATTGTCACTATCTGTAGTATCCGTTTTTTCGGACATGCCTTGACGGAGTTTCATCATATCTACAGTGGGAATAAACCCTGGGCCCGACTTCTTGCGGGAATCATGCTACACTACTGGCCATTAAAATTGCTACACCACGAAGATGACGCGCTACAGACGCAAAATTTAACCGACAGGAAGACGATGCTGTGATATGCAAATGATTAGCTTTTCAGAGCATTCACACAAGGTTGGCGCCGGTGGCGACCCCTACAACGTGCTGACACGATGAAAATTTCCAACCGATTTCTCATACACAAATAGTTCACCGGCATTGCCCAGTGAAACGTTGTTGTGATGCCTCGTGTAAGGAGGAGAAATGCCTACCATCACGTTTCCAACTTTGATAAAGGTCGGATTGTAGGCTATCGCGATTGCGGGTTATCGCGTGACACTGCTGCTCGCGTTCGTCGAGATCCAATGACTGTTAGCAGAATATGGAATCGGTGGGTCCAGGAGGGCAATACGGAACGTGAACGCCGTGATAGAACCCAACGGCCTCGTTTCACTAGCAGTCGAGATGACAGGCATCTTATCCGCATGGCTGTAAAGGATCGTGCAGCCACGTCTCGATTCCTGAAACAACAAACAGAGACGTTTGCAAGACAACAACCATCTGCACGAACAGTTCGATGGCGTTTGCAGCAGCGTGGACTTTCTGCTCGGAGACAATGGCTGCGGTTAACCAAGACTCTGCATCACAAACAGGAGCGCTTGCGATGGTGTACTCAACGACGAACCTGGGTGCATGAATGGCAAAACATCGTTTTTGCGGATGAATCTAGGTTCTGTTTACAACATCATGATGGTCGTATCCGTGTTTGGCGACAACGCGGTGAACGCACATTGGAAGCGTTTATTCGTCATCGCCATACTGGCGTATCACCCGGCGTGATGGTATGGGGAGCCATTGGTTACATGTCTCGGTCACCGCTTGTTCCCACTGACGGCTCTTTGAACAGTGGACGTTACATTTCAGATGTGTTACGACCCGTGGCTCTACCCTTTATTCGATTCCTGCGAAACTTTACATTTCAGCAGGATAATGCACGACCGCATGTTGCACGTCCTGTACGGGCCTTTCTGGATACAGAAAATGTTCGACTGCTGCCCTGGCCAGCACATTCTCCAGATGTCTCACCAATTGGAAACGTCTGGTCAAAGGTGGTCGAGCAACTAGCTCGTCACAACACGCCAGTCACTACTCATGATGAACTGTGGTATCGTGTAGAAGCTGCATGGGCAGCTGTACCCGTACACGCCATCCAAGCTCTGTTTGCCTCAATGCCCAGGCGCATCGAGGCCGTTATTACGGCCAGAGGTGGTTGTTCTGGGTACTGATTTCTCAGCATCTATGTACCCAAATTGCGTGAAAATGTAATCACATGTCATTTCTAGTATAATATATTTGTCCGATGATTACCCGTTTATCATCTGCTTTTGTTCTTGGTGTAGCAATTTTAATGGGCAGTAGTGTAAGTGCAGCGAGCAATGAGGATAGTTGAGAGGGGGCTGCTACGGAAGTACCATATGATAAGTTGGGAATTGCTGTAGGACAAGACGCCCGCTCGGATAGACGAAGAGGTGAAAACGACCTTTTGCGTAAATCGGGAAATCCAATTTAAAGTCCCACCCTGGCAGAAATTTTGACTTGTCGCCAATGAACTATTTCTACTCATGCAGCTGACGCTGGTATTTCTCTTTCATCAGTAATAAACAACTCCATTCGAAGCAGCAATTTACTAGAAGTCGTTATTTGATAGCACAGGTGCTGTTTCCTCCTTTTGTGTTTTATATCTATACGTAATATCGGTTTAGTGGTAGCCTTACGACTACCGGATTTGGTATGCCTTGCAGATCGTTTTCCGGATATGTGTCATTCGCAACACTGCTGACAACCTGCACATTATAATGCCAGACGCTCGTAACGGTAGTCATCAATAAAAGAGGACGGTTTAAATTGACATCAGGCCATGTCGATTTAGGTGTTCCCTAAATGACCCCGATGTTGATGGAAGGGTAAACACTGATATTCCTGCCTTCCTTTCAAAAGAAAATAAATTTTGATCCAGGACGTTTTTACAGTTGAGATCACGGGTCGTAAGACAGGGCATCAGCCATGAAGTCTATATTTGGGCATCAAATATGAAATCCACATCTACCACTAAATCCTAGCGGCTTTCTGGATATCGACGCTTGCCTCTGTTTTGATCTTTGGTTCTAGGTTGAGTCGAGTGCGAGGTGACTCCCTCTAGTGGAGGGAAAAGGAGTTGCTGGAGAGAGGTGAGGGAAGTACAAGCCTAGAAGTGCCTTGCGAAGTGGTCGTCGATATGGCCGGCGTCGGCTATACTTGAGGCGTGCTGCGGACTAGCCGCGGAGTGTAGGCTCCTAGGGGCCGTTGACGGCCGTTGATGGCTTGTTCACTTACCTGCCAATTGGAGAATTTATGCTGTCAGACGTGGACTCTTGGAAATGTTATCAGGTTAGTTTTCCTGTGTTTACGTCGTTTTATTTGAACATTTTTTTGGCCTCTGTATTTATAGGTTTGTTTTCCTTGAAGCTGTTTTAAGTGCAGTTTTGTTTGTCCCTGAACACTGAATTCATATTCACGAAAGCGCTGATCGGAGTTACTATCTTAAGTTCAGAGTGGTGCTGGATAGTAATTCAAGGGTTTGTAATGTTTCACTGACACTGTTACCTTGAAAATCTGTGGCCACTGTGGGTATTTGCTGTTTTAACCTCTCTCAGTACTGGCATTTAACATGTTCCAGGCAGCATAGTGTATTGTCGAGCAGAGGTCGTATTCGACAGTCTTGTTACTCCGTAGATAATTTCTTGGGAGTTTTGGGTGTTGCCTCTGCACCGGGGAACTAATGACTACAAGACAGGTTTGTTTATCACAGGGTATTTGGTGGACAAGTCTTATGACCATTTTGATGTGCTTTTGACTTGAGCGCTTTAAGATTTAAGTTTCTTGTTCAATTGATCTGGCTGTAGCCCCCTATGTGTTCGTACTTTATATTTGCACACTCAGTTGAAATTGTGTCATCGCATAGGGGTTCCTTGGGAGTGTTCTGGGCTTAGCTGTGTCAATTTGGTTTGGTGTACAATTGGTTGGGGTGTCCGTGACTTAAAATTTACAAGTGCGTGCTCTGTACTCCAGCCATATACCCTAAACTTGATTGCTATCGAGCCTTGTACTGCTAAGCGCGTGCGTGGGATATCGAGCCTGGTCGGGGCTGGTGATCCTTGTTTCACCTGCCAGTAGTCTATTGCTACACGGTCTGTCCCTCTGGCGCCCGTCGAGCTATCGCGCTGGCGAGGTATTAACAGTTTCTACCGTTGTGTGCGGCGGTATTTCATGTATACCTTTTATACGTTTTGTACTACCCGTGAAGGTCTCTAACACAATTTCGCTTTAGTAGGTTGTGACCTTCAAGCGGTCACTAAATTCTGGGTTACAGAAAGGGGTTTTGATTTAATATATTGCCATACCATAGGTTCTATCTTGAGATTGGTTTATTTTTTACTGTTGTATTTTTCTGTTTCTGAAAGAAAAAAGATTTATTGGTTAATCCTTTCCTGAAAATGTTGGTGGAAACTAAGAATACTGCCCTTAGTATTCACTAAGAGTATGCGGTTTCCTTTGTCTTCGCTAATACCGATTAGCACATATTGTTCAAACTTATTTTAATAGGCAGGGATTGTGATTCCCTCATCTTCCTTGAACGAGTTCTTGTTCATTATTGCCATAATATTGATCTTCCTAGTGGAAATTTTTGTTGGTATAGCTGCCACCCCACGAGGATTGTTTTCTGTTGTAAATAAATTTTGGGAACTGTCATTAGTCGTTCGATCCTCTGTCAACTGCTAAAACTTTGTTAACTGTTTCATGTGGAATAGTGTTATTTTTTTATCTCTTGTCCATTAAGGGCTTGTTGTTGAAGCCATTCAAACAAATTTTGAAGTTCCATTAAATTAAATTATTCTTTTCTATCTGAAAGCATAGTATTGTTGAATTGTTGTTTAAAATCGTAAACTTAATTGAATTTAGAGAACCTTCATACACTCATGTAAAGTTCATTGTTTGTTTTCATTCTGAAACACTTTGTGAATAATTAATTTGGTTTGCAATAAATGGTGAATGTCGATCGAAAACCCTACTTCCAATCCTTCCATTAAAATCCCTATTGGCCCTTTTGGGATGTCCACGTGGTTCTGTAATGCTGTCGAACCCTTATGGATAATAGAGAGTGGGAAAGCGTGTGAGATAAACGGTCGATGTGACAGAGTACAGACTGTACCAAAAAATATCTACATAATTTTTAATACAACACGTAAACTTTCACCGTCGAGGTCAACTTCAGTAATAGTCTTTCGAGTGTGTGTACACTTCACGACGTGATTAAAATACCGACGTTTCACCTACTGTTGCAGACTGCCTTCATCAGCGTTACTACGTGTAGTTTGTACACTAAACAGCCAAAGAAATTGGTACACGTGTTTAATATCGTGCAGGGCCCCAGCGAGCACGCAGAAGTGCCGCAACACGACGTGGTGTGGACTCGACTAATGTCTGAAGTAGCGCTGGAGGGAATTGTCACCATGAATTCTGCGGTGCTGTCCATAAATCCGTAAGAGTACGAGGGGGTCGAGAATTCTTCTGAACAGCATGCTGCAAGGCATCCGAGATGTGCTCAATAACGTTAATATCTGGGGAGTGGCCAGGGTAAGTGTTTAATCTCAGATGCGTGTTTCTGGACCAACTCTGTTGCAATTCTGGACGTGTCGGGTGTCTCATTGTCATGCTAATACTGCCCAAGTCCGTCAGAATGCACAATAGACATGAATGGATACAGTTTAGCAGACGGGATGCTTACGTAAGTGTCACCTGTTAGAGTAGTATCTAGACGTATTAGGGATCCCATATCACTCCTACTTCACACGTTCCACACGAATTCAGAGCCACCACTAACTTGAATAGTCCTCTGCTGACATGCAGGGTCCATGGCTTCATGAGGTAGTCTCCATACATGTACACGTCCATCCGCTCGATACAATTTTAAACGAGACTCGTCCCGCCAGGCAACTTGTTTCCAGTCATCAACAGTCGAAGGTCGGTGTTGAAGGGCCGAGGTGAGGCGTAAAACTTTGTGTCGTGCAGTCATCAAGGGTACACGAGTGGTCCTTCGACTCAGAAAACCTATATCGTTGATGTCTCGTTGAATGGTTCGTACGTTGCCAGTTGTTGATACCCAGTATTGAAATCTGCAGCAATATGCGGATGGGTTGCAGTTCTGTCACGTTGAACGACTCTCGTCTGTCATCGTTGGTCCCGTTCTTGCAGGATCTTTTCTCGGCCGCACCGATGTCGGATATCAGATATTTTACCGGATTCCTGATATTCACGGTACATTCGCGAAATGGTCGAACGGTAAAATCCTCACTTCATCGCTACCTCTGAGATGCTGTGTCCCATCGCTCGTGGTCCGACTATAACACCATGTTCAAACTCATTTAATATCCTGATACACTGAATTTGTAACAGCAGTAACCGACCTAACAACTACGCCAGACGCTTGTTATATAGGCGTTGTTGACCTCAGCGCCGTATTCTGCCTGTTTACGTATCTCTGCGTTTGAAGACGCCTGCCTCTACAATTTCTTTGGCGCTTCAATGTAGTCACTGCTTCATACATATTATTTGAAAACGGCTGCGCATCTTGGCATGCATCGTGTACTGCGGTTCTTCGACCAGTTACTAGTTCACTTTCCCGCTCTTCAGTAGCTGGCAGTCAAGAGGTTATGGTACGAGCTTCTTGTTTCTGAGAGTATTTCATTGAATGTATTATCAACCGCATTCGTCATGCGGTGCTACACACCCAAAAAATGGTCCTTTTTTTTTAAATCTCATCATTTTCTGTCATTGTGAAGCAGAGATTCGAAATTTAGCTCTTAGCTTCCTACATCCTTTCTCTTTTAGCACTGAAAAACACGGCTCCCTGCGACGTCACCCTGGTATCGGAGGGACACATACGATGTTTAGCGTTGAATTCACGCAGTTTAGTTGTGGGTGGTCGAGGAGAGTATTTTGGACGCATCGCTGGTCGGAATCGGTAGGATAAAGCGTCTGGACGTCTCATGATCGGCGTATATAAAAGCACCCCCTTCCCTTGCGGCTTTTATTTTCACGTATTTTGCAGTCTAAAATGACATTCTGCAGTGCGATGTGCAACAGGGCAACGTTCTTAATGACCTTTGACACTGCCCACATTCCGTAGACTATTCAGACCTTGTCAGAGGACATCAAAGAGCTGAAGCCTCGTTGAATGTGGCGTAACCGTAATACTTTCTCTTGTGTGCACGGAGGGGCAACTAACGACATTTAATAATCAATGGATGCAATTTGAACGTGATATGAAGCCAAACTGGATGTCTATTCTTTTTAATCCGACCTCCTGTTACAACACCCTCAGTGTCAATTGCACGCTTTAGTTGGGCACCTTGCAAACGCCTTTATACAGTGATATCCATCTACGGATCCCTATGGTTGTCAACACAGGAAAACCCTCTTGTAACTACTACCTGCTGGCGAAATGCGAAATCTGAGCGCTATCGAAACGGTTCCCTATATCGCTGGTGGGTATGGATCGATGGATGATTTTCTCTGTTCAGAGATTTTTTATAAAGTGCGCAACAAAGATGAACAGGTGACACCGAGACTTTTTCAGAACTGGAGTACTTTTGAGTGACCCTATGCCATTCTAACATGCCAATTGGACAGAATTTGGCACGCTATCCCTCAGTAGGATATCCAACAAATCTACCAAACATTTCCAAGCCCAATAAATGCTTTCGTGAGAGCCAAAGCGTTATTGACTTGCTGACGGAGACAGGCAACCCGACTTGGTTGAAGGGCCCTCCACACATTGCTCTAAATGTTCTCAATTGGGGAGAAATCTGGCAAGGCTGCTGGCCGAGGTAAGGTTCGGCGAGTACAACGATAAGCTTCAAAAACTCCCACTGAGTACGAGGGAGTTCATAACCTAGATGGTCTACAAAATCATAAGATTGCCATGGGTCCCCATAAATGGAAACAAACCGAGACGTGGAATATCATCGACGTACTGCTGTGCTGTAAGGCTGCCGCGGATGAGAACCAAAGGGGTCCTGCTATGAAATGAAATTCCCAACGCTACTGGCTGTCACGCAGTATGTTTAGGTTGGTATTCCATCTCTGTCCAGGGCGTCTCCAGACACGTTTTCGCTGATCATCAGGGCTCAGTTCGAAGAGGGGATCATCACTGCTACCTCGGAGTGTAGCGGCAGTGGGGAGTCTGGTGCGTCGCATGGTACACCCAAGGTGTTACATGCTTACCCACGGTCCCTGCTGTCGAGACATCTTCGCAGGTACCGGGCGCTGTTGGGGCACCCTCTCCCCAAGGGGAGTGGCGTTCGCGGCGTTCGCGTCGCACGAGGTGGAGGGTCAATGTGGCGGCTGGTCGTGTGGCATCGTCGACTCTGCCTGTGAGTGAACATGTGGCCGCTCCTTCAGCAAGGTCGGAGCAGGAACACGGGAGGAGGGGTTTATTAGTGATTGGGAGCTCCAACGTTAGGTGGGTGATGGAGCCCCATAGGGAAATAGCGGAAAGGTCAGGGAAGATGGCCAATCTTCACTCTGTCTGCTTGCTGGGTGTCTCATCCGAGATGTGGAGGAGGCCCTGCCAGTGGCGATAGAGGGTACTGGATGCACCCGACTGCTAATTGTTGCTCATGTTGGCACCAGTGCCTCCTGCCATCTGGGTTCAGAGGTCATCCTCAGTTGATACAGGCGGTTGGCAGAGTTGGTGAAGGGTGGAATCTAAGCTACGTATTTGTAGTATCGTTCTCAGAACCCATCGCGGTCCTCTGGTTTGGAGCTGAGTGGAAGGCTTAAACCAGGGTCTCAGACGATTCTGCGGAGATCTGGGGTGCAAATTTCTCGAACTCCGCTATCGGGTGGAGAAATGTAGGATCCCACTGAATAGGTCAGGCGTGCACTACACACCGGAAGCTGCTACAAGGGTAGCGGAGTACCTTTGGAGCGCACATCTGGGTTTTTTGGTTAGATAATTCCCTCCCTAGGCCCTACAAGACGCCTCCTGAGACGCGAAAAGGTAGCAGTAGGCAAAACGCAACAGGGAATGACAATATTAATGTGGTAATAGTAAATTGCAGGAGCGTCTACAGAAAGATCCCAGAACTGCTCTCATTAACAAACGCTCACAATGCCCACATAATACTAGGGACGGAAAGTTGGCTGGAACCAGATGCAAACAGTAATGAAATTGTAAACTCAGATTGGAATGTATACCGCAAAGACAGTCTAGACAGTGAAGGGGGAAGCGATTTTATAGCGTTAAAAAGCGGAATAGTATCAAAGAAAATTGACGGAGATCCGAAATGTGAAATAATTTGGGTGAAGGTCACGGTTAAAGCCGGTTCAAACTTGCTAATTGGATGTTTCTATAGGCCCCCTGACTCAGCAGCTGTTGTGGCAGAATACCTGAAGGGAATATTTCGAGTAGATATCCCAACCATTTTTTGTTCTGGGTGAAGATTTTAATTTACCAGATATAGACTGGGAGACTGAAACGTTTCTAACGGGTGCCAGGGATAAAGAATCCAGGGAAATTTTTTGAAGTGCATTATCTGAAAACTACCTTGAGAAAAACAGAGAACAGACTCAAGGCGATAACTTATTAGACCTTCTGGTGACAAACAGACTCGAACTATCTGAAGCAGTTAATGCAGAACAGGGATTCAGCTATCATAAAGCGGTTACAGCATCGATGATTTCAACCGTAAATAGAAATATTAAAAATGGTAGGAAGATTTTTCTGTTTAGCAAAAGTGACAAAAAGCAGATTTCAGAGTACTTGACGGCACAACACAAAAGTTTTATCTCAAGTACAGATAGTGTTGAGGATCAGTGGACAAAGCTCAAACCCATCGTACAATATGCATTAGATGAGTATGTCCAAGCTAGCTCGTAAAGATGAAAAGAGCCACCGTGGTACAACAACCGAGTTAGAAAACCGTAGCGGAAGCAAAGGGATCTTCACAGCAAACATAAACATAGCCAAAGCCCTGCAGAAAAACAAAAATTAGACGAAGCGAAATGTAGTGTGAGGAGGGCTATGCGAGAGCCATTCAATGCATTTGAAAGTATAGTTCTATGTACTGACTTGGCAGGAAATCTTAAGGAATTTTGGTCTTATGTCAAAGCGGTAGGTGGATGAAAACAAAACGTCCAGACACTCCGCGACCAAAATGGTACTGAAACAGAGGATGACAGACTAAAGGCCGAAATAATAAATGCCTTTTTCCAAAGCTGTTTCACAGAGGAAGACTGCAGTGTAGTTCCTTCTCTAGATTTTTGCACAGATGACAAAACGGTAGATATCGAAATAGATGACAGAGGGATAGAAAAACAATTACAATCGCTCAAAGGAGGAAAGGCTGTTGGACCTGATGGGATACCAGTTCGATTTTACGCAGAGTACGCGAAGGAACTTGCCCCGCTTCTTGCAGCGGTGTACTATAGGTCTCTAGAAGAGCGTAGCGTTCCAAATGATTGGAAAAGGGCACAGGTCATCCCCATTTACAAGAAGGGATGTCGAACAGATGTGCAGAACTATAGACCTATATCTCTAACGTCGATCAGTTGTAGAATTTTGGAACACGTATTATGTTCGAGTATAATGATTTTTCTGGTGACTAGAAATCTACTCTGTAGGAATCAGCATGGGTTAAAAAAAAAGAAAAAAAAATCTTGTGAAACCCAGCTTTCGCTATTAGTCCACGAGACTCAGAGGGCCATAGACACGGATTCCCAGGTAGATGCCGTGTTTCTCGACTTCGGCAAGGCGTTTGATACAGTTCTCCACAGTCGTTTAATGAACAAAGTAAGAGGAGTTCCTGCGTAACAGAACGCAGCATGTCATTCTCAATGGAGAGAAGTCTTCCGAAGTAAGAGTGATTTCACGTGTGGCGCTCGGGGGTGTCGTAGGACCGTTGCTATTCACAGTATATATAAATGACCTTGTGGATAACATCGGAAATTCACTGAGGCTTTTTGCGCATGGTGCTGTGGTATATCGAATGGTTGTAACAATGGAAAATTGTACTGAAATGCTGGAGGATCTGCAACGAATTGACGCATGGTGCAGGGAATGGCAATTGAATCTCAATGTAGACAAGTGTAATGTGCTGCGAATACATAGAAAGAAAGATCCTTTATCATTTAGCTACAATATAGCAGGTCAGTAACTGGAAGCAGTTAAATCCATAAATTATCTGGGAGCACGCATTAGGAGTGATCTAAAATGGAATGACCATATAAAGCTGATCGTCGGTAAAGCATGTGCCAGACTGAGATTCATTGGCAGAATCCTAAGGAAATGCAGTCCGAAAACAAAGGAAGTAGGTTACAGTACACTTGTTCGCCCACTGCTTGAATACTGCTCACCGGTGTGAGATGCGTACCAGGTAGGGTTGATAGAAGAGATAGAGAAGATCCAAAGGAGAGCAGCGCGCTTCGTTGCAGGATCATTTAGTAATCGCGAAAACGGTACGGAGATGATAGATAGACTCCAGTGGAAGACTCTGTAAGAGAGACGCTCAGTATCTCGGTACGGGCTTTTGTTGAAGTTTCGGGGACATACCTTTACCGAAGAGTCAAGCAGTATATTGGTCCCTCCCACGTATATCTCGCTAGGAGACCATGACGATAAAATCAGAGACATTAGAGCCCACACAGAGGCATAACGACAATCTTTCTTTCCAAGAACAATACGAGACTGGATTAGAAGGGAGAACCGATAGAGGTACTCAAGGTACGCTCCGCCACACACCGTCATGTGGTTTGCGGAGTATATATGTAATGTAGATCACTGAAGACAACTGCACTTTAGTCAATGAGATTCCAGGCCGAAGAAGTGTATGGAGACGCACCTGACAGCGTCGCAAATATTGTCCGATTTCGCATTTTTTCACTAAAGACAATGCGGGATGGTGTCAAACGCCTTCCTGAAGTCAAGAAACGTCATCAACCTGAGCGTCGTTGCCTACAGCTCTGCAATGTCATGCAGGAACGGAATAAGCTGAGTTACACGAGGTCTCTTTTTATGGTATACAGGTTTATTTTTATAGAATAGAGTTCGTCCTCCGAAAACGTCATAATTCTTAAGCATAAAGAATGTTCCATAATTATACAACAGACGAATGTCAACGATATAGGTGCATAATTTTGTGCCTCTGTCCTACAACCCTTCTTGAAAACGGGAATAACGTGCGTTTGTTTCCAGTCGCTAGGTACCATTAGTTCTGCGATAAGCTGCTGCTAGCAAGTTGTTTCGCATAATCTTTGTAGAATCTTATAGATATCTCATCTGGTCCCTTATGCATTCCAACTACGAAGCGCTTGTGTTTCCTTTTAAATTCCGCGATGGGTCATCTCAATAACCGCTAATTCGACATTCGTGCAGTGATTGAAAGGCGGGTCATGTTACGATGCTCCACGGTTAGATATTTTCGGGAAAACAAATTGAGTATCCCGGCCTTTCCTCTGCTATCTTCCTTCTGGGTGTTAGCATCGTCACTGAGTGAAAGTACATTTCGGATCGCTTAGAGATTTTACGTAAGACTAGGTTTTCAGTCATATCAGTTAAGAAAATTTTTCTTTCAAAGTCATGGAATGTTTCTCTCGTTGGCTCTCCTTACTCTCATTTTCACTTGGACACCCCACGTGTGTCCGGCAGCTTTTTACTTCTCCTCAGTCTGTGATGAAGCTCTCTTTATTTACCTGGCAGTGTCCCAAAAGGGCTATGAAACTGTGCTGGATCTTTATCTTCACTGAAGACCTTGCTCGAAACATATTTGTCTAAGGCATACCGAATGATTGTACTGAATTTCTTTTTCATTTATACTGTACTTCTTCGTCTTCAGCACTGAATACTGGCTACTGATTACCCAGATTCTCTGCAATTTGTGTCCTATGACTCTTGCTAGGAAATATAATTTTTCTACTTTTCTTACAAGTGTTATTCGAGAAGTAAGGAACGATCGGTAGCGAAATGGAAAATAGAGTGAAAATTTGATAACGCTTTGCACAGGTGCACTAGGCAGTGTGAATAGTTTGCCCGTCGATCGCATCATGTCGCCCTTTTCAGTTCTAAGCTCACAGTGAGAATGTAAAGATGGCTAGAAATTAGTGCCTCCCGCCTAGTATGAGGGCCTGGCGAAAGATTTCGCCAGAAGCTATGCAATCCACATGACATAACTGTCATGCGGTTTGTTCTACACAACAATTCTCGGCAGCACTCTGCAGGGGCAGTGAAGATGCGTCTGCAGTGTTTTCTATGGCAAGTGTTTCATCAGCCACCATACAGCCTGTAATTGACTACCCCAGAGTATCATCTCTGCTCAGATGAACCACTGGCTATGAAGAAAATATTTTGACACAGACAACGAGCAGCAGTCCAGAGTAGAAAATTGTCGAAAAGCACTGGTGGCTGTCTTCTTTAACGAGGGAATTGAAAAGTTGGTACAACGCTACGACGTCTAAGTCTGAGCAGCGACCGTGTAGAGAAGTAGCTGGAAGGTGTAGCAAACCCTTGCAAATAAAACTTTTGATTTTCACTTTGGTTTCCATTTCGCGACCTATCGTTCCTTACTTTCCGAATAGCCCTCGTAAGATTCGTTGTAATATCCGTAGTCACACATGCTATCACAGTTTTATGGTCACTGATACCTTCCTCTACGTCAGTGTTTCGATAAATTCAGTTCTATTTGTTGCTAGGTGGTCCAACAAATTACCTACAGGAAGTGGTACTCTAATTATCTGCTCGCAGTAATTTTCGGACAACGTTACACGAATCCCAGTTTTGATAGCACGACTCTCTCGATAAGTACATGGAAAATTTAAGTGACCCTCTATTACAAAGGCATGATCAGGGAAACTATTAAAGCAAGTCTGGAAGTGCTTTCTGAAGCCTTCTCCAACTACAGCTCATGAATTACATGGTCTACGAAATCGTAAGACTGCCATTTTTGACCGACCTTTGATCCTTGATTAATTCAAATTCTCAATGCCTGATAACCTCAGTAGATAATATCGAATCCCTTCCTGTAACAAATACGTTGCCATCACTGGTGACCAACCTATACTTACGATAAATATTACAGTCTGGCGATTTCATTGATATTCACTTCCGGTTTCAACCAAGATTTTTTTCCTGGTGCTATATGAGTATTATAGCCTTCAATAAATATACTAATTCTGAAACATTTCCTTGGATAATCCTGCAGTTTGCAAATTTTTATTAATGTTTTCTGCATCCAATCTGAGAGGACGAGCGTCCTCTCAGTATACTGTGGCTTACTGGGCTTCGCTTTTAGCACTCATTTCGTATTTGATCTCTAAAAGAGCTTCTCTAACCTAGAAATCCGCCATGTGCATGCCACATGTATCCCACTGTAGCCGCGTGTAGTGCGCACCTGACCTATTAAGGAGAACTGTACAATTCTCCACCCTTTGCCAGAGGTCGAGAAATTGATACCCGATACTATGGCAGAATCGTCTGAGGCTCTGGCTTAGACCTTTCACTGGGCTCCAAACTTGACGACTGCAGTTTATTCTGAGTACGATGCTACGAGGGCTGTCCACAAAGTAAGTTACGATTGATCGCGAAATGAAAATCACAGTGAAAATCAGATATGTTTCATTTGTAACAGTTAGCTACACCTTTCAGCTACTTCTCAACGTAGTCGCCGTTCTGACTCAGACATTCGTCGTAGCGTTGTACCAACTTTCCAATACCCTCATCATAGAAGGCAGCCGCCAGTACTTTCCGCCAATTCTCTACGCTGGCCTAAAGCTCGTTGTCTGTGCCAAAATGTTGTCTTCATAGCCAGCGGTTCGTTTGAGCAGAGATGAAACTCAGTGGGAGACAATTACGGGCTGTATTGTGTGTAACCAAACATTTCCAGTTGAAACGATGCAGGAATATCTTCATTGCCCCTGCAGAATGAGGCTGAGAATTGTCTTGAAGAAGAAACCGCACGACAGTTATGTAATATTGGTTGCATAGCTTCAGGGGAAAATTCTCACCAGGCCCTCGTACTTGGCGGGAGACACTATTTTCTATAACATCTTTACCTGCTCACTAAGAGCTCAGGAATGAAAAGAGCGACATAATTCTGTCTAGAGACATACTATAGACCCTGCCCAACACGTCTTTGCAAAGCCTTATCGGATTTTCATAGTCGTTTCCATTTTGCGACCGATCGTAACTTACTTTCTGGACAGTCCTCGTACAATTTGTCAGTAGAAAGTGTAGAAGAGCCGCACTTTTGCATGTTTTATTCGACCAATGTGAGCATCTTCACAATGTGTTAGACCTCCATACGACAAAATAAAGTGAGACACTCAATTTACAACGTGGTAACTTACATTATGTAGCCAAGGGCTAAACGTTATAAATATTGGTCTGTGTATAGCGCCGCCGTCATACATAAAATGAAATAAGTTGGTGGTGTGCAGTTGACGTATACTCTTTGCTCAGGTAATTTTTAAGATTAAACAGAAAGACATATTATGTCTTGTTGTGGGTGTCAAAGACCTATCGATATGCACTTTGGTTGGAACCACCTAATGAAACGTAAACTAAAACAATGTAATTGTTGATAGAGTAAAGCACGTAAAAAACAAAGAATAAGTTACATGGGATTGTGGCTACTCTGCAGCTTTATTTTATAACGACCGCTGTTCCCCTGCAGGGAAATGCCTAAGCTCGACAAATAGAAAACGTCAGATGTACCCGGAGTGCGATGCTACTTGCGTCATCCGAAAGGAGTAGAAGATGGCCTCAGAACGCAAGTGACAGGCGTCATTAGTGCCGACATGTGACACTATTTTCTGCCGGTTGTACCCAGTTCGCTCGATATCCTCCTCCGGCGAAGCTTTCTCTACATCTCGGACGTGACCATCGAATAATCGTGCCGGGTGCGCACTGGTGTTATTTCCTTCCATGTGTAAGTCATTACCAATAGTAACTGGTGAAACGCCGGACGTATGTACTGCTCTGTCAATATATTCCAATCAAGTTTCCACAGACATGTGCTGTAAGCACGAGCCACCATTAAATCCACGTTGTAACTGTAGCTAGTAAGAAATGGCATATTTCAAAGCAATATATGATTTATTTATGCGTTCGCGTCGGATCAAAAGACGCTAATAAAAATTTGAACGTAAAAAGAGAAAAGGCAATTGTAAATACTAGTGTTCCTCCTTTAATATTAAACTGGATCAATCACCGCCAGAAACGTAGATTTGCAGTACTCAGGGATCAAAGGTTTTAACTACCCTTCTTCACAGTCACATCCACTAGCAGTATTACAATGAAGAACTTGTTTAGGAGTTTCGAACATAAGAGGAAATGATAGCATGGTAGAAGAGCATAAGTAGTGTTGATTCGTATTTCCTGTGCCGATCTCCTTTCTGTTAATTTCAGATATGTATCTTGGAAACATGAAAATCGATACGTCCGTTAGTTCCGTAATCACGCAATATCAGTATAAGAAGAAGAAAAGAAAAAGAAAAAAAGACATACCACGAAGGAATTATCCGAAAAATGGTAGATGTCCGTTTATGCAGAAACAACTGATTATAATTTCAAAGATAATGTTTTGAACATGACTGCGCTCAGCAATCGTAATTAATTACAATGTTACGATCTTCCAGCCAACCGGTTGCAAACAGAATTTAAAATACTTCAACTAGTTTTCAACGGAAAGGTGGCGCGTTCTTCAGAAGAAACTGTTACCTTACCTAACAGTATCACAGGAAGGTACAGTAATAGCAGGTAGGCATAGAACAAATAGTTAATTTTTACAAATTAGATTGCATAAAAATACTCACATGTGGTTAAAAAAAAAACTAAACGACATCGCTCTAGTGAAGGCGTTAAAATCACAACTTAAACATTATCCACCCGGATTCATTAGAGATATAGTCAGAATTTTAAAACAATGTGTAAACATTCCTCTAAGAGCACTACAGTCGTGTAGGCCACGAGTAACAGTAACTGTGCTAGCAGGCCGTGTCAAATAACGACGTGAACATGATACAGATTGCGTCATCTGGTAGCAGACTTTATAAAAGCTTAACAACATCGACACGGAATTAATAAAATAGTGATTAACAGATTAATAAGATGTGAATTATAGAAGTAAGGGAGAAGAAAACAGTATTTAAGGGCATACAGGGAAACGGATAAGCAACTTTAGCTGTCAAACATCTTTTAGTAGCGGCTTCAGCCATTGAAAAAATTTCTACTACGCGACTGCAGTTGATTATTTAATATGAGGCCATCCTTCAGAGAAAAATGTTTGAAGATCTGTAACTCTTCCAAAATGTTAAGTCTAAAACCTCATCCTGGGCTTACGCTTCTGAAAGGTACGTCCCACCCTACTGCCTGTCTTCATGCTTCCCAAATCCTACTTTGGACAGCAAGGTCGCCGGATCTATCCCTTTTGGGAACGTTTGTAAGAATATATGGTCAGAACATTATCTGCGTTAGCTGTAAATTACTTTGGTTTAATGTTGCAATCTTATCACAGAAATACACGCATTTACACAGTTTACAATGTGACAATGTTACGACAGTTGTCAAACGAACGCATCTCGTCCTCAGAAAGTGAAATAATCCTAAACACAACAATGGTAAACGTTCAACTAGAAGCTCGTTTACAAAATTATTCTTATGACTACATCATTATGTTGGCCAGTACTACGATAAATAATCCGAGTCCTGTTCCATGTTTGGTACTATTTAGGATGAAAATCAAATCTATGGAGGGTGCTTAGTTTTGTGACAAGTTGAACAAAAGATTACCTAAGGTCGCTCGAAATTACAGTGGACGCAAACTGGTGAACAACAAGTTTACGCCTCTGCGCATGGTATTTACCTTAGCTGCGATGAGCTGTTGTCTGCATGGCTGCTCTCGTCCTCTGAAATTCCTATAAAGCTATTAAAGCCTTTGCTGATTTTTCCAGGAGAAGCTCTCCTACGCTCCTCGTTATGTGAGAAAACATGCACTCATCGCTACTCTTGGAATATGGCTATATGCACGCACATGGCTGGAGAAGCGTGCAATTAACTAACTGGCTGGTTCGTTTCTCCACAGTGGGAGCTCAACAACGCTTCAGCTAATACCTAGCTGAATGTCAACCCCATTGAATTCAGTGTTGACTCAAATTTCTCCTCTACGTCGCACAGAGAATTATGTGCCCGATTCCGCACTTGACGACAGTTCAGAGAAGAGTCCACGAAAACTTCGCTCTCGTCTTTCTCGTAGCCGAACTCTCTCCCCACTTGGGTTTTTTCGTTCTCCATGTCATGGCGTTTTTCGACCAACAGGAGCGTTCCTTTTATTTTGTGGAGACTCTCTCTGCCAATCGCAAGGGCCCTGACATTTAACTGCGTCGAAATCTCGGCACTTTCCTCTTTCCTAGTTCGTTTCACCAATCGGACGTTTTGCGCCCTCTCACATGTTTACCATTCGCTGTTCACGTTATCAACTGCATCACTGGTTTTGTTCATATCCTTTTGAAATTCCGAAACGCAGTTTTCTAAACCTTCTTTCTGTCCTACTTCTGGTGGCCCGTTACTTGCTATGCAGTATGTGTCACCTGCCCAGTCACTGACTCCCGCCGTGGGACGCTGCCCCTAAAGACTTTCTGTAGTGCCTCCCATGGTGCGGCCTCTGCGTCCGCCCGTGCTGCCTTCCACACAAAACGTTTCCTCCCGCTGCTTGTTTCACCTTCTGCCCATTGACATGCATTATATAGGAGCGGTGTGTTAAGACCGTCAATTGAGTGTCACCCCTTTTGCATTACATATTTATAGGCAAACCTGCTCATTACTGCCGAAGTAAATTAGATGTCATAATCACCTTCCCATTATGATGTATAAAACTCTTATGTAAGGTGCAAAATCGACCTTCACTTATTCTGCCATCTTACATACCCTGGCAACGGCCTTGCCTCAGTGGATACACCGGTTCCCGTGAGATCACCGAAGTTAAGCGCTGTCGGGCGTGGCTAGCACTTGGATGGGTGATCATCCAGGCCGCCATGCGCTGTTGTCATTTTTCGGGGTGCGCTCTGCCTCGTGATGCCAATTGAGGAGCTACTCGACCGAATAGTAGCGGCTCCAGTCAAAGAAAACCATCATAACGACCGGGAGAGCGGTGTACTGACCACACGCCCCTCCTAGCCGAATCCTCAACTGAGGATGACACGGCGGTCGGATGGTCCCGATGGGCCACTGGTTGCCTGAAGACGGAGTGCTTTACATACCCTCCTCGTTCTGTGTTCAGTTTTGCACTGGGTCAATCAATGGTTGAGAATTTGATTGAAGTCCGTGCAAAATTGTTTGCACCTGCTGACTGTAGCAACTGTCCTATTTAATGCCCAACTTCTTACTTTAATACTTTCTATACCTTAAACAGTGGTTCGATGTAGTCTCATTATTGTTCTATTTTACATTGTACTTGATTTTATGTTTACAGATTTGAGCCCTCAAGTGATGTTCTTTTTTCTTAAAATTTTAACATTATTTCTAATTTTCTGATTTTTGTACAATTTTATTTAATTAATCTAAGGTTTTTTCCTTCAGTATAGTTGTTTATATTTTACCTTTAATTTAAATTCGAACAATTTCAGCTTATCTATAAATTTGTGTAATCATTAAAAATTTTAACTTTGGGACTTATCTGTTTTTTGATTAAGTAATTTATGTTGAATGGTAATGGATATGCATTGCAGTTGAGGAAACCTTCATTTAACATTATCCTCCCCTTTTCTCCATATCTCCACCTTTGATATCAATCAAAAACTAAGAAAGTTTCATCTCTTATAATCAAGCTTTATGATTTATTTTAGACTCAACTGAATGATTTCCGTGGCATTACAGACTTAATCCTATTCATAAACAGGTTCATATTCCACAAAAATCTTAAATCTATGCAATATAACTTTATAAAAACGTTCAAATTTGACTTTTATAAACATATTTAATTTCTAATCGTACTAATGACTTTACAAAATTTAAACTGACGTTATGGAATACCTAAACCCATTCAAATTTATGTATCCTCTATTTTTGAAAAACGTGTCACACATTCGAATCTTTACCTGTCCAAAAATGTTAACGTCAGGTTTTCGTAATTTAAACGTGTTGAAAAATATGAAATACAAGGAAATATTATCGTTGTGTCAAGATAAAGTTTTAAACGCTTCACCAATCTGTTACTAACACATTAAAGTCTTCAAATGCAAATATTTTTAAACACAATCGCAAAAATTTTTCTTATTTCCGTTTGTTCGGATACTAGTCTGTCACAGAGAGTACTTTCTCTTACATCTTTAACATGGTTCATTGAAATCGTCAGTTTGATTTTCATGTGTTTTGACGTGCCTCTGTCGAACATGGAATGGCGATCGGCCGTGAGCCTCGCTGCATTTCCTCTGAGCGTGGAATGATGGTCAGCATGCACCTCACCGCGTCTTCACTGAGCATGTAAATACGGTTGGGAGAGACAAAGGTTTCTGAAGGTCTGAGCGTGTCATGAGTGCGCAGTTGCCTTTGTTCCATTTCGCATGTGTCTATGGCGACGTTGTATTGGAGATCTATTCTTGGCCGCATAAACTTTTCTTTATTTGACGAATATTCATGTCGGTCCATCATTGGTCTATTCGTCTCCAAGTTTTCATTTGAGTAGTCATCTTCCTTCTCCCGGTATGATATCTGAAGGAGTAGCAATTTGCCATAGCGAACAGCGGATATCTGCTCTGCCAGAACAGTTAAATGCAATAATGGTCTCGTATGGGAAGGGATTTGAAAAGGTTTCTTGATCTCTTCTGGTCCAGGCTCTTCTTTCTTCCAAATCTTCTGCATTGCATCTTCTTTTCTTGGTGCATCTTGCGTTCTTCGCATGCCTCTGTGGCCGAGCAGTTCTAGGCGCTCCAGTCTGGAACTGTGCTGCTGCTACGGTCGCAGGTTCGAATCCTGCCTCGGGCATGGATGTGTGTGATATCCTTAGGTTAGTTAGGTTCAAGTAATTCAAAGTCTAGGGAACTGATGACCTAGGATGTTATATCCCACAGTGCTTAGAGCCATTTGAACCATTTTTTGCTGTCGTCTCACTTGTGCCTTGGTTCTTCCCTGGACCAGGAGTTGAGATTGAAGACCTGTTGAACCTCATTATCGTTTAATCCATTCTTATGGCGTCTTCTTCGAGATTGTTGTGTAATCTTTTATTGTATTCGGTTGTTCATCTAGGTAGACTGGACAGCCTTTCATAGTTATCTTGCTTCGTCCCATGAGTATTCAGGGGTTGTTTCGCAGTAGTTGCATCCTGTATGGTCTGATAACAGTTTCAGCGATTCTGTACGTTGAGTTACAGAAACGCGTCTCTTCTTCATCCTGTGGTGCATTTAAACACCCGCTCTTCCTCGCTGTAATATGTCCGCCTTCGTTCCGGTTCGTTGGAAATCCATCATCTCTCCATATGCTGCTTTCAACAGTTCGCGATGGAAATGACAAGTATCTAACACTTTCGCAAAACCATTGTTATATCGCTTGTATGTGGATTTCGTATGAATAAAACTCACGTCAGGGTACATGTTGATTGTATCCAGAATGCGTTGTAGCTCTCCAAACTTTTCTCTCGGAGGGTTATCCTCTTGGACCATTGCATCCACCAAGGCCTCTTCTTTCGTCATCTCGTAAGGAGACGTACCAGGCACTCACACTCAGTGTCCCATCCACTCACGCCTAACCTCTCTCCTCAGTCCTGCCGTCGATCTGGCTGCAATGAGGTGCATCTCGTCTGCTGACTTCATACCTAATGCAATGTTTGTCCCTGATTTGCTCATCTTACTCCTCTTACAGCCTCACCTATTCTCTATTTCACATGATATCATTATCTATTTTATTCCTACCCTTACTGCCTTAAATTGCGTTACTACTTTACAAACATTAAAATTTTCTTACTAAACTTTACACAAGTTATCATTTCCTTTATAAAAATGTTTTTCTTATGACTGTCTTTATTTATTCATCTTTTCTCCCCATTTACTTGATTTTCTTAATTACAGGTCATTGTTTCCTCATCTTCATCACGATGGATAGTAAGAGTGAAATTGATGGTGAGGACAGTAAGTTGGTGAATTCCTTCCATTAGCTCGTTTTTGTTTTCTAACTACAAGTATGTATTGTTATTTTGAAAACTTAGCACCTTGACTCCGACTCCCACGTCTTTTCCTCTACAATCTCTTCTTTTTGGCATTAGCTGTAACAGAAGTTCAAAAAACAATAAATCTCCCGTTTTTTCCTTTCCTTTTCAAAAATGTTTTCTATTGTTCTATTGCATTGTTTTAAAGATTAAAATTTTTTTCTCAGTTCTACTTATGTGTTTCACCTTTTTCTCGATAGTAAACTTTTATCTTTCTTCCTTCCCCCATCACACTCTTCCTTATTGAAATCTTTTCTGGGTTAATCTTACTTCCGACTGTTTACCTCATACCACGAATTAACATGTTTCTTGTTTAGCTTAATAGTTCAATCCTCTTTCCTAATTATTACCCGCTAAAGACTTCTTATATTTATTTCCCTCGTATTTTTATTTGAATATCAGTTTGTGGTTCCCTCCACAAATCATATATGCTTTACATATTCCCCCGAAATATCTTCTGAATTATTTGTTCACCGTCCTCGACGAAACTAATTAGAAATGATTCCTACATATTTATTTATTTCCTTCCTACTTCTTTACTTCCTTCGTCCACAAAAATTAACTTCCTTCTCCTTTACACTACGTCTTAAGAGAGAATCTACTACTGTTTCTTCAAACTATCCACACGCTGATTTCTATCTTCCTCATTGTTTTTTACTCTTTCCCCGGAACATATTTCGTTTGTAGAAGAGTTACTTTAGTTGTTACTTTTCTGTCTTTGCTTCATAACTATATTTTACCTTCCTACGAAATTTTATTTATCTAACTGAGATAAGTACAAGTTAAAGGTTTTATCTGTGTATATTTTGTAATCTTTATTTAATCTCTAGATATTTAATACAACTACAGTCTGGTGTTGAGTTACTCTTTCTTCCTTTTGTTTACCCTTTATACAGTTTCAAATGACTCATATGATTTTCCTGTTTTTGGATTAATCAATTCGACAGCGTTATCATGTACTACTTTACTCACTTCCATGGAACTTTTGTGAGTAGTAATAACTTTTGGGTTTGGTGTTTTTTTCCTGCTAGAGAGATGGTGGGTTTTTACTAGTACCTTTTGTCCTACTGAAAATACTCGTGAGTTTGCCGTTCTGTCCGCTCAGTTTTTCACTTTAACGCCGCATTCTTCAAATTGCTCAGTGCTGATTTTATTATATGCTGATGTTGTACTTCAGATACTGGTGGCACTTCACTTCTAACATGTGTGTCACTATTGGTGTTCTCAGTGGTGCCCTATACTCTTGGCATGCTATTTTTCTCTCTACGTGTCGTATAAATGAGCTACATCTTTTACAATTTGGTCATCATCAGTTTTTGTACTACTGTCTATATTCACCGCTAATAACTCCTGTTCCTCATCATCGGTCGATTCGCAGTCAACTGAATCCCAGCATGCTGGTGTTTGTATCCGACCTACTTGAGAAACTTTCTGATCAAAACGAAGTATATTGACATGTTTAATTATATAATTACCTACATTTTTCGATTGAATCCCTTGTGACTGCTCTTTACACCGTTAATCTCTTCTGTTCTGTAATTTATCTGGGTATGGTTGCCTCAATTCTATTTCCTGTACAGGTTCATTTCGCGTGCTTTGTCCTGCTGAAGCTTGACTTTTCCTGTGTTGCTGCTTTCTGGTAACTTCATTTCCACCTGAGTAACTAAGATTTTGTTGTTGGGAACCTCTAAACCTTCCTGCCTCGTTTGCACCGAGATTATGTCTCAGATCGTAGTTGCCACCAAATCCTCTAGTGTAGTTCCGCGGCACAAAAAACCATAATTACTATTTGACCTCTGTGTTTCCTAAATCATAGTTAATATTGTTATCCCATGGGCGATTACCATTCTTTACGAAACGATTACCTCTTCTTATGGTATTATTGCCATTGTAACTATTACTAAAGCCTATTCCGTTGATATTATTCCCTCTACCATTGTTTTCTCACTGTGCGTTGTTTATTCGCGTCATCTTCACTGAAGATGAATTCAAGTTCTCCTAACATGGCTTTAAATGCTTGCATATTATCTCCTGCTCTGCCAACCAATGACTGTTGAAACGTAACAGTAACTTCATTGAGCACATATGTATTGTTTCCCATCACTGTAAGGATTATCTAAACACTGATTCTTTTTTGTCATTTCTCCGAAAAATCTGACTGGTTTCTTGTCTCCTGAATTTTCGAACAACTCTTTCTGTAACAATTCATACTTTATTCTATTTTGGGTTTCCGTGGACCAGTATCGCTTCAAGAATGCGGACTTAAATTGCTCATACGATTGACAGTTTGCAGCTACTCTTTCCATGGTTTCCGCTATTGCGCCTTACATAAGCCCACAAATGATGTCAAGTATATTTCTAAGTGGCCAATGCTCTGGTAAACCGATCTAGAATTGATTTATAAATGTGCATGGGTGTAAGCCGTTCCCGCTATCTTTGTAATGTTGGCATTTTCTGACTGTCAAATTTTTCTTTTCCACCGTACAGCGTTTGTGTTTTCTCAACATTATCCGTTCCCTTCAACTGTATTATGTTTTCTCGTGTTCGTTGTACAACGTTTGGAACCTGAGATGACAGATTTACGTCCCATCTAGTATCGTATCTACGCAGTGGTGTGCAGTTATCTAAATTGTGCCAGTCCGCGTGTATCGGGCTGAAAGATTCGGGTATATTTCCCGTTACTGGACAAGTGTTTGGTCCTCCTATTTGATTCATAACCTGTTGTACAACTTGGAAATTGAGCAATGGGTACATGTGTCTTCGCAACTTGCTCTGTTCTAGCGTCACTCGCGTACTTTCGGAGTGTCGGCTGCCGCTCTGTTGGAGTGTGCGCGTTTACCGTTTCTGGCTCCCCTGTCTGCTGTGACCGCACATTACCTGCTTCTCTCACCTGTGTTAACTGTTCTCTTCCCATTTTTTTCTGTTTCGTTTCGGTAATTATTGACGCAACCTCTTGTGGATATACGATTGGAATCTCATGACTTTGTGTTTCCGCTACTGCTACGGAAGACTGCACCACTGACTTGTTTATTGTCCGGACTTCTGTCCATCACTATGTTAGATGATACTACCGATTCCATTGCCTCACTACTGCTCTCTATACGGTTCTCGATACACTGTTTCACTTCTCTACGAAGCTGTTCATACTGTTTCTGATTTTTCGAGGCGTTGTTTTCAATGCGTGTATCGAATCTTTTTAATGCGGCCCACGTGACACGTATTCTGACATTGAGCTCTTCCACGATTTGTTGCGACTTACCAGACGTCTTACGTGCTAGCTTATTAATTCTATGGCTAACATTAGACACTGCTACGAGCACATGGTCAACGTCAGAACGAATCTTTTTCTGGTCAGCCATTAACAATTGTATTAGCTGTCGCGAGTCTCTCGACTTTCTCCGGATTTCAGTAACCTATTCACTAACTTCCGTTCGCAGACTTCTTCGAATCCAGCATAGGTTTCAAATTTGAGATTTTTTAAGGCAGCATTTGCCTGTGTTTTTAAATTCGCCGTCTCAGTTTTTAAATCTTCTAACCCTGCATTTGTTTCTGTTTTTAAATCTGCTAACCCTGCATTTGTTTGCTTGACAAGAATAGTGAGTTCCTTCGATAATGCGAACACGCTATCTGATTCTTCGCCATCGTCACCTGTCACTATTGGATAAAAATTTTGCCGTTCACCTCTTTCACGTGGCGTCTCACCGACTTCCGTAAGTTTTCTGTTGGAAACTGTCCCGTATGATTTAGAACCACTATATTTGGTTCAACGTACTGAAGTTGCTCGTTCTCTGATTTTACTTCTGACCCACTATATCCGTCATTTGTTTGTTTTTGTGAATTCTCATACTGTGATACCAATCGAAAAACTACCACCATTCCCTCTGCACCATCACTACGTTCCTTTCCATGACTCGCACTCGATACTTTCTGTATCCTCTCCAGATCTTCAGTTACCAATATCTGTGATAATCTCCATCCTTCCGCCATATTAGATCGTTTAACTAACCTCTGTCTTTCTCGAATTGCGCGAGCCTGAGCTCTCGTCAACATCAAGTTACATGATCTTACACGTTTACACGTTTCCTAGACTATGGACACATCATTAGCAACGCCGTTCACTGTTCGTAGAATTTCAAACCAACTCAACAATGCCTTGAATAACTTCGCGCCAGTAAGGTCATGCACAAGCTACTTTTACATAAACATGGTCTTATTTGATAACACAACTTTTCTACACTTTGGATCACCCATTTACTGTATTCTGACCACTATACATACACATAAATTGGGTAACCTCATCACAAAAACAATAAAACAAAGAAAAAATTTCAAATCAATTGCCATCCTGGCAAGGTCGCCATTCTGTACGGTTTTGTGGTAAGAACTACGTGTAAGCTGTAAATAACTTTAGTTTAATGTTGCAATCTTATCTCAGATATACACGCATTCACACAGTTTACAATGTGACAATGTGTAAGTAGGCTCTTTATGTGTTTGTATGTTGGCAGCGCTATGTAGTGCTCTGCATTAGTAACTCTGACAATGCTTTGCGCACTCAGTAAGAGACTCTGTGGCTGGTTGGACTTGCACTTGGAGGTGAACAGCCCTCAGTGACGGAAGTTGGGAGTGAGTAGTCAGAAGTGATGGAGGTTAGAGGTTAATAGTTAGCAGTGTTGGAGGTTTGCAGTATTAGCGTGAGTGGACAGTCTGAATGTATATCCTTCATTGAGATTTATTACTGATGATTACATAATTTTTGAACTGGTTGTCACTTGATTAATGTAAAATTTCGTAAATACAATGTTTGCTCTGCAACAAAATATTTCCTTTGTTAACCACATGCCTAATAGTAGTTAAAGCCTTCTGTAGTTAGAATCTTTTATTTAGCTGGCTGTATTGGCGCTTGCTGTATTGCTGTAGTTCGTGTAATGAAGATTTTTGTGAGGTAAGTGACTCATGAAATGTATAGGTTACTGTCAGGATCTCTTCTAATTGAGGGCCATGCTTTTGTATTAATTATCTAACGACAGGCTATCAATTTTAAAGCAGTAGGATCGCATTATCCTTCAATATTGTAATTAATCAATAGAAAAAGTCTGAGTTCTGTTTGTCATAGCAAATTCTGTAGGTCAGTCTTTAAACGACAAAGAATAGCAAAGAGAGAATACGTTCAGTTTCACTCTGCAGTTTCAGAATTAAATTAAGAAGTTTCATCTTCTCAGTTATTTTAGTGCAAAAAAAAATTAATTGAAATAAAGAAGTTTCACCAGTAGACCCTTAGCCGAAGATACCTCGCTGGAATCTTCTGATTATTCTTGTTGTTTGAATAATTAGTGCATGATTAGAAATTAACGCGAATTGTATACAGAATTTCCTTTGTTGTTGTAGTTTTTCATTGTTGTACACTACTGTAGTGAGCAAAGTAGTTGTGGTAGGCATGTGGATTTTGTTGTACACTACTGTAGTGAGCACAGCAGTTGTGGTATGCATGTCGATTTGCACCAAGTATCTCACAGTCACATTTGCACTTAGTTAGATATTGATGATATTCAGTGTTATTTTAGTGTGTCTTCTTATTTTTTTTTCCTTTTCAAATTGTTTATGTGTATTATCGTGTGAAATTCTGTGATAATCATGATGTGTGAAAAACGTAACCCTCGGCTGCAAAGCAGATTGAGGAATGATAATGATGATGAGTGAAGCGTGTTAACACTACATAATAATGAATTAACAAATGTTCAACATAATAATTTGGCAATTGTACATAGGGAAATGGGCCAGGCAGTAAATAATGGTGTAGGCAGTGAAACAATTAGAGAACAGGGAAGTATTGTCGATCGGTCGACAAGTAACATTTCACCTCGGGAATGCGACATGATAGAACAAAACCTTGCGAATACTGCAGATTCAGGTTTTGCGTCATTACCCTCTTCTCAATTAAGTCAAGATTCACTCTGCTTTTAAAAATAAGAATATTACCGCTGCAAATTCACTGCTGTAAAGCACCGTGGAACATGTTGCAGACTCTAACACATTGTTATCAAAATTAATGCAACAAATGGAACGAGCACAGCGACAGCTTCAAAAGTTAGACACAGTTGACGAAATTAAGGTAACACTTGAACAAACAAGTGAACATTTGACTTCTGAGTCAGTTAAAATCGAATAAAAATGTCAAAAGTATTGTAAGGATGTAAAAACATAAATTTGTGAGCATTTTTAGCCTATTTTTTCGCAATATGAAAATTCATTACAGAATCATAAAGCAGCCACAAAGAACTGCAGATCATTGTGCACGAAAATCACGACACCTTGCGAGCTAAAACTGACTATATTGCATCTACCAATACGGTCGCGCAATCTGTATAAAATCAGGAAAACTTAAAGGACACAGTACATAATCTAAAACTTGATTCAGAAAAACACACGGAGAAAATTTGCACATTATCAGAAAAGTAGTCAAACTTTCGAGTCAGCAAACTAATTTATCTACGAAGGTAGATGATCATCTGAATGATAAAAGACCGGTAGCCTTTACTTATACAGAGAAGTACAAAGAAATTAGGAAGTTTAAGCAAAATCAGAAACAAATTAATATGTAACAAAATGGTTCAAATGGCTCTGAGCAGTATGGGACTTAACTTATAAGGTCATCATTCCCCTAGAACTTAGAACTACTTAGACCTAACTAACCTAAGGACATCACACACATCCACGCCCGAGGCAGGATTCGAACCTGCAATCGTAGCGGTCGCGCGGTTCCAGACCGTAGCGCCTAGAACCGCTCTGCCACCCCGGCCGGCCTAATATGTAACATGAAAAGGAAATACGGGAAGTACAAGATCAGCTGGCACACGTAATACAAGAACTACATATTTCAGATGATACTCGCGCTCTGACATGGGAAGTGTGCTGGATCTCACCTGTGGTGTAGCACATCGTTCTGTTTGATCGGATGTATACAGATGAGCTCGCTGCAAGTAAAAGTCATTTCAGCCTATGTGATACACAAAAAGAGAAATTCCTCGCTCGTGAGACGGTTTTGGGTGCATCCTATGGTGGAACAAAGATGCACGAAAGGAGTGTTCGTCACATTGTATTCTGGATTGCGCAAAGACGAAGACAAATTTAATACATATTTTCGTATGTCTAGTCGTTGATTTGACGAGCTTGTCGGTAAAATGCAAGACAACTTGACACTTGAAAGTTTCAGAAGGATACCTATTACTCCGACAGAACGAGTAGCAGTAACCTTAAGGTAAGAATATGAATATGACTACGGATGAAGATTAATTTTCATAATATATTTAATCATTCAAAGCTTTGCTACAACTATATTATGTATTACATTCGTTTGGCAATAGACAATTTTGCATTCGTATTGTATTACTACTGAATTCCAATAATTTTTATAACATCTCCCAAGATGATGATGACGTTGATTGGGCTGGAGAGGGATGGGGAGTCGCAACTTGTGTCTGTACGGACGGATCCTCGCGGTACTACATTGATTGGTTGGGATGCTGCTGGGATGGTTCAAATGGCTCTGAGCACTATGGGACTTAACATCTATGGTCATCAGTCCCCTAGAACTTAGGACTACTTAAACCTAACTAACCTAAGGACATCACACGCATCCATGCCCGAGGCAGGATTCGAACCTGCGACCGTAGCAGTCGCGCGGCTGCGGACTGAGCGCCTAGATCCGCTAGACCACCGTGGCCGGCTGCTGCTGGGATGTTGAAGGTTGAGCGTAGGTAAAAGAGGTCGGTGGATAGTGGAAAGAGCTGATGGGAGCTGGGGGATGTACGTTTAAATTAGCCTGATTTGTTTGCTTAATCGACATAAGCAGTTGAAGTACCTGAGTACTCTGCTTCTACTGCGCGCGCGGTTTCCGCAGGACTCTGCACGTACCAACTTGTTTCTGTGTATTCAACTGACGCGGACGGTCCGCGGCGCGCAAGGGCTGCGCAGACGGCTCCGCCGCTTGCGGACCGTCCGCGTAACTGTGTGGTGCCCCATTGGAATACGTGACTACCAACAGCGCGCGGAACGCGGAGCGCGGACCATCCGCGTAAGTGTGCAACGGGCCTAAGAGTTTTTCTTGGTGCCTCCCTTGGTGCAGCCTCTGTGTCTGCCCACACTGGCTTGCTCACGAAACGTTTCCTCTCGCAGCTTATTTCACCTTCTGCTCACTGACACGCATCATATAAGAGCGGTGTTTTAATACCATCGATTGAGTATCGTCCTTTTGGAATTACATACTTATAGGCAAATCGGCTCATTACTGCCGAAGTATGTTAGGTGTCGTATTCTCCTTCCCGTTACGATGTATAAAACTCTTAAGTAAGGTGCGAAACTGACCTTCATTTATTCTGCCACCTTACACGTTTAGAGCATAATATGCAGGTCATCCAATTAGCTCGTAATTTTGAAGATCTAAAGCGCCAGTTGGACAGAATTTCAAACGATTTGCCTTAGTAGGACTTGCAACATATCTACCAATCTACATCAAAGCGAATAACTGATTGCATAAGAGCCAGAGATGGACCAACGCGTTATTGACCTGCTGAATTTGTGAAGATTGTTCTCTTGAATAAATGATTCATTTTTTCTGAAACAGTAATAATTTATCTTTCTGTACATGTACGACCCATGTACCAATTTCCTTTCCATTAGGTTGAGTGGTGCGTAGTTTCTCTCTTTTTCTCTCTCCCTCTCTCTTTTATTTATCGATTTTCCTCTCTCTTTTAGAGTGTAAGCAACAAGTAAATACATATGATTCATTGTCGATGGGACATTGTGCAGATTAAAGATGGTTTACTGTTTTCACTGGAATTAATCTACTTTAATTGTTGTGAAGGTGTGTTCTTATCCAGTCATTGCTCGTACAATATTGCGTTTGTAGTTGTTGTCCACACTGATTAAACGTCATTATTACTAGCATGAGTCATTTGTGTTCTCGAAACTCCTTACCCTCATTGTAGAAATACAGAAAATCAGCATTGCATGAGGCAATGCAGATTCCAATAGCTGAACTAAAAGTTACTACCTCCGGATAATGACCCTTACTTAGCAGTGATGCAAATTCAAACGGGTAATTGATTTAGTCTCTACATTATGCATGAGCTCTCATTTCAGCAGACATATTCTAAAAACATACTTCCATTGTGTTTCTATAGTGGAAAATGTTTTCACTCGTGTACGCATAAAATCACACCAAATAAACTTTGCGAGGCGAAAGAAAACACTCGCTCACAGCCGTCACCTTTCCTCGTAGCCTGCTTTTTTTCTCTCTGTTTTTCTTTGCCTTCCTCGCAAAGTTTCCTCTCTCTCTCTCTCTCTCTCTCTCTCTCTCTCTCTCTCACACACACACACACACACACACGAGTATTTTGTCTTTGTTTACTTATCCGTCTTTCTACCTCTGTCGCCCGGAGTTGTGAACTCTTGCGCTTTAGGTCCACGGTGCGAAATGGCCCGGTGCTGTGCTGTTCATGCCACACACGCACCAGACGTCAACTGGAAATATTTCCGATCGTCACGCAAATAGCCTTCCGCAGTACTTATGTCTAAAAGGTGTACCAAATACTGATTACCTTAACTTTCGTAAACTCACCAGTAGTAATCTGGACGTTTAATAAGCTGGCGATTTATTACCATTTGTCGAGGCATTTGAGGACTCAGCGTGAAAGTACAGGTCATCACAGCTCTCTTTCCCATGTTTTTCTCTATTTCCCAGCTTTGTTTCATCCTTTCTCCTATCCCTCACATTTTATAACATTATCTACGAGAGCCTATCTCAAACATATGTTCCGTATCACCGCTAGAGGCTTTCTCCACTCTTAGTCCATTTTACGATATAGTCCACAGCACTTACTTTTCGAAAGATACTTTCGTGCTTGAGGTTGTTTTTCATTTGAATCTAACGCTTTATTTTAATTTTTTGTCTTATTCTGACTGGTCTGACGTGACTCTCCACGACGTCCTATTCTAGGCCAACCCCTTCATCTTACAGTAGCCCTCAAATGTATCTTCAATGTCATTTACCTCTGCGTCTTCGTCTAGGACTATAGGAGCTGTTCAATGGCGTATCTGCACACGTTCTGTCATACTGTCGCTCCTTCTAATCCAGTTGTCATCAAGCCTTCTTGTACAGTAACAAATACTGACATTGTAGGGCTACGCTTCGGGCCACATGGTACCCATCTTATTATTAGTTAATAACCTACTTAAATTAGTATGTTATGAGCCCCCCGACAGACTGGCTATAATAAGGAAGTGATAAGTATACCGACGCCCACTCCCCATTACTATTTGTTAAAAGTCAGCACCATTTGGAACTCTTCGTTTCGACTGCTCTCTGTTCCAACGCATTGCCACCATCAGAGAGTCCAGAGCTGTGACACTAAAATTGTCAGATTTGATTGATTATCGGTGTGTGCGGATGTATACCTAGTTAGTAACACTAATTGTGGTTATATTTAAATGGATTACGAGCAGCTGGTTGGCTTTGTACCACTTCTTTATATTTTTCGAAAATACTGGACACAAAATAAATTACACAACAGACATTGCACCATTTTAAATCTGTAGTTACCGAGGGGGTGGGGATGTAAAATTTTACTTTTAATACTGGTATAAAGCTATTACACTGTTATTCGGGTTAACTTTACACCATGCTTCATAATCATAGTGTTTTTTCCTATATCGACCGCCCTTGTTAACTTGAGACCATCGAAAAGGGAACTAGGTGTTAATAAGAAGTGAAACCACACCGTTAATTCTATATTGAAGAATTACTTTGAAATCACAAAAAAATTGTGTCGACCTGGCATTGTTCAGTTTCAGTCACATTCGTCGGATGCTCCTTCACAGAAATGCATTTAAGAACTTATAGGATGGTGGTAAGGCAGTTGAAATATGAACTAAACACTATAGAGGTAATAAACCTGCTACATTTAGGGCAAAATAAAGGAAGTTGGCGGACTACTAAAGATATGAGACAAACGTAATAAGTAGTGAAAAGATATCCTGACTGCTAAAAAGGTACCCCAATTGACTCTATGCAGCACAAGACACGATAAAGAATGCTTAATGAGACAAACGTAATAAGTAGTGAAGAGATATCCTGACTGCTAAAAAGGTACCCCAACTAACTGTATGCAGTACAAGACACGCTAAAGAATGCTTAATTAACATCTTCAATGCCATTTTTCTTTTGCTCACTGCATTGTATTACAACAGCTTTAATTGATTCAGTACTGCTTGCTACAGATAGTTACTACATTTTAAGATGACGGTCTCTGTAATGCGTATACACGAATACATGTTACCTCTGGGTCAAAATCTGTACTATAGGAGATGATCTCTCTTCTCAACTTCTACCATGGCAGTGACCGCGCTGCTTATCTCTGTCTCTCAGACAAAAGGCCAACTTACCTTAACTCACTACCGAATTAACCAACGTCAATTAAAATTAAGCATATCATAAAATATGTCTCTATAAGTACATCTACTTCTACATCTATACTCCACGAGCCACCTTACGGTGTGTGGCGGAGGGTACTTATTGTACCACTATCTGATCCCCCCTTCCCTGTTCCATTCACGAATTGTGCGTGGGAAGAACGACTGCTTGTAAGTCTCCGTATTTGCTCTAATTTCTCGGATCTTTTCGTTGTGATCATTACGCGAGATATATGTGGGCGGTAGTAATATGTTGCCCATCTCTTCCCGGAATGTGCTCTCTCGTAATTTCGATAATAAACCTCTCCGTATTGCGTAACGCCTTTCTTGAAGTGTCCGCCACTGGAGCTTGTTCAGCATCTCCGTAACGCTTTCGCGCTGACTAAATGTCCCCATGACGAATCGCGCTGCTAATCGCTGGATCATGTCTATCTCTTCTATTAATCCAACCTGGTAAGGGTCCCATACTGATGAGCAATACTCAAGAATCGGACGAACAAGCGTTTTGTAAGCTACTTCTTTCGTCGATGAGTCACATTTTCTTAGAATTCTTCCTATGAATCTCAACCTGGCGCCTGCTTTCCCCACTATTTGTTTTATGTGATCATTCCACTTCAGATCGCTCCGGATAGTAACTCCTAAGTATTTTACGGTCGTTACCGCTTCCAATGATTTACCACCTATGGCATATTCGTACTGGAATGGATTTCTGCCCCTATGTACTTCTGTTTGTCACTGAACTAGAAAGAGACACTCTTTAAAAATATATATAATGTTAGTTGACGGTCCTGTGTTTGGCTGTTGATGTACGATATTACAAGGTATGGCTGAGGACCGCAAGCTGCACGAATATTTGATTCAGGGTGCCTATGGCTCGCAGGCCCCAGTTTGACAACTGTTTTAACCAGCTTTTCCCTCCTTTTTGACATCGAGTCACGTGATCCCAACTCTACTGCAAGGTATCTTTCCCTCTATAATCTCAGATTGCAAGGGGCAGCCTGCTTCTCCAGATGGGGCGAGACAGCAGTTTGTCCGTCCTACAATAGACGTCACCGACATAACAGGATCTACGAACCTTTATCAAGCGAATGTCACTGGACATGGTCCAATAAAATATGCTTTAAAAGGACATCGATTCATCTCCTCTTAACTGTTGCAGGATGCGATGCATACATGACTTGCTGTACAATCTAGAACTGTATTTTCAGAGTATCTTGTGCGACTGTGGGGCGGTAGGTGGAAAATGAAGTTAACACATTTTCTATTGTATGTTTGCCGTTCTCAACACAGGCTCTCTAACTACAATTTTGGCAACCAGAAAGTGATTAGCAAAAACGTGATGCTTGTAATTAGAGTTCACTGTGCCCACCCTGATGGAGAATAAAAGTTGTTGATTATTGAATTACATTACTCTAAGGATTTAGGATGATGTCTGGGATTCACAGAAAATGCAGTTTACTATAACAATTTTCACTACATTCTGAAAACGATAAAGCATAAAATTCCAGACAAATGATAACCGAAATCTCCTATTGTATTATCAGAGATCTTCAGAGTCTATTGTACAGATCCTGTTATCCCTAGATAACGAAACTGTTCAATAATCGTCATCGATCTAAATGTTCAAAGCGAATGATCGCCAAAATTTGATGTTAATACTCATCAAACGTCATTGAAAATACGACACACGCAAACTGAGATTAAATCACTGAAGTCGTTTCATTATTAACTCTTTACCCCAAAGCGAACAAAGCGAACTCATTGTTAAGTGCATACCGAATTACGTAATACGGCATCCAAGGCTGTTCCTGGCAACTGCACAAAAGCGACGCAGCGAATCTAGAAGAGAACTGGGGCCTTACTCTAGTTTTTTTTTCCTTATTGTTATTTTGAAACCTGTGTACAGGCAGGCCAGCAGCAGCATACTACGCCGCTCTTGGGCCTCAGAGAAACACAAAAGATACAAATGAAGACATTTAGAGAAAAAAATACGGTGGACATATAAACGGAGACAAATACATGGAGACAAATACATGGAGCCGTTCACGGGCGTAGAGTCCAAGATAAAATTTGTTCAGACACTTCGACACATACATAGACGAAAATTGTCACATGTGAACGTAGGTGCACAAATCGAATAACACTGAACCACTTAAGCACAAAACGACGGCACACACAGAACACGGGCCTTACTCTAGCTCGCACGCTCTTATTTATATAGCCACGGTGCGGACCGCCGAAGGTGCAGCCGACAACATTTTCCGTACTGACTAGCCGCTCGGGCTAGTAAAACACTGCTCCAGGTTACTAAATATATAATTTCTTCATTCGCTGAAGGCCAATGAAGCTCTCGATTTTATTGTGCAATCAGCACACGGGGAAGTGCCTGTAATAAAATTCTGATGTGGCTAGGCTAAATACTTTTGGCAAGAGAATTATTTTAGTTGTACTGCACGCAATAAAGCACTGAACTTGCCCTTTGGAGAGACGCTACAGCTATATTTTTATAGCTACCTTTTTGAAACTTCTCACATCTTTGTTATTACAGCGTATCTCCGTTATACCTAAATCTAAACATCCTTGCTTAATCTAATCACGTATTTAATTTATCTTGCTTCAGAACTTTTAAGACACAAAAACAGAAAAATCATGAATTTCAACCAAAATATTACTTTGTGAGATCCAGCATGCTGTTTCCATTAAATTACAAGGAAAAAGGAATCAGAATATAAATTTTGAAGTTTCTACCTCCTTCCTGTAGCGCCAATGATTTTTACATATAACGTCCAAATTTCGAAAACTGTTTAAGTTACCAACTGAAACTTAACACATTATTATTTTAGCATCACTCCTGACATGCTATCAACTTTTCAGATTATTTACTTTATCTTTAAGGTATTGCGCAACATTCGTGATGTCATAGCTAGTTACAGTGGCCTATGTCGGCATACAATGGAAAGCATATGAATTCTATATGGCTGTGAGTAGGCTGCTCCCTATACGACGGTGGATCAAACACACTGAAAAGCAGCGTGACTTCCTAAGAAAATGATATCTATTACGTGTACTCTTGTAACGTATTATGAAACTCGATTGCAGATACTGATTTACCCTCGTATATTCCACGTAGCCATCACGTGCAACAAATAATGCTGTTTCAAACTGTGACATAAGCAGCGTTCTGCGGCTAACCTGGGAGTTCCAATTCTATCGTGCTCAGCAGTTCCGTCTCTGACCACCAGCAGAGGAGCATCGTCGTCAGAGGGGTCGCCATGCTAGTCCAGAGTAAGGTCAGCAGCCTGGTGATTAAGCAAGACATCACCAAGGAGCAGCTTCTACACAAGGAAAAACTATGTTTCTGAACCGGACTCTGACACCGGCTAGGATAATTTGTGCAACGATCACATGAAAGTTCAATATTTGTGTTACTGGATAAATCAATGTTTCTGGCATACACATTTGTCATCATTGCAGTAGTTGTAATATTTATGCATATGCGTGCCTGATACTGTCTGCTCAGAGTAACACCGCTTTTCACACAAACGTTTAGGGTCCTCTAATAAGTTCTGAAACTGCTTTTATCCCTGGAGTATATAGCAACACATTTCATTTCGTACAGGAACTCTGAGTGAAGTTGAAATTTCGATTTTAGAGATAGATTACATCTCAGAAAATCACCTTCGTCTTTGTACATGAATTATCTGCGAAAGGCATTTTCGGTCGCTTTTTGTTAAACTTCCTCATTCTTCTTCAAGAATCAGTGATAAAAGGTTGTATCATTTCTGTAACTTGCATTCAGTGTTTACAAATGATGCAGTCCATGTTTTCAAACAAAATCCAAAATTGATTATTATTCCTGTGAAAAACTGGCTTTTTCGTGTTAATGATGAAACGGTTTCTTGTATCTAAGCATGATGTTTTCCCACGACGACTGCTAGGCCTAAAGCAAATTTTTGCATGAGAATGAAATTAAATCAATGCAAGTAAAAATCATTATATGCAACGAGAAAAGACAAACAATGCTAATATCTTCCTGCAGCTTTTAAGACATGTTTCCTTTTCTTATAGGCAATGTAATGTAGCCCTCCTCATTACGCATTTTACTGTTATGGATACATTGAACATAATAAATTCATTACACGGGCAGTAGGATGATACTTTACACGTATTAGGGACATCGGCATGGAAACTATAATGGGAGACTCAACTAACAACAGTAAATTGTGAGCACGCAATTTTAAGTAGTGGACGTGCGGCTGTTGTGTGTCCAGATTGCATAATATTGCGCATTGGTAAGACATCGTTAAAACAAGTTTTCAACACACTGTCCAGAAAGCTTCGAAGAGAAGAAAAGTGTGTGGGAAGTTTGCTCCACATTGCCTTACACTCGAACAAAAGCCTCGATGCGTGGACACTGGCCGTGACTTTACTGAAATGCAAAACGCGAGGAATTGTTTTCTGTCCAAATCATCGACTTGGTGTTATCAATACGAACCTACCAAAAAAAATTCATAAATTCATAAGAAGGGTCAACGACCTGAGGAAATAACATTCAAATAACAATGGCATCCAAATTGAACAAATTCCAGTGGATGGTGTATGAAAGTTCTGTGCGTTGTAGTCGGGGTGAGGGAGACTATATACAGCTGTGAGATGTTATAATCACAGTCTCAGCTTTACTGTTTTTTATTAACGCAGCCTCAAAACCTTTTGGACAGATGTGGTATGAGCTGCAAATCTTATTCTGTTGTCAATGTGCACAAGTCACAGTAGCTCAACTCACTGTTTATGTAGCTAAAACGCCCACATATGACACTATTTCTGACAATTCCAGAAATAATATCATTCTTTACGTTTTACGTCGGATTAAGTTTCAACATCGTTCGGTAACACAATGTATCAAATGCTTCGATTTTCTGTTTTCCAGTTTCTCCACGGTAACTCTTTCAAATTCAAAGAATTTTTTTCCCCTCAAATTAAGAATTCTGTTTCAACTTGTGTTCTTTTTACGAACTATGATTTCATTTCTTGTGTTGTGTGCTACTTTTAAGGGTGCGAAGGGTGTAAGTGGAGACATTCCCATTGGCGACAGAGGAGGTTGTCCTAAAAAACGTTACATCATTTGCAGACTAATAACTATACATATTACAAGTCGTATGTTTTTAGTTTACTTAGTACACTCAAGTACGTGTGGCAAGAGAAACGCATTAATGTTTAGTGGACGCATGAACACCAAACAGTTAGTCTATCTGTACATATAGCGGTGCAGTTATGACCGTGCAGGAAACATCAGGTAGTAATTTACGAAATGTGCTAATAATATTCTTCTCGGCTGAGCAGCCGGATCATAACGTCATCTTGACACAATATTTCCGCGGTCCAACTGGCCTCCATCTTCAGGTGAGAGTGCTGGTACACGATCTCGCCGTAACTGTCTTCTCAGCGTAAGCGGGGCCCCTATATAGGCCGCAGAAGGCCCACAACGCGTGCTCGAGAAGGTGCCGTAACTCCCTCTAGTGCAAGTAAACATGCCGCGCCGGCAGTGGCGGAAATAGGCGAAATCGAGATATAGCTATCAAAAATTATTCCGACGATCGAAACACAGACCGTTATTTTTCAGTGTCTGATAACACCGGGTTCCAAGTCTTACTTAAAAGGTAACCCTTGTCTCTATTAAAAACATTATCAGATAAACGAATCTCTACGGATTCTTTTAATACACAGTCCCAATAGCGAGATGCAGGGGCAACCATTTGTGTCTCGTCGTACAGCATTCTATGTTCCTCGGTGAGACAGTGATTCGCCACTGCAGATTTCTCAGGCTGAAGGAACCGTGTGTGCCGCTGGTGCTCAAGACATGGGTCCTGAATGGTCCGGATTGTCTGACCAATATAAGACTTCCCACAGTGGCAAGGGATCTTGCACACACCGGGCTTCCTCAAATCTAAGTCACCCTTAACAGAGCCAAGAAGCTCTGTAATGTTGGCTGGCGGACGAAAAATACTTTTGATATGATATAGATATCATATCAAAAGAATTTTTCGTCCACCAGCCAAGATTGGAGGCTCTGTTAAGGATGACTTGGATTTGAGAAATCCCGGTGTGTACAAGATCCCTTGCCACTGAGGGAAGTCTTATATTTGTCAGACAATCCGGACCATTCAGGACCCATGTGTTGAGCACCAGCGGCACACACGGTTGCTTCAGCCTGAGAAATCTGCAGTGGCGAAGCACTGTCTCACCGAGGAACATAGAATGCTGTACGACGAGACACAAATGGTTGCCCCTGCATCTCGCTATTGGGACTGTGTATTAAAAGAATCCGTAGAGATTCGTTTATCTGATAATCTTTGTAATAGAGACAAGGGTTACCTTTTAAGTAAGACTTGGAACCCGCTGCTATCAGGCATTACAAAACAGCGGTCTGTGTTTCGATCGTCGGAATAATTTTTGATAGCGTTATATCGATTTCGCCTGTTTCCACCACTGGCGGCGAGGTATGTTTACTTGCACTAGAGGAAGTTACGGCACCTTCTCGAGCACGCGTTGTGGGCCTTCTGCGGCCAATATAGGGGCCCCGCTTACGCTGAGAAGTCAGTTGCGGCGAGATCGTGTACCAGCACTCTCACCAGAAGATGGCGGCCAGTTGGACCGCGGAAATATTGTGTCAAGATGACGTTATGGTCCGGCTGCACACCCGAGAAGAGTATTATCAATTATTACGCCAGGAAAGCCTTCGTAATCATACGAAATGTGTTTGTGGGAAGAATGTTAGATCCAGAGGATAAGAAAAGCCAACACACTGACGTGTGTACATACTAAGGCATCACACATAAAAATATGTACCCTTATCCTCGTATATCCTGTATGCTTCTGGTTTCGTCCTTCATCCATTATTTTGCTTCGAATCTAGCAGAGTTCGTTTACTTCGTCTAGTACGTGACATTTGATTGGTGCTTACTTAAGTTTGTGTTCTTCCACACTATCAGGAGTGATAGTTCCTAGTCGATCTATCGATCTCCAGCTTCGCCGAGACTCTTTGGGGAGTCTGTCGTTGCGAGAGGTCACACGCGGTAATGTGGAAGCCCTTCTTAAGCCCTGCGCAAGCAAGGAGTGGTGGAATTCAGGCAGCTGCAGACTGGACGGGACGCATGAGGTTGGTGTGAGGGGGCCTACTGGACGCGGGGATATGACCTCTCCTGGACCAGCGCGGCGCCAGCCAGAAGCATCAGCCAAGGAGGGCCAGAGCTATCGTTGCTGTGAACGAGGACGTACGATGCAGAACACAGCGACCCGTGTCTGGACGATGAAGGAAGCGGTACGTGGCGCGGTCACTGTATGAAGCCGACATCGTGAAGCTAACGGCCGTCTTGCTGATCTCTAATTAATGAGCATCTTCCGAAATTTTTGTTTCGTGAAATTACAAATTGGTCTCCGGCCGCGACATTGATTGTTAAGATAGTCAAGTTGAAGTGTCTCTCTGTAGATTGTGCCTAGAGCATTCGTGTAGGATGCGCGGTCGGCTGTGGTGTCATTTATATCATGCAAAGAAATCTAAGAACTCAGTTTACGTCGGTAAAGATTTGCTCTATTGACTGATTCTCATGTTCGTTAGGCCAATCATTGGTCCCACGATTTGATTCAGTATTAAACTGTGCATTATTACTTTTCTACACTGGGTAAAACTAAATCAGTTTTTTATTTATGTACCAGTTCTAAAAATGGTTCAAATGGCTCTAAGCACTAAGGGACTTGTTTGAATGACGTATCACTGACGAAACGCTCTCTTGCTAGTGGCAGACTTGGAATATATTGCATTAATGACATTTGCCTTGAGACCAGAGTTTTGTTGCGTTGCAAACATACGGAATGCACGTGTCCTTTCCTACCACAGGTGAAACACTGAGCTTGCCAGGAGGGGCAGTCTTGGCGTTTGTGCCGTGATTAACACCTAGGGCAAGACTTTATTCTGTTCGCCTGTGTAGTCGCCTGTTTAGCGAGCGATATACGCTGTGTGGAACGTTGTTTACTCGGCGTGGCTAGCGCACGCCGAAGATGCGGAATGGGGCGCTCACAACTAAGGTTCAAAAAGGTTCAAATGGCTCTAAGCACTATGGGACTTAACGTCTGAAATCATTAGTCCCCTAGACTTAGAACTACTTAAACCTAACTAACCTATGGAGCCGGCCAGAGTGGCCGAGCGGTTCTAGGCGCTTTAGTCTGTAACCGCGCGACCGCCACGGCAGCAGGTCCGAAACCTGTCTCGGGCATGGATGTGTGTGATGTCCTTAGGTTAGTTAGGTTTAAGTAGTTTTAAGTTCTAGGGGACTGAAGACCTCAAATGATATGTTCAAATGGTTCAAATGGCTCTGAGCACTATGGGACTTAACTTCTGAGGTCATCAGTCCCCTAGAAGTTAGAACTACTTAAACCTAACTAACCTAAGGACATCACACACATCCATGTCCGAGGCAGGATTCGAACCTGCAACCGTAGCGGTCGAGCGGTTCCAGAATGTAGCGCACAGAACCGCTCGGCCACCCCGGCCCGCACATGTTAAGTCCCATTGCGCTCAGAGCCATTTGAACCATTTAACCTACGGACATCAAACACATACATGCCTGAGGCAAGATTCGAACCAGCGACCGTAGCAGCAGTGCGGTTTCGGGCTGAAGCGCCGAGAACCGCTCAGCCACAGCGGCCGGCTATGTGCCAGTTCTGTTGATGCACATTAGAGGAAGATACTGGTGTACACGATTTGCTTCTGTATTTCCAGTATTATTACCTTTTTGCATCTGCTAGAACTAAATAATCTTTGTTATGTGCCATTCTTGTGGGGCATAGTAGAAGTAGATTTCGGTGTGTATGATTGCTTTATCATGATATGCAAACTTACTGTGTTCTTCCTTTGATATAGATGTTGAATTGTATATCGTGTATCGTTGGGGGTCATGATGCATGGTGTGGCTCAAAGCCATGTTTTATTTCTGTGCTGGTTACGAGTGTTGACTTCGGTCTGGTACGCTGGCTTCACGAGCAACAGCTGCCACTTCGTTTTCCTTACAGATTGTTACGATGACGTCGTGTCTATAAATTTTTTATCTTGGTATGGTCAGATAACGTACCTGAATATTTTGGGCAGTGCCTTAGTTCAAATCTCAGTTCTACTTCAAATATTTCATATTGCCTTTCGAATTCTAAAATTTTTGTTGCAGTTATCTGTTGTGTTAAAGACTTGAGTCAATCCACTTACTACGAATTTAAAATATTTTTTGGTAATTTCCAATTGAGTTTAAAAATTGTAGTCATCTTCCGTACTTTTACATTTAAAATAATTTTATTAAAAATAGCATTAACTTTTCTGATTGTGTTAAAAATTTCGTGAGTGCAATTAAAAATTTGGCCTTAAATATTTCTGCCTAGTTAAATTGCTATTTTATGGAGTTACGTTGTTAAAGTACCAGTGTACAAAAGTATATGAGATTCAATAAATGGTTGTAAGTGAAATCGTAAGGCAAAGTCCCGGTGTCTTGTCACCTACGGATCCGTGTATCAAAGCTATCCTGTTCAACCGCACTTAGTGCGTATGAAGGAGCATCACACAGAGGTCACATTATGCATCCAGCACGTCAAGACCATAGTATGGGAAAGACAGCATATTTCTACTAGCATACGTGGATTGGACTGCTAGCATTCCGATCCATTGCTGGATCACGGTCGTTTCAAGCAGACACCTCGAGAATTGGCGATGGGATAGACGGTGTCCCAATAAATACACAGAGTCCCTAGCTACAGTTACAGCAGCCTCCAACACACCACGCTCATAATAACGATAGCGCACAGCAAATAATCATAAAATTGTCATTAGCAGAATCATTTACTCTACATTCTAATTTTTTAACATTACAGTTGTAAAATTTTGTAATACTAGGGATAAAGAGGGGCCGTTTGGGCTGTGACGCTTCGTCCACATCAGTGACGCAGCAAACAACAGAAGGACAAACTGCATACAGGAAGTAACTACTGCAGGGATCAAAATGGCTCTGAGCACTATGGGACTCAACTGCTGTGGTCATCAGTCCCCTAGAACTTAGAACTACGTAAACGTATCTAACCTAAGGACATCACACACATCCATGCCCGAGGCAGGATTCGAACCTGCGACCGTAGCAGTCGCACGGTTCCGGACTGCGCTCCTAGAACCGCGAGACCACCGCGGCCGGCTGCAGGGATCCATTTATTGCTAAGTGGAGAGCAAAAACGAATCTTTTACCAATTTTTCATTAAATTATGTAAAGTATTTTTCGCATTGTGCAGCCACAGCTATTAATTTTCTGTGTTGTATGGAAAATTTCACCTTAACTGCTGTAAAGAATTGCTGTACTTTCCTTTCACGGTTATGTTCGTTGACCATCCTCTTGCGACACATGCCTAGGGCCTTGTGGAGTGCTTTGATAAATATGAAATGTATTTTAGTACCATATGGTTTTATGACTGACCACACGGTAGAACAATAACAAGCAAAATTGTTCCGCACTATAATGGGGAAGAGCCAAGTCGAACTGAGTTTTGTGGACAGATAAGATGTATCGGTGTCTCGCTTCACCATGGCTCTTCCACGTAGAAGGCTTCCATCATGAGGCTTCACTTAAAACCACTTGTTATTGAGATTGTTTTCATGTGTATCGAGGTCACGTGTAAGGTCCTTGGCAGCTGTCACCTAAGGACGACCAATAAACGCTGCTAGTTGTGGAAATTGGAGCATTTCTTAACAGCAGCTGAGGTAATTTTTTCTTACAGCTAATGAGTTTTGAAAAACTATACATATATCACAAAATTCTATAAATACCACTACATAGTGTAAGTGCAGTATCGGTATGTTATATTAAAATTTGTGGAAGACAGCAACATGAAAGTTGTACTCAACTGAGAGAAGCAGGCGAAGATCCAAGGAAAAGGGGAGGGATTATGAAGCACATGACGTCGATCACCCTCCTCAAAGAACATCTTTCTCAAAAATTGTATGTCTACGTATACCAATCTCAAATTTTCTCAAGTACATTTCGGATGGTAAAAAGAATGAAAGGAGTGTCGTAAATAGGAAGGAATTCGAGGTAGTTACGGATGTTTTGATGCGCTCGGGCCAAGGAAGGTGACTTGCGGAACCGGAAAATCAGTACAACGCACAGAAAGGGAAAGACTTTGGACTAAGAAAATAGCAGCAGGAAGACTGGTTTTCCCGAACGGAAGCGTAAACGACTAACAGAAACATCATTCAACCGTTCCCATGCTTGCATACTCCTAGTCTCCAGACTAGGACTGTTGATATTTTTAAAAGTATTGTGAATCCGGTGTATCGATATATAAAAATTACTGTCGTCGGTCCTCAACATACTGACGAAAATTATCGATATATCGAAGGAAGAAATAACGACATATCGGCTTATAACAACATCGGCCGCATATCGTAATATACTGCCTATTTTAGAGTCGTATATTTAAGAATTTATTTATTAATTATAGGATGTATACGCAGCTACATCTGTTGCACACAATTTTTGTCAATTGACCATGGTTTTGATTGCACTAGGGCAATCTTCATCACAATAAAAAAATTAAGTGGGATACGTAGGATCACACCATGGTTAAAAACGTCTGAGCAAAAGTACTCTGGTCAACGGAAATGTCACGGGAATAAAAAACCAAAATTTAAAACTTTAACATGATTGTCAAATAGATAAAATACTCCATGGAATACAATGACAGCCGCAAGGTCGCTTAGGGCCAAGAGCGACATAACACAACCGCTACCGCCCGACTCAGAGTCAACCTCTCATATATTACTTTCTTCATTTGTCATTACAGCTGAAAAAAAAAACGTTTTTCATGCGGATGTAGGGAAACTGCACGGTGAAGCCAAACGCTGGAGTTTCTGTTGGTAGCGCCGAGCGCCGATTACGTCAGCGTTTCCCCTCACACGTATCCAACCGCCGCTAAGACCAACCTTGTCACTTATATTTTTGTTCATCACTTTCAGCAACTGTTTCTGTAGAATGCCGGTGTGAAGAAATAGGACACTAGTTACATTACAAATTGTCTTTTAACGCTACTGGTGTGGTATTTCTTCACATCGGAAACCTGGTTATACTATTCACACCACCCTCAAGCCCCCCACCTTCTGCCTTCCCCTGCCCCCCCCCCCACCCCCCCACCGCCCCCTGTGCAATTTGACTTCTTCTTTTGTGCCACCCATACTTGATTCGTACAGTCAGAGAGAGACTGGACGTCAAAAAGCAGCACGACTCCTTGACACAGTGAAAGTAAAATTATCTTACACTACAATTTCAATCATTTAACGAAATTTGTGAAAAAAATATAACATAAAATAAAAATATTTGCACTTTATTCTGTCATTTTGATGCTGACATATCGATATATCGGGGAAGAAAATAATTTCCCACATATATTGATATCTTCTGAGGAAAATATCGACATATCGATCACCAGCCTTACTCCAGACATGTGTTTACATTCGTAATTGTAAAGGAAATAATGAGTGCACACTTCGGTTTTACATCTTTTTAATTACGGCGTTGTCAAAGTTATCGGACTTTTTTTGGGATTCCATTAGCGTGATACATGAACATGTCAAATTTTCGGAAAATGCCTTTAAATGCATGTATTCCTCCCTGTTCAGTTTCTTGCAGGATATATTGAAGCGATGAACTAAGCACTAATATAGACAGTTCATTGATGTGATATTCTAAAACGTCTGTGTTTTTTGTTATTATTACTAAAAGCCCAGATATTGATAGCACGTTAAATGAGAGCGATGGCGAATTATAACTAGAAGTGGTGGATTATAGTGGAAAGGAACCTCTTTTCAAAAACGAAACCCAAGTCCTCGCCCGGGGGAAGAGAAGACAGAATCAACGAAACACTGAACAATGTGCTGAAACATCAACTTAAAAGAATCGAGAACTTACAGCTAGTGACAAAGCTGCATTGTAGTAGTGTACAGACTGTGATGTTGAGTGGTGAAAGTTTGAGATTATTCTCCTGGCTGTAGAGGCACTACCGCATGAGCTACAAAAGAAGGGGGAGAGTTGCTCTGCCGCAGCATGTTTTAATGAATTTAAGTGGGAACAGTTTAATTTTTAAGCAATAAATGTGTGCATAGCCCACCAAATTTCTTCGTGAATATATGTGATTGCTTTTCGCCCCTTTCTGCTCTACAGACAATCGGTATTCAGGAAGTATCGACCGTTGCGGGCATATCAGACTGAAGTATCGGCATTTGTTAGCAAAGAGAAAATATTAATCCATATAAACAGATCCGAATTCATTTACAGTCTACAGGAAAATATCGTGATTGAAGCAAATTTGTCGTCTAGAAGCGACAATAACATTTTCACAAATGCCACAACGCTTTTTTACCAGTATCACCGAACGAAACATACACATGCAAACAACATCCGTCCAGACTGGTCAACACGAGGTGAGTGGGCGCTGAGATGCATAAATTTTTGGAATGGAATACAAGCAGAAGAGAGTGCTAACTGATAAAAATGGGCAGTCGGTACAGTAGTGCATTACTTTGTGCTATGATATCAATGGTGGTTTGACAATTTTTTACACAGAAATTGTCCATATATTCATCCTACTCGATATCTGCTTGTCAAAAAATTTTGGGTGACCTCATTTTCATTTAAAGTGGTTATACATCATAACAGTATTCAACCAAGCCCTAGTAGGATTGCACCTATACTTTGTGTCAGTTATATCTGTCTTCCCTAATAATGGTTCTGGGTGACCAGTTGGTCTTAAATGTATTATAGCTTTAGCACCCCAACAAAACAAAACATAAAATTAGGCAGGCTACCAAGAATAAAAAGAGCAGAATTTTTAACACTTCCTCTCTTCTACATGTAATGATGCTGTTGTCCCAAACCGCACTTAGCGACATTATTATTGCGAAATTTAGTGTCCATTCTAAACAGAATTAAATGGAACTTAGGAACCTGGTTGATGACAATCGGCAGTTGTTACGCAAATGACGAACACAATTTATCTTACGCAGATCAGTTTAATGTACAACGAATTTCAATAAAAATTATTTTTTGACAAAACTGCCTAAAAGAGATTACTGTGTGTCACACTACGTGCAGTCGCAGAAATATCGTTTATGACTTATGAACTGTAACACGTTGAAGAATAATATTTTTTCCATGAGTTCGAGAACAGTTCTAAGTGTACGTGACTTACGCAACACCCTATGTTTCACCTGCATATCAACACCATTACAATACAATATTTCGTGTTGTTATCAGCAGCTGTTACTGATATCTCTGGTCCGTTGCAGCATTATACCTGCGCAACATTAGCAGGCGTAGAGCAGTAAACTAAAAGTAAATAAAGCAGAGGTAATGGTATTCTCATGAATTACATTACCGTAATTCATAACAATCCAGTGAATGTTAGAAAGTTAATATAAGCTCTAACCTAGCGCAAAGCTTTCACGCTATAGCAAAGTGTAAGCAATTTCTCCGCCATCAAATTCTAATCCAGCACAAAGTTTTTATATTTCTGGTTGTAACACAACTCAACTTTCTTGTAGTCCGTTGTGCAGCTTTCCCTTTGAACAGAAAGCCAAATGTAAAGTCCTAGCCTTTTTGTTCTTACCTTCTACTAACTTTTTTTCTTTTTAATTTTACCTTTACTTTTTTTTCATGGAACTGAACTATAAACGAAACTGGAACTGTCGAGTGTCTTGTTGCACATGAACTAGCTGCACTCACGTTAGCTCCGTGTAAGAATAGTTCAATACGGCGACACCTTGACACAACCGTCCGTTATTTTTAATGAAACGTCTAATGACTTTTTTTGTTTAGAATGTGGTTAACAGAATCTAAATGTAGCTGAGTTATTATGAAGGCAATCGTATTGTTCCGCAGCGTTGGTTGTGCCGTTCTTGAAAACAATTCACAAACACAATACACCCCTTACCATGGTGATTACTGAAACAAATTTCTGACGTCCACTAAATCACAGTGCTTGTACTCAATACTGCGAGGAAAATTAGGAAAACATAACCTTGTATAACGTTTCCATTTGACAAAGTATTCCCTGAAGTAATCACTCGCTAGCCCTGAAGGGACAAAACTGAACACTGTCTTTGTATCTTCGCTCAAATTCATTAACGGAATGTGTTATGAAGGTTTACTACTCGCCTTTAGTGGACAGAAGATCTGCTCGTTACGTGCACCAGCCATCGAAAAGAGTGAACTACTCTTTGGCTACAACTGAGTGCTAACCTGTTTTTGCATTGCGCACAAAGGCAAGAAAAAGACACCGGACTAATAGATGCAGCACTACATTCACTACCTTTTTCACTGAAGACCGTGTTCGTAAGTGCAATGAAATAGCGGAGAAACCCCTCATTGCCTAGGTACTTACTTGTTTCTATGCGTCCACACCAGTACCACGCAGCGTCTGGCATTGTGCTTGATGTTTATGACGTCATAACGTTCTAAGTGTCACGGCGTGGATCGTCAGAAATTTTAACGTGGTAAGGAAGCTAGAAAATTTGAAAAGGAGATTCTACACCTCAATCCAATTGTTAACGGGGTCAGTGAATTGGAATAGATGGAAGACAAGGCTTTCTGGTCAGATGAGTACAATGTAATTTGAACAGCAGCAGCAAACAGTATAATGGGAGTAGTATTCCTAATGAATAGGAAGGTAGGGTAGAGAATGAGCTGCTGTGAATAGTTCAAAAAATGGTTCAAATGGCTCTGAGCACTATGGGATTAAACATCTGAGGTCATCAGTCCCCTAGAACTTAGAACTACTTAAACCGAACTAACCTAAGGACATCACTCACATCCATGCCCGAGACAGGATTCGAACCTGCGACCATAGTGGTCGCGCGGTTACAGACTGAAGCGCCTAGAACCGCTAAGCCACATCGGCCGGCTGAATAGTTCAGTGACAGGGTTGTCTTCATCAGTATAGACAGCCATCCAATACCAGCAACGATAATTCAATGTGTACATGACGACAATGCAAGCCGAACATGAAGAGACGGAGAAAGTATTTTGAGGAAACTGAACGGTTAATTCAGTACATAAAAGGAAATGAAAATCTAATAATCATGGGAGACTGGAATCCGATTGTAGGGGAAGGAGAAGCAGAAAGGGTAACAGGAGGACATGGGCTTGGTGCTTCCACTGAGAAAAATTTCATTTAGTAATAGCGAATACTCTGTTCAAGAACCACAAGAGCAGGAGTTATACTTGGAAAAGGTTGGGAGATACCGGAAGATTTCAGTTTTATTACATCACAGGCAGAGATTCCGAAATCAAGAAGTGAGTACGGAATTACTAAGTAACGAAGAGGTTTGCTTGAAGTTTTCTGAGGCTATAGATACTGCGATAAGGAATAGCTCATTGGGCAAATTGTTGAATAGGAATGGACATCTCTGAAAAGGGCAATCACAGAATTTGGAACAAAAATCGTATGTACATATGTTGAAACGTCCGCTTAGAAAAATTAATGAATTACTGTGCTGCTAAACCTCTTACATTATTTGCTTTTCAAACATCTGAGCAAAACTGAACGTACACGGACATTACTCTCTTTGCTCTGATCAACACTAAACTGATATTTTTAGCACAACGCAATCTGACTTTCAATAATCCCTACAAAAGAATGGCCCTGACTAACAATAACCTATACCCTTCATGAATCACTTACCTCACAAAAATCTTCGTTACTCGAACTACTACAATACAGCGAGCGCCAATACTGCCAGCTAAATAAAAGATTCAAACTACTGAAGGCACTAACTTCTGATAGGCACAGTTAGCAAATGAAAGATTTTGATAGAGAACAAACAATGTATTTACCTTAATAGTGTTCAAAAGTCATATATATATATATATATATATATATATATATATATATATATATATATATATATATATATACGAGGGTCGGTCAAAAAGTAATGCCTCCCATTTTTTTTCTACTTAAAGAAATTAAGTTAAGTGAAAAATTTGAATTTGGCGCCATTCCTCAAACCTTCTTCTGCAATCCACTGCAGTAGCAACTTTCTGTGTCAACAGGTGGCAGCACAGCAGAAGTTTGTAAGATGGCCGACATCGATGTTCGTTTGAGACAGCGTTGTGTGATTGAATTCTTGAATGCAGAAGGTGAAACGCCCATACGCATTCATGAAAGACTGAAGAAGGTGTATGGTGTTGTGACAGTGGATGTCAGCACTGTTAGACGATGGGTTCGTCGTTGTAAGGAAGCTGAAGGGCAAACACCGTTGACTGACGAAAAGCGGAGCGGCAGGCCGGTGAGTGCAGTGACTCCACACAACATTCAGCAAGTTGATGACACCATTCGTGGTGACCGTCGGGTGACTGCAGATGAAGTGTGTCGCATTATTTCTCTTAGTAAAGGCAGTGTGATCACGATTATTAAACAATTGGGGTACTCAAAAGTTTGTGCACGGTGGGTTCCAAGAATGTTAACCGATCAGAATAAAGAGGCAAGGAAAACAATAGCCTCCCAACACTTGCAGCGCTTCCGTTTGGAGGGAGATGAGTTTCTGAAAAAAATTGTGACCGGGGACGAAACATGGGTGCATTTTTTTGAACCCGAATCAAAGAGGCAGTCAATGGAGTGGCGTCACACAAGCTCGCCGAGGAAGAAAAAATTCAAAACTGTGCGATCGGCAGGGAAAGTTATGGCAACAGTTTTCTGGGATACAGAGGGTGTGATTCTGGTTGATTTTTTGGAGCAGGGATGCACAATAAATTCTGTTCAATACGTCACAACCCTCAACAAACTTAAAGCACGTCTTCAGCGAGTTCGCCCAACAAAATCAATGGCAGATGTTCTTCTTTTGCATGACAATGCAAGACCACACACCAGTCGTCACACCTCTGACGAGATTGTCAAAATTGGATGGGAAGTTTTGCCTCATCCCCCATACAGCCCTGACCTGGCACCATCAGACTTCCATCTGTTCGGGCCACTAAAAGAAGCTCATCGTGGGATTCATTTTGAAGATGAGGAGGCCGTCAAAACATCCGTGCGTCAATGGCTTAGGAAGCAGAGCTGTGATTTTTACCGTGCTGGGATACATGCCCTTGTTCAAAGATGGACCAAAACTGTAGAGATGGGCGGAGATTACATTGAAAAATGACAAAATGATCCTCAATGTTGTGGTTTTCAACCTATGTAATTGCATTTAAATTTCCTGACAATTAAACGTAGAAAAAAAAATAGGAGGCATTACTTTTTGATTGACCCTCGTATATATATATATATATATATATATATATATATATATATATATATATATATATATATATATACATATATATTAGTCCATGATATCCAATACTACAAATTTACTCTTTCTGATGGACACAGGTCCAGATCGTCTGCTTTCAAAATTCCGCCATCTCTCTCCCCACATGCACCACTGCTGACGGCTCACCTCCAACTGCGCAACTCTAGGCGCTGTTAACAGCTAACCGTCCAACACTACAATAGCGACTATTTCAACGATGCCCAATAGCCACAGACTGCACACAGCACAGCCAGTGATTTTCATATAGAGCGCTAGGTGACGTTACCAACATAAAAACCTAAGAAGCCTACTTACAATGTGTCTGGCGATATACCATATGCCTTCGAAAAAACATCATCCACCCAATTCCAAAGGCTGCAAGAGTGGACTACTAAGCAAATTATCGCACAGTTAGCTTAACAGGGTATGCATCCAAGTTGCTGACAAGAATAATCTACAGAAGAATGGAAAATCAGTTTGGCTTTAGGAAAAGTAAAGGCACCAGAGAGGCAGATCTGCCGTTACGGTTCATAATGGAAGCAAGACTAAAGAAAAATCAAGAAAGGTTCATAGGATTTGTCGACCTGGAGAAACTGTTCGACAATGTCAAAATGATGCAAGGTGTTCGAAATTCTGAGCAAAGTAGGCGTAAGCTATAGGGAAGAGCGGCTAATTACAGTATGTACAAGAACTAAGAGAGAACAATAAGACTGGAAGACCAAGAACGAAGTGCTGGTATTAAAAAGGGTGTGGGACAATGTTCAGTCTATCCACCGATGAAACAATGACGAGAATAAAACAAAGGGTCAAGAGTGGGATTGAAATTGAAGGTGGGAGGATATCAACGTTAAGATTCGGTGACGACATTGCTATCCTCATTGAAAGTGAAGAAGTATTACGTGATCTGATGAATAGAGCAACGGTTAATGAGCACAGAATATGGTTCGAGAGTAAACAGAAGAAAGACGAAAGGAATGAGAATTATCATAAAGGAAAACAGCGAGGAACTTAACATTAGAATTCGTGATCACGAAGTAAATGAAGTTAAGGAATTCTGCTACTTAGACAGCAAAATAATCCATCACGAATGGGGCAAGGAGGACATAAAAAGCAGACAAACCCGGGAAATAAGGGAATTCAAGACTGCTAGTATTAAACACAGATCCTAATTCGAGGGAGATATTTATGAGACTGTACGTTTCGAGCACAGCGGTGTATGGTAGTGAAACGTGGGCTGTTGGAAAACCGGAAAAAGAAGAGAAATAATTTGAAATGTGAGGCTGCAGACGAATGTAGAAAATTAGATGGACTTATAAGGCAAGGAATGAGGAGGTTCTCCTCAGAATCGGTGAGGAAAATAATGTATGGAAAACAATGACAAGATGAAGGGACAGGATGAGAGGACTTCTGTTAAGACATTAGCGAATAACTTCCATGGTACTAGAGAGAGATGTAGAGGTCAAAAACTTTCGAAGAACACTGAGATTAAAATGCATACAGGGAATGACTGTTGACGTTGATTGCAAGTGCTATTCCAACCTGAAGGGGCTGGCACAGAAGAGGAATTCGTGGCCTGCCGCATCAAACCAGTTAGATGACTGATGATTAAAAAAAAGTTATGTTCACTTTCTCATATAATTTTCACGGTACAATCAGCGGCATGTGTGGATACTACCTGCGAAATTGATTGCGAATAGGGTTAGTTGCAAACTCATAATTAAGTTAAACATCATGCTTAATGCGGAGTTTTCCACGCATCTCGTTACTGACGACGTCATATATCCTGAACTAAGTCTCGTACAATGATATAACTTTGCACTTATGTGCTTACTGTCTGTAAAACATGTCGCGAATACAGTTAATAGTAAATACGTAATATATCATAGCGTCAAGCTTCACGCCCTGATAATACTGCTTCAATGGTGGAAAAGTAGTAAGCGATAAACATCTTTCCTTTCATCAATTTGTAGATGTTGACAACGGGAAAAAATTTCGTAAAGGTATGAAATTCTGTGTAAAGTTAGTTTCAAGTCTCTAAGTGTTCTCATTTTAATTGCTGAATGAATAAAGTCTGGGAATTGACGAATCTTGGGGTACCTTTATTTTTCACCCTTCCATCTCACCTCTTTGATAGTTAGTTGGTTCTTACGCCCAGAGATATTGTCGCCTGATAGTAGGGTATATGCATACGAAGTTTGGTTGAAATTGGTCCAGAGATTTAGGAGGACATAAAGCACACACACAACACACACACACACACACACACACACACACACACACACAAACAAACACACACAAAAATACGCTCACGCGCGAGCTCACATACGTACATCCATTTCTATAACGTGTATGGATTATCCATCGAGAAGTCATCAGTTACTTACAGACACATCGTTTCGACAAAGCGAATTATTATGCACAGGAGGAGGAGATTAGTGTTTAACGTCCCATCTACAACGAGGTCATTAGAGACGGAGCGCAAGCTCGGGCGAGGGAAGGATGGGGAAGGAAATCGGCCGTGCCCTTTCAAAGGAACCATACGGGCATTTGCCTGAAGCGATTTAGGGAAATCACGGAAAACCTAAATCAGGATGGCTGGAGACGGGATTGAACTGTCATTCTCTCGAATGCGAGTTCAGTGTGCTAACCACTGCGCCACCTCGCTCGTTTATTATGCACACATAATATATGTGGCGATATACGAGGGTTGGATCTTAAATAGTGGCTACTGCTTATTCACAACCGATACAAACGAGTACATGTTTGCACCTGGTACTGTCCTGCAAAGTAGTCACCAGCGTTTTGTAGAGCCCGTTGCCAGCAATGTACAAGGCGTAGTATGCTATTAGCAGAGCCTTGTTGATGGTGCGAATAGAGCGGTCTAAAGTTATGGTGATTCTAGTGTAAAATTGTGATAGTGTTGTCCTAAAGCATTAGGTTTCTCCACGGCAGACCGTCAGGTCCCAATATAACTGTTCGTTTTTGGATCATCACCTGCAACCAGCTTTGCCTAAGAAGCGGAGCGCATCATTGCGCACGACAATGAGCTGGCACATACAGCGCAAGCTGTGGCTGCTCTGTTCTGTCGATGGAACTAGGAAGTACTGTACCATCCACCATACGCCCCGGACTTCCACATTTACATCCACACTCCGCAAGCCACCTGACGGTGTGTGGCGGAGGGGCTTAAGTCCTTGTGACTTCGATTTGATTCCGAAGATGAACCGTGCCAGTAGACAGCAGTAGACGGCCGTAGACAGCTCCATTCGCACCATCAACAGAACAGGCCCAGCTAACGGTATACTAAGCCTTCCACATCGCTGGAAACGGGTTATACACAACTCTGTTTAATGTTACATCGTTGAGCTTCTGTAAATATATTTGAATCGATAACATAAAATTGTATACTCCTTTCTTTGTTAAAACTTTGGTGTCATGATTTGATTCTGTGCTATGTAGTGTATCTGTCATTTAAATTCATTGTCCCATTTGGAGGGATCAAAACTAACTGTATATAATTGTAATTTCTGTGTGAATTATTTTTTTGTAGAAGTGTCAATATGTGCAAATGTTCTGTTTTATTTAAAATGTTTGTTTGCTGTTCTGTAAATTGCTGACCCTCACTTAAGGTTCTTAGTTATTTAATATGCAAAAGGTGTTGTAGATCCCCTCGGGAACGGAACTGTGTAGCGCGCGCAAATTGTGGTTGGCCTAGGTAGAAAAGGTGGAACCAAGAGTCAGTCGGGGACGAGCTGCCAAACTGTGCACTGCCTTGTAAATTTTTCATATTGTGTTGGTTCCGAGAGAGGCTTTTTCTGCCACTTTCCAATGCCTTGGATGGATGGATAAACAGCTGGAAAGAATTCTGGAATTGGTATCCATCATCGCCACCAAGAAGGGACAGAGTCCAGCAATCCTGCCTGCAAATCCACCTACCAACATGCAGTTGCCACCACATTGCGCAATCACTGTATATCGGAATGTTATAATAATGTACAGTGAAGCATCAGCTTATTGGATGTTTTAGTGTGCACAAATATAAGGTAACTTATAACTGAATTTATGTACCTGCCTTGATTTTTTCCTGTCACAACACCTCTCAGGTTCCTCTCCATTTGAATTATGATTACTGAGTGTCCTATTTAGTGGAAAAAATGAAAGCCTCGAAGTTAGACAGTTAATTACATAATGTTATTTGAATTTTGATGAGAAGGGAATATTCAGATTTACTGTGGACTTAGTGAAATTGTGGGAGGCAGTAAATGTAGTTTTATGAAGTTTCAAAGTCACCCATTTAATCATTTACTTGAAAGTAAAATTTGCTGTTCCTTTTATAAATTAAAGTTCTTAAAATTGAGGCTTATGAAGTTTTGCTTGGTTAATGATCATAGTGTTACCTGTAGTAAATTTTAAAAGGTGAGTCAGTTTCTTATAATTTTGTCAACATTGTGTTTCACTGTAGTAAAAGTGGAAAACTGCAATAGTAGAACATTATATGTTCATGATTGCTAAGTGTTTCTCTCTCTTGTGTATTGGAAGTGCATATTAATAGTTTAACAGGATCCACAGTTTGTCTATTATGCTAATGCTAGGTAGCAAGTAATGGGAAGGCCACTACTTATGAAAACCATAATTTCTTTATTCAAGAGATAGTGAGAAGCAACGTGTTATTGGATTCCAATTAACTTCCATTTCAAATAGTAAAGTATTTAACTGAGAGAGACTTAACCTATGTCCAATTTATGATCCTGCAGTGAATGTTAATAGTAATGTTATAAAGACCATTCAGTTTGAACAAGTTCTGAAAGTAATAGTGTGTTCCGGTATCTGTTACATTTTTGCCAATAGTTTGTGCTGCTCTAGCTGTTAGCTTCAATCTTACCGTAAACATATGTATGTGTCAGAGTCCATTGCACGCGCGTGTGACAAAGTATGGGTTGTGTTTACCCGTTAAAGTTACTAATAACTAATTTCTTGGACAAGAATGTTAATCATTCTCTTGCCTAATTAGGCTGGCGACCGTTTCCCTTTTTCTTTAAACAGTGTATATAGGCAAAAATATTGTTTGTTACTGTTCGAATATTTACGTAATTCTGACTTTCATTTTCCGATAAACCGCCTCCATTAGGTACAACACGGTCAACATAACAATATTCCTCTCAGAGGGTAACACTGCGCTGTTGCGTTCTACCATAATTGCTTTAATAAAATAGTTTTATTTCACAACCTGCTTCCAGCTTTAAGGTTATGGTACAGCAGTAGCAGACAGGAGTGTTATACGTGGCTTTTCCGTGACAGGACTATTTGTCCTGTTGGGGCATGGTACGTAATAAACCGAACTTGGTATTTGATTAGATAAGCTACGTAAATCCAGTTGCATTGTTATACGGGGACTGGGTGTTTGTGTTGTCCTCATCATTTCATCATCATCATCATCATAAGTGATGAAGGCTAGATTGGACTGTGTAAAAATTGGACTGTATCAAAACTTTGCATGGCGCTGATGACTGCGCAGTTGAGCGCCCTACAAATCAAACAACATCGTCATCATCGACCCATCTCACGACCCATTTTACTTCTATTTCATATTCCGTACAACAGACAGGCAAATATTTGCCACTTCGCTTGTCAGCAGTGTGCATCACATAAATGGCTGGTGGCAATCCTGCTTCATTTACAGCACTCCTAAGCTATCATTGGGGTCTCTTAAAGGGGTTGTTAACATTCTATAGAGTATTCTTACAAACAATGAGGAAAACACGAAGTAAACAGTTTTCCTGAAAAAAATCATTACAGTTCTCGTGAAATCCCGGTCAACTAATTGCCTTATCAATATTGGAGCGTTCAGTACAAGCACAAAAAGTGAAAAACCGACAGCTTCGTCGCAAACGGGTCAATTTTTCGTAACTGGAATGCATTCCTTAACGTCTGACGACCGCAGCTTGTCTCCCTCTATATAGGGTGATTCATCTGCCCATACCGCTACCGTTTTATGCAAACCTCAACGTTGTCTCCGATCATGCCCAAGGTTTTCATAGTCTCTCACTCGCTACGCATGAACTATTTGTCCTACAGGAAAATAATTAATTTCCCGTAGGCATTTTAATGTAATTAGATTTTGTGCTGGGATACGTTTTCGCTGGAAGCCACGGCTTTAAATTTACTCAAGAAAAACCTACAAAAGTGACCTTGAAACGGACCTCCACAGCCACACTCATTCCTAAGCTGTTCGTGGCACACCCTTCTACCACTGTACAAGAATTTCCGACTACACAACCTTTTCCCGATATTCGATATTATTTTGATCTCTATTGACTGGGCCTTTACACCACCAGCATAGCTACCTTTATGAACATCACTCTAAAACTAATTACGCTGACCATTCGATCCAAACTTAAGGCTTACAAGAACAGTAGTTTCGTAGTCAGAAGGCACGACGAATACAAGGATCTAATTGTTTATTTTATGCTGCTAAAGTAACTGTTTGGTAAAATTTACACAAACATCATTTTTACAGTTCGTATGTACTCGACTAAGCCGGTGGACTAATAAGTCCAGCCGATGAAAACCAAAAAATGTCGAATGTGGGAAATAATTTTGTGCAGTCGCGAAGAATTGTACGGTGGTGGGAGGGAGAGCCACAAACAACATACTAAAAATACTGACTGTTGGGGATGAGTGTATGTGTGGACATTCATTTGAAGGTCACTTTTGTAGGTATTTTCTTGGATAACTCAAAAACCGTGACCTCCACCGGAAACGTATACAAGCACAAAATTTAACTACATCAGATTTCCTACATAAAAGGTTCTAACCATTTTTTCTACAGGACTAGAAGTTACCGCGTAGCGAGAGAGAGAATATGAAAATCTAGTCCGTTCTCAGAAGTTACACTGCGGTTTGCATAAAAAGACAGTGATACGTGTGGCTGAATAACCCTGTATTTCCTCATGCTTAGTCGAAGAAGTATTCTTTATGGCGATCGCACATGGTTAACAGCGAGAACATGCTTGGTACGAAGCCTGATCCCGTTGCCTAAAATGAAAACACATATATTTTCTTGACGAATATTAAAGTCATATATTCGTTAATTTAAGCCAGGCCCGATCAAACAGCGCTCCGCGAGCGCGATCACTCGCTCCTACCTAACACTCTGAGCGCAGCGGTGAGTGGATCTGAGGAACGATGAGCAAGAGGACAATGAAGGCTGCAGCTGGACACCATTAGAGGGAGGCATTAGGCTTGTCAGAGGCCAAGCAGTTTGCCGGTAGTGCTACATGGGGTAGACTAGATTTACGTTCTGCATTAGCAATATTACGGCGTATATGCTCTTTTTCCAAAGACGAGTGCCAAACAGGAACTACCTTACTTGTCGTATCGATTACAGGGCAAACAAATGACGTCTTTAAAAGACAAAAATGCAAAAATGATACGAATGCAAGCTGAACGAACGAAGGACATCGAGGAATAAAATTGAGTTAAATCTAACTGGAGTGGTGACAAAATATTTCATTTAAGATGTCACAAATTATTAAAATTTTTTAAGTGTCTTAATGAAAACGAAGAATCATTTAGTGACACATGTGTCGCACAAGACTGATGCTACCAAGTAAAAGCAAATTCTGTGGAAATATCATCTTCAAGTTCATGACATGAAACGTTTCCAATAACTCAAGGCAGTCGTTTGTGAACCAAACTGGATTGAATAAGTATCATTAATTGAAACATTCCGTTATGAGTTCTCAATGAAATTACAAGTCATTGCACAAGATAAAACGGATTTCGGTTTATATGTCAGACCATTTTCGCTTTTCGCTGCTAATGTGCTTCATTACTTCCAACTTGAGGTGACAGATGTACAGTGGAAAAAGCAGCTCGACGATCTGTTTGTCCAATCGAGGAATTTTCAAGGTTTCTGTAAAGTACTGTCCCAAAAGTATTATCCTCCACTGGACAGACAGCCGCTAAAGTTATTTCAATGTTTGGTTCAACAATGTCTTCCTTCTGAAGTCTCGCCAACACGCGGGTGTAACAGATTGTAATCTGCGTAACTCCGTGTGTTTGAATGTACCACAAACCACAGTTCCAGAATCGAAATGCGTGTAAACTTATAAATAAAAAATGTTCAAATGTGTATGAATTCCTAAGGGACCAAACTGCTGAGGTCATCGATCCCTAGACTTACACACTACTTAAATTAATTTACACTAAGAGCAACACACACACACACAAACACACACACACACTCACACACACATGCTCGAGGGAGGACTCGAACCTCCGGCGGGGACGGGGGGGGGGGGGCGCAATCCGTGATATGGTGCCTGAAACTGCCCGGCCATTCTGCGCTGCTATAAATAACTCAAAGTAATATTAAGCGCCTGTATGTAACGCTCTTTGTAGTTACGCTTACCGTATTAGCACTATTTAATGTATTTATTTTATGGATTAAAAAAAAATCACTTTGCCAGAAAAATTAATGTTTAAAATTACAGACTTGTAGTAAATGGCTGTTTATGGAAGTCGGCTGCAGTATTCGTCACATAAAAGTAGGTGCACGGTGTTGCAAACACGTCTTCTAAAGTGTCCGGCATGCGTAGCATTCAGCATACAGCCGTCTCACACACAATTGCTAGGAAAAGCGCAGTGGAGGGGGAAGCCGTAGCGCTCAGGAGACACGACTGCAGTCATTGATCTCCGGTTGCGACTATATTGTCCACCCACGATTTAAGCGAAAAGGGTGATTTGAAAGGATAACATTTCATTTCATTTACTTAATTTATTGTTTTTTTAAAGTAACACACACTCCAACAATGATTACACCCAACCATGCTCAAATTTAGGTACACTCCTGCACTGAGATTGTCATTGTGGTATTGCTTTTAAAAATTAATCTGTCGCGCTGCAACCGCACACAGTTGCCTTTATGTCCATTCAAATAATAATACAGTCTGCCTATGTATGTTAATGTCTAAGAATGAAGGTACTAATTTGGGTCTCATTAGTGTGTAATTATGGACACCATCTGCGAATGAACTCATTAATTGTTCGCTGTGATCGTAAAATTCGACGAAAGCTATGAAACGCACATTTTATCAATATCTGTAAATCATTCAGTTTTTTTGTGGGGCTAAATTTCATACGAGCTTTCCTCGGAAACCTTGAGAAGGACCGCCCTCACCTTGCATAAAGTTTCGTGAACGGTAGTGCTTGGACATCGTTGTACTGAATAGTAAAGCAGTGCCTTTTACATGAAAAGGTTCGGGGCTTCGAATGTACTTCATACACTGCCTAGGAGGAAATTGTCAGGGCAGGCACAAAGTAATTTTAAGTAACATTTTACGTACGTCAAATATATTTTGCGAACGGTTTGCAATCTAAAGGTAAGGTCTGTCAAAGCAAAACTGTACGTTGCTCCAGAATAAATCAATGCAGGTGCCGGTAACATAAAAGGCAAAAAGTTTCTAATGATCAATCACTGATATTCCAGCAAAAACATCCATTTATTTTATAAAGTAATATTTGCATACCAGCTGTGGAAGCTCACCTAACTAAAAAGACTCACTGTAGTAATTAATTAGGATAAACACCACTATGAACATTATGTTTACATTGTGTAAATTGTCAGTGTCGAAATCTGTACACCGCATGCAACGTGACGGTTTGTGGCGCAGGGTACCTTGTACACCACTATCGCTTCTCCTGTTTCCCATTCCAGTATTGACTGGTACGATTGTTGGGAAACTTCCGTGTGAGCTCGAGCCTTTGTAGTTCTTATGACTGGTATATCCGTAGATATACAAAAGACGAAGAAATATATTTTTGACTGTCCTAGGCTACAAAACTCTCTGAAACCTTAAATTAAATGACATATGGCTGCAGAGTTGCAGCAGCTACAGCATTTAGTTTTGCCTTTCTTCTCACGAGCTTCTGTAGATAATTGAATATTATATTTGCATTCAACTGTGCTGGCACGTGTCGATTAACTTATTCTAAGTGTTTGCGCATTTTTAGAGCATTAATGTCACGTGTGATCACCTTGTAGTGTAGTGGTAACCAGAAGCGGAGAAGAAGATGGTCTGGAACTGCACCTTTTGTGTACAGTTGCAGGGAGAAACGGGGCACCGTCCAGAAAAAGAAGCTGTTTTGACCACACCCGACAGTTTTCAGGCAGCTATCCTGGACTGTAGTTACATCGGTACAACTTAGACGAATGCCCTGGCACGTACAGTGCCTGTAGCGTTGGCTGGCATTCCTGTTGTCGCAGCACCTTCCGATTCGGTCATCATGGTCAGTCGACATTCATCTGACGGTGATTTACGAAACTTGACGTGGTCAAAAATCTCTAAACGGATGACGAAAGTGAACAGTGGTCTCACGGCTGTCCCCTTACGGCTTAAAATAGGTCTGATGTATTGCCGCGCCAGTCGTATGTCTGGGTCAACACGGGACACCTCGTGTGTTGCGACTGGGCCTGATCTTAATGGAAGATCCCAAAAAGGGCAGAAAATAGACTGCTGGTCATTGTGACTCCAAACAGTCGATGGGTGATGACACCCCTTATGGAAAGTAGTCTGAGTCAGGTCCTAGATGTGGGGAGGCTCTAACAGCAGCAACTGACCACAATGGATGTACTCATTTCAAGACATCGTTCACTGACTCATGTCGGAAAGAATGACTCTTGCTGGTTGGTTTCAGACGATCTCCTCGTTTCCCGCATTGGTGAAGAATGCCAGCGTAGAAGGTGGGGTGAAAAAAAAGCCTCGGTTTTGTGCCTTTATTCCTCGATACTATGGTTTGGAGTTGAGGAAAGGCTTGAATCGGTGACTCGGACTATTCTGCGATGTTCTTGATCGGTAAATTCGCGATATCCGGTCGGGAGAATAATTTTAGATTCCTTTTTACATGGGCATTGCCGCACGCAAAGTTGTTACTCGAGTGCCAGAGTGCCAGGGGTTTGAAACATATGGTTATTTGAGTAAATATAAAACCATCCACAAGATACGTTTTAATTTCAGACATGGAGAGTAGCAGTCCTATTTATTAAATGGGCTAGCATCTGCCATGCCACACCCGAGAAACAAAATATTAATCGGGTATTAGTTAACCACTTATAAACTGAAATAAGTCCCATGTAGTACTAAGGACAGAAAGGTGGCTAAAATCAGGTGTTAACAGCATGAAATTGTAAATTCCGATTGGGACGTGTAGCTAAAAAATAGGTCGAACGCTGGTGGTACTGGAAGGCAGTGTTACACCACACGGTCCAATCAAATCAGTCTGACCACCACCTATATTCGAATCAACTTGCAACGACCACTCAAAGACGGCAGGGGCATCACTACTGTGAAGGGTACATAAAGCGTGTCGAGGGAAATCGGAAGAACAGTGCTGTCGTTGTAATGCGGTAACGGTGCGTTTTATATGACATCCTAATGAGCATTGACGTTACCTTTTCGGCCAAGAATGGAAGTATATCTGAAACGGCTAACTTTTTAAACTGTTCAAATGCTACTTTGATTGAACTATACTGCGTACATCAAAATAGCACAATCCAAACGCTGCGCCGGCCCACTGTTATGTACCAATGGCCATAGATGACAGGGGTGAGCGACGGCGGTCAAGATGTTTACAGGCGAAAAGACTTTCTACCGTTGAGCAACTGTCTGCCAAGATGAGCCTGAAGGCTATCAACTGTGTCTCCTCAACGACCGTTCAGCGGATGTTGGAGCGTATAGGTTTTTGCAGTAGACGTCTGGTTCATGCACCCTTGCGACAGACTGCGTTTTCAAATGAATCGATCAGGTGGTGGTTTCAGATGAATCCAGTGGACTGATGGCCACAAACGTTTATGGTGTGAAAAGTCCAAAAGTACACGTCCCGCAACACTCATCACAAGGATCCAGGGTGTAGAGCGTTCGCTCAGTGATCTCAAGTGTAAGATGGCAAGAACTATGCCCCTTACATGAAGTCATTAAAGATCACCTAACTCACGTTGAGCGAACAGTAGAGCTGAACAAAAATGACTGACAAGACACAATGCATCCTGTAGAGGGAATAGTATGGACGTATTGGAATAATTAATGTCAGGTGATGTAAAGTAATTCAGACGACATGAAAACTTAACGGAAACGTGTCGATTTACTGGAGGTTAGTTTATTCCAGGGAAGTATTCGGAGTTGAACGTGGCCAGCTAGGGAGCGGCAAAGGGATGTGACAATAGGCAGCCTAGGGCGGCTCAAGCTCTGAGAAAGCAGTAATGTGGCGCAGCCTCCAGCTGCCTTAAGATGAGTGACAGTGAGTGGGTGGTTGACCCCATGCTGGTGTACCGGGAAGCTGATGGAGAACTTTTACGCCTGTTGATAAATGTCCGTCGTCCCATTTTCAGTGAAACATGCGAGAAAGTCGCGCAAAGGTACGGTGGAGCGGTCAACAAAGGCCAAAATACGCGTATTCGTGACTATAGCAACTTCACACTGTATTCACGGTTACAGAGTCTGAAGCAAATCAGGTGAAGAGCGACAGAATGAAACACGCTGGCCTCCAATGATAACGTAGGGCCAAGGGATTTGAAGTACTCTCCTGGGAGTCAGAATTCCGGAAAAACTGGTGTTATGTGCAGACGCTAACCTTGATGGGTGGCCTGGGAGGAGCTAAATAGCAGAAGTTGAGACGAAGGGAAATTTTGTGGGAATTTGTTCACTTCCCAGAGCAGGCATTGGTCAGCGCTGGGAAGCGACGCATAATTAACGCAACTTGCGCTGCAATTGGCGTAAGTGATTTTACTGGAAGGGAAACCGTAGAGAAGAGCAGAGTGGGAGAAGTCTCCGTATGGGTCTTCCGTTCCCAGCATGCCTAGAGTGTGGATGTGGCGTTCTTCACTCAGAGTGAGCATCTCTGCAGTTTAGGACTTAGCAAATGGAACGATTGAGCTTGGAGATACAAAGTTTTGGTTCAGCTATGTACTGAGCAAGGTAGCTAGGAGGGAATAGACGAGCTCACCCTTACAGCTGCACGAGGCTAGCCAACGCCTTCGCAATGACGTGGCCCCGCCACGCTAAATACGATGATATGACACCCACTCCGGCTTATTAATTTGTTGGATCACGTCGGCAAAGTTTTCATGAGGGTTTCATGAGCCGTGTATTGGGGAATTCTTCTCGCACTTCACATTATGCCTGGGTCAGTGGACAGGAATTAATTTTGATTTTTCGTGCTTTACTCCACGTAAACGCAATTTATTACCACTGCCTGATAGGAGAGTATTGTAATGTGATGATTGAAGGTCGTGAGTTAAAATAAATTTGTGCTAATCGACTGCATCTGTTTTGAATCAAGTAGTTGAAATCCGAAGTCACTTTCTTAATTATTTTTATGTTCAACATTTGCATCTGGTGTACAATAGCTGAATATAACATCAATGTGCATCCCTTTTTAATTAGAAGTGATCAATTCTGAATCAATTAATGTCAACACTGCCACCGCAGTTCAATCAGGAGTCACAGGGCCTTATTACTTTTTTGCGTTATCAGATATTGCGGCAGTTTTGCACTCTCTGTTGATCTGTTAGTAAATTAGCTGGGGTGAACACACGCCAAAACCAGATAAGTGACGGGTAGGGTGTTACACAAGATACTGGAGGCACAAGAGATCGACACGAGTATGTCTGTATCCTTGGGGACCATTTCCACCCCGGCATGCAGTTGTTTTTCTTCGGCAGGTTGCGATCTACCACCACGACAATGAAACCTGTTACACAGCTCGAAGTGTTCATGCGTGCTTCAAAGAGTAGCATGATGAGTTTACTGTAATCCCCTTGCCAGCAAACTCACCGAATATAAACCCAATTGAGAATCTGTGGGACGACTTCGATCGTACTGTTCACGACGTGCCTCTCAGTCGAGAAACCTAGTGCAGCTGTTCAAGGCACTGGAGTTAACAGGTCTCGACATTCCTATCGATGCCTAGCAGAACCTCATTCACCTCTTCCTGTGCGTATCGCAACGCTCCACACTCGAAAAGATGGCTATTAAGGCTTTTTACTGGTGGTTACATTAATGTGGCTGAACAGTGTATAACACGATTGGCTGGTGTTGTGTCTTAAGGACAAATATCACCTTTCTCTTCTTCACATCAAAGATCTAATAAAATATTTTCCTTTACTGGTACATTCATTTCAAACCGATATCACTACGCTCAATTTCAGCATCGATAATCACTTGGTACTGGAATGTGAAGACCATCAAAATGCTTCGTGAATAACTAGCCTGAAAATATGTTAGCTACCGCAGCCTACCAACGCAAAATCACTACAAGTAGAGTCCACAATTACCGACACGGCACGCCAAGAACAATAAGCTTACAAAAACTATCATAAAATATAAGAAATATACCGATGTGGCAAGATGTGGGACCTTCATTCATCACAGGACCTCAAAAAATTAAATGTCACGTCGAAATTTATGGCAACAGGAAGTTATAATGCGAAATTAATCAAGAAAGAAAGGCCGCAGACGACAGCATATAAACCGTGTAGCGTCGCAAGTTGTTCCACGAGAACGTTTGTTTTAGGACAGCTTGCTTATGTAACTTCAGGGGCTGACACCTAGCGGCCTACCCGGGAGACACGCATGCATGTGTCACTGCCTACCGTGGAAATGCAATTCAGTGTGTCTTACTGAACGCGTACATTCACCATCACCCATAAGAATCTAAAAAAAGGATAGTAGTTTTTGTGCAATCTCTTTCAAAATTTACGTAGTACACATTGTTATTAATAGGAAGGTGGTGTGAAAAACGCAGCTTTCAAGGGGGCATACTTTCGGAGATAGAAAAAATTACTTTAAAGTTAGGAAAACTACACTTAAGAAAGGAAATTCGTCTTGGAACATTTATGACGTGTTTTTGGTTGACAATTGAAATATTCACCTGAAGCATTAGGGTATAGAATTATTTACTTGAAATTTAATTTAAAAATTTCAAATAACTTACTATTTTCGTAGTATGAAATCTAGAATAACTTCTGAAAGAACTTTTAAAATCAATATTTATTTTATTATGTTATATGTGAGCCTGTGAGTAAATGAGAGTGTGTATGTGGAACATTCATCAAATTTCAATATTGCATTATATACCGTCTTAAGTAACGAGCAAGAGTTACACAAGCCTGTAATGGGAAAATAATCCTAGGGGATTTACCCACTTTGCTGATGCCGTATGTCTAGGTGTGATTGCTGTTGTAATAGAGCAGCCAGAAAGTCAGTTGGAGTAAAATCTGTATGTAAAGAATACTTCCATAATGATTGCTTTTTCGATTTCGTTTATTAAACATTACTATAATATTTGTATGGCAGATTCACGCAAATGAGTCTGTGTATAACGATTGGTGCAGACCAGTTTTGGTGCAAGTATAATCGCGAGCGAGTATTCTGTTGGGCAGTCAGTATGGTTAGCCAATCAGAATTTAGACGGTTCCCACTTGTTACCAGATAGATATACTGGGAGTGATGCTGGAAGAAGGAGCTCGCTCTCTAACTTTCAATGCGGACGGTCATGTCACTGGTACCAGTAAAAATAATGTGTAGGATGAAGAATTACTTAGTGTTTGAGTTATTGGTGAGCTAAGTCGATAGCAGTTGTTGTTGAGGACTGCTTGGCGAAATTTCAGAGGTTTAGACTACATCTGTAGGACAGATATTTGCGTGTGGAATATTGGCTTTCATAGAATCTGCGTGGCATGTGTCAGTATTCAGTTATTGAGCACTCTTTTGTTTACAAAACCCGCTACTGTCATGCTACGTCTGAGTATAGGGCTTGCTTCATCAATAACCCCTCCATCATCCTCGTATTGTTCCCTGCAGAGAGCAAACTTTGTTGGTCGAAACACATGGAAGTTAGAAGTTGCGAGGTCCAGGCAATAGGGTGGATGAGGAAGAAGAGCCCAATAAAGTTTTGTGAGCTGCCCTCATGTGCGCAGACCCTTCTGATGTCGTGCATTTTCATAAGGAAGGAGAGGTTAGTTTGCAATTATGTGGCAACCAACACACTCAAGTTGTTTCTTCAGTTTCCTGAAGGCAGCGCAGTACACTTCAGAATTGATCAATTCGTCATGATGGGGGACATCAAACACAACAACCCCTTCAGAGGCCCAGAAGACCGTCGCCATGTCTTCACCGGCTTAGGATTTGGCTTGTAACTATTTCTTTAGAGCAGAGGTCGTCCGGCGCAATCAAATGGATTGCCGTTTTGTTTCCAGTTCGAAGTGATGAACACATAATTCATCGCCTGTGACTATGCTTGTCAAAAAATGGGCAGGATGAGCCTAAAAACACGCAAGAAATTTCCTACAGATGGTCCTTCGTTGCTCTGTAAGGTCTTCAGTTGAGCAGCGAGGCACCTAGGTGGCACACAGATTCAAATTCCTGAACGGATAGACAAGTGCGAGCACTACCGACACAGACGTCCAGTTGAGCAGCGAAGTGTTTAATTGTGATCTGTTGATCACCTTGAATGAGAGTGTTCGCACTTTCCAACACTGCAAGTGACAGCTGTATGCAGCCCGCCGGCATATGGAAGATAGGACGGTTTTGTGCACCCTTGCTGCGACAATAACACACGCCTATCCCAAGGACCGCTCTTTTTCACAGCCAGGTCTCCGTAGACATTCTGCAAGGGCCTACGAATATCTGTGATGCTCTGATTTTCTGCTGAGAGAGTGTAAGGGACAGCCCTCTGGTTAGAACGCATCTGCTCATAAAACTACAGGATGTCAATCAAACATGTAAATGGGTCATATACACTCAAAGTGTCACTACATGAAAACGTATGTTCAGAAAGTGAGAAGACTTGATATAAGAATAAAGAATCTTGAAAATGTGGTGTTCAAGATACGTGTGAACATAAAAAAGGCAAAAAAGGCCTTTAAAGAAGACATTCATCACACAGAACTATAGCAATTAGTATGACGGTAACCATTGCATAATAGGCATGTTCGAGAGTAAAAATATTTAACCGTTTCTTCAGAAACCAGCTGCATTATTCGACTTTTAATATACTCTTTACCAATGGCATTTAAAGGATTTATCATAGTTAAAACTGATAACCTCGTGGTCAGCACATTCCAGTCTATCTTGTCAACTCTAGTCTTTTTTTACAAAAAAATTATTATGAAGAAAAGAATGTATGTTTATCATGATGACAAACATCAACTTAATCCATAGCCACGTAGCTAGTGTAATCATGTATTGTAAAAATACATTGCACTTCATTCACATAAATGTTGGCAGTAAGCGCAGAAATGAAGAAAAAACTAAAAGGGGACACAAATAGGTGTTTTGCAAACAGTTTACGTAAGTAGACACATGCTTATCGATATCAGTAATATGCAGACCCAAACACTCTTCTCATTGCACTATATGATGTTAATCACTTCCAGCACTCCCTGGTACTTTCCTTTGTAAACAACGTCACCGGCTCTTGGTTCATCACGCCCAAGTGACGTCACATGTCATCGAAAACAACCGATTCATACCGGCTGCAGTGAAGAAATTATAGTACAGTCTGGCCTGCGCGGTACAGATTGGCAGTGCCACTCAGCCGAAGGTACACCAACTGCTGAGGCCAACGGGAAGTGACGTCAGACCTATCCCATAAGCCACCTTTTCGCATGATCTCTGGCATTGCATCACATGCAAGCAGAAACAACAGGTATCGCTCTATCAAATAAACACAAAATGCGTACTGTCCAAGTCGTCGAGCATGCAGATAATCACTCTCAATTAATGTAAAACGGTATCAAACCATGATTTTGTCCAGTCAACAAAACTAGTACGTATTGTCACTCGTAAGAAAATAGGCTCGTATACAGATCATATATGTAAACTAGTCCATCTACATGGTCACTCTGCAGTTTAGAATTAATTTCGTGGCTGAGGGTTCATCGAGCCACCTTCAAGCTATTTTTCTGATGTTTCACTCTCCAACCGCAGGGGAAAAACGAACACTTAAATCTTTTTGTGTCCGATCTGATGTCTCTTATGTTATCATGACTATCGCTTTTCGCCATGAAGGTCTAAGCCAACAGCATATTTTCTCGTTTGGAGGAGAAAGTTGGTGATTGAAATTTGACGACAAGATTCAGACGCAACGAAAAACGCCTTTGTATTAATGACTGCCACCCTAATTCACTCATCATGTCCGTTGCACATTCTCCCCTGTTTCGCAATAATACAAAACGAGCTGCCTTTCTTTGAACATTTTCGACGTCCTCTATCAGTCTCATTTGATTCGGATCTCACATCACAGCAATACCACAGAAAAGGGCGGACAAGCGTGGTGTACGCAGTTTCTTTAGACGATCTATTGCATTTTCTGTTCTACCAATAAATCGCAGTCTTTGGTTTGCTTTACCCACAACAGTTTTAATCTGCCAGGAAGTTTCATATCAGCGCACACTCCGCTGCAGAGTGAAAATCTCATTCTGGAAACATCCCCCAGGCTGTGGCTAAGCCATGTCTCCGCTATATTCTTTCTTTCAGGAGTGCTAGTTCTGCAAGTTTCGCAGGAGAGCTTCTGTAAAGTTTGGAAGGTAGGAGACGAGGTACTGGCAGAAGTAAAGCTGTGAGTACCGGGCGTGAGTCGTGCTTCGGTAGCTCAGTTGGTAGAGCACTTGCCCGCGAAAGGCAAAGGTCCCAAGTTCGAGTCTCGGTCAGGCACACAGTTTTAATCTGCCAGGAAGTTTCATATCAGCACACACTCCACTGCAGAGTGAAAATCTCATTCTGGAAACATCCCCCAGGCTGTGGCTAAGCCATGTCTCCGCTATATCCTTTCTTTCAGGAGTGCTAGTTCTGCACGTTTCGCAAGAGAGCTTCTGTAAAGTTTGGAAGGTAGGAGACGAGGTACTGGCAGAAGTAAAGCTGTGAGGACCGGGCGTGAGTCGTGCTTCGGTAGCTCAGTTGGTAGAGCACTTGCCCGCGAAAGGCAAAGGTCCCGAGTTCGAGTCTCGCACTGGCACACAGTTTTAATCTGTCAGGAAGTTTCATATCAGTGCACACTCCACTTCAGAGTGAAAATCGCATTCTGGAAACATCCCCCAGGCTGTGGCTAAGCCATGTCTCCGCTATATCCTTTCTTTCAGGAGTGCTAGTTCTGCAAGTTTCGCAGGAGAGCTTCTGTAAAGTTTGGAAGGTAGGAGACGAGGTACTGGCAGAAATAAAGCTGTGAGTACCGGACGTGAGTCGTGCTTCGGTAGCTCAGTTCGTAGAGCACTTGCCCGCGAAAGGCAAAGGTCCCGAGTTCGAGTCTCGGTCGGGCACACAGTTTTAATCTGCCAGCAAGTTTCATAGGCTGTTTATGTTTCCTTATTGGCAAAGTTACGTAGCGGTCTGTATGAAAATCACTGGCTGTGCTGTGTGCAGTCTGTGGCTAGTTTGCATTGTTGTCTGCCATTGTAGTGTTGGGCAGCGGCAGCTGGATGTGAACAGCGCATAGCGTTGCGCAGTTGAAAGTGAGCCGCCAGCGGTGGTGGATGTGGGGAGAGAAATGGCGGAGTTTGGAAATTTTTAAGATTGGATGTCATGAACTCCTATATATATTATGATTTTTCAGCACTATTAAGATAAATACATTGTTTGTTCTCTATTAAAATCTTTCATTTGCTAACTATGCCTATCTGTATTTAGTGCCTTCTGTAGTTTGAATCTTTTATTTAGCTGGCAGTAGTGGCGCTCGCTGTATTGCAGTAGTTCGAGTAACCAAGATTTTTGTGAGGTAAGCGATTTGTGAAACTCATAGGTTAATGTTAGTCAGGGCCATTCTTTTGTAGGGATTTCTGAAAGTCAGACTGCGTTGCGCTAAAAATATTGTGTGTCAGTAATTTTTCTAAGGGGACGTTTCATATGTCGACCCTTAGCCAAGGATATCTCACTGGAATCTTCTGATTTTTTCTTGTAGTTTGTGTAATTAGTGTAGCTATTGTTTATTGCTAGCACGTAATCATATAGAGAATTTCCTTTGTAGTTGTAGTTTTTTATTGTTGTACAGTAAAACAGCTGTGGCATGCATGTAGATTTGCACCAAGTATTTCGCAGCTGCTATTAACTAGATACTATTTTCAGTGTTATGTTAATGTGTTCTCTTATTTTTGCTCTTCAAATTGTGCTTTTCTGTGTTATCGTGTGAAATATTGTGACAATAATGGCGTGTGAAAAACGTAACACTAGGCTCCAAAGTAAACTGAGAAATAATAGTGACGACGAGCGTAGCTTATCAGCACCACTGTGTAATGAAGTAACAGACATTCAAAGTTGTAATTTGGTAACTGTGCATAGGGAAATGGAGCGGGCGTCAAATAATGGTGTAGACAGTGAAACAGGTAGTGAACAGGGAAGCGTTATCGATCGATCGGTCGGCAACAGCTCGCCTCAGGAATCGGGAATGACAGAACACAATATTGAAAATACTGTAGACTCAGGTTTTGGGTTCTCACCGTTTTCTCAAATGAGTCAAGACACATTTTTCGCTTGTTAAAATGTGAATGTTGCCGGTGCAAATTCACTGCCGAAAAGCACTGAGGAACATGTTTCAGACACCAGTGCACTGTTATTACAATTAATGCAACAAATGGGACAAAAGCTTCAAAAGTTAGACACAATGGAACAAAATCTTCAAAAGTTAGACACAATGGAACAAAATCAGAGACAAACACAGCAACAGTTAGACACAATGGAACAAAATCAGAGACAAACACAGCAAAAGCTTCAAAAGTTGGACACAATGGAACAAAATCAGAGACAAGCACAGCAAAAGCTTCAAACGTTAGACGCGATGGAACAAAATCAGAGACAAACACAGCAACAGCTTCAAAAGTTAGACTCATTGGAACAAACTCTTGAACAAACACGTGAAGATTTAACTACTGAGTTACATAACATTGAATCGAAATGTCAAAAAGTCTTTAATGACGTAAAAAACTCAAATTTGTGAGCATTTTCAACCTATTTTTTCGCGGCATGAAAATGCATTACAGAATCACGAAGGAGCCATGAAAGAACTGCAAACTATTGTTCATGAAAATCATGAGACCTTGCAAGCTAAATTTGACTCAGTTGCATCTACCGATTCGGTTATGCAACTTGCAAAAACTCAGGAAAACTTAAAGGACACAGTACATACTCTGAAACTTGGTTCAGAAAAACACACTGAGGAAATAAGTACACTATCGGAGAAAGTAGCCGAACTTTCGGATCAGTTCACTAATTTATCTACGAAGGTAGATGATAATCTGAATGACACAAAACCGGTAGTCTTTAATGACACAGAAGAGTGCGAACAAATTAGGAAATTCAATCAAAATCTAATCAATATACAGTACAAAAGAGAAATCCAGGAAGTACAAGATCAGTTGGCACAAGTAATACAAAAATTACAAATTTCAGAGGACACTCGCACTCCAACACAGGAAGAGAAACTTAGAAATACGGAAAAGACGCAAAATGATAACACAGGGCATTTCGGAAGTTTTGAAAGAAATTGGCAATGTGCACCGAATTTTGAGATGGAACCGCCGACACGACCTAACAATGACCGATATGCGACTCGCCGACACGATGGTTTTGACTATAAGCTGTTCATTACTACATGTAAATTCAAAACATTTAAGAATTCTGGCAACGACATTCATCCACAAGCGTGGCTTCATCAATTCTCTCATTGTTTTCCTCCCAACTGGTCATTAGAACACAGATTAGAATTTATGTGTGGCTACTTAGAGAATGAACCAGCTGAAAGAATGCGATCGGTCATTCACAATTGTCACAGTGAAGGAGAATTTTACCATGCGTTCCTCTCAGCATATTGGTCTCAAGCTACACAAGACCGAGTAAAACATAGCATCATGATGATGAAACACTTTGAACAATCTGAATTTTCCAGTCTTGTCAAATATTTTGAAGACATGTTGCATAAGAATCAATATCTTTCAAACTGATACAGCCCTTCAGAACTCATCCGCATTTGCTTAATGAAATCGCCTGAACATTTAAGAAATATTATTTTGGCAGGACGTTGCAAAGACGACATTGAAGCTTTTCAGGGACTATTACAAGAATTAGAAATTGACACAGACAGTCGCAGGATGCGAAAACAGGAAAACAATCACTGCAGGTCACATCCGTCACAATTCCTTGACGACAGAAACAATAACTGGACACGACAAGTCTATTCTTACAACGCAAATCATGACCAAAACAGACGCCACCCATATGACAACCACTGGCAGAGTAATAACAGTTACAGAGGAAGATCGTATTTCCGTAGTAATGAATATGACAGAGATTACCATAGAAACAGACAATATGGGAACCAAAATAATTATTATCAAGGGAGACAGAATAACTTTAGATGCAATGGTCCAGCGCGCAGTTATGATTCAGGGAGAAATTCTCCACCACATGACCGACAAACAAGAAACTATGTAAACTACCAACAAAACGACAGATCTGAATTCCATCAGAACTGGCGGGATTCTAACAGAGCTGGGCCCTCTAGGCAAGGCGAATTTGTAGAAGTTAGGTCTCCTAATCCCAATAACAACGCGCGCCAACAAAGAGACAGACAATGACTCGCGCCGCAGGCACCCATGTGCGCCGGCTAGCTCAGAGAAAAATAACATAGAAGCTAACCTTGAGAAAAATTCCAGTATTCTTTACCGACATAACCCACGTGATGATTCCGTTGATGCTGGAGTTCAGCATAGTAGTAAGAGTAAAGGCTTGCACCACATTTCATACATAAAACCGATTATTGAAATATAATCTGCTTTTTAACTTTGTCTTTGCCATAAAACTTTTCACTTCACGCTACTAGTACAATTTGTCACACTGAGAAACTGTTAACATGCAACAATGTTTTGAAGTTAACTATCCAGCCTAGAACCTAGGGAATATTTTTAAACAGAAATTACGAACGCATTGTTATAGTGAACAGACGATACAGTGTTGTTATTTATACATTCTTGCTTGTTAGTTGCACGATTACAAAACGACTATAAGGCTCACATACTTAGAACATTTACCAGTACTGATAATGAGATTTTAATGCAACATTTTGGTTTACTTGAAAATACATTCTTGATTTAAAGTACTTTCTGTGAAATACCAGATGACACAGTGTGTAGTTTATGTGACAGCTACACGATTTTATCACGACGCTACTAACGAGTGACAATTTAAAATGTTGCTTTTGCGGTGTTTCTGTTTTATATCTGCACAGCTTTTCTGAATTCTTCTGGAAAGTAAAACATATTTTAGTAGTAACTTTTGTGGTATAGCTACAATGTGACAGCCTTTTTCGTAGCACAACAATACGTTACAGTATAGTACTTTCTTGATCACGGTAGTGTACGTAATAACTACGACATCTATACGCAAGTACATTGACTTCTGCAGAACTTAGCTTTCGAAGGACGATAACTACGACACTTCCATAGAGATTATCTTACAACAAGACGCACAGTTTAGAGCTGCAGTACACGTATTTGAGTGATTAATTTTGTACTTAAAACATTTGTTTTTAAAGATTTTTGTATTACAATGATACAAAGAAAGTTTTCCATGATACATTTCATTCCATTGCTGTAATGTGGAACACCTGAGGGTATAATTACATTAATCCTCACGGGGGTACACGCTTACTTTTGTGTACCATGTGTCTGGCAAGCACAAGGAGCCCTAGCTAATATGGTATTTGCTTATACAACTTTACACATCGGTACCATATTTCTCTAACACACAAATTACACAGCTATCTGATCATTTAACTGAGAGAGACAAACTTCTTTACTACGGCAGTGACAGATGTTTACGTAATTAGACCGTTGGATAACGTCACACTTACGAAATTGTAGTTTGTCTGTACTGTGTGAACTGATCATATTTTTTCGGAACCATTGTGATACTATGAGAGATTTGAATGTCGTATTTGGTATGGGATCATGATTTTTAAAGTACGTTTGAGGTACATGACCCTATTGAAATGAGCAGAGAATTTTTTTTTTAGGTTTTGAAATTACTGCAGAAAGCTACGACGTTTTTGAGATTTGACTGAGATGTTATGATATTTTTACGATGACGATGTGTATTATGCTGTTGAGATATGTTTATGATCAATAAGCTGATGCTATATGAGGAATGTGATTACGTGTTTATATGTATATGAATAATGAATAGAAGTTAAGGACTCTGGTTTGTGAAAAAGGATGTTGGAAACCAATAATCGTACTTTTAAAGAGTTATGAAATGTATGTAAATGCGTGAATGTATCACAATGCCGACGAAAATTTTTTGGACACTGTTATATCAATAGGATTTTCTTTCTACAGATTTGTAACGCAAATTCTTGACCTGTGAAATATTTTTATATGAGACTGTCACTGTAGCGGCAACTGCTGTCGTAAATATTTCTGTAAGAACGTTAAGTGACCACCAGCACGTAATGCATCGTGGGCACCCAGCTGTGTCAGACGCCTGGAGAAAAACCTATTAGTGTGTGTGCCATTTCAGAGTCACAGGTAGAAAAATAAAAGGGGAGGCCATTCTCCTCGCTATTGACATTCCTTTGTAGAAAGCATCGCAAATACGACACTCTCAAACTTGAAAACACATGATTATACTGTGGAGCTCTTAATTTATGATATTTACTAAAATGCCTAATGAAACGATGAGAAACATTTCACAGCTATTGTCTTGCTTGTTGAGAGAAATGCCATATGGCTTGCTTTATGTATTTATTTACTCATTTTGTTTAATGTCTAGTTTCTAGCTGCACTGCAGCATTCTTTAAAATAAAATTTAATAGATGTACTAATACAGTTATTTTATGCCTACAGATCCAGTAAACAATTTTATGATCTATTAAAGAAAAAACGAAGGAGCATAAAAAGACATTTCCCTTCACAGGAATTGCATACGGAATTTTCTTTCCTACTACTTGGTAATTTTTTTGGTAGAATAACTTCTTGTGGTGCACCACTTTAATTACATAGATATTAAGATGTGAACAGACATATCCCTTATCTGCATTGTTGTCTTTAATGCAATATTTTTTCTGCTTGAGCTATGTCATGTTTAGATATAAGTTATTTCATTGTCTGCTGCTGTTTGCCAGGCATAATGTTACTGAATTTGACTTTGTATTACGCTGTTAAGCCAGTTTTACTACGGATTTATTGTTCTTGTTTGCTGCACAGTGCTTTATATTAGTTGTAATATTGCAATTGCCTTGCCAATTTCCATTTTTTTGGGGTCATTGCTGTTTGTGTTAACTGTATTGTGCTGCTGCATTGCCTCGTCCCTTAGTTTAGGATCTGAGCTCAGTAGATTTAAGTTAGCCTAAGATGGGGTAGGCCACATAAGAGAACAAGTTGTGATGAATTGGAAGAAATACATTGAGAAGCTATAAGAAAATGGTTGGGCAAAAACAGTATTTTGAAAGAGGATATGAACCAAAAAAGTAGGGTTTCGGGACAACAGGTTTAGGTAGGATTTTCTTGGAAATAAATGATGAAGTAAGATAATGGAAAATAAATAATGAGGTAAGAAATATGTGAATATATATATATACAGAAAGCATGCTTGAATAGGATTTTTTTGGTGGAAACAAATGTGAAAATAAGAAGAAAGATCTACGGAATGAAGTTTTGGGATGGATTGCAGTACCAAATGTTACACTGAAAACAAACCCTGTCCTTTCCTTTTGTGTTATCCCACTATGTGTTTGTGTACCCTTGTGTGTTTGTTTCCTTCCTGTCTCTGTGTAGCTTCATAGAATTTTTTCTTCTTGTAATACTAAGCTACATTCACTATGATGAGGAATACTGTTATCCTCAAATATAATTGGCATTAATAATATGTTATTTACCTTGTAAATATGCTTAGACATTATTTATTCTGTTTTCTTATAATGCTCATGTGTAAAGTTGATGTTTCAAAAGTTATTCTGATCTTTTATGTATGTACTCATGTCATAATTCCTGTAACACTGATGTATATGTTATTTCAATTCTTTTGTAAAGCCTGTACTACAAATGTTATCTGTATTGTTATGTTCTTTAATGATGTATTTTGTACCTTTATAATTGTATTCTTATTTTATAAAATTGTAATTGACACCAGTTCATCAAATTAAGTAACTTGTAAGTTGCATTTCACAGCACACGTTTCTGTTGGTCATAGTATATGCACAATGTGTGAGAAGTTGGGACTGTCAGTGTTTGCACGTGTGTTAATAATTCAGCAAGGGACTGGATAGCAGCATTGCTGGTTCTAAGGACAATTCCAAAAAAACTTTGTGAGTGCACAAGTGGTGGTTATGGACTTGCTATATTATCCGCAAGACTCTTCAGTGGTGATTGTGCACCTGCACAGTCACAACAGATGGCTGCTGGCCATCTCTACAAGGACTACAGTGGGTCTGCATCTTTGATAACCCACCAATACCATTATTTCTACAAGGACTACAGTGGGTCTACACCTTTGCTGACTCACCAATACCGTTATTGCTACAAGGACTGCAGTGGGTCTGCACCTCTGGTGGCCCACCAGTACCGTAGTCTCTACCAGGACTACAGTGGGTCTGCTCTGTGATGACCTACCTACCTATACTCTTCAAAATTTCGACTCACTCTGCTGTGGGTTTGCTCTGTTGTGGCCCATTACCTGTCTGCATGTCAAGAGTCAGCACTGTCTTTCCATTGGAAGGACAACACTACTTCTTCAAGACAGCATGGAAATCCACTACTTCTGTGTGCATTTTCTTTTACTCCTCAGACTTTGAGGAAAAACACTGCTATTTTACTGTGATGAACGATCAGGACTGTCTTTATGGACTGTGAGAAAATTTTAGCTTTTGACCAACATTGTATTAATAAGTGTGTGCATTTGATATCTTTCTTACTGTAATTATGAAATATTTTATCAAATCATTATTGGCCACTACCCAATACAATTTGTAAAATTTTTTGTGGGGAGCATGGGGGCTATGTAAGTAGGCTGTTTATGTTTCCTTATTGGCAAAGTTACGTAGCGGTCTGTATGAAAATCACTGGCTGTGCTGTGTGCAGTCTGTGGCTAGTTTGCATTGTTGTCTGCCATTGTAGTGTTGGGCAGTGGCAGCTGGATGTGAACAGCGCGTAGCGTTGCGCAGTTGGAGGTGAGCCGCCAGCAGTGGTGGATGTGGGGAGAGAAATGGCGGAGTTTGGAAATTTTTAAGACTGGATGTCATGAACTCCTATGTATATTATGATTTTTCAACACTATTAAGGTAAATACATTGTTTGTTCTCTATTAAAATCTTTCATTTGCTAACTATGCCTATCAGTATTTAGTACCTTCCGTAGTTTGAATCTTTTATTTAGCTGGCAGTAGCGGCGCTCGCTGTATTGCAGTAGTTCGAGTAACCAAGATTTTTGTGAGGTAAGCGATTTGTGAAACGCATAGGTTAATGTTAGTCAGGGCCATTCTTATGTAGGGATTTCTGAAAGTCAGATTGCGTTGCGCTAAATATATTGTGTGTCAGGATAAGCACAGTCATGTATAATTCTTCAAAAAGGGGACGTTTCAGGTAATATTCCCAAATTTTATCTTGGAGCATTGCACTTGTCATTTACAAAATCTCATATTTCTCCTGCACTGTTCTGAAACTGCTTATGAATATCACTGTTTTTGACTCTCCATCCCCTTCTTTTATAAAATTGATCTTGAGTTCCTTGATACGTGGAGTTTCAATCCACATATCGTTTAAATTTTGTGATAATTGTGATAGCAGATTAGTCACCATTATTGTTTCGACACGAAAGTATTGAATCCCAAAGCTAAATTAATGTAGGGCCAGGGTTCACCTAGCAAGCCGATTAAGCGTCAGTTAAAACTGAAGTATGAAGGATAATGTTCAATTATTTGTCTGTAGAATGGTGTGTCTTCCGTGAAGAGTATAACGAAACTGATCAAAACCCCAAATAATTAAGAGCGCTTTGATCTGTGTCTTGCTGTATTTCCTTTCCCATGCTTACAAAATACGACTAGGAAAGCTATTGTGAGATGCCGTACCTTAGAATTTTCAATGCTTCATATAAAAGGGCACCAAGGCCAAAGTCACTAACTTCGTCCCAAGATAACATGATTTATTCTAATCTGACAGTTGCAGTAGTGGAGCCTCAAAAAGTTGCCACTATATTTCATCAAACACGTCCTGTTGGTCAGCGCCCCAGTCCAAACAGACTTCTTGTAAATTAATTTCAATAAAACATTACAATCAATGTCGTTTATCAAAATGTCCGTAGTGTCCACAACAACTGAATATATGATTCACGTGTTCTTTCACAGTTTCATACTTGAAAATTTCGCACTCCTCCTAATTTCTTGGGATTTGCTTCAATTCCTGCCAGCAAGATGAGATACCTTTAAATTTTTAAGAATAAATCCGATTCTGGAAGACTGAATGTGGCTCCAGCTGATCTAAATGTAGTCAGAACTTAATACAACGCGTCTGTGTTCTCTCCCTACGTAGCAGACTCCACCAAATTATCTTCTATCTAGACTATTATGTTCTCCAAAAGCTTCTCTCAAGAATCTTGCCCAAAAAAAAAAAAAAAAGAATGCAGCCGATGAAATGCTTAAACTGAATGTATTCGCTAAATGTGACAGCAAAGTCCAGTAAATGAAGATTCCTTGAATTATCTACTTCTCTCCTTTTGCTCCAACTACTAAATACTGCTTGTAACATCCTAAATGCTAAGATAACAAATGCTATTAAATGTCTGCAAAACTGCTCTACAAACTTGTTCTGACCTCTCTCTGCCAGAATAACATGACTGGTAGTTCGGGCATCAGAAATTAGTCTGAATGAGACTACATTTTTTATGTGGTACTTGACTGCAGTATTCACTGTCTGATCTCTCAGTTATTTCATTTTCCATCACATGTTTGGCAGCTTATCTTCTAGCTAATGGTAGAGAATATAACTTAGTCTTGAGCGGTTCACGCACTCGCACATTGACCTAACCTTCCACCAATCCAGGTCTATCTGGAAATACGTCTGTTTGTATACGTTAAACTTCTCGCAGTTGTTATCTGTAAGGTATGGGCAAATTATTCAAAGCATCAAACTTTTCCTTAATTATTTTCACATAACCTTCCAATCTTCTCTTACTGTGGACACATTATCCTTCATAAAACCTGGCACACACGATCTGTCTCCTTCTTAGTAATCCTAACTCCAAAACATGCAAAACTTCTTCTTCTTATCTGACAAATCCGACCAATTTAGTCTCCAACACTTCATTCTTATAATCTTCACAATCCCCTTCTAAAACAAATTCTGCATCTTGGTTTGGTCAACCAATCATTACGAACAATCCAATGCACAGTTATTAGAGATTCAGTAATAATAAACATAATGAAATGAAAGCATCTTTATCAAATCTAGCACGCCCAGTAAAAACACGACTTTTACGACGAGTTACGAGTATGGTAACAATATGCACAATATTTTCAGGAAGGCCAGTTATCTTTTATATTTTTCTAAACTGTTGTCACAACTTTCTGGATTCTGTGATAGCGTCAATTACAGAAGATAGGTTGGCTGCAATTTTAGAACCATTTACTCTAAGCTCAACCATTGGAATTAAAGTGTCATCTGTAGACCGTTCTTCGTTCCTTAGAAGTTCAGTGTTAATGCCTACCGTATCAAATTTCATCATCTGTGTTCTTGGAGATGATCGATTAAACTGTTCCCACGTTAGTTAGTGGTTCTCACTCTAAGCTACTTTTAGTGTAACGGTGTCTGTTCGTTTTGTCGGTGCCTGTCATCTGCATCCCGTAGAGGCGAACGATCTCGTAGTCTTGTGTCTAGCACTGGCTGTTGGTTCCGTCTTCCAAAGTCATTCTCTCTCTCTTATCGTCATTTCTAACACGATCATTAAGCACTCTTAATTCTATGAGTGGTCGTCTCTTTGCGCCTCATCGCACTTTGGCCGATTATCGTTTTGTTGACTCCACAGCAGGCACCCATAATTATCTTGCCACGATGTCGCTCATCGTTGAAAATACTGAATGCAGCAAAGTGATGTGCTTTGTTCGCATTCACCTGTTGCTGTCTCATTGTCAAACTATTTTGAATGGTCAACAAGTCACAACAGTTTGTCAGAATAATCGAACGTATGTGAAAATAACTGTCTTCTTACTTTCCACAGTAAATGTTTTATCAAAATGATAAACAACTCATTTTCGCTGATGGATTCGCCTAAATGTCTGTTCGGTTCTCAATCCTTCGAACGGAGTTACACATGGATCTTTCTTGCAATCGTAACTGAACAGTGAATATAAATGTTCTACGACGCTTCACTGTTTCTCTCTCGACCAGTACCGGCAAAGGAACATATTTTTGAGATCTTCAAATGTAGAGAATTGATCATAAGCAGTCTCCACATTTCAAGCACCTGCACGCATTTGTCATGCACCAAAATTGATATTTTTCTGACTCCTTTAGAATTCGTGCGAATGCAAGTCCAAATTCTTTCATGAAACCAACTGCATGTAATTGGTGGTGTGCGTCAGACTTATTAAAAAGAAATTTTTGCGTAGTTATCCATTGTGATCGTACTTCGGTCTGTATTTTAGATACATCTGCCTCGATCTCCTGACTGTATATCCTACGTCGCACACGAATTCAGACTGAAGCACACTGAACAATTTGCTACAATACTTCGTAAAACTGTTGAACTGATCGTGCATGTCTTTGCAAATCTCTACTGCATTTTGATCTTACATTCTGTCCAAATTACTCCCAGTCTTTCATTATCTGGCTACAATTCTTCACTCAACCGTCAATAATTATTAGCCATCGAATCTCTCCACTTTCTCTATCATCTAGTTTTGTGTTAATATCATTTAGTTTTTCTCAAGTGTACTACCATTTCTTCCTTCACTCACGCATCCTCCATTTCTACGTTATCAACCCGATCGCTGGCTGATCATGGCATGATTGAACGTCTGCATTCAAATTTGATTTTAATTTTCAGTTGCTTCTAAATTTTTAATTCTGTTAATTAGTATCGACCCATTAATAACATCCTCGTCAACACTATCTTGGTCGATACTGTCCTCCGTATTTACGCCATGATTTTCATTTTGGGTAGACTGATATTCGCACATGCAATTTATAAACGATGCAATAGGTCACTATCTTTTTTACTGTCCCCTGTTACTTGAAAATTCGACGCGCCAATAAAAATTTCAAATTCACTCACCACATGTTGCTGCTGGAGATCGGGCGCCGAATCCGAAGACTATTGCAGAATGCGATATAGTTGTCACTGGTCTCCACATATAAATGGTGTGCTACAATGATTAAAGTCGCCTTTCTCCTGTTCACTTCAAGGATGGAGTTATCTACTTCCTTATGCCGGTAATTTTTAAGAAATGTACGATGATACTTTCGATAGATAACAGTTACTAACAGATCACCGATCGTTATTCGCTTCAAACGAAAGTAACTACTGTCAGTTATAGTAACATCCCTTGTGCCAAAATACGATATTAATCACTTCACACTGAAACCTTCAGACCGTTCGATCACGGCGTTAATATAAGGTCCTCGAAGACATTAGTGAGTACGGCCAACCTCACCTGTGCGCTCTCTAAATGCTCTACACGTCTGAACTAGCAGCTACTGCAGTGGTATAGTAATATGGTGATATAGTAATAACAGCTACAAAATACAACAATGACTCTAACGGGAAAGTATATAGGCACTGACTGAATGATTAACTTTTGCAATATACATGAATGTTGTAATGGACAACGTCGGAAGTTCCCTGAGCCTTTTCGACAGTGATGCTGTTATACAGGGAAGCCATAATGGTAGGAAATTGTAGCGAAATACAGGAAGACCTGTAAAGAATAAACGTTTGGGGAAGGGAGTTTAAAAGATTTGTGCTGCATATACATTTTGTTTCATATGTTGTTTGCATTTTAGTTTTAATTGATACATGTCTCTATCTATGTTCCTGTTTACTAGTTTTTGAGTTGCTTACATGGAGTAAAAGTCACAAACTTTCCTTCTTTTAAACATACTTGTTCATTTATTTGGTATCTGTTGTATCAGCATTAGTTGGACTCAGTTACAAGAACGTATCCAGGATTTTGTTAAAGGAGGGAGTCCATTATATATATATATATATATATATATATATATATATATATATATATATACACTGGAGAGTCCCGCTAATCCGAATCCCAGTAATCCGAACAAAAAATGTTAGTGTAAGAATGGAAAACTTCGCAGTAAACTGCTGTACATACACACTATTTTAATTTACATAGTACAGTAAACATGTATTAGAAAAGTGGCATGTAAACATTACGTTTAAACAATGCATAACAATGAAAGAAAAGCTGTCAAACTTACTAAAATACAGCGGACATTTTATCCCTACTTTTTAGATGACAAAAACTCATTGTTTTTTGGTGTAATGAAGGTAGGCTGTTATATGACGCATTGTTGCGCCATCGTGTTATAGACATCAAATCAGCAGGTGTAGCAGTGGGCTTTTGCTCCAATAACGTAGTGCGAGGTAAAAGGCTTCTGCTGCGTCATTGTGTGGCACCAGCTCTCCTTTGTAGCTTTCAGGTTCATTCTCAATTCCGTCACTGTAGTCCTTCCTGGTTTTGAGTTACAGCAGCAACTAAATCAGCCTCAGTAAGGTCCTCCACACATGCCCGTCCGCTACCATCCACTCATCTACGTGTCCTTCACTAGCTTCTTCACATCCAGGAATTCTCTGTATCATTTGTAGTAGATTTTCCTCTTCATTATCAACTAGGTTGTCCTGAAATTCAAGAGATGTCCACAATTTTCTCCACAATTTTCTCAGAGTATTTTCTGACATATTCTGCCATGAGTCTTTGCAAGCCAACTGGCGGTGCACTGACCTCAGATAAGACAAAGATCACAACAATGCACAACAACAAGGGCAGGGAGTGAGAGTGAGCCATTGTTCCCACACTTGTTATCATTTGTTGCTATGCTGTACCTACTTATCTGCTTGGTATACTTCATTCTAGGAATTCGTCACCGTAATTGCGTCTAATCCGAACAAGGTCCAGCCCCAATTACTTCGGATTAACGCGACTGTACAATACAGGGTGCGGCAGTGTTCATAGCGTAATTTGACTTGCGTAGTACAATGACGTACTGCAGGAATGCGCCCCAGCTCGTTCCGCATTCGAGTACTAATGAGCTGCCACTTAGAGTGCGACAGTGATATGGAGTGGTGGAGTGCACAGCATCGTGCCTTTGCTGCTGAAAGTTATTTCAAGAATAACGACTTTGTTATTGCTACCAAGTGTCTATTTAGGTAACTTTTCAACTTGGAACGTCATGGGGAAGTTTCAGATGGACGGACAATTGTGAGGTTGGTACATGCATTTCGAACAACAGGTACTGTTTGCAATGGTAAACCGGGAATAAGTGAAAGATGTGTGCATAAACCAGAAGCCGTGGAAAATGTTCGTGTTGGACCACTGCGTAGCCCAAAAGGATCTGCTCGTCCTAATGTGAAAACTGTGCATATGTCCGATCGCTCATTCATGAGAATATTGCACGAAGATTTCCATTTTCACCCATATAAGCTGCAGATTGTTCAGAAAATTAGGCCTCACGATTGAGTTTCACGCGAAACATTCTGCCTAACCATGCGTGATTTCCTTTGCCAAAACCCACGCATGTTCCACACCATCCTGATGTCAGATGAAGCTCATTTCGAATTATGACCTTCAGTGAATAAACGGAATATCCGTTATTGAAGTGATATAAGCCCACATGAACTGCACATCAAGCCCTTGCACAGTGTGGTGAGGAGTTGCTTACTTTAGAATTATTGGCCCTTACTTCTAAAATACAGGGAGCAAAAGGCTATTTACAATTTGTGCAGAAACCAGATGGCAGTTATAAGAATCGAGGGCTATGAAAGGGAAGCAGTGGTTGGGAAGGGAGTGAGACAGGGTTGTAGCCTATCCCCGATGTTATTCAAATGGTGCAAATGGCTCTGAGCACTAAGGGACTTAACATCTATGGTCATCAGTCTCCTAGAACTCAGAACTACTTAAACCTAACTAACCTAAGCACAGCACACAACACCCAATCATCACGAGGCAGAGAAAATCCCTGACCCCGCCGGGAATCGAACCCGGGAACCCGGGCGTGGGAAGCGAGAACGCTACCACACCCCGATGTTATTCAATCTGTATACTGAGCAAGCAGTAAAGGAAACAAAAGGAAAAGTTGGAGTAGGTATTAAAATCCATGGAGAAGAAATAAAAACTTCGATGACATTGTAATTCTGTCAGAGACAGCAAAGGACTTGGAAGAGCAGTTGAACGGAATGGACAGTTCCTGAAAGGAAAATATAAGATGAACATCAACAAAAGCAAAACGAGGATAATGGAACGTAGTCGAATTAAGTCGGGATTGGATTAGGAAATGAGACACTTAAAGTAGTAAAGGAGTTTTGCTATCTGGGGAGCAAAATAACTGACGATGGTCAAAGTAGAGAGGATATAAAATGTAGACTGGCAATGGCAAGGAAAGCGTTTCTGAATAAGAGAAATTTGTTAACATCGAGTATAGATTTAAGTGTCAGAAAGTCGTTCCTGAAAGTATTTGTATGGAGTGTAGCCATGTCTGGAAGTGAAACATGGACTATAAATAGTTTGGACGAGAAGAGAATAGAAACTTTCGAAATGTGGTGTTACAGAAGAATTCTGAAGATTAGATGTTTAGATCGCATAACTAATGCGGAGGTATTGAATAGAATTGGGGAGAAGAGGAGTTTGTGGCACAACTTGACAAGAAGGTTGGCAGGACATGTTGTGAGGCATCAGGGGATCACAAATTTAGCATTGGAGGGCAGCGTGGAAGGTAAAATTTGTAGAGGGAGACCAAGAGATGAATACACTAAGCAGATTCAGAAGGATGTAGGTTGCAGTATTGCAGTAAGTACTAATAGATGAAGCAGCTTGCACAGGATAGGATAGCATGGAGAGCTGCATCTCAGGACTGAAGACCAGAACAGCAACAACTTCTTTAAGGATGACAGCAGTGTGGCTGTAACTGTCACCAGTGAACGCTACCTAAAGATGCTGCAAGACTCTCGTTCTTCCTCAATTAGGTATGGTCGATGTAGATGTGGAAGAATTATGGATTCAACAAGACGGAACTACCTCGCATACAGCCAGAATTTGCAAGGATTTCTTGCAACGGACAGTTCTCGGCAGAGTAATTTCCCGTTTTAGTGACTTTTCCTGGCCGCCTTGCTCATCTGACGTTTCATGTGCAGACTTTTTTTCTTTGGGGCTACCTGATGCAAAAAGTGTTCCGAACACGTTGTGGCACCAATCCTGAGTTGAAGGATCGCATCGTAACGGCCGTCGGCAATATCCCAGGTAATACGTTACGCCGAGTTAGGGAAAGCTTGCAACGCCGCCTAGATGAATGTGTTGTGCAGAGGGGGCATCATTTGACAGGAGTCATATTCAAAAAGTAATCCACGCAATGGACAATGCCTTACACGATAGTAAATGGCATACCTTTAACTATTATTTGACATAAGAGGTAATAAATGTATTACAGATTACAATTATTGTCTGATGTGTTTTTTAATATCCTACTATGAACGCTGCCGCTCCCTATATCTACTATATCATTTCCACATATTTAAACCATGTGACTGGTTTGTAAGGCGAACCAAGGAACAGATACAGACTCTGATCACAATTTAGTAACGATGAAGAGTAGGCTGAACGTTAAGCCCATTGTCAGGAAGAACAAATGCGCAAAGGAGTGCTATACGCAAGTAATATGGATTAATTACAGCCGCTTGAATTTCTCTGAGCCTAAAGTTACCGAGTAGCTCATCAGGCAATTCACCTGAAGAGAAATGGACTTCTCAAAAATGCGCAATCACAGAAGATGGAAAGAAAAACACAGGTAAGAGTAATTGCGAAGAAACCACAAGTAACAGAAGAACTACACACATAAAAAAAATTGCGTCGCTTCGGTTCCGAGAGTCCCGGAACCTGTACAGAAAATTCGAATAGAGATCAACATAAACATCGTTTCCGTCCGTTTTATTGCTCATGAAAAACACACATTGCGTGATACACCACCATACAGCGAGACCTTCAGAGATGGTGGTCCTGTTTACTGTACACACCGGTACCTCTAATATCCAGTAGCACGTCCTCTTGCATTTATGCATGCCTATATTCGTCGTGACATACTATCCACAAGTTCATCACAGCACTGTTGGTCCCGATTGCCCCACTCCTCAGCGGCGTATATCCCTCAGAGTGGCTGGTGGGTCACGTCGTCCATAAACAGCATTTTTCAATCCATCCCAGGCCTGTTCGATAGGGTTCATGTCTGGAGAACAGGCTGGCCACTCTAGTCGTGTGATTTCGTTATCCTGAAGGAAGTCATTCACCAGATGTGCCCGATGTGGGGCGCGAATTGTCGTCCGTGGAGACAAATGCGTCGCTAATATTCTGCCGATATGTTTGCACTATCGGTCAGACGATGGCAATCACGTATCGCACAGCCGTTAGGGTGCTTTCAATGACCACCAGCGGCGTACATTGGCCCCACACAATGCCACCCCAAAACAGCAGGGAATCTCCACCTTGCTGCACTCGCTGGACAGTGTGCCTAAGGCGTTCACCCTGAGCGAATTGCCTCCAAGCACGTCTCCGACGATTGTCCGGTTGAAGGTATATGCGACATTCATTGGTGAAGAGAGCGTGATGCCGATCATGAGCGGTCCATTCGGCATGTTGTTGGGCCCATCTGTACCGCGCTGCATAGTGTCGTCGTTGCAGAGATGGACGTCGTCATGGACGTCGGCAGTTTCGCATCATGCAGCCCACTGCGCACAGTTTGAGTCGTAACACTACGTCCTGTTGCTGCTCGAAAAGCATATTCAACATGGTGGCGCAGCTGTCAGGGTTCCTCCTAACCATAATCCGTAGGTAGCGGTCATCCACTACAGTAGTAGCCCTTTGGCAGCCTGAGCGAGACATATCATCGGCAGGTCCTGTCTCTCTATATCTTCTCCATGTCCGAACAACATCGCTTTGGTTCTCTCCGAGACGCCTGGACACTTCCCTTGTTGAGAGCCCTTCCTGGCTCAAAGTAACAATACAGACGCGATCTCTTCACCGTATTGACCGTCTAGGCATGGTTGAACTACAAACAACACGAGCCGAGTACCTTCTTACTGGTGGAATGACTGAAACTGATCGGCTGTCAGACCCCCTCCGACAAACAGGCGCTGCTCATGCATGGTTGTTTCAATCTTCGGGCGGGTTTAGTGACATCTCTGAACAGTCAAAGGGACTGTGTCTGTTGTACAATATCCACAATCAACGTCTATTCAGGAGTTCCGGGGACCGAGGTGACGCAAGACTTTTTTCGTGTGTGTTTTTCAGCTGATCGACGAAAGAAGGAAGTACAAGAAGTAAAAAAACTTTCATGGAATACAGAACATGGAATACACGTCACTTAAATAGTGAAGTGCATGGGAGCTACTGCGAAATGGCTACATGGAAAACGTGAATAAATAGAACAAGACGTGTATGTCGGTCGAATTGACTCAGTATAAAGGAAAATCAAAACAACCTTCGGTGAATTAACGGCAACCGGGGTAATATTTAGAGTACAAAGGGAATTCCACTGCTAAATGCGGAGGATAGAGCGGATGGATGGAAGGAGTACATTGAAGGTGTCTATGGGTGGAAGAACTTGGTTGATGATGTGATAGGGGAATAAAACGCAGTCGATATAGAAGAGAATGGGAATCCAGTATTAGAAACAGAATTTAAGAGAGTTTTGGACGTCTTAACATAAAACAAGCCTAAAGGGATAGATACCATTCCAGCAGAATTCCTAAAATCATCGGGGGAAGTCGTATCTAAGCAACTATTCACGTTGGTGAACAGAATGTATGTGTCTGACGATCTACCAGCTGACTGTCAGAAAAAAATCCTGCGCACCATTTGAAAGATAACAAAATCTGCCACGTATGAGATTATCGCACAATCAGCATAACAGCTCACGCATTCAAAATTATATGAAAAATACACAGAAGAATGACAAATAAAGCTGATGATCTCTTAGATGACGATATGTATGGTTTTAGGAAATGTAAAAGCACCAGGAAGGCCGTTCTGACGCTGATGTTTATGACGGAAGCAAGACTTTAAAAACCAGTACACATCCACAGGATTTTTCGACGTGGAAAAAGCGTCATACAGTGTAAAATGGTGCAAGATATTCGTAATTTGGGTAAACTGTGGGGATAAACGGCTCATACGCCATGAGTATAAGGACCAAGAGATCGGATTAAAAATTATGTATGGTTATGGTTAGTCCTCCACCCCTACTATTCGATGTGTACGTCGAAGAAGTAATGGCGGAAGTAATAGAAAGATTCAAGAGCGGGTCTAATATTCTAGTGAAAGGATATCAATGGGAAGAATTTCTTGTGACACTGATATGCTCAGTGAAAGTGAAGAAGAATTACAGGACCTGTCGAATGCAGTGAAGAGTCTAATTAATACAGAACATAGATAGAGAGTAAATCGAAGAAAGACGAAGGCAATGACAAGTAATAGAAACAAGACCAGCAAGAAATTAACATCAGAATTAGTGATCACGAAATAGAAGACGCTAATGAATTCGGCTACCTAGGCAGCAAAATAATGCAGACGGACTGGATAAGGAAGACAAATAGTAAACTGACAAGGTAAGAAATGAAGAGATTTTTTGCAGAATAGTTGAGGAAAAGTACATATGCAAAACAATGACAAGAAGAAGAGAAGGGACAGGATGCTAGGACATCCGATATCAGGGATAACCTCTATGGTACTACAGAAATCTGCAGAGGGTATAAACTGTAGAGGAAGGCAGACGTTTTGGTATGTCCGCAAATAACTGGTTTGCACCGTAGTCTAAAGGTAGCGCCTTTCCATATTTATCAGAAAGTTCTAGTTACCGGGTTCTAAATTCGCCACTGTTTAAATTTTGCGTGAAGTGCAAAAGCAATGGCGGGCGAAAACTTCCGGCATAAAAATTCACCCTCGTTCCGCCAACGACCCTGTGAAAGAAGCCATAGGAGCGGACAGTGGGTCAGGGCATCTCTTGATCTTTAGGTAGGAAATTCCCGGCAAAAGTTGAAATAATCAGCAATGATGAACGACATGCAGCTGCCGAAGTCAATGGAAACCAGTGAGTTAAAGTTATATCCACGGGACATGGGGCCTGAACTGAAATAAGTTTTATGGTGATACCTCCATTGGCAAAAGATTCCAGACTAGTCCCCGATTCGGCTCTCTGAGAGGGGACTGCCTAGGGGGTGGCGACCGTAAGAAAAAGACTGAATAACGAACGAGAGGACCACGTTCTACGAGTTGGGCGTGGAATGTCATACGTTTGAGCGTGGTAAGAAAGAGACATAATCTGAATGGGGAAATACTGAGGCTTACGCTAGATATAGGGGGGGCAGTGAAGTGAAATGGAAAGAGGCATTGCTGGTCAGATGAGTGTTGGGTTATATCAACAGCAACAGAAAATGGTACAACGGTAGAAGGGTCAGGTGTACATGTCGACGTCGCAAGCAGAGGAGAAGAGACGGAGAAAGGAAATTAAGATAATGAAGGGGTAATTCAGGGAGAAGAAATACTTAAAGGTTGTGGGGGATTGGAACGCCGCTATAGGGGTGGGAGTGGAAGATGGTTCAATTGGCTCTGAGCACTATGCGACTTAACTTCTGAGGTCATCAGTCGCCTAGAACTTCGAACTACTTAAACCTAACTAACCTAAGGACATCACACACATCCATGCCCGACGCAGGATTCGAACCTGCGACCGTAGCGGTAGCCCGGCTCCAGACTGTAGCGCCTAGAACCGCACATGGGAGTGGAAGAAAGGGTGCCGTGAGAATATGGGCTTGGTAGTAAGAGAAAGAGAGGAGAAAGAATAATAGCGAATACAGTATTCAAGAATCGCAAGAAGAGGAAGTATACTTGGAGGAGACCGCGAGATACGAGAAGATTTCAGTGGGAGTACATCACTATCAGGCAAATATTCCTAATTAAATATCTGATTGTAAGACCTATCCATGAGCAGATACTGAGTCTGATCAGAATTCAGTAATGTTGATGGGTATGCTGAAGTTAGGACTGAACAGACACGCTTGAAATTTTCTAATTATAGATACTGAGATCATATATTGCTGGGTAGGCAGTCCAGTTTAAGGGAAAAGAACATCTATCTCTAAAAATGCCAATGACAGGAGTTGTAAGGAAAGCAATAGGTACAGGGCAGCTGCGAAGGAACCATGGGTAACAGAAGAATGACTTCAGTTCCTTCCAAGGTTTGCCGGTGTACTACCGGATGCAATCGTCGAAGGTCCACGATATTTCGGTGAACAGCCGTTCCGCCATCATCAGGTGGCACAGTCCATCAGTAGCACCTGATGATGGCGGAACTGTTGTTCGCCGAAATATCGTGGACCTGCGACGACTGCATCTGGCAGTACACACAAGAATCTTCGAATCATCATATACGCCGGTAAAGTCTCAGATAGGAGAAGTCTTTCGCATAAGAGAAAGGCGTGTTTCGTTGCGATGGAATCTTCTCACGAAATATAAATCACCAGCTTTCTCCTAAGAATGCGAAAATATTTTGTTGGAGAAACTATCATAATAATAAAATAAGGGTAATCAGACCCCCCCCCCCCGGAAAGACTGTGGTGTACGTTTTTTCTGCGCGCTGTTCGTGATTGGAATGGTAGAAAATTGTTGTCAAGGTGGTTCGATGAACTCTCTGCTAGGCACGTAAGTGTGATTTATCAGAGAATCCATGCAGATGTAGATGTAGATGAAGACTTCAGTTGAAGGAAGTACAAAATGTTCAGGTAAATTCAGGAATGCATAAATGCAGGTCACTTAGAAAATAAACAAATAGGAAGCACATCGAAGCCAAGGTGAAACTGCTGTGTGAAAAATGTGAAGAAACTGAGAAAGAAATGATTATCGGAAGGACAGAATCAGCATATAAAAAAGTCAAAGCAACCTTGAAAGCAAGGGCAACTATATTAAGAGCGTAATGGGAATTCCGCTTTAAAATCCAGAGGAGAGCTCGGATACGTGTAAAGAGTACAATGAAGGCCTCTAAGAAGGGGAAAACTTGTGGGATGACGTGACATAAGAAGAACACTAGTCGAAAGAGAAGAGAGAGGGAATCCAGTATTAGAATAAGAACTTAAAAGAGCAATGGACGAATTAACATCGGTCAATGCTGAAGGGATAGATAACATACCATCGGAATTTCTAAAACAATCGGTCGAAGTGACAACGAAACGACTATTGTCGATGACGTATAGGATGTATGGGACTGGCGATATACCACCCGACTTTCGGAAAAACATTATCCACACAATTCCGAAGATAGTAAGGGACGAAAAATGCGAAAACTATTGCACCATCATCTTAACAGCTCATGCATGCAAATAGCTAACATGAATAATATACAGAAGAATGGATTAGAATACTGAGGATCTGTTAGGGGACGATGAGATTGGCTTTAGGAAAGATACAGGCGCCAGAGAAGCAATTCTGACCGTTGTGGTTGATGAAGATAGCAAGAATGAGAAAAATCAAGAAAAAGTTGTAGACAATGTAAGATGGTGCAAGATGTTCGTCATTCTGAGAAAAATAGAGATGAACTACAGGGAGAGACCGGTAATATACAATTTGTACAAGAACCAAGACCGAATGATAAGACTGGAAGACGAAGAACGTAGTGATCGGATTGAAAAGGGTGAGAGGAAGATGTTTATTCTTTCTCTCATTCTCTACAATGTATACATCGAAGAAGGAACGAGGAAACTAAAAGAAAGTTTCAAGAGTGGTTGTCTATGATAAGATTCGCTATTTACATTGCTGTGCTGAGAGAAGGTGAAGAAGAATTACAGAATGTGTTGAACGGAATGAACAGTGTAATAAGTACAGAATAAGGACTGAGAGTAAATCAAAGAAACACAAACGTATGAGGAGTAGAAGAAAAGAGAACGACGAGAAACTTAATATCAAAACTGGGAATCACGAAGTATACGAAGTTAAGAAATACTGCTACATAGGCAGCAAAATAACGCATGACGCACGGAGGAAGGAGGACATAAAAAGCTGACCATCATTGCGAAAAAAGCGATTCTTGTGGAAGAGAAGTCAAACATAGGTCTTAACTTGAGGAAGAAATTTCTAAGAATGGACTCTGGATCACAGACTTCTAACTTGCATTCAGTGCTACTCAGTTCCGCCTCTGGTTTGTTGTTGCGTCAGTGTTAGACTTAAATTGTCAGTGACATGCAGTGGTGTAGACAGGTTTGCTACTGAAGAGTTGCTTGATATGCATCTCGTACTGGGTTCTCTGAATGCAATGGGAGAGCAGGAGAACAACGCTATGCTGAGCTGTTTCCACAACGACGCAACAGCATGGCAATACTTTTGTATCTGTGTATAGGCACCTACGAGAAGCTATTTCTTTTGGTGATAGAATGGAGGTGCGCCAGAACACGCTATTTGGAAGAGAAAGTGTCTTCAATTGTGGAACGCCTTCCACGAGCAAAAGCACTTTTTTACAATGAACAATAATTGCTACTGTTTCATGGACGTCTCCAGTCCTTACAGCCAGTAGACCTTTCATGTCAAATGGGGTTTCTATGTTGGTTCGTGCGTCATCTTGAAGAAAACCACAAGTTTCATTTATCCGCGTTTTTTATGGATGGGGATATGTTTGCGAAAGACGTCATGTTCAACAGTAGCCACGTATTTACCCTGTCAAATGAAGTTCGCTATGGATGTGTGGTAGGATGGTGTTGTTCACGATTATGTAACTGTAACTTCAGTACTTTTCGATATACTGAGAGGAGTATAGAGCAAAACGTTGCTTGAACAAGTCCTCCCAAAGTTACTAGAAAATGTGTCGATGAATAGTTATCTACTTATCTTGTTCCAATAAGGTCAGTAGCCCAATTTACAGTTGCCGCTAGGTACTACACTGATGTAAAGTTTGGGTAGCATGGAATAATTGCGGCGATTCTGTCCCATGTTAACGAAACATTATAGAAGGTAGAGAGCTGAGAGTGGAAACTCTTAGGCCTAGAAACCATTTATTCCAAAATAGTAGTAATAATAATAATAATAATAATAATTACTTCCGAAGCCTGTACCGCACGAAGAGAATAAAAGTCTACATCTAACTGCCATGATGCTTAACAATAAATACGAAGAATTAATTACGTTCCAGTCAGACACTTTAAAGAATTTATACCAACGGTTTTGACGCAAGCAGTCAGAAGTTGACGTCTCTCATAACTCCATTGGCAAACACGACAGTTACGAGCAACAAACTGGCAATATGCACGGTAGCTGCATTCTCATTACACACAGAAATGAGTAAATTGTATTAGTTTCTACGTTTCTGGGTGACGATGAGTCCGCAACCGTTCTTACAATAATGAAAATCCACCCCAATTGATTAATTAGGACTTATTTAAGTATATACGACTGTTTTAGGCATTTATATTAGGCCGTATTCAAGTGTATCTGAAACTAACAAATGCTAATACTTAATATGATAGGTATAGAGATATTTTTCTAACAAGAGATGAGAGACAATGGTAGTATATGTACAGTAAATGTACAGAAAGAATATACAACTCAGATATGGTGAAGAGAAGCTACCTCATACGACAAAAACAGTTAAAGTCAAGTGAAATTAATAACGTTGCACGCTCAATGAAATCATGAGAAAAATGCGTGTGTCGTAATTACCAAAAATGTACAACCCGGCACATTAAAACTGTTGACACAGTTTAGCTTAAAAAGCGTTACCTGACGTATTTGGAAATTACACTGCATGTTTTCAAATAAAATGCTGATAGCAAACGATAAAACACTAATTATCAAGTGTATTAAAGAAGTTTCGAGCACAACGACGTCATGAGAAAAAAAGGTGTGTAGTAATTATGAAAACTGGACAGCCCGATGCATTAGAAGTGTTAACGTGCTTTAGCTTAAAATTATTTACATTATGACGTGTTTCAAATTTATAAGTGCTTTGGTTAAAATGGTGAAAGTATTCATTTGGAATTGATAAAAATGCAACGAATGAGGCGTTTCTCATCCACTATTGTAAAATAATATCTATATAGCCATCTTATCATGTATTAACATCCTAGTTTCAGACACACTTGAAAATGGACTCAGTAAAATTCTAATAAACCAACCGGAGCGACTTTTCATTAAATGAATAAAAAATACGGAATAATAAAGAGATGAAAACGGACAACTTCAGATTACACACACATCACGGCAAGCGACAGAAGTATGAGCTCTGAACAAATATTTCGGGAAATATAATTATTGATAAAAACCATTAACCATCAAATGGTTCAAATGGCTCTGAGCACTATGGGACTTAACTTCTGAGGTCATCAGTCCCCTAGAACTTAGAACTACTTAAACCTAACTAACCTAAGGACATCACACACATCCATGCCCGAGGCAGGATTCGAACCTGCGACCGTAGCAGTCGCGCGGTTCCGGACTGCGCGCCTAGAACCGCTAGACCACCGCGGCCGGCTGTTAACTATTCACATCCATAGGAAACTCAGTACTCAGTGCAGAGACCAGAACATAACTAACATCATACGTAGCATATCTCGAACAGGAATGTATGACAGCCAATGACAGTTATTTGTAACTTTCAAAACTGTACTAAGATTATAACTAAAACTAGACGCCACGGCCCTGACACAGAAGAGGCAGCCGGAGCCTGGCACCTTAAATAATTGTAACCGTGGAGTTTCGTCTGCAACTCAAAGGTCACTGGTTGTGGGACACCGCATAGCCAAAAGCTAGTGTTTTAAAAAGCTTCTTACCTATATAGTTTGGTTTGTCGCATCCGTGGACGAATTACTCATAACTACTGGTATTCGTGAGCGTGTACGGTAATCGATGGTGCATCGCTGCGCACTTTTCTGCCCTAATTGTCGACATTCTGAGCAATAGCTGTAAGAGAACAGTCGTGTATTTGTTACTTTCCGTGCTACATGCTCAAACTACACACTGTAATGAAAGCGGAACTGTTTCGTCTGGGGTAGATCCATTAATCCACCCTTCTAGTTGTACGTATTGGTGATTGAGCTTAGAGCCTTTTTCTTTGTTGTGAAAGTGTTTTCTCGGAAGCAAAGCTAACTTGGGTAAAGAAATACATTATTATTCAAAATTTAACCAAAATACTCAAAGGAAATAACCCTGAACAGGCACCCAAATTTTCTCTGTAAATTTCGAAATTATCCTGTGGACCTTCATCCAACAAGGTTCATGTCAGTTATTCTTCTAGCTTTCCAAATCCCACTCTACTACATACCGCTTCTCGAAAATATTGCACCATGCAGTTTTGTCAGTCTTCCAGTACTCAAAACATTTCCTTAACTTTACAACTGGACATAAATCTTCTAAATTGATTACAGTACTGGTACATAGAGTCAGCAGCAAAATATCGATTACAGATCCTCTTCATATCGGTATTCTACATCTAAATGTACATGGATGCTCTGCAGATCACATTTAAGTGCCTGGTAGAGGGTTCATTGAACCATCTTCATAATAATTCTCTATTATTCCACTCTCGAACAGTTTGGAAGTGAAATATGGACGATAAACGGTTTAGATAGGATGACAACAGAAGCTATCGAAATGTGGTTCCACAGAAGAATGCTGAAAATTAGTTGTTAGATAATGTAACTATTTAGGAAGTACTGAATAGAATTTGTTAGATAATGTAACTATTTAGGAAGTACTGAATAGAATTGGGAAGAAGAGGATTTTGTGTCTTAACTTGACTAGAAGAAGGGGTTGGTTGATAGGAACGTTCTGAGGCATCAAGGGATAACCAATTTTGCATTGGAAGGAAACGTGGAAGGTCAAAGTCGTAGGGGGAACCAAGAGATTAAACGTTTAGCAGATTCAGAAGGATGTAGGGTGCAGCAGTTATTCCGAGATGAAGAGGCTTGCGTAGGATAGAGTAGCATGGAGAGCTGCATCAAACTAGTCTCTGGACTGAAGACCACAACAACAATAACTCCTACTATATTACTTGAATATTACGGGACCTGTGGAACTTTCCAGTCTTTGGGTCCGGATCTTTCGTCGAGCGAGCTGTTGTATGTCATTGTTAAGTATCGAGCTACTGCATCAGCATACAGTGAAAGGTACCTAATCGGTATATAGTCTGGACCAGAAGACTTGCTTTTATTAAGTGGTTTAAGTTGTTTCACATTCCGAGGATATCTGCTTCTAAGTTACTTAGTTCGAATTCTGGAATATTTACTTCGTGTTATTTGGTGAAGGAATTCATAAAGTCTGTGCTTAGTAACTCTGCTTTCGCAGCACTGTCGTCGATAGTATTTCCACTGCTATCGCGTAGAGAAGGCATTGATGGTATCTTGCCGCCGGTATAATTTACATATGACCACAATCTCTTTGGATTTTCTGCCACTTTTAGAGATAAGGTTCCGTTGTGGAAACTATTAAAACATTTCGCATTGATGTCGGCGCGAAATTACGAGTTTCTGTAAAAGATCGCCAGTCTTGGAGATTTAGAGTTTGTTTAAATTCGGTACGCTTTTCTCAGTGTTTCTGCAGCAATGTTCTAACCCGTTTTGTGTACCAAGGGCGAGCAGAGCCGTCTTTTTTAAATTTATTTGGTATAAAACTCTCAATTGTTGTAAATACTATTTCCTTGAATCTGAGCCACATCTGGTCTACACTTTTAATTTGGGAGGAGTGGAGATTGTCTGCCAGGAAGGCGTCAAGTGAAATTTTATCTGCTTTTTTGAATTGGTATATTTTTCATTGATTTTGAAGGGGTTACAATATTTAATCTCGCGGCGACGAACATGTGTTCATTAGTCCCATAATCCGTTTTGATGCTCATTTTTAGCTCAGGATTATTTGTTGCTAAGAGGTCAAGTGTGTTTTCACAACCGTTTACTACTCGCGTGGGCTCGTGAACTCACAGCAAGAAATAATATTCGGAGAATGATTTTAGCATATTTTCGGATGATGTTTTATGCGTATCTCCAGGTTCAAACACGTATTTTCGCCAACATATCGAGGGTCAACTAAAGTCATCACCAACTACAGTTGTAGGGCACGTATTTGAAATCAAACTAAAGTTCTCTTTGAACCTTGCCAAGAATGACATCTGACCACAATAATTCGCAAGAATTATTTGCTTCAGTTTCGCTACAGGATAAACTACAACTAACTACAACAAACACTCCACCGCCCACTTTGTTTAGCCTATCGTTTCGGAACACCGTTAGATCTTCGAAAAAACTTCGGCGAAACTTATCCCCGGCTTTAGCCAGCTTTCAGTGCCTATAACGATTTGAGCATCAGTGTGTTCTGTTAGCTCTTGGATCTCTGGAACATCCCAACACAGCTACGATAATTATCAACTGTTAAGCCGACGGTTCCTGTATCTTCTTCCTATGTCCTACCAGCACCCTTTGAGACTGAAGCCCTTTTTGTATTTTTCCGAGGCCCCCTAAACTAAAAAACCGCCCAGTCCGCGCCACACAGTCTCTGCCACCCGTGTAGTCGTCTCCACGTGCAGTGGACTGCTGACCTATTCAGCGGAATCCGAAACCCAACCAACCTATGGCGGAAGTTGAGGTATTCGTGATAATAACGGGTACGCAGGCACTGTTTCCACGCTGGCGCAACTTTAATCTTGTGTACTGTATTAAAATGGGCCTAAAAATGTCCAAGTACTTTCATTTTACCTAACTAGGGTACGACTCGCACTCGATTTCTCGTCCTTGACCATCCGCCCCCTCCCCTCCACTCCAATACATACTCGGCTTTCCCAATAGTACACTCATCAAAAAAGCAGTAGTCATAATTTAAAATACATGTTTTATTTATTAATTAAGGAGATTTTATTAGTGAACAAAAGTGATTAAATATTCAAATACGCCTGAAAGCGAAAACATGTTCTATACGGGTCGCTACTTATAAAATTAAATAAAAAGTCCATATAAAGTGACTGAGAGCAGTGAAACACAAAATATTATTTCGCAGTCAATGAATCTACACTATGGTGAACAATAATAATAAGTAAAGTTCTATGTACTGACTTGGCAGAAAATCCTAAGAAATTTTGGTCATATAACAATGCGGTAGGTGGATCAAAACAAAATGTCCAGATACTCTGTGACCAAAATGGTACTGAAACAGAGGATGACAGACTAAAGGCCGAAATACTAAATGTCTTTTTCCAAAGCTGTTAGACAGAGGAAGACTGCACTGCAGTTCCCTCTCTAGATTGTCGAACAGATGTCAAAATGGTAGATATCGAAACAGACGACAGAGGGATAGAGAAACTATTAAAATCGCTCAAAAGAGGAAAGGCCGTTCGACCTGATAGGATACCAGTTTAATTTTACACAGAGTACGCGAAGGAACTTGTCCCCCTTCTTGCAGCGGTGTACCGTAGGTCTCTAGAAGAGCGTAGCGTTCCAAAAGATTGGAAAAGCGCACAGGTCAACACCGTTTTCAAGAAGATACGTCGAACAGATGGGCAGAACTATAGACCTATATCTCTAACGTCGATCAGTTGTAGAATTTTGGAACACGTATTATGTTCGAGTATAATGACTTTTCTGGAGACTAGAAACCTACTCTGTAGGAATCAGCATGGGTTTCAAAAAAGACGATAGTGTGAAACCCAGCTCACGCCAATCGTCCACGAGGTTCAGAGGCCATAGACACCGGTTCCCAGGTAGATGCCGTGTTTCTTGACTTCCGCAAGGCGTTCGATACAGTTCCCCACAGTCGTTTAATGAACAAAGTAAGAGCACATGGACTATCAGACCAATTGTGTGATTGGATTGAAGAGTTCCTAGATAACAGAACGCAGCGTGTCATTCTAAATGGAGAGAAATCTTCCGAAGTAAGAGTGATTTCAGATGTGCCGCTGGGGAGTGTCGTAGGACCGTTGCTATTCACAATATACATAAATGACCTTCTGGATAACATCGGCTTTTGCGTATGATGCTGTGGTACATCAAGAGGTTGTAACAATGGAAAAATTGTACGGAAATGCAGGAGGATCTGCAACGAATTGACGCATGGTGCAGGGAATGGCAACTGAATCTCAATGTAGACAAGTGTAGCGTGCTGCGAATACATAGAAAGAAAGAGCCTTTATCATTTAGCTGCAGTATAGCAGGTCAGCAACTGGAAGCAGTTAATTCCATAAATTATCTGGGAGTAGGCATTACGAGTGATTTAAAATATAATGACCATATAACATTAATCGTCGGTAAAGCAGATGCCAGACTAAGATTCATTGGAAAAATCCTAAGGAAATGCAATCCGAAAACGAAGTAGGTTACAGGACACTTGTTCGCCCACTGCTTGAATATTGTTCAGCAGTGTGGGATCCGTACCAGATAAGGTTGATAGAAGAGATAGAGAAGATCCAACGGAGAGCAGCGCGCTTCGTTACAGGATCATTTAGTTATCGCGAAAGCGTTATGGAGATGAGAGATAAACTCCAGTGGAGGACTTTGCAGGAGAGACGCTCAGTAGCTCGATACGAGCTTTTGTTGGTGTTTCGAGAACGTACTTTCACCGAGGAGTCAAGCAGTATATTGCACCCTCCTACGTATATCTCCCGAAGAGACCATGAGGATAAATTCAGAGAGATTAGAGCCGACACAGAGGCATACCGACAATCTTTCTTTCCAAGAACAATAGGAGACTGGAATAGAAGGGAGAACCGATAGAGGTACTCAAAGTATCCTCCGCCACAGACCGTCAGGTGGATTGCGGATTATGGATATAGATGTTGATGTAGATGTAGAATAATAATACCGGACGTTTCGTGGTACATGCATTTGTAACCTGGTTGGGGTTTTCGTGTGTGTTCGCCGATCTGAACATCTTTAAGATCAACTGTTTACACTTAGAAGAAATGAAATAAAATATATTTTTTCCCGAATTTAACGTAACTGCTCTATGAAAGTTAATCGTGTATTACTACAGAACAAAGTTACAGAACATTTAAAAGCTGTCGATTATCAAGAACGAGGAGTGGCCACGTATGCGACGTCGTTTCAGTGGTGACTTTCATTATCACGAGATTTGGCTCTAACAATGATGATAAAATAAATATGGCAAACTAAAAATGACAATCACTTTTCACCAACATAGCCCACCAAATCTCATATTGTAATGTGACCTGGTGAACTAAGTTTGTATTGAACTCTCAGGATTCCTGCGTATACAACCGCCATGAAGCTGTTTGATATTAGTCCGTACTTTACAGACTTCCCTAGCAGTATAGTGGTCTTCTACGCGCAAGCTTTGTGCAGCAGTATCTCGACAAAGAATAAAGAAAAAAAGAATAAAGAAAAAAAGAAAAACGGTATTCCTATTTCATCTCTTAATTAGGTGGTCACAGGGCAACGTTCAGACGGAAAGGATTTCAATTCTATTTGATGTTGGACAGCCAATTAACTAAAGGCTTGAGGGAAACTCGATCTGCAGTTCTTTTTGCCTCACGTCGGATCTGTTTTAATAAGAATAATTCATTTTTGTTCCTCTTTTTTGTTTCTTTGATATTCCTTTAAAACTGAAAGTAGGAAGTAATGAACACGTTTAAAGTAAACCAAGTATAAGCAAAAAATGTTTTAGTGAAATTTTTTGTACATGTTTCATTATGATAATGAGATACTGTACGGCTGTTTATCAGGAAGAGAATCTGCTGTCGAAACAGTTATTTTTCGTATTTCTTAAACAGACAATAACTAAACTAATTTGGTATTGATTAACAAATGATGCAAAATACTTTGCCAAAAAAATTTTGGAACTCTGAGCCGGAACCGAAGCTTTACCGAGAGGAACGTAGCAAAAAATATACCGATTGGACTTTACGCTGGAACTGAACTTGTGAAAAGCTTTCCTTCATCTCCTCTCTCCCCAACCCTGGTAATTTCACAGAAATGGAGCCACTTTTCCTTCCAGTCAAGCCGACAACGTCTAATTAGGTCAGTCCAATTCTCTTGCAGCATACTTGACCACGATTTGTTACTTATTTGTATATGATACTATTATACCTGGAAATATTAGCACCTCCAGGCAATGTGTCATATCTTTCCTAAGTGATAATAACGGATATTAATCTTAACATTTGATACTGCTCATATACTATACATATCGTAATTTAGAGTCACTAAGGATGTTTGCACGCGAAATATGTCCATAAATAAATGATTATTAATAATAAATCGTTAGTACTTGTTATTACAGCAATTTAAGTTTTATTAACAATTTGTTACGTAATTTTGTCGTAACATACAGTTCCTGAGAATAGAATTAATGAGAAGCGAACAAAAATTCATGTCGTCGGTGCAACTCAAATAAAATCGGGAGACATACAGCCATGAATAACAGGATAGATTTACCAGATAAGACGGAAGAAATAACTGGAATTTATTCCTACATCGAAGTAGGAATGAACTATAGGCGTATGGAGAGGAAGAAGACAGCTTAGAAACTCTGAGGGAAATACAGCGCTGCTAACAGGTAGAGTTAAATGTTGTGTTTAGTAACAAGTAGTTTTGGATGATACACAGGTGTGAATACTATACTTACATTCCATCTGTAGGATGATGACACATATTTGAGTAGGGAAAAGGGCTATTTATTATTTGCGGACACCTGTGACTAAGAAGTGACTGAAGGAAACAGAGAGCGTAAAATTCACGTCGTGTATCTGGTCATACCCGTCCTGTGAGTAGGAAGGACTGATGTCATCAACAAAATGTTGGACTTATGCAACAACCCAGCATTCGTGGCTGGATCAAGTCGTCGGCAGTTTTCTGTTTCTTTTTTTGTGGTCTGTTGAAATATATCACAGTAAAAGACAGTCGGAGGGTCTAAAGGAATTAGTTTTATTTATACTGAATTTATGTTTCTGATTTTTTGAGTGGCCTGTAGCTAAGAAAATGATTTCCTATTGGAGTGGCATTTCATTCTCGCCAATTCACGAGCTACCTACCTGAGACATACTTTCTTTTTTTTCTTTTGAAAGGGTAACTGGATATCAGTAAGGTTTTTACAGCAGGGGAAGCGAGATTTCGTCTCGTGGACTGTGGTCGGGCGCGAATACCAAAATCCTCAGCCTTGCTTCACAGTTCCTCCACCTGCACTCCACGCTGTCTGAACGCGAGGAGAGGGACGAGGAGGAAACTGATAACGCGCCACATTTCAATGGCAGTACAGTCGCACAGCATACTACTTGGTTTTATTTCTCATTCTCAACGACGTATATAAGAAGAAAACGAATTTTCAGTACTATTTAATTACTTTTGGTGCGCTGAAGGCATAATACAAATGTTATCTAGTACACGCTGTTGGCTTACAGACAGATGCAGACAATTTCACAGTGGTCCGAACTAAAGTTACCTCGTAATCGTGTCTTACTTAGTTTCATAATGGAGAAAAAGGTGTTTCATACTAATATGTCAATCGAAATATTACACCACTTTTGCAACCTCATTACGGAGATCGGATATTCTATACGGTCTCGAAAATAGATGGAAAAAAGATTTAAGATTTCAGTGTCCTCAAAACGATTAGGAAAATATCTTTGCAATTCTTTCAAGGCCACGATGAATTCTTCAGACACTACATAATTTTTTGTATTTTTTTTTCAACGGCATGTAGCTTAAGAAACTGGACTGTGTTTATCAAAATATGATCCTTCCATAACGAGATCTTGTTTTCAAATGCATCCCAATAAAATCAGAAAGAAGTTGTTCGCACCACGCAGTGTTTTACAGTGAGCAGTTTGCGGTCAAGTCCACTTAAAGTACTAGACTTTCAATCCAGTTCGAATGTTCTAATTTTCGTTCCCGTACTCGCTTTTCTTTCAAGAATTCAGCAATGGCGAGTTTTAAATCAAAAAATCTTTCCACGCATGCCTATTCACTAAACCAACATACTTTGTAGTAAAATATGAAGTATTCATACTCTTTGTTTAGTTCCACTGAAAACTGTTGCAACTGCCAATGGAATGTGTGGGACTTAATAAATTCCACTGTTCTTACCTACAGTCTCTTCACATATTGCCTGCCTGCAAATTTAGCACACAATGCTTTCTTACGTACAAAACAATGAACCGCCTGTGTCGATTGTTGGAATTGTTTGATCTTTCACTGCCAACTAATTATTTAAATTGTTTCTCCATAGTCCTGCAATTTCGGTTCACAGCACATGTGTAGTACATGTCGCTTACGTCATGTGAGAACATTCGTCCCTCTCTTCTGACATTCCCATTCATTTTGAAGGATTGCGAAGATAGATCACTAGATTGCCGCTTTTTATGCGAACTGCCGCTGGACCTGTAAAAATGCTTAGCGACCGTTAAACAGTGCTGAGAGTACGAGTCTGCAGGGCTGTACAGACCGAAAAATGGCGCATCGCAACATTAAATGAAACCTTGCGTTGTTCCGTGCACTTCCGAGAAATACCAAGCAGAGTCGAGTGACAGGCCAGAGCTTTGCCCAACCATAGCCAACACACGTGGCCAACACCCAAGGTTTGGCATGCCTGGCCGCCCCTTGTTTAGGAATAATTGTTAGCAAAATCTTCGCCGATCAATGTTCACACAGTATGAGGAGCATTTAGCGTTTACTTTAAGACACAACTGGAATAGTGATTTAGATCGTAAGTGACAAAATGATTAGGTCTGGCACATAGATAGAGACAGATGTGATAGTTACTAGAGGGTGACACAAATGATACAGCACTTATATTCGTTATGCCTGTTGTCGATAGGCCAAGATCTAAGGCCGCGAGCAAGGTTGCGCTACGCCAACGCCTCGCTAGAAGGCGGCCGAGTCACGAGAGCTGGGATGAAGGATCGCAAGCGGTTCGGCTGAGTGAGGAGTCTCTGAGTGTGCCATCCGGCACATATTCTAGTAGAGCTTATTTTTGTGTCACTCAGGGCGTTGATAAATTACGCTGTTTCCTCATGACTGCCTTTTGGAGTAAGTCTTCTTGAAAGATTGTAGTTAGGCTGCAAATTCAGAGTGTTTTGGATCGGCTGATTATTGTCAGCCGAGAAAAAGAGGGGCAGGTTTTAAATTTTTTTACTCGTAGTATTCTAAGATCTGTTTTAAAGAAATCTTGCGTCTATCTTAGGATTGCCCTGTTCAAAAAGAATTTTAATTCCCTTTTAAAAGTCACGCGATTTTCGCCTGCAGTTCTTTTACTAAAGTTACGGGGCTTACTTACTGAGCGTCAAGCTTTATTAATTACAAATTTCTTATTTATGGCAAGATATCCGACTAAGTACTAATCCTTCTAAAGCAGTTTTCTATTATTTTCAATTGCGGCGTTGTCGACATAGGGGCTGGCCCATGTCAGTTCTTGGTACTTGTTGGTCTGTTAATGTTTAAGAATTGAGTCTCCAACACAGCCAATGCCGAGAGCATTTGAAGAAAGCCTGTTCGATATTCGAACTTCAGATTCTGGAAGCCTCGTTTGGAGTTGTCTTTTCCGAAATTGCCCAACAATTGTGGGGGATCTTGGACCTGTCAGTTACCATCTTCGTAAACGCTGTGGGGAAGGTGAACACCGCATGTAATTTTTGCTCTAGGCTGTTGTGTGATGCCGAGGGAGTGTCGAAATCTTAGAGCAAATGGGTCCTTCGCGGTCGTAGGCTTCGCTTCTGCACTCGTAGTGTTACCATTCATATAGTAGGATCTCGGATATCAGTCTTGAAAATACGGAAGTCGCTCACTGTACATATGTTCAACAAATGCGAGGTATCAGTGTTCACTACAGCAGAAAGTTCCTTTATTTAATGAACTAGGGGAGATGGAATTTGACGTTCCGCAGTACTTTAGCGTGCTGTTTAGCAAACTGATGGTATGCAAACTAATTTTTGGCGGGATTGTGCTCAGTTACCTAATCCGTCACTTCAGTTATGAGTACTTATATAATTTGTCATTGGAAAACAGTGAAGAAATCGTGAAATTTCTTTCGTTAAGTGTCAGATTAGAGATCGTTTTACGGCTCTCATGTGGTTTTATGTTGCAGGTGTTTATCCAGTGGCTGTAGCACTGGCCGAAGCCATTGAGAATGGGACTTCAATAGGGGATTTTCGTGGTAGAATTATTCACGATAAGATGAGTGTTCATATGAGGAAACATTTGAGTGTAAGAGGAGCAAGGAGGGCCGAAATTTCTATTCGTACTGCCAGTATTATTTTACCTATTAAATTATCAGAAAGTGAGATGGAGTGCGTTATCCTTGAAGGAATGCGTCCGCGTGATTGGTCCTGCACGGTGTTCTGCGACAGACACACTTCGTTCGTTGATGAACATAAAATGAGTCCAACATTCAGGAATATTAGGTATGCAGTCGAAAAACATAAATTATCGTTGCTAGTGGACAGGCGGGAAACACCAGGAAGTGGGCTATCGCCAATTAAATTCATACAATGACACCGTTTCAGGAGTCTGTCTGTTGTCGTTGCCGTCGACCCGGTCATAGGGTCGATGACTGCCAATAACAATGAGAAGCTTGAAGAAACGAATGACGCTGACGGCTGGTGGTGCGGTACCAGATTGGCTGTGAACCACCACTTAATGTTCAGAAAGTTCAAGAGTTGCACATGAATCCGTTACCTTTTGTGCCTTCCTTTTCAATTTTGTGTCGGTCTGCGCACCGGTTGTTTCCGGCAGTTTAGTATCTTTATTACTCAGCAACTACTACTATGTTTATCGTAACGGGTGAGGATTTGGGGCGATAACCTATATTTTATAGCCAATGATAGTTTGCTGTCGATATTAGCCCTGTGTCGTTTGAAGGTTGAGTTTGGTTAGTATTCGTGGCCTCTCTAGTTTTTTTGGTGAAATGGGTAGCAACACAAGTAACATAGCGGTGTGATTTTTTATTATGAGCGGATGTGTGTTCTATTATGCTGACAAACTTTACTTTTATAAATTTAAGGAGCTAAAGTTTCCCTTTGGTCAGCATGAGGTTCAGCGGAGGCTTTTTGCGGTTAGTCGTGAGGCCAGCAGGTTTATCCTGAGTCATTTGAGTGAAGAACAAGCTGAGTGGGTGCTTCGTTTTCTTCAGCAATATCCCGATTTTCTCCAATACCACACCATGTTGACTAATTACACCGCGTGAGACAAACCCTGTATAGTTATCAACATCTAAAATGGAGGAGCTACATGAGAGTGTGGACCATCTGCTGAAGGAGAAGTTAATAGGCTTTCGGTCTTCCCTTACGCTTTACCTATTCCTCGGGTTCATGATGCAGGTGGGAAGGGGCACAGCCCGATAGTAAAGTAACGGGCCTTAAACTAAAAAATGTTGGAATCAGTTCGTGTGCCTGGTCTCCATAGCTGTTTTTCTTACTTTTTCGTAGCTCGTATTTCAGCGTTGTTGTTGTTGTTGTTGTTGTGGTCTTCAGTCCTGAGACTGGTTTGATGCAGCTCTCCATGCTACTCTATCCTGTGCAAGCTTCTTCATCTCCCAGTACTTACTGTAACCTACATCCTTCTGAATCTGCTTAGTGTATTCATTTCTTGGTCTCCCTCTACGATTTTTACCCTCCACGCTGCCCCCAAATGCTAAATTTGGGATCCCTTGATGCCTCATAACATGCCCTACCAAACGGTCCCTTCTTCTTGTCAAGTTGTGCCACAAACTCCTCTTCCCACCCCCCCCCCCCTATTCTATTCAATACCTCCTCATTAGTTACGTTATCAACCCCTCTAATCTTCAGCATTCGTCTGTAGCACCAAATTTTGAAAGCTTCTATTCTCTTCTTGTCCAAACTAGTTATCGTCCATGTTTCACCTCCATACATGGCTACACTCCATACAAATACTTTCAGAAACGACTTCCTTCAATTTCAGTGTTATAAATTTCAAATTTACTGTCAAATTCCTTTGACAGAAGGGACAGTGACGGCTTTTGACTTCTGTACCATTTACAAACTCGTCGAGTTCAGTCATGTTCCTTCGCTTTGGTCTTGGGAGATTTGGTTCTTACTAGGTTATTGGAAACGGTTTTGGGGAATTAAAAATTCTATTGCTTGCACAACTCTCATTTACAGCAAGACTTTTGACAAATACCTTGTACACCTAAGTCAGCCTTTACATCGACAGAGGGAAGCTGGTGTAATCGTTAGGACGTGTGGCAACTGCCCTGATGAGGACTTTGGCCGGCGCTCCAATTTTGGGGATACCTGACTTAAATAAGGACTTCATGGTGCAAATCTGAACGTTGAGTAGTGGTGTTGCTGCTGTGTTGGTTAATGGGGAGGAAAGCTAGTGCAAGCCACAGATTTACGTGTCTCAGTGTTTGACAGAGTCGGAGCGAAGGTTCTCCTAATGTTAGTTAGAGTCCCACGCAGTTCTCTTTGCATTGAGAAGTTCAGCTTTTACGTTGAGCATAAAGACTTTGAGCTGGAAACTGATAACCAGGTGTTTAGATTGGTGCTGGTGAGGCCTCGGACGTCTGGCCGTTTTGTCCGTTGGACAGTACGAATTTCCGCTTTCAGATTTCGGGTGAATATATAGGGTGTTTCAAAAGTGATAGTCAGTATTCAGGGATACGACATGAATGACCATTTGAAACAAAAAAGTCAAGTAGACATGGGGTCTGAAACACATACTTTAAGATCTATTAGCATTTCCTGATCTTTGATACTGTGAAACAAATCTCTTCTACTGCAAGCTCATTGCTTTCCACATTTTGGGAAGTGGCCGTATGGACCAAAACAAGAAAAAAATGTTTCAGTAATCATATGCTGTAAAATACGCACCTTAAAAGTTGTGAGCATTTGTTCATTAGAGGAGCTATGTTTCAAAATAGCGAAGAGGAAAAAGTGCTCATTGCTCTTAACGTATTCCTTTTAGAGCACGTGTTCCTGTACTTTTTTTCTTGTTTTGGTCCATACTATCCCTTCCCAAACTATGGAAAGCAAAGATCTTGCGGTAGAGGAGATTAGTTTCACAGTATAAAAGATCAAGAATTGCTAATAGCTCTTAAGGTATGTGTTTTGGTCCCCAACTTTACTTGAATTTTTTGTTTCAAATGGTCATTCCTGTCATATCCCTGAATATTGACCATCATTTATGAAACGCCCTGTATATGTGGTTCTGAAAATCAGATGGCGGACATGCTGACTTGGATGTTTCAGGAGAAGTCACCCAACTTGAATTCCGATAGCCTAGAAGAGTCGCTGTTGTTGCGAATGGGATTCAGTTGCTCTTTGGTAATTTGAAATAGGATCAGGAAGAGGATTCTGAGATCAGCAATAGTTTTGAGAGAGCGGGTAAAGGAAAGATAGTTGATGGATATTTGTTTGTAGGAGACTTTTTCGTTACTGGATTCGGTATGATAAACGGATAAAGATCTGCTATCCTAAACGTCTGATACCCAGTTGTTTTTAATAATTTCCATGTACTTATTCTGCCCAGCATCTGGGTGCTGCGAAGACCGCTCAGGAGATTATAGAACACCTTACGTGGAGCGATCTTCTGACTTTGATTGGGAAATGTAAATTGTGTAATACTACTAAACCCAACTCCTGTACCCGCCACGGGTTGTTGTGCTCTTCCTAAAAAAATAGTCTCATGGACGCAATCTTTATGGACTACGTAGGACCCATGCTGCGTAAGATGGATGGGCCTTGATAAATATTTGTCCCAGTAGTTGTGTTCAGTTGCTTTGTATAGTTGATATCTAGTAGGTCAGTCACTTTGTGGGGCGGGGGGTGGAAATTGATGTTGTTTAAATGTTTTGTAGATGCAGAAACATTTCCCGGCCGATGAACCAATTGTGGGGCGGCTGGTGGAATTTATGTTGGTATATAAATGTAATGTAGAAAAGATGCATTTCCCGGCCGATGCACCAATTGTGGGGCGGCGGGTGGAGTAATGTTGTTAATAATATTTTGTGTCTGTAATGTAGAAAAGATGCATTTCCCGGCCGATTAACCATATGTGGGGCGGCAGATAGAATTAATTGTTATGTAAATGTTCCTATTATTTATGCTGTCTTTTGCCGTTCTCAACACTGGCTCTCTAACTACAATACTGGCAACCTGAAAGTGATTAGCAAAACGTGAAGCCTGTAATTAGAATTCCTAGTGCCCACTTCATCTGAGAAATACACTTATAGCTACAGCTTATAGCTCTGAGGAATTAGGAGATTGTCTGGGATTCATAATTAAAAACGATCCTGTAAAAACGTTCGCTATATTCTGAAAATCACAGATAAAAAAAAAGAATCCACACAGTCCAACTACCAGAACAGTTCAGAGCCTAACGCGCTGATGCAACTATAACTGTACAAATTAAATGTTTAAGTGAATGCTCGCCATAATTTGATGATAATGTTCATCAAACGCCACGCTAAATAATGGTAGAATGTCTGTCCCGCGACGGCACGTGAAAATACGACATACGCAAACTGAAGATAGATCATTAAAGTTATCCCAGAATTAACACTTCACTCGAAAATGATTTCATGGTTACGCGTATCCCGAGTAACTTATTACGGCATCCGAGGCAGTTTATAGCAATGATACCGACGCGACGCGACTCCTGGCACAGATGGTGTGCTAATCTGCGTCTGGAGAGAGCTGGGCCTTCTTCCTCGCGCAGCGTTCTTATATATAAAGCCGCGGTGCGGACGGCTAAGGGAACGCCTGATCAAATCGGCTCTCCCGACTAGCCGCTGGGCTAATAACGCACCACTTTAAGTTATCGAATAAATCATAGCTTCTTTTGCTAATGGCCGATGAAGCTCTCAATTTAAATGTGCAATCAGCACACAGGTAAGTAATCATAATAAAAGTCTGACGTGGCTAAGTCAATTATTTTGGGTGAGAGAATTAATTTAATTACACTACACGCAGTAGACGAGCTTTGAACTTGCCCTTTGGAGGTACGCTATCGCTATAGTTTTATAGTTATTCAATTGAAGCTTCTCACATCTTTATGATTATAGCGGATCTCCCTTCTACTTAAATTTATACATCCTAGCCTTATTTATTAGTCTACTTAATCTATCTCGCTTCCTTAATTTTTAAGACAAAAACCAGAAAATCATGAATTTCAACAAAAATTTTAATTTGTGAGATCCAGAATACTGTTTCTACTAAATTATTATGAAAAAGGAATCTAAATATAATTTTTTAAGTTTCTAGCTCTTCTCTGTTGCGCCAATGATATTTACAGAAAAACGTCCAAATTTCGAAAATGGTTAAAGTTATCAAACTGATATTCAACACATATTGATTTAGTATTATTCCTGACATGCTAGAACCGTTTCAGGTTATTTACTTGATTTTTAAAGTAGTGCGCAACATTTATGATGTCAGAGCTAGTTACAGCGGACTAGGCTGGCACATAATGGAAAGACTGATGAGAATTTTATAAGGCGTGAGTAGGCTGCTTCCCTACAACTTGCACTGTGGACATTCAACATCTTGTGGGTACTTTCACAAGTTTTGGCACTCTCAAGGTCTTGGTCTCTCATGATGTGGCACTATTTCTATTCATGTCAATTAAGAGATTTTAGTTTTGATCATTCAGTCTCTCATGTGACTACGATAACTTATCTCCCAGAGACACATCAACCAGAATCTGAAGTTCACGTTAATTATCTACCACTCTCATAATCAGTTGCAACGGGATAGCTCTGTCAGGTAGTTGGCCTACAATTTTAATAATGCGGTTCGTGAGATGTGTAAGACCTCACCAGGAAAGCTCATTTTGGCCTACACCATTAATTCTCCAGTCTGTAATCTGTGGACGATCGGCTACCTCCTACCCGAGAAAGTGGACCTGACTAGTATGAAGAAGAAATGAGACGCAGCTTGCTTCAGTATCTCTCTCGCGCATTGGAACAGGCAGAGTTGAAATATCCCCTCAGAAAAATTCATAAAATGACAGAGATGGAAATTCTCTTACGTTATTTGATTTTCAAATATCTGAGCAAAACTGAACGTACTCAGAGATTTCTCTCTTTACTTATTCTGATCAACACGAAACTGACACACAATATTATTTTTAGCGCAACGCAATCTGACTTTCAATAATCCCTACAAAAGAATGGCCCTAACAATAACCTATACCTTTCATGAATCACTTACCTCACAAAGCTCTTCGTTACTCAAACTACTGCAATACAGCGGGCGCCAATACTGCCAGCTACATAAAAGATTCTAACTACTGAAGGCACAGGTCATCTCCGTTTTCAAGAAGGGACGTCGAACAGATGTGCAGAACTATAGACCTATATCTCTAACGTCGATCAGTTGTAGAATTTTGGAACACGTATTATGTTGGCGTATAATGACTTTTCTGCAGACTAGAAATCTACTCTGTAGGAATCAGCATGGGTTTCGAAATAGACGCCCGTGTGAAACCCAGCTCGCGGTATTCGTCCACGAGACTCAGAGGGCCAGAGACACGGGTTCCCAGGTAGATGCCGTGTTTCTTGACTTCCGCAAGGCGTTCAATACAGTTCCCCACAGTCGTTTAATGAACAAAGTAAGAGCATATGGACTATCAGACCTGTTGTGTGATTGGATTGAGGAGTTCCTAGATAACAGAACGCAGCATGTCATTCTCAATTCAGAGGAGTCTTCCGAAGTAAGTTTGGTATCAGGTGTGCCGCAGGGGAGTGTCATAGGACCGTTGCTATTCACAATATACATAAATGACCTGGTGGATGACATCGGAAGTTCACTGAGGCTTTTTTGCAGATGATGTTGTGGTGTATCGAGAGGTTGTAACAATGGACAATTGTACTGAAATGCAGGAGGATCTGCAGCAAATTGACGCATGATGCAGGGAATGGCAATTGAATCTCAATGTAGACAAGTGTAATGTGCTGCGAATACACAGAAAGATAGATCCCTTATCATTTACCTACAAAATAGCAGGTCATAAACCGGAAGCAGTTAATTCCATGAATTATCTGGGAGTACGCATTAAGAGTGATTTAAAATGGAATGATCGTATAAAGTTGATTTTCGGTAAAGCAGATGGCAGACTGAGATTCATTGGAAGAATCCTAAGGAAATGCAATCTGAAAACAAAGGAAGCAGGTTACAGTATGCTTGTTCGCCCACTGCTTGAATACTGCTCAGCAGTGTGGGATCCGTACCAGATAGGGTTGATAGAAGAGATAGAGAAAATCCAACGGAGAGCAGCGCGCTTCGTTACAGGATCATTTAGTAATCGCGAAAGCGTTACGGAGATGATAGATAAACTCCAGTGGAAGACTCTGCAAGGAGAGACGCTCAGTAGCTCGGTACGGGCTTTTGTTGGTGTTTCGAGAACACACCTTCATCGAAGAGTCAAGCAGTATATTGTTCCCTCCTACGTATATCTCGCGAAGAGACCATGAGGATAAAATTAGAGAGATTAGAGCCCACACAGAAGCATACCGACAATCCTTCTTTCCACATACAATACGAGACTAGAATAGAAGGGAGAACCGATAAATGTACTCAGGGTACCCTCCGCCACACACCGTCAGGTGGCTTGCGGAGTATGGATGTAGATGTAGATGTAGATGGGCATAGTTAGCAAATGAAAGATTTTGATGGAGAACAGACAATGTATTTCCCTTAATAGTGGTCAAAAGTCACAATAGATATATCAGTTCATGACATCTTGTCTTACAACTTTCCTTTTTCTGACGGGTACACGGCCAGACCGTCCGCTCTCAAAACTCTGCCATCTCTCTCCCCACATCCACCACTACTGGCGGCTCACCTCCAACTGCACCACGCTACGTGCTGTTCACATCCAACAGCGAAACAGTACACAAGCGAACATTCCAACAACGAGTCCAACCAGCCACAGACTGCACACAGCACAGTCAGTGATTTTCATACAGAGCGCTACGTGGCGTTACCAACATAAAAACCTAAACAGCCCACTTACAAAGTGTCGACAATTTGGTGTACGTGAAGAACATTTGGGCGCACAATAAACGAGCATGGGGCATTACGAAGAAGTTGCCACAATTTATAGGAGTTTCTAAGATCGTCTGAAAGATTACCCCACTCAGCAGTTTGATCTAGAAACCAAAACCAACAAACGAATGCGCATTTATCTGAACCAAATTAAGTTGATAATAAAGATGATTGGTGATGGGGAACCTCGTAACTGCTAGCCGAGTGCGCTTTCGCTCATATGTGGTTTAATCGTGGGAGGCACAGAACTGCAACCACTCTGGAGGCTGCGCTACGCTACCACGGTGCCTATCTAAGAGGCGGCCGAGTCACATGAGTATATGGGAATTAAGGCTGGATACTCCAGATGCATCACTTATCTTTTTTAATAATGAAACCACATTTGCCGATCATGGTCAGGTAAACCGCCGAAACACGCACTATTCATCTGTTGACAATCCCCATTGCCTTCGTCAGACGGAACACCAGCGTCCATGGGGTGTAAACGTGTGATGTGGGATGGTGAACTATCAGCTCCTAGGCCAGTCTTTCATTGACGGAACATTTAACGCGCACGAAGTATCGCAGCCTCCTACCAGACCATCTTCCACAGACGCAAAAAGACATGCCTCTGCATACTAGAAGGATCCTTTCGTACCAACATGATGGCTGTTCAGCCCAACTGCACGAAGTACTACAGCATTGTTTCCATGTACTTGGATTGGACGCAGAGGACCTGTACCTTGGCCGGCCCGTTCCCCGCATTTGATGCCTGAAGACAAGCCGAAAGAAGCTGTTTACGAAGGACATACCAACTACACATCATGATATGCAACGATGAATAACTTCAGCCCACTCGGAGATCTACGCTGAATTGCTAGCAGTTGTTTCATACCAGAATGGAAGCGTCTGTTGCCACTGCCGTTGCTCACTTTGAACAGAGCCTGTTACGGTCAATTATCTCGTTGCTGGTCCGAATAAACATAACTACTGCGTGCACTTGCCTCGTTATTTGTCGTGTGCTACCACAGGTATTGTAGAAGTGTCGCTGCCGCAACTTTTCATAGCAGGGTATCCCGTAAACACTCGCACTAGAATCCTGCAACAAACTCCACTCACATTACAATTTGAACCTATTTTTGGTTTGTTGATGTCAATAATCATTGTTGCATTTTAAAAAGTGTATGTATACACAAAAAATACACTTTCTAAGTGTTATTACAATCTATTGATTTTCTAACAGTAGGTGCCCGGACTATCAATCTATTATGTGAAAACCGAACATCAATACCACTTTCCATTTCCGCAATGTTTGCGGTGCAAATTTTAGGTGATTAAACTGCAGAAAGTGTCTCAAAGTGCTTACATAAAACATCTGGAGATGAAATGTTCACTGACACTTCCCGGCCATGTTAAGCAACATTTTATTAAATTCGCTGGCCCTTGGACTACAAGGATATACTGAAGTAACAGGACGTAGTAACTATGCGTACCATACCTGCTCATTAATTATCCAAATAAACTGATAGAATGGTTTTCAACAAGAAAATCTTAGGAATGAGTGCCTCTAAATGGAAAAAGATATAAGTGGCGTTCAAAAAGTTTCCGTTCGAGTGAGTTGCTGCAGCGAAAATGCAACTTAGTGGGACTACGAGGCGGATGTTTAAGCATTCGTGTCATTCCGAAAAGCGTGTGGTAAATGCAGAAACGTGAACTATGACGACAAATACGTCCAAATAGTACCAACGTGTTGTTATTCTTTTCTTGGCAGCCGAAGAACAAACACAGCAGACATCCACGGGGCTGCATGCCTGTCGAAAACCGCCACTGTGGAATGCTGTGCAAATTTCCATTCCGATATCTAGAAAGTTCCAACGCAGAAGTTACCCAAATCAATTGGGAAACACTCGAGCACTCGGACTCCATAATCCTGATCTCTACATGATTTCCACGCCTTCGGTTCCCTTAAAAAGTGATGAAGGGTCAATGATTTCTTGGCTGGTTCAAATGACTCTGAGCACTATGGGACTTAACATCTGTGGTCATCAGTCTCCTAGAACTTAGAACTACTTAAACCTAACTAACCTAAGGACATCATACACATCCATACCCGAGGCAGGATTCGAATCTGCGACCGTAGCAGTCGCGCGGTTCCGGACTGAGCGCCTAAATGATTTCTTCCGTACGGGCATGTGCGGTAGGCAGTTACGGACTTCTTCATCCAGTATTTCACGAAAGGGGTACAAAAAGGGTATCTTCAATCCAGGGCTTCGGTGGGATGATTACCTCAATGCTCATGGCTATTTTATAGGTTCTGTTCTGTGCGGCTAAAGAACGAAAACTTTTTGATCGCCCCATTTATTTAAATGCGAATCATTAACTAGCCCTATCCTCATCGACACAGAGAATATGACTGTGTTGTGCGCCGGCCGAAGTGGCCGTGCGGTTAACGGCGCTGCAGTCTGGAACCGCAAGACCGCTACGGTCGCAGGTTCGAATCCTGCCTCGGGCATGGATGTTTGTGATGTCCTTAGGTTAGTTAGGTTTAACTAGTTCTAAGTTCTAGGGGACTAATGACCTCAGCAGTTGAGTCCCATAGTGCTCAGAGCCATTTGAACCATTTTTGACTGTGTTGTTAGGCAACACACCTTACCAAGGCACGCTTCACACAGCCACGCCACAGCGTCTCTGAGGTGCATAACCGAGAATAGCAGGCGCCTAAAGTCGCTGAGAAGCGTCACCAGTTTTACCTCCAACAAAAAATTTTCTCTCTGACCCACAGAATTTAAAGTATCCTGTACGTACACGATTAAAATTTTATGTAAAAATTCCGCAGGTTAAAGTTGCTTCTGACTCTTATAGTAACACGACATTTGGCAGCATTAGGGATAGAAATTCAACTATTATACTGCATATAAGGCTCCTTATATCGCAATTGCGTTTATTAATTTTGTAGCCAGCATACTTAAGTATGAGAACTTCTCATAACATACTTCGATACTAGATAAATCTGACCATGTTGCGCCTGATACGAGTATGTGTCTCTTAGAGTTCTTCAGTTTTTTTTTGGTCATCAGTCTACTGACTGGTTTGATGCGGCCCGCCACGAATTCCTTTCCTGTGCTAAACTCTACATCTCAGAGTACCACTTGCAACCTACGTCCTCAATTATTTGCTTGACCTATTCCAATCTCTGTCTTCCTCTACAGTTTTTGCCCTCTACAGCTACCTCTAGTACCATGGAAGTCATACCCTCATGTCTTAGCAGATGTCCTATCATCCTGTCCCTTCTCCTTATCAGTGTTTTCCACATATTCCTTTCCTCTCCGATTCTGCGTAGAACCTCCTCATTCCTTACCTTAGCAGTCCACCTAATTTTCAACATTCGTCTATAGCACCACATCTCAAATGCTTCGATTCTCTTCTGTTGCGGTTTTCCCACAGTCCATGTTTCACTACCATACAATGCTATACTCCAGACGTACGTCCTCAGAAATTTATTCTTCAAACTAAGGCCGGTATTTGATATTAGTAGACTTCCCTTGGCCAGAAATGCCTTTTTTGCCGTAGTGAGTCTGCTTTTGATGTCCTCCTTGCCCCATCCGTAATTGGTTATTTTACTGCCTAGGTAGCAGAATTCCTTAACTTCATTAACTTCGTGACCATCAATCCTGATGTTAAGTTTCTCGCTGTTCTCATTTCTACTACTTCTCATTACTTTCGTCTTTCTCCGATTTACTCTCAAACCATACTGTGCACTCATTAGACTGTTCATTCCGTTCAGCAGATCATTTAATTCTTCTTCACTTTCACTCAGGATAGCAATGTCATCAGCGAATCGTATCATTGATATCCTTTCACCTTGTATTTTAATTCCACTACTGAACCTTTCTTTTGTTTCCATCATTGCTTCCTCGATGTACAGATTGAAGAGTAGGAGCGAAAGGCTACAGCCTTGTCTTACACCCTTCTTAATACGAGCACTTCGTTCTTGATCGTCCAATCTTATTACTTCCTCTTGGTTGTTGTACATATTGTATATAACCCGTCTCTCTCTATAGCTTACCCCTACTTATTTCATAATCTCGAACAGCTTGCACCATTTTATATTGTCGAACGCTTTTTCCAGGTCGACAAATCCTATGAAAGTGTCTTGATTTCTCTTCAGCCTTGCTTCCATTATTAGCCGTAACGTCAGAATTGCCTCTCTCGTCCCTTTACTTTTCCTAAGGCCAAACTGATCGTCACCTAGCGCATTCTCAATTTTCTTTTCCATTCTTCTGTATATTATTCTTGTAAGCAGCTTCGATGCATGAGCTGTTAAGCTGATTGTGCTATAAATCTCGCACCTGTCAGCTCTTGCCGTCTTCGGAATTGTGTGGATGATGCTTTTCCGAAAGTCAGATGGTATGTCGCCAGACTCATATATTCTACACACCAACGTGAATAGTCGTTTTGTTGCCACTTCCCCCAATGATTTTAGAAATTCTGATGGAATGTTATCTATCCCTTCTGCCTTATTTGAGCTTAAGTCCTCCAAAGCTCGTTTCAGTTCCGATTCTAATACTGGATCCCCTATCTCTTCTAAATCGACTCCTGTTTCTTCTTCTTCAGACAAATCTTCGCCCTCATAGAGGCTTTCAATGTAATCTTTCCACCTATTTGCTCTCTCCTCTGCATTTAACAGTGGAATTCCCGTTGCGCTCTTAATGTTACCACTGTTGCTTTTAATGTCACCAAAGGTTGTTTTGACTTTCCTGTATGCTGAGTCTGTCCTTCCGACCATCATATCTTTTTCGATGTCTTCACATTTTTCCTGCAGCCATTTCGTCTTAGCTTCCCTGCACTTCCTATTTATTTCGTTCCTCAGCGACTTGTATTTCAGTATTCCAGATTTTCCCGGAACATGTTTGTACTTCCTCCTTTCATCAATCAACTGAAGTACACTCCTGGAAATGGAAAAAAGAACACACTGACACCGGTGTGTCAGACCCACCATACTTGCTCCGGACACTGCGAGAGGGCTGTACAAGCAATGATCACACGCACGGCACAGCGGACACACCAGGAACCGCGGTGTTGGCCGTCGAATGGCGCTAGCTGCGCACCATATGTGCACCGCCGCCGTCAGTGTCAGCCAGTTTGCCGTGGCATACGGAGCTCCATCGCAGTCTTTAACACTGGTAGCATGCCGCGACAGCGTGGACGTGAACCGTATGTGCAGTTGACGGACTTTGAGCGAGGGCATATAGTGAGCATGCCGGAGGCCGGGTGGACGTACCGCCGAATTGCTCAACACGTGGGGCGTGAGGTCTCCACAGTACATCGATGTTGTCGCCAGTGGTCGGCGAAAGGTGCACGTGCCCGTCGACCAGGGACCGGACCGCAGCGACGCACGGATGCACGCCAAGACCGTAGGATCCTACGCAGTGCCGTAGGGGACCGCACCGCCACTTCCCAGCAAATTAGGGACACTTTTGCTCCTGGGGTATCGGCGAGGACCATTCGCAACCGTCTCCATGAAGCTGGGCTACAGTCCCGCACACCGATAGGCCGTCTTCCGCTCACGCCCCAACATCGTGCAGCCCGCCTCCAGTGGTGTCGCGACAGGCGTGAATGGAGGGACGAATGGAGACGTGTCGTCTTCAGCGATGAGAGTCGCTTCTGCCTTGGTGCCAATGATGGTCGTATGCGTGTTTGGCGCCGTGCAGGTGAGCGCCACAATCAGGACTGCATACGACCGAGGCACACAGGGCCAACACCCGGCATCATGGTGTGGGGAGCGATCTCCTACACTGGCCGTACACCACTGGTGATCGTCGAGGGGACACTGAATAGTGCACGGTACATCCAAACCGTCATCGAACCCATCGTTCTACCATTCCTAGACCGGCAAGGGAACTTGCTGTTCCAACAGGACAATGCACGTCCGCATGTATCCCGTGCCACCCAACGTGCTCTAGAAGGTGTAAGTCAACTACCCTGGCCAGCAAGATCTCCGGATCTGTCCCCCATTGAGCATGTTTGGGACTGGATGAAGCGTCGTCTCACGCGGTCTGCACGTCCAGCACGAACGCTGGTCCAACTGAGGCGCCAGGTGGAAATGGCATGGCAAGCCGTTCCACAGGACTACATCCAGCATCTCTACGATCGTCTCCATGGGAGAATAGCAGCCTGCATTGCTGCGAAAGGTGGATATACACTGTACTAGTGCCGACATTGTGCATGCTCTGTTGCCTGTGTCTATGTGCCTGTGGTTCTGTCAGTGTGATCATGTGATGTATCTGACCCCAGGAATGTGTCAATAAAGTTTCCCCTTCCTGGGACAATGAATTCACGGTGTTCTTATTTCAATTTCCAGGAGTGTATTTCTTCTGTTACCCTTGGTTTCTTCGCAGCTACCTTCTTTGTACCTATGTTTTCCTTCCCAACTTCTATGATGGCCCTTTTTAGAGATGTCCATTCCTCTTCAACTGTACTGCCTACTGCGCTATTCCTTATTGCTGTATCTATAGCGTTAGAGAACTTTAAACATATCTCGTCATTCCTTAGTACTTCCATATCCCACCTCTTTGCGTATTAATTCTTCCTGACTAATGTCTTGAACTTCGGCCTACTCATCACCACTACTATATTGTGATCTGAGTCTATATCTGCTCCTGGGTACGCCTTACCATCCAGTATCTGATTTCGGAATCTCTGTCTGACCATGATGTAATCTAATTGAAATCTTCCCGTATCTCCCGGCCTTTTCCAAGTATACCTCCTCCTCTTGTGATTCTTGAACAGGGTATTCGCTATTACTAGCTGAAACTTGTTACAGAACTCAATTGGTCTTTCTCCCCTTTCATTCCTTGTCCCAAGCCCATATTCTCCTGTAACCTTTTCTTCTACTCCTTCCCCTACAACTGCATGACTATTAGATTTTCGTCCCCCTTTACATACTGCATTACCCTTTCAATATCCTCATACACTTTCTCAATCTGTTCATCTTCAGCTAGCGACGTCGGCATGTATACCTGAACTATTGTTGTCGGTGTTGGTCTGTTATCGATTCTGATTAGAACAACCCGGTCACTGAACTGTTCACAGTAACACACCCTCTGCCCTACCTTTCTATTCATAACGAATCCTACACCTGTTATACCATTTTCTGCTGCTGTTGATATTACCTGATACTCATCTGACCAGAAATCCTTGTCTTCCTTCCACTTCACTTCACTGACCCCTACTATATCTAGATTGAGCCTTTGCGTTTCCCTTTTCAGATTTTCTTGTTTCCCTACCACGTTCAAGCTTCTGACATTCCACGCCCCGACTCGTAGAACGTTATCCTTTCGTTGATTATTCAATCTTTTTCTAATGGTGACCTCCCTCTTTGCAGTCCCCTCCCGGAGTTCCGAATGGGGGACTATGCCGGAATCTTTTGCCAATGGAGAGATCATCAAGACACTTCTTCAATTTCAGGCCACATGTCCTGTGGATACACGTTACGTGTCTTTAATGCAGTTTTTTCCATTGCCTTCTGCATCCTCATGTCGTTGGCAATTGCTGATTCTTCCGCCTTTAGGGGCAATTTCCCACCCCTAGGACAAGAGAGCGCCCTGAACCTCTATCCGCTCCTCCGCCCTCTTTGACATGGCCGTTGGCAGAATGAGACTGACTTCTTATGCCGGAAGTCTTCGGCCGCCAATGCTGATTAGTTATCAAAATTTAGGCAGTGGCGGGGATCGAACCCGGGACCGAAAAGTCTTGATTATGAATCAAAGACGCTACCCCTACACCACGGGTACAGTGCTGTTCAGCAGTTGTTGGTAGGAAAAGGTCACTTAAAAATAATAACAGTAAAAATCAGTATCGGTTAGTTTCATTATCATATGGGCACAGAACACACTCCCTAATCTTACCTAGACTTATTTACTTTTGTATTAACAGGTTAGGCTCATTTCATGGTCGTGATGAAATAATCAATGCTGGACTTCGTTTTCACATTAATTTAAGAGTTTATCACTGTTCACGGAAGTTGTTTACTATATGTTCAAGTATTAATATCTTCTGCCAACTGAAAATATTTACCAATAAATATCATAAATGACAACGCGCGCCTTTTTGAGAATAAAAAAATTACCAAAATGGTTTTACCATACAATACAACACAATACTTTTAACTTTTCATATTTACTAGCAGATTCTTCAAACGAAATACGTAGGACAGGGCGATATGCAACCAATTTCCTTTTGTAACCTTTTCATCTCAGAGAAGCAATTGCCACCTACGTTCCCAATTAGTTTTTGGATATTCTCCAATCTCTTTCTTCCTCTACAGTTTTTAGTCTTGATATAGTTTTTCGAAAAACAGTGACAGTTTGCTCACTTATAAACCCATACCCAGTAGCGCTTGGACGTTGTTGACGGTAAATAGCCTACAACTCCACCATCAGAGAAAACGGAATTCCGCACAGAGAATTTTAGAAGCCAGGGATGTGTGAGGAGATGATTTTATTATGTCAGATTATCAAATATAGCAGTACTCCTTATAATCATATGGAGTAGGGTAAACCATTTTAGCTTGATCATAAATGCTTTCTTTAGCTATCTACTGGTTCCATGTATCACAACTGGAACCTCTCGACATGTTGTTCCACGAGTAAGTTTTTGAATTACAGTAAACTTTCTCACTGAAAAATACAGTTTTTGCTGCAAATTTACACATCCTCATTTCTATTATCCAGTGATTTATGCTTCACCTATGCAGCACTTATTACATCCTCCATTCCTTACATCACTGTCGAAAAGGTTCAAAGATTTTTGTGACTGAATGCCTCAATTGTTTTCGGGCCAAACTGAGACTGAATCATGGCTAGTGCAAATCATTTGTTCTTCTACTAATATAAAGTACCTGGAAGAAAGTCATAGATAGAGATGTCTAATTTGAAGACGAAAAGTATATGACACGGGAATATTGTAGCTAGATGCAGCGCAAAGCACAAGTGTAAAAACTATATTTGAGCAGTCTGTAACAGACAAGCAGATAGCAGATATGGCACCATATCACGAGTTATCGGAATTTGGTCGTGGAATGGTATTCGACGGTAAATGAATCGAGTGTAGCAAATCGGAGTTCTAAAGTATTCGAGTTTGTTAATCAAAGTAAACAGCCACACAGGATGAGGCCAAGTGTTTGACGAACAGACCTCACGTCTCCTCTGTGGAGCCATACGTGGCGATATACGGTTTACTGTGAATCATATTCCCATCGAAATGCCTGATAGAAAACGCCTCTATTGGGAAAGAAAGTAGCAAAATGTCACGCATATGCTTTAGTAGAAGACGAACAATATCTTACCCTATGACTTCCCATTACTTTAGGACAGTGTCTTCACGAATATGGTTCTCGTATGGCGTTGCAGAATAAATTCATTAGAGGGAAAACCAGCTGTTGAGTTTGTTGTCAGCAAGTTTTGGAGGGATTTTTACCAGAAATTCTGGTTTGACAACACTTCTTCTACATATTACACGATTCTCTGCACCAGATATACTTAATCTTCCACAATGACGAGCTATCCAATACCACTATTCTCTAAGTTACTAGGGAGTGGAAACAGGAATAGTAAGTAGACTTAATGAAATTTTCGTCTCCAGAACGGTATTCTTTTCCTACCAGTACATGTACCTAATAATTTAGAATATTTAGTTTCATTTGTTCCTTTCCACTATGCATTATTCGTTATGGTCAGGTCAGACTTCGTGCAGCATAACTTTTCATGTATTTGTCTGATTTCAGATGTAGTTCATTTGTAGAGGTCGAGATTTAATCTCGACGAAAATTTCATTACATTTTTATATGTTTGTCTATTAGTCTTGATTATAAAATCTGCGTTCTCTGAATAGACAAGTTTCTGTTTCTCTGATGTATGATGACATTCATATGTAACAAGAACTATAGCGCCCACGATATCGAACACTATTGTGTACATTTACTGTTAATTCCAATTCCTGAAGCTGCTCTTTCACTCTATGAACTGAATGGGTTTCTTAATGAGGCACTTTGTGTCCCGTTGAAATAAAACCGTTTTGGTTACAAATAATTTTATCTATTAATTGGCAATAAGGCGTTCCTTTCTTGTGGGAAATCTTCAGATTAACATAAGGAGTAGTGTGGTGAGCCAACATTCGTCCTTTATGGCCAGCACATGACATCAAGATAAAAATTACAAGTAAATATTGTACTGCTCTTAATTTCCCTATAACGTTTATCTTAATGTGTACTGGTATCAAAAGATGGATGCTAGCTCACCACATTACTTCTTACGTTAATCTGAAGATGCCACACAAAGGCGAAACGTATCATTACGAATAAATAGATAAAACAATTGGCAACTACTACTGTCTTATTTCAAGATATTTATGACCGGTTGCTGTATTAGGCGCCCAGCATAGAATGGAAACAGTTTCACTTTTCATCCTTTTAATCATACAGAAGTATGATCAATTTCTCCGTTATCGTAATACGTGATCTTATTTACTAGAGCCTACAGCAATCTTTTCCAGCATTGCGACTAGCGTACGCCTGGAGATTTTGGACTCAGCAGAAGGCTCTGCCTACCGCTAAAGATCAGGGCCCCTCTCGTGTCAGGTCAGGTATGGGGAAGCCGGTGTGCTGTTGCTCTCCTAATGAGCGAAGCCCCAGGGTACGAGGCAGACACTTACAAGACATGATGGGCCGTGCTTCTCTCCAAAGTTTTCTCGTAGATTTTTTTTTTCAGGAATTCGCTACGTTATTGATGAGAGATTAAAGTAACTTCTTCGTAAGAGCTACCTGTAAGGAACACATCAACGCACATAACTTAAATTTCATTACTTGTCTGCGTGCAACTTCAAGTCCAGCACACAATTTTAATGCACCAGAAAGTTTCAAAACAGCGCACATCCGTTGTAATATGAAAGATTCAATCTGGAAACAGTTTTCTAGACATTTTCCAAGCCATTTCAATGCAGCAAACTTTAATTCGGGAGTACTGCTCTAGCAAGGTACACTGTAGAGTTTCTGCGAAGTTTTGATGGAAAGAGTGTGTGTGTGTGTGTGTGTGTGTGTGTGTGTGTGTGTGTGAGAGAGAGAGAGAGAGAGAGAGAGAAAGCTCTGGACTTGGGTCCTACATACACAGCTCAGTCATAAGCGAATGCTTGCAAATGAAAATGTTATGAGATAATTGAAACATTATTTCTAAAATACTGAAGACGCGCCATAGACCCTATTGGCCTAGGAAGCTAGAACTCTTGTGCGATGCCACTCATCATACGTGGAACATCTTCACATGACAAAACCAGGTGAGTGTTGGCCACTTAGTTCATATACAGGATATGAAGGCGCGAAATTTCCTGATACCGAATAATGCTACGCTTTCTATCGGTCTCAAAGGTGCGCTTATGGTAATAACGGTGTCTGCAGAAGTCTTCTTTAAGAGCAATCTTATTACCTGGAATCTTATTTGCAAACATGCGTTGGGGAGACAAGCCATATGTTATTGTTCCATAAGGACAACGAATCTCCAACGAACAACGTAGATGAAATTGTTCGATCTGCATCAGCCAAGAGAATACACAATGTATTTCTGTCAAAAGTTTCGTAGCCAAACAAAGAATGTGTATAGATTAAGTGGATATCAATATTAACCAGCGTGAGATTTAGTTTTGCAAAAAATGGCTTTAACTGCATTAAAGGCGCCAGATATTTGAGACAACTTAATTAGTGATTTGAGTGAAAACATTTGTCCAGGTTTTATTAGCGAAGTTGTGGGAAATGGGTATCAAAGTGAGCAGCGTAAGGTCAAGTTTCGTTTGAAGGTAATACGTTAAGACAAATTTAAATAGCGATTTCAGTGAAAACTGGAAAATTTGACGAACAGCTACTGCTGGCTATGTAAAGCCAGTGTGAAATATGTCAAATCTAAGTATAAATTGATACGTTTCAACTTTCTCTTGATATCGTAAAACGATGAAATTGTTTTGAAATGTTTTGTCTAAAAGTAGGAAGTAAAATAGATTAGAGAAGCAGTTTACGAACCTCTGATTGATGCGGAAAATTATGTGCAGAAAATTTAAAATTCAGTGTTTAGCTTCGAATTATGAAGAGGGCTCTAGGATACTTCTCTGGTGGAATTTTACTCAGTGGTCTACTTTGTATCAATGAGCCTCTCTGTTACTGTAAGTAATTCCGAGTATCTTTCTAAGACGTGTGAAATGTTTCTCTAACCTGCTTTATTCCTTACCTTTAGAAAAATCATATTACTATCCTTTTGTCAAATAATTTAAATTTTGCGCCTCCTTATTCGTAGTAATAAAATGGGTGAACGTGCTATACAGTTCAGAAGGTATCAAAGGCACCATAGAGGTAAACGGAAAAACTCTAGTTAACGTTTTCTATATTTGTCTGTGACCAAAAAGCGTTCTTTTGTTGTATTGACACAATTGTTATATCAAGGTAGAACCTAAAGAATTGGCTGCATTTCCCTCTGTTCGAAATATAGGCTATGTCAATAGTTTCCTCTCCATGAAGAATGAGTAAAACACAGCTCCAGAATTTACCCTATCTTAGCATTGTTAACTTAGGCTGTCAACGACGGAAACTACCACAACATATACAGGGTGATTCAAGAAGAATACCACAACTTTAGGAATTTAAAACTCTGCAGCGACAAAAGGCAGTGCTAAGCACTATCTGTCGGCGAATTAAGGGAGCTATAAAGTTTCATTTAGTTGTACATTTGTTCGCTTGAGGCGCTGTTGAATAGGCGTCAGCATCAGTTGATGCTAAGATGGCGACCGCTCAACAGAAAGCTTTTTGTATTATTGAGTACGGCAGAAGTGAATCGACGACAGTTGTTCAGCGTGCATTTCGAACGAAGTATGGTGTTAAACCTCCTGATAGGTGGTGTATTAAACGTTGGTATAAACAGTTTACAGAGAATGGGTGTTTGTGCAAAGGGAAAAGTTCTGGACGGCCGAGAACGAGTGATGAAAATGTAGCACGCATCCAGCAAGCATTTGTTCGCAGCCCAGGAAAATCGACTCGCAGAGCTAGCAGAGAGCTGCAAATTCCACAATCAACTGTCCTACGAAAAAGGTTAGTTATGAAACCTTATCGTCTGAAATTGGTTCAAGCACTGTCTGCAGCTGATAAGATTAAAAGAATCGATTTCTGTGATTTTATCCTTGCTCAAATGGAAACAGATGAATCTTTCGTTTAAAAGATTGTGTTTGGTGATGAAGCAAATTTCCACACTAACGGGAAAGTCACCCGTCACAATGTCTGTATATGGGGCACTGAGAATCCGCGGGAAACAACTCAGTATGAACGTGACTCGCCTAAGGTGAACGTTTTCTGTGCCATCTCAGCCAATAAAGTTTTTGGTCCCTTTTTCTTCGAAGGTGCTACTGTAACTGGACTACAGTATCTGGAGATGTTAGAGAATTGGCTGTTCCCTCGGCTCGAACAAGAAGCACAACAATTAATATTTCAGCATGATGGAGCGCCACCACATTGGCACTTATCTGTCTGTAACTACCTGAACGTCAACTACCTGAGGCGATGGATCGGCCGCCAGGCAGCCCGTGACAGAGCACTTCATCACTGGCCTCCAAGAAGCCCTGATCTTACCCCCTGCGATTTTTTCTTATGGGGGTATGTTAAGGATATGGTGTTTCGGCCACCTCTTCCTGCCACCATTGATGATTTGAAACGAGAAATAACAGCAACTATCCAAACTGTTACGGCTGATATGCTACAGAGAGTGTGGAACGAGTTGGAGTATCGGGTTGATATTGCTCGAGTGTCTGGAGCGGGCCATATTGAACATCTATGAACTTGTTTTTGAGTGAAAAAAAACCTTTTTAAATACTCTTTGTAATGATGTATAACAGAAGGTTATATTATGTTTCTTTCATTAAATACACATTTTTAAAGTTGTGGTATTCTTTTTGAATTACCCTGTATTTCTCTGAGCCGAATCTCCTAATTTTATTATACGTTCAGGTCGTGAGGAAATAATAGGTACACTTTTCGATATCTCAGCAACTCATACATGCCTTAAAAAAACTTAGTAGGAAATTCTTCACGTAGGTACTTCATTTAGAGAGACACACTATATTCAGCTTGTTTAAACAATAATTTTCTTTTGAAATTGTATTTAATGGGCTAATATACAATTGACTCATTATTTTAAAGAAATTCGAAACAGTAAAGTGGAGAAACTATTTGTTGTACCGTATCTCAAAATACCTGACGAATCTCTTGAGTGTTATGTACACCATTCATCGACATAAATTGTTTATTACATGGAAGTGCATAATTCCGTGGAACCAGCAAAACGCAAAAATGTGAAACCGAGACATTACATTCCTTTACTGAAATCTTAACACGCGTAAGAGCCTATTAATTTGAGGGCCGTCTAAAGTAGCAGAAACTGAAACCCGGAAGCGTTAAATTTTTGTCTAAGTGTTAGGCCCCAACAAAAATATGGAGTCTGGATAAAGATTAGAGCATCTTACCTCTATATCAACACCGTTTTCAAGAAACTCTTGGCTTTCCATTGCCACAGTTAAGAAATCGGCAAGTACTGAATCACCAAAGAACTATTCAATATTATTATCTCGTAGAAGGTCCAAATCAACTGCATAAAAGAAATAATTACAAGAAATGACCATTAAAGAAGAGATCATTGTAGATTACTTAGCCTCAGGGGCACTACCAACAAAACGCTTGAGGCACGGCAGTGATATCCTATTTCACTGATCATACACGCTCATCACCACTTAACTTACAGTGTGATGCGTCAATGAAGCGTTGATCTAACACATCCCATGTTTCCTTGCTTTTGATTCGTTTTATCGAAATCCATAATATGTCTCTACCAACCGACGAAAAATCTGGTGATGACAATACGCGTGATATCAGCGACTGCAAAGATCGGGGCCTGTCACATCTCTTTATTTCTCTCTAGTTCTGCAGCTAGATTTTGATCCTTTCTTTCTAGTGGGAAGCTCAACGCCTGTTCCTAGGGGGAAAAGTGCGATGTCTTCACACAGTCCGAAGTAGAGTTCTTTTGCAAGCCAGAAACAAAGTGCATTATCTGTTTAAAAAAAATAACTGGGAGCTCAGAATGCTGTTTGTTAGAAATTTACGACGTGGGAGAAAAGTGCACTAGGAAGGAATCCCATTTGATATCTTGCTAGGTGGGTCGTTAGATAGGTTTTTAGAATAGATATATCGTAGGTTAATATATTAGGGAGCCTTCTGATTGGTTGAGTATTCTTTTACTTGGGGCACACAAGAAACATGAAATTTTTGGGCACTCTGGAGGACAACACGAAAGACAGAGAAGCAGACGCTCAGGGAATAGAGACGTAGAGAGGTCAACATTGTGACTTAGAAGCCACAGCAGGTACAACTGCCGTTACTGGGCAGCCGAAAACCGACACGAATGTGTTGAAAAAGCACAGAGACGTCAGAACGAGACAGTGTAGTGCGGTATCACGTCATCCTAAGTTGTTGATCCTTTTTTTCTGCGAAACACAATGAATGGCGAAAGATACCTGGAAACGCATCACGATCGTGTACGCCCAGTGGTTCCACAACGGAAGGACCCAAAACTTCATTTAATGCAGGACCGAGCAACTGCACATTTGGAAAATGCTTGCTGCGAATGACTGCGTGATCGTTGGATTTGCAGATATGGTGCACATAAATGACCTACCCGCAGCCCTGATCTAACACCTTGGGATTTTTTTGACTTGTGGAAATGGCGAGGTGGTGGGGGGGGGGGGGGGAGGTAGGTAAGGAGAGGGTTGAAAAGAGAAAGCCACGGAACTTGGATGAATTTGAATCAATACGAGTAATATCTGATGTGTTAGCCAATGTTGCAGGCATCAGTATTGTACGTACTAGTTCGTTAAAAAAAAAAAAAAGGTGAAGAATGCTGGAGCTTGTGTGGAAGTTGAAATGATGTACAACACAAAGAGAACCGTTTCTCACAAAAGTAGTTCTTAAAAAATTCGTTGATATATAAATGAATTATGTAAAAAAATAGGGAGTGACTTAGCAGACACGCTGTAGATAGTATACGATGCAAGATTACTTTGTGAATCTCCCTCTTTCTCGTTTTAACAGAGGTACAAACTTTTCATAGCTGAATAGTCTGAGAGTATTCTGAGGACTACCGTTTTTAGTCTGAGAGTGTTCTGAGGAGTACCTTTTTGTACCAGTCTCGATTAATATTTAACAATAAATAGATAGGGAAAAGAAAGTAAAATGTAAGTACGGTATTTTTGGCCGCAGGTCAGCTTTTGGGGATTTAGGTCACCTGGTAGATGTATTTATTTTTTATTTGACTCCACTTCGACGATGTTCACTTCGATAGTGATGAAATAATAATGAGGACACCACCCCCCCCCCCCGCACACACACACACACACACACACACACACACACACACACACACAGTCCCGAGCGCAGAAAATCCCTGACCCGGCCGGGAATCGAAACCAGGACGCCGTGTTCGAAAGTAAGCAACGCTGACCAAAAGACCATGATCTGCTGACGGCACGGCGAAAACAACACAACTCACTGATTGATAGACAAGCTTTAAAAGACTGGTAGGACATGTCAGAAGAATGGAAAAAGTGATAAACACATTAAATGATTTTGGGATACTAGGTAGGTAAAATTAATGAAACGAACTACCAACTTTAACAGCGATACTTAAGTAGATAAAACGTGGAAAGACGAAGAAGATGGAGACAACATTCGCGACTGTTAGTAAATACATACCAGTAATTCTGCATTGAGAGTACAACATTTAGCATAGAGTTAGTGGGAGACAAATAACTTTACGAATTTCTGTCGAGCTACTCGGTAAGAACTCTCAAGATCGACAAGCGCGAAACGTATGTTAAAATCTCGAGTAATACATCTGGAAGTGGAGAATTCTGACTTCATTCGACGTGGAGTCAATGATCAATGCAAATGGTTTCCTTATTCAGGAAACCAAGACCGCCATCTGCTTGGGAAGGGTATGCTCGAACAAGCAGCCGATGGTTCAAAGTGAACTAGGATTGAGCTGAGAGAATCAGCCAGTGGAATGTATGGATCAAAGCGGAGCTGTCACGTAAGACGATTGCAGGAAAGTCAGATGCCAGTCTTAGATTTACTTCGTGAAATGTATTCCACATAAGGAGGTAGCTTACAAAAGCTTTGTTGCACCAGTGTTTGAGTTTCGGTTTTATGGGACATTGAAAAGAAACGTCACAAAGATAAAACAGAAAAGATATATGTAAGAGAAGTACGTTCCGTCGCAGGTTCGTTTTGTGGGCGCGAAAGCGTCACGAAAATACGGGTAGTCACTGGTTTTCAACTGCAAACGCCACAAAAGACGCGCTTTGCATCACGCTGTGGCTTCCTGTAAAAATTAAGAAAGCTTATTTTCCTAGAGGAATCATCCCAATTAATGCTCTCTATGATATATATAGGATATTCGAAAATTCCTTTTACAAACTTGTAGGATTTGTAGAAGGGAGTGAGTACATAACATTTTTAATAGGAACCCTCTTAGTAAACGTAATCCAAGAACGCTATAGAGTGTCAAAGTTATAGGTGCCGGCGCCTGTAAATGTATGTATATGTAGGATGATTCCGTGAAGGTGTTAGAAACTTTGGAGGATGATGGAGAAGGATAAATGTATCAGTTCGAGATAATGGTCACCACACAGGAAACGAACGAGTCTAAAGTTCCGCCGCGCGGAGTGGCCGTGCGGTTTAAGGCATCATGTCACGGATTGGGCGGCCCCTCTCAAAAATGGTTCAAATGGCTCTGAGCACTTAACTTCTGAGGTCATCAGTCGCCTAGAACTTAGAACTAATTAAACCTAACTAACCTAAGGACATCACACACATCCATGCCCGAGGCAGGATTCGAACCTGCGACCGTAGCGATCGCTCGGTTCCAGACTCTAGCGCCTAGAACCGCACGGCCACTCCGGCCGGCGCCGCCCCTCTCGCCGGAGGTTCGAGTCCTCCCTCGGGCATGGATGTGTGTGTTGTTCTTAGCATGTTAGTGTAAGTTGGTTTAAGTAGTGTGTAAGTCTAGGAACCTATGACCTCAGCAATTTGGTCCCTTAGGAATTCATACACATTTGAACATTTGAATCTAAAGTCCCAAGCAAAGTCATTAGGTGCTGTTGTTGCTACGACTGTAGGGTAGGAAACTTTCAGAGCTGATAGTATGGGGCGAAAAATAAAAAACCGTCCAGTAAACATGGACTCTAGAATGCATACCTGAGTATCTATAAGCACTTGTTCACCTTAGTTAGTGTGAAATATATATCCTCTATTGAACAAGTGCACAAAGCTCTCAAGGTATGCATTTTAGAGCCGATATTTACCAAAAACTTTTCCTTAATTTGGTGCATACTACAAACTCTGGAAGTGGCCTACCCTTCAGTTTCAGCAACAACAGGAACGTAAAATGCATTCCCCTGTTAAAGGTATCAAAACTACTAACTGGAGACCCTTACCGCAAATTACTACATTTAGCGGACTGCTTGATTCCTGAAACTTTGTAACATCATCACGGAATCACCCTGTACGTTCATACATTTACAGGCACCGGCGTCTATAACTCTGACGTCGTCGGATGACGTTCCCGTACATGGGTTCCTATTAAAAATATTTTATGCTCACTCCCCTCTACAAGTTGCAGAAGTTTGTAACGGGGCCACGCAGAGTTTCCGCGCTGTTGGAGCCGCGATGTCACTGGCGGCGCGGCCCCTCCCGCAGGAGGTTCGAGTCCTCCCTCGGGCATGGGTGTGTGTGTGTGTGTGTGTGTGTGTTGTTCGTAGCATGCGTTAGTTTAAGTAGTGTGTAAGTTTAGGGACCGATCACCTCAGCAGTTTGGTCCCTTAGGAATTCATACAAACACATTTACAACGGGAACTTCAGATCCCCCATTATTGGTTCAAATGGTTCAAATGGCTCTGAGCACTATGTGACTCAACTGCTGAGGTCATCAGTCGCCTAGAACTTAGAACTAATTAAACCTAACTAACCTAAGGACATCACACACATCCATGCCCGAGGCAGGATGCGAACTTGCGACCGTAGCGGTCACGCGGTTCCAGACTGAAGCGCCTTTAACCGAACGGCCACACCAGCCCCCCCCCCTCCCCCAATTATTTCGAGAGAAAACCGGGAATAGAATATTGGAGGGATTCAACCTTGCACAGTGGCTTACCAACAATTTTATATAGAGCGCAAGAATAGAGACTGGACTAGGGAAGAGGAATTGACAGCGCTAAACGATGTACGCACACGGTGACTCTGCGGAGGCTACATGTAGAAGCAGAATGTATAGTTCTGAATAAAGAATTTTGTGGCATCCAGTGGTTATGGAAGTGTAAAGTGAAGGAATAATACTCCATGAGTGATGACCGAAACATCAATTTTATATTATTTGCATTCGTGGTCTGGAATCTTCGCTGAACTTTCGGGGAACCTCTGAGTCCAACTGGACATAATCAATGAATGAAATAAATGATAAGGGAGGAGTGACATAATTTGTACCGGCCGCTGTGGCCGAGCGCTTGTAGGCGCTTCAGTCCAGAACCGCGCTGCTGCTACGGTCATGGATATGTGTAATGTCCTTAGTTAGGTTTAAGTAGTTCTATGTCTAGGGGACTGCTGACCTCTGATGTTAAGTCCTATAGTGCTTAGAGCCATTTGAACCATTTGAACATAAATTATTAGAAGAGTACATTGTCTCTACCAGCAAGCTACATGCGTACGGAGAATCTGGAAAGCCTTCATCCGTGAAGTCACAGAGTATCTCAGGCAGTTCGACACTATTATAAGAAAGCAGAATATTAAATGACGATGGTCAACAAAACCTGTAATCCTTATTGCTTCTGAAGGAAGTAGAGCAACCTGAATAGTATATCTATGATGTTAGTTGTAATGACGGCGCAAGTCCTTTACAAAGGTTTTTTTTTATATTTGAGTACTCCTCAGCAGAGGGTAACTATACCTCCTCCTTACGTAGCAACCGACGGCTTGTGCGTGCTCGGCCACGGTGGGATTACTGCGCTGCGTGGCCGTCTGTTAAGGGTCGTTTCGTGGCCACCTGTCCCGTGAGGGCACCAGGACACGGAAAGCTCGTTACCGGGGTCCGTCTGAGGCCTCTGGTGGCCGTAGCAGGCCGCTTACGTAATAGCATGCTCACAGTCCTGTGACTTACCGGCTCACTACAATCGACTTCAGACGGATATTTAATTAATAATTAATTATCTGTTTTGATTAGGTGATTGCTACGAGTTACTAATTGTTCTTTACTTTTAGTCTATTTTTAAATATACTGATTGATCTGCTTCTGTTAATACAGTTTGAATTATTTACTTCTGTATTGTGGTATGTAAAACTGTTGTTCCTGAAAATGTGCTTACCGTGAATATCTGCATAACGTAATAATTTATTGTAAATCGATTCACGTTCTACTGTGCGCTTCTACTTGCACGCAATAGGAGGACAAAGACAGTGGGGAGTAGAATGGTATAGTGGAATCAATGTACGTGGGACTACGTGGTTTTTATGTCATTCAGTAAAGTGAAAACTTGAAGGAACAATACTTTTGATTGCTTAAGTAAAAGGGGTAATAAATGAAGTGTTTGTTGGCACACAGCAGTAAAAGGTGAAGTTCTACTGTGGAGATACTGTCGTGTACGGAAAGTTTCTGTGGTGACAGCACTACATGGCGACGTCTCAGGACGGTTCGATAAACATTTTATCGAGCTACCATTTGCTGGATGGTGGATGTGCTGAAGGAAGGCACACTGGAAGACTGAGAAGTTGAAGAGTGGAGAGAAGTAATTTCATACTTAAGATCCACCATCAAGAAAAGATGAGCCGAAAATATTTCTGGAAATGTTAAGGGCGGGTAATATATGAGGCTTCTACAAGTTTCGTAGCTGATGCACCCAACCGATCTAGATGTACGAACGTAGGGAATTTGAAGGAACAGTTTCTGTACAGCATTAATTATTCTTTTAGAAAATGACCTAGAGTGTGTGTGGGCTGTGAATACTGAACGATAATTTACTATCGGAACATTTGAAATGAGCAGTTAATTTACATCTATATCATGTTCCGCAAGCCACGTAATGGTCTGGTGCAGAAGGCCGTTTTGTACCACTAATTGTTCCCTCCAGCCCTGTTCTCTCAAACTGCGCTTGGGAAGAATGGTGGCTGATAAGCCTTTGTTTTACCTCTAATTTCTCGAATTTTCTCGTCGTAGTCTTTGCACGAGACGCATCTGGATAGAAGTAATATGTCGTCCGAGTCTTTCCGGTAAGTGCTCTCTCGAAATCACGACAGTTAATCTCTCCGTGACGCACAGGGCCTCTCTTACAACGTCTGCCAATGCAGTTTCTTGAGCATCTCCGTAACGCTCTCGCTCCGACTAAATAAACCCGTGACAAGCGAGCCGCTCTTCATTGGATCTTCTCACTCTCTTCTATCAGTCCCTTCTTGTAGGCAACCCAGACAGGTAAACAACACTCAAGAATCGGTCGAACAAGCGCCTTATAAGCCATTCTGTCGTGGATGTGTTGTATTTCCTAAAAATTCTTCCTACGAATCTTAGTGTGGCATCTGCTTTTCTAGCAATTTTTAATGTGGCCATTCCACTTAAGGTAGGTACTCTTAGATATTTTACCGTAAATACTGTTTCCAGCGGTTTGTCATCAGTAGTGTAACTGTACAGTAGTGCATCTCTTTTTCATGATAAATTTATTTACGTTCATGGTCAACTGCCATAGCCTGCACAATTTACCAATTCTCCCCGTAGCTTGTTCATTTTCATTAGCTCCCGACCCTCCTGCCAATAATCCAGGAATATTCTCTAATTGGTCATCACTTTCATAATTCTCAACCTCCACACGGCTACGTCTAGTATTTAGCCTAACCATGTTGCTAGCTGGTACTAATCAGTTCACACAAAAAGTTCAGACTATAACTACTCAACACTCCCTACACTAATAGTCACAATTGAAAAACTAGAAGAAAGCTATGAGTACAGATTGCTATAATTGCATGCATCCAGATGCTACTGACTAGTTTTAATTAGAAACCTGGTCGTGTGCATTCGGTTCCTTACCTTACGGTCTATGTCAGATGTAATAAACAGCATTGGTCTGCGATTACTCATTCAGTTTTCCATCAGCTTGCCGTAGTTCCCGTGCGTATCGTACATGAAAAGGAAACGTTTAATGCATTAATTACAATTCACTATTTCTGGTATACATACAGCTAATCAATTACAACAATGGAGATAGGTCGTAGGATTCGAGTTTCGATTTAGGCCCCACGTTGGACGCCAAGTGTAATGTAATAAAATAAAATTTTTTATTGTTTTGTGACAATTTGTGTAATGTAATAAAATAAAATACGAGCCTGACTTCTATAAAAAGGAAACACACATTAATACAATGGCTCAGCATAAAAGAAAAATAACTAATGTAGGACTACAATTAACAGTGTAATATGTTGTTTAATTTAGCCCGACGTGTATAAACACTCAGTAAACTAGCTCAGTTCTCAGGGTAGTTACGTAATCGTCTATAATTAATTGTCCTTTTCTTATTTATCCAACCCTAGACTCGTGAGAAATCGTGTGGTTATTGCGTCAGAGAATATTTGCCAAGTCTGTTCGATTTACACTACTGTAGTACGTAACTTAACGTCGTGATTTCGTCTCGATTCCCCAATATAAGATAACAAGAGTAGCATTTACAAATGAAACCCTATAATTTAACTGGGATCCTGTGACCAGACCTTTTCTGACTGGGATGTTATCTCGTTATATAAAGAAAATCTGTAAATAAAATTGTTAAATTATTAGTAGCTGGCTCCGGTCTCGTGGGATCTGAAATAAAGTTAATAGTCATAACCGACGGCACGTCTCGTAGTTGAGCTAAAAGGAAAATGTTAAAGATTTTTCTAAGATGGCGCCTAACAATGAAAATTCTTTGTTAAGGCCCATATCTACTCAAGACAGTCCAGGTATCAGACGATCAATTAATTGACCACATACACAAATTCTTTTGACGAAATAACCAATATATTTTTCGAGTTTTAAGTACAACTTACATTATAAGCTGGTACAGCAAGATGAGCTTTACACAAGAACGTCCTCTTAGGTCCGAATCCAAGCAGATAAGATAAGCGAATGACAAAGAAAAGATAGTTCATGCATAGAAGCGCAAGAATCCATAGAATAACATGTCCATTGTAGTTCTCTCTCTTCTTCTTTGGCGTACTTGTCGATTATTTACAAAATTTATCTTAATATTTAGTTTACAGTTTCTTAATCCCAAGTCCACCCAGGAGAAACAGTACAATGTCATTGTCTACAGTGCTGTGGATAACATGGGCGAACAGAGCGAGCTGAGTTTCGCAGTATCTCTGTTTGCAGAATCGGTCCTGATTTTTATAGAGGAGTCTTTCACTCTACAAAAAGTCATAATTCTTGAGCATAAAACATATTCTATAATTCTACAACAGATTGACATCAACGATGTATAGGTCTATAATTGTTTGCCTATGCCCTACAGCCCTCCTGAAAAACAGGAGTCACCTGCGCTTTCTTTCAGTCGCTTGGTACGCTTCGTTGCTCAAGCGATCTACAATAAAATACTACTAGAATGGGAGCAAGTTCTTTCGTATAATATTTGTAGAATATTATAACTCATCTGGTCCTGACGCTTTTCCTTTACAAAGCGATTGTCATTATTTTTCAGTTCCATGACTGGCTATCTCAATACCTGCCATTTCCACTATAGAGGAATGTTGCACGAGGATGGGCTGTCAGGTTGCGCCGTATTAAAACTCATCCGAGTTTCCCAAGTGATTTATTAGTTCCAGCTACACTGCACCCCATTCCTCTCAGTCTGCGTCACCAGGTCCCACAATGCTGAGGACACCACTTCATTGTCTGCAAAATGGCTTGGCGCGGAATGACTGCCTCAGCAACCCATGCAGCACACTGCTGTGTGTTGGCCTTGTACAGCCACAGAGTTCTGTTGACATCAGGATGCGCCGGCAGTTGACTCAGTGGTCTCCATCCCTGCCGCTTCAGCTCTGCCCACTGGGAGCTACAAGGTGGCTCACAACAAGCTTCCTCATCATCATCACGGTGACAACAAGCACCCACAATCTGGCGTCTGAATCTGCAGCCCTCGCCTCAGGGTGCATCTGGTGTGTGTTGAGAGCCAACAAGACTGCCCGCAGTAGTTGAGCCATGGCGTGGCCCGCCGCGGGCTTGCTGCAGACACCATGTTGGCCTCAGAGGGTCGAACCAGCGACCTGCCATGGACTGGAATGCTGGCGCCCCATCTGCTGCTGCATGTAGCTGGTGATGTGTGACACCCCACCATCTCAAAGAGCTTTCACACTTGAATGCCTTGTTAGTTAACCGGCACCTATTTATATGCAGCTGTGCGTCTCTGTTTTGCTAACGTGCTGCTCTGAGTCATGCACTCATAACATCTGGGTTGGGCCAGTGGGGCCCATCTGTCTGTAACTTGCGCCATGCACACCACTGTGTTTACTCTTTTCAGCGGGTCTGCAGCCCTGTGGCCTTCATTCTACTTCGCAACTGCTGGCAGCGTAAATTAATGTCAACAGGCCTGAGCCTGGCTTTAACTAGTGCCCTCAGAAATATTGCACCGAAGCTAACCTTTTTCCCATCTTAAACGGTGGTGCCGCTACACCACATTCGTACAATGATTGAAATAAGGGACAGTGTTACACTTTTCCACATAGAAACAATTTCAGGAAACTTAGTTCAGTATTTTGTCCTTCTCTCTGTGATCTTTCGTTTCAGTGACAGTATGGTCACCGAGTGATGACTAGATGATTTTTACCCACTTACTGATTTTACATATGACCAAAACCTCTTAGGGTTTTTACTCAGATTGTTGTGGTCTGAAGACAAATTTAAACAGCAAAAGAAAAGGTTAAGTTTAAATTCCTGTAATCCACTCAGATTTTTTTGAGCAAATATATATTTAACTCTATCTATTCAACTTTATCTATATTCAGCTGTTCAACTTTCACCTGCCAGAAAGCTTTGTGTTATCACTATACCAGACTGAATATTTCGCGTAATTAGACTTGTAGTACCTCTCGTTGTTAAATCTCTCTGCTTACAGCCGGTTACATTAAAACATCTCCTGAAGCATCAAGTCAGTTTTGAACTTCTAATGAACTGATAATGTCTCTCACCAGGATAAATAATAACTATGTTTGTGTCAGTAATGCGACAGATCGCTCATCACCGCCAACTGTTTGTTACTATTTTGCCAGTAAGTCCCCTAAAATTTTTTCGTTATCGTTACTCCCCAAACTTCATGACACCATCGATAGTTGCGGTATGAAGGGAATTCTGCTCTTATCCTGTCGTCGTCTGCTGCAAATGGTGGCCCTCAGCTGACATTTTCCAAATTTTGTAGAAAATTATTACACACAAACATCTTGCTCCTGAATGGCATCGGATGTGGAATACTAGTTTTAAATAAGCCACACGGAATCCTGGATGGGATTTGACTTTCCATGAGAAACAAGACTGTCGTAACAAAGCGTCCATGCCAGTTTGTATTTCTTTGTTTTCTGCATGAGCATTTGTTAGTTAACTCACTTCTCTTAAAGCTTCGTACTGTTGCGGCCTGAGAGCTGAGGTCGCGTTGTGATTGGGAGACAGGTCGCAGAGTGTAGGTGAGTGATCCAGTTTATGCCCGGAGGTGTCAATGACACAGTGGTATCTGCAATAATATTATTTATGATGCTGAGTTTACAAAATTATCGAGGGCACAGTGACAGTCGGCACTCGGATGAAAGTGCGTGCCTCGAAAATGTACTCATGCCTCGTCACTGAGACGTGATATCGTCCCTCAGCTCAGTGACCCACGGCCACATAATGTGCTGGCAACAGCTGGGGTATGAAAATATGTTATCTAGCAAGACGTTTTTCAATACAGTGCGCCTATCATTTCAGGGCTGTCGTAAAGAGCACATCCTTCATTCGGGTGAGGGCAGCCAACAGAGGTCCAGGTCTTCGGTTGATGTGTAGATTAAGCTATGGTCATCCACCATGGACTGACCAAAATTGCAGCCACGAGGCCACGCAACGTGGGTAGATGCCGAGATGGTAGCTTGCAGATCATCCGCAATGACCTGTACTGGAGGAAGTAGGAAATTTGTGATAGGGTCTGATGGGACCAAACTGCGGAGGTCTTCTGTCCCTAAGATTACACACTACTTAATCTAGCTTAAACTGATTTACGCTAAGGACAACATACACACCCATGCCAGAGGGAGGACTCGAACCTCCGACGGGGTAAGCCGCGCGGACCGTGACAAGACGCCTCAGACCGCGCGGGTACCCTGCGCAGCTGTTCTGGAGGAGGGGTGTGTGGCACACCAGTCTTTTCGACCATGAGGTCCCAGTGGACAACAACGGGAGGCTATCGCGGTGGTGTGCGTCGGTTGGCTGTGTTGTGGTGCTGAAGTCAGGAGCCAGATCATCATTGATCAGAATCTCGTGAATTCTCATTAGACTGTCATTCTCTCCGTCATAAGGACAGAATGGCAGCATAACTGAATGTGTGTTGGAGCTCTGAAAGCCTCGTTATTTAAAGAGCCGACCCTGCACGCTCTGACTGCATGAGCGCCATAGGTTATCGGTCCTGTCAGACCTCCTTGCCATGCTTTGGTGATTCTGAGTTGCCAAGCTCTAGCATTTCTGCCTACGTTTGATTTTTCTGTGGCGCACTGGACTTTGCATATCTCCTTTGAGTTTGTGTGACAACACTCGCCCCGCTCCCCGACGGCTGTTAAATCTGCGGAACGCCTTGTTGACATTCCAACTGGCTAAATTTCTTTGCTCGAATGGCTCTGAGGACTTCTAAGGTCATCAGTCCCCTAGAACTTAGAACTACTTAAACCTAACTAATCTAAGGACATCACACACATCCATGCCCTAGGCAGGATTCGAACCTGCGACCGTAGCGGTCGCGCGGTTCCAGACTGTAGCGCCTAGAACCGCTCGGCCACCCCGGCCTGCAAATTTCTTTGTTCTTGACAAGCCTGGTAGTACTTTAAAAAATTTATATATGTACTATACAATTATTCTGCTGAACTACAGTCCTCACAATGTTGGGCCAGCAGCAGATTTTCCTGCCCAGTTCGGACAAGTCCAGAGGGTGGGTACGCTCCAACGTTAGGCGGGTGATGGAGTCCCTCGGGGGTATAGCACTCACGGCGGGAAAGAAAGCCAGTGTGCACACGGTATGTTAGTCCCTTTGCATGGGTAGGGGTGGGTGGGGCTATCGAGTGCACTGAGTGTAACCGGTTGCATCTAGTGGCACATATCGGCATGAAAGACGCGTGCCGCTTGGGTTCTGAGGGCATTCTCGGCTGATTTCGTGAACGCAACTAGCATCGCACGCAGGGTGCAGACTATCTACTTGTAGCATCGTACCCGCGGTTGATCGCAATCCTCTGGTTTGAAGCAGAATGGAAGGTCTATACAAGAGGCGCAGACGACTGTGCGACGGTATCTGATGTGAATATCTCGACTTCCACTATCGGGTAACAGGCCAGGCCTGCAAGACACGCAGGAAGTAGCTACTAGGGTAGCGGAGTACATGTGGCGTGCACATGGGCTTTCTTAGGTCAGAGACATCCTCCCTTGAGATCAAAACGATTTGCCTGATAAAATAGCCACAATTACCTCAGATAACGTTCGTCGTTGCAGATCGGAGATTCAAGAGGTTAATATGATTTTAGGAAACTTCAGGAGCATGCAAGGAAAATTCAAAGAATTATTATCGCTTACTGAAGGTTATAGTGCACAGGTCACATCAGAAACAGGAAGTTGATTGGAAACGTACGTTAATGACAACGAAATCTAAAGTTTAGCTTGGAATATTTGCCGTAAACATTGGTTAGACACCAGTGCTGGAGGCGTGTTTATTGTGGAGACGTGTTTATTGCAGTAACGAATTCGATAAATTATAGTGATATTATAAAGGATTCTAATTGTGAATTAATATGGGTGAATTTAAGCATCAAAAATCGGACAAAAATGGTAATAGTATGCTTGTATATAACGCCTGGGTCAGGAGCTCTAGTGGTAGAGCGCTTCTGACAGAACTTGCAAAATATAGTTAGTAATTTTCCTGATCATGCCATTGTAATGGAGAGTGACTCCAACTTCTCAGGTATAGGCTGGAAGTGTCATGGTATCAAAACCGGTGCCAGAGACATGGATTCGTGTGGCATTGTTCTGGATGCGTTGTCCGAAAATTGCTTTGAGCAGATAGAGAACCAACTCGTGAGGGTAACGTCTTAGGGCTCCTGGCAACAAACCGACCTGAACTTATCGAATCAGTTTACGTGGAGAATGGTAACAGTGATCGTAAGGTTGTGATAGCACCTATTACAACGGGTCCTACAAAGAATGTTAAGAAAGGTAGAAAGGTAGTTTTGCTTAGCATGAATGACAGGATATAAATTTCAGAGTATTTAATCCAGCAGCGCCAAATTTTTGGTCATGTGGAGAAAAAAAAGAGAATTCTAAGGCAAGGTCTTACAGAATGGGCAAGACACACCATGATTTAATAGCTGTGTTAGAAAACAGCTGTGTAAACAAACTGCATCTCAGATTCAAGAGGCAACAAAAGCTGAACGAAGCGAAAATGGGTGGAGGAGAGCAATGACAGAAGCGTTCAATGACTTTGAAAGTAAAATAAGGGACAGTGTTACACTTTTCCACATAGTAACAGTTTCAGGAAACTTAGTTCAGTATTTTGTCCTTATCTCTGCGATCTTTCGTTTCAGTGACACTATGGTCACCGAGTGATGACTAGATGATTTTGACCCACTTACTGATTTTACATATGACCAAAACTTCTTAGGATAGTAAAAAAATTCAGTTATTAACACAATCCTCCATTAACATTAACGACAGTCACAATAGTTTCGATTACTGCTAGTTTCCCTCGGAAGTGTGGTAATTACCTGTGGTACCCGGTAGATAGAGTAAAAAGAAGATTCCGAAGTATTTTTTCCATGAAAATGCAGGCAGCGTCTTTACTCGTGGTTGGAAGCTGAGAAATCGCCCAGTAAGCGACCATCAGCCCTATGACAGAAGCTGACACTGCATACTTCGTTCAGGCCGACTGCAGCATTAGCAGTTCGCCACTTACGGTGACCCACGCCCTTGCTGCACAGCGAAGCGGCGATAGTGTGTGATGGCGGCGCGTATATTAAACTTACGCCGAATTTGGATGTCTCTCCCACTCACCACCTTCCATCGTCATCCGTCGTACAACCATGACGGTTGCTTATGTAGTCCTGAAATTTATGACACTGATCTGCTTTCCATGTAGTCCTTATTCAGTCCGCCAGAGTCTCAGAAACGCTGGTGTACTGATCCTCGTGGGATAGAAAGACCTCCAGGTCCTACCATCAGCGACAGAGGCAGACTGTAGTGTCGAACTCTGTGATTGGTGATTAGGGTGTGGTAGCCATCTCTTCCAGCAGCGGCTGTTGTTCGCGGCATGCAGGAAACCTACAACAGACTTGTGCCAGACGTCAATGCGCTGGAATCAGCAAATAGGGTGCGAATGTCATGTACACCTTCGATTCGTCGTTCTTCCATCGATCAGCTGAAGTATTTCTTTTGTTACCCGTGGTTTTTCACAGTGACTTTCCTTGTACCTATGTGTTTCTTTCCAACTTCTGTGATTGCCCATTTTAGACATGTCCATTCCTCTTCAACTGAACTGCCTACTGGGCTATTCCTTATCGCAGTATATGTTGCCTTGGAGAATTTCAAGCGTATATCCTCATTCAATAGGAACTTACGTATCTCATTTATTTGCACATTTATTCTTCCTGACTAGTCTCCTAAACTTCGCCATACTCTTCATGATCACTAAATTATGATCAGAGTCTGTATCTGCGCCTGGGTACGCCCTACAATCCAGTATCATTACTGAGAAATAATGCGAAGAGAATGAAGTGGTTGGGAAGAAGGAGGAAGAAGAGATGCAGTTGGAACCCAATGATAATAGAGAAATACAGAGGAGCAAGATAAGGCTATGAATATGGACGAGATCCAAGTGGAAGACGAAGAATTTAGGAGAAGTCAGGATAAGAGAGTGAATGAGGAATGGCAGCAGAGAGAAATTAACAAACCAGAATAAGCAGTAATGCAGAGAGGAGCTGTAACGATGGAGGAGAGAAACGTAGAGAAGTCTGTAGGTAGAAAAGAAAAGGAGTGGAAGCTTGACGGGAAAAAGATAAACAGATTTTTGAAGGAGGAGATGAAGATGACAGCAGCCAGTAGTAACAAGTGGGAGAAGACTCCATGGACGAAGGGGTTGAGGACACCATTTTGAAGATGGAAGAAAGGAAGAAAGTTATGTTGGAGATTACGAAAAAAGAAATATGAAGACCGACGAGGCCCCAATGTATGCTATGAACCCAGAGGACGATGAAGGTACATGTAGTAAAAATATACAGAGTAACGTAGATGGTTTCCGGGTAGAAGAAGACTTTACTAAGAAAGAGAAAGGGGGAGAGAGCATAGAAATCAGACAATAAGAATGATGACAAGTTGATGGTTGGAGTGCTGACACATTATCTGCGTATCCAGTAATGCTGGCAACTAACGGGTTATACATGTGTATTATATCAACCTGTACCTGTCACAATGAAGCGTTGAAACTGGTAGCGACAAAATAAATTAAGATCATAAGGATGTCTGTAGGCGTTTTTATCTTTTGTCACGACAGTAAACGGCCGTTGTCCCAGAGACCTCCTGCTAAAAGGATGGACATAGAAAAGATATCAGATTTACGATGGAAGTGGAGAAGGACGGCTGCCTGGCATTTCTCGACTTCGTGGTCAGTCGGTAAGTGGACGGATCATTGGGGAATTTCATTTACCGTACGCCCACACATAGAGACCTGTATTTGCAGGCGTCCAACTACCACCACCAATTACAACCTGTGGGCGTCCTTCGAATGTTGGTGCACCGAACACAAATTTTGTCTGATGCAGACAGCCTTGCAGAGGAGCTGGAACAGCTAAAATCAGTTTCGGAGATAATGGATATTCCTCACATCAGATAAGCACAGGTTTAAGCATAAGAAACGTGACCACCAATAAAATAAAGAGGAGAATGGACGTTTCAAGCATAGGGCAGTATTTCGTCGGAATTAGGTATAACCTTAGGGAAACATCGTGTCAAAGTAATCATCTGCCCACCCAAAAGTTGTTTTCTCGATTCGGCAAAAGACAATTTGAGACTGAGGAGGGCTAGAATCTGCAGAATACCTTTCCCATATGGCAAAGCCTACATTGGTGATACAAAATGCACAATGCGTAGAAGATACGTTGACAATGGTCACCACATTCGCCTTTCGCAGCCCAGTAAGTCAGCCACAGCCCTTCACTGGATCTCCATGGGACATTGCATGTTTTAATCCACCACGGGTCTCTTAACCTCAACGAAATCTTTCTGGGATTTAATTATTAAAGAATCGGTCGAAATCCTTTTAGCGGAAGATTTTATTAACCATGTTGGTGGCATTCAACTGCCGATTTCTTCAGTATCTTCAGAAAGAAAGTATTTATGAACAATGATACGTCTAGCGACAGCTAATTTTACTTATTTTCACATCCGAATTTTAGCTTCACGAGTGCGCGTTCTGACAGAGAGCGCGAACATAGTATCACCATTAGATATTCGCCTGCGCAACGTGGAGGAGTAGTATTGGAAGAGGGCTCGAAACTCGACAGATGTCGCCCACGTAGCGGCTGCCATTGGTCATGCGCCTCCGCGCCAATTTTTGGTACAAAGTTAGTGGCGTGAACTAGCAACCTCCAGTGCAAAAGACTCTCCTGAAGATTGTTGGGACGTTTTCAGCACAAATATCGTGTCAAGAAGTTGATGTGATCTGACTGAAATCCCGAAACTTCATGAAGTACTCCGTAGCATTGACTTTTTACTTAGCTTGCAATGCCTGCGGATCTCTCGCGGAGCGCCAAGTTCCGAGTAACTGGAAAAAACCGTAGGCGACTCCTTTATATAAGAAGGGTAAAGGAAGAAAAGCGAAAAATTACAGACCAATATCATTAACATCGTTTGCGCACGTTTCTAGAACATATTCTGAGTTCGAATACAATACATTTCCGGTTCTAGACCCTTCAGTCTGGAACCACGTTGCTGCTACGGTCGCAGGTTCGAATCCTGCCTCAAGCACGGATGTGCGTGATGTCCTTAGGTTACTTAGGTTTACGTAGTTCTAAGTTCTAGGGGACTGATGACCATATAAGTTAAGTCCCATAGTGCTCAACCCATTTTTTGGACAAGTTGAGCAGCAACCTGCGGGTGTTTGCTGATGATGCTGTGGTGCACAGGAAGACGTCGAAGAAGAAAGATTGTAAGATGATACAATATCACTTAGTCATAGTTTCTAGTTAGTGAAGCGAACGGCAGCTGGCACTCACGTACAAAAATATAAGTTACTTCGAATGAGTAGGAAAAGCAAACCTGTAATGTTTTGATTGAGCATAAGTAGTGTCCTGCTTGACACAGTAATGACATTTAAATATCTGGGCGGAACGTTGCAAAGCGATCTCAAAAGGAACGAAAATGTGAGGTTTGTGGTAGGTAAGGCGAATTGTTGATTTCAGTTTTGTTGTTGTTGTTGTTGTGGTCTTCAGTCCTGAGACTGGTTTGATGCAGCTCTCATGCTACTCTATCCTGTGCAAGCTTCTTCATCTCCCAGTACCTACTGCAACCTACATCCTTCTGAATCTGCTTAGTGTATTCATCTCTTGGTCTCCCTCTACGATTTTTACCCTCCACGCTGCCCTCCAATGCTAAATTTGTGATAACTCGATGCCTCAAAACATGTCCTACCAACCGATCCCTTCTTCTAGTCAAGTTGTGCCACAAACTTCTCTTCTCCCCCATCCTATTCAATACCTCCTCATTAGTTACGTGATCTACCCACCTTATCTTCAGCATTCTTCTGTAGCACCACATTTCGAAAGCTTCTATTCTATCGTCCATGTTTCACTTCCATACATAGCCACACTCCATAGAAATACTTTCAGAAACGACTTCCTGACACTTAAATCTATACTCGATGTTAACAAATTTCTCTTCGTCAGAAGCGCTTTCCTTGCCATTGCCAGTCTACATTTTATATCGTCTCTACTTCGACCATTATCGGTTATTTTACTCCCTAAACAGCAAAACTCCTTTACTACTTTAAGTGTCTCATTTCCTAATCTAATTCCAACAGCATCACCCGACTTAATTTGACTACATTCCATTATCCTCGTTTTGCTTTTGTTGATGTTCATCTTATATCCTCCTTTCAAGACACTGTCCATTCCGTTCAACTGCTCTTCCAAGTCCTTTGCTGTGTCTGACAGAATTACAATGTCATCGGCGAACCTCAAAGTTTTTACTTCTTCTCCATGAATTTTAATACCTACTCCGAATTTTTCTTTTGTTTCCTTTACTGCTTGCTCAATATACAGATTGAACAACATCGGGGAGAGGCTACAACCCTGTCTTACTCCCTTCCCAACCACTGCTTCCCTTTCATGTCCCTCGACTCTTATAACTGCCATCTGGTTTCTGAACAAATTGTAAATAGCCTTTCGCTCCCTGTATTTTACCCCTGCCACCTTCAGAATTTGATAGAGAGTATTCCAGTTAACATTGTCAAAAGCTTTCTCTAAGTCTACAAATGCTAGAAACGTAGGTTTGCCTTTTCTTAATCTTTCTTCTAAGATAAGTCGTAAAGTCAGTATTGCCTCACGTGTTCCAACATTTCTACGGAATCCAAACTGATCTTCCCCGAGGTCGGCTTCTACCAGTTTTTCCATTCGTCTGTAAAAAATTCGCGTTAGTATTTTGCAGCTGTGACCTATTAACCTGATAGTTCGGTAATTTTCACATCTGTCAACACCTGCTTTCTTTGGGATTGGAATTATTATATTCTTCTTGAAGTCTGAGGGTATTTCACCTGTCTCATACATCGTGCTCACCAGATGGTAGAGTTTTGTCATGACTGGCTCTCCCGAGGCCATCAGTAGTTCTAATGGAATGTTGTCTACTCCCGGGGCCTTGTTTCGACTCAGGTCTTTCAGTGCTCTGTCAAACTCTTCACGCAGTATCTTATCTCCCATTTCGTCTTCATCTACATGCTCTTCCATTTCCATAATATTGTCCTCAAGTACATCGCCCTTGTATAAACCCTCTATATACTCCTTCCACCTTTCTGCCTTCCCTTCTTTGCTTAGAACTGGGTTGCCATCTGAGCTCTTGATATGCATTCAAGTGGTTCTCTTCTCTCCAAAGGTCTCTTTAATTTTCCTGTAGGCAGTATCTATCTTACCCCTAGTGAGACAAGCCTCTACATCCTTACATTTGTCCTCTAGCCATCCCTGCTTAGCCATTTTGCACTTCCTGTCGATCTCATTTTTGAGACGTTTGTATTCCTTTTTGCCTGCTTCATTAACTGCATTTTTATATTTTCTCCTTTCATCAATTAAATTCAATATTTCTTCTGTTACCCAAGGAATTCTATTAGCCCTCGTCTTTTTACCTACTTGATCGTCTGCGGCCTTCACTTTCGGTTTATCGGAGGAAATTTGGGAAAGTGAGGTTCATTTGTAAAGAAGAATGCATAAATGACGCTAGTCTGTCTTGTTCTTGAGTAATGCGCGAGTGCTTGGGATCCGCACCAGGTCCGATTATAGGAAGACATCGAAGCAGGCGGGCTGTTATACAAGCAGGCTGTTATACAGGATGCTCCATTGATCGTGACCGGGTCAAATATCTCACGATATAAGCGTCAAACTAAAAAACAACAAAGAACAAAACTTGTCTAGCTTGAATGGGAAAACCAGATGGCGCTATGGTTGGCTCGCTAGATGGCACTGCCATAGGTCAAACGGATATCAACTGCGTTTTTTATAAATAGGGAACCCATTTTTTATTTAATATTCGTGAAGTACGTAAAGATATATGAGTGTTTCAGTTGGACTACATTTTCGCTTTGTGATACATGGCGCTAAGTACCTGGCATCACGTAACATTCCGCTAGTGCGGATGGTATTTGCTTCGTGATACATTACCCGTGGTAAAATGGACCGTTTACCAATTCCAGAAAAGGTCGATATCGTGTTGATGTATGGCTATTGTGATCAAAATGCCCAACGGGCGTGTGCTATGTATGTTGCTCGGTATCCTGGGCGACATCATCCAAGTGTCCGGACCGTTCGCCGGACAGTTACGTTATTTAAGGAAACAGGAAGTGTTCAGCCACATGTGAAACGTCAACCACGACCTGCAACAAATGATGGGGCCCTAGTAGGTGTTTTAGCTGCTGTCGCGGTTACTCTGCACATAAGTAGCGGACAATTTACGTGGGGAATCGGGAATTTCAAAAACGTCGGTATTCAGAATTCTACATCAACATCGATTGCACTCGTACCATATTTCTATGCACCAGTAATTGCATGGCGACGACTTTGAACGTCGTGTACAGTTCTGCCACTGGGCAGAAGAGAAATTACGGGACGATGACAGATTTTTTTCACGCCTTCTATTTAGCGAGGAATCGTCATTTGCCAACAGCGGTAACGTAAACCGGTATAATATGCACTATTGGGCAACGGAAAATCCACGATGGCTGCGACAAATGGAACATCAGCGACCTTGGCGGGTTAATGTATGGTGCGGCATTATGGGAGGAAGGATAATTGGCCGCCATTTTATCGATGGCAGTCTAAATAGTGCAATGTATGCTGATTTCCTACGTAATGTTCTACCGATGTTACTACAAGATGTTTCACTGCATAACAGAATTGCGATGTACTTACAACATGATGGATGTCCGGCACATCCGCGGTTGAAGCGGTAATGAATAGCATATTTCATGACAGGTGGACTGGTCGTCGAAGCAGCATACGATGGCCAGCACGTTTCACCGGATCTGACGTCCAGGGATTTCTATCTGTGAGGAAAGTTGAAGGATATTTGCTATCGTGATCCACCGACAACGCCTGACAATATGCGTCAGCGCATTGTCAGTGCATGTGCCAACATTACGGAAGGCGAACTACTCGCTGTTGAGAGGAATGTCGTTACACGTATTGCCAAATGCATTGTGGTTGACGGACATCATTTTGAGCATTTATTGCACTAATGTGGTATTTACAGGTAATCACGCTGTAACAGCATGCGTTCTCAGAAATGATAAGTTCACAAAGGTACATGTATCACATTGGAACAACCGAAATAAAATGTTCAAACGTACCTAGGTTCTGTATTTTAATTTAAAAAACCTACCTGTTACCAAATGTTCGTGTAAAATTGTGAGCCATATGTTTAGGACTATTACAGCGCCATCTATCAAGAATCGAAAATAGTAATCCAACTAAAACATTCATATTTCTTAACGTACTACACGAATATGTAATAAATAATGGTGGTTCCTATTTTAAAAAAAACGCTGTTGATATCCGTTTGACCTATGGCAGTGCCATCTGGCGGGCCAACCATAGCGCCATCCGGTTTCCCCCTTCAAGCTAGACAAGTTTCGTTCTTTGTAGGTTTTTCGTTTGACGCTTATTTCGTGAGATATTCGGCCCGGTCACGATCAATGGACCACCACGTAATTTTACCCGTAGTTTTCACCAACACGAAAGTGTTAAGGAGATGCTTCGGGAGTTCAAATGGGAATTCCTAAAGTGAAGACGACATTCTTTTCGAAGAACACTACTGCAATACTGAAAAAATTTAGAGAAACGGCATGTGAAGCTGACTCCAGGTCTATCCTACTGCCGCCAGCAAACATAACATGTAAGGACCACGAAAATAAGATACGAAAATATATAGGTCATCCTGAGGGTTACAGTAGTAGTGGTAGTATGGTATTCTGCCTTACGGCAGGTCTTGTGATGGGTTAAGCCTCTTCCACTTTTGTCTGTCCATAGCAAGTCTTTTCATTTCTGAGTATTTGTCTCCTTTTATACTGTGCAGTATTTGATAACTTCTTTTTCCTCTTCCCCTTTTTCCCGCCACCATTCCTTCTATTCCTTCCTACAATAAACAGTCTCTCCTCAAACAATATCCAATTCAGTTCCGTTAGCGCTTTCTGATAACTTTCAGCGTGTTTCTTTCTTCTCCAACTCTTCTTAATACTTCTTTATTCCTTACTCGGTCTTTCCATTTCACTTTTTTCACTCTTCTCCATATCCACATTTCTAGTGCCTCCAATCTTCTTTTAGCTTCCTTCCTTATGCTCAGGTCACCACACCATATAGTACAACGCTACAGGTGTAACATTTGGCAAGTCTTCTCCTCAGATCTTTGTTTAGTGGTCCACAAAGTAATTTCTGTTTCCTCTTGAATCCTTCTTTTTCCATTGCAATTCTTTTCCTAATTTCTGTTGGGCAATACATATCATCCAATATTACACTTCCCAAGTAATTAAAGTTATTCACCTGCTGTATATCCTCTCCCCCAGTTTTCATACGGTATTTTCTCCCCTTTTCTCCAGTTACCACGCATTTTGTTTTCTTCTTCTTAATCTTCATTCCATATTATACTAATTTTGTGTTTAGATCATCTAACATTTCTTCCACCTCCCTTGCATTCTCTGCCATCACAACCATGTCATCTGCAAATCTTATACACTCCACTCTCCGACCCGCTATACAAGCTTATAGACAATTGTTTTTCCCTCAATATGTCTGATGTAATAGAGGAAGAAACTGGAGTCGATGGGAATGACTGAGGGGATCCAGTATTGGAGCCAGAATTAGAAAGAGCTCTGTAAATTCTGAAGTCAAATAAGGGAGAACAGGTAGATAACGCTCCAAAGGAATTTATATAATTATTGGGCGAAGTAGTAACTGAACGATTATTCAAGATGGTGTGTGGAATCTGTGAGAATTGCGGCATACCATCAGACTTTCGGAGAACTATCATCCACACAGTTCCGAACGTAGATGGTCCATGAAAGTGCGAGAACTATCGCACAGTTAGCTTGACAACTCATGTATCCAAGTTGCTGACCAGAATAATATATTGATGAATGAGAAGGAAACTGAGGATCCGTTAGATGATGATCAGTATGTCTTTAGGAAAGGTAAAGGCACCAGACAGACAGTTCCGACGTTGTGGTTGATGATGGAAACAAGACTAAAGAAATGTCATGACAGTCCCATACGCTATGCCGGCCTAAAAAAGCATTCGACAACGTCAAATGGTGCGAAATGTTCGAACTTCTGATAAGAACAGAAGTAAGCTATTGGGAAAAGCGGGTAATATGCCAGATGTATAAGAAGTGAGAGTGATCAATAAGAGTGGAAGACCTAGAACGAAGTGGTCGGAATAAAAAGGGTGTAAGACTGGGATAATATCTTCCTCCCCCTGCTGTTCAAACCATACATCGAAGATGCAATGAAGGAAACGAAAGAAAGATTCAACGACGGGATTAAAATTCGGTGTGAGTTGATATCAAAATGGTTCGAATGGCTCTGAGCACTATGGGACTTAACATCTGAGGTCATCAGTCCCCTATAACTTAGAACTACTTAAATCTAAATAATATAAGGACCTCATACACAACCACGCCCGAGGCAGGATTCGAACCTGCGACCATAGCGGTCGCGCGGTTCCAGACTGAAGTGCCTAGAACCGCTCGGCCACACCGGCCGGCAGGTTGATGTCAGTGATAGGATTCGGATGACGTTGCTTTCCTTAGTAATGAGAAGAAGAACCACAGGATCTCTCGGTTGGAGTGAAGAGTGTAATGTGTGTAGAATACGGATTGAGAGTAAACTGGAAGAAGACAAAGGTAATGAGATAGAGGAGAAATGAGAATAGTGAGAAACTTAACATCAAATTTGGTGGTCACGAAGTAGACGGAGTTATGGGATTATGCTAGCTTGGGAGCAAAATGACCGATTAATGACGAAGCAAGGAGGACATAAGAAGCAGACTAGCCTAGGCCAAAAGGACACACTCCTAGCAAAGAAAAGTCTACTACTATCAAACATAGGCCTTAATTTAAGGAAGACCGTTCTGAGAATGTACGTTTGCTGCACAGCATTGAATGGTAGTGCATCATGGTCAGTTGGAAAACCGAGACATTCGAAGCATCTGAGATGTGATGCCAGCGAAGAATGTTGAAAATAAGGTGCTACGATAATATAGGGAATGAGGACATTCTCCACAGAATCGTAGAAGGGAGCAATATACGGAAAACACAGACAAGAAGAAGGGGTAGTATTGTAGGACTTGTGTTAAGACGTTAGGGAGCAACATCTATTGTACTACAGGCAGCTGAGGATGCTACAGACTGTAAACGAAGGCATAGATTGGAAGCCGTCCAACAAATAATTAATTGCTTAGGTCGCAAATGCTACTCTGAAATGAAAATGTTAACGCTGGAGGGGTATTCATGGTGATATGCATCAAACCCGTCGAAAGACTGATGGCCTGGAAAACAAAGAAACGTTGTAGTTGGAGAAACTTCTCGAAAACATTTTTTGGTACTAAGACAACAAGAAATGTGCTTTTCTTAAGGCTGGGCCGCATTACCACAATTTACAGGGTGTCTGTATTATTTTGAGACAACTATGTGGCTTGAAAATGACGCATCGCGCAAAAATCCTGTAAGTGGAAACTTAGTACTAGTAAAGAAGACATCTATCTGTGCTACAACTGGCCAGCTCCTAACCAACCATAATGTGTGGTCGGGCTCAAATTTCTATTTTAAAAATGGAATCTCCCAATTTTTCTGCGTATTTGGATTCTACGCCAATAAATTAATACAGTTTCGTGGGGGAATGGGCTGTTTTTGGAATTAAGAAGTGATGCATCTGATTCTACATTTCAGTTTTACGTAACTACAAACCTTTGATTTCTAACGCTTGATGTCTATGTCCGAAATTCATTTTAGTGTTACAAATTTGATTGTACATTACCATACAGTTAACCATCTCAAGGTCGGACTAGAAACTACGTTTAGTGTGATCCAGGAAAAACGACCTGGATGTAATAGGTTTCTGTCCCTATAAGGATTCTTGATATCGGCGAGTCGGCTCGTATCTCACCACGTGTGCTCGATTTCTGTGCGTCCACTTCCCTCTCACCATTGAGGTGCTTGATTTCTTTGAGTATCCATGACACGTACGTCTATCACAATCGCTTCATGGACATTTTACTTCGTTACAACTTCGTTGTGGTATGAATTCCCCCTGAAGCGCGTAGCCGCCAGCGTGAGAGGTACTGCAGGTGGGTGGAGAGAGCTACCACCGAACCCATTCTGTTGGTTTGGGGATTCACCACTGTAAACAGAAAATACGTTACCATAAAATTACCTTATTTCTCAGAAGTATTAATGTCTAGCCATGTCATTTGTACTGCACAAGTGAGAGATGAGTCACTCTATTACTATTTTTAAAATTCAAGGCTACTCTATAATGTTGATTTTACACCCATTTCTGTGAGGCGACAGGAAATTATCAACATTACCAGGCACTAATGGGAGCATGAACGTTACGGGAACTTTATAGTGGCTCAACTTAGAATAGTATATTCTGGAGTTGAGAACAAGCAGGCAGTTTGGTCGTTTAAAGTAAATCTTGCAGTGGACTTTTGGGACTTGCAAGCCACGGACAGCTAATAGGAAAAGGAACAACTCGAAGCACTTACTGGAGACAGAACGCTGGTCCCAAGAATTTCTGCGACCGGAGTGGCCGAGTGGTTGTAGGCGCTACAGTCTGGAACCGCGCGACCGCTACGATCGCAGGTTCGAATTCTGCCTCGGGCATGGATGTGTGTGATGTCCTTAGGTTAGTTATGTTTAAATGGTTCTAAGTTCTAGGGGATGGCCTCAGAAGTTGAGTCCCATAGTTCTCAGAGCCATTTGCATTTTTTTGCAAGAATTTCTCGCTCTGGTGTGCCGACAATGCTTTCGGCTGAAGAGGCGGAATAACTGCCTACCTGGATGTACCAGTTAAGCGTCTGTAGCCACGGCAGCGCGTTTCCCTTTGTCGTCACGGATGGAACGCATAGAAAATCGTGAGTTTCCGTTTTCACCGTGGACTGTATGCTTTGAGGGAGCCGTCAGGTGGTGTTGTCCGTCTGCCTGCCGAAGCCTCAGGCCCTCGAAACAATTTAGGAATGGAACATAACATTTATGGTGGCTGTGAAATGGTCTGTGTTGGGACACAAAAGTAGTTCTCTTAGGCTGGCCGACTCGCGTGGTCGGAAACAAGGTAATGTCTGGGCCATCCAGTTAATAATCTCGGTGATAAATGTGTTGTTCACTTCATGACTGTATAGACACTCATAACACGCTGCATAAAGTGGCCATGGCAAAAACCAAGTTGGGAGCACAACATCTTCTCCTCTCTGTGTGGGAATTTCCCAGTCAGGAGTTAACTGCTTCTCCAGAAAGCAGAAGAATATGGTTAACTTTGATTAACATAGGCCGATAGGTAGAGCAGATGAGTAATACAGCAGACATGGAGCTATTGGAATCTTGTATTTGGCACAAAACCCTTGTGAAGCCATAGCGTGGGTGCTTTGGTGGAGTTTACCAAGGTTTAACGGACAGTGAGTAGAGGTGAAATTCAGTCTTCTGATTCAGACTGCAGCCTGAAGAGGATTCTTGTCTTCTGATTCATACTCAGGTCTGGAGAGGATTATAGCCTTGACTCTTGTTATGAGTGGGTTGCACTTGGGCAACTTATCCTGGCCGTGACCTCACACTAGCATAGGTCTTGACAGGAAAGCCTAAGATGAGGACTTAGCTCTACCGACAGTTTAATCCTCAGTCTTCTCAGACAAATCGCTGCGCCAAGAGCAATCTTATTTATGGCAGGTTTTCCACCTTGACGTTTGACCTTCTTATGTGCACTGCTGTATAAGTGAATCAAACTGATTTTTGGTATGACCAACGAACAGGAGTGTCACATGCTGAAATCTGCTGAGGTTTCAAAGCTCCATTAGACAGTAATTAGGATCTCTAACACATCGCCAGCCGCGACTTTGCGTATTTCGTGCCCACAATACTTACAGGTGCCGTACACCGCTACTCTGCAGGTGCTTGAACCATGACCATTATCTGACATAGTGCTACACATTGAGAAACAGGTATACTATTGCTGCTCCAGGTTGTTAGGCCAAACGGAGTCACAGTCTCGACAATTGTTATCATCCGCAAAAAAAAAAAAAAAAAAAAAAAAAGGTTCAAATGGCTCTGAGCACTATGGGACTAAACATCTGAGGTCATCAGTCCCCTAGAACTTAGAACTACTTAAACTTAACTAACCTAAAACAGCACCCACATCCATGCCCGAGGCAGGATTCGAACCGGCGACCATAGCGGTCACGCGGTTCCGGACTGAAGCGCCTAGAAGCGCTCGCCCACACCGGCCGGGTTTCAGCGGCACCAACACGGTATAGCTTCTGTGTAGAATAATTCCAACAAAGTCTATTATGTGTTAGATAGCTTTAGATTGCATTATCCATGTTTTGAGCCCAGTTAAGTAGTTTAATCAGACATTCCTTAGTCTTCACCAAAGTTAATTTCGCCTGGGTGAAGTATTAACTAATTTGTTGCATCTGCTTGTGTTGCCAAGAGTTCTTAATTTATTTGTCATCCTGCTTGTCCTCTTTTATGATAAAAAAACTTGCGAAATAATTGTTGTAAAAGATAAATCCCATGTTTATATAGTCATCACCAATCAAAAATTGATTACAATAATGACAGGGCCAACATTACGTTAAATTATTTCATCATTTAAGTTCATATAGATTCAGATAAAAATGATAACCTCTAATGCAGACTAACAACAACGACCATAGTCACAGGACAAAATCAGTTTAACAGATGCATGAGCCAGGTACTCGTGTGGTAAGCTTTCTAGTTATAATGGTTTCTGTGAGGGCTGAATGTCATAGTCACGTGTAACTTTTCAAATCATATCATAGTCCGCCCTCGGTAGCTGAGCGGTCAGCGCGACAAACGGTCAATCCTATGGGCCCGGGTTCGATTCCCGGCTGGGCCGGAGGTTTTCTCCGCTCAGGGACTGGGTGCTGTGTTGCCCTAATCATGCGGTTACGGCATCGATGATTTCAGCCGTAAATCGAAATATTAAAAAAGGTAGGAAGATTTTTCTGTTTAGCAAAAGTGACAAAAAGCAGATTACAGAGTACCTGACGGCTCAACACAAAATTTTTTTCTCAAGTACAGATAGTGTTGAGGATCAGTGGACAAAGTTCAAAACCATCGTACAATATGCGTTAGATGAGTATGTGCCAAGCAAGATCGTAAGAGATGGAAAAGAGCCACCGTGGTACAACAACCGAGTTAGGAAACTGCTGCAGAAGCAAAGGGAACTTCACAGCAAACATAAACGTAGCCAAAGCCTTGCAGACAAACAAAAATTACGTGAAGCGAAATGTAGTGTGAGGAGGGCTATGCGAGAGGCGTTAAATGAATTCGAAAGTAAATTTCTATGTACTGACTTGGCAGAAAATCCTAGGGAAATTTTGGTCTTATGTCAAAGCGGTAGGTGGATCAAAACAAAATGTATAGACACTCTGTGACCAAAATGGTGTTGTAACAGAGGATGACAGACTAAAGGCCGAAATACTAAATGTCTTTTTCCAAAGCAGTTTTCACAGAGGAAGACTGCACTGTAGTTCCTTCACTAGATTGTCGCACAGATGACAAAATGGTAGATATCGAAATAGACGACAGAGGGATAGAGAAACAATTAAAATCGCTCAAAAGAGGAAAGGCCGCTGGACCTGATGGGATGCCAATTCGATTTTACACAGAGTACGCGAAGGAACTTGCTCCCCTTCTTGCAGCGGTGTACCGTAGGTCTCTAGGAGAGCGTAGCGTTCCAAAGGATTGGAAAAGGGCATAGGTCATCCCCGTTTTCAAGAAGGGACGTCGAACAGATGTGCAGAACTATAAACGTATATCTCTGATGTCGATCAGTTGTAGAATTTTGGAACACGCATTATGTTCGAGTATAATGACTTTTCTGGAGACTAGAAATCTACTCTGTAGGAATCGGCATCGATTTCGAAAAAGACGGTCGTGTGAAACCCAGCTCGCGCTATTCGTCCACGAGACTCAGAGGGCCATAGACACGGGTTCACAGGTAGATGCCGTGTTTCTTGACTTCCGCAAGGCGTTCAATACAGTTCCCCACAGTCGTTTAATGAACGTAAGGGCATATGGACTATCAGACCAATTGTGTGATTGGATTGAGGAGTTCCTAGATAACAGAACCCAGCATGTCATTCTCAATGGAGAGAAGTACTCCGAAGTAAGAGTGATTTCAGGCGTGCCACAGGGGAGTGTCATAGGACCGTTGCTATTCACAATATACATAAATGACCTGGTGGATGACATCGGAAGTTCACTGAGTCTTTTTGCAGATGATGCTGTGGTGTAACGAGAGGTTGTACCAATTGAAAAATTGTACTGAAAAGCAGGAGGATCTGCAACGAATTGACGCATGGTGCAGGGAATGGCAATTGAATCTCAATGTAGACAAGTGTAATGTGCTGCGAATACATAGAAAGATAGATTCCTTATCATTTAGCTACAAAATAGCAGGTCAGCAACTGGAAGCAGTTAATTCCATAAATTATCTGGGAGTACGCATTAGGTGTGATTTAAAATGGAATGATCATATAAAGTTGATCGTCGGTAAAGCAGATGGCAGACTGAGATTCATTGGAAGAATCCCAAGGAAATGCAATCCGAAAACAAAGGAAGTAGGTTACAGTACGCATGTTCGCCCACTGCTTGAATACTGCTTAGTAGTGTGGGATCCGTACCAGATAGGGTTGATAGAAGAGATAGAGAAGACCTAACGGAGAGCAGCGCGCTTCGTTACAGGATCATTTAGTAATCGCGAAAGCGTTACGGAGATGATAGATAAACTCCAGTGGAAGACTCTGCAGGAGAGAAACTCAGTAGCTCGGTACGGGCTTTTGTTAAAGTTTCGAGAACATACATTCACCGAAGAGTCAAGCAGTATATTGCTCCCTCCTACGTATATCTCGCGAAGAGACCATGAGGATAAAATTAGAGAGATTAGAGCCCACACAGAGGCATACCGACAATCCTTCCTTCCACGAACCATACGAGACTGGAATAGAAGGGAGAACCGATAGAGGTAATCCGCCACACACCGTCAGGTGGCTTGCGGAGTATGGATGTAGATGTAGATGTAGATCATCATTTCATCCCTATCGACGCGCAAGTCGCCGCAGTGGCGTCAGATCGAAAGAATTGCACCGGACGAGCGGTACACCCGACGGGAGGCCCTCGTCACACGCTAATATTATTATTACCACAGTCTTGCACAATCATATTTACAACAATCTAGTGTACTTTGAACATCAATATCAACCGTTAGAACTCCATATTATTTATAGTGTACACACACCTTTACAACATTCAAGTAACGTTTGAGTATCAGAGTCAACCGTCAGAACGCCAAGGTTTGCATTTACATTGTAAATGAAATATGGAATCAAGTACCTATAAAATCAACATAGAAGAGGACTATATTGGTTTTACAGGTGCTTGACAATGACAAGCAGTCGAAATTAGCTAACCGTACGATTAAATCAAAATCACGTTACAGCCAACTATGGACCATGTTTACGTTTATTTTCCGTTTCATGTTTTACATACAAGGTCTGTTGGGGCAGTAAGTTCCGATCGCTTTCGAAATGGAAACGACTGTGAAAATGCGATAAAATTTTGCACAGACGTGTTGGACAGTGTATCCGTTATGCCTGTCGATCGCCTCATGTCGCTCTTTTCAGTTCTGAGAGCATAGTGAGCACGTACAGACGTCTAGGAAGTAGCGTCTCCCGCCAAGCATGGGGCCCTGGTGAGAGATTTCGAATGATGTGATGCAGCCCACGTAACACAACTGTCATACGGTTCCTTCGTCATGACGTTTCACGGTCACAATCTGCAGGGGCAATGAAGAGGCTCCTGAAGCGTTTTCGACGGCAAGTGTTTGATCACCCACAACACAGCCCGTAACAGGCTGCCCCTAAGTCTCATCTCTGCTCACATGAACCGCTGGCATTGAAGGCAAAATTTTGGCATAGTCAACGAGCTGTAAACTAGCGGAGAGTATTGGCGGAAAGCCCTGGTGGCTGATTTCTACGACGAGAGTATTGGAAAGTTGGCACAACGCCAGCACAAATGTCTAAATCGGAGCGGTGACTTTGTAGAGTAGTAGTTGGAAGATGTAGCTAACTTGGAAATAAAACAAAATTATTAAGGCTTTAGTGGCCCCTTGTTGACAAACTGCCTATTGGCTTCTGTCTCGGGTCCTTCGGCCGACATTCATCTAATCATTTTACTGACGTATCACCAGCACAAGAGGCTGGAATTGTCAAAGCTTCACCCGGCAATGGAGGGTGAAGTTTAGACAATGCCAGCCACACGTGCTGGCGAAACTTCAGTAAAATCATTAGATGATTCATCTAATCATTTTACTGACGTATCACCAGCACAAGAGGCTGGAATTGTCAAAGCTTCACCCGGCAATGGAGGGTGAAGCTTAGACAATGCCAGCCACACGTGCTGGCGAAACTTCAGTAAAATCATTAGATGAACGTCAGCCGAAGAACCCAAGACAGAAGCCAATAGGCAGTTTGGAAATAAAGCATTATTGATAACAGTGGTTTTTATTTCGCAACCGATCGAAACTTACTTTCTGAGTAGCCCTCGTGTATTAAAAAATAAACAGCCTGTGACCATCCGTGTGTTTATTAGAGCATCGTGTAAAAGCTGGAAGAAAATTATTCGAGATTATTTGGTAGCAACGCCAAACAACGTCTTGTCACTACATAGCAGGATTTACACAATTTCAGATTCTACATAAGTTCATCATGAAGTTTTTAAGAAGGTAGTAACTGTTCTCGAAAGAACAGATACCAGTGATGACCGAGCAGCTTCACTGGAATAAACGATAATTAATTGAAACCCTCAGATGCCGACAGGTGTTGTTGATATACCTCGAAGGTGACGGCTCAAAATGTGTGCTCCAACCGGTACTTGAACCTGTGATCTCCTGCTTATCTGGCAGACGCTCTATCCATCTGATCCACCGAGGGCACACGCACATTTTCAGCTGTCCCCTTCGAGGTATATCAAGAACACCTGTCGACAGCTGAGGGTTTCAATTAATTATTATTTATTCTAGTGAAGCTGCACGGGCATTAGTGGTATCTGTTCTTTCGAGAAAGTTACTATCTTCGTATGTGGTTAAATGTCTACCCGGGCATTGACCTTCGTCTGAGCGAATGTGCACAGGTTGCCCAAACTCTTACGGGAATCGTCACCTTTGTTGGCGCGAGTTATGAGTGGACGAGCGAATATCTATTAACACATTATGTATGTAGATTGTGGACAGTTGGGAATGTGGGTCTCACAGGAAGCGTTCATGGGATAGGACCCTGCAGCCACGCTATCTATCTTTGTTCTCGGTGGCTCAGATGGATAGAGAGTCTGCCATGTAAGCAAGAGATCGCGGGTTCGAGTCCCTGTCGGGGCACATATTTTCAGCTGTCCCCTTCGAGTTATATCAACAATACCTGTCGGCAGCTGAGGGTTTTAATTAATTATCATGAAGTTTTTAACCGTATACAATAGAGCCCTGTCTGCTAGTTACAGGTATTATGTTGTCTACATGCACATTGAGAGAGTGCTGCTGATCATAACGGCATACCTTTCTATAGACAACAGTAGCATCAGAGAATCTCTTAGTCCACTTGACCCTATCAGATGAACTGTTCGGGTGTATTGAGAACACCGGAGATGCTGTTACTCTTCCCTGGAGCACATCTCTTGCATTTTCTTAACATTCTCCGCCCAGTATATCATATGGTATTTCTATAAGCCATAAATGCATCAAGACAGTCCCATATCAGTGAAGATACGGTCGTATAAGCCCACAACGTGTTGTGGTTTGGAGCACCTTTCTGAGGCTAAATTTACCTGATCATCTGCATCTCTAATTTGTAAGGTTTCCGTTGTAAACATAGGGAGCTACGAGGGCAATTCTTTTCTCCAACCTCCGATCGGTAGCGAAATTATAACCACACTGAAAAGCAGAAAAAGTGTCTGTAACATGCCCATCCATCGCGTCACGTCATACTTTTTAATTCTGAGAGCACAGTAAGCGTATAAGGCAGCCTGGAAAACAGTGTCATGAGCGAAGTGTGAAGTTTTGCAGTGGGGTTTCGGTTGATTTCAGTTAGCTCACTTAACGTAACTTTTGTGCGTTTCCTTCTTCATGGCAGTTCGTGGTTGCATACTGAAGGTGCAACGAAGACACGTGCTGCCTTTTCAATGAGAAGTATTTGATCACACGTCACAGAGCTCGGACTTGGCTCTCTCTCACTTCCAGCTCTCGTCTCACATGAACTGCCGGCTATGAGGACAACGTTTTGACACAAACAACTAGCTGCACACCAGTGTACGCAATTGTTGTAAGTCACAGTTGGCTGCCTTCTGTGACGAGGGAATTGGAAAGTGTAGCTACATGTTGCAAATAAAACAGCTTTGATACTCACTGGGATTTCCATTTCACGACTTTTGATGGCTGAATAAAAGTAGCCTTCGTATGTTCCGCATTGATGGAAGCTTCTTTTATTTGCAGAATGTCAAATGTATTTAACTTCAGTTACATTTTGAGGTCCTTCAGCAGAGTACAGGAGCGATGCTGGCCTATAATTCTGTGTCCCCGTTTCTTTGTCCTCGCATCAATAGGATCAATCACAGTATTTCGTAATTAGTGCACATTAATCTCGATAGATGTGAACTAGCAAGGGGAATAATTAACAGCGTATTGAGTGTGAAATGTAGTAGGTCCTCAGCGTTTGTGCTCAATACCCTTCTTAACACCGTAAATCATGTTTCAGTAGCAGTAATAAGAAACAGACTACCACAGCCGAAAAGCGCATTTGTTAACACATCAGTCCTTAATTTGAGGAAGAAATTTCTGAGAATGTGTTGTATGGAAATGAATCTTAGACTGTGATGAAAATAAGGGAATCGGAGCGTTAGATATATGGTGCCCCAAAAGGATGTTGAAAATGAAATGGAGTAATAAAAAACAAAATGAGGTGGTTCTTCACAGAATGTGTGAAAAGAGTATTATATGCATGAGAGGACATGTCTCAAGCTATCTGGTAACAACTTCCAGGGTACTAGTGGAAGCTGTACGACATAGAAGCTGTAGAGAAAGATGGAAATAGGAATATATCCTACAAATAAATGAAGATGAAAGTTGTAAGTTATGCAGTCTTGAATTATGTTATTTATTAATTCTTCAGACTCATTAATGCGATATTGGATGGGATATTGGAATTCATTCACTGTCGTTATATGTGACCAAAATTACATAGAATGTTTTCTATACCTTTCATCAAGATATTGGATACCTTACACACACGCACACCATACACGAGTGGGAATAAAGTTTTTTCAATTGCCTCCATTCACTTGTGTAGTCATGTGGGGAAACCCAAGGAAACGTAAAAAACGTTTTGAACAACAATTCCTCGTGATTCCGAACGCTATGTGTAATTCGGAAGAGGAAACGACCAGTCATTGTGAATTACTTTTTGTCAGTTTTCCTGAATAATACTGGTGTCGTCCAACATAATTTAAAACTAGATGTTCTCCCTCATGACACACAACATTATCTGGTCGTGATTCGTTACAACCAGTCCTACGAAGCAAATAAAGCTCTTTAAAAAACCTCTGAATTTAAAGAAAATGCTTCTGGTGACAGTACATATTTCTGAATTCCTCTATATCTACGTTTTGCTGATATAAAATTTTCGAACTACGTGTGATAGAATTCTTTTGCGGCTTTATGACGAAGCGTGATAAATTAGTGACCTAACCGGGAAACTGTTACACGTGTTTCGTATTTGCATATGAGCATTTATTTGGTTCACGAAAATTCCTGTGAGTAGAAGTTTGTCTATATTTCATGCATGACGGACGTCCCAATTTCTAAACGTACGTCAGCATTTCCATTACCACATCCCGCCGTTATTCGTTTACAAACGTTCATAGGTCGGCTTAACTTTACTGAAAATCTGCTGTTGGCCGACAAAATATTTGTTTCATTACATACTCTTGTGTATGAACCGACTCGCCAGCAACATCTACGTTTCTATGTTTACATTTTTGTTTCATATAATAGATTGGCAAATATTTAATCATTCTCCACGTACACATAATTACTGTGCCATGAAGCAGGAGAACCTTCTGCATTATATACGATCTGCAGTAATGTGAGATGACAGCATGTTCCCATTCTGAGTGTAGCTTTTAATCATCCGACAAACAAAAAATAACCTTTTAATACTCTATACGTGAAGGCTATTCATAAATTTACCTCCGACTGGCTATTGGAAAAGGGAAAACCGATAAAAGTTTTTTGCTTCTACTTCCATGTTGCCATTAAAATTTGAACATTTCTCTTACCGTGACACCAACGTCTTTAGCCGTTCATCACAAAACGGTGCCTCTTCATGCTTTATCCAGCCGTTGAAAGCATCCTTGAACTTGTCTATGGTCGTGAAGTGCTGATTCGCCAATCAGATATTCATCTTGGGGGATAGATGAAAGTCGCTTGTTGCTAAGTTCGGTCTATAATGGGGAAGTTAAAATTCTTCTTGGACAAAGAGTTTTTCCTTCCATTAGCAGTATGGGATCGCCCACTGTCGTGAAGGAGAGTGAGATTTTCGGTAATCAACCTGCGCCGTTTGTTTGGATAGTCCATCGGCGTTTCGTAGTTCACAATAAACCTGTGACAAGTGGCACTTTACTCTCGTGATACATCATTAATAGAGTCCTGCGTCACACAGTCACGTAGTTTAAATATCTTGGCTAACGTTGCAAAGTGGTATGAAATGCAGCTAGCGTGTGAGTTATGCGGTAGGGAAGGCGTACGGCCGACTGCGATTTATTGGGAGAGTTCTAGGAAAGTGAGGTTCATCTGTAAAGGAGACCACATGTAGGACGCTAGTGTGACCTATTCTTGAGTACTACTCGAGTGTTTGGGATCCGCACCAGGTCTAATCAAGGGACGATATCAAAACAATTCAAAGGCGGGCTGCTAGATTTGTTACTGGTAGGTTCGAACAACACACGAGTGTTACGAACATGCTTCAGAAACTTAACAGGGAATGTATGTTGGGAAGGTGATATTCTCCTCGATAAAAGTTAGAGAACTGACATTCGAAGCTTACTGCAAAACTACTCTTGTGCCTGCAACATACCGTAAGCGTAAGGACTAAATTAGGGCTTATACGGAGGCGTCTAGACAATTGTTTTTCCCGCCTTCTATTTGTGTGTGGAACATGGAAGGAAGTTGCTAGTAATGGAAAGGGATACCATTCGACACGCACCGTACTGCAGACAGTGGAGTATCGATGTAGATGTAGATCTGTGTCAAACTGTACCTGTGATCCTCCCGTCCGCTTCAGTCCCTTCCTGCTTACATATTGCCGAGCAAAACAGACACGTCTCTGCCACTACTACTTCAGTTACCCAAGCGCCACGAAGATACAAGCATTTGTTTATAGTTAACAGCAAACCAGAGGTGAATTTGTGAGTAGTCATGGTAATTTAAAAATCTACTGGTTTCATACAATGTATTTAGTGAAGTGAAATCAAGGAACAGATAAATATTTAAGACAAAAAATTACTTCCAACGATAGAACCGAGCTACTCGATCAGCTCAAAACAATGAAATAAAATTCTTGAATTGTGAACTACGAAGAAATCAGTTATTCACAAGCTTGGAGAACCAAAATAAGCATAAACGCATCGTGTCTCTGGATGGTGAACCTGTGACGGTCTAGTACATTATCATGATGGCTGTATTTTGTAATCAATTTAGTTACGTAAAGCTATAGTGATAGTATCTTTCGAGGCTACACTTCCGTCGTACAGTGACAAGGTATACATATATTTTATTTTAATTTGCTATAAAATAACATCTACTGCTGACACTGTTTTCATTTATTAGTTTCGTTTATTTTCTGCACTCCGCGATTCGGGGAAATACTTTCTATTACAGAGCGCGTTGTTTTGTGTACTGTGATATTTGCGATATGTGAAGTGCTGCTTTATTCTGCTGCCTTTACGATCACGTAATTTTGTAAAGGAATCACAGCAGCTTATACAGTGCAAACATCGTGCATAAAGATACAGTCAACATACTTGGTAATGGAATTTATTTCCACAATTGTGCAAAACATAAATAAATGAAAATCGTGACTGACTGAAACTAGTGTCATTTAATCACAAAGATAACCGTTGTTTTTTAGTCGCAGACTCCCTCCAACAATTTATAATGAAGAAAATATAAAAGCTGTGTTTTCTCCGTGCTTCCCAAAACATCGTAGTATTGGGCACTCTGTCTCCATACAACCCGACTACCAACGAATATTTCAGTTGACAATTTTAGCTGATGTTCGTGTAATGACAGCTCGACAGTTTGTGGCCAAGTGTCTTGTTACGTAATGTTTCCTCCTATTTCATGACTGAAACACAAAGCTCTCTCCTATCCATTGTGCAGTACGTGAACATGGTCATTATTCAAATAGCTACCTTCTGGGAATGAAATGACGGACTATGATCAAATCGTCCCGTGTGGTGAAGAAAAGAATGGTTGCGTAACTCCACAGAGAATTTTTGAATAGGTCATTGAGAGTTAGCTTTTAATTTTAACCTGTAGGATATTCCGCAAAAAGAACTTGTTTGAGATGGTTCTCATCTTAGCACTTGTTACTCCAGGTCAGCTATGGTACTGCAAGCTCAGATTCGCACAACATATGCTATACCTTCATGACGGATACGTCTCTCAACAACGTGTTAAAATAGCGTAATCTGACGTCATCAAGGTGGATTACAGGAAACCGTTTTCTTGGGATGGCTTATTGCCCTCCTTCCGTGTTACTCACGTAATGGGTACGACGGCTCTCGGTTTCTGATGCCCTGACTGATAGTAACTGCTGGTTGACTGGGCGGTAATCGACCAATTAACGACGCTGCGTTGCGTCGCGTGGGTTGCGGCTTATTAGGCGTTAGGCTCTTCGATCGGTCGGTAATATGTGCCCACTGGACAGCACAAATTGACGAAATGGGAGTAATAACATACGCCGAAGATGCTACTATCCACTATGAATGTCAGTAAAAGTAACAGGAACTGTTCTTTCGAATCAGCTGTGTCCGGAGAGGAGAACGCAGACAGTAAACCAAATAAAAATCTAGTTGTTCAGGAGCAGCAGCAGGAAAGAGAATAACATCATAAATGAGGAGCACGTGGTAAATTATGTGAAAGAATACTTATATCGTGGAAGTCGTGCTACACTTGATGTACCAAACAAGTAGGACATGGTAAAAGCAAGAGTTGCGTACGAAAAAAGAGCATTCTTCGCCGAAAAAAACTACCAATAACAAACGTAGCCATAAATCTGAGACAGACATTTATGAGAATGTAAGAATAAGGAACAGCTTTATACCGAAGAGCTTCATATACTGTGGGGTAACAGGAAACGAAAACACTCGGAGCCTTCGAGATGTGGTATTATTGTATGCTGAAAAGTGATAGGACTGATAAATAAGAAGTAAGGAACTACGAGAAAAGTAATGTGGGGAAACACTAAACAGAAGGAACAGGATGATATGATACGTTTAAGATGTAACGAGATAACTTTTATTCTGCCAGAGGGGGGCACACATGACAGAAATACTAATAAAAGATTAAATTTTATCCAAGATTACGAAATACAGAGTACAGAACAGTTGACACGAAACCAGCGTGGATTCAGCACATAGCATTCTTGAAAAACGCAACTGATTCATTAGCCGCGCTAAATATTGGGTGCCATTGACAGCAGAGGACCTCAAGATGGTCCAGCATTAAGAGACATCCAGAAGGATTTCGCCACAATTCACTTCTTATCATATTGAGCCTCTTGGCAAAAGGGCCACGGTTCGTAATAACTGACATGAAATCATGCCGTGAAACTGAAGTGATGTCTGGGGTTTGCGAAGGGTATTACAAACCCACTGCTGCTCTTAAATTACTTAAACACTTTAGGAGACACTCTTAGCTGTCTTGTTAGACAATTTGCAGATGACACTGTCCTTTACTTGAAAACGAATAACAAAACTTTCCGACAAAATATGTGAATGGTGCCAATATTATCGGTTGACCGTAAACAACAAAAAATGTGAGGTACTCCACAGGAATACTACAAAGTTTCTTTGAATTTCGGTAACACTATAAATGACATTACAGATTCAGCTGAACACCTAGGGATTACAATTATCTAGAACTTAAACTGGAACCGTAAGGGGAAAATAATCTGGGGAAGACGAACCGAAGACTTCAATTCGTTGGCGGAACACTTAGAAGAAACAACAGATCTGCTTAAAACACTGCCTACACTAACCTTTTCCGTCGTCTTCTGGAATATAACTGAGCCGAGGTCTTTGAATACAGTCAAAGAAAAGCTGCTTGTCTTGCGTAATTGTGGAACAGGAGAAAGAATGTAACGGATATGGTAAGGCAATTGTGGTGGCAACCATTGAAACAAAACAGTTCTAAGCTGGGGCGACATCTTTCCACGAAATTTCAATCACTGACTTTCTTCCACGAACGCAAAAACTTTTCACTGACTCATCTTCGCAATAAGGTACGACATATCAGAGTTGCATTGAAAGTATCAGATTTTCAGTTTTCCACATAATATTTGACATTGGAACGGTCGATAAACAGCCTCAAAGGGTTTCTATGACCTCTCTCAAACATTTAAGTGTGAATTGCAGAATAATCGTGTAAACTAGATCGAGATGTATACAACATATAACGGAGATCCTTCGGTGTATGTGCTACTCTGGTTTCGAGCTATTTTCATACGTGAGGATATCGTCGTGGGTCGCATCTACACTACTGGCCATTAAAACTGCTACACCACGAAGATGACGTGCTACAGATGCGAAATTCAACAGACAGGAAGAAGATACTGTGATATGCAAGTGATTTGCTTTTCAGAGCATTCACACAATGTTGGCGCCGGTGGCGACACCTACAACGTGCTGACATGAGGAAAGTTTCCAACCGATTTCTCATACACAAACAGCAGTTGACCGGCGTTCCTTGGTGAAACGTTGTTGTGATGCCTCGTGCAAGGATGAGAAATACGCACCATCACGTTTCCGACTTTGATAAAGGTCGGATTGTAGCCTATCGCGATTGCGGTTTATCGTATCGCGCCGTTGCTGCACGCGTTGATCAAGATCAAACGACTGTTAGCAGAATATGGAATCGGTGGGTTCAGGAGGGTAACATAAAACGCCGTGCTGGATCCCAACGACCTCGTATCACTAGCAGTCGAGATGACAGGCATCTTATCCGCATGGCTGTAATGGATCGTGCAGCCACGTCTCGATCCCTGAGTCAACAGATGGGGATGTTTGCAAGATAACGACCATCTGCACGAATAGTTCGACGACGTTTGCAGCAGCATGGACTATCAGCTCGGAGACCATGGCTGCGTTTGCACATGACGCTGCATCACTAACAGGAGCGCTTGCGATGGTGAACTCAACGACGAACCTGGGAGCACGAATGGCAAAACGTCATTTTTTCGGATGAATCAAGGTTCTATTTACAGCATCATGATGGTCGCATCCGTGTTTGGTGACATCGTGGTGAACGCACATTGGAAGCTTGTATTCGTCGTTGCCATACTGGCGTATCACCCGGCGTGATGGTATGGGGTGCCATTGGTTACACGTCTCGGTCACCTCTTTTTCGCATTGACGGAACTTTGAACAGTGAACGTTACATTTCAGATGTGTTACGACCTGTGGCTCTACTCTTCATTCGATCCCTGCGAAACCCTATATTTCAGCAGGATAATGCACGACCTGTACGGGCCTTATGGATACAGAAAATGTTCGATTGCTGCCCTGGCCAGCACATTCTCGACATCTCTCACCAACTTAAAACGTCTGTTCAATGGTGCCCGAACAACTGGCTAGTCACAATACGCCAGTTACTACTCTTGATGAACTGTGGTATCGTGTTGAAGCTGCATGGGCAGCTGTACCTGTACACGCCATCCATGTTCTGTTTGACTCAAAGCCCAGGCGTATCAAGGCCGTTATTACGGCCAGAGGTGGTTGTTCTGGTTACAGATTTCTCAGTATCAATGCACCCAAATTGCGTGAAAATGTAATCACATGTCAGTTGCAGTATAATATATTTGTCCAATGAATACCCGTTTATCATCTGCATTTCTTCTTGGTGTAGAAATTTTAATGGCCAGTAGTGTATTCACACAGCCGAATGTTATTTTAAGACATGTTCTACCGCATTTTACCTTCTTCTTTTAACTGTTACCAAATATAACTTCCATCATGGATTCCACATGCAAGTAGCATATTTCATATCTTATGTGTCCACCTAATGTTCCGTATGTTCTGTAAAGGAGCAGTATATGCTGCACAAGAGGGACAGATCATAGTGATAAGATCTGGAAGGGACATAGCCTTTCTGACCAGTAAAACCCTTTGAATGGACGGGACAGTATAGGCATGGTGAAGAATATTTGCGGTGGTAACAACTGCACGGAGCAGGGGAGCGGTAGGCAGTGGGGTCCAGTAGATCAAGGTGTCAAAACAATAATATTCCAGACGCCTCCACAACGTAAATTTGGCACAGTCTTTTAAAAGACATGCTTTAATTAAATTAATACAGTTTAAAACAATTGCTCCGAAACAACCATGAAATGAAATTCAACAGCAAAAATTATTTTAAAGATCTTGACCGTCAAGTTACAGGTTGGAGATTGTACTAAGAAATTTCAATAATTATCAAAGCAATTTTGAAACTAATAAAAGTGCACAATAACACAATTCAAATGTAGTTTCAAATACTCACTCACTAGCGAGATTGATAGACAGATTTCAAAAGCAATAATAATTCACTATCAGCTCCTCTGTAACAATGACACAGTACCAACAAACCAATGAAGCTCGGCCCCATACAGGTGGATTGTTTGCCCCACTAGTTAAAGAATAACGCTAAACCCAATTGTTACTTGAGTACAATATATAGAAAGCGAAGTTACACATACGCCACGCACTTCAATACGTAAGAAATATTACAACTTAGTTGACATTAAAAGACGAAATACGTGCCAAGAATGATAACTGGTTAAGTTGCATTTGGAAGTAGACGGTCTTAATAATCCAAAGACACAAATATCGTATTATTATGTAACATCTGAGCCTAGTTTACCCTTGTATTTTTGTATGTATTGAACTGGAGACCTGGAAAAGTCGGAGAAGCTTCGTCACTGCCGTAACCCTCAGTGGTACACAACCGCACAACATGCGACACCAGTCCACTCACCCCACCGCCGCCCCACACCGAACCCAGACGTCTCATTCCAGACGAGTATGTTTGGGTGGTAGAGTAATGATAGTTTACGCGTACGTGGAGACAGTGTTTGCGCAGCAATCGCCGATATAGTGTAACTGAGGCGGAATAGGGGGAACCAGCCCGCATTTGTCGAGGCAGATGTAAAACCGCCTTAAAAGCCATCCACACTTTGGGTGGCAGACAGGATCTCGACACCAATCCGCCGGACGGATTCGTGCCGGGGACCGGCACGCCTTCCTGCCTGGAAATCAGTATGTTAGACCGCACGGTTAGCCGTGTGGGTTAGTTTACCTTTACTTTATGTTAACAGGCTCAGCAAGCAGCGTACCCTACAGTATTTCTTGCGCAACAGCCAACACCTTCCCTCTCTGCCTTACGGTGTTACTCTTGACGTGCCTCCCACCTGGCGGCCAACACCCCTATCGTATGGTGTTGCAACAAGGGCTGTTACCACTCTCATAGGTATAATAGGATTCGACGAACGTTTCAAGTGCTGTATACGCCGCATAGAATACGGCTGAAGGAGAAACAGTGAGGAAATTAGCGAATATCAGCAACAGGTGTTATATAGACTTGGTTCACAATGGAACCGAACACAGCAAAGTAGCGGAAGACTTGGAAGGAGTTTCCAATCTAGGAACAAGTATTATCCAGGACGGCCAAAGGAAGTAATTTATCAGAAGTAGAATTTCCCAGGTGAAAGCTTTTGTTTATGAATGAAATAAACCGCAATGACATACTGATACAGAATTTCGGAAGACGTACCTGAAAGTGTACGTCGTACAGATTTTCTGGTACGCTAATTCAGGTTTTCGGCCGGTAACTGCGCAACTATCAGACCCACTTAGCTCAGGCCCACGTTCCATTTCGCTGTCCTTTGACTACCTAAGTTTCTTTCAGTGTAGTTCACCTACAGCATACACAAAGGATGCTGCGTTTCAAATTAATGTCACAAAAAAGTGACATGGTAACTGTTACATTTATTAAATTCTGCACTTGTAGTAATTAGCTGTTTTTATGTCCCCTTTTACAAGTGGGCGAGACTGTTCGCGCAGACTATGCACACCAGTAGCAGTAAACATAAATTATTCTTATATTATTCAAAGCTGTCACGAAACGTTGTTGAAAGGCTCCCTACGATAGATAGCTTCAAAATGCTCGTCCGGACACAGAGATGGCACCAACATCAATGAAAGTTTGGTTTCGTTGTGGTAATAAATGTTACGCAGAAGACGACCCATTTCCCAACTTGATACCCAGTCCAGCCACATTAATGGGACCACCTGCCAAAAGTCTGATTAATCACGTTTTTCAACGCTGAAGAGCAGGAGAGAATCACTGAGACTCTGAAATGTACCGACAGATGTGGAACCACGCCGATTCCAGTGCCGTGACCAGCTGGGCTGGGTTTCAACGTTAAGGATCCAAGGCGCGAGCATCCCGTTCGAGGTGACCCGAAAGTTTCTCGGTTGGGGTTTGGTTGCTAGGGGAGTACGGTAAACTCATCCAGGCGCTCTTAGAACCACGTACATAAGCTGCGAGCTGTGTGATAGGCTGCATTGTCCTGCTGGCAGATACCATAGTGACGAGGAAAAACAAACAGTAATTACGGGTGGACATGTTCCTCAAAGATAGATGCAAATTTATGTTCATACATTGTTCCTTCCAAAACGACAAGATTCCTAAGGGAATACCTCGAAAAGGTTCCCCAGACCATAACACTTGTTGCTCCGGTGCGAGGCCCACCGACGGGTGTTGGAGCGCCATTCACGCCAAAAACCTTATGTCCGATGGAGCATAAAATGTGATTCATCTGATAAGCCACCTGTCGCCACTCAGTGGACGTCTCTTGCGGTACTGGCGTGAAAATTCCAGCCTTCGTCGCTAATGAAAGGCCGTCTTCAATGTTACAAGCAGTTCCGGGGTATATATGCCGCAAGAGGCCCATACGCTGGAACGATCGTTGAACGGTCGAGGAAGCGCTGATGGCAGCACCTTGGTTCATCTGTGTAGTCAGTTTCTCAACACATGCACGTCTATTCGCCCGTACAAATCTCCGCAGCCGTCATGCACTTCTGACATTTACGGCCATTTGTGCACCACTGTTGCCTCGACGTTGGTTTTGGATAACGCTGTATTTTTACGGTATACTTTACTCACGGTGGCATGCTAACAGTTTACAAACTTGTTTACGCCCTTGGACTATGATCATGACCATTGGACGTCATATTAAGACAATGACAGTACTGTTTCTGCATGAAATCCGACTCACTGGTGCTGCCACCTATCGCTTGTAAATGGTTATTGCCCGTTGACATCGGGGATAAGTGGTGGTCACATTAATGTTCAAAATGGTTCAAATGGCTCTAAGGACTATGAGACTTAACATCTGAGGTCATCAGTCCCCTAGACGTAGTACTACTTAAACCTAACTAACCTAAGGACATCACACACATCCATGCCCGAGGCAGGATTCGAACCGGCGACCGTAGCAGCAGCGCGGTTCCGAGCTGAAGCTCCTAGAACCGCTCTCCACAGCGGCCGGCACATTAATGTGATTAGACCGTGTATATGTGATTATGTACAGACTTAGAAGGCCACACGACGCCGAACAGCCACCGTGCCATCCTCTGCCATGTGATGGTCACCACCATACTGCCCTCCAGCCTGTTGCCAGCTTCCAAGACCTTTGATCCGCTACTTCTCAGTCACGTACCTCGTCTGCTGCCGTCATGAGTGTAACTGCGCCCTGTTCAGTCCTCCCATCAAGAAAATTTTGCAGGCAGTGCTGCCGGGGATAGAACTCCAGTCTATCGTGTGCTGTCGACGCTAACAGCTGAACTATGTAGGCAGACAGGATATTTTTTTTGTACTCCTGTAACACAGCGCATTCAAAACCTTTACAGATTTTCACCTAAGAAAGTTGGTATGCATTCTATGAAGTAATAACTAAACTGCGCCGTCATTTTCATCAGCAAAGAAGGTATTTCGTGAATTGGCAAGTGCAGTTTTTCTTTTGATTAATGTTCACATGGAGCACAACCCTAAGCAACATAGCGTAGAGAGTGGTCATAACAGCAAGGGCCGAACATCAACACTTCAAGGTGCGTGACATGGTTCGCGCGGTTGGGCACTTAGAAAAATGTTATCGTGCTATATACATAAAATGATAAAATCTTCTAACACAAAGGGTGTTTTGCTTCTTCAGCGATGAAGAACATCAATTCAGAAACAAATTTAGCCTATCACTTGTGTTTGAATTTTCTCAAAAATAATACAATCAATTATTTTAATTTTTAATATGTCTTAATATCTTTTTTTACTCTGAACGTAATTTTGGTCATTTCAAGCTAGAAACGAAGCAACAGCAGGTATAGGTATCCGGAAGTCCTGAACCGGAAGAGGAGCGTTTTATTTGTTCAATTATGAGTAAAGTCGATGAGAAAATGAATTTACCACTTACCTTTGAATGCATTTCAAAATAATTATACTGATTTTCTTACTGGGAACGAAACGTTGCTGACGTATGTTTTATTACATTTTAATTACATTAATTATTTATTTATGAAATTTTGTTTAAGAAAATTCGCTTCTTCTTATTTATTTTTGGTATTTTAGTTATGATTTCGAGTGGTTTAATTTAGGTTTTAGCTTCAGTCTTTTACAAGCTAAAGAATATATGTCCAGAAGCGTCGATCTCACTGATACTCCTCGTCCGAACTGCTCCACCTGAAATCTCTAAAATGTTTATTTCACTACGAAGATCTTTCGGCACAACTAGGTGCTATGTTGTATGATGCGTATGGACTGATGTCTCTAACTTTTTTTATCAACGAAAAGCTTATTGTTTCTGAGGTATTCTCTCGAAGAATATTGACAGTGGAAAGTTGCAGGCTCGCACTATCATTTCACACTGCACTTCCGATCGATCTACGTCACGTTATATCAGAAGAATGTTTGTCAAATCTTTTATAAATTGATAAATACACGCCTTGAATGCGTATTATTTTCTTGAATTTTTTGTTGTGCCATCGACTAACTAAATATTCACAATAGAGGTTAATAGCATCGCACAACAACAGCAAAATCTCTCCAACATAAAACACGTCCGATCTCTGTAATCCTTCACAGTGAATCCTCCAATATACATCTTTGCTTACTTATTCCAGAGAGATGCGTCCGTAGCATGGAACGACCAAATCTCGGAGGCAGTTTATATTACTCTCGGCATTAATAATTCGCCGCACGTTAGTCAAAATATTTCTCCATTTACGATCCACTACAACGATTACGGTAGCCCCGAACTAGAAGAGGGAAAGTCGATACTATAATCCTGAAAGATGGTGATCAGAATGTTCCGAAATACGAAAAACATTTCCCGTAACAAATCTCGTTTCACAAGATGACATAATAAATGGGCAATATAACTGGTCTTGTGGATCAAGGTCAATAAACATCTAGCACGAAGAGGCTGCTACCATAAAAAGGATATTTTTCGTACGAAACAATCCCCTACAAAAAAGTTCATTTGCCAGTGGGAACATTGAAGTAACTGAAGAATGTACCGTCGAAAAATTCGTCTTGTTCATGATATTTGGCGCAGCGTGACGTCCAAGTATTCCCACATATAAGACCAATATAGAAACACATGTAACCATTGCCAAGAGCCATGCACTAAATACAATGATGTTATGGCCTTCCACAGGCCTTGGTACCAGTGAATTAATTCAAAAACTAAAAAATAATCTACATCACATATGAAGCACCAATCTACGAGCAGAAACAATGCATAGGCTACGGAGCATACAAAGTAACTTATCAAACTTAGTAAATCAACCACTTGCATCAAGAGAACTACGAGTATGTAAAAAAGGCAAAAATGGATGACGCCATTTTCAAAAATAACGAAATAAATTATGAAGGGCAAATTAATGAATTACATGAATAAAAACAAAGTTACAAGTCCGTCACAGTTTGGGTTCCGAAGGATCGAATCCACCATAGAAGAAATTTAAGACATTCGTATCTCATTTTCTTGGCAAGGATGATTGTGTAGCGACGGGTTCCGCTGAGACCTAGCAGATAGCATACAAAGAGTAGAGATAACAAAAACCTCAAATAAAGCTTGAAAGGTACCTACTGCTTACATGTTGCATAAAACACCATAATTTTCTCATTTTGTGCTACAATTCGCATCAGTCCTCACAATTTTCGTGTCATCGTGTCAATTCATCCTACCACTCTGATATCACAAGCAGGAAGGGCTTCGATTTCACATAAAGACTTTCAGTGCTCACGTGCATACTAGCAATCGCTTTGGTTAAGTATAATCCCAGTCTCATAGCATACCAATTACATGGATGAAAAAAAAAATGTGTCGACTTAGGAGTGCGCCACGTTTTATTCGGGACCGAACTTGTCAATAGCATGATCATTTTCTTTAAAACATTGTACACTGATACGTCACCCTGAGTCTACTACTGCAGCGAATAACGCTCTATTAATAAAATAAGAAGTAACTGGTAAGTTAACCTCTTGTAATATACGGAAGTTACTACATTTCACAATCGCAGCAAAAGTAGGGGGAGATTTTCATGCAGGCAGAAAGCGGTTTTTTTTGTTTTTTTTCCCAATACAGTTATTACAGTTAGCTGCCATCTTCCGCTGGTGATGCACCAGGAAAGCAGCAAGTTACATAATTAGCTTTGTCTCTTTGAGTTCTTTATTAAATTCTGAAATTTCTTGTGTGTTTTTATGTGCTTGCATAGTTTAATTATCAAAGTAGTTCCGTTTTAGTATCTGTCCTTTTGCGTACTTGTTAGAACATTAATTATTTGTTTTTAAAGACAATGGCCACTGATCACAGCAGTCAGCCAGCATCCTACGATGGTGACGCATCAGGAGCGTAGAAGTCACATATTCTGCTTCTTGCTGATTGTTTTCCAAGTTTAATGCGTAAGTTAGTTGTAGTGGAATGGACAGGGTTTGTGCGGTCTTGGTGCAGAAGCAGAGGGAGCTGGCCGCAGTTCGCGAGCGGCTGAAGGTGGTAAGCAGTCTTCAGCGAGCTGCCTCGGATTGTAGAAGTTGTGGAGCATGTGTTGCACGACAGCTGTCTCCTGTTTCGCCCATGGGCTCTGCTGCCGAGACACCAGGCAGTGTAAATGTCAGGCGGGATCGATGACCATCACAAGGTGAGCGGCGGAGAGTCAGAGAGGACGCTGGCCATCTTGCCTTGCCCATTCACCCTCTGAGTGGACATGTGGCTGCTCCTTAACTAGGGCCCGAGCAGGCACACGAGGGATCGAATTTGCTATTTATTGGGACCTCCAATGTTAGGAGCGCTACGGAGTCACTTAAGCCCTGTACAAAGGGAGATATTTCTTGAACTACGACTGGCGTAGGGATTAAGCTGTTTCTTGTGATCAGTTACCTCGCGTGCCATCTGGTGGTGAGACGTCGCAATGCTACTAAATGGCATGCAATGGAGTGAAGCTATATTCCACGCCATACTGCTACCATTTACTTGTGTAGATCTGTTTGTTTTTATTATCTATATTGCAATGTGTGAGAATGGATTTCTTGAAGGGGGCCAGAGACATTCTTATTTAGGCATACAGATTGAAAAATGTCTTAGTGATACAAAATCACTCACATATCACAACAGAAATGCCAGAAAACAATGACTCGACAAAATAGGTGATCTACTGGAAGAGGTTATGTTCTCGTCTAGTGCCGAAATTATAGCGAAGATGAAAACGTTACGAGTAATGTTCGTGTCGGTACGTAAAAAAATAAAATCTTCGACGAAGAGTGGTATGGGATCCGCAGACGTGTATGAACATACGGAGTGGTATTTTAAGAACTTATGTTTTTGCGAGAACACGTTAAAGCAAGCGCAACAAACATTAATGTCACAGTAAGTAATTTTTTGCTTTCAATTTCCCGTGTGATCAGTACAGTACGTAAAAAAACTAAGACGATACCCTCGTTTTGTCGCACTGCACAAGATAATTCATATAAACATGCATACACTCTATCTGAATAGCTTTGTTATCTAGCGCGTTTAGTTTTTATTCGGAACATTACTGGTATCATTCTCTTTTTCTTTGTAACTTGATGTAAAATACTATATGAACCTGAGGTGGGGCACTATGATCATGCAGTGTCTCGTATTATCCATAAATATCCAGTCACAAAAACTATAAATCACACACTGGAAAATGTGTACAATTGTTATCATTATCTTTCAGGATGACTGTCATGTCAGTGAGACACCAAACTCTCCCTTTCATGTTAGTGAGGACTTCATAATTCTAGAGGAGTGTGACGTTCCAAAAGATGGCCCGCCATTTCAAACAGCATCATCGTCATCATCAAACAGCAGTCCGTGCGGAAATGGTACGTAAGCGCACAAAAAGAACGACTGGTTACAACGAAGAAGAAAATGCTATTTTAAAAGGAATTGGCAATATCCTGACCGGCATAAATAAACAAAAAAGTGCTCCAACTGATGTTGAAGTATTTGGTTCATATATTGAAATTGTTAAGAACGACACTACAAAGAATTAAGTGCTATTTCGAACGAATTAAACGAAATAAATGGAATTCTAATAGGTTGATAATTAACAAAAAGTTACAAAAAAGGGCCAGCAATAGATCATAAATCTGTGACGCAAACACCCAGAATGCCTCTTGCTAAGAGTAAGATATCTGAGCAAAACTTTTTTTCTTGTTTTACCTTCACGTTTATTTGAATGTGTTAGTAGAGTAAATTACTTTGGTAATTTTCTGAAGAAATTTAACAAACTAAAATTGATTTCACAATTGAATTCTTAAGCCACTGGTAAACCACTTCACAAATTTCAGAAATAACTGAGGATATCATCCTTACAGTTATTATGAATGAAAACATAAGCTACTGTAACTTCCTTCAGTAGGTAGAAGCCTTAATGTTAGCACTCACCTAAAGAAAATTATTGAGTTTATTTCGAGGCTACAAGCATGTACTCTACGTACTGCAGCGTAGTTCAAATGGTTCAAATGGCTCTAAGCACTACACGACTTAACTTCTGAGGTCATCAGTCGCCTAGAACTTAGAACTAATTAAACCTAACTAACCTACGGACATCACACACATCCATTCCCGAGGCAGGATTCGAACCTGCGACCGTAGCGGTCACGCGGTTCCAGACTGAAGCGCCTAGAACTGCACGGCCACACTGGCCGGCTGCAGTGTAGTAATATTAGGCTTAAGTACAGTTACTTACTCTCCTGTTTTGAGTTTCAGATACATTCTTGAATAACTGTGTTTTTCTTCGTTGTTCTTCGACCTACCAAACGAAGCAATGTTGAGAATTCCCTCTTGCCCATCCTAGGAAAGCTTTTGTTGGATTGCCTGTCCTCCAATCTTCGTTCATTGTGAAACAGATGGTGCAATTTCCGACCGCAGTAATCGCTTCTTAAACTCGAACTCTACTCCACAATTTTCTATTATGCCAACGTAAATATTTTCGTCGACGTCGCCCAGATAATAGTTCAGTAATGCTGCAGTCAATTTCTTAAACAATGTTGGGTTATCTGCAGTCATTGTTCGCTGAAACCCATCTACCAAATGGCACGCCAGCTCTTGGAGCAGGAGGTTATACCATTCTATTGTACCACAGTAGAAAATGGCATAACTCGAGTAAGATTCGTTGTGAACAGGAAGGTAGGGCAGAGAGTGTGTTGCTGTGAACAGTTCAGCGACATGGTTGTTCTTAACAGAATCGACAGCAAACCTACAAACACCACGGTAGTTCAGGTATAAATGCCGACGTCGCAAGCTGAAGACGAAGGGATAGAGAAAGTGTATGAGGATATTGAAAGGGTGATACAGTGTGTAAAGGGGGATGAAAATCTAATGGTAATGGGAGACTGGAATGCAGTTGTATGGGAAGGTGCAGAAGAAAAGGTGAAAGGAGACTATGAGCTTGGAACAAGGAATTAGAGAGGAGAAAGATTAATTGAGTGCTGTAACTAGTTTCAGCTACTAATAGCGAATACTCTGTTCAAGAATCACAAGAGAAGGGGGAAGGGGGTATACTTGGAGAAGACCGGGTGAGACGGGAATATTTCAGTTAGATTACATCATGCTCAGACAGAGATTCCGAAATCAGATACTGGATTTTAAGCCGTACCCAGGGGCAGATATGGACTCAGATCACAATATAGTAGTGATGACGAGTGGACTTAAGTTTAAGACATTAGTCAGGAAGAATCAATAAGCAAAGAAGTGGGATACGGAAGTACTAAGGAATGACGAGATACGGTTGAAGATACAGCAATAAGGAATAACTCAGTAGACAATACAGTTGAACACGAATGGAAATCTCTAAAACTGGCCATCACAGAAGTTGGGAAGGGAACAAAGGTACAAAGAACATAAATGCGATGAAACCACGTGTAACGGAAGAATTACTTCATTTGATCGATGAAAGGAGGAAGAAAAAAAAATGTTCCGATAAACTCAGGAATCCAGAAGTACAAGTCGCTGAGGAATGAAATAAATACTAAGTGCCGGGAAGCTAAGACGAAATGGCTGCAGCAAAAATGTGAAGACATCGAAAAAGAAATGGTAGTCGGAAGGACAGACTCAGCATACAGGAAAGTCCAAACAACCTTCCGTGACATTAAAAGTAACGGTGATAAAGTTAAGAGTGTAACGGGAAAACCACTGTTAAATACACAGGAGAGATCGGATTGATGGAAAGAATATATTGAAAGCCTAAAGGAGGGGCTACATTTGTCTGATGTGATAGAAGAAGAAACGGGCGTCGATTTAGAATAAATATGGGATCCAGTATAAGAATCAGAATTTAAAAGAGCTTTGGAGAACTTAAGATCAAATAAGGCAAAAGGGGTAGATAACATTCTATCAGAGTTTCTAAAATCATTGGGTGATGGGGCAAGAAAACAACGATTCACTTGGTGTGTAGAATGTATGTCTGGCGACATACCATCTGACTTTCGGAGAAGCATCATCCACACAATTCCAAAGACTGCAAAAGCTGAAAAGTGTGAAAATTAGCGCACAATCAGCTTAACAGCTCATGCATCCAAGTTGCTTACAAGAATAATATACAGAAGAATGGAAAAGAAAATTGAGGATGCGCTAGATGACGATCAGTTTGGCTTTAAGAAAGGGAAAGGCACGAGACAGGCAATTCTGACGTTGCGTTTAATAATGGAAGCAACACTAAAGAAAAATCAAGGCACGTTTATAGGAATTCTCGACCTGGAAAAAGCGTTCGACAATGTAAAATGGTGCAAGATTTTGGAAATTCTGAAAAAAGTTGGGGTAAACTATAGGGAGAGACGGGTAAAGTACAACAGCCAAGAGGGAATAATAAGAGCGGACGACCAAGAACGAAGTGCTCGTATTAAAAAGGGAGTAAGTCAAGGACGTAGCCTTTCGCCCCTACTGTTCAATCTGTAGATCGAGGAGACAGTGATGGAAATAAAAGAATGCTTCAGGAGTGGAATTAAAATGCAAGGTGAAAGGATGTCAATGATATGATTCGCTGATGGGATTGGTATCCTGAATGAAAGTGAAGTAGAATTACATGATCTGCTGAACGGAATGAACAGTCTAATGAGCACAGAGCATGAACTGAGAGTAAATCGAAGAAAGACGAAAGTAATGAGAAGTAGTAGAAGAGAGAACAGCGTGAAGCACAACATCAGGATTGATGATCACGAAGTAGATGAAGTTAAGGAATTCTGATACCTAGGCAGTAAAATAAGCAAAAAGGGCATTCCTGGCCAAGAGAAGTCTACTAATATCAGATATCGGCCATAATTTGTGGAAAAATTTTCTGACGTTGTACGTCTGGAATACAGCATTGAATGGTAGTCAAACATGGACTGTGGGAAAACCGAAACAGAAGAGAATCGAGGTATTTCAGATGTGGTGCTACAGACGAATGTTGAAAATTAGGTGGACTGATAAGGAATGAGGATGTTCGGCGCAGAATTGGAGGGGACAGTTGCAGCAAGTATTACTCTGAAATGAAGAGGGTAGCACAAGAGGGGAATTCCTGGGAGGCCGCATCAAACCAGTCAGAAGACTGATGAAGACTGATGAAATAACGTCCACGCCCAGAAAGAAATTCAATGCGCACTCGTTATGTCTGGTGGGTGGCCTCATTTGATATGTGGAGGGAGCCCTGCCTGCGGTCCATCGACCGTGTAGGTGTGCAGTGGTCTGAAAGTTGCAATTATCGTCATCGCCGGCACCGTCTCCCGCTAGCGTTCTGAGGCCAGTCCTCAGTACTGGCGGAAGTGGTAAATACTGCTAGCCTAGCTAGCGGCATGCAAGAGAAACTCATAATGTACAGCATCGTTCCCTGAACTAATTATTGCCCTTTGACTCGGAGCCGAGTGGAGAGTCTCAACCAAAGGCTGTGTTTATTCTGTGACGGGTTTGGCTGCTGATCTTTGAACCTGCGTTATGGCGTGGAGAACTGCAGGACTCCCCTTAATGCCCTGACTAGTGAGGAGTGCAGCACACAAAGGAATCAACTGCTCGGTTACCGGAGTACTTCTGAAGTCCACATGGCTTTTTTTTTAACACTAAGCGCCAGTTTGAGATCTTCTGATGAATACTCACGTCTATACGCATAAATCAATAACAGACCATGTAAGAAGAAAAGACTCTTCGACAGTCAAAGTCTTAAAAGTCTTAAAAGTAAATTGTCGATGTATTCTTAACATTGTTCCTGAGTTCACTACTCTCCAAATAATTTATCAGAAAAATTATTCTTGGGACCGAGAGGGGGCTAAGACCCGAAGTAAATGGTTCGAAATATTTAGCAATCCATGGAACGTGTATCTAAAAGACTGATTAGACGTCACAGGAAGTAGACTAAAATATTCTAACTATCGGCGTCGAAATTAAGTCAGATTATGAAGTTATATGGACACGAGAAGCTTGCATAGGTGAAATCAAGTTACTTTTACCAGCCGCCTCATTCCGCCGAAACAGTTGTAGTGTCATTCAAGGAAATTAATCGTTCAGTAGCGGAGTAATACCCAGAACATGCAGTAGTAGCTGGAGATGAATTTAGTCCACCGAGTATATCCTGGGTCGTCAGTAGATTCACTGCAGTTGGTACAGAGAGGCTGTCTTGTGAAGTACTTTTCCGTAAAGTGCCTTGAATAACGATTGAGAAAACCAGCACGCAATGGGAATAATTAAAATATTGTAGTTACCACAGGCCTAACGTTATCTGCTCTGTCAATGTAGAGATAAGGATTTGTGATTACGACGTCTTCATAGCGACGTTGTTTACTAAAATTAAAAAAAAAAACATCAAGATGGCTAGGACATTACTTATGCCAGAAAAAGCAGAAAGGCAGTTGTTAGCAACACAATTACATAATGACAGGACATCGTTTAGTCCCGATACGGCTTAATTCGAAGAATTATAGGCAAAGTTTAAACTGAAAGTTCCTGGCAGATTAAAACTGTGTGCCGGACCGAGTCTCGAAGTTGGTACCTTTGCCTCTCGGGAGTAAGTGCTCTGTCACCTGAGCTAACCAAACGCTTACGAACCGCCCTCAGAGCTGTAGTTCCACCGGTACCATGTCTCGTACCCTCCAAACTTCACAGAAGCTTCCCTGCGAACATCGCAAGACTAGCACTTCTGGGAGAAAGGATATTGCGGAGACTTGGTTTAGCCACAGCCTGGGGGACGTTTTCAGAATGAAATTTTCACTCTGCAGCGGAGTGTGCTGTGATATGTAGCTTCCTGACAGATAAATACCGTGTGCCCGACCAAGACTCGAATTCCTTAGCGAAGAGTGGAAATTTCGTTCTGGAAACATTCCCAGGGCTGTTGCTAAGTCATGTCTCCGCAATATCCTTTCCTCAAAAAGTGCTTGTCTTGCAAGGTCCGCAGGAGAACTTCTGTGAAGGATGTTAGGTAAGATACGAGGCACTGGCGGAAAGTAAAGCTGTGAGTATGGGGCGGGAGTCGTGTTTGATTAGCTCAGTTGGTCCGAACACTTGCTCACAAAACGCAAAGGTCCCTAGTCCAAGTCTAGGTCCGCCACACAGCTTTAATCTGTCAAGAAGTTTCATAAGAGCGCATACACCGCTGCAAAGTGAAAATTTCAGTCTGGAAAGCTTAAAGTGATAATAACTCGATCTCTGGAAACGTATCTGGCAAGTAAGTGGATTGAGGATGGAAATCACCTTCGATGAATTAATAATCAAATTTTGGAGAAGGTCAGGAAACTTTAAAAAAGAATATGCAAATGTCGACAGGTGAAAGTTAGTAAAAATTCGTGATTCGGTAAGAAGATCAAAGCACAATGGATGCAACAACGTCGACCGTCATTCCTCAGCGGAAGATCATGTGAGAATCCGACATAATTGCGGTCTAAGGCTTCTGTCCCATCACTAGCCGACTAGTCAAATGTGGCAACAGAAGCAGCAAAAAGAAAATAAAGCTCGTTGAGGAATCATTCAAGCAGGAGGATAGTACAAACATAACGTCGTTTGACCGTCGCACAGCTTCTCATATAGAGGGCATAGCAATAGGCAGCCCAGTCGTAGAGAGGCAACTGAAAATGTTGAAAACAAATAATTCACAAGGTCCGAATGCAATCTCTGTTCGGTTTTACAAGGAGTACACTGGCTGCATTGGACCCTTACATAACTCCCATTAACGCTTATCTCCCGCGCAGCATAGAGACCCAAGCTAGACATCACTCAAACAACGCCAGCAATGCAATACGACCGAAAAGTCAGGAGAGCAGTGAAATCTGGTACTCTACTGCAGAGGCTGCTTGTAGATGGTAATTATGTCTCACGTGCCACGTGCAACAAATAGCGCAGAAATAATTAAAAAGTCGATATTGCTTAAATTCAGTTTACTGGATAACCGGTTTCAACACACTAAAGGTGCCATCATCGGATCTGAATGTTGATTAACATTCCGATGATGGCACCTTAAGTGTGTTGAAACCAGTTCAGTAAACACTATTTAAGCGACCTTGGCTTTTGAATTATTTCTACAACAGAGTGATCGACCCACTATGTGCTCACTGCAAAATAGCGCAGAGTTTCATATCACTGCTCGCTAGGAATTAATTCGCGCTTCGATTCTTAACCAGCAGTTTATGTTAGAAGGTATGTACTAATGGGAGTTCCAACGAGAGCCAGTTGAAGTTTCCAGTTCCTGTCGCTCTCGCCGCAACCACTCCACCTCGTCGTATCTCGCCTGTCCGAAGAAGGATGTGACCTCCGACAACGCGCGACGCCGGCAAGTGAGTACCTACGATGGATAGAAGACTGTAATGTGCACCAAACTGACGTAGCCTCAGAGAACCACGTCTCAAGCTAGGTATACTGCACAATGCTCTCTTGAGTGTCACTGAATATTGTGTCTTTTGGAATAAATCACAGTAGTCATTTCAGCAGCTATGATCAGAGTTATGATGTTAGGTTGGTTGCTGTACTCTTGTCTGTACTGACATCAAGAGCAACTTGGTGTTTTCTGTCATACGCTTGGTGAAGAAGTGTAATTACAACATAGAAAAATCGGAAAGAATTTGGGTTTTAGTGCCTTAAGAGGTTATTGGAAGGTGTGTTACCAGAAGAAGAAAATATATGAATAAAAGGGCGAGCAACGATGAGGATGTCTGCACAATGCTCTTATCAGCAGAATCAGTAGGATGATGAGAAACCCTCTGTGGCTTCTTGAAATAATTGTCTTCGTACTGGAAAACGTATAGTGCGAAACGGTAGTTGGTTGGAATAGATAGTGTGGTCAGAAGAGATTAGATGAAAGTCAACGAAATCAGAGCATGCGTAATGGTATGTAGTATGGCTACATCAGTCGGTACTGAGAAAATTAAATTACTAAAGCAGGCACCAAAATAATAGAGATGTATTGCTGTCCGGGGATCAGAATAACTCATGATGGTCAAAGTAAAGAGGATATACACTGAAAAGCCAAAGAAAACGGTAAATCTGCCCAATATCGTGTAGGGCCCCCGCGAGCACGCAAAAGTGCCTCAACACGACGTGGCATGGACATGACTAATGTCTGAAGTAGTGCTGGGGGGAACTGATACCATGAGTCCTGCAGGGCTGTCCATAAATCCGTAAAGTACGCAGGACATGAATGTATGTAGGTGATCAGACAGGATTCTTACGCACCTATCACCTATCAGAGTCGTATCTAGGCGTACCAGGGGTCCTATATCACTCCAACAACATATGCTCCACACCATTACAGAGCCTCCACAGTTTTAATAGTCCCCTGCTGACATGTAGGGTCGATGGACTCATGTGTTTGTCCCGTTACCCATACACGGCTTCTGCTCCGAAAGCCCATAACTCTGATGTTTTCGTTGACTGGTTCGCACGCTGACACTCGTTGGTGGCCCTGCATTGAAATCTGCAGCAAATTGGGGATGGGTTTCACTTCTGCGACGTTGAACGATTCTCTTCAGTCGTGTTTTGCCCCGTTCTTGCAGGATCTTTTTTTGGGCGCAGTGATATCGGAGATTTGATGTTTTACCGGATTCCTGATATTCACGGTACACTCGTGAAATTGTCGTACAGGAAAATCTCCACTTGGTCGCTACCTCGGAAATGCTGTGTCCCATCGCTCGTGCGCCGACTATAACACAACATTCAGACTTACTTAAAACTTAACAACCTTCCACTGTAGCAGCAGTAATCGATCTAGCAACTGCGCCAAACACTTGTGGTCATATATATGCGCTGCCGACCGCAGCACCGTATTCTGCCTGTTTACATGTCCCTGTATTTGAATACAGATGCTTATACATTTTCTTTGTCGCTTCAGCGTAAAATGCAGTGCTGCAGTAGCAAGGAAAGCATTTCTGAAAAAGAAGGACTGGTTACCACCTAGTACCAATTTAGATGTTAGCAAGCCTTTTCCAGCAAATATTTGTCTCGGTTGTAAAATTGGTTCAAATGGCTCTGAGCACTATGGGACTTAACAGCTGTGGTCATCAGTCCCCTAGAACTTAGAACTACTTAAACCTAACTAACCTAAGGACATCACACACATCCATCCCCGAGGCAGGATTCGAACCTGCGACCGTACCAGTCGCACGGTTCCGGACTGCGCGCCTAGAACCGCGAGACCACCGCGGCCGGCGTCTCGGTTGTAAACTTGTTCCGAACTGTAATGCGGATGACAGGCGGTTAAACAAGAAGAGAAACTTTTGCAAAGTGGTACTGAAGAATACTGCTGAAGATTACGTACGTTGATACAAAAACTAATGTGGAAGTACTGAGTCTTCTTATTTAAAAAAAAGAAGTCATGGAAGACCTTGACTAAAAGAAGGTTCAAATGGATGTCGGTAGCGAGTTGAAGAGTCTTGCACTGCGTAAAGTAGTATGGAGTGTAGCATCAGACCCGTATTGGGACTGAAGACAACAACAAAAATATTCACGTTGTTCTTACTCACTAGCAAAATGTAGCCAATTATATTCAGTTGAATTATCTTTAGTATCTGTAGTTCTTTACTTGTTTAAAATTGATGTTTGAATTTGAAGATGTCGTTAATCTGTGACTGACTTAGCAGAAAACACGGTTTACTTCCTTGTATTGACTAACGTGCCCCCACAAACCAAATCACGACTAGTTTGACTTTTTGTTTCAAAAATCACGACCGGTTTCGGTCCCCAAGGGTAATACCCAGTAGTATCTGTCAGACGTCCTTAAGGAGCACACTCGTTCGGTGTGCTCTCAGGATGCGTGGCACGTACCAGGGGATAACGGCCTTAAGAAATCGATCGTCGTTTCTAAAATGAAGAGAAAGTGCTACTGGTTGTGACATTTTATTTAATATCAGTACAACGGTTGTGGAAGCAAGTATGCACCATATGCTGGCCAAGAAATTACTAGTAGATTATTTAAAATCACGCTGGAAGTCGCTATTACAGGTTGAGCCGTGCTTCGGCTGGCGTTGGTGTTGTTTGTAGGTTTCCGCCCTCTGTTGGAGACCAGACAGTATCTTTTACTTGGCATGGTTGCGGTTGTTTATCTTCTTCTCGAGTTGACTGGCGCCACTTGGTTTGTCAAGCGTTATCTGTCCGTTAGTGGCAGCAGCGGCGGTTACCGATATGTAGTAACTGTTGCCCTATCTTTGGGTCGAGGTCGACGTTTAGCCGGGTCGTATGACTGGGCGAGTTCTGTTGGGGACAGAGGAGAAGCCAGGTCCGGGCAGTGCGAGAAACACGCCGGGACCACTGACGGCACGCATGGACTGCTGGATGGGAGGGCTGTGATCACGAGGGTGCAAAACTTCGTCGTAAACCGGATCCAGCAAGCTTTAAGGTGAGTGCATTTAAATCCAAGTAGAGAAACCTCCAACATTGTGATATCCCGAGATTCTCCAGTGACTTTGGTTCGTGTTGCTGCTTGTAGTGTCGCCGAGGCGAAGAGCAGCGAGTGAAGTGCTTGGGGAAGACGGATCTGATTAGCTTTCCTCGACTTCTTATTACTCTTTACTGCGTTCAGCTTGTTACAATTTGTTAAGTTCAACCAGCGGTAAATTTTCTTGCCTGGTGGCCGCTAACGCCCCAGTTACCTGCCCTGGGGGTTAGTGTATGTAACGGCTGTGTACATTTCCTCGCCTTGCCGCTGCTGTCCGGTGAGGCACGTAGGTTTGATAGCTTTATTGATTGTAGGCCGACTGGTGACTCTTCTACTCTGGTGGTAGTGATTCCTTTCTCGTTCCGGGGTCTCTAAACACAGTATTCTGGACATAGTGCAGACCGCCGGTTCCGGCTTTTCCGTATTGTTACATCGTTGCATTTGGTTTATCGGATGTTAGGTAGCTTCAGCAAGATTATTTTTAGTCATTCGTTAGACTGCCACTAGTGTTAGTTACCATCTTGTGAAGTGAATGCAACTCTTGGCTGCCTATCCCATCGCTCGCGGAAGTGTTTGTTGCCGGACCTTCTAAGAGGATCAGTTGCTTGATTTTTTTAATCAACTTTTGCTATCGTATTTGCTGTTTTACAGCAGGTTTCAAATTTTTTTTATATATTATTGCCGTTCCTGGCGTGTAAGGCCTTCAGCCGTGATTGTGGTCATTTTCTTTAAAATTCTAATTTGGTATTTTCTGCCATTCCTGGCGTCTGATACCTTCTGCTATGTTTGTGGAGACTTACTTTAATGTTTCAATACCTGGAAGTTGTGAACTGCACCGATTTCCTAAACAATTCTTAATTTATTGCTATTATTGGCGCGTAAGGCCTTCAGCCGTGATTGTAGTCGCTCGCCTTAAAATTTTAATTTGATATTTGTATTTACTCAGTAAGCCCTTACAACCTTATTTACTGCCATTCCTGGCGTTTTATGCCGTCTGCTGTGTTAGTGGCGACTCGCGTTTAATATTTCAATACCTGTAATTTGTAAGTTGCAGTGAGTTTTAAACAATTTTTAAATTACTGCTAGTCCTGGCGTGTAAGGCTTTCTGCCCAGTTCACAGGGGCTTGCTTTTAAAACATTATCTGTTGTATCTGTATTTAATGGTGATTTTCTAAATTTTAACTCACTGGAAACACTATTATTTACACTTTTTTTTATGCATTCATTAATAATGTGCGGTATTTTTATTTATTGTTGAGTCTGGAATTACCGGTTTAAAATAAATTCTTTGTAATTGTAAAAGGCAACTGATTACGGCCCCGTCCACAATCGTAACCGAATCCTGCCTTCCCTTAACTACCACCAGGTTTCACACGTATTATGCTCTTTGTGAATTCTTTCTACGTAACATAGATGAAACCTTAAAAGCAACTGGTACGACATTATTTCGTAACAACGTTTCATATTTCGGGATCTGTGCTACGAGCTTCGAAACGTTGCACATGCTCCCGAACAAAGAAGAATCTCCAGTATTTCTCATTTGACAGTCAGTCACGCATTTCCAACGTGCCTGACACCAGCGGGAATAAAAGCAAACTGTTAGCAGCGAGAAGAACGTCCTGCAATTACAACTGAGTGGTTCGCGCCATTCCGGCACACCTCGTTTTCTGTCGAGCTGAGCACGTCCACAAATCACAGCGCCAAATTCCACGTACTGCCAGTTCTGCACACGGGCCGTCTCGGTGACAAGAGAGAGCCAGCAATCTCGCCATCCCAGAGTGGACAAGTTGACTTGAAAAAGTTATTAATATGCTCACATGGTCTTCTCGAGTAGCAGTATAAGTTTGCTTAAAGATTGGAGAGTGCCCTTCTTCGCTTTTTCCTCAAAACCTTCATCAACTACTGATTACATTATTTCCAATGACGCCTTTTTGAACTGTTCAAATCCAATGGCCATGCGTACAGTGGCCCGAAACCCCTTACCTGCAATGACTATCTCACTTATAATCCTTCAATTTATCTTTACTGCTGTTATAATCACCTACTGAGCTATTCTTCCTTTAGTACCCATCCTTACTTCATCGTATCTCACCCTACTTACTCTTAGAAATGTTAGGCAAAACAAGTTTCAATCAAAACAAAATTAACTGTCCCCATCCACCCATTCGACAAACTACTTTACCTAGGCAAATTCCTCGCAACTTACTGTTCGCAGATGATGGTTGAAGTGATCGCTGTAGCAAGCAGATATCTACAAATACCAATAATCGAATGCTGGCGCCTGCTTTGACCACAACAGAAGTGGTATCTTCCTACACGGCGGTCAGGGTTCTGAAGATGGCATTGTAAATCGCCGAACCTAGTAGCCAAATGAAATAAGTTTGGAAACTAGACGGCTGAATGGTGTTCGATTTAACATCCTGTATCGAACAGCCGAGCCCCGCAACCATCTCTGAAAAGATGGTTGTAGAGAGATTTCCTTCGATGTATTACCCAGGGTTGTTTATCAAGACAACTTCCAGTGTGCAGAAACTTGAACATCAACCGAAATAGCAGTGTAAGGAGGCCATTTGTCATAATTACAGGTATTCATCGCTCTGTTAACATTACCGAATTCACAAGTAATATTTATGTTTTGTTTTATATTTTACTGTTTCTTTTCTACTTTCCTATATGTAAAAACTGTGTGGCTAAAGGGAGCTATTAAGCTGTTACCAGTCTGCATCAACAGCAAAATAGAAATCATTGAAAGGTAATCGGTATGGCAAAATTTTACCAGTCTGCCTCAAAAGATAAACGGGAAATTGCCAGAAGAAAAGAAATTGCACGCAGGTGCATTTCGCTAAATACAAGTATCACAATTACGTGTTGTTTTTGGAATGCGGATCTAAACGTAGTGTTGTACATAGGAGGAAGCGCTTCTGAGTGGTTATAAGTGCGTGTTGCACCTAGGGAAAGTATCAATAATTAGCATGGACTTCGCACCGTTTCTTCTGCTTGCGCACACCTCCCGAAAACTGAAAACAGGAGAGCAGTATGCTCATAAACTAGGACTTCAATAACTCCGATGTAACTGGAGTGAGCACAGAGAATGTACGAAGCCATTGTCGAATTAGTTACTCATAGCTTCATGACCATAAGTACGTGACAAATGCTCTGTATGTTTTATTCCTCTTCTAATAGTACAGATAGATGCGAGTCATATACAGTATGAAAATGAATAAAGAAGAAACATTAAGAATTGAAAACCAAGGAAGGAAAACTACTGCTTATAAAGGCGTGAGGGAGCGATGCAGTCTTTCTCCCCTATAATTCATCCTTTACAATGGAAGAAGCAATGACGGAAGTGTAAGCAAGGTTCAAAAGCTGAATTAGAATTAAGAGTGATTGGGTGTGAATGATAAGATTCGCTGACGACACTGCAGTCATAAAAGAAAGTGAGGAAGACTTGCAGAATATTTTAAATGGTAAGAACAGTGTAATGAGTACAGTATGTGGATTGAGAGTGAGTCAAAGAAAGTTGAATGTTATGAGGGGTAGCAGAAACGAAATTAGTGGTAAAATTTGAGACCACGTAGTAGAAAAATTTAATGATTTCTGCTAGCTAAAGTAAACAGCAAGATTGATATATGTAGCAAGCTAGCACAGTCAACTAGCACAATTTTTGGGAAAATATGTCTACTAGTGTCAAAATTACGCCTTAATTTGAGGAATAGAGTTTGAGAACTAACGTCTGACAGAATTGTATGGAAGTGAATCACGGACTGTGGGAAGAAGAAATCGAAGATGTACTATAGAAGGATGTTGAAAATTAGGTTAATCTAAGAGAACTGAGGAAGACTTCCGCGGAATACTCGAGGAGAGGAACGTGTGGAAAACACTGACAAGAAGTAGGGGAAGTATTATAGGAATTGTATTAAGGCGTTAAGGAATAACGTCCACGGTACTAGCGGGAGATGTAGACGGCAAAAAATGGAGGGGAAAACAGAGAATGTAATATAGCCAAGAAATAACTGAATACGTTACGTGTGCTGCTCTGGGTTGAACAGGTCGGTACAGAAGAGTTAGTCTTTTCAGGCTGCATTTAATCAATCATATCGTATTTCGGCTGTGATGATGCTGCTCTAAGTGGCATGCTGGTTACGTTTTCTCCTAGAAAAACTAGTTGCTATGCCTTCGATAAAGCGGGTAATTTTGTAAAATCACAACATTAAATCACTGAATACACACTGAATTGCAATTAGAAGTGTATTTCTATGTAATGAGTAATGCATTGTACATCAGTGGTGGTCATTCACATACAGGGTGTTTGAAAAAGAACTCCCTAGTTTAAAGTATAAATTTTAATGGGGAAATTAATGAAAAATTTCATCAATGAGTACGTATCACGAAAGAGAATTCCTTCAAGTTTTGTCAAATGTTAGGAGATTTCAACGTGGGATGCATTAGTTGCCCTGCACACGTCTAGACGATATTCCATTTCTCGCCACGTATTCACCAACATTTCAGGTGTAACTGTCCCAGCCGCCGAAACGATTCTTTCCCGTAAATTATTGAAGTCTCTGATCTTTTCACTGCACACGTATTTTTGTGGCTCCAAAGGAAAAAGTCCAGTGGAGTGAAGTCCGGGCTTCGTGGTGACCAAGGTATTGGGCCTGCCATGCCTATGCAACAGTTGCAATTTGTAGGGGCGCAACGTAAGTCTTTTACGCACAACATCACACACGGTACCTTTAGGGGCTCCTAATTGTAGACTACGTATGGCCAATGACTTCTTCCGGCTCCGAGCACGCGATACACGGATCCGTTCAACACAATCTTCAGAAGTTCTCCGTCTACCTGGTGATTTTGCTTTTGAAACACTACCGGTTTCCTTGAAACACTTTAGCCAATGTCGGATACTTTTCGCTGTAGGTGGTTCTCTACAATACTGACGTCTAAAATAAGGTTTCACTGTTTTAACTGACACAGTTTTCTCAAGGCAAATGACGCACTGCGCTTTATGATGCGGAGTACACATTGTTCCTGAGTTGCTCTGTACTGCACTGCACGCATGCCTGGTCTGAATTGAAGGAACAGAGGAAAAAACAGCACTGGTGCTTTCTCAAGGTCAAACGAATTTGCCGGCTGCAGGTGAGCCAAACTTGGAGAGTTGACGAATCAAACACCACAAACTAGTATAGTATATGTCACTTTGCACAGATTCTAGGACACACTAAAACTAGGGAGTTCTTTTTCAAACACACTTTATATTTCGTCCTTTATGCAACCCAATACGTCATTAGCATGCACGAAATATTTAGAATACTTTCGCTGACCACTGCTACTTAAACTATCAGTTGTTGTGTACGACTTCGTACACAATGGTGAGGAAAGTTGGGCCACCGATTGAGGAGGCAGCTGCCAGCGCGGGAAAGCTGGACAGGAGCTGAAATGATCAGCGAACAAGTTAACACAGCCAAACAGAAAATTTACTTAACTTGTATTCCTCCAAGCATACGAATACTCAATACAAATAATACAGCAATAATAAGGGTCCCACTATCACAATGTCAACCAGGAGGAGCCTCTCTGTGCCAAGCACGAACGACAGTGTCGTTGCGATCAGGCTTCAAGTGCAAGTGGGTTGAGTGGCTACCGCCAGCCATCGTATATTGCGGCGGCAGAGGGTGGTCGTAGTCCAGTGCTACAGGAGATGGGGCTCAGTTGGCATGCACCATTGGGTCCCCCAGATCTCACGCAACTGCTATTAGCGTCAGACGAAATCTTGCAATTTCATTGCTATGACGCCTAAGGGTTGGTGTCAACAGGTGATATCACAGTAGAAAATGTCGTCTCTCATAATATACATCCATATTCCGTATAGCTGCAGTAAATGTTATTGTGCTGTGTAAGAGAGATTCTGATGTCATGTATTACGCGATTCGTCTCTTAGCGCTGAACTTGGCTGAAATGGCAGCTACCTAAAGGAGAGAGCATTTGTGTGAAATATCTGCAGCTGAAAAGCTAAATACTGAGGTTCTTTACAGTTTATTCATTATGTCATTCACCATCACATTCGTTGTTAACCACGGCTGTGTCACAGAATCACACGTTTCCTGTCGGAGGTGATTACAAGTATACTTATGACTAAACAGTCGAGAGGTGAATAAGAATGTTAAAACTCGTTTTCTAGTGAATGACATACCATAATTATGCAAAAAATGTAACAAGACGAAATAAAAGTCTAATGTATTAGAAACATTGTCGGCCTTGTTGCAGTGCTCGGATTTTAAAGGGATACACAAAAGAATTACTAGTAACAACGAGCATAATGTAGGCACTAAATACTAGTTGTACGTTTCAAGGGAGAGGATGTATGAATTCAATTCGAGAAAACATCACGAGCAAATGGACACATCTGAATCACGAGCAAATGGAGACCTCTGAAATACAGTTTTCCATATCAAATAGTACCTTTGATACCACTGACACAAATTCTGCTTAAATACTACCATTTACTCATGGTTTTCTCTAGACTTAGAAATTAATGAGAAAATTAAGAGAAAGAAAGCTAGTGCTTATTGAAGAAGATCGTTGACAACGAAGCCTTCTCCGGTTAGGCCTGGTTCTCTGTTACGTGAACGTAGTAAAAATGAGAGATGCTCTATATTACGCTAGTGATTTTGTCGAAGGGCACGTGTTTCTATAGGATATTTCTCTAGCAAACTTATGGGTGGAGTCTTGTTAATGACATTGGAAAGCGTTTATACTATCATAGACAATTGCGGAATTGAGAGAATGATGGATGGTTAAAAACGACATTCTATAGAACAATAGCAGCACCAACGTCACCATTGGATAATGGTATAGTCTCGCTCCTTAAAAATATACTGATGTTGAAATTTAAAACAGGGTATTAACGTTCAGCCCGATTATCAAAAACACAAAGTAATTCCTTTTACCACCTATCTTCCGTTATAGTAACTGCCTACAGACGCACTATTTAACATCTTTGTTTGATGTGTTACACTATAAAGGAAATCCAGCTAATAAAGGCTAGCTCTCATCGAAAATAATTGAGCTTGCGCGTTCCGTATTTTCAAAGAGTTTCGAGTCTAGATTAACTAAAACTAGGGAAAAGATGGTGATTTTAACGCTCCAGGTGGTCTAAATAGTCTCCCTTCATTTGAATACAGCGCACAGAATCTTAATATAACCATGTGAAACTGTCAGAAAAGTCCTTCTGTAGGATGATGTTCAACATGTGCCTCAAATTACCTTGAGTGTCGATTGTGTCGTCAAAGCGTTGGCTCTTCATATGAATTTCCGCATTCCGTCGTGTTTCGTATATTCACATTCTGCAGAATGTTTTGAAGATGGGATTTAGAGATTGGGTTTGTGAGCAAAGGAAGTTGAGACACTATGATCCCACGTGCACTACTTAAAGACTGCCTGCTCTCAACTGATTGATCGAATGGACATCTCTTTTTTACAATCGTTACTTCAAGCTGCCAATGTAGTAACTGCAAAAAAAAAAAAAAAAAAAAAAAAAAAAAAAAAAAAAAAAAAAAAAAAAAAAAAAAAAAAAAAAAAAGAAAAAAGAAAAAGTAGTAAGTTCCTATGGGACCAAAGTGCTGAAGTCGTCGGTCCCTAGGCCTACGCACTACTTATTCTAACTTTACCTTACACGAAGGACAACACACACCCATGCCCGGAGGACTCGAACCTCCGACGGGGGCACTCGTGTTAACCAAATCAAGGCGCCTCAGAGCTCACGGCTACCCCGTCGGCCCGAAGTAACTGCACTTTCGTCGCCGCTTACATGTCATGAATACAATCAGTCTTGGAACTATTTAGCTGGAGAGTGTATTCTGAAATACCTAAATCACATTTTGCTGAAAGTCGTTAGGGCATTCCAAAGAAATGGGAAAGGATATCATCACAAGTTCGTATTGGTGAAGCACAGGGAAGGAATTCAGCTACGTATGTTTTCAAGGAAGCTTCCCAGTATTTGACTTATGCGATTCAGGAAAACATGGTAATCCTAAGTAGCGTACTTGGAAACTCCATTGAAAAACTTTTAGTTCTTAGAGGGGAGTGAGTGTGTAATATTTTTAATGTAAACCCATGTCCGGAAACATACCGTTTCCGTTTCACGACTGTTTCAGTTGAGATGTTTAACTCATACAGTTTTGCTGGAAGAACTGGATTAGACGTGGCGCAGAACAATTATTAATTTACAAATGGAAAGCAAACATGACGAAACATCCATTTATCGCTTAAGCACATTTTTTGAATTAACACAAAATTATTTCATGTTTATATTATTTTTAAAAAAATCAGGATACTGTACATACAGAATAGTACGATGCATTACAACAGTACTCATGCATTACAACAGCGACTCGATGTGGCTACCACAAACGTTGTTACAGACATTGTACCGAAGAAGCATGTTGTGGTACACACTCTCCATCCCAGCTGACGTCTCCTCAGTTTCTCGCGCAGCGGCCTGAACTCGTGCCAGAATATCTTCCTCCGTATCTAAATGGGTCTCGTAAATTAATCTATGCATACGATTCTACAAGAAGTAGTACACCTCACCTGTCTAGCCTATTACAGACCACGACTAGCAACCCAGAGACTTTTCTTTTTCCCTCCGCAGGAACGCGTTACACATCTGAACTGAAACCGTTGTACAACAGAAATGTCACGTTTGCGAACAGGGGTTCCTATTCGAAATTGTGGTGTCACCGCCAGACACCACACTTGCTAGGTGGTAGCCTTTAAATAGGCCGCGGTCCGTTAGTACACGTCGGACCCGCGTGTTGCCACTATCAGTGATTGCAGACCGAGCGCCGCCACACAGAAGGTCTAGAGAGACCCCCTAGCACTCGCCCCAGTTGTACAGCCGACTTTGCTAGCGATGGTTCACTGACTACATACGCTCTCATTTGCAGAGACGACAGTTTAGCAAAGCCTTCAGCTACGTCATTTGTTACGACCTAGCAAGGCACCATATTCAGTTACTATGTTTTCTGAACAGATAATATTGTGAATCATGTACCGTCAAGAGCGACGTTCATCATTAATGGATTAAAGTTAAGTATCAAACTAATTACGTCCCTTTCTGAATTCCAATTCCTTGTCATGTTCCAGACCTCAGGTCAGTATAGTCCTTCCCTCCGCACGCCAGCCTGCGTGAGCTAAACGCGTGCATTTCGGCCTCCTCTCGTAACACGGTGTTGGCTCTTCTGCTAACACAACAGAAATATTACGTACTCACTCACCTCTACAACTCCTGGAAGTTTGTGACGTGAATTTTCGAATACCTTCTATATATTTACTGACAGAGATTTGCGTTACAGTCGTCTCAAATGCGATCCTGGTGTCTTAGCACAGTGTTAAGGCACTAGTTATTAAGGTACCATACAACTTATTTGAAGTCTATGGGTACATTAGATGACTAACAATGACTTTGTTTCAAGAAAATATGACAGCTCTGCTAGTACCGCTCGTTTAGGGGAACGAGGTATTATGGGTGATGTACGGATGCGGCATACAGTCCCGTTCGTGGAACGTACGTGGAACTCCAGGCAGGCAGCGCGGAATCCAGCATTCCAGCAGCGAGCGGCGGGCACGCGATGCCAGCGGCAGGAGGGGTGCAGACCGCGCCTGCCGGCTGCCGGCTCCCAGTCTATTGAGTTATCCCTCGATTAATTGCGTCAATTTACACCGGCGCTACGGGCTCAGAGGGGCCGGATTGACGGGGCAAGTGATATGCGGCCAGTGTGCGGCTTAGCGGAAGACTAGGAGGTCGGGCCGCTTGAGAAAACGGACATGTTCCGGTCACGTGCGGATCGTCACTGCGTGACGTTATTCAGGGATCAGGTTGTAACCTCCCCCTCACTTATCGACCTTAACGACAGTGAAAAATTAAACCGCGGGCACCTAACGGAAATTTGGGAAAAGCAATCGTCACCGAAGTTAATTTGTCGGTAAAGAGGATGGAAAGGGTTACATCTAAATGAAAGGAAAAATGCAAATGAAATTGGTGGAAATTAATTTTGAAAAAGGGTAAAGTTAATAAAGGAAGTAAATGTGCGGCCGTTACGTTAACAATTAACAACGGTAATTAGATATTTGAGATTTGGGGAAAATTACGGTCGCCAGTCCTATGGACAACTACTATAGTAACTGAAGAAGAAAGGTTATTGCACATATAATTAGCACTAAAAGGGTGGCAACTGAAGGTTGACACATGTTGTGTGAAAACTGAATGTTGTCAGAAGTAATAAATTTCGCTACACTCTGACTTAATTCAGTAAAAGAATTAATAAAACCGGAAAATTGAAAGTTAATTTAGTGACTGAAATTAATAGTGAACTTTGTTTCTGAAGCACTGCAAAAGTCAATAAAATAAGGTTAGTCTTGGCCTATCTCAGCAATCATTTCAAAAGCTACTTGAATTTACGCAATTTAGAAATAAGAGATTTAACTTTGAACTTGAATTAAATGATTCTGAACAATTAACAATAGTAAAATTTAGTACGTACCAAGCTGAGCAGCAGTCACAGGTAAGCTAAAATATGGTAACAAAACTCGCACTCTTATTTTGTGCTTGTCTAATCTAAATATTGTAGGCAGCTATGAATACTTTAACTAAACTTTGAAATTAAAGCAGTGAAATCGAATGATATTACTTTAATGCTGGTGTTTGAATTTCAACGATACTCAGGTTCATTCCGGAAAAGGAATATATATATATATATATATATATATATATATATATATATATATATACAAATAGGTAAACAATTACAATATATAAAGACACAGAAATGTCATATCCGCAGTTAACAAAATAAAGAAAAAAATTTATAGTACAATGGATGGAAATAGGAGGATATGCATTTCCGGTGTTACAGGGTCCCTGACCAGTCTATACGTCTCGCATATGAAGTAAAATAGGTAGGTACACTCAATTACACAAGAAAAACGACGCGCTACAAAGGAATAATCCATATGGGACAGAAATCTATGAACATGTACAGACAAGCAAATGATTTCAGAAAAATTTGAAGTTTTATTCAAGAGAACAAGCTTCAGAAATTGAGCAAGTCAATAATGCTTTCATCCGCCTCCAGTGCTTATGCAAGCAGTTATTCGGCTTGACACCGATTGGCAGAGTTGTTAGGTGTCCTCGTGAGGAATACTCCCCCATATACTGTCCCACGGGTTCGTTAGGTCGCCAAAATCCCGAACTGGTAGAAGGGACCTGCCCACAAGGCTCCAAACGTTCTCCAATGCAGAGACATCCGGCGACCTTGCTGGATAAAGTGGGGCACGAAAACAAGCAACAGAAACTCTCGCCGTGTGTGTGTGTGTGTGTGTGTGTGTGTGTGTGTGTGTGTGTGTGTGTGTGTAAATGTAACCTCAGAATGGTTTGCCATGAACAATAAAACGGGACGCAGAATATCGCCGAGGAACCGCTGCCTTGTAAGTTTGCTGCGGATATCAACTAAAGGGGCCCAGCTATCGAAGAAATGGCATCCCACACCATCATTCCTAGTTGCCGGCCGTGTGGTAGACTGGTAGACGAGAGACAGGTTCTACATAAACATATATATAATCCGCTAGCCACCAAACGGTGTGTGGCGGACGGCAAAATTCGCGCCTAAGTCATATTTCCCGCCTCCCCCCCCCCCCCCCTGTTCCACTCCAGGACCGCGGGAGGGAAAAACGACCGTCTGAACGCCTCAGTACTAGCTCTTATTTCCCTTATCTTTGAATGATGATCGTTACGCGTTTTGAAAGTTGGTGGTAATAATATATGCTCTACATCTTCGGTGAAGATTGGATTTCGGAATTTAGTGAGCAACCCCTTCTGTTTAGCGCGTCGTCTGTCTGAAAGTGTGTCCCACTTCAAACTTTCTATGAGATTTGTAACGCTCTCGCGATGGCTAAATGTACCAGTCACAAACCTGGCCCCTCTTTTTGGACGTTCTCAGATATCCCATTGCCGTCCAGGGCGTCTCCTGGTCCATCTTCGGGATGCAGTTTCGTTGATTGGAGTATATTTGTCTCCAGTGAAGGGCCCCAATCCGAAATGAGGAGCGAGGACCAGCGAGGACGTGTATGGAGTCGCCCCAAACAGCGGTGGGATACCACCCTGAGAGTCGCCCGCCATACGTGTCGGCAAACAGGGGTGACGTTCTGATGTCCCATTTCGTTTCGTAGCAGGACCGCCTAGGTTGTTAACCGCGGCACTCTCACAGCGCTGCGGCAACGCAACGATGTTCTACGGCCTGTTTTGTTGCCCTTCATGGCAAGCCATCCTGGGCTTACATTTCAGCAAGATAAAGCCACGGCTAGAGTTTCTCCTGTTAGTCTTCGTAGTTGCCAAACTCTACGCTGCCCAACACGATCGCCGGATCTCTTTGTAATTGAGAACATTTGGAGCATTATGGGCAGGGGATTCTACCATCTTGGGATTTTGACGATCAAACAAGCCTGTTGGATAGAATTTGGTCCAGTATATCTCAGGCGTTATCCAGCAACTACATGAATCAATGCCAAACCGAATAGCTTCTTGCATAAGGACGATACTGGACTAACGCGTTATTGACTCTCGTGATCTGTAAATGTCTTCCTCTCGCATAAATCATCCAATTTCTCAGATATTGTAACTATTTGTTTCTCAGTACATGCACATCATATCTACCGATTTCCGTCTCGTTCTGATAATTCCTTCGTTGTGTCCCTTTTATTTATTATTAGCCTTAAACTGTATCTGCTTGGTCCATGTTTCATTTGTTCGACCTCTCGCTTTGATCTTGTTCGGATCCTTTTTACAATCAAGGTGCATTTTCTCCGGAAATTCTTTATGTACATCTACAGTCCGCAAGACGCCTTGCTGTGTAGCGGAGGCCTGTCACCTGTTTACCACTGTTACTTCCTTCTTTTTCTGCTGCTCTTGCGAATGGTTCGCGAGGAAAACAATGGCTGGTAAGCCTCCTGATGAGTTAGAATGTCACTATTTTACACTCATGTATTTCTTTTCCGCAAGGTAAACGCAAGAGGAACCAATATGTTGATTCATTCTTGACTAACACTAAACCATAACGTGATGCAGAACGCCTGTAATGCAGTATCTGGCACTGGAGCTGGCCGAAAGTCTCTATGACAATTTCGTGCTTATTAAGTGAACCTACAACAAAACTTGCTGTTCTTCTTTGGAATTTCTTTGTTTCCTCTGTCAAGCGGAGGCCTGTCACCTGTTTACCTCTGTCACTTCCTTCTTTTTCTGCTGCTCTTGCGAATGGTTCGCGAGGAAAACGATGGCTGGTAAGCCTCCTGATGAGTTATAATGTCGCTATTTTACATTCATGTATTTCTTTTCCGCAAGGTAAACGCAAGAGGAACCAATATGTTGATTCATTCTTGACTAACACTAAACCATAACGTGATGCAGAACGCCTGTAATGCAGTATCTGGCACTGGAGCTGGCCGAAAGTCTCTATGACAATTTCGTGCTTATTAAGTGAACCTACAACAAAACTTGCTGTTCTTCTTTGGAATTTCTTTGTTTCCTCTGTCAAGCGGAGGCCTGTCACCTGTTTACCTCTGTCACTTCCTTCTATTTCTGCTGCTCTTGCGAATGGTTCGCGAGGAAAACGATGGCTGGTAAGCCTCCTGATGAGTTAGAATGTCGCTATTTTACATTCATGTATTTCTTTTCCGCAAGGTAAACGCAAGAGGAACCAATATGTTGATTCATTCTTGACTAACACTAAACCATAACGTGATGCAGAACGCCTGTAATGCAGTATCTGGCACTGGAGCTGGCCGAAAGTCTCTATGACAATTTCGTGCTTATTAAGTGAACCTACAACAAAACTTGCTGTTCTTCTTTGGAATTTCTTTGTTTCCTCTGTCAAGCGGAGGCCTGTCACCTGTTTACCTCTGTCACTTCCTTCTTTTTCTGCTGCTCTTGCGAATGGTTCGCGAGGAAAACGATGGCTGGTAAGCCTCCTGATGAGTTAGAATGTCGCTATTTTACATTCATGTATTTCTTTTCCGCAAGGTAAACGCAAGAGGAACCAATATGTTGATTCATTCTTGACTAACACTAAACCATAACGTGATGCAGAACGCCTGTAATGCAGTATCTGGCACTGGAGCTGGCCGAAAATCTCTATGACAATTTCGTGCTTATTAAGTGAACCTACAACAAAAGTTGCTGTTCTTTTTTGGAATTTCTATGTTTCCTCTGTCAAGCGGAGGCCTGTCACCTGTTTACCACTGTCACTTCCTTCTTTCTCTGCTGCTCTTGCGAATGGTTCGCGAGGAAAACGATGGCTGGTAAGCCTCCTGATGAGTTAGAATGTCGCTATTTTACATTCATGTATTTCTTTTCCGCAAGGTAAACGCAAGAGGAACCACTATGTTGATTCATTCTTGACTAACACTAAACCATAACGTGATGCAGAACGCCTGTAATGCAGTATCTGGCACTGGAGCTGGCCGAAAGTCTCTATGACAATTTCGTGCTTATTAAGTGAACCTACAACAAAACTTGCTGTTCTTCTTTGGAATTTCTTTGTTTCCTCTGTCAAGCGGAGGCCTGTCACCTGTTTACCTCTGTCACTTCCTTCTTTTTCTGCTGCTCTTGCGAATGGTTCGCGAGGAAAACGATGGCTTGTAACCCTCCTGATGAGTTAGAATGTCGCTATTTTACATTCATGTATTTCTATTCCGCAAGGTAAACGCAAGAGGAACCAATATGTTGATTCATTCTTGACTAACACTAAACCCTAACGTGATGCAGAACGCCTGTAATGCAGTATCTGGCACTGGAGCTGGCCGAAAATCTCTATGACAATTTCGTGCTTATTAAGTGAACCTACAACAAAACTTGCTGTTCTTCTTTGGAATTTCTATGTTTCCTCTGTCAAGCGGAGGCCTGTCACCTGTTTACCACTGTCACTTCCTTCTTTCTCTGCTGCTCTTGCGAATGGTTCGCGAGGAAAACGATGGCTGGTAAGCCTCCTGATGAGTTATAATGTCGCTATTTTACATTCATGTATTTCTTTTCCGCAAGGTAAACGCAAGAGGAACCAATACGTTGATTCATTCTTGACTAACACTAACCCATAACGTGATGCAGAACGCCTGTAATGCAGTATCTGGCACTGGAGCTGGCCGAAAATCTCTATGACAATTTCGTGCTTATTAAGTGAACCTACAACAAAACTTGCTGTTCTTCTTTGGAATTTCTATATTTCCTCTGCCAAGCGGAGGCCTGTCACCTGTTTACCTCTGTCACTTCTTTCTTTTTCTGCTGCTCTTGCGAATGGTTCGCGAGGAAAACGATGGCTGGTAAGCCTCCTGATGAGTTAGAATGTCGCTATTTTACATTCATGTATTTCTTTTCCGCAAGGTAAACGCAAGAGGAACCAATACGTTGATTCATTCTTGACTAACACTAACCCATAACGTGATGCAGAACGCCTGTAATGCAGTATCTGGCACTGGAGCTGGCCGAAAATCTCTATGACAATTTCGTGCTTATTAAGTGAACCTACAACAAAACTTGCTGTTCTTCTTGGAATTTCTATATTTCCTCTGCCAGTCGTATCCCGTATCGATCTCAAACTAACGAGCAATATTCAAGTTTGGGTAGAACGCATGTTCCTCCTTTGCAGGTTATGGCAACATGCTGATCATCTACAAGACATATTAAGTTCTTTTTGCGTTGGTAGTGTATTGTAGTCAGTTAAAATCCACGTGTCTCACCTCTTGATAGGACACTTTCCTTGTTGAAAACAAAAAAAACTGCGCTTTTGTTTTACTGCCTGTTTATTCAGAACTTGTTTTAGGCTCTTTAGACCATATTCAGGGAAAAGTGATATTGTCCATAAGAGAGGCAGGTATTTAACAAGCGGAGATACAGTCAACATACACAGAACCTTTAGCAGTGATATACGGTGAAAAATGTCATAACGAGCGCTCATCTACGTCTACATCTACATCTACATCCATACTCCGCAAGCCACCTGACGGTGTGTGGCGGAGGGTACCTTGAGTACCTCTATCGGTTCTCCCTTCTGTTCCAGTCTCTTATTGTTCGTGGAAAGAAAAATTGTCGGTATGCCTCTGTGTGGGCTGTAATCTCTCCGATTTTATCCTCATGGTCTCTTCGCGAGATATACATAGGAGGGAGCAATATACTGTTTGACTCCTCGGTTATGCAATTAACATGATAATTTATAGTGTTAAGTTGCAATTTACATGATGGATAGTTTCAAACGCAGTACACAACGCAAACACACAATGTTATGTTTTAAAAATTATATTAATAAACTAGTGAAGCTAATGAGAAAGAACAAAGTAATGTATTTGAAACCTGTATTGTGGTACAATTTCGTGGACATGTGTCTGATCATTATATTTGAAGTTCGGGAGTATGTGAATGGTTGACTTGAAGTGTCTGACATGTGAAACGTAAGAGTGAGGATGTGCTAAGCCTGTAACTGATTTTTTGCAATCAGGCAAGAGTTTTGAGCTGAATGATTATTTACCTAAAGTCTCTCTCGGACATACGCACCCGACACAATGGATACAAGTCTCTCTCTCTCTCTGAAACATACGCCCCCGACATAAATTTATGTGCATGAGGACAGAATAACACAATCACGTACACTATGTGATTCGAAGTATCTGTGCACCTGGCGGAAAATGTCTTACAAGTTCGTGACGCACTCTATCGGTAACGCTGGAATTCAGTATGGCGTTGGCCAACCCTTAGCCTTGATGACAGCTTCCACTCTCGCAGGCATACATTCAAGCAGGTGCTGGAAGGTTTCTTGGGGAATGGCAGCACTTTCTTACAGGAGTGGCGCACAGAGCAGACGTATCGATGTCGGCGAGGCCTGCAACGAAGTCGGCGTTCCAAAACATCCCAAAGGTGTTACATAGGATTCAGGTCAGGACTCTGTGCAGGCCAGTCGATTACAGGGATGTTATTGTTGTGTAACCATTCTGCCAAAAGCTGTGCATTTTAAATAGGTGCTCGACCGTGTTGAAATATGCAATCACCATCCCCGAATTGATCTTCCACAGTGGAAAGCAAGAAGGTGCTTAAAACATCAATGTAGGCCTGTGCTGTGATAGTGCCACGCTAAACAACAAGTGGTTCAGCCCCCTCCATGAAACACACGACCACACCATAACACCATCGCCTCTGTTGGCACTAAACACGTTGGCAGATGACGGTCACCGGGTATTCGTCATTCCAAACCCTGCCAATGGATCGCCACATGTGTACTGTGATTCGTCACTCCACACAACGTTTTTTCACTGTTCAATCGTCCAGTGCTTACGCTCCTTATACCAAGCGAGGCGTCGTTTGACATTTACAGGCGTATGTGTGATTTATGAGCAGCCGCTCGCCCATGAAATCCAAGTCTTCTCAACTCCCGTCTATTCTCATAGTACTAACAGTGGATCCTGATGCAGTTTGGTATTCCTGTGTCATGGTCTGAATAGATGGCTGCCTATTACACAATACGACCCTCTTCAACTGTCGGCGGCCTCTGTCAGTCAACAGACGAGATCGGTCTGTACGCTTTTGTCTTGCATGTGCCCCCTCACATTTCCACTTCACTATAACATTGGAAACAGTGAACCTAGGGATGTTTAGGAGTGTGGAAATCTCGTGTACAGACGTATGGCACAAGTGACACCCAATCACCTGACCACCGTCGAAGTCCGTGAGTTCCGCAGAGCGCCCCACTCTGCTCTCTCACGATGTCTAACGACTACTGAGGTCGCTGATATGGAGTACCTGGCAGTAGATGGCATCACAATGCACCTAATATGAAAAACGTATGTTTTGTGGGTGTCCTGATACTTTTGATCACGTAGTGTATCTGTGGACTGTAGTAAACACGAATTAAGTCAGTCTCGTGATCGAAATGAAACCAATGTCTATCCGGAAGAAATCAAGCCTTTATTCTAAATTTCAAATATGTACACGTCTCGAAGGCTAGTGTATTGGCGATCGGCTACAAGTCTTAAATTTTGATCCATCAGTTACATTTTTTCGGTATCGTACCAGAAGGTGTGTACAGAAATAAGGGTAAAATTCTAATTAAGTGCTGTAAGTTTTGTCACCACGAGAGTGAACCTTATTGATTTAGTGACACAGAAGTAAAAAAGAAGCAAAAATGTATATCAGAGGTTAATGGTTTACTTCCAAGGATATACCTCTTGTTACAAGAGATTCAGCTTTTCTCCCTGTGAGTAACACGCGGGAGGTATTTCTTTTCTAATGAAATCAGTATGGCTAAAAATCAAAATACAGCAATAGTGGAGCCTTAGCCATCTTATCATATGAGTCATATAACTTTAATAATGTATATACTTATTTACAAGTATTTCCATGTCTTTCTATTTGTAGTAATCGTAAAGTTAATTGTAACGTTTTCCCTGAGCTGTTCATACTACTGTAGGTGTTATACGCAGCAAAGTCGCAGTTAACGCACACAACTTCCTGTAAAGTGGAACTATACGTACAACACGTCTGTCATAGACCTGCGACAATGCGAACGAGTACTGGACATCATTCGTCACGTTGTATTGTATTTGTAAATTTACTTATGTAATTGACGGACATGATGGAAGGAGAAAGATATGGTAGTTTCACACACAGGGTGTAAATTTTAAGTTGACAAACCAGAATAACACGAAAAATAAGCTTCACACGAAAAAATGTGTAGAATCCAAAGTTGATTATATTCGTGGGGGACATCTGCTGGTGCTAAAATTAGCCGGCCACCGCAGCCCCCTGGGGGTGGGGCGGGATGCAACCTTAAAATCTCAAATGAGAACCCCAATTTCTATTGCAGAATGAGAGTCTTCTTAAAAAACTATGTACATTCTGTCTTAATCATTTGTTTTGATTCAGGTAGTTGGCGCTGTAATTCAAGAAAATCCATGATCTAATGGTTACGGATAAATAAAAAGTACTTATTTACTTCGTAAAGTTTGATTCGCTAAAACTAAAACTCTCCCTCTCTCCCCTTAGGGTGGGGTTTGAGAGAGAGGAATAGAGTTTTACAAATGTTGACCAAAATATAAATTTTTTTGGTCAACATTAGTAAAACTATAATTCTTCTCTCTCAACCCCACCCTATGGGGGGTGAGATGGAGAGTTTTAGTTTTAGCGAATAACAATTTAAGAAGTAAATAATTGTTTTTTATTTATCGGTAACCATTTTCCACCCAAAGTGACAACATGGATATTCTTGAATTACAGCGCCAACTACCAAGAATCAAAACAAATATTTAAGACAAAATGTACGTAGTTTTCTTTTTATGTAGAATCTGATTCTGCAATAAAAGATGGGGGTTCTCATTTGAAATTTTAAAGTTTCCTCCAGCCCCACCATGAGGGGGCTGGGGTGGCGGGCTAAATTTAACTCCAGCATTTATTTTTCGTGTGAAGCGTATTTTTAGAGTTATTCTGGTTTGTCAAGGTAAAATTTACACCCTGTATATGTATTCTATAAGGGCAACTAAAGCATGGGAGTTCAGGTTAGATGACATTTTACAAAAGTTAAAATCGCAATAATGCAGTACACAATATCTAAGTCCAACGCTTTGAAAAGAATTTATATTTTTTCTGGTAAATGGAAGTTTGACACATCTCTTGGCTAACTCATAGCAATAAAAGTAATTATTTGAATGAATACACCATAAAAATCCTAAAACGAAAGGGCATATACATCATTTTTTGTATACTGGGTTTTTATCACACATTCTGTAAAATTACGAGTGGCCGTACAGTTTCATACGCCGTCTTTGAACAAAACAATGTTAGTTTTTAGGTAACAGAGATAAATCTACCAGAATATTTCACAACCAGACTTGTCAACATCACGTATATCATTTTTCTCCTATTTTCAGATATTCAACTTATTGTAGACACTTTTTAAACTGGCAATGAGACTTATCTTTAGAATAGTGAAGATTCTATGGGTGTGTGTATAGTACCGGATATTATTATTACTATATTTTTACTTGAGGAGGTAGAAATCTCACTTGATGTGTTTGTTTTATGCCGTCTAAACTTTATATCACCGTTAAAGATACTCTGGGCAAAATTTATCGAAATAACTGAGATGTAATTTCCTGGAAGTCGTTATATAAAATTCAGTGATTTGATTTTTCCTTATCGCAAACAACGCGCTTGCAAATAAAAACGTAGGTATTATCGGGAAATATCATACAGTTCAGTAATTTGGAGACAATTTTAAAAGAAAATATCATAATAAAAATTAAAACTCATGTAATTATTTAAAATTAAGTCATTACTGTATTCGACCTCTTTATTACCCTTCCCGCTCTCCCTATCTTCCAACATTCACATCTTTGCCCTCTACGTGTAAACTGGAAGACTTTAGACGGTACTCAACTAACAGACAGTCCTACTTCTGCAAAATGTGCATACACCCATGACTGGCCAAATCATAGTGTTCTATTACATGTGACTTGTCTTACATAGGATGCTTGTATAGTTGGAAAATATAAAGGACGTCTCTCCTGAGAGTCGTTAAACGCATTTTCTCAGGTGTTTCCGTTGATATTCGTAATTTAGTTTTTGAAATGTGTAGCTCGAGTAAGCCCAAACAAATACAGCTCATGTGTGTTCGTAGATTTTCCCGGCGAACGTGATGCTTGAAGGTCTCTCTGGCATGCAGCCTGGTTGACTGGTCGTTGTAAAACGAATTTTCGACTGCGTAGCGTGCCATCATCATCAGGTTACTCCTGTTGACTGACTTCTAGGCCGGCGGGTGGTGTGGTATATATACCTGTCGCCGCCGAAAATTCGTTCTACAACGACCAGTCAACCCGGCTACATGCCCGAGAGACCTTCAAGCATGTCATTCGCCGGGAAAATCTAAGAACACACATAAGATTCCTCTACGGGGAGGAAATGGGACAGCAAGTGAAGAAGCTTGATAAGCTTCGGAACAAGAAACAACGGCTTCTGAGTGCACTCGTTTTCTTGAAGAGATGCCGTGACGTCCGCATTGTGCCAACCTTTGCCAAGATCGTACATCATATCCAGACACCTGCGGCGAACCGTATTACCAGAAGAGCTAGCTTAGCCCTAGTGGGTGAACGTATCAGAGACACACGCCGCCAACTTGACTCCATAGGGCGCAAACCTTTTGCCCTACATCTAGAATTGGCGTCTCTGATCTCTCCTGTCACCTGGTAATGGGTTGAATGTTCCTCCTGGACACAAGCCGAGAGGACTCAGCGAAATGCAACTACGAAACAGTCATCTAAATTTGATCGGCTTGCATCAAAATAGCCCAAACAGGAGACCAAACGCATGGTTATGAATCTTACAGGGAAAACCATCGACAATGCTGCGTTGACCGTCCTAGAAAAAGGCTTACACTTTGCTCCAACACCAGCAGCAATCCCTGTGGCAGAAATCATCAGCGGAGTGGAACAAGTCGCCTCCAAACTGCCACCCGACGCGGCGGAGGAGCTACGCCGGTAAACGTACCGTTCACTCGCCAGGGCCGCGCCGCCGAAACACGACATCTCCAGACGGGAAAGGACCGCGCTGCGTTCTCCAGACATTGTCGTCCTCCCAGCGGATAAGGGGAACGTAACCGTTCTACTAACGGCGGCAGAATACAGAGAGAAAATGCACAAGATCTTGGACGATCCTGCCTACAGGAAGATGACGACGGATCTAACCAGTCGGATACAGCGCAAGACGATTGAACTTCTTCGAAGTACCTTTACAGACGAGACAGCGAAGAAACTTCGGCCGCGTGCTGCTGCACCACCAAGACTCTACGGACTTCCACAGGTACACAAGATGGGCACTCCCCTGAGACCGATAGCGAGCACCATAGGAGCGCCAACATACCAGCTTGCCAAACAATTGACCGCAGTATTGAGTCCATTGGTTGGCAAATGTGAGCACCACATCAAAAACTCGGCTCAGTTTGTGTAACGTATGGGGAAACTCAAGTTGGCCAGCTCAGATCTTATGGTCAGTTTCGATGTTGTATCACTTTTCACGAGAGTTCCACTCAAGGATTCGCTAGATCTTATTGAGAAGAAGTTTGGGCCCACATTCATGAACGTATTTAACTTTGTGCTCACGTCAACATATTTTCTTTTTGACGGACATTACTTCGAACAGACAGACGGCGTACCTATGGGTAGCCCTCTGTCACCTGTGGTGGCCAACATGTGCATGGAAGAATTTGAGGAGAAAGCGTTAGAATCAGCACAACTAAAACCAACAGTCTTCTACAAATATGTTGACGACACATTCGTCATTTGGCCTCACGGGGAAGAGATGCTCCAACTGTTCTTACAACATCTGAACTCTATCCACCCCCAAAATCAGTTCACCATGGAGGTGGAGAAAAACGGGCAGCTACCATTCTTGGATGTTATGGTACGGAAAAAGCCTGATGGAACACTGCGACACAGCGTCTACCGGAAGACAACCCACACGGATCTGTACCTTCACGCCTCCAGCTGTCATCACATGCCGCAAAGGGAGGAGTACTAAATACATCGGTTCACAGAGCTCATGTGATGTCCGAAGAAGAAAGCTTAAAACCGGAACTAGACCACCTCAAGGACGTGTTCCAGAAGAACGGCTATAGTGACCGCCAAATTCGACGCGCCTTCAAGCAGAAGACCATACCACAGCCGACACCTGATAATGATCCACCGAAAGCAACAGCCTACATACCATACGCGGGCAACGTATCTGGAAAAATAGGCAGGATTCTAGGACGTCATAACATCAAATGCGTCTACCGCCCGCTGCCAAAGATCAAGTCCCTTGTAGGGACAGTGAAGGACGATTTAGGAGTCAGGATATCTGGACTCTATTTCATACCGTGCGAGTGTGGGAAAGCATATGTGGGGCAAACAATTCACACGATCGAGGAAAGGTGTACTGAATACAAACGGCACACCGATCTCCAACAGCTTACAAAATCTGCAGTCGCAGAACATTGCCTCGAGGCAAATCATCCTATGAAATACGAGAATACAAAACTCCTGCTCAGCACATACCGCTTTTGGGACTGTGTATACGAGGAATTAATTGAAATCCGACTGCACGAGAACCTTATTAACAAGGATAAAGGATTTCATTCAGCCAAGCGTGGGATCCAGGAATTAAAGTTCTGCAGGATTAACGGAAACGGGGCAGCACACACGCCGAATGCGGCATGCGTACTGACGCCTGTCAATCATCTCGTCAACGCAAGCTACCCCCACCATCGCGGCCTGCACATTCCTCGGACAATACGCGGAGTCAGTGGAGGGGAGAGGCGACAAATATATATATACCACACCACCTGCCGGCCTAGGGCGTCAGTCAACAGGAGTAACCTGATGATGATGGCACGTTACGCCGTCGAAAATTCGTTCTACAACGACCAGTCAACCCGGCTGCATGCCCGAGAGACCTTAAAGCAAATACAGCTCATCACGTCTTTCATACGTTGATGACTGTTTGACGTTGAATGTTTCCCTTTACAAGAAAAAGAATGATTTTTCACATAGAACTTTCTCGTGCGGTAGCTACAGCCGTTAAATTTCCATAATGGTTGGAAGTGAAATGAACCGCAAAATGACTGTCATTGGTGATTTCCCTATCGTCGCAACCAGTTTCGCTGCATTAAAGCGGCTTCATCAGGTGAACTACATAAGAAACAAAGAATCAATGTAATAATTATGATCAAAATACTATAAGAATCCATTTAAAAAATTTAAAAAATTACAAATCTTTTGGAGAATTTTTAAGAAAAACATTTTAAATGCTTTTGTAGATAGTATGCAAAGTATTTAAACACGCAGAAAAATCAAAATTTGAACGTACTTACAACACTGTCAAATTAGCGCTCCCAGCGGAATTTGAGGTGTTTATGCGATAGAGCGGTTCAAATGGCTCTGAGCACTATGGGACTTAACTTCTGAGGTCATCAGTCCCCTAGAACTTAGAACTACTTAAGCATAACTAACTTAAGGACATCACACACATCCATGCCCAAGGCAGGATTCGAACCTGCAACCGTAGCGGTCACGTGGTTCTAGACTGTAGCGCCTAGAACCACTCGTCCACCCCGGGTGGCGATAGAGCGGTCCCAAATTTCTCCTGTACGGGATATGAATTAAAAGGAACAGGAAAAAACAAGAATAACCAGTTCTCTAGGAGCAATTACTGAGCAGTAGCGGTGCTGAATCACGATAGAAGTTGGCACGGGCCAGGGTGGTATTTTCGTAGCACAAGTACCGGATATTCTTCGTGTTTTACTGTCCCTGTTAATATATATCGATGAAACGAGTACCAGAATAGTCTAAATTACGGCGACTCTACCGAATGAGCACGACAAATCCACTTTTAAAAATGATTTTCTTTGTAAAAGGAAAGAAACCGACGCTTTCCTGCGACACAGGGCGTCGCGTTAAAGACATGGTGAGCACTATTTGTTTGGGCTGACTTCAGCTACATATTGCAAAAACGAAATTCCAAAAAAAACTGCCGAAACACCAGACAATGTTTCTGACGATCCTTAGGAGCGACACCCTGTTTTTTTTTTTTTTTTTTTTTTTTTTTTTTTGATAGAATAGTATTTGGTACGTAAGTTAAACTACTGCAGAGTCAGTGTGCAGATGAAGCCTCTTTCAGTAGTTTGCTCCTTTACAATGGTACTATTATCTGACTGCTGAATGCAGTGGGTCAGTACGCATTAGAATTCCTTTCAGAAGCATTTATAGTATGGCCTTTTTTTGGGGCACTGTGTCAGTACACTCTCTGTGCTTTGTTTTGATCACAGACGAGAGCGTTTTCTCCCGTTTTCCCCTCCTGCCACCGCTGTTTGCGGGTGAGTGAGTCCTCAATTTCCGGGCCATACGTCTGGGACGACAGTACTTCCACAGCTCATTTTTATCTCTTTGGTTCAGCGACGATCCTTTCAGAAAGCACAAACGTATGGCACACAGCACCCCGTGAGTGGCGTCCGGCAGGCGCCCAGCCAATCAATGAGGTGAACGCGTGTTATCGTGAGGTCGTCCACGTGCAAGGCAATGCCGCTGGTTTGTTGTGCTGCTGCCAGCACGACCGAGCACTGCACCGTCGAATTGCACGGCGTGGAAGCATGGTATACGTTCTACATATTGTCATTTATTGAGAACATCGAAGTGCGTAACACATAACCAGTTATGTTGTACCCAACAAACTGTAACGCAATGAAATGTCAAGCACAAAACACACTTGACAAGGCTATAGCGTCTGTCCAGAACGGTCCTCAACCCAAAGGGAGAGAGGGTAATAGCATTAATCCTTTAATTCAAATCACTGGTTCGAACTTCAAATAAAATCCGAGTAAAATGATACCTAACTCAGATCAGTCGGTTAATTAATTAACTTCATTACTGAACTGGTAATACTAGATTAATTTTCCCAAGTCCACAGAAACTGCCGAGGTACTGCCTACATGGAGGACCATCGGTTAGGGGTGGCAGGACTAATTTAACATTCCCAGTTTAATTAATATAGGAAACGCCCAAAGTGGCCGTTATATCGAAATGTTGTTGAAGCCACGCGGTGGCGGAGGCACACACAGTTCTCCCGCGTTCCAAGAAGTCGACCGAGTTCAAGTCACCCAACTCGATGGTCGGGACTCGGCCATTCCAGGCGGCCAGGAGAAGAACGGTTCGGCCTCTCACCCGTGTTAGGTTAGCTACAATGACCTATTCGTGTACCGCGGAGATGCAACGTAGGTCATAGACAGAGTCTTTATATAACCTGGGGAGCCGGCCGGAGTGGCGGAGCGGTTCTAGGCGCTACAGTCTGGAATCGCGCGACCGCTACGGTCGCAAGTTCGAATCCTGCCTCGGGCATGGATGTGTGTGAAGTCCCTTAGGTTAGTTAGGTTTAAGTAGTTCTAAGTTCTAGGCGACTGATGACCTCAGTAGTTAAGTCCGCAGTGCTCAGAGCCATTTGAACCATTAACCTGGGGAGCCACTCTTTAGACCCATTCCGTTGTAGTTCCTAGAGATATCAACAATACAAAGTTCAGTGTGAGGCAGTTACCGCCATTTAGTGGCTAGTGCTTGCCATTAACTTAGGAACAGTTTAGGTTAGTCATTGGAGAGCCACACGTGCTGTTTAGAGTTGCTAAGCACATCTTAATTACAATGGAGGCGACTGTACCACCGCTACGTCTGTGCCGTAAGGTCCTGGCTCTGCAGATCGGCATATAGCGTAGTGAGCTATTTTGGCCAACCCCTGTTAGCGATATCGTATGCGTGACCTACGTTTAGTCTCTTCTTTTATAGTGATATCCGTTATTTCATTTCTGTGATCTCTGTGCAACTAGTCTTTATTCAGATGATAGTTTTGTCGTGTGAAACTGTGTACTTTCAACTTGTCCGACAGCCATGTCTATCGCTTGCCCAGCGGCTAAGTTTTGTGAGCGATAATTTTGGAAACATGTGACAGAACTATATCTACTTAAGTGTTTTGAAAGTATGTTTCTCCGGATGATCCCAACTTATCTTGTCCGTAGCTTCCCTACTGTCCCTCCAAAAAATTGATTTTCTACTAGACATTGAAACATCAGTTGCAAGAAATCTGTTCCGTCGCCTGATACAGAAGATCCATAGGGGAGCTACAATTACATCCATTAACACGCAAAGCTACAAAACGGACATACTAACATTTCATTTCCTTTGGGCCTTTGTCCCACTACAACACGGGGTCGGCCTTGTTACTATTGATTGGGCGATGTTAGGGTTAGAGAGTATCTGGATGCCCTTTCTATCGACACCCCATACCACCGATGGAATTAGTGTACCCCAGCTGTCTGCATATAGTGTAAGCCATGAAATAGTGCACGAGTTTTACACATATTTGCGAGTGGTGTAACTGAGGCGAGACGTGGGGAACAGCCCGGTATTCACCTAGTGGGGTGTAGAATTCCGCCTAAAGACCACACTCAGGCTGGCCGGCAGACCGGCCCTTGTCGTTAATCTGCCAGGCGGATTCGATCCGAGGCCGGCGCGACTACTCGAGTCCAGGAAGCAGCGCGTTAGCGGTCTCGGCTAACCTGGATTGTGAAAAAAAAAACGGAAATACTAACACACGAAGGTTTGAACATTGGCAGTGACAACTATTTATTTACAACGATTTCAGAATAGATACGCCGTTCAAAGGTTTCCTCTCATTTAAAGCAGTCAGCGAAGTGCAAGTCATAGAATACTTTTAGCAGTGGTCTGTTTCCCGACCAATCTTAGTAGTTCTGAAGAAAGTGTCAAGAACTTCTCAATTCGTCTTAGTCATCTACTCATAGACCCAACGGTTTTAGTCACAGCTCCATTCAGCTAACAAACCAGTCACTGCTTGGGCTCTACGCGTCCGAGTACTTATTGGAAAATGATGCGAGGATGCTGCACAAAGTGCCGGCGCTCCTTGCTCAAATCCGTTCGCAGTTGTGTTCGAAAACGAACAGTGCTACATCACATTTACGGCCTGCCGTGAGAGTATGCGCCACCACAGTCGAGCACAGATATCACTATAACTTTCACACTGCTGGAGTTTTGACTAACTTTAGATCGTCGTTTTGACCCGTAACAGTGCCGTTTATTACTTTGGCGTTCAGCTGTGGCTGATAAGTGTTGACCCAAATCTCATTCAGCCTAATAATGAGACCTACGGAAGAGTACATAACATTCCATGATGGTGAGACTAGTTTCGTATCGTAGCCACTTCTGCATTTCCGTCAAATCATGCAGAACGCATTGTCATGTAGTTTGCCTCAAATGTCTGGGTTGCTTCACAATGTGAAGCAGACTTGCTTGATAATCTGATTTCTCTGGTCAGCTCACGAAGCATTAGGAGACGATGACTGTCCACTAAAGTGGTAAGCGGAAACAGTTCGGCATCCCCTCTTTACAACCTTTCATACATGTTTCCAGTGTTGTGCAACCAATGTAGGTTTCACGTAAGCCTCTTAAAATCCTCGATGACACTACGGTTCTGATCGTTCTGTACACATTCTGATGTATCTAAGTGTTCTCTTGTTTCGAAACAATCAATGCTGCACTGAATGAGATAGTCCGCTGCACGAGACCCAGTTCCTCTTGTAGCAGCACACACACACACACACACACACACACACACACACACCTTACCTGAGAAGGAGATACGGTTCCTATTAAAGTTGTCGACCTATCGATTGCACATCCAAATGACTGGCTGGAGAATAGTGGGACGGAAAAGTGCAGGAGTCGAGATGCCTTTCCGTGTTTTGCGCCCTATGTTTTGAAGATAACCATTTGCTGCTTGTAGAACGCCTTGTTGCTTTTTATTCGGTTCTCAAGCTCTCAGTCACGAGGCTAATAGCACAAGTGAGAAAGCGCAACAAAAAAAAAATGGCTCTGAGCACTATGGGACTTAACTGCTGAGGTCATCAGTCCCCTAGAACTTAGAACTAATTAAACCTAACTAACCTAAGGACATCACACACATCCATGCCCGAGGCAGGATTCGAACCTGCGACCGTAGCGTGGCGCGGTTCCAGACTGTAGCGCCTAGAACCGCTCGGCCACTCCGGCCGGCGAGAAAGCGCACACTTGGTGAAATAGTGTGTTACATCAAGAGCGTACTGCTGAAGTCAATGTTTCTTCGTTGTCGGCAAGATTTTCATTTTGTGATTGGCGTCTGAGAGAGACGCGCCACTTTGGCTAGATTCTCTATTTGAAGGAGAACCGCGCCACTGGGCCGCAGTGCTTCTTAATTTTGTGATTAGGAACTAGCACTATATGGCGGGAAGTAATTAGCAGACTGTAAGTGAACACCACAAGAGTAGCGATTGGGGATGGGACTCAAAGGTGTGCGCATTGACATGGAGGTTAGGTTGCGCATGTGTGCGCATCGACTTCGCTTTAGGTCGCGGTGACGTCCGTGTCGAATCTGAGTATGGTAGCAGAAGAGGACGGATCGACATGGTATTGATTAGCTAATGCGTCCACAGCATCTTCGAGTTGTAACAGGATGCTGACGACACCCTCTTAACAACGGGGCCTGCACAATTCCAGCGTACTGCCCGGCACACCTCAGTCATGTGTACGGCCAACACAATACGCAGCACGGGCATAGTAGCGCAAATCGATTTCACACCTATGGAATTCCGGACGATCGCCTATCTCTGGTTCATAAAATTTATACTGAATATGTGAATTTTACAGGATAGTCATGAACTACCAATCACTGCTTCGGTCAAGAATTTGCAGGAATATATTCATGTCAATTATCGTTCTTTATTGGTGTGCGGATTTACAAGTGGGTAAGTAATAAATTCGCAGATGCGAACGGAGCACTGCTATTCACTTAATCGATAAACCGAATTGTCACAGTTTCTGTTCCGGCGCCGGCCGCTGTGGTCGAGCTGTTCTGCCAGCCTCGGCCGGACTGTAGAACACGGACATCAGTAGAACTTTTACTTGTGATCACATCCTTTACTTGCATGAACGTTCTATGTAGCGAAAGACTGTGATTATTTGCATGTCACCAATAGCTTGCGATACGACATTGTAAACCAAAGATAAGTATTGTCAATCTACTTTATTGTAATAAAAACCAATAATGTGATTTGCGTGAATTGTTATATAGCTGTCCGAGAAAGGAGCATTCTTTAGGCACCCTATAAGAGACGAGTGGCCAGTTTATTACCCTTTGATTAATTCATTTATTTATTTGAGGAATTTTATTTAAGGAAATTCTCTGCTTCTTATTTATTTTTTGTATTTTTAGCTATAATTTCCAGTGGTTTTATTTACGTCATAGCTTCAGTCTTTTAAAAACTAAAGAATATAAGTCTTTGGTTTTAAATACAACAAGAGAGCAAGATACATGTCCCGCGGCGTCGATCTCGCTGATACTCCTCGTCGAAACTGCTCCACTTGAAATCTCTAAAACATTTACTTCGCTACGAAGATCGTTCGCCACACCGAGGTGCTATGTTCTATGATGCATATGGACTGATGTGTCCAACTTTTTTATCAGGGAGTTTATGCTTCTGAGATATTCTCTCGAAGAATATTGACCGTCAAAAGATTCATGCTCGCAGTATCATTCCACACTGCACCTCCGATCGAACTACGTCACGTGATATCTGAAGAATACTCGTATTTGTCAAATCTTTTATAAATTGATAAATACACACCTTGAATGCGTATTATTTCCTTGAATTTCTTTATTGTGCCATCGACTAACTAAACATTCGCAATGGAGCGTAATAGCGTCGCACACTAATAGCAAAATCTCTCCATCTTACCGTAATACACGTCCGATCCCTGTAATCGCTTCACACCAGTCCCCAAATCTTCGCTTACTTATTCCAGAGAGATGTGTCCGTAGCACGGAACGTTCAGTTCTCGCAAGAAGTTTATACTACTCTTGGCATTAATGATTCGCCGCAGCTTGGCGTAAGTTTTCACTATTTACAAATCATTGCAGCAGGACCCCCACAGTTTCGAATGTTATGTTATTTTAATTGCTGTATTTGTGAATAAATTTTGAGGCTGTATCTAGTCAGTGTTTCTGTTTGGTGTCTTCACCTACATAATGTTACATACAGTTAACCAGTATTCAAGTAGATGCTTTCAATCGCAGTATTTCATATGCATTAATTATTGTTCCAGTCACACAGGATCAGTCAGATTAAATTTTTGTGCAAATTCTCGACCTTAGGAACTATGCCTAGGGCCGTAATTTTGCATTACTCACGTAAATTTGTGCACAGTTAAAATGTGAAGAATAGATCTTACAGTAGTGACCTGTCCACAATTAGTTTCGAGGGAGAAGGGATTTAACCACGAGGGGATCTCGTAACCTTTCGGTTTACTTAGCATGACAAAGGATAAGTAATGAAAAATTTATGATATTTTCCGGTTTAATACGATTGTAATAATGATGATCGCTCTCCTTCCGAACAGGCCTCGGAAGGCCTAAGGACATCGACCGATCACATTGTTATTCTCAGCTGATAGGCGTCATCGAATGCGTATATGGACTGACAAGTGGTCAGCAGACCGCTCTTCCGGCCGTTATTAGCCTTCGTGACAAGAACGGCTACTTCTCAGTCAGGTAGCTCCTCAGTAGGCTTCACAAGTGCTGGTAGCACCCCGATTGCCAGCAGCGCTCAGTAGATCTGGACGGTCACCCATCCTAGTGCTGGCCAAGACCGACAGCACTTAACTTCAGTGAACTTATGTCAATTGGTGATACCTGTGCGGCAAGGCCGCTATCAGTTATGATGATGGCAACAATAAATTTAATAAGACATAAAAATAAATTACATAAAATACTACTGATATTCAAATGTAAAGCATAAGCCTCCAGCAGTTCGCCAATTAGTTTGAAGCTTCCGTACTACTGATCTCTGGTTTAATGCTGGCCTCGCCCACTGAGGGAGAGCGATGGAACACATTTCTGTAGTTAGGTGGTGCCTAAAACATCTACGCCTGCCACACAGCACTGGAGAGCGCGAGTAGACTGTAGCGGAATAATGGAAGATGTGCACGGGATCGGCTAATGGTGCAGAGGCGACAATTCAACCTGAACGTGTGTGACTGCAGCGTATTGCGGATACATGGCACAGGAAAAATACTACTGTTCGATTATACTATTGGGGGCAAATCACTGAGAACAAAAACTGTACAGTACTTAAGAGTGACAGTTCAGAAAACCTGTAATGGAATGCTGTAGTGCAGTGTCTGCGTTGTATTACACAGCCCAAAGCATTGTTCCTTAGGACATTCATGCATCTCGTTATTTCAATATACTCTAGATGGTTGTCCATATTCTCAACTGTGAATACGTTTCATGTATTTCATAATGGCTGTAGTCGCTGCAGTGTCTGTTGGAACATTGTATGGTACTTCTGAACAACAAAGCCACTGTAGTATTGTGAGTATTAAAAGAAGACGCATAGTCTGATTGGGGTGGAAAAGTATTAATAATCACATAAGCTAAAAGTAATCTAAACTTTAAAACTGGTTTGACCATTTCAAATTGTAGGATTGAATGCAACCGTCTCAGAGAAATTCATGTCATGAAGAAGGGCAATATTACTATGATGAAGCGTTGACAGATCAATCATGTAACCAGAATTTTGAAGAACTAGTAAACAATAAGTTAGAAGAAGCTGTAAGTTTAAGTAGAGACCAAAAAGCTATTCTAAATTTTTTCTGGTATTTCAATATGTTTTTAGTTCAGAACCAGACGAAGTCAAAGACCATCAGTGTAAAATACAGTTTAAACAACATCATCCACTTTTCTTAAGCCGTTTGGGATCCCATTTGGAAAAGAGACGGTGAAAAGAAAGAGATTCAGAGGATGGAAAACGGTAAATCATAGATAGGAGTATAAGCCAGTACAACAGTCTATCAGTAGTAGTTTCAAGAAGACATGCAAGTCTTAAGCCGTCGCTTGATTCTTGACATTTACATATGATTTTACAAACAGAAAACGACCATCCCGTAAATATTGATGTTTTACCTAAATTTGAATCATAAAGTACAATACCACTTCAAACTTGACTTCAGGATTTCATCAAATATCTTGACCCTGATTCACGAAAGAGCACTTCATTACTATGTGAAGGCAACGAGCTACCAATATGGTACTGTTCCATTAAGTCTACATGCGGTAGTGTTTACTAGTGCATTAGATTTTGTTTTGCGATGTGAAATGTCGTGTAAATTAAATGTTTACGTTGACCATGTTCCAGTAACTGGAAATAATTGGGAAGAACATTTTAGATCGTTAAGTGACGTTTCGTGCACCAATGGTCTAGGAGTGGCATCTTTCACAGGTAATCAAAACGTCCGGGTTCGAGATTCTAACCCGCCACTGCTTAAATTTTGATTGAGTCACCAGAAACGGTGGGAAACAACCTCGCTCCACCAACGGCTTTGCCAAAGAGAGCGGGGGAGCAAACAGAGGTTGAAGGTACTCTGCTGCCTCTGGAGTTGGAAACCTAAAGGGCGAAAGAGTCAGCAATGATCGAAGGCATTAGGATGTAGAAGGCAGTGGAAACCGCATTAAAAACTCGTAACAGGTATCCACGAGACATGTGGCCTGTAATTGAAAAAGCTTCACGACGGAAAAAGATACCGGACAAGTCCTCCAGCCTTGTTTCCAGGAAGGGATGGCCAAGGAAGAGGTGGCAATGAGAAAAAGATTGAATAACGAACGAAAGTAAAGTTGTAGGAATCGGGACGTAACATGTCAGAATCTTTGTCGTAGCAGAGAGGCTAGAAATTCGGAAAATAGATGGTGGGGATCAATGATGTGAAATGGAACAACATACCAGGACTTCTCATTAGATGACTATAGTGTAATATAAACACAAGTAAAAAGTATTAGGATTTGTTATGAATAGGAAGAAAGGGCAAAGAGAGCGCTCCTGTAATCAGTTCAGTGATGGGGTTGTTTTCATATGAATCGACGGCAAACACACATCGACAACAGTAACTCAGGTACAAATGCCAACGTCGCAAGCAGAGGATGAAATTCCCACGCCCAGGTTCCCGGGTTCGATTCCCCGCGGGGTCAGGGATTTTCTCTGCCTCGTGATGACTGGGTGTTGTGTACTGTCCTTAGGTTAGTTAGGTTTAAGTAGTTCCTAGTTCTAGGGGACTGATGACCATAGATGTTAAGTCCCATAGTGCTCAGAGCCATTTGAACCATTTGAAGGGTACTGAAAGGGTAATAAAGCAAGTAAGAGGAGATGAAAATCAAACAATCGAGGGGGACTGCAATACAGTTATAGGGAACAGAATGGAAGGAAGGTTACGGGAGAGGGGCTTGGTAGTGGGAATGAGAGAGGAGAAAGACTAATTGAGTTGGAAATAACTTTCAGCTACTAGTACCGAGTACTCTGTTCCAGAATCACAAGAGGGGGAGTTTTACTTGGAAAAGGCCGGGATGTTCGAGAAGTTTTAAGTTAGATTACATCATGCACAGGTAGGATTTAAAAATAAAGTACTGGTTTGTGAGGCATACCCAGGAGTAGATACAGATTAAGATCACAACTTTGTAATTAAGAAGAGTAGGCTGAAGTTTAAGAGACTAGTCAGCAAGAATCAATGCGCAATGTAGTCGAACACGGAAGAGCTAAGGAATGAAGAAATAGACGTGAACTTCTCCAATGCTGTAGAGAGAGCAATAATGAATATTTCAGTAGTAAGCTCAGTGAAGTAGGAATGGACCTCTCTAAAAAGGGCAATCACAGAAGTTGTAAATGTAAATATAGCTTGCTGTTGTTGTTGTGGTCTCCAGTCCCACGACTGGTTTGGTGCAGCTCTCCATGCTACTCTATCCTGTGCAAGCCTCTTCATCTTAGAGTAACTACTACAATCTACATACTTCTGAATCTGCTTAGTGTAATCATCTCGTGGCCACCCTCCACGATTTTTACGCTCCACCTTTCCATCCAATACTAAATTGGTGATCCCTTGATGCCTCAGACGTGTCCTATCAACGGATCCCTTCTTATACTCAAGGTTTGCCACAAATTCCTCTTCTCCCCAATTCTATTCAGTAGCTCCACGTTAGTTACGTGAACTACCCATCTAATCTTCAGCGTTCTTCTGTAGCACCACATTTCAAAAGCTTTTATCCTCTTCTTGTCAAAACTGTTTATAGTCCATGTTTCACTTCCATATATGGCTACACTCCATACAAATACTTTCAGGAAAGACTTCCTGACACTTAAATCTATACTCGATGTTAACAAATTTCTCTTCTTCAGAAACGCTTTCCTTGTCATCGGTAGTCTAAATTTTATATCCTCTCAATTTAGACTATCATCAGTTATTGTGCTGCCAAAATAGCAAAACTAATGCACTACATCAAAGGTCTCATTTCCTAATCTAATTCGCTCAGCATCACCTGATTTAATTTGACTACATCCCATTATCCTTGTTTTGCTTTTCTTGATGTTAATCTTGCACCCATTTTCCATTCCGTTCAACTGCTCTTCCAAGTCTTTTGCTGTCTCTCACAGAATTGCAGTGTCATCGGCATACCTAAAAGTTTTTACTTCTTCTCCATGGATTTTAATTCGTACTCCAAATTTTTCTTTTATTTCCTGTACTGTTTCCTCAATATACAGATTGAATAACATCGGGCATAGGCTACAACTCTATCTTACTCCCTTCCCAACCTTTGCTTCCCATTCATGCCCCTCGACTCTTATAACTGCCACCTCGCTTCAGTACAAACTGTAAATGGCCTTTCATTCCCTGTATTTTATCGATGCCACCTTTAGAATTTGAAAAAGAATATTTTATTAGCATTGTCAATAGCTTTCTCCATGTTTACAAATGCTAGAATCGCAGGTTTGCCTTTCCTCAATCTATCTTGTAAGATAATTCGTAGGGTCAGTATTGCCTTACGTGTTCCAGCATTTCTATGGAATCCAAACCGATCTTCCCCGAGGTCGGTTTCTATCAGATCTTCCATTCGTCTGTAAAGAATTCATGTTAGTATTTTGCAGCCGTGACTTATTAAACTGATAGATTGGTAAATTTCACTCCTGTCAACATGTGCTTTCTTTGGAATTGGAATTGTTATATTCTTGTTGAAGTCTGAGGGTATTTCGCCTGTCTCATACGTCTTGCTCACAAGATGGAAGAGTATTGTCATGGCTGGCTCTCCCAAGACTATCAGTGGTTTTAACGGTATGTTATCTTTTTCCAGGGCCTTGTTTCGACTTAGGTCTTTTAGTGCTCTGTCGAATTCTTCACGCAGTATTGTATCTCCCATCTCATCTTCATAATCTTGCCCCCCAAGTACATCACCCTTGTATTGATCCTCTGTATACTTCTTCCACCTTTCTACATTCCTTTCCTTGCTTATGACTGGTCTCCTATCTGACCTCTTGACATTTATTTGCAGGTGGTTCTGTTTTCTCCAAAGGTTTCATTAATTTCCATGCAGGCGGCATCTATCTTACCCCTAGTGATATACGCGTATGCTTTTACATCGTTATATTTCTCCTCTAGATATTTCCTCTCTGCCATTTTGCACTTACTGTCGGTCTCATTTCTGACACGATTGTATTCCTTTTCGCCTGCTTCGTTTACTGCGTTTTTATACTTTATAATTTCATCAATTACATTCATTATGTCTTATGTTACCCATGGATTTCTGCTAACCCTCGTCTTTTTACCTACTAGATCCTGTGCTGGCTTCACTCTTTCATCTCTCAAAACGACCAATTTTTCTTCTGCTGTATTCCTTTCCACTGCCAATGTCAATCATTCCGTGATGCTCCCTATGAAACTCTCTGTGACCTGTGGTTCTTTCAGTTTATCCAGGTCCCATCTCCTTAGATTCCAACTTTTTTGCAGTTTCCTCAGTTTTAATCTACTGTTGATAAACAATAAATTGTGTTTAGAGTCCGCACCTGCCCTGGAAATGTCTTACAATTTAAAACTTGGTACCAAAATCTCTGTCTTACCATTATATAATCAGTCAAACCTTCCGGTGTCTCCAGATCTCTTCCACGTATACAAACTTCTTCCAAGATTCTTATACCAAATTTTAGAGATGGTTAAGTTATGCTCTTTACAAAATTGTACCAGGCTGCTTCCTCATTCATTCCTTAGCCCCTGTCGATATCCATCTACTACTTTTCCTTTTTTCCCTTTTCCTACCACCGAATTTCAGTCCTCCATGACTTTCATATTTTCGTCTCCCTTTACTATATGAATAATTTCTTTCGCTCATTATACATTTGTTCAATCTCTTCATCATCTGCACAGCTAGTTGACGTATGAACTTGGACTACTGTGTTAGGCGTGGGCTTCGTGTCTACCTTGTGTACAATAATGCGTTCACTATGCTGTCCATAGTAGCTTATCGCGTTCCCATTTTTTTTATTCATTATTAAGCCTAATCCTGCATTACCCCTATTTGACTTTGCATTTATAACCCTGTATTCACCTGATCAGAAGTCCTGTTCCCCCTGCCACGGAATTTCTTTATTCTATCTTTGACCTATCCATTCACTTTTTAAATTGTCTAACCTACCTGGCAGATTAAGGGAGCCGACATTCCACGCACAGATCCGCAGAATTCCAGTTTTGTTTCTTCTGATTACGATCTCCTTCTGAGTAATCCCCACCCGGAGACCCAAATGGGGGACTATTTTACCTCAGGAATATTTTACCCAAGAGGACGCCATCACCATTTAACCACACTGTAAAATTGCATGCCCTCGTGAAAAATTATGACTGTAGTTTCCCCTTGCTTTCAGCCGGTCGCAGTACCAGCAAAGCAAGGCCGTTTTAATAAATATTGAAAGGCCAGTTCAGTGAATCATCCAGACTGCTGCAACTACTGAAACGGATGCTGCCCCTATTCAGGAACCACACGTCTGTGTGGCCTCTCAACAGATACCCCTCCGTTGAAGTTGCACCTGCGGTTCGGCTATCTGTGTCTGTATCGCTGAGGCACGCAAGCCTCCCCACCAACGGTAAGGTCCATGGTTCATAGGTAGAGGTTGATCGACGAAAGTGGGAGGTACAAAAATGTTCTGGGAAATTCTATAACACAGAAATATGAGTACAGTTCACTTAAGAATGAAATAAATAAGATGTTAAGGGAAGAAAGGCGAAATATCAGGATGAAAAATGTGATGAAATCGAAAAAGAATTGATCATCGGGAGGAAAAGGTCTAAACAAACTTCGGTGAAATTAAAAGCAAGAACGGGAGCAGTAAGAGTGCAATGGAAATTCCACTTAAATTCGCAGAGGAGAGCGAATTGATGGAAAGAGTACACTGCAGGCCTCTGTGAAGTGGATGATTTGTCGGATGACTTTGGACGACTTAAGATTAAATATGGCGGAAGGGACAGATAACATTGCTTTGGAATTTCTAAAATTATTGGGGGAAGTGGCAACAAAACATTGGTGAGTAGAATGAATGCGACTGGCGACCTTGAAAAACTCCATCCACACTTCCCAAGATAGCAAGAACCGACAACTGCGAGAATTATCGCATAATCAGCTGAGCCGACTAGTGCGAGAATTATCGCAAATCAATTTAACAGCTCATACATCCAAGTTTCTGAGAAGAATAATATGTAGAAGAACGTGAAAAAAATTGCCGCCCTGTTCGACGACGAACAGTTTGGCTTTATAACAGGTAAAGGCGCCAGTAAGGCATTTCTGAGGTTGCGGCTGATAATGTCAGAAAGACTGAACGAAACAATCAAGACACGTTCATAGGATCTGTCTCTCTGGAAAAGGTATTCCACCATGTAAAGTGATGCAAGATGTCCGAAATTCTGAGAAATTAGGGGTAAGCTATGGGGAAAGTCGGGTAATATACAATATGGACAGGAATGATATGATTCCCCAATGACATTGCTGTCCTCAGAGAAGGTGAGTAAGAATTACGAGATCTATTGAACGCAGTGAACAATCCAGTGAGTACAGAATTGGGACTGAGAGTAAATAGAAGAAATCTGAAAATAATGAGAAGTAGCAGAAGTGAGAACAGCGAGCAACTGAACATCAGAATTGGGGATCACAAAGCCGCCCAAGTTAAGGAATTCTGTTTCCTACGCAGCAAAATATCCCGTGAAGGACAGAGAAAGTGGGACATTAAAGCAGATTAGCACTGACGAAAAGGGCATTCCCGACCAAGAGAAGTTAACTACAGAGGCTGCCATGAAAATAAGCATCGCAAAGTAATCTCTCAGTCTTACAGCATTACCAATTAGTGATAATTCCAAATAAAAAAAAACAAGTCGTCTCTAATTTTAGTTTAGAATATGGAGTACTTTACAAAAGAAAATCCGTCCCAGCCCCTAAATAAAAAAAATGAAAAGTAGTATTACAATACATTTTTAATAAAAGCATTTTATTACTTCAACCTGTGGAGATTACAGACTCCCTCACATATTTTGACTGAAAATAATATATGCACATTCTCGAAGCACGTGATACTTATTTTATCATGAAACGTAAAATTGTTCTGAGATAAGAAGTAGAGTATAAAAAGCGTGAAACTGTTACGCCAGTTGGACCTTGCAGAAAGTCCCAGAGATAAAATTGTTATGAGAACTTTGCAGTTAATTTTGGTAGCCTAACATCTGAGACATTACAATTGTATCAGTCACTTATGAACGTATTTTATTTACGAGAGACGCCGTGCGTAACTGCGGGTGACTTATTGCACGCCACCTTCAGAGTTTTAGCTCAGACGGCTCGCTTTAATACGACAGAGAATATTTCCTGCCACCCGAAAAATTCTTATTTGCAGCTCGTACTGATCCTTTGTCACTGCAACCATCACCCAAACCACCGATATAAGCTACACAAAAATAATTGTAGGTACTTCGTGGCCAATATTTCCATTGAAGCCGTGCAAAATATAGTTTCCTATGGATTTTGGAAACCCAAGATTTACCGAGGTAGTCTACAAGGCTATTGTCCTCAGCACGCAGTAAGTGCATTTTAGACAAAATTTTTCTCTCCATTCAATTAAACATTTTTGTCCATCATTATACTTTCTGAATCAAAAACCAGGTGAGAGGAAAGAACAAAGAACGGAGGTCTCTGAGCCAGCGTAATTAATTTTTTTGAAATTACTCCTAATTGTTCTAGCCGTCGGATACTCTCCAGTGTCATAGTGTGGAAGTACAGTTCTAGACACTACCTTTTTGTGGAAACTGTCAAATACCATAATTTCCTTTTTCAAGTTTATCCTATTCTTGGAGGAGTAAGATACATTCCCACATCTACGGATTGCCAATGTTACTGCACTGTTAATACGGAATACAGTCGATTCATAAATACCGCAAAATTTTGTTGTCATTTTATGAACTTCTGAAAATTTTTATTTTTACTGGGTTCTTCACTGTTGGCCAAATCAATTAAAAAAAAAATATCTTCATGTCTTTCGATACGACAACGTTAGGTATTTTAGAATTACTTGTCCTTTACGCACACCGGCCGCTGCAGGCCCTTCCTTCGGCATTACGCACCCTATAAAACACAAGTCAAAGCACCTTTTTACGGAAGAAAAAATGACATAAAGAAAAGTTTCTGAAGTATAAGGCAAAGAGCAATTCATTAAGACGAGATACGAATGAGAGCAAATTCTATACATGTGCTATTTTGTCTAAAATTGACATGGTGAGACAGTGGCTGTGTACAATTAATATGGGTTAATTCTTACAAAGAAGAAAACAGCAACCAGCCACTATTAATACGGCTATTTATTTAGATAAATAGCGCCGTTACCGGTTTCGAACTGGCAAGTACATCACCAGACGGCTGTTTACATGATTTTCAAGATACACTTTACATTATCGTCCGTTTTCAATTTTTATTATTCCACTGTGGCGAAGTATTTTTGGCATGTTGTTGCCTTATGGTGCCGGTCGGTGTGGCCGTGCGGTTCTAGGCACTTCAGTCTGGAACCGCGTGACCGCTACGGTCGCAGGTTCGAATCCTGCCTCGGGCATGGATGTGTGTGATGTCTTTAGGTTAGTTAGGTTTAAGTAGTTCTAAGTTCTAGGGGACTGATGACCACAGATGTTAAGTCCCATAGTGCACAGAGCCATTTGAACCATTTTTTTCTGTCCTGTGGTAGAAAACAGTGTTAGAAGCGCACTATATCAAAATAACTAACCTACAAAAGATGAAATACTCCGTAAATAAATATGTGAGGTTAACTGGTCATTCTGTGAATTCAAAGCAACCTGTATGTTGTGATGTCTCTGAGAGAGAATGTCTCTGAGACTGCTGTGTTTGTAAATCTGCAATCTTTGTGATAACTTCACATGTTGCAAATTCTTTTTGGTGTGTGTGTGTGTGTGTGTGTGTGTGTGTGTGAGTGTGTGTGTGTGTGTGTGTGGTGTTTGCACAATATGGTGATGTACAAATTACATAAGTGCTGGAAATATTTAGGAATATTCGAAAAATACACCATAATCACTTAACCTCACATATTTATTTACACTGTATTTCATCGTTTGAAGGTTTGTTATCATCACATTGGGCGCTACTAAACTGTTTTCTACCGTTGGGCAACAACATCCCAAAAATACTTCGCCACAGTGGAATAATAAAAATCGAAAACGGATGATAATGTAAAGTTTATCTTGAAAATCATGTGAACACCCGACTGATGATGAACTTGCCAGTTCGAAACCGGTAACAGCGCTATTTACCTAAATAAATAGCAGTATTAATAGATGCTGGTTGCTGTTTTCTTCTTTGTAAGAATTAACCTACATTAATCTATACACGTTCTTGCGAAAATCGGCCATTGTTAACGAATGCAGAATTGGTAATTTTATTTTAAAGGGAGACAGATTTATCACATATGTAACAGAAAAACTCATTCGCGATGCATTCGCTATAACGAAAATACCCGGAGAAAATAATTTAAATCAAGTCAGCTCTTCCCATGGCCTACACTTTCCTAAACTGGAGCATTTTCTGGATCCGTGCCTTTAGATTCGCTGTCACTTGCTTTCGGCAGATATATCATCATAAGTTGCATTATGCTGTCTCTTAGATCCTCGATCACAAAATCAGTTTATTGCAGTTCTTAAGCTTGTTTCACGCGCCTTGCCAAGTTATGATGAGTGGCTTTGTCCAGAGCGTCATGTGCTAGCTGCCCGGTATCCGCCAGTTTGGCATTAGTATTGGTTTTTTGCCACTTATTGTTTATCCGGCCCTTATCAGCTTAGTAGGAGCGGAATTCGTGGCGGGCCACATCAAACCAGTCAGAAGACTGATGACACAAGAAAATGGGTTACATTGGCAGTGATCCGGTGGCATTCGTACTATTTTGCGTCGCATTTCATTTTCCAATTGACCCGGCCCATATGTCTTTTAGGCACCTAGAATTTCTTCTTTAGACGGATGTTCAGCCTTCGTTTCATTGACGGAAGATGAAACATTCTTTCTCTTCGACCACCCCTTGTGCCAAATTGAATGGGGCAGCTTTTCTGTTTCAGTAGAATGGTAGCTGGCATTTTCCATCACGATGGCCGAGTCATCGTCCAGCACAAGCAAAAGTCGAATAAAAATACCTAAACATTCCTCCGTTCGTATCTGAATAATAATCAGATTGGCACAAACTTTTAGCACCACGAAAAGCATGAAGGGCCCCTGATAAGAAACCTGTGTTCAGTGAACCAACATAGACGATGATTAATCTCCCGCTACTACCAGTACACACTTTCTAGCCACCGTTTTTTTGGAGTTGAGCCTTATGTACGGTAATTATACTTATCTCGTCTCCTATTTCCAAACATCACAGCAGCTCTCCAGCGAACCTTGCAGGAAGTTTCATATCAGTGTGGCTAAGCCATTTCTCCGCAAAATCCTTCCTTCGAAGAGTTCTAGTTCTGCAAGGTTCGCAGGAGAGCTTCTGTGAAGTTTGGAAGTTAGGAGACTATATATTGGCAGAAGTGAAGCTGTGAGGATTGGGCGTGAGTCGTGCTTGGATATCTCAGATGGTAGAGCAACGAGTGTTGTCCCAGCACACAGTTTTAACCTGCCAGGAAGTTTCATAGCAGCGCGAACTCCGCTGAGAGCGATAATCTCATTCTGCAAACATACCTCAGGCTGTGGCTAAGCCATGTCTCCGCAATATCCTTTCCTCCCGGAGTGCTAGTTCTGCAAGGTTCGCAGGAGAGCTTCTGTGAAGTTTGAAAGGTAGGAGAGGAGGTACTGGCAGAAGTGAAGCTATGAGTACTGGGCGTGAATCGTGCTTGGGTATCTCAGGTGCCCGCAAAAGGCAAGGGTCCCGAGATCGAGTCTCAGTCCGGCACACAGTTTTCATCTGCCAGGAAGTTTCATATCAGCGCACACTCCGCTGCAGAGTGAGAATCTCATTATTCAAGTGCAATTCTAGAAACGTGCTCCTGGCTGTAGAATTGCGTTCTCGTTTATGTACCTTTAGTGGAGAATGTACACAACTGTCCACATCGGGAGATTCTGCCGGTGTTATTGATCTGCTAGTATGGCCTGCAGAGGACATAGATATGCCGAATTTTTCGCAAAATTTATATTGTTCCTAATGTCTTCATTGCTGGCCAGATCAGTAAGAAACCAGTACATTCGAAACTACCATTTTGGATGGGTTTCGAGTGTTTTTTCGCCATTTATGCACGCCAACTGGAATAGCAGTACATTTATTTCATTGCTCCAGCATTTCGATCCCTTCCTACCTACCGAACCCACGTTAGTGCACTGTTTCACGGAAGACTTAAACGACATGTGACGACACTATATCGCACGGGAACACTGAACAATCTGCGGCACAATTAGGAGTGTATATCTGGTAATAAAGCTACGAGGAGAGCGACTCACAGCGCTTAGCGCCGGCACACTGCAGGGAGCGGGTGTGATCTTGAGGTGCAACCATAAGGGAAGAAAACGGAATAATGGAATCATTTGAGATTTGTTGCTATGGACGAATCTTGAAAGTTAGTGGACTGATAAGGAAAGGTACTCTGCAGAAAAATTAAGTAATGTAATAATGAAATGGGTTGATATTTATGGTATGGATGAATCTCGAAAGTTAGTGGACTGATGAGGAAAGGTTCTCAGCCGAAAAATTAAATAATCGAATAACGGAATCATTTGATATTTGTTGGTATGGACGAATCTTGAAACTTGGTGGACTGATAAGGAAAGGTTCTCTGCAGAATAGGTGATGAAAGAATATAAGAAAGACACCAACAAGAAGAAAGAGTACCATGATAGGATATGTGTTGACATTGGGGAATAGCTTCCATGGCAATAGAAGAACCTATAGAAGGTGAAAACACTAGGGAAAGTCAGAGACCGAGACTGGAATACGTCCAGAAAATAATCGAGTATGCAGGGTGCCAACTGCTACTCTGAGATGGAATGGTTGGCAGAGCGCAGGAGTTGCTGTTGGTCTGCAGCAAACCAGTCAAAGACTTTATTCTCAAAAAGAAAAACGGAGGTTTGCTTTAGGTCAAAGACTGGAATAATTTAAATTTGAGCTGAAGGCGATGACATTTTACAAATTTCATCAGATAAGGACAAATTTGACGTAATGCAAAATTTCTGGCACCAAGAAATAAAAAAAAATAGCTGAATATAAAGTCTTTCTATTGGTTTCTAGGTTTTTACAGAAAATTTATTTGTTGCCAACCTTTGAATACCCCCTGTGTAAACAAGTTGTTGAGAAAAAAAAATCAGTTTTTGTCTGAAGTCAGGGATGTTTCGATGCATTTGATCAAATCAAGATTTAGCTCTGTGGTAGTTAAATGTTGCATAGGGCAGACGTGTCTCTTCTTTGCTGCACTACGACAGACAGCAGCGATACTGTTTTGATTGAACATTTCTTTCAGGAGGGACGAACTGTGACAAAATCAAACACAGGTCAATAGATTTTGCAAGATGACTGTTACATAAATATGAGAAAATGTACACTGTGACTGAAGTGGAATTGTTAGTGGTACATTGGGCTTACAATAAATTTAAGTCTTAGCTCTTGGTCGGAAAGTAATTATCTACTCTGAATACAAGGCACAAAGTTTTTTAACGGAGTGTAAACTAAACCATAATAGATTAACCAGATGAGGCATGTTTTGCAATAATTTATGTGATCGAACACATTAAACTGCAAGATGCCTTTTCTAGGTTACCACTGGCAGATAGATCACAAAATAGTTCTGGGAAGAGGAAAGGTAATTCAAAATTGTGTACTTGAAGGTTGTAAAAAACTTTAGGACGTATCAAAATCATGATAAGACCCGGAAACTGGTCAAGAGCTTTATAGGCAAAAAGGAGAAAGAAAAATTTTGCCGATATTACAAGGTATATAAAGGGATATCGATTAGAAGGCCTTGTCTAGACTTAGAAAACTAGAATCTGTGCTGCCCTCAATAACACAATGAAATGCTAAGACAGTAAATACAATGCAGTTCTTCTCATTGTGGTCCAACTAACTGCATCCAGAAGGTACTTCTACAGCGTTGGTAGAAAGTTGAGAAAGAAACTTGACTCCTGACACAGATGTCAACATGTTACGGTAACTAATCATATGTGCGCAGGATTAATTGAAAAAGAAAGTGCCAAGCAAACAGGTGAGTTTCGTAACCCGTCTGTAACAAATGGCAAGGGACCATATTGTTGTGTATTTGTAGTGGTTCATATCTTTTCAAAGTTCATAAAATTATATCTACCTACAAAGGTTTTTTATAGTACCCGTGGTCTATAGGGTAGCGTCTTTGATTCATAATCAAAATGTCTTCGGTCCCGGGTCGATCCCCGCCACTGCCTAAATTTTGATAACTAATCCGCATTGGCAGCCGAAGACTTCCGGCATAAGAAGTCAGCCTCATTCTGCCAACAGCCTTGTCAAAGCGGCGGAGGAGCGGATAGAGTTTCAGGGCACTCTCTTGTCCTAGGGGTGGGAAATTGCACCTAAATGCGGAAGAATCAGCAATGATCAACGACATGAGGATGCAGAAGGCAATGGAAACCACTGCATTAAAGACACGTAACGTGTATCCACAGGACATGTGGCCTGTAATTGAAGCAGTGTCATGATGATCTCTCCATTGGAAACAGATTCCGGAATAGTCCCCCATTCGGATCTCCGGGAGGGACTGCCAAGGGGGAGGTTACCATGAGAAAAAGATTGAATAATCAACGAAAGGATAACGTTCTACGAGTCGGGGCGTGGAATGTCAGAAGCTTGAACGTGGTAGGGAAACTAGAAAATCTGAAAAGGGAAATGCAAGGGCTCAATCTAGATATAGTAGGGGTCAGTGAAGTGAAGTGGAAGGAAGACAAGGATTTCTGGTCAGATGAGTATCGGTTAATATCAATAGCAGCAGAAAATGGTATAACACGTGTATGATTCGTTATGAATAGGAAGGTAGGGTAGAGGCTGTGTTACTGTGAACAGTTCAGTGACCGGGTTATTCTAATCAGAATCGACAGCAGACCAACACCAAAAACGATAGTTCAGGTATACATGCCGACGTCGCACGCTGAAGATGAACAGATAGAGAAAGTGTATGAGGATATTGAAAGGGTAATGCAGTATGTAAAGGGGGACGAAAATCTAATAGTAATGGAATGCAGTTGTAGGGGAAGGAGTACAAGAAAAGGTTACAGGAGAATATGGGCTTGGGACTGGGAATGAAAGAGGAGAAAGACTAATTGAGTTCTGTAACAAGTTTCAGCTAGTAATAACGAATACCCTGTTCGAGAATCACAAGAGAAGGAGGAATACTTGGAAAAAGCCGGAAGATACGGGAAGATTTCAATTAGATTACATCATGGTCAGACAGAGATTCCGAAATCAGATACTGGACTGTAAGGCGTACCCAGGAGCAGATCACAATATAGTAGTGATGAAGAGTAGGCTGAAGTTCAAGACATTAGTCAGGAAGAATCAATACGCAAAGAAGTGGGACACGGAAGTACTAAGGAATGACGAGATACGTTTGAAGTTCTCTAACGCTATAGAATCAGCAATAACGAATAGCGCAGTAGGCAATACAGTTGAAGAGGAATGGACATCTCTAAAAAGGGCCATCACAGAAGTTGGGAAGGAAAACATAGGTACAATGAAGGTAGCTGCGAAGAAGCCATGGGTAACAGAAGAAATACTTCAGTTGATTGATGAAAGGAGGAAGTGCAAACATGTTCCGGGAAAATCAGGAATACAGAAATACAAGTCGCTGAGGAATGAAATAAATAGGAAGTGCAGGGAAGCTAAGACGAAATGCCTGCAGGAAAACATGTGAAGACATCGAAAAAGATATGATTGTCGGAAGGACAGATTCAGCATACGGGAAAGTCAAAACAACCTTTGGTGACATTAAAAGCCAGGGCGGTAACATTAAGGGTGCAACGGGAATTCCACTGTTAAATGCAGAGGAGATAGCAGATAGGTGGAAAGAATACATTGAAAGCTTCTATGAGGGTGAAGATTTGTCTGATGTGATAGAAGAAGAAACAGGAGTCGATTTAGAAGAGATAGGGGATCCAGTATTAGAATCGGAATTTAAAAGAGCTTTGGAAGACTTACGGTCAAATAAGGCAGAAGGGATAGATAAAGTTCCATCAGAATTTCTAAAATCATTGGGGGAAGTGGCAAATTTCTGAGGATGTAAGTCTGGAGTACAGCATTGTATGGTAGTGAAACATGGACTGTGGGAAAACCGGAACAGAAGAGAATCGAAGCATTTGGGATGTGGTGCTATAGACGAATGTTGGAAATTAGGTGGACTGATAAGGTAAGGAATGAGGAGGTTCTGTCCAGAATCGGAGAGGAAAGGAATATGTGGAAAATACTGATAAGGAGAAGGGACAGGATGATAGGACATCTGGGAATGACTTCCATGGTACTAGAGGGAGCTGTAGAGTGCAAAAACCGTAGAGGAAGACAGAGATTGGAATACGTCAAGCAAATAATTGAGGACGTAGGTTGCAAGTGCTAGTCTGAGATGAAAAGGTTAGCACTGGAAAGGAATTCGTGGCGGGCCGCATCAAAAGAGTCAGTAGATTGATAACAAAAAAAATGTTTTGAGCAAAGAAATTAGTTTTAAAATTACAAATGATTATTTCTCAAATTCCTAAATGTTGATGTTCCTTGAGCTCTCTTTTCAGATGAGGGATCTCAGCTCATTTCCAAATCATAGAAAGCATTTCTTGGTCAAGATAAAATAAAGAACATCTTGATTTCAGCGTACCACGCGTCCTCACATGCAGCAGTAGGTAAATGCGAGAAATAGGGAGACTTTTAGAACTTACCGTAATAAGAACCATGCCATTTGGACTAGTTTCGAGTACACAACTTATACCTTTGTCTACACTGTCTACAGGCTTCTCACTAATTGAAATTATCGCAAACAAAAAGTCAACCAATTTTGTAACTGCAAGTGTAGTATTTCCAGTTTGTGGAGAAACGACAGCATAGTAAAGAGACGAAATAGCGACACCAAGGAAACAATGCGTGAGTTAAGGAAGAGGAGACACCATGAAAGAGGAAGAATAACACGGTTCATGGAAAGCGATTTAGTGCTGGTAGAACCACAAATAAAATCGAAACTTATGACAGCAGACTTAAGGAAGTTTTCCGTCTATATTAGTCCCTTTCAATCTGAAGAAAACCCACATTCCATTTTTATAGGTTAACATAAACCAAATCTAGAAAGCAGTATCCATGAGTTGAAGCCATGCATATGTGGTCCATCAATTTAAACAAATGTTCTGTTTGAGAATTTAGTTGTAGAAATTTGCGATAGAGAATTTTCAGAAATGTTGGAAAACAATGCCGACTCTCCACTATCAGCAATTGTTTGGGAACGGTACGTTAAAAACGTGGGATACAACTTTTAGTCATAAATTTTTGTGAGAGTGAATCCATCTGTTTTCAGTACACTTGATTACTTTCGCCAGCGTACTCAGAAATTCAGTTAAGTAACAGATCAGTAATTATAACGCAGAATTTTTGTCGTTACTTAATTAACCATCGCTGTTATATTATCAAAGAATAGATATAAGATGAAATTTGGTATTGATATGAAACTGATTATTCATTAACCGTAATAGAGAAATGTTCTTAATAATTTTCAACTTTATATTACGATATTAAAACATACATTTTTATCTTTTGGGGTTTCACACTGTGTTCAAATATGACACACTAAATTGTCTGTATTAAGATGTGGGGTTATATATGTACACCTCTCTTCACATGAGATGGCAATATCTCTCCATTTGATGGTATTCATTATAGCCGTCTACCACCAGTAAGAAATTCAAACAAATATCATTACGTCTCAGGACTTTGGTACTCCATTTCTTTCCCCACTAATTGTTCTTGACAACTGTCAGGCTTCTACCTAATATTTGTGGATACTAAATTGTAGTATGAGTCTATAATTTCGCCTGGGTGTGTCATACAATGCAATATCTGATTTCAGAATTTTATTCCGACCATAACACAATCTTGCCCATACGTTTTGTTGTCACCAGGAATTTTCTAAGTTTGCTACTCTCACGATTTTTTAAGTGTATTTGCTATTGGCCGTTCAAGTTTACTGCGGAACTCCATTAGTATTATCATATTCTCTTTGTTATTCCTGAGACCACATTCCTTCCCTGACTGTCATGTTACAGTCATGCATGGTTGTTATAATTAATTTCTCTTTATGTAGTGGATTACACGTTCAGTAGCCCATATGCTGCCTATATTTCTTTATCTTCTCCTTTTGACATCGGCGTCTATAATTGAACTATTGTTGTTGACTTTACCTTGCGCTCATTTTTCACGAGCATAATACATGTGTTCGAAGTATTTCACGCACCGACCTACCTTCCTACTCATCACAGATGCTGCTTCAGTTAAGTCGTTTTATGTTGTTATTGATGCTACCATATATCTGTCCGACCAGATACTCTTATGCTGGCCGGGAAGGCAGAGCTGGTCTAGGCGCTACAGTCTGGAACCGCGCGACCGCTACGGTCGCAGGTTCGAATCCTGCCTGGGGAATGGATGTGTGTGATGTCCTTAGGTTAGTTAGGTTTAAGTAGTTCTAAGTTCTAGGAGACCGATGACCTCAGAAGTTAAGTCCCATAGTGCTCAGAGTCTACTCTTATCTTCTTTCCGTTTCAGTTCATTGCCCCCGCCTCTAAATCTAAACTGTGGAGGGTTATGTAAGAGGTCCATGACTAAGGAATTTGTTGCTCACGCGCTGCCTGCAGTATGTAAGCTATAAGAGAATCTCAGACCAGAGAGCAGTGTTGTCAGCAGTAGGAACTGTGTAGCAGCAGGAGTAAGAAGTAGCTAGCGAGCTGTCTGGTGTATCGAGTTGCCTGGCCCGGTCGTGTGGAGCGATGGCGGTGCCTGAGCGCTGTAGTATAAGGTAAAAGCAGCCTCGCGCATATGTACTATTGTAATATCAAGTCCCATGTAAATGTTTTTCAAAAAATCTCTTAATAATAATCTTTCTTATAAAAATTAACTTTTGACAATCATTCATCTGAATTTACTAATTTCTCCAATCCATGATAATCCCGATTATTGTTAAGAGAAATTAATTGTTTCCTTTTATACATGGCTAATCTATCAGCCATCATTTCACTGGGCTGTGCCAGAAAATTTTCTTGTTGGAGCACATATATATGCGTTATCCGGCGACCTTTTCGAGGTAAGAATTTTCATTTTTATTCAGAATGATCTTTCAGGACCATGACGCAGCGCTGCTGACGTTCAAAATTTGCCAGTTTAAATTCACAGTCAATTATTGAAATGTTATAAGTGAGCCACAATTTTATTGAGAGATTAGTCACATTGTATTATCGGTAGGTTACGCAATTTGTCTCTTGGTAGGTTACGCATAATGTGAATGATATAAATAATTATATTTTTTGCTGTTGGGAGGTTTCGGAATTTTTATCTGTTGAGAGGTTACAAAGGTCTCCATACTCTTCGTTCAGTCCCGTCAAAAGCTATTGCAATGTCGATATAGTACTGGGTCTGACTTCAGAAAATTTACAGTTCATACCACCAGTTTCATAATGAGCGCCATGCCTGATAATTTAGTACGAAGTGCTTCTTGATGACCAGCACAATAAATCCTGTACAATCTTCGGTCGTTCTTTGTAATTTTTTGCACTTTGATCATCAACTAAATCTGTAAATTCCTTCTGATTCGTGTTGTAATGCCTTTCCACAGGAGCTTTGCAGTACCCGTCGAAATAATCGACTGCATAATAGATACTGAGAATTGTTAGCCTTCGCTTCTGTGGTTCCCATTCATTTTTTAAAGGATGGGGTAATAGATCGCTTGACTACTTCCTTCTCTGCAAACAACTATTTCTGCCGGATCTAAGAATTTCTTTTATACCACTAACAAACAGCGGATAATAGGCAGCCTATCTACAAGATTCTTCAGAACTGAAGAAAGTCGTGTCGACTACAAAAAGGCGGCACAAAATGCCGGAAGAAACAGAAATGCTCTGCGCTTCTACCTGAAATGTCGCCGTGTTAGTTACGAGAAGGACGAAGGAAACGCGAGACGTTCCGAGACAAGCTCAGCTGCGGATAATACGCGTGCAGCTCATTCTGCACGCATTGCGTTTCACACAACGTGGTTGACCCTGCTGTATAATAATATTCACGATCACTTTCTTTCCCAGAACTGCCTGTTAACAACACGCATTACTGAACTGAAACGTGTTTATACCTTGTCAAATCAATAATTTATTTCTCGATACTACCGAGTCTACAGCTCGCCTTGTAGCGTAATATATGAATAGAAATTAAAAAAGAACGTCGTGGATACTTATGTAGAAACTGACGTTGTAAGTCTAATAAAACCACAGATATCCAATGGCAGAAGTAGTTGATCAAGTCTCGATACATATACCATTACGTAGAACGCTGTCAGCAGTTCGTAGTCTTGTTGTTAGTTATGCTACTCTACATTGCGTGGACACGAGCTCCATTCGTGGTCGGATCGAGGATTTTCTCAGCTCGGGGCTGGGCGTGTATATTGTCTGTATCAACCCGTACGTCGCCGAAGTGGCATCAACTAGAGAGACATACCAGGCGGCCAAATTCCCACAAGTACCTCATGTAAGTTTAATTTTTTTATCTTAGAACATTAACCTGGGTTTTGGAAATAGTGTACTGCTGATTAGGTATAATATACTTAACTGTAGGTCGTTAACTGACAATGGCTTGCTTGCGTCTGTCAGTTCTACTGCAAGTGGTGTGGACATGAAATTCCTTAGAGGTTATGGAAAATAAATTATTTGAATAATCTCTGTCGTCTCCAGTCGTCTAAACCGTCACTATTTTCAAAAATGGAGTGAATGTGCCAGTAGTTCGACGGAAAACTGATAAGTAATTAATTTCTGGCCTGACTGTTGCAACTGATTATACATTTTAATGTTGTTGTTGTGGTCTTCAGTCCTGAGACTGGTTTGATGCAGCTCTCCATGCTACTCTATCCTGTGCAAGCTTTTTCATCTCCCAGTACCTACTGCAACCTACATCCTTCTGAATCTGCTTAGTGTATTCATCTCTTGGTCTCCCTCTACGATTTTTACCCTCCACGCTGCCCTCCAATACTAAATTGGTGATCCCTTGATGCCTCAGAACATGTCCTACCAACCGATCCCTTCTTCTGGTCAAGTTGTGCCACAAACTTCTCTTCTCCCCAATCCTATTCAATACTTCCTCATTAGTTATGTCATCTACCCATCTAATCTTCAGCATTCTTCTGTAGCACCACATTTCGAAAGCTTCTATTCTCTTCTTGTCCAAACTATTTATCGTCCATGTTTCACTTCCATACATGGCTACACTCCATACGAATACTTTCAGAAATGACTTCCTGACACTTAAATCAATACTGGATGTTAACAAATTTCTCTTCTTCAGAAACGCTTTCCTTGCCATTGCCAGCCTACATTTTATATCCTCTCTACTTCGACCATCATCAGTTATTTTGCTCCCCAAATAGCAAAACTCCTTTACTACTTTAAGTGCCTCATTTCCTAATCTAATTCTCTCAGCATCACCCGACTTAATTAGACTACATTCCATTATCCTTGTTTTGCTTTTGTTGATGTTCATCTTATATCCTCCTTTCAAGACACTGTCCATTCCATTCAACTGCTCTTCCAAGTCCTTGGCTGTCTCTGACAGAATTACAATGTCATCGGTGAACCTCAAAGTTTTTATTTCTTCTCCATGAATTTTAATACCTACTCCGAATTTTTCTTTTGTTTCCTTTACTGCTTGCTCAATATACAGATTGAACAACATCGGGGAGAGGCTACAACCCTGTCTTACTCCCTTCCCAACCACTGCTTCCCTTTCATGTCCCTCGACTCTTATAACTGCCATCTGGTTTCTGTACAAATTGTAAATAGCCTTTCGCTCCCTGTATTTTACCCCTGCCACCTTTAGAATTTGAAAGAGAGTATTCCAGTCAACATTGTCAAAAGCTTTCTCTAAGTCTACAAATGCTAGAAACGTAGGTTTGCCTTTCCTTAATCTTTCTTCTAAGATAAGTCGTAAGGTCAGTATTGCCTCACGTGTTCCAGTGTTTCTACGGAATCCAAACTGATCTTCCCCGAGGTTGGCTTCTACTAGTTTTTCCATTCGTCTGTAAAGAATTCGTGTTAGTATTTTGCAGCTGTGACTTATTAAGCTGATAGTTCGGTAACTTTCACATCTGTCAACACCTGCTTTCTTTGGGATTGGAATTATTATATTCTTCTTGAAGTCTGAGGGTATTTCGCCTGTTTCATACATCTTGCTCACCAGATGGTATTTTAATAGAAAACGAAATATGCCGTGATCAAAATACAAATGACAAACTAATGGAAACAAAACAAAGTACCTCCCTGCCAAGCAAATCAGGCTTATATGTTCTATACATTCAACTAGTTTCAATCACACACGAGTCTATGACGTATGGAGAGTGACTATTTTCGCAGTCTGCTTGAAATCAAGAATTTTATTTCTCTTTGTAACTGAAACTTAAATTTCCTGCAAGCTTGTATTCTCAGCAACGTGCTACGTAACAAATTGTGGCACTTCATGCAGACGGAAACGCATTCCGGGTAAAATGGCTGGAAACAGTCCTGCATTAGGAGCAATTCCATGAAATGAATGACGGAGCCTTTACGCCGGCGCTGTCGTGCATAGAGGCCGCCACGCTTCTCCCCCGTCACATCCGTCTTGCGCGCCAGCCTCGTGCGATAAACAGCTTAGCAGGCGGTGTCAACTGGCCAGCCGCTGTGACGTTTATCTCTGCCGTACTCGCTGGCGGCCACGGGGAATGAATTGCAACGCTAACTGCCGCGAATAAGCTGCGTAACGCTAAGCTCGGAGCCGCCTTAATTGCCGACAGCCGTACAGTTTTGTACGAGCCGTCTCAGCCCTTTCAGGGGCGCAGGATCCGTTATGCACGGTCACTTGCGCGTAGCTGCATGAGGGTGCCTTATGGAACTTACTGCCAGCACTGTACTCATACAGGGTGTACCATGCGGAACGGGCGGTTTGCAAACGAAAACTAACCAATACTTTTCACAAAAAAAAAAAAAAAAAAAAAAAATTATTTGTATAAAATCGAAAGCCGGCCGCTGTAACCGAGCGGTTCTAGGCGCCTCAGTCCGGAACCGAGCTGCTGCTACGGTCGCAGGTTCGAACGCTGCCTCGTGCATCGATGTGTGTGATGTCCTTAGGTTAGTTAGGTTTAAGTAGTTCTAAGTATAGGGGACTGATGACCTCAGAAGTTAAGTCCCATAGTACTTGGAGCCATTTTAACCGTTTTTAAAATCGACAGTCAACTCCTCCTATTTGATTTATATGTTTACGTAAGTAAAAATTTCTGACCTTTGTAACTCCTCAGGCCAACAGGCACTGGGCGTTCACACCATCATATTGTTTAATGGAAGCTTTCTGCTCCATTAAACTATAGGATTTCTTAACAAGGTTGTGAATGCACACCGTGGTCTGTGGTTAATGGTTTTCACATGTAACACAAACGTTCTGCGTCCAAATTAGATTTCAAGCACTGCTTAAATTATGAAGGCTGATGGCTTTCCGCATAAATGATCACCCAATTCGCCCAATGGCCTTATCGGGTGGACGATTCCAAAGAGGTTCAGGGCAATCTTCTGCCCAAGGGGCGAGAAACTGGAACTAACACGTATTAGGATGCAGACAGTAATGGAAACCGGAACAATGAACACACTTGAGGTCTGATCGCCAGTCAAGTGTCCTATAATTGAAAGTGCCATGATAATTCTCTATTGTGAGAAGATTTCAAGTTCGTTTCACATTAGGATTTCTGGGTATGGATTCGAACGGAGCTGCCATGAGAACAAGTTCGAACAATCAACGAGAACGTAACATTCTACAAAACGCATCTCGGAATGCTGAAGTCTGAATGTGGTAGGGAAGCAATTTGGCAGTGATAGTGAGTCAATTGGACTTGCCATAAGCAACAAATTTTTCTATAATCTATTTAGTCTACAAGTATACAGTCACAGAGTGTATATATATATATATATATATATATATATATATATATATATATATAAACATTATTGATAAATGATATATGTACAGAACATATTAAGAAATGAAATAGAGTGCACACACTTTGAGTACAAAATATATTAACAAATGACATAAAGTGCACGCGCACTGTAAAACTCTTTAGCATTTTTACACGAATTAAATATATCAAGGGGTTCAATAAAGTGCACACGCACTGTAGAAGTCTTTAGCATATTCACATAAACTGAATACATTAAGAAATGGAATAAAGTGCACATGAACCGTAAAAGTCTTTAGCATTTTTACATGAATTAAACACATCAAGGAGTGAAATAAAGTGCACTCGCACTGTAAAAGTCTTTAGTATTTTACAAGAACTAGGAAAGGAATGGGAAGGATAGCATCATGGTTGTAGCACAGTAGGTTGCACGTAGCTGCACTGAAAGTCCATATCTTTCTACAGAAGCACAACACCAAGTGAGACAATCTGAAGTTCTCTTCCCTGAAGTATTTATCAGTGTAAGCAAGACACTGAAATGTTGTATTAATGTTGTATGTTATCATTTTGGTAGTACATTAGGTACACCAAACAATAGGACCATAATAACATCTCCTTCGGTCAGAGTGGTGGACAGCTTGATATGTCAACACCACATTCTTTTAGAATCCATACTCTTACATTAACGTAGAATTAGTGCAAAAACCAAATATAGTGCTCCATGATCACGAGGATGGACAGGACATACGGATATCGCAGTAATTGGTGGTAATTAGGTCAGAAGGTGAAGGATACTTTAAGTCCTATGCTAGTCATCATTCAGAATTACGCTAGTGTATCAACCGATTTGAATAATCTTTGGCACTCATTGGCTAGTTACTAAGCATTTCTGTTGTATTTGTGGAGTATTACCGAACATTATTCGTAAGTCACCTTATTACAGTAATTATTGGCATATCATTTATGCATAAGTCATCTCATTAAAGAAATCATTGGCATAGCATTTATGCAGTATTACAAAACATCATGCAGTATTACTCAGAAGTCATCATTCAAAACAAGAATTATTGCATGTAGCATCAAGCTGCTAGTGTTTATGTATGATATCATGTAAGTGCCATAAGCCATATTTAAAATGTAAGACATTGGAACTATTACTCAAGGTCTGTAGTCCAATACTACATAGACATAAGTGAACCAATACATCAGAAAAATTTGCAATATATTTGGGACCAGAAATATATTTTAAACCAGTAGCATTATTTAGTTATATACTGGTAATAGTTGGGACTGGTAATAATTTTTTTTGTGCTAGCAATGCATTGCGTTAGGATTGATAATTAATTGCTAAGGCATGAAAATATTTGCTTTTGACTTAGTGCTGGAAATAAGGATTATTAACGTAATTCGTCATGTGTCAGCTGTAGCAAGGTTATGAAACAAGTAGAGTATATGTGATCATATTCATAAATGATAAGACACAACTGGGTAAAAAAATGCAAGTACTAGAACAGCTTTAATAACTAAATGTTTATAGCATATTAATATCATGAAAAGCTTTTTCTGAAAAAAAAACGGATTATTGACCTGAAAGAAAAAGTGTATATTATGCTGAAAAGTAGTAAACTTCGAATTAACAGATAATGAAACGTGTACTTAATATGTTTGTACTCTAGCTGTTTTTCCCAAATCATTCAGTCATTATACTATGCAACATTAGACATACTGTGAAAAGGAACTGCAACTAATACTTAAACAACTACATAGCATTTCTTAACTAACAGAAAATATATAAACTTCATCATTATCATCATCTGCAAAGGAAAACTTCATTATTCATATTACTATAACTTCATCATTATCATCATCTGCAAAGAGAAACGTCATTATTCATATTACCATATTCTTCATACAACTATGCATCAACATTTATTATCATCTGCAAAAAATAGACACTTCATTATTCATTATTAATATTACCATTTATTTCATACAACTATTCATAGTATAGAGTTTCTTACTTCTAGCATATTTCATCACTAAAATTAACATGTGTAGTTCTGTCTGACAGCTTGCATCAATCGCCTCGTATTCTGAAAGAAAAATAATTAGTTAAGACTGCTATTATACGATGTGTATAGTATATTCTTGTTAATGTTTATTAGTTCTGATCCATTTACTCTTCGTGACAAGTTATTGCATTTTCTTTCGTTCATTCCAATGGTGAAATTTCCACTTCATAGTAAACCACTGTGGTTTGTTTAATTTATTTCTTTTACACGTTATTGCTTTCTGAAAATGATGAATATGGATTAATATCTTGCATTTAAATCATATACCCATTAAATAAAAACTTGTTTCTAGTGATATAACTAAGCATACAGCATAGCATGATAGAAAACTTGTAATGTCAAAAACACAGACAGGTTTCAAGTGCAAAAAATTTACACACAGTATCATAATGTAGTAGCAAAAAATGTAGAATAGTCAAGATATTGAGACATCATAAGGCAAAAATGTTAAATTCAACTGGTGTTTGTTACATCTTAAAGATTTCATAGTGCATACAGAGAAAAATTCTACTTCCGATAGGAAAACAATCACACATACACAAAAAATGGAAAATGTGCACTGTCTGATATACGACAAGAAAAGCGATCTGCTAACCTTACCTTTCCGGGCACTTGCCAAGAAAAAAAATTATTGTCATCAGTATGTGTTCATATAAATATCTGCAAATGGCATTACAGTGTGATAAATCATAAATTATGTTTATTCAATAAAGGGTTTAATATTGGAAATACGGTGATTGTCCTTGGTTTTTCTGGTTCTCAAATTTTCGACGTGTACTACTACATTGGGGTGAGGAAAGCTGCGAATTCTATATGGACTTGCGTATAGAAGCTAGAATTTACAGCATCTACTCTTCCCTCTGTTGGATAAATAGTGTGTGCGTACTAATATCTTCTGTCCTATGTGAAAGTCACGGATGGTTCAAACCTGTTTTTGCTACCTTCTCCGGCGCTCTGCGGCACGTTTCATGTTGTTGAGCGCAATGTCAATTATTTCATCGTGGCGTAGTCGACGAGATGTAGGAAAAGATACTAATTCTTTAATTTTGTTATTTGGTTCAACATTTTTCAATATAACAATCGGAGATAGCATAGTAGATTCATTTGACAAGGAGTTAATTGCATCCTGGAATGAGAGTACGTGTGTAAGCCAATCAATATGTCTTTTATGGCAGTATATTCTACATTGTTTACCAATTTCTTTCATCAGTCGTTCAGAAGGGTTCGAAGAAGCGTGATACCTGGATGTATAGATCGGAGAAATGTTTCTTGCTCGTAACATACTTGTCCATATTGCAGATCGAAATTGTGGTCCATTGTCGGAAATTACTTTCAACACATACACTCCAAGGAATAAAAATGTTTTACAAATGCATTCGATATAGATTCAGCAGTAGCTTTGCGTAACGGAGTGAAAGTAACAAATTTCGAAGTGAGTTCAACAGCGACAAAGATGTAACAAAAACCTCTATTAGACCTGGGAATCGGACCAAAAATGTCTACAGCGGCCATGTGTCTCAATTTAACGGGTACAGTGGGATGTAACGGAGGAATAGGTGAAGTCGGGACTGATTTAGCTTTCTGGCAGATTTTACAAGACGCTAAAACTCATCGAATACGTTTCTCCATGTTGGCAAAATAGCAGTTCTCTCTCAGTATAAGAAAACATTTTCTGGCTCCATAATGTGCATAACTTAAATGAGTATACCAAATTAATATGTTAACAAGTTCGTCAGGAATACACAATAAACAGTTGTTGCCGTCAGGGTGAGAGCGGCGAAACAGAATGTTCTTGCGTACAGTATAATGAAACTTCTAATGGTAACGTTATTCCTACCTTGCCAAAGGTGTTTAATTTCTATCCATACGCTGTCTTTGTTCTGCTCTTGTGCTATGTCTCGCAATGACGACGAAATGAAATTTTCAAATGCAACTTGTTGAATATACATGACGCTGAAATTTGCTTGCCAGAAGTTAACTGCGATGTCTTTCTGATTGTTGCTGATAGAACGGGATAGTGCGTCTGCTACAATATTTTGTGTACCGAGAATGTGAACAATTGTAAAATTAAATTCCTGTAAATAAAGTTTACATCAGCTTAACCTGTCATGTGTAAATTTAGCGTAAAGTAAAAACTGTATAGCTCTATGATCTGTGTAAACGTTTGTAAGTCTTCCATAAAGAAAATGCCCAAATCTGGTAAATGCCCATACAACATATAATGTGACAGAATAATTGCGTTCAGCAGGTGACAGAATGCGACTTGCAAAAGCGATGTTTTTAATTACTGTAGTACCGTCTTCTTCAATTTCCTGAAAAATTTGTACGCCTAAAGCGGTATTAGAACTGTCGTTGGCAATGGAAAAATTTCTAGTAGCATCTGGGTGTGATGAAAGTGGTGAATTTAACACGGCATGTTTCAGATTAACAAAGACTGTGCTTGGCTATCCCAGGACCATATAGCGTTTTTACCCGTCAATTGAAATAGTCTAGGTGTCCAGAATGAGATTTTCACTCTGCAGCGGAGTGTGCGCTGATATGAAACTTCCTGGCAGATTAAAACTGTGTGCCCGACCGAGACTCGAACTCGGGACCTTTGCCTTTCGCGGGCAAGTGCTCTACCACTTGCCCGCGAAAGGCAAAGGTCCCGAGTTCGAGTCTCGGTCGGGCACACAGTTTTAATCTGCCAGGAAGTTTTAGTCTAGGTGTGTCTAAAGCAGAATAATGAATAAATTTACGGAAAATGTTAATTAATCCCAGAAAGCTACGTAGTTGTTTCTTCGTCGTTGGAACAGTAATGTCACGTAAAGATTTAAGTTTTTCCGGGTCAGGAGCAATGCCTTCTGCTGAAATTACATGTCCAAGAAATTTTATAGAAGTTTTGCCTAAGTGCGATTTGCTAAGACTAACTGTGAGTCCTTGTGCCGAAAAGTTTGCAACATTTGTTCCAGAATCAAATTGTGTTCAGACCAGTTAGCTTCTGCGATAAGGATGTCGTCTACATATGTTGTGATTCTGCCTTTAAGTTCTGTCGGAAGTATACTATTCAAACCGCGAATAAATCCAGCTGAAGAAATTGTTGGACCGAACGGTAATTTGCAAAACTGGTAACAGTCACCGAAACAGAGAGATGCTGTGTGTTTTCGGCAGTTCGGATGGCGCTGAATTTGCCAAAATCCCGATTTCAAATATAATGTAGAATAAATAGCAGTACCATGAAATTTTTGTAAAAGTTCTTCTAGTGTCTGTGGGCGATCTGTTTCATTAATAATAATGTCGTTGACATGACGCGAATCAAGTACGAGGCGAAGTGAGCCATCCTTTTTCTTAACAATACGGAGCGGGTTTATGTACGGACTAACTGCCAGTTCAATAATACCTTGGTCAAGCATAGCTTGCAATTCTTTCCTAACTTGTTCTGTGTGGATATACGAAATAGGATAATGTTTGGCTTTAATTGTGTCATGCTGTTTAACTTGAAATTCATACATTAAAGCGGATATAGTACTAGGGATGTTGTCAAAAACTGGAGCTTGCTGTAAAAGAATATTGCGTAGTTGAGTACGTTCGTCGTCTGTATTTGCACTGTTCTGTTTTAGCTTCTCAGAAATCATTTGCATACCGCCATAGTCGGCTTCGTCTGGTGTATTGTACTTGTGTACGTACATACCTGTAAACAATGTGGGATGACAGTTTGTACTACGCGATGTAGAAAAGACCCCTGCTCCATTAATTGCCTCTTCATCTGCAGATAAAGCGTGCTGAAATTCTAATGCCAGTTGTACTTTTTCATCGTTTAACATTAAATATGAATTTTGGAAGTCGATAATTGCGTCATGTTGTACCAAAAAATACGTAGCTAAAATAAGGTCTGTTGTCAATAAGGGAACAATCCAAAAATTTTAGTGGAACGTATGACCTGCAATACAAAATGATAAGTGTGTCTGTAATTTTACATCTACTCCTTTACCACATACTTCTCCTTTTACTTTAGTTTTGCCTAATGGTATCGTAGGATAGGTATTTTCTTTGTTACATTCGTTGAAAGTTTCTTCATTTATAACTGACATAGGTGATCCAGACAGCATCCCGATGGAGCTTATTGAGGGTGGAGGCTTGCCTCAAAAACTAGACTCTTCTCACTTATTATATTAATGTGGGAAACCCGCAAGGTACCAGCTGACTTGAAGAACTCCACAATTGTCACCATCTTCAAAAAGGGCGACAGAAGCGTCTGTGGTAACTACCGGGGAATATCTCTACTCTCTGTCACTGGAAAAATTTTTGCAAGAATCCTTTTAAATCGCCTCCAGACACTTTCAGAGACTATACTACCTGAGTCTCAATACGGGTTTCGACCTTCAAGAGGGACAATTGACATGATCTGTGCACGACAACTACAGGAGAAGTGCAGAGAACAGCAAAAGCCTTTACTACTTGTTTTCTACGATCTAGAAAAGGCCTTTGATACAGTTCCCAGAGAAGCCATGTGGATGGTCTTAAAACGCTTCGGCTGCCCTGAACATTTTGTTGACCTGATTGAAGCTCTCCACGTTGATATGACTGGACAGGTCCTCTGCCAGAATGAAATGACTGGTGAATTCCCAATAACAAGTGGGCTTAAACAAGGATGCGTTCTTGCACCTACATTATTTGCATTGTATCTGGCAGCTATGCTTTACGAGACAACTGTAAACAATGCAGGAATAGAACTAAAGTACAGGTTTGATGGAGGATTATTCAACCAGTCCAGACTCCATTCAAAAAGGTTCACCAGTACCACTCGTGTGACAGAGCTGCAGTATGCTGATGACAATGCCTCTCCAGCTCATTCACCTGCAGAGTTGCAGCTGTCAGTTGATTCCTTCAGCAGGGCGTACGAACGATTTGGTCTCTCCATCAATATTCCAAAGACAAAGGTGATGGCGCAGCCAACTCCTGGCTCCTCCGTTCCTGACTTCAGCATATCCATCTATGATACACTCTTGGAACAAGTGGACCATTTCCTCTACCTGGGAAGCATACTGTCATCCAACTGCTCATCTGGAAAAGATGTGGAGAATAGATTACGTGCTGCACATGTAGCATTTGGTCGTCTTACAAAGCGTATCTTCCTGAATAAAGTCCTAACACTGTACACCAAACTGATGGTGTACAAAGCTGTAATCATTTCCACCCTGCTATATGGTTGCGAAACCTGGACGTTATAACGCTGCGATCTGAAGAAACTAGAACGCTTCAACCAACAGAAGCTAAGATATATCATGAACCTGAAATGGGATGACTTCATATCCAACACGGCTGTTCTAGAGAAAGCAAAAATGCATAGCATGGAAGCTCTTATCATTGGGCATCAACTCAGATGGGTCGGACATGTCCAGCGGATGAAAAATGACAGACTCCTACCCCAAATGCTGTACAGCGAAGTGAGCACAGGTAAAAGGCCACGAGGTGCCCCTCTCAAAGGTTATAAGGATCAGTACAAGAAAAATCTGAAAAACTTGAACATCGATCCGAGTAACTGGTCCACAATAGCAGAAGACCGAAGTCGCTGGCGCTCAGTTACCTCAAATGCTCTTCAAAACTTTGAGCTGGAACGTCGAAGAATGGGGAATGACAAACGCCAGAGACGTAAACTCCTCCAGGCTCAGCCACGTCCTCCACCTTCCACCAGCTGTAATGTCTGTGGCCGCCTGTTCCACGCTAGGATTGGATTGCTAAGCCATCAACGACACTTCCACGCCTGAACCGTGACAAGGGAAATCTCAGGAGAGAAATGAAAACTCGGATACGAGTATCAGCCGACGACGACGACGACGACGAGGTGATCCAGAATCATTTATTGCTGAAAATGTGGATGATCCATCTTTACTTCAATGACAGGGTGGGAAATGGTTTTTTTATATAACTGGTTTTTCATGCATAAGTGTGTCTCGGATGTCGTCAAAAGTAATAATATTTTCGGTAACAAGAGTCTGTGCATCAAAGGTATTGCTTACGTTGCTAGAAGAAACAACCTGTACTGTCTAGTCAAATTCTTTCAGACGTGCTATTATTTGCGGGAGGATGGCTCTGAGCACTATGGGACTCAACTTCTCAGGTCATCAGTCCCCTAGAACTCAGAACTACTTAAACCTAACTAACCTAAGGACATCACACACATCTATGCCCGAGGCAGGATTCAAACCTGCGACCGTAGCGGTCTCGCGATTCCAGACTGTAGCGCCTAGAACCACTCTGCCACTCCGGCCGGCTGCGGGAGGATGCTGTGGCATGTCGATTATTTGTTCTGTTCTGTTACTTCGTTCAGACGTATTAGGTTCGGGATGATAACGACTGTCTGGTTCATTCACGATAATCTGTTGCTGTGGATGACTCTGCTGCTGGCAAGACCGACTGTTATTAAATGTACGCTGAAAACAGTGCTCATTACTTTTACGTCTGCATAATAGTCATTACTATAGGGCACATTGCAATAGGAGTTGAAATGATGTGTTTTCTGTACGTAATGATTTCCTTGTTGCTGTGCGTTACTATTTGTTGGAGCCGACGCTATACGTGTAGGCGGCGAAACATCAAAGCTTGGTTGACATTGCAGACTACATTGTTGGTTAGGTATTCTAACCAGCTCGTTTTGTTACTGTTTTGGGCAAAAACCCCTATTGTTGCCAAAATGTGTTTGCGATTACTGATAATTTTGACGATACTGATAGTTAAATTTTGTCTGGTATTAAAGTTCACGTGGTTGTCATTTTGGGAGTGTCTAATGAAAACTGTCACTTTCAGGTAAAACTTACTCATTTCTAATCCTAGATAGACCGATAGTTGGAGAGCTGTTTTGATATATATAAAGGACAGTAAAAGAGTAGGCAGCAGTGCAGAAAAGAAGAAATAGCAGTACTACGGCTCGGGGCCCTGTGCACGCTACGGCACATATTCATCGAAGTGTAATGAATCCCCTGAGGGATAAATTTTAGTTTCTGCGTTACAGGCCAAGCCGGTGGAAATGCAAAAGCAAATCGTTGTAACCAGTCGAAAGTGTGAATCTGTGTCTGTCATTATTGAATACCTTAAATTTTCTCACGGATACAAAGTGCTTATAATAAAAATTATTGACTCTGTTTGTCTGAGCAGGTTCAGGATTGTATGATAATCTGTTTGTCTGTGACTGTTCGGAATCTATGTCACGTACTCTCTGTAAATTACCTAAATTACACTGGCTGTGTGAATGTGACAAACGTTCACAAAGTGGCGTATGCTGTGACGGGTTACAGGCTGAAACATTTTTCATTTCTGTTACTTCTTGCTGTAAAGACGACACTTTTCTACGCAATGTATTATTGGATGAACTTATCTCACTGATTGTCTGCTGTATATTTTGGAATTCGGGTGTTTCATTGAAAGAAATTGGTGACGTATCGTCTGATTTGGTGTCATTGTAATTTTCGATAACGTCAATACGAATGGCCAATTCGTCATTTTTTCAGTCAGTGCTTTTACATGATCGTCATTTTAGTGTCACAAGCATTAATTTGTTTTTGCATTTTACGTGTGGTTTTGTTTAATTTCTTAACGTCTGCTTCAATAGTATCGGGATCCAGTATTCCAATTGTTTAGGTCTGCTGGTCACTGTCGGAAAGTCTACTGTGTGTGTGTGTCTGTTTTGTTTTAAGATCATAGATTTCATCATGCAATTCGGTGTTTAACTGTTTGATAGTATTGATTTCGTCTGATACTGTAGCAATGTTGTTGTCTACGTATGTTTTTGCTTTCGTAAACAACTTACGTTTATATTCCTGTCTCTGTGCAGTAATAGTTTCCATGACTTGTTTCATTACTTTGTTCTGTTGCTGTATGAATTTACGGTAACGCGTTTCACTGTTTTGTAGGTGGTGATTAAAACGTTCGTCAATTTGGCTGTTCTGTTGGTCAAACTTTTGGTCTACTTTCACATCCAGTGTGAGTGAAAGTTCTGCTGACATTAATTTAAACTCGTCGCGTAACTGCGTTGTGTTTTCTGAACATTGTTTAGCAACTGCACTAATTTCATCTCTAAGTAACTTTGTTGTGGCTGCATGCGTATTACTTAATTCTTGTGCAACAGATCTAATTTCTTCACTACTGTTCCTAGCACAGGCCTTAATTTCCTCACGTAATTGTTCTTTATTATCATGACATTGCACGGCAGTGTCTGTAATCTGTTCACTAAGCTGTTTGAAGTAATTGTCTTGTTTTTCATTCGACTGTTTGAGATTTTCACTAAGATATTGTTAGAGATTTGTATTAAGTTATAGCAATTATGCCATAACTTGATCCATGCCAAAATTAGCTACTGTATTCTCTCGGCTGTGTGATGATGTATCTGCATGTGTTACGTTTTGTACAACCATTTGGTCATTCTCTGATTCTTGAAAAGGTTTGCCAATTGGATGTGCACTGTTGGTCACTACACCGGAATCAAATAAATCTAACGTACCTTGAGTACATTGTTCACCTTCGTTAGAAACATTTATCTGTTCACTATGTAAATTTTGCAAATCAGGCGTGTCAAACTGGGCAGCTTTCATTGTATATGAACGAACCGCGTCATCAATTGTCGTTAAATTTACTGTGGACATATTTGAATTTGTTTGTTCATCATTTGGATTAAAATCATTATTGGTGGTCGGCATACATTGATTATCTGTAATTGGAGGATTAACAGTATGACTCTGAGTGTCGCTAGTATTATCGGTGAAATTCTTCGAGTCGGCTTTTTTACTCATTGCGCATCGCGATGTACTGTTAGCAGTTTTTCGCGGCATTTTCAAAAGTCAAAAGTAGGCACAAAATCAAATAAAGATAAATTAAAAATGGAACAAATACAAGTACAACAAAGAACAATAAATTGCCCATGATCTGTGAAAAAAAAGAGTGACAAATTAGTTAATGGGTTGCGCCAGATGCAAACAACTTTTAACATTAAGTAAATAAGAGCAGATATATAACTGACTACTACTCAGATATTCACAAAAAATACGATCCTGGTCGGTTGTCGTCCAGTGTAACCTCCCAACAGATAAAGATTCCGAAACCTCCCAACAGCAAAAAATATAATTATTTATATCATTCACATTCAGCGTAACCTACCAACAGATAAATTGCGTAACCTACCAGTAATACAATGTGACTAATCTCTCAATAAAATTGTGGCTCACTTATAACCTTTCAATAATTGACTGTGAATTTAAACTGGTAAATTTTGAACGTCAGCAGCGCTGCGTCATGGCCCTGAAAGATCATTCTGAATAAAGATGAAAATTCTTACCTCAAAAAGGTCGCCGGATAACGCATATATATGTGCTCCTGTAAGAAAATTTTCTGGCACAGCCCAGTGCAATGCTGGCCGGTATATTTGTCACGTATAAAAGGAAACAACTGACTTTTCTTTACAATAATCGGGATGACCATGGATTGGAGAAATTAGTAAATTCTTTAAATTGACATGAATCATTGTCAAAAGTTAATTTTTATAAGAAAGATTATTATTAAGAGATTTTTTCAAAAACATTTACATGGGACTTGATATTACAATAGTACATATGCGCGAGGCTGCTTATATCTTATACTACAACGCTCAAGCACCGCCATCGCTCCACACGACCGGGCCAGCCAACTCGATACACCAGACTGCTCGCTAGCTACTTCTTACTCCTACTGCTACTCAGTTCCTACTGCTGACAACACTGCTCTCTGGTCTGAGATTCTCTTACAGCTTCCATATTGCAGGCAGCGCGTGAGCAATCCATCGAAATTACATGTGCTCGAGTGCGCTAGCAACCAATTGCTTAGTCATGGACCTCTTACACGTTATACACTGAAACGCCAAAGAATCTTGTACAGGCATGCGTATCCAAATGCAGAGACATCTAATCAGGCAGAATACGGCTCTGCGGTCGGCAGTGCCCACTTAAGACGAAAAAAGAAGTTTCTGACGCAGTTATTAGATTGGTTACTGCTGCTACAATGGCAGGTTATCAAGATTTCAGCGAGTCTAACGTGGTTTTATAGTCGGCGTACGAGCGATGGGGCATAGCATCCAAGAGGTATCGTGAAGTGTGGATTTTCCCGTACGACCATTTCACGACTCTACCGTGAATATCAGGAATCCGGTAAAACATCAAATCTCCGACATGGCTGCGGTCGGAAAAAGATCCTACAAGAACGGGACCAACGACGACTGAAGATAATCGTTCAACGTGACAGAAGTGCAACCTTTCCGTAAATTGCTGCAGATTTCAATGCTGGGCCATCAACAAGTGTCACCGTGCGAACCATTCAACGAAATATTATCGAAAGGATAACGTTCTGCGAGTCTGGGCGTGGAATGTCAGAAGCTTGAACGTGGTAGGGAAACTAGAAAATCTGAAAAGGGAAATGCAAGGGCTCAATCTAGATATAGTAGGCGTCAGTGAAGTGAAGTGGAAGGAAGACAAGGATTTCTGGTCAGATGAGTATCGGTTAATATCAATAGCAGCAGAAAATGGTATAACACGTGTATGATTCGTTATGAATAGGAAGGTAGGGCAGAGGATGTGTTACTGTGAACAGTTCAGTAACCGGGTCGTTCTAATCAGAATCGACAGCAGACCAACACCGACAACATTAGTTCAGGTATACATGCCGACGTCGCAAGCTGAAGATGAACAGATAGAGAAAGTGTATGAGGATATTGGAAGGGTAATGTAGTATGTAAAGGGGGACGAAAATCTAATAGTCATGTGCGACTGGAATGCAGGTGTAGGGGAAAGAGTACAAGAAAAGGTTACAGGAGAATATGGGCTTGGGTCAAGGAATGAAAGAGGAGAAAGACCAATTGAGTTCTGTAACAAGTTTCAGCTAGTAATAGGGAATTCCCTGTTCAAGAATCACAAGAGGAGGAGGTACACTTGGAAAAAGCCGGGAGATACGGGAAGATTTCAATTAGATTACATCATGGTCAGACATAGATTCCGAAATCAGATACTGGATTGTAAGGCGTACCCAGGAGCAGATATAGACTCAGATCACAATACAGTAGTGATGAAGAGTAGGCTGAAGTTCAAGACATTAGTCAGGAAGAATCAATACGCAAAGAAGTGGGATACGGAAGTACTAAGGAATGACGAGATACGTTTGAAGTTCTCTAACGATATAGATACAGCAATAACGAATAGCGCAGTAGGCAGTACAGTTGAAGAGGAATGGACATCTCTAAAAAGGGCCATCACAAAAGTTGGGAAGGAAAACATAGGTACAAAGAAGGTAGCTGCGAAGAAACCATGGGTTACAGAAGAAATACTTCAGTTGATCGATGAAAGGAGAAAGTACAAACATGTTCCGGGAAAATCAGGAATACAGAAATACAAGTCGCTGAGGAATGAAATAAACAGGAAGTGCAGGGAAGCTAAGACGAAATGAGTGCAGGAAAAATGTGAAGACATCGAAAAAGATATGATTGTCGGAAGGACAGACTCAGCATAAAGGAAAGTCAAAACAGCCTTTGGTGACATTAAAAGCAACGGTGGTAATATTAAGAGTGCAACGGGAATTCCACTGTTAAATGCAGAGGAGAGAGCAGATAGGTGGAAAGAATACATTGAAAGCCTCTATGAGGGTGGAGATTTGTCTGCTGTAATAGATGTAGAACCAGGAGTCGATTTAGAAGAGATAGGGCATCCAGCATTAGAATCGGAATTTAAGAGAGCTTTGGAGGACTTACGGTCAAATAAGGCAGAAGGGATAGATAACACTCCATCAGAATTTCTAAAATCATTGGAGGAAGTTGCAACAAAACGACTATTCACGTTGGTGTGTAGAATATATGAGTCTGGCGACATACCATCTGACTTTCGGAAAAGCATCAGCCACACAATTCCGAAGACGGCAAGAGCTGACAAGTGCGAGAAATATCGCACAATCAGCTTAACAGCTCATGCATCGAAGCTGCTTACAAAAATAATATACAGAAGAATGGAAAAGAAAATTTAGAATGTGCTAGGAGACGATCAGTTTGGCTTCAGGAAAAGTAAAGGGACGAGAGAGGCATTTCTGACGTTACGGCTAATAATGGAAGCAAGACTAAAGAAAAATCAAGACACTTTCATAGGATTTGTCGACCTGGAAAAAGCGTTCGACAATGTAAAATGGTGCAAGCTGTTCGAGATTCTGAAAAAAGTAGGGGTAAGCTATAGGGAGATACGGGTCATATACAATATGTACAACAACCAAGAGGGAATAATAAGAGTGGACGATCAAGAACGAAGTGCTCGTATTAAGAAGGGTGTAAGACAAGGCTGTAGCCTTTCGCCCCTACTCTTCAATCTGTACATCGAGGAAGCAATGATGGAAATAAAAGAAAGGTTCTGGAGTGGAATTAAAATACAAGGTGAAAGGATATCAATGATACGATTCGCTGATGACATTGCTATCCTGAGTGAAAGAGAAGAAGAATTAAATGATCTGCTGAAAGGAATGAACAGTCTAATGAGTACACAGTATGGTTTGAGAGTAAATCGGAGAAAGACGAAGGTAATGACTAGTAGTAGAAATGAGAACAGCGAGAAACTCAACATCAGGATTCATGGTCACGAAGTCAATGAAGTTAAGGAATTCTGCTACCTAGGCAGTAAAATAACCAATGACGGACGGAGCAAGGAGGACATCGAAAGCAGACTCGCTATGGCAAAAAAGGCATTTCTGGCCAAGAGAAGTCTACTAATATCAAATACCGGCCTTAATTTGAGGAAGAAATTTCTGAGGATGTACGTCTGGAGTACAGCATTGTGTGGTAGTGAAACATGGATTGTGGGAAAACCGGAACAGAAGAGAATCGAAGCACTTGAGATGTGGTGCTATAGACGAATGTTGAAAATTAGATGGACTGATGAGGTAAGGATTGAGGAGGTTCCCTACGCAGAATCGGAGAGGAAAGGAATATGTGGAAAACATTGATAAGGAGAAGGGACAGGATGATAGGACATCTGCTAAGACATGAGGGAATGACTTCCATGGTACTAGAGAGAGCTGTAGAGGGCAAAAATTGTAGAGGAAGACAGAGATCGGAATAGCTGAAGAAAATAATTGAGGACTTAGTTTGCAAGTGCTACTCTGAGATGAAGAGGTTAGCACAGGAAAGGAATTCGTGGCAGGCCGCGGGCCGCATCAAACCAGTCAGTAGACTGATGACAAAAAAAAAAAAAAAAACGGGTTTCGGAGCCAAAGACCCACTCGTGCACCATTGATGATTGCACGACAGACAGCTTTACACCTCGCCTGGGCCCGTCAACACCGACACCAGACTGTTGATGACTGGGAACATGTTGCCTGGTCGGATGAGTCTAAATTTTATACGGCGGATGGATGTGTACGAGTTCATGAACCCTCCATGTCAGCAGAGAACTTTTGGAGCTAGTGGAAGCATCCTGTCTGATAACCTGCATTCGTTCATGTCCATTGCGCATTCCGACCAACTTCGGCAACTCCAGCAGGACACTGCGACACCCTAAACGGTCAGAGTTGTTACAGAATGACTCCAGCAAAACTTTTCTATGTTTAAACACCCCGACGTGAACGTTATTGAGCATATCTGGGATGCCTTGTAGCGAGCTCTTCAGAAGAGATTTCCAACCCCTGGTACTCTTAGGGATTTATGGACAGCACTGTAGGACTCACGATTCAGTTCTCTCGAGCACTAGTTCAGACTTTAGCCGAGTCAGGCCAAGTCGGGTTGCGGCACTTAGGCTTGCTGGTCGGGGTCCTACAAGATATTAGGCAGGTGTACTAGTTTATTTCGATCTTCTGTACGTATCACGAAAGAGCGCTCATTAAGTCAAGGGACATACTTGGAACTACTATTTTCTGTTTAAGACCTGCTGTTGTTGAGTTTCTAAAGGGAAAAGGAAAACAGGAATAAAAATTCAAACACTGGATTGGATTTCAGACCCCTCAGTTTAAGTGAACTTGATTCCACAGTGTCCACAGTGTGGCCTTGCATGTTGGAACTAACCTCTTTCCGATTTGGTGGGAATGCATTTAAAATGGAAATCGCATAGTGCCAAGAGCAATATCTGACACCAAAACTATTCTTTTTTCCGAGCCTATTGGCGTTAAATAAACGCGAATTTAGAGGAATTAATTGTGGCGTCAAAGGACCGGAATAATTTTCAAGACGTTTTGAGGATACTGTCAATCTTATAACTGTTTCTGAGATGTCATTGTTTGTCACTTCACTTGAAAGCAACCCAGTAATTGCACAAATAGAAATTATGGAACTGCCGTGTTATTCCCGTTTAAAAGACGGATTCTTTTAAGATAAAACTGTTCAGGAGTTCTACGTTTTTTCCCTCGGGAACAGTTTCCACGTCTCCAAAATGAGGTTTCAGACTTGATACCATGTTTGAATCAACATATGTGCGTCAAAGGTTTTCTGGAAATTGCAAGTTTGTGGTAAGGGACCAAGCTGCTAAGGTCATCGGTCCCTAGGCTTACGCACAACTTAATATAACTTAAGCTAAGGACAACACACACACCCATGCCCAAGGGAGGCCTCGAATCTCCGTCAGAGGAAGACGCGCGAAAGGTGTTTTTCGATTAAGTAGCAAACTGAGTCAGCATTGCGTGGCAACCAGTGTAACAATAATTTGCGAAATTGTTTGAATCTGTTCATATTACGACAGTTTGCATCAGATGAAACTTTATTATGTCTTCAGAGTGCCATAAATAATTAAATATGCAACACTGTATTTTTTTTGTTTCTGATCTGTATTGTTATGAGATATGAACTGAAACCACATGCAAGACGTTCATTGTTTCTTGTACCACTGCATTGTCGTCTAATTGTTTCTTGCTTGCAGTTTCCTCTCCTTCCCGCTCAGTCAGCGTAGTTTGATAGTGTGGGAAGTGTGTAGCGAGCAGACAGAATTCCGCCAGCGAGCGATAGTACTGCAAGCGTGCAGGATTCTTGGCCAGTTCTGTCTAGAGAGTAAGCGCAACGGCTTGCTTTCAGTGTCACTAAATGTATTGATTACAACAAGCAGAAGGAAATGAGAAAGTTGACGGAGGAATGTGTAGACGCTGAGTATGTTAGTGATATGCAAATTACAGACGAAGGAACGGATTGCTGAACTGATCAGAATTAAAGTATCTTCCCCAAAGAAGACGAAGGAATATGAAAACATAAAATTATCTATGAACGATGTGGATAAATGTGTTATTAGGTAGTAGTTTCTACGATACTATAGAAAGTACAATACCATCTGTGGCAAAACATCACAGCATTTGTCTCATAGAAAGCAACTTCAAGACTAGCTGGGGAAATTAGAGAAGTTGTTCTAGTTTCAGAATAAGGAATCTTCATTTATGAAAGACAGGTTACAATAGTTTTAAAATTTGATGCAAAATGGCCAATCGTTTGTTGAGACAAGACAGTGTCCATACACACTACACTAGGAAGAAACGTTAGTGCAGTGACGGGGTGAGAAGAATACCTTGAAATAAAAGCGCCGGCCATAGTTTATTGTTGTGCATACGATTGAATATACGTGTCTCGTTTCGGTTTCTCTTATCATGCACGACTCGAAAAGCTAGCCGGCCGGAGTGGCCGAGCGGTTCTAGGCGCTACAGTCTGGAACCGCGTGACCGCTACGGTCGCAGGTGCGAATCCTGCCTCGGGCATGGATGTGTGTGATGTCCTTAGGTTAGCTAGGTTTAAGTAGTTCTAAGTTCTAGGGGACTGATGAACTCAGAAGTTAAATCCCATAGTGCTCAGAGCCTTTTGGACCATTTTCGAAGAGCTAAATCTCGGAAGAACATCAGAAATTGACAGAAAACATTTAAAAAATCATAGAGGCCGATTTTATTCCAGGATTATTTCCCACAAGTATAGCCGTTTTTGATGAAGTTACATGTCAGAGGAAGCAGAAAAATAAAGAACCATCCTCTAGCCTGCTAAAATGTCAGATACACTACTGGGTGGCCAGTAATCTCACGTTTAATCTAAGGAAAGCTCAAATTTCGATATTACTTAAGAACTTTCTTCTGTTCATACCATTCAAAAATTGCGTAAAAATCCACTTTTTCCCTTCGGAGAGCCGACACAGGATTGAACTCTCATCTGACTGAACTGGAAGCTCCACAGGTATGAGATTCTTAGGCACAATAACTCAAGAACTTCACTTTCGGAGCTGTTAAAAGGAATAACGATTGATGGTTTTACTTCTGTAACCTTAGAAGACAGTTGGAAAGTGGTATGTCATGTTGACAAAGTGTGTGCTGATTACTGGAGATGTGATACTTAGGCATGCGAGGAAAGTGAAAATTTGAAAAAAGGTGGCGACAGGGAAAGCACCCGGCCACAAAGTGAAAACGTAGATAACACTGACAAGTCATAAATAAATAAGGGACTTAGAACCACGGGTTAAACACCTCGAGTGAGAGTTTGTAAGTCTACAAGGATTAGAGCGAGATGATAGGCCTAACGACGAATTGGTAGGCACAGATGGGGTTGGGCAAAAATATGGAGAAACTAAAAGAAAACATGCTTAAACGTAAATGCAGATGCTAGCCAAACCTGCAGATTACGTGATTATATTTGACAAGGGGCGGCACCTGTACAATGTTCTCAACATGTTGCAAGTGTCATTCGTGGCCAAAGCAGTGTTCTGAGTCGTTATGTCGGACCTAAGTGACTTCGAACGCGGCCAAATTATTGGTACTCGTACGGCGCGTGTTTCCGTGACGACAGTTACGAAGTGTTTCGTGTTTGATGAGGCACTATGCAGAAGATTGACAGCGCACACAGGGAAAGCGGGAAAAGATCATCCGGTAAGTCACAAGGCGACAACGGCGTGTACCGATTGATCGTAACATACGATTGTTGAAGAGGACTGTGACGGCGACAACTGCCAAAGTCACTGAAGAATTGAATGTCGCACTCAGGAGTCCCTGGCAGCATCAGAAAAACACAATGCCTCATAACGAAAGAATTTCCAGGCGGGCTGGAATTTGAAGACCACTTGTCAGTGATGAAAATGCCCTTAATAGAAAAACGTGCTGCCGAAACCACAAAAACTGGTATATGGAGCAATGGAAAAAATCAATTAGTCGGTTTATCTTGTTCCACGCTTCCGCCCGAATTTTCGTCCAAATAGTGAAACATGACTGGTGTTCGATGACGATTTGTGGAGCTATATCTTGGTATACCATGTGCCAGGTGTTGACAGATGTGAAAATTACCGAACTATCAGTTTAATAAGTCACAGCTGCAAAATACTAACGCGAATTCTTTACAGACGAATGGAAAAACTGGTAGAAGCGGACCTCGGGGAAGATCAGTTTGGGTTCCGTAGAAATGTTGGAACACGTGAGGCAATACTAACCTTACGACTTATCTTAGAAGAGAGATTAAGAAAAGGCAAACCTACGTTCCTAGCATTTGTAGACTTAGAGAAAGCTTTTGACAATGTTAACTGGAATACTCTCTTTCAAATTCTGAAGGTGGCAGGGGTAAAATACAGGTAGCGAAAAGCTATTTACAATTTGTACAGAAACCAGATGGCAGTTATAAGAGTCGAGGGGCATGAAAGGGAAGCTGTGGTTGGGAAAGGAGTGAGACAGGGTTGTAGCCTCTCCCCGATGTTATTCAATCTGTATATTGAGCAAGCAGTAAGGGAAACAAAAGAAAAATTCGGAGTAGGTATTAAAATTCATGGAGAAGAAGTAAAAACTTTGAGGTTCGCCGATGACATTGTAATTCTGTCAGAGACAGCAAAGGACTTGTAAGAGCTGTTGAACGGAATGGACAGTGTCTTGAAAGGAGGATATAAGATGAACATCAACAAAAGCAAAACGAGGATAATGGAATGTAGTCAAATTAAATCGGGTGATGCTGAGGGAATTAGATGAGGAAATGAGACACTTAAAGTAGTAAAGGAGTTTTGCTATTTAGGGAGTAAAATAACTGATGATGGTCGAAGTAGAGAGGATATAAAATGTAGACTGGCGATGGCAAGGAAATAGTTTCTGAAGAAGAGAAATTTGTTAACATCGAGTATAGATTTAAGTGTCAGGAAGTCGTTTCTGAAAGTATTTGTATGGAGTGTAGCCATGTATGGAAGTGAAACATGGACGATAACTAGTTTGGACAAGAGGAGAATAGAAGCTTTCGAAATGTGGTGCTACAGAAGAATGCTGAAGATAAGGTGGATAGATCACGTAACTAATGAGGAGGTATTGAGTAGGATTGGGGAGATGAGAAGTTTGTGGCACAACTTGACTAGAAGAAGGGATCGGTTGGTAGGACATGTTTTGAGGCATCAAGGAATCACAAATTTAGCATTGGAGGGCAGCGTGGAGGGTAAAAATCGTAGAGGGAGACCAAGAGATGAATACACTAAGCAGATTCAGAAGGATGTAGGTTGCAGTAAGTACTGAGAGATGAAGAAGCTTGCACAGGATACAGTAGCATGGAGAGCTGCATCAAACCAGTCTCCAGACTGAAGACCACAACGAACCATGGGCCCCATAGGTACTGCGCATGTTCACTGTACTGCCAAGGATTATGGGGATATTTTGGCTGAGCAGGTTCATCCCATAGTACAGTGTTTGTTTCACAATAGTGACGGTGTGTGCTAAAGCGACTGGATCCCACAATCACACTGATCCCATCACAAATTGCGAAATGTCAATGATTAAAAAAGTGACCTAGAAAATGTAGAATGAAGTTCTTTTATTCCCGCCAATGATGACGGAACTTGGTCCGGCCGGAGTGGCCGCGCGATTCTAGGCGCTACAGTCTGGAACCGAGCCACCGCGACGGTCGCAGGTTCGAATCCTGCCTCGGGCATGGATGTGAGTGCTGTCCTTAGATTGGTTAGGTTTAATTATTCTAAGTTCTAGGCGACTGACAACCTCCGAAGTTAAGTCGCATAGTGCTCAGAGCCAAGAAACTTGGTCCTGATACAGTGACCTTATTGAGGTCTCCAGAAAATACATGGGAAATGAAATACATCTAGTGGACAGATAAGGGCTTAGAACAACTAAACTATGCCAACCTAGCAACGGCACCGACGCGAGTCGCAACACTGCTCAATCGTTGCTGACTGAAACCGGTAGTTCCCGGACCAAACGTTTTCTGGTAACTGGCGGAAACGAAAGAAATTACTTCCACCCAACGCATCGTTCAGGGCTGATATGGTGAGAACGAGTTCATTATAGTTACAAAATCATCATTTGTGGTCTACTTGGGAGAGAATGGTGCACCATCGCTATCCACGTCCATCAACGTTACCTGAATTTGCCACTATTTTCCAGGAAGAATGGTCAAATATTCCCCCAAAAACCACACAGGGCCTGTATTTATCCATTCCGACTGGATGTTGTTTCTAAAACCAACCATTTTGCTATGCTGTATCAGGCAATGATGCATTATATTTGTTGGTGTCATGTTATTCATCGCCTGTATCTCTACGGCTATAGTCAGCAAAGCGTTGTCAGGAGATAATTACACTATCTTTTCTGTTTCAGTTCTGGTTCGTAATGAGCATTGGCACATAGGCGCGTAGCATGACACAACGTTCAAGTCATAAAGACACCAGACTGTGCGCTATTACTACGTATCTTTTCGTTCATCTCGAGTATAAAGTCGACGTTGGTGTTACCGTGACAAAGTCTTCAGCTTACTTTGCAGAGTACTACTTCACGACCTTATAGTCTCAAAAATCGATTGCCCATATCGAAATCGCACAGTGTCGAAATCCATACAACAACATCTTCCAACAGCAGTAGGACTTCCAATAAGTAGCAGTCAGATATATTATCTGTGTTTCTCTCGTTGCTTTCATCTGTCTAGATGTCACTCAATATATTTAGGAACATACTTCTATCGAATATATCTCTTCTAAGATTACTAGCTGGTCTTACTCAGTTAGTAATACTAAACACCGAAGGGGTTGTATTTCACTCTTACATATTAATTGTGTATAACTGTGTAATCTAAAATGATGTATTAGATTTGAGATATTACTATTTAGATTTATGGTAACAAAAGAACTACTACTTTCAGCGTATTCTCTGTTCGTATATTCTCTGCTAGCGCCTTTTTACAAGAAATATTGTACACACACCCATCTTCGTGTGTGGTGTTTCTGTTCACAGACAGGTTACTACTCACGGATTCTTTGATCATCGTATGTTGTCCTTGAATGTTTGGCTTATCTAAGTGGCCAATGTGTATCATAAATCCGTAATAATTATAGTGAAGGTGAGTCAATGTGTCTACAACAATAGTATAATTCTATAATTCAAATTCGGGTTTAGCTATAAAGAGCTATAAAAAACAGTGTACTTAGCGTAAGAGTGTAATGAAATAAGACAAGCGTGTTGTTCGTTCCACCCTTCTATAAATCGGTAACACACTATTCGCTTTTGGGAAGGCTGCTGGTAAGTGGAAGGTAGGATCTATGGAATGGATTAATTTCGTGTCATCCCTGCTGTAACTTATGTTAAATTCATGCTTTTATCCACTAAAAGAAACATTATTCCGTCCATGTACCATGGATATGTGAGGACCTTAATGTTTTAAATTACTCCTTTTATGCAGGATTTTCTTAAAATTCTTAGCTTCCATTTTAAGAGTCTTTTAAGAGTCTATGAATTGTAGTTTTCAGTTCGGATTCGTCGCTGGAAATGTTCTATTTTCGTACTGAACAAACAAATGCGGCAATAAATGTGTAGCACACATTCATTTCTTCTAATATAAATGACATAAACAAATAAATGTTTTACCGTTATGCTGTGTTAGAACGTTCAGTATTAAAATACTGTTTCGTCATTCGTCGCAGATTTAGCCAAGTAGCAATTAAATGGTCCAGTACATTTCCTTTAGATAGAACTACCGAAAATCAGTAGTCTGAAACGGACTTCGATTGTTTAACACACCCACTCAGTTTTTCAGTCACACCTCTCAACAAAATTATCATGCCGCAACGTTAAACTGGAATGTTAATTGAGCTCCATTTTTAATTGAACAGTACATCTGTAGATAGAGCGGAAAATTAGTGCGGTGATAAGTAGGCGTCACAACCAGAACGAAGCTACAGCAGAAAATATTCCGTAACAACAAGGAGAGTTAATTGAATGACAAACTTCCGATTGCAGTTCCACGCAGCAGTAGAGACGATTAACGTCTCGCAACAGAGAATTTATTATTCCATTAATCTAGCTATGCAAATGAGAGTACGAATTTATAACAGGGCGAAAGATCGATTGTTTCGAAGAATTCGCTTGTGTCGTTTCAGCGGTGCGCTGGAAACCCAGGAAAGTTGAGATTTTTTTTTTTTTTCAAAAAATCTAATTTCTGACATCATCTTAGACTAAACGCCAAGCACACACATCCCGTAGGAATCTTAGTTAACATTGTTCAGTATTATTACCTGTGCATAAATACGAATATAAGACAAAATCCATTTAAAGTGACGAGAATGACCTAGTATTAAACATCTGAAGAGTAATAATGAAATCAATATTACTGCTAATACATTCATTAAAATAAATACCGTTGATTATCAGACTACCTTTCACCATAACAGTGCGCAGACAACTGACAGCAGAAATTTCCATAAAACATTCCTCTGTCTAACCGCCATTTAGAAATTCTTATCTTACAAAGGCTATAATTCTTTCGTGTCATTTACTTATCACTGCAAGTGGACGCCGATAATATTCACCAAATGTAAAGAAATCACCTGTGGACAGTATTATGTCTCACATTACAGTTAAAATTACTTTTGATTCGTTGTGTATTTTTTCTCCATACACATTAGCCCCTTTCCTTGCGAATATGTGAGAATATGTGAGAATTCTGCCGTATGTGTTTTTTGTAGAGTGTAGGTGACTGTAATGGATGCGTGTCTACTGTAAGTTTGTGTTGTAAGTTGATAACGAGAAAAAGGACAAGGTGAAACCCGATGCCGACTCGTGATCTACTTCTCTCAAATTGTGCCTGTGGCTCCACCGATCTCATCGATCCCATCCGATAGTCACATGCATTCACTTTGCGAGACATTGCGGCGAGGTTTGTGATCTAATCCAGGACTTTCGCGTAAACACTGGTGATCATAGAATTTACACCACCATTTCCCTTCTTGTTGCCTGCAAAATACCGGCAGTGAAAATTTTATCCACTTTCAAAATTAGCACTGACATACATCGAGTCGAGCACCACGGCAGAGGCGTGCGTTAGCGACCTCGTCCATGGAAGCTTTTCTACTACAATGGAAGAGGCTACTGATCTATCTCACCGAAGTAATGAGTTCGGTAGTTTACCTAGATGCTACCCATTTTTTCAGAATTATGGAGAGCGGCAATCAGTCTTTTCTTTTCTGGCCTTATCAGAGAAAATTCAGATATCGGCTAGCATGTAGCCATTATCAAGGTAGTATTTCAGAGTTGTAATAAATGCCCTAGTACCTCAATCCCTGCTGTTCGGGCTACTGTCACAGTTTATTAAAGACTACCGAGAAGGGAAGGCCATGACGTTGGATCACGTATTTCCTTCAGACTTTGTGCACTTTTAGTACATTAATAAAACAATGTAATGTGGAAGTAGTACGGTGCACTACTATGGAAATTCCGAGAAAATCGCAAGAGAACTTTTCCAGTCGGCCTGTTTACTTCCGCGTAGCGGCTTGTCTCAGAGTCCGACTTCATTGATCATCATGGCGTTTTCTTACCACAACGCCACAATTAAATTAACTTTTCCATTAGATCAAGGCCTATGAAGTTGAACGTTTTATACGGGATGAAATGCGTCTCCCGCCACAGGGCGTTCTTGGAATACATTTTTCAGTCCTTAGTACTACTGTGTACATAAAGCTGGCGAAAGACGAGCTGTGCGCCGACATTTTGCGGCGTCATGCTAATAATCTCAAGTTTAGATACTCTGACGGAAATATAGGGACTGTAATGGTTGATCACGCTGATTTTGGCCTCCGAACGTTGCGGATTTTCGAACTCCCGTTTGAAGTACCGTGGTAGTCGCTTTAAACCTTACGGCGACGTCCTCAGTCACGTGGCTGAAACGTGGAAGACGCTCAAAACGTACTGTGTCCTCAAATTGAACTACGGAAACTCGTGACTTCCTACTTGGTTATTGACGAGTGCAGGGCTGTCGTCATGTACGATGGCCAGACGCGCACCTGCTCTCGTTGTGACCAGGAAGGTCGTGTCCCTTCTGAATGTCTCCGACGTAGACTGGCTCAGACACCGATCGGAGACGTCGCTTCCCCTGCGGCGCCCACTGTGTTGCCTCTGTCTTACGCGTCTGCGGCGGTTCTACCTGCTACGCCCTCTCTGAATCAGTCGGTACTCGTATCGGCTCCTCCCGACGACACGATGGACGTTTTGCCTATCTCTCCTACACCCCTGCCGGAGGCAGTACAAATGAATGACGAGCAGGCACAAGCTGTCTGTCCCTACACCATGGTTGTTGATCACGGAGCTGTACCTACCTCTGCCTTTCTGTCATCTGGCCACATGTCGGACGATAGCCGCTCGCCATCCAACTTGGAACACCATCTCAGAAGTCAAAGGTCGCCAAGCACACGGAAGAGTCAACGCCGTAGCCCTTCTGATGACTGCGCCCATCGGATGTGTGCACGAGGTGACGACCCTGCTACTGATGGTGTGTGGTCCTCTGTCGCGCTCACACTTGACGACGCGACGTGCTTCCCTCCTCCATCTCAGATCAGCGGCCACCTACTGCCACCGACCTTCCACCACCTGCGTGTGGCTCGTTGCCTCCCTTTCTTACGCTCCCTGTGGGGACACTTCTGATAAGGTTCCGCTGAAGCAGCCTGGTGATACGTCTGTCTCCTGGACGGACGACGTCAGTGCCGCGAGTGGACAGTCTCTGGGTGTACAGAACCGTGGACCCCTGTTGGTGGAGTTGGCTTTCTGCCCTTCAAAATGGTGTGCCGTTCCATGGGGGCCTAACAGGGAGTTCCCTGTGCTTACCCTGCGTTTGAATCACCTGTCCTCCAGGCATAGTCAATGTCAATGTCAACATTATTCGCATACGCCAAAAAATGGCTTTACTCCATGACATGCTATATGCCGCAGACGTTGACGTACCTCTCCTTCACTAGGTACATGATGCACCTTTCTGTGCTCCTCATGGTTATACAGCACATGTCTCTCATGCTTCGTCTGCTGGTTATGGGGTGGCTATCCTCATACGTGACGGATCCTCGCTAATGCACTTGAGTTTCTCCGTGATGCCAGAGGTATGGCTGCCACAGTTAGTGGCGTCAGGCCGTCAATGTCTTTTCAATCTGGTTTGGGTCGCCGCCGTTCCACCTTCTTCTCACAGACAGTCATGCCTCTTCTCCTGGGTCGCAAGAAGTATTGATCATGGGAGGCGATTTCAACAGCACCCAGGCACTCTAAGACCACCTACCACGTCACTCTCCATGTGCAGCGACAGCGACAGTTCTCCAGCACTACATCGTCGTGGATTCTTGGGAGCATCTTCATGGCAATCGTTCAGGGTCTATACATTTCACTAGCCATTCATCCGGTCTACTCGATCGTGTTTACATCTCCCATGATACTGTCAGAGGGGTGCAGCCTGCAGAAGTCTGGCCCACTGCGTTCTCTGACCATGACATATATATATCTGTGCCATCTACCTCTGCCGCCAAAGAGTGTGGCACGGCCCTGGATCATGGAAACTGAACACCACCTTACTTCCCCCGTCTGCCGGCAGCTCATCGAGACCACGTCGGCAGCTTGCCTTCGACGTTGTGTGCCTGTCAGTCTGCCCTGTCGTGGTGAGTGTTCTGTGCAAAGCCTGCTCTTCGCAAGGCCTTGACTGGTTACGGAAGCCAGCCGCGGTGGCCGAGCGGTTCTAGACGCTTCAGTCCGGAACCGCGCGACTGCTACGGTCGCAGGTTCGAATCCTGCTTCGGGAATGGATGTGTGTGATGTCATTAGGTTTAAGTAGTTCTAAGTTCTAGGCGACTGATGCCCTTAGATGTTAAGTCCCATAGTGCTCTGAGCCGTTTGAACCATTTGGTTACGGAAGGGAGGTTGTGGTGTGGCGGCGACGGACTCCGGATCTCTATTTAACCATTCTTCGGTACGGTACTATGATGCCGTATTCGCCAGAGCGCCAGGCGATAGTGAATCGTAATAATGCATAGCGCACGTCCCTCTCTCGCCGCTACCTTGAAGGGGCAATTATCAGGGAGCACGTACATGATAGGTTACTGCAAGAGCGTCCATCTACGTATCATGTCATAGGGGAACGACACCACCGTCGGAGGAATTTGATTAATGTTCTTACAACTGATGATGGACAACGTTTTGATATCCAGCGGTATATCGGGTCTGCCTCCACATTGGGTTATGCTGTACTCTGAACAACGTACCGCCCTGCCAAGATTACGATGGTCTCCTGACTACGCTCTGGCTCGTATCCCGTCGATGCGACGATGGATCTGATTTCTAACGTTACGGCGAACGAATTTCATGATGTTCTCCAGGGGGTTCTACGAACAGATCTCCTGGTCATGATGGCCTCCCAGAAGAGTTTTATCGGAAATTCCGCCCCCTTCTGGCGCCAGTGTGGAGGGAAATTTGTCAAGACCTTCTGTCAACTTCCATGACGATTCCAGACGATTTCCTCGATGGCTTCCTCATTCCCATCCACAAGCCACGGCGTACCTCACGGATTTGTATTTATCACCCCTTGATGTTACAAGCGACACAACGATATTTACCCCGCTGTTCACTGCGCGGCTAAAACGGACGGCTCGGTACAGGTTTCCACCTATCAAACTTCTTTGGGAGGTACCAATAACATCCGCATTGCCCCCTATCGGGACATAGTAGCTCTTGCTTAGCTCGTCGTATGCCTGGACTTTTGGCAGCTCTTGACTTCAGTCAGGCGTTCGATCGCGTCGTCACCACTTCCGGGAAGGGCTGCTCTGCAACATGGGTTACCGTAAACGTTGTAAAGCGTCTCCTTCGTGGAGCTATGTCTCGTGTACTCTGCAATGGCCGTCTTACTCCTCCCTTCTCGATCCGTCGAACAGTGCGTCAAGGCTGCCCGCTCTGTGCACTGTTTTGTGCATTTGTCGTGGAACCGTTGTTATGCAGCCTCCGTTAACGCCTCTTTCGGTGACCATGTATTCAGCTGCATTGTATATGCATACGATCTAGTCATCGTCCTTCGTAGCGGTGTTGAGGTCACGGAGTCACTGGCATGGGTTACCACCTACTCCAAAGCTTTTGGTAGCTGCCTTAGCGTTCGCAAAATGGTTCAAATGGCTCTGAGCACTATGGGACTTAACAGCTATGGCCATCAGTCCCCTAGAACTTAGAACTACTTAAACCTAACTAACCTAAGGACATCACACAACACCCAGTCATCACGAGGCAGAGAAAATCCCTGACCGCGCCGCGAATCGAACCCGGGAACACGGGCGCGGGAAGCGAGAACGCTACCGCACGACCACGAGCTGCGGACTAACGTCTGCAAATCGAGCACCATGGCTATAGGTGAGTGACATTCTCCGGACAGAGTTGTTCCTTTGCGTGGATCTGACACTCTCCGATGCTTAGGACTCGATTTCGCAAGTGATCTGCGGCGGACAATTGCCCTCAATTGCTGACGCCTACTTTTCCAACTACGAGCTGGGCTGTTACATCAGTTTTTAAGCGCACTTTATCTTCTGCAACTCACAAAATACGTAAATCTATATTTGGTGTAGGGGATACCTGGCACAGACACTTTCTATTCCGCCATCCATGGACCGCCGTGTGCTAGCAGCATTGGGTTAGTTTGTTTGCCATGTTTTGCTATTCAAGATAAGGTACGACATCCTCACCCTCCCGCGGTGCAGGGACGGTTTAGGTCTGTATCATGTGCTTGACAGAGCGGTAGCTCTTTTTATTGGATCCGTAGTCCTACGTGCCTTGCCAGCCTTTTTCTGGAGGCACTTGCCCACGCTCCCTCTCAGCGTTCATCCTACTTTCGGAAGGCCCGCCGCTCTTCTTTTACTTCCGCCATTTTTTTTCCTTGAACTGAGCTACGGCCGACTCAATCGACATCAACGAAGGCTTTCTATGGTTTCTTCAGCTGCACAGGTCACAGAATGTGTCGACTGGCGTACCGTTTTGGCGATCGGCGTGCGCTCCTTGTCTTGACACTGACGTCCAGTCTGCACGGTACCTCACTGTCAATGGGAAGAAAGCATTCCGGTCGCGCCTACACAGGATTCACGTCAAAGACACCCCGTTATGTGTCGACTGTGATGTTTTGGACACAGACGAGCACCGTCTGGTGTCCAGATCGGCGAGAGGTGTCTGGTTCTTGGTGCGACAGATGTTGCCCCTAATTACTCGTACGACTCCTCATCGGAGACCTTACTCAACTGCTCCTCTTTCTGAACGCGGGACACTTCCTGCAAGCAAAGACGAAATCTGTGAGGGGGATTTGTGGACACTGATCACACTTGTTTGCTGATGGCGAGAAAAGTATCCTTGACTTTTGACAGTTCCTTAATGAACGCCGTTGTGCAGTTGCCCCCAATCCAAAATACAGACAACTTTTCTCCAATTTCCGCTGTAGTGTCTTCCTTAACCCACCCTAGAGCTGGGGTTCTTATGTCATGATGGGTCGATCGCCGCATCTTCCACACTTAGAACCGATATATTCACTAGTAATCGGAATGTTCTTCTTAGTCTGATGTGTTGCTGCGCTCTCCTGCGTGACGCCGATCTCCTGATACTCTCGGTGATATTAATGGCAATAATAAATCTACAGAAATAAAAAAGGTTCATTATACCTCTAGTCTACGTTCCCAGCGCTTGTCTTGATTCATGTAGGGCGGGAACGGGACGTGGAGGCCAGGCCTCGAGTTGCGACACGTGTCCACTATGCGAACGAGGGGACGGTTCGAATTCCGCATACACCTATTTTTTAATCTATATTATTTTCGTCACTGGTCTCATAATTTGAATTATATGACATTTCAGAGGTACTTTAATATAAAAAACCACATACATTCTCATGAAGTTTTGGTGAATTTCGTGTGTTATTTAACTATTTACTATTTGTTATTAATTTTTCGAGGACGAGGGACAGGCTTGGAAAGTCCATGTCAAACCTCAATAAATAATGCTGCAAATGACGTTCTCCACAGTCAGTGGTATAGTAAGTCACAGTGTGCTTGACCATAAAAGTAATGTGGAATTATTTGTCGGCTGTCCTCTCGACATCACACGTTACAGTTTGTTATTTGTCATACAGACATGGAAAACGTAAATTAAAGCTTCATGCAAATACAAGTGTCTTTTTCCTTTATATTACCTCTCAGATGGCATATAAATGAAATATTAAGTCCATTGATGACAAAACGTAGATAATAAGTAAGTTTTGGCAAGATCCAAACCGCAGGCTCGTCTACGACCGTCTTGCCACGCTCCATCCTAACCACATGAGCGCCAACCAACTCTCACTGCAGGCCCCCATTGCACAGTTACATAATTTACATAATAGAAGCGTAAAACTGCTCTTGCGATTTTCTCGGAATTTGCCATAGTAGTGCACCTTACTGCTTTCACATTATGTTGTTTTAATGGCCAAATAAAGGTGCAAAAAAGAATGAAGTAGATCCGTGATCCCAACATCGTGGCCTCCGCTTGTCAGTAGTCTTGAATAAATTGTGACAGGAGCACCAAAGGCAGGGGTTGACCTACTTAGGCATGATGAAACCTTTGATGTACTGCATTGATAAAGGCTATTTCTAGCCGAAAACTGGATTTTCTTTAATATAGGCAGAAAGGAAACGACTGATTGCTGTTCTCCATCATTCTGAAACTCATTCACCGTCGTTGAGTGTATTCCACATTGTTAATTCAAGAGAACTTGAGGAAGGTATTTTTTATTATTAAGATTTCTGCAGATAAAACAGCATACTGTACAACGATGTTGCGTAATCATATGTGTACCTACAAGAGTCACCCATAAATTTACCAATCTTCCTTGTTGGTCAAAATTGGGCTCTTCATCATTTTACAACTGACGGTTAAATATTATTATCATATCAATGGCCAAGGTGCAGTTCCCTAAACACAGTAACAATCTATATTGCTCGCAGATCAGTGACATCGACGCACACTGTATTCTGTCCGACTTAGCATTCACCACTCTATTCTCTCCGACCAAGCAAATGAACTGTTTGGTTCGAACTATCTCTTTAGTCAATCATTCGAAATGAAATCGTGGACTCACGAAGTTATTCAACTGTATTTATTAAGATTCACAGTAAAGCGACGTTTTCATTACGTAATGACTGTGCAGCATTAAGAGTTTCTCCCATATTTTTATGAATTAAGTTAGTAATAGATAATAATTAAAAGTAACGATTAATTTGACACAACTACCCACGACTGCTGAGCTGGGTGGCAGTGCCTGTCGTTTTTGCCCCACTCTTCCTTATATCGTCACACATCTCCTGCAGTATCTTCGCTGCATTGAGATTTGATTTGTGCGAATAAAACCATGGGTCCAAGAGCCAGAAACATTGTAACATTGTGTACTAATTCACACGCTCCGAAGTAGCTGACAAATTAAAATTATGGACTACACTAGTTTCCGCGATGTCATTGTACGAGACACAGATTCAGTTTGTATAATTCACCCAAGGTCCTGCTTTTGATAATAATTGCGTTTAAACATTTTATGACATGATGTCACAAGCAACAGTGACAACTCGTAATTGTAAAGAAAAAAATTCGCTATCGTAATGAAGACGTAGCTTTTATTAGGAGATAAAGCATACCAAGTGACCAAAACGGTGTCGTTATTCATTATACCAGCAGCTGCTTTCAGAGTTGAACTTCTGTGGTTTGTCCTAATATGACTGTATCACAGCCTAAACATAATGCTCCATGAAATGTATTAGGTTTCCTAGAACTGTCTTTGTGGGTATGTTGTACAAATCTCAGGTACAAATTTCCTCATTCTGGATTTTGATGTTGGTCTGAGTTAAATGATTATGACGTTAAGAGGTACGTGTGTTTCTCATTTGTAGACGAAGATAATTATCTAATAATTATGTTACAATCTCAAAATAGTATTTGTATCAACTATGTAATTTCCTGAGAATTACATTAGATTCTGAGGAAATCAGTAAAGAATTTATTACGCGCAAGTTACTGCAAACATACACGACCGTGCTACTGAAATTACATTCATAATAACAACATATGTGGCTTATAGTAACAGAATAAGGATATTGGATAAAATGAAGAACTGTCGGTTTATGTAATCAATATACACGGGGTGGAGAAAAATATGGAAACAGCAAAAACACAACACATTACCATGCCTAATACGGTGTAGGCATTCAAAAAAGGTTTCATTCATTTCGGAATGGATAAGACCTGTACGGTTTTCAAAGGTACATTATAACATTGTTCCTTCAAAACACTGGCAGGAAACTAGGATGAAAGTAAATACCGATCTATCACCCTTTTCTCCAAAATAGGCCACGAAGTCTCATTAATATTGACATTATGTTAATTGTGTAGCCAGGGGAATTGCGACAGTAAACTGTCGTGCTCACAAAACCAGTCCTGGCTGATGTGACCTGTGTGAACTTGGTCCCTGTGGTCTTGAAACGCAGCGTCGCCGCTGAGGAACGAACACTGAAGCATGTGGTGGACCTTATCATCCAAAATCATCACATAATCATTGGCAGTAATGAGACCCTGCAGAGCACCCGTGACTTCCATAGAATACTACGATGTGGCTGCCCAAATCATCACCGAACACGTTGCACTATTCAGACGTAAACTGGGTCAGAAGTTAGCAACAGTGTACAGCAGGACCCATCAAACCAAATGACTTTCTTCCATTGCTCGATAGTTCAGTTTTTATGGCGTCCGTAGCACGTTTTGCCACGTTCAGTTCTGCGGTGACTCGTCTTATTTTTGTCTAGGTTGTGTTCAATGACCGTCTGTCGTGATCACTCAACAAACCTTTTCCTCCGCGTTGTGAGTCAGCTGATCATGTTTCCCCCCTTTTCCCTGCACGCGGTATAAAGATTCGATGTGATTCATCTTGTAACACCAAACACTTTGGCGATCTTGATCACAGAAGCACCCAGAATCCGAGCACTAACAATTTGCTCACGTTCTAAGTCACTTATCTCTGACATGATGCATTCACAAACACGCAGAATACTGCTCTGAGCGCGACTGGACCTTACAACCTGTTGAGGAAGTTGCGCATGTAGCATTCGTGGTGAAATACAACAGCGAAGACAGCACGTTTGGCTATTATCTGCATTTAAGTTCAAATATGCATTTATCGCTGTTTTTCCTTATTTTAAATACATTAATTTCCGCATACGGATGAGTGACGAGATAAATAAAATTTCGTGCTACGATAAAAAATTACAAAGGCGACATAGAAAGATTGCATTGGAAAATCTATGAATCAGAAACATGGATAATGGCGCCGATAGAACGACGCGTATAAGGAGCACGGGAGAAAGGTTCCATGAGGTGAAATTGACTTTCATCGAGACTACGATGGAAACCCAGAGGAAGAGTAGGAAGTTCAGTGGGAGAAGGAATAACTGTGCTTCAGTATATGACCTGTGGCAAAACTGCTGGGCAACGGGAGTTTCAGAATGACAGCCACGATAATGAAGGAGGCAAACACAGGAATTCTGTATGTTTGGTAAAATTGTGGTACATAGAAAGGAGAACACGATAAAAGGAAGTACCTGTGTAAAAAAGTCGGACAAACTGTATTAAATAAATCCTCAGTATGAAAGACATGCAGAAGAGTATGGTTTTGGTTTGTTGCACGTGATTAGATATACCTCCTAAAGAAGGGAAAGTTTGTACACAGTCTAAATTAGAAAAAAATTATAGGCTACAAACATGTCTAGAAAGTGGATTTTTGACAATACTAACACAGATTAAAATTTATTCACAGTTTCTTTCTCAGAAAACATGTCTTTTTTTCGTAGGAAATCCTTCAATTAGGTTTTGTTTCCAGAAGTATCAAATCAGCTTTCAGGTTTCGTCATCATTAGTATTCATAATGACTAGTACACTAAACAACTGTAGTATTGTTACACGTTTAGAGCGATATATTATATTTTCCATGTTGCATACATGTTTATACATACAAAAATGTTAATTCAGGTACAAAATTAGTAATGAATTACATTGACGGAAAAAATGCAACACGATCAAGTACAAGGTCATTTTTTTGATAAGTGAGTTGGCACTAGTTCCACGTAGGGAGCATACGGTAAAAATCAGGCCAAATTAAATACACATGAACATCTACATCTGTATGGTTACTATGCAATTCACACTTAATTGCCTGGCAAAGGGTTCATCTAACCATTTGCATACTACTTCTCTACCATTCCACTCTCGAATGGCGTTTGGGAAAAAGGAACACACAAATATTTCCGTTGGAGCTCTGATTTCTCTTATTTTATTATGATGATCATTTCTCCTTACGCAGTTGGTGATTGGAATTTCGTAAATAGGTCTCGCCGCAAAGAAAGGCGCCTTTGTTTCAGTGAATGCCACCCCAACTCGCGTATCGTATCAGTGACCCTCTCACCCCTATTGCGCGGTAACACTAAACGAGCTGCCCTCTCCTCGGCAACGCAGATGTGTATTCTCGCGTGCAAATGATATTAAAACTGCCGAATGGAATCCAGTGATAGACTGTCCGAAGCATCTTGTGCCTTTTGTAGTTAAGTCGGCAATGGATTTTGCAAGCAGTGGAGAAAGAGTACGTTCATGCTTCATCATGTGTCACATGTGTTTGGTTGGTCTTACTGTCCAGGGGAGTTGTACATCACAAAGAGCATATTTCGTGACACCAGCCGTATGTACAAATGATTTGTCCTGCTAAAACACATGACATTCCCGTCGAAGCAATTGCAGTAGCACAAGGATAACAGCGTGTGCATATAGCGAATACATTACCCTGCAGAAACATCAGAAGTGATCACGAGATGTTACTTGAGAACACCCTTGCCCCCAACACCATGATGCCTGGGATGGGACCTGTGTGTCGTGGGCGAATACACTCTTAACTAGGCAGCTCACCAGGTCCACGCCACGCATCCAGCATTCGCATACAGCCAGAACCTACCCACATCATTGAACACCACAGAGTGCCGTTCTGTTCTCCAGACAGCAATTTCGCGACACCAGAGTAGTTGAGCTTCGTGGTTTCATGGTGGTAGCCTCACCGGAGGCACGAATGAACTTAATCATGTTGCGAGCGGATGGTTCCCAGTGGTACCTGACGCCACAGTAGGTGCAACATGAGCCCGGCTTTCGTTCCTGGATGACTTTCGATCGGTTGCCGCTCACCGCACGATGTGACGATCTGGTCGTGCGTCTGTACTACGCGGACGTCCACAGCCTAGTCTATAGGTTTGGGAATGTTCCATAGACCACTGGTGAGTGCAGCGACACTTTACTGGTCCATTGAGCCCAACATATGAAGCAGTCCGTTGACATATCCATGCAGCTGTCCGTACACACGCAGTGCGACCCCATCCAAATGGCTGGAGTCGTTCCAAATCGTCCCACTGATTTTCCGTGGATGGAAACTAACCGAGAACGAACGCAGGTGCAATGGGGTGCCACAGTGTTTGTTACCCATGCACATGTTCTGCACTGTGAACATGGTTATCGTCATGTAGATCGATGATAAGCTCCACGTGTCAAGAAAATAATTTAGTAGTCTAAGGAAATTAAGCCATAGCAAGCTCTGTTATCTAGGTCTGTCACGAACTGAGCCATGTCTGAAGAAATCTGCTTAGTGTAATTTCGGTTATTTAAACTCAAAGGAACGCGTTTTACTCCCAAACTTAATGAACGTAGCCACCTCAGAGTTGGGAAACAAAAACCCGAAAAGAACGTAAAACACAAAGACTCCCGTAAATAAATCCAATAATTTATTAAACGGACATAATTTTGTTCAGTTATAACTGTTAAGAGCCAAATAAACTCGCTCTTGGTCATGAATATGTCATAATATGACGTCTTACTGAATATGAATACAGTTTACATAGCTGATACCTGTCAAAATCAAACTGCACGCCGCTAGGGTGCCTTGCACCAATAGCGAGCGAGCAGTTTAACTGTGGTTGATGGTCACTCAGAATATAATGGCGGCCGTCGAAACTTATGCGGAACGCCACATACTACAACAAAAAACACAAATGCATCTGGTAAAACATTGCACAAATTCATGAAAGCAGATACCTCCAAAATAATACGTAAGGACACACGCAATAACATCTACATTAAAATAAAGGAGAGACATAGATGTAGCAAATAGCAATATTTATTGTTCAAGGGAGGTCAACAACGTTAGAGCAGAGTGTAATACAATTCACTGCAATTAAATTTACATGAAGTATGAAGAAAGATTTGTCACAAAAGAAAATGGAATTACTTTTAAAACTACACGAAATTTTTTGAGTCTGTTCGTGGGGTGAGCGCTTTGAGTTGCTCCTTTATGCAGATGATGCTTTGTAATTTCGGCAGCAGTCCGCTGTTATTGGCAACTTAATTATTTTGGCTCCATTAGTCACGTGACTTCGATGGATACATCCTCTTCTTTGGTATATGCCTCTCCAGACGGAGACGTTTCCCGACCTTGCAATCCTCCAGTTACAGGCCGGTCGGACGCAGGTGTTACTCTATAAATCCAAATTCGTTTGCGTGTGATTACTACGTTTCTTGCACACGATCCCGTTATCAATTTGCCGTACGTGGTTTCAAAGCACTATAAAATCCATTTTGACTCGCTGATGGCGAATTTACAGCAACACTCTCGCGGATTCACAGTTCTGACGAGGGCAGAGCCACACGTCATAAGCATTTTGAAAGCCTCCACGGAGTCAGTTAATCTTTTTACACACGCGGCACTTCATTAAGTGGCAAACGAGAGAGTAACTCAGAAGTACATTAGTTTGCCCAGTTCAGTTAGCTGTATACAGTTCAGTTCTCATTACGATGATCATGTCCATTCGCTCAAACATTGTCACTGCTGCTTATAGTTCTTCACAAAATTCACAGTACTTACGTAGTCTGACATTTTGTTCCACAACTTCTACGAACGCGTTCCTGAATTATTGTGTGATTCTATGTAGCACGATTACACAGTATAAACCACACGCTTGCCATGACACCGCACACCATTGACTGTCCTTCATTGCCCGACTGCAAGTATCGATATGTCTCTCACATTTCAGTTCGTTCAACAGAGGTGGATACTAAATTCAGTTTCTCAGGGCGAGTTACACATAAGAATCACAAAGAAACTGGAACACAGATTAAAACTTTTGCATACTCTCCTAAAAGGAGATTCGTGTAGCAATACAAATAAAGCAAAACATAGTAACGTTTCATATTACAGAAAAAAAGAAAAAAGTATTCTAGACCATCAAGAATACACGTACAGAGCAAAAGAAAAAGCACAAGAATAGAAATAATAAGAAAATGTATCCATAGTAATTACCAATATCTTCAAAAACGGTATACTCATCACGAAGATATAAAAGTGAAGGCAACTCTAGTTCATCGGTTATGCTGAAATAAATATCCTGGTAATCTGAAAAACTAGCCCAAAATATTATAAGAAAAGTAACCCGAAATCATTACAGAACTGCGACCTCTTCACACTGCCGGTTAAGCGAATTGGGCTGTTGGTGCACTCGAAGCCTTAACATTACTTGAATTAAGGCTAAATCGTCTCTCGTCGGGCCACACTACACGCCTCCAGGTAGCTATTTCTCAATATCAGAATCCTTCGTACCACAGAAAACGTGCAGGTTTATGTGACACTGTTAACAATGTCTTTTTGGAAAGTACCCAACTGCAAATGCCCTCTGCGTCTAGTCCCCTTCGTAATGGTCCCTAGGAGAATAGTTTAGCTGAACCCGCATTTATTGTCAGATGCAATCTCTGTCCAATTAGCAATCGGTTGTCGTTGACAAGCGGCGACACTCGTCTCCGGTCCGTTTCAGATCGTTTTACGACCACTGCAGTGTTATTAAACTGTATTACACTTCTGAGAGTGGTACATCATTCGCTTAGACACGTTGGACAGTTATCGCTAGTACACCAACAAACCGGGTAACTTTACTCATGATGTGACCATGGGCATGTAAGAGCACGACAGTTCTTTTTTACTGTTTTGTCACAATTCCTCATTGTCCGTCTTATGCCCTTAGCCGACTTTCACCTGCACATCACTTCACTGTCATATGTCAGATATATAGGGTCACATGAACATACTGCCAGGCTATAAATAGTACTATGAAGCGACTAGCGGTGACAAAAGCTCTCTTCAGGGAGAGTGGTAATTTTAAGTGTTGCAGATCGCCTTCTTCTGCAGTTCCATGATCAAACATTGCGGAGTCTCAAACTTTAATTTCGAAGGTCTGACTGGAGTAACATCTATGTCCTAACCTAATTCGTATAAGGGACTTTTCATTCCATTTACTCATTTTCAGTCTGTTACACCAGGAATTCTTTGGTAGACCTGATTGTACACTGGCATGAGACCTTCCTTTGCTTTGTTGGAGAACTTTATCTTCCCTGTTCCAACCTTCATGTGCTTGATGGTGTTATTCCAGGAGGAAAGCACAACATCCGAATCTAATTCGATGGCATATTCCTTTTATAACTCTCTCCGTAGCATTTGTATCCGCAGTTTCCTTGTCTGTTGTTGTTGTTGTTGATGATGTGTTCTTCAGTCCAGATACTGGTCTGATGAAGTTCTCCATGCTACTCTATCCTGAACAAGCTTCTTCATCTCCAAGTAACTATTGCACCCTATATCATTCTGATCTGCTTAGTGTATTCATCTCTTGGTCTCCCTCTGGGATTTCTACCCTCCTTGTGTCTTCAAATACTAAATTGGTGATCCCTTGATGCCTCAGAACATGTCCTAGCCACCGATCCCTTCGTCCAGTCAAGTTCTACCACAAATTTCTCTTCTCCCCAATTCTGTTCAGTACCTCCTCATTAGTTACATGATCTATCCATTTAATCTTCAGCGTTTTTCTGTAGCACCACATTCCGAAAGCTTCTATATTATTCTTGTGCAAACCGTTTATCGTCCATGTTTCATTTCCATACATGGCTGCACTCCATACAAATGCTTTCAGAAAAGACTTCCTGACACATAAATCTATAATCGATGTTAACAAATGTCTGTCCTTCAGAAACGCTTTGCTTGCCCTGCCAGTCTACATTTTATATCCTCTCTACTTGGAGCTTCATCAGTTATTTTGCTCCCCGAATGACCAAACTTATGCAGTACTTCAAGTGCCTCATTTCCTAATCTAGTTCCCTCTGTATCACCTGATTTAATTTAACTATGTTCCATTATCCTCGTTTTGCTTTTCTTGATGTTCATCTAGTATACGCCTTTAAAAACACTGTCCATTCCGTGGAACTGCTCTTCCAGTAGTTCTAATGGAATATTTTCTACTCCCGGAACCTTGTTTCGACTTAGACCTTTCAGTACTCTGTAAAATTCTTCAGGCAGTATCATATCTCCCATTTCATCTTCATCTACGACCTCTTCCACCCCCATAATATTACCCTCAGGTACCTCGCAATTGGATAGACACTCTATAAACTCCTTCCACCTTTCTGCTTTCCCTTCTTTGCTTAGAACTGTCTCTGACTGAATTACAGTGCCATTGGCAAACCTCAAAGTTTTTAGTTCTTCTCCATAGATGTTAATTTCTACTCTAAATTTGCTTTTATTTCCTTTACTGTTTCCTCATTATACAGATTTAATAATATCGGGGATAGGCTGCAACCCTATCTCACTACCTTCACAACCATTGCTTCCTTTGGGATTGGATTATTATATTCTTCTTGAAGTCAGATGGTATTTCGCCTGTCTCATACATCTTGCCCACCAGGTTGTAGGGTTTCGTGAGGGCTGGCTCTCCAAAGGTTATCAGTAGTTCTAATGGAATATTTTCTACTCCCGGGACCTTGTTTCGACTTAGACCTTTCAGTGCTCTGTAAAATTCTTCACGCAGTATCATATCTCCCGTTTCATCTTCATCTACGACCTCTTCCATCCCCATAATATTACCCTCAAGAACATCGCAATTGGATAGACTCTCTATAAACTCCTTCCACCTTTCTGCTTTCCCTTCTTTGCTTAGAACTGTCTCTGACTGAATTACAGTGCCATTGGCAAACCTCAAAGTTTTTAGTTCTTCTCCATAGATGTTAATTTCTAGTCTAAATTTGCTTTTATTTCCTTTACTGTTTCCTCATTATACAGATTTAATAATATCGGGGATAGGCTGCAACCCTATCTCACTACCTTCACAACCATTGCTTCCTTTGGGATTGGATTATCATATTCTTCTTGAAGTCAGATGGTATTTCGCCTGTCTCATACATCTTGCCCACCAGGTTGTAGGGTTTCGTGAGGGCTGGCTCTCCAAAGGTTATCAGTAGTTCTAATGGAATATTTTCTACTCCCGGGACCTTGTTTCGACTTAGACCTTTCAGTGCTCTGTAAAATTCTTCACGCAGTATCATATCTCCCATTTCATCTTCATCTACGACCTCTTCCATCCCCATAATATTACCCTCAAGTACATCGCAATTAGATAGACTCTCTATAAACTCCTTCCACCTTTCTGCTTTCCCTTCTTTGCTTAGAACTGGTTTACCATTCACGGTCTTGATATTCATGTAGGTGGTTCTCTTTCGCCCAAACGTGTCTTCAATTTTCCTGTAGGCGGCATCTATCTTACCCCTAGTGATATATGCCTCTACATCATTACATTTGTCCTCTAGCGATCCCTGCTTAGCCATTTTGCACTTTCTGTCGAACTTCCAGACAGTTAGGCAGGTAGACCAGCAATCGGAGCTAAGAAAATAACGTTCGTAATTACACACTATGCGATCAAATGTATTCCGACACCTGGCTGAAAATGACTTACAAGTTCGTGGAGCATTCCACCGGATATGTTGGAATTCAACATGGTGTTGGCCCAACCGTAGCCTTGATGACAGCTTCCATTCTTGCAGGCATACGTTCAATCACGTGCAGGAAGGTTTTTTGGGGAATGACAGTCCATTCTTCACGGAGAGCTGCACTGAGGAGAGATATCGATCTCTGTCCGTGAGGCCTGGCACGAAGTCGGCGTGTCAAGACATCCCAAAGGTGTTCTATAGGTTTCAGATCAAGACTCTGTGCAAGCCAGTCCATTACAGGGATGCTATTTTCGTCTGACCACTCCGCCACAATCTGTGCATTATGAACAAGTGCTCGATCGTTTCGAAAGGTGTAGTCGCCTTTCCCGGATTTCTCTTCAACAGTGGGAAACAAGACGGTGCTTAAAACATCATTGTAGGAATGTGCTGTGATAGTGTCACGCAAAACAACAAGAGGTGCAATCTCCCTCCATGGGAAACACGACCACACCATAACACCACCGCCTCCGAATTTTACTGTTGGCACTACACACACTGGCAGGTGATGTTCACCGGGCATTCGCCATACCCATACTCTGCCATCGGTTCACCACAATGTGTAGCGTGATTTGTCACTCCACAACGTTTTTCCACTGTTCAATTGATCAATGTTTACGCTCGTTATACCAAGCGAGGCGTCGTTTGTCATTTACCAGCGTGATGTGTGGCTTATGACCATCCACTCGACCATGAAATCCATGTTTTCTCACCTCCCGCCTAACTGTCATAGTACTTGTAGTGGATCCTGACGCCGTTTGGAATTCCTCTGTGATGAACTGGAAAGATGTCTGCCTATTACGACCCTCTTCAACTGTTGGAGGTCTCTGTCAGTTAACAGACGTGGTCGACCTGTACGCTTTTGTGCTGTATGTGGCCCTTCACGTTTCCACTTCACTACCACATCGGTAACAGTGGACCTAGGGATGTTTAGGAGTGTGGAAATCTCACGTACGTGCGTATGACACAAGTGACACCCAATCACTGGACCGCATTCGAAGTCCGTGAGTTCTGCGGAGTGACTCAGTCTGCTCTCTCACCATTTCTATGACTACTGAGGTCGCAGATATGGAGTACTTGGCAGTAGGTGTAGAACAAGGCGCCTAATATGAAAAACGTATTTTTTGGGAGTGTCCGGATACTTTTGATCACATAATGTATATAGAAAGCTAGATTAAAGTTAAACGTCACAGGCAGTTAGAGATAGAGCAGAAGCTCGGAGTAGGGAGCAACCGGAAAGGTAATTGGCTACGTCCTTTACAAAGGAAATCCAGATATTTGCCTTAAGTGTTTTAGTGAAGTATGTGTAAACCTGTATCTGATAGTAGGGTGGTAACTTGAAACGCTGTCCTCCCGAATACATACGGGGTAAGTCAACTACTCCATTACTCCGCTCGGTTTGTGCACAGAGATGAAGTTTTTTTGTGCTACCGCGTGTTGGATCAATAGCTTGCGTCTTGGCCTTCAAGGTCCGGTTCCGAAAGCAAACATAACACTAACAAAACTTTACTATAACTAAAGATATTGGCACAACAGTCTTTATATGCAGACAAATGAAATGCAGCGTAACCACCTGTGCTGGTGTCCGCCATCAGTCGTTAAGCTCCCGGTTATAGGACCCTGCTGACAAAAAGATGAAAAACGAACCAACTTCGAAGGTGGCAAGTAAATCAGTACCGATTGTTTTACTACATATTTCGAAAGGAATGGAAACTGTGAAGTGTTTCTATCCGTGAACGCTAACAATGTTTTGCCTGTAAGCAAATTAAAAAGAACATGTAAAGATACGACGTCCCTATCTCACTCACTTATAGACTAGATTCACACCTGCATGGAAAACTGTCTGGATAATTGTCAGATCTGGCCTTGTAAAATTAATCAAAATGGCCTTGCTGTGCTGACATTACGAACGGTTGAAAGCAAGGAGAAACAACATAGTGAAGTGCCAGGAAGAATAAGATTCCTGGTCAAGTGAATACGGGGCTATAGATATAAAATCAAATAAGGGTAATGCAGGAGTTGATTTAGTTATGAAGAAAAAAAAATAGGAAAGCGGTAAGCTACTACGAACAGCGTAGTGGACGTATTGTTGTAGCCAAGATAGACACAAAGCCCACGCCTACCACAGTACTACAGGACTGTTCTATACATGTAAGAGACCTGGAAACAGCGGAAGGTTTCAGATAGATTATATAATGGCAAGGCAGATATTTAGGAACCATGTTTTAAATTGTAGGACAATTCCAGGGGCAGATGTGGACTCTGACCGCAATTTATTGGTTATGAGCTGTAGATTAAAACAAAAGAAACTGCAAGAAGGAGGGAACCTACATAAACTGAAAGAACCAGAGATTGCAGAGAGTTTCAGAGAGAGAATTAGGGAACGATTGACAAGAACGGGTGAACGAAATTCAGTAGAAGAAGAATTGGCAGCTTTGAGAGATAAATAGTGAAGGCAGCAGAGAATCGATTAGGTGGAAAGATAAGAGCTAGTAGAAATATTTGGGTAACAGAAGAGATATTGCATTTAATTGATGAAAGGAGAAGATATAAAAATGCCGTAGATGAAGTAGGAAAAAACGAATACAAATATCTCAAAAATGAGATGAGATGATATTGCTCAACTTGTCAATAGTTGTGGATATATGACTGACGAAATAGCATTTAAATAAGTTGAATTATTCTGGTAGATACATGGGAAAAGTACTCACGGAAACAGGACCTACAACGACTTATTGAAAACAAACCAGTTACATCAGCATATACCTATAATGCGAGAGGAATACTTTATCAACAGTAGCACAGAAATATACTCTGAAATTGAAGAATGGAGATAAAAGTAGGCACAAGAAGGCGATAAATCTGTCTAAGGAAACAAAGACTTGGCTATTGGAGATTTTCAATGTATTTTGCACATACTTTCAAATCTCTATGAAAACATTTCTTCCTAACAGATCCCACAAAATAATGAAGTTAAGGCAAAATACTTTAATTTTTTGTATTTTCCCGTTCATGAAAAAAAATTCAGCACAAGGACGGCGTTTTAATTTATTACCTCTTTTGCGAATGAAAACATGGTCCAGGTTCATTGTAATCTGTTTATTACCCGTGCAATGAGCCAGTTTCAACCGTGAGTCGTCTTTAAGCACAATTTTATGCTTGATAGTAACTCACGATTGAAACTGGTTATTTGCACAGATAAAAAAATAAAAAAAAACAGATTACAGCCCATTTGGACCATGTTTTCATTATCGAAACACACTAATGCTGTATACCCCTAATAAAATAGAAATAACTTAATTATTTTTTTACAACTAACTCTTTTGGCAACCTATTTTACAAACAATGTCCAAATATACCATTGAATGCACCTGCAAAATTATTTCATGTTATGACTGATGCTACAGGACATACATCATACACACCGAGATGTGTGAAAAACTAGTTTTAGTGTTCTCACACAGTGTTTAATAATGAGATCACTTAACACCGTCCAACATATTTTAAACATGGTTTTCAACAGTTTTAAGGTGAAATATTTAACACATTAACTTCCTTGTAAATTAATCAGACGTTTCTTTCAAGAATCTGGTGGTCACTGGTTGTTTAGAAATCAGAAAGAAAAAAAAAGAGTCATATGGCAATCGTAATTATTTGCTCACTACCTAATCGGAAAGTGTTTTCTTCCTCCACGCACAATATCCCTTTTCCACAGGCACTTAAGAGTTCTGGATTGAGTGCATCTGTTGAATGTGTTGACTGTATCCCATGTGTATGCAGGGTATAACGGTATTTCCGTTGCAGACTGAGGGCAATGTACTGTTAGACGCAGTGAAAAGCCAACAAGCACACTGAGGTGTGTACGTATTATGGTACCACATATAAAAATACCTGAGTGTATAACCGTTACGCCCTGTACAGTGTGGTGTTGTATTTGTCTGTATGACGACAATGACGATGAGAGAAGGGGAGGCCGAAACCTAGTGCCGACTCTCTGCACCAAAAGATCTCACCTACTCATGGATTCAATATCCTTCAGCCGCTCTCCAGAGAAAAACACGAACGGCCGGACAGCTTCGCCGTTTCCGGCACGCTCGTTCCCAGGCGTTTCAGTCCGCAACCGCGCGACTGCTATGGTCGCAGGTTCGAATCCTGCCTCGGGCATGGATGTGTGTGATATCCGTAGGTTTTTTAGGTTCTGAGTTCTGGGGGACTGATGACCTCAGATGTTAAGTCCCATTGTGCTCAGAGCCATTTGAACATCTATGTGGAGCAGATAACGACGAGGAATTTCCGCGCGATCGCTGCTGTGAAACACATCTCTTGATCTCCTATGGTATTTATAAAAATAAATGAATATTCCTTATTTGTGCTTTTATTTTAATTATTGCTTTAGTTATTGGTTTTAGTTGGTTTAGCTTAGTTCCTTATTTCCTTTTATATTTACTCTCCTAAAAACCTGGGAAATATGAATATTTCATTTTAAATACCACCGATTCTAGCAATAAGTATAGGCCATTCACCACAATATCAATTCATCACACCCAAATTAGAATTTGCACACATTGGCACACCATACTTTGTATGACTGAGTAGTGTAGTTTTCCATGACCTATAGTACAGATAGGGATTGTGATTACTGTGTGCGGATGCGAGCCAAGTTGGCGACGCTTTGCTCTCAACTCCAGGCTGTGTTGGCTTCGATTAGACAGCTTGAGACATGCGAGGTAGCTGTGCAGTCTAAGGCGCCTTGCCACAGTTCACACTGCTTCCCCCAACAGAGATTCGAGTCCTCCCTGAGGCATGGGTGTGTGTGTTGTCCTTAGCGTAAGTTAGTTTAAGTTAGATTAAGAAGTGTGTGAGCCTAGGGACCGATGACCTCAGCAGTTTGGTCCCACAGAACTTACCACAAATTTACAATTTTTTTTGTACAGATGAGGCTGCAGTGGATGGATATCGCTGTCATGGGCCGGCCGTGGGGTTCCAATAGACGGATAGCACAAACCACGAGTCCACTGATCGGTCTGTACCGGTGGCCAGCCCAGTTAATGCTCGCATTGACATTGTTCCCTCAACCATCGTCCAGTGGAAGATCGCATCAGGGCGTGGTAGGTTGTGAAAGACCGAACGTAAGGCCTCCCCTGTTAGTGAGCAAACAAGTTTGAGCCACTACCTATGGCTGACAATATCTCTCAGCCAGACCCAACCGCTAATCCTGTTTCAGAGGAAAACTCTCTGCCTGCAAGATCGTTGCCTTCACAGAGGGTGGGATTATTGGTAGTTGAGAGCTCCAGTGTTAGGCGCATTATGGGGTCCCTCAGAGACATGGCTGCCAAGGAGGGGAAGAAAGCCAGTGCACACTGTGTGTGCATATCAGGTTCAGTCATTCCAGACGTGGAGCAAGTCCTTTCGGACACCATGAATAGCACAGGACTCAGCAAGCTGTAAGTGGTGACTCATGTCGGTACCATTGATGTGTGTCGCTTTGGATCGGAAGCGATTGTCTCTGATTTCGAGCGGTTATCGGTAGTGGTTGGTAGATGAAAGCAGAGCTCACCATTTGCAGCATAGTCGACACGACCGATTGCGAAGCTGTAGTATAGAGCTCAGGTTCTGGAGATTCCCAGACTTGAGCCATAGGATGGTGGGGTTTCGCGTTCCGCTAAATATGTCAGAAGACCATTACTCAGAGAAGGCTGCTACATGGGTAGTGAGCTGTGTGGTACTGAATGGACGGTTTTATATGTTAAAGGATGCCGGGGAAACATAAAAAGGGCTTCAGTCTCAAAGAGTGCAATTAGAACGCACGAAGGACGTAGATACAAAAACCATAGGTATAACACGTGTAAATTTCTATAGCTGTTTTGGGAAATTACCAGATCTCCAGGCACTAATGGAGAGCACATATGATGAAATCGTGATAGGCACTGAAAGCTGACTAAAGCCGAATAGAAATTCAGCCGAAATTTTCGCGAAGGACTTAATGGTATTTAGAAAGAATATGTTAAATACAGTTGGCGATGGCATGTTTGTTGCTGTTAGAAGTAGCGCATCTTGGAAGGAAATTGAAGTAGGTAGTTTCTGTGAGTTAGTATGGACAGAGGTCATTCTTGGAAACTGGAAAAAATATAATAATAGGATCCTTTTACCGGCTTTCCAACTCAGATGATACAATTGCTGAGAGATTCTGCGAAAACCTGAGTCTATCTTCAAACACTTACCCGACTCATGTAGTTATAGCCGGTGGTGAGATCAATTTACGCTCGATACGTTGGCGACAATACATATTTAAATCCGGAGGCACGCATAAAACATCACTTGGAATTTTGTTAAACTCGTTTAACTTGTGAAAATTATTTCGAGCGACTAGTTTATGAGCCGACTCTAATAGTAAGCGGTTGGGAAAACACACTTAACCTCTAAGCAATAAATAATCCTGAGCTAATAACGAGCATCCAAACGGATACTGGGATTAGTGAACACAGAGTTGTCGTAGGGAGACTGAATACAGTAACACACAAATTCTCCAAAAAAACCCAAAAATGTAGCCTTTCAAGAAATCAGACAAAAATCCGCTTGACCTCTTCGTAATAGACAATCTTCACTGATTCCACATTAATAATGACAGTGCTGACCAAATGTAGCTTTAATTCAAAGAATTGGTATCGACAGCAGACGGGAGATTTACATGATGTACATTAACTAACGACGGAGCTGGTCCCCTACTGCACACAAAACAAGACAGAACGCTGTAGCAGAAAGTAAGAAATAAGCATGCCAAAATTTAAACGAAAGCAAAATCCCCAAGATCGGCTATCTTTTACAGATACTCGAAATTTAGTGCGGACGTCAATGCCAGATGCTTACACTAGTTTCCTCAACGATACTTTGTCTCGTTACCTGGCAGAGAATCCTAAGAGATTCTGGTCGTATGTAAATTATGCTAGCGGCAAGACACAATGAAAGCCTTCTCTGCCCGATAACAATGGAAATACTGTCGGTGACAGTAATGTTAAATCACATTTACTAACCACAGACATCCAAAATTCCTTCACCAAAGAGGACGAAGCAAATACCCCAGAACTAGAGTCAAAAGCAGCTGGGAAGTTGAGTAACTTAGAAGTAGATATTCTCGAGTAGTGAAACAATTTGAAACGCATAATAAAAAAAAATCTCCCGGCTCAGACTGTATACGAAGTAGGTTCGTTTCAGAGTATGTTGATGCAATAGCTCCATACTTAACAATCATATACAACCACTCGCTCGACGAAAGACCCGTACCCAAAGACTGGAAAGTTGGACAGGTAACATCAGTATTCAAGAAAGGCAATAGGAATAATCCACAGAATTACAGGCCTGCACCATTAACGTCGATTTGCAACAGGACTTTGGAACGTAAGTTGTGTTCGAACATTATGAATTACCTTGAAGAGAACGGTCCTTTGACGCATAGTCAACACAGATTTAGAAAACATCGTTCTTCTGAAACACAGCTAGCTCTTTACTCACACCAAGTATAGCGTGCTATCGACTAACGATTTCAGATACATTCCAAATTTCAAAATATCCAGAAGGCTTTTGACATCGTATAACACAAGTGGCTTGTAATCAAATTACGTGCTTATGGAATATCGTCTCAGTTATTCGCGATTTCCTGTCAGAGAGGTTACAGTTCGTAGTAACTGACGGAAAGTCGTCGAATGAAACCGAAGTGATTTCAGGCGTTCGCCAAGGTAGTGTTATAGGCCTTCTGTTGTTCCTTATCTATGTAATCGACTTAGAAGACAATTTAAAAAGATACACAATGTGACTGAAAGTACCCCGGCACCTGGTTGAAAATGACTTACAAGTTCCTGGCGCCCTAGATCGATAATGCTGGAATTCAATTTGGTGTTTGGCTACAGCCTTGATGACAGCTTCCACTCTCGCAGGCATACGTTCAATCAGGTGCAGGAAGGTTTCTTGGGGAATGGCAGTCAATTGTTTGCGGACTACTGTACTGAGGAGAGGTATCGATCTCGGTTGGTGAGACCTGGCACGAAGTCGGCGTTCCAAAACATCTCAAAGGTGCTCTATAGGATTAAAGTCAAGACTCTGTGCAGGCCAGTCCGTAACAGGGATGTTATTGTCGTGTAACTACTCCTCCACAGGCCGTGCATTATGACCAGGTGTTCGATCGTGTTGAAAGATGCAGTTGCCATCCACGAATTGCTCTTCAACAGAGGGAACCAAAAAGGTGATTAAAACATCAACGTAGGCCTGTCCTGTGGTAGTGCCATGCAAAACAACAAAGGGTGCAAGACCCCTCCATGAAAAACACGACCACACCATAACACATTCGCCTCCGAATTTTACTATAGGCACTACACACTGTGGTAGAAAACGTTCACCGGGCATTCACCATACCCACACTCTGTCATCGGATCGCCACATTGTGTATAGTGATTCGTCACTCCACAGAACGTTTTTCCATTGTTCAATCGATCAATGTTTGCACTCGTTACACTAAGCGAGACGTCGTTTCGCATTTACCAGCGTGATGTATGTGAACCGTCAATTGGGGTGGTTAACAAACAACAAGTACATATGTTATTCCAAAAACGTTATCGTAGAAGTAAGGGCCAGGAGGTGCTGCTGAAATAACACACACTGCTAAGGTTATCTTTTATTTTAAAAGGCTTTCCCAATAATAAATTTTTAAATCCGGAATAAAAAAAAATTTCAAAAACAATTTCGAATTGCTGACAAATTTTCATTATGAAAAGGAGATTGCCAGGCATGACGTTAACAACTTCCCAGTAGTAAGATTTTAACTTGACATCAATTAAAAAAAAAACTATTTTAAATAGCTGGAAAATTTTCTCTATGTAAAGTATATTGCAAGGTATGACGTCAACAACTTCCCAATAATAACATTTTAAACTTGTTACATCTATAAGAGAACAATTCCTTAAAAAATTACACCTTTAAGTAGCTAGTTTCTACTAAAGCTAAAATAGTGGTCTCTCGCAAGTTAAATAACTTACATTACACCTGTCAGTTGTTACCAGATAAATGTGAATAAGCCAGCACACAAACCTTCATATTAAAGGCAGTTCCCAAAATAATTTTCCTTAGCTTGGTGTACACGTGACACGTGTAAAATGGCCCAAATCACAAAAGGCGGAATAGTTACTGGTGGTCTACAGGGCCATAGAAGATCAGTCCCAAAACTTCTATTACAAGCCGCCACCTCCCTGAGTTACTCAAAATCAGAAGAAGTAGCAAGGGCGGTGCCTGCACAGACTCCGAACCACAGAGACCCGCGACACTGACCCTAAATCACCCAATCGAGGTGTGAATGAAAACGGCCCGACCAAGAAGCATTTACCACATTCCCGCAGACAGGCAAAAGAAAACTGCGGTGGGACGACCCCAACAAAACCACTGGTGAAGAAACTCATACACGTCACTAGAACTTGAAAACCTTCTCTTATATATATATATATATATATATATATATATATATATATATATATATATATATATATGTGTGTGTGTGTGTGTGTGTGTATGTGAGTGTTTTACATAAAAACAGTACTCAACTTCTCACACTCCACCCCAGCGCCAGGAACAGGTCGCACTTTCAAATGCTCAGCGTGAACCGCTGCCAGTGGTTTCAACGGCCGATAAGAAGACATACGGTCCCACGCGTTGATCTCGTGCACCACGGCTTCTAAGCTTCATCAGCCACGTACATGCGGGTAAGGCAGACTTAACTCCTGACAGCCAAGAGGTCGGCCAAAGCACGTGGCGAGCAGTTGAGGACCTCCAACAGCAGGGCCCCGCTCGCGCCACCACCTCTCTCGGTCACCGCACAGTACGCACTCCTCGATCGTCACGCGACAGTACACTTGCTCCACCTCCCGCCAGAGGGCGGTAGCGATCCAAACAACGCGCCAAACCGAAAGCGCCACCGCAAACACTAGACGCGAAGCGAAAGCACCCCGCCAGGCGCGCTTTTCGTAGAGCCGGACACAACTACGGGTCAGTATGGCTTATGAGCATCCATCGACCATGAAATCCAAGTTTTCTCACTTACCGCCTAACTGTCATGATACTTGTAGTGGATCCTGATGCAATCTGGAATTCCTGTGTGTTGGTCTGTCTTCAATTGTCGGCGGTCTGTCAGTCAACAGACGAGGTCGGCGTGTAGGCTTTTGTGCTGTACGTGTCCCTTCACGTTTCCGCTTCACTATCACATCGGAAACAATGGACCTAGGGATGTTTAGGAGTGTGGAAATCTCGCGTACGTACATGTGACACAAGTGACACTCAATCACCTGACCACGATCGAAGTCCGTGAGTTCCGCAGTGCGCTCCATTCTGCTCTCCCACGATACCTAGTGACTACTGAGGTCGCTGATACGGAGTATCTGCCAGTAGATGGCAGCACAATGCATCTAATATGAAAAACGTTTGTTTTTGGGGGTGTTCGGATACTTTTGATCACATAATGTACGTGTATGGAGCGAAAATTGAAATGTACGAGGTCATCCACATGAGTGCTAAAATGAATCCGTTAAACTTCGGGTAGGCGATTATTCTATCAAATCTATAGTCCATAATTCATCCAATTACCTAGGAATTACAATCAGGAACAACTTACTTTGGAAAGAAAACATAGGAAATGTTGTGAGGAGGGCGAAACAAAGACTGTGTTTTATTAGCAGAACCCTTTCAAGATGCAACAGACCTATGAAAGAGAATGCCTACACGACGCTGCGCAGTGTGTGATCCAAACCAGATTGGATTAACGAAGTACATTGAGAAAGTTCAAAGAAGAGCGGCAGGTCTTTTTACTATGGAAGAATATGAGAGGGTGTGTCACTGACATTGTAAATGATTGGGGTGGACATTATTGAAACAAAGGTGTTTTTCGTTGCGGCGGGATCTTCTCCCGAAAATACGATCACTTACTTTCCCCCACGAACTTGAAAATATTTTGTTGACGTCGACCTTCATAGGGAAAAACAATTATCATAATAAAATAATGGAAATCAGAGCTAGTGTGTTAAGATATGGGTGTCTGTTTCCTCCCTGCGCTGTTCGAGAGTTGGGTAATAGAGAATGATTGTGAATGTGGTTCGATGAACCCTCTGCCAGCAACTTAAGAGTGATTTGCAGAGTATGCTTGTAGATATAGATGTAGATAAAGATCAAACACGTCGGCCTTAAAGTGCCAATTTTCAAACAATGGTTTTGTCAGTGATTGAAGGAACATCATGATGCTCGTTTTTTTGGCCCTGATCACCAGCCTGGTCCAACGCATGATATGAGAACCGTATCCTCGTCAGAAGACAATGTTGAGCGCTGTCAGTATTTCTTCCGAGTTATAAGGTATGAATGCCACAAAAGTGTTAGAATCTTTGGTAACGTTTTTGGGAAACAACGATCTTAGAGCTATATAAGATCAATAAAGTAACAGTCTACATCGAAATGACTATTTTATTCAAATGATCTTTTTCGGCCTAGTCGTAGGCCATCTTCAGAACAGCACCATCAGCTGAAGTTGACGATATCTGGAACAGTCATTAGACCTCAGTCGTTGTAACTGCTCAGCTGAGCAACTAAGATCTACTAAAGATGGCGTACGACTTGACCATTTTAATAAAAAAGCCGTCGTGATATATACTGTTTTTTCACTGATCTTATATTAGTGGTAGAAGCTGAACTGCCACTAATAGTATAATTCACCGAGTTGCCTCTCTCAGCCAAGTGGTCGAGCGAGGTACCGCAGTCGATATTGACTGCAGTCGCCTTCGTAGCGGAACTGTATCGAACACCTTCCGGAAGTCAAGAAAAATAGCATCTACCTGGGAGCCTGTATCTAATATTTTCTGGGTCTCATGAACAAATAAAGCGAGTTGGGCCTTCAAAAAACTCGCGCGAGATTTTCATATGGTCTTGCTGCCTACGCGCTAACTATTGGAGAAAAAGAAAAGAAAAGAACAGTACCAGGCTGCATAAATCGATAGCGGTAGGGGCAACTGTCTCACCCTACATATATGCCCTGTGTTTCTTCTGTCGGACACATGCGTCAGGGCAGAAACCACTACGTGAAACAGCAGCTGTAAGTGATACGATATCAGGGAAACCGACGATATATATATATATATATATATATATATATATATATATATATATATATATATATATATATATATATTGTAGGAACACCACCGTTTAAGATAGGAATAGAGTATATGTAGTGGGTTTGCATGCCACAAATCACAGGCAGAAGGGGGCCACTGACCGACTTAGAGTGTTATGAGTACATGATGCGAAGCGGCGTGTACGGCAAAACAGAGGTACACAGCCACTTATAAATAGGTGTGGGGTTCTATTGTGATGCATTCAAGTGTCGCAGCTCTCCTGGACAGCGGGAAGTGTCACACCACCAGTTACACGCAGCAGCAGATAGGGCGCCAACGTTCCAGTCCATTACGGGTCGCTGATTCGACTCTCTGTGGCCGATGCAGGATCCGTAGCCAGCCAGCGGCAGGCCACTGCAGCTCGCTACTGCAGGCTGTTGTCCTCACTTGCTGGAGGCATCCTGAGGTGAAGGCCACAGATTTGGACTCCGGATCGGGGGTGCTTGTTGTCGCCGCAATCTTAGCCATGCCAGCAAGGAAACGCAGCTGGTGGTCTGTGGCTCACACCGAGCGGCGCTGAGTCGGCAGAGACGCAGACTGCTGAGTTGACTGCTGGCATCCTAACGACACCGCACTCCGCTGGTGTACAAGGCCAACACACAGTGTGTGCTCGAGTTGCTGAGGCAGCCATTCTGCACCAAGCCATTTCGCAGACAGTGAAGTGGGGTCCTCAGCATTGTGGGACCCGGTGACGCAGACTGAGGGGAACACGGCGCTGTAGTTGGAAAGAATAAATCACTTGGAAAGCTTGGACGAGTCTTAATATGGTGCCTTCTACCTCTTCCCACTACATTTGGTCATCGTGATACATTCGGTGGCAGATGTGCAGATAGGTCGACCAGTTTTAAGCAGCAGAGGGGCCCAAGACGCACCTAAGGAAGGTCTTGGTTACTTTCAATGCTACAAATACATATGCAGAGATCGAATGTTCAGTGAAGGATCCATAGGAACTAAAAAGCTTAAGATTTTGTTGGACACAGAGGCGCTAGTGACAGTGGTTACTAGGAATAATATGGGATGAAGGAAGGTAGACCCACCACGTTATGGGTTGCGTGGAGTGTGGGATAAGGGGGACACGCCTTTGGGGTCGGTGAAAGTTGACTTTCGAATAGAGAAAGTCTGTTTTAATGAATGCATGGAGGTAGTACCATGGGTAAGCTAGGGCTATAGCATGATCCTAGAAGTAGATTTCTTGCATCAACATCATGCCGAAAATTGACCTTGGACAACGAACTCTGGAACCTAGTTGAATGTTATTTCAGCTAGGGGAAACTATTGTCAATGCAGAGCTGTTGCGAGGTGCGTTCAAAGTAATGAACAAACCAATTGAACCTCGTAAATGAGCATTAAGGTTTAATTGGCATGAGTGTGTGTCTAGTGGCACCGGGAAGTCCCTTTGGGTAAGTGTTTAGTCAAATCTATCTGTGGGTACAGTATGTGTTACTGAACAATTGGAGAGTGATGAAGTTTTGGGCCCATAGGGTATTACTGTGATATATAGTCTTGTACGCGTACAGGAGGGGAAAGATGGGCGAGTAGTTCGCGTGAACAGCGCTGTAGAGGCGAATTTGAGGAAAGGAGTATTAGAAGCAAATCTGGATGTGCCAGATGAAGAAGACTGGTGTTCGAGAGGTAGGCATAGCGATCAACCTCTGACTGCCGATAGAACTGCATTGTGTGACAAAACTAAGCATTTGAAAGGAGGAGAATGAGGGCATATGGAAGAATTATTGTGGGAATTTAAGGATTTGTTTTTTCCGCAAGGGCCGTTTCCAGCAACTCCATTAGTTCAAAATAGAATACCAACAGGGAATGAAGTACCTGTTTACCGTAAACCATAAATAATAGCGAGGTATTTGTAGCCGATTGTGGAGGATTTCATTGATCAGCAGCTTGCGAAGGTATTATAGAGTATAATAATAGTTGCTAGGGAGTGGGCATTGTCGTTGCGCCTAAAAAATCTGTGGATGGATCTAAGAAATACAGGGTCTGTTGTGACTAGCGATACCTCAATAATAAGACAGTAACGGATGCATTCCCCATTCCCAACATATCGGGAACTATGGATCACTTAGAACAGACCCTAGTACTTTTCTATGACGAATTTGACAATTGGTTATCATCAGTTACAAGTGGTTCCAGAGGATCGTCCAAAAACGGCTTTCTCTACTTCTGGAGTCCATTATCAGTACATCAGAATGCCATTCGGTTTGAAAAACGCTGCGGCAACGTTTCTAAGGATGCTAGACAGTGTCTTGAGGGGTTGGAAACCTCGGCAGTGTCTTGTCGATTTGGATAACGTTACAATGTTTTCAAGTAGTATGAAGCAACATAGACAGCATTTAAGGGAAGTCTTAATGAGCTTAATAGCAGCTCCTTTGAAGTTGAGCCTGGAGAAGTGTCAATTTGCATTAGAAGAAGTAAAATATTTTGGTCGTGTTATAAATAAGAACGGAGTGCGAACAGATCCGAGGTTGGTACACGCTGTAAGGGATTTTCGGGAACCCGAAACAATTAAGGAAGTGCAGTCTTTCATCGGACATTGCAATTTCTATCGAAAGCCCGTGAAGGGTTTTGCAGATTTAGCAAAGCCTTTGAAGCAACTGTTACGGAAGGGTGTGAAATTTGAGCGGACAGAAGAGTATCAGAAAGTGTTTGACAGACTGAAAGAAGTGTTAACATCAAGTCCGGTTCTTGTGTTTCCAGATTTTGAAATGTAGTTTATACTAGCATGTGATGCATCAAATCAAGGTTTAGGGCGTGTTCTTAGTCAGGATATTGATCGGAAGGAACATCCTGTAGCCTATGCGTCTAGGCAGTTGAATGCAGCAGATAGGAATTACTCAACAACAGAGAGGGAGATGCTTCGCATAAATTATGGAATCACATATTTTCAATATTTTTTGTATGGGAGAAGATTTCGGGCAGGGGCAAATCATGCTACATTGAAGTGGATGTTTGGGTTGAAGGATCCGTCCACTAGACTAGCTAGATGGGCTGTGATACTTAGTGAATTCGACTGGGAGGTGGTGCGCAAGTCTTGGAAGAAGCTCGGTAATTCGGATGCAATAAGTAGGAAAGTGGCAAAAGTAGAAGTCACAGGTTATGACCTAGCGGTATGGCAAGAATTACAAGAAGCGGACAACGATTGTAAATTGTATCGGGCACAGCCAAAATTTAATATGTACGACGGTTTTCTGTGTAGGGAAACTTCACGAAGTTAGGGCCAAGGGTAGGAGTGCCAGCGAAGTTGAAAGATGAGGCTTCAAAGGAAGCACATGATGAGGTGTTATCCGGTCATGGAGTGTGTAGAGCAACGAATAGGAGAGTGGTGGAGAGGTATTGGTGGAGACGTAGGAAAGTAGATGTGGATCAGTATGTCAAGAATTGTATACCATGTGCGCAGAGAGCAGATTTGAGTCGGAAACAGATACAGCTACAACGATTACCGGAAGCGACATGTCAATTTTCTTTGTTTGGGATCGGTGTCTTAGGACCTTTCAGGCGAACACCAATGGGGGACAGTAATAGACCATTTTTCGAGATGTGTTAAGATCGTGGCTATGCAAAATCAACAGGCAGCAATTGTTGCGCAATCGTTAGTAAACAACTGGATTTTGAAGTTTGGTGTACTGGAGACAATAATTACTAACCAAGGGACCACCTTCATGTCAGGTTTAATGAAGGAACTGTGTAAATTGTTGAACATAAAGAAGTTGAGGACGAGTGCATTGCATCCACACGCCAATGGAAGGACAGGACGGGTACACAGAACAATCGGGATGATGCTGAGTTTTTATGTGGATTCTCATTACAATCAGTGGGACGAGTATTTGAAGCATATTGTATGCTCATACAGTGCAAACGTCCATAAAGTTACCGGTTTGCCTCCATATGAGGTAGTGTACGGGCCAAAAATGTCGTCACCATTTGATTTTGCGAGGCTGCAGAAAGGAAAGACCTGTGAATCTGTACGTCAGTTCGGGATATTTGGAAATGGCTACAAAAAGCGAATACAAAGGCTTTGGAAAGGGAGGAAGACGCAGAAAAGTAGAAAGGAAGTTTACCTCAGTATAGGGTAGGGCAATGGGTAATGCTGTCCAGCCCCTATATGCAACAAGAGAAAACGAAGAGGTTCCTCATGAGGTATCAAGGGCCATACCAAGTTGTTGAAACCATACCTCCCTTTAATGTCAAACTTCAACTGCCAACTAGAACAACGATAGTACACATTGGGCAGTTACGACTATTTAAGGGTTGCCCGAGTGTGATTCCTGGCAGGAAGGAAAAGGAAGAAAGAGAGTAAAGAGAGGTGATAAGCACAGAGAAAACTAGGAAGATAGAGTACAGCATAAAGTATTGTATGCTTTGCAATCCACGAAGTAGTAGAGTATTTATAGTTTTTTTTTCACGTCATGTGTCATTGGGTTTGCATATTCTAACTAGGCATTGTATTTTCATATGTTGTATGGATTTCCGAATATAGCCTGCTGCGGACAGCAGTACTTTTGAAGAGGGAGGAAGGGTGATGGTGATTCCTGTCCTCAGGTCACTGAAAGGGGAACGTTGGCGGTGATTCGTCTCTTCAGTATAGAGGTGGACGCCTTACGGGTGCAGCATCTGGATGGGGGTGTGCTGTACTCAGGGCAGGAAGATGTGGTCGTGTTGAGTCACTATTAAGGTTGGTATGGAATGTATGGGAAATGGGGAATGAAGTAAGGAGGCTTGAGGGAGTGTTCGAAGAGCTTAGGCAATGTGCAGAAGGCAAGGGAATGATTTAGGAAGTTGCATGAGGCTTATAAGACGCTACAGAAGCAGGTAGGATGGATGGAGGAAGCGGTGCCACAGGTAAGACGGAAATGAGGATGGCTGAACGCAGGGGTAAAAATTTTAAAGACAGTTGTAGGAACCGCAAACGAAAGCGATATAAAGGAACTGACCAACACTGTGGAAGTGGTGAGGCAACTCACAGAGGAGAGTAAGGGAACGGAAGCTTGGCATGCAACTCAGATAGGGACATTGGAAGGGGAAGTCATGAATAACACATGGTTGCTTTGCGCATTAGCAGGGCAGGTAGTGGCATACGCTAAGGCGTCGGAAGACGTAATAAGTCAAAACCTGGGAACCCTACAGGGGCATCGAGAAGTGCTAGGTAGCAGGGTGGTGTTAACCAGACTTCTGCAAGGAGTACCTGATAGTGTCTGGGATGCACATAGAGTAATAACGAATCTGCAAGAAGCGCTGCATCACGCATTGCAAGGCCAGATAAGTACCGATTGGTTACCGCCAGACTAATAATCACGCGGGTTGCGGAAGGCGCCGAAGGAACTACCGTCAGGGTTATATTTAATAATGGACCCCAGCGAGAAGAATTTGCATATTTCTACCATATCACAACAGTAAGGGTAACGACTGACAGCGCACGAGTGTATATTTTGATCCAATTCCTTGTCATGGGGAAGAACGCGAGGTTTCAGTGTTACACGGTCCACCCATATCAAGTGAAGAGGGCAGCGTTGAGAAGGTATGTCGAAGTGTAAACTAATGAGGTATTTCTGATCTCGGCAACTAGAAACCGGGACGCTGAGATGGCAAGAGAGGAAATACGAAGCTGCCATAGTGGGAAGGTAACAGTATATCTAGCCAGGACGGTAAGTACCAATCCAGACACATGCAGGGTGCAGTTATTTTTAGCTAGGGGGAAAGGAATAGACTGTCCAAGGGACATCATGGAACCAAAATTGAGCTTGCAACGAGTCGGGATGCATTGGATCTTCTCCACCTACGAGAATTTGGTAGTAGTACCAAGCTGTTTTGAGTGGTAAGTAATTTTGAACCGAAACTTATAGAGTACCATAATATGACCAGCCTACCACCTACCAGAGTCAACGTCAGGAGAATGTTACACAGCCACAGCTGTACTGGCCAGAAGACACTTTAGAATTTTTGCCTAGGCAGAATATGACGTTGTTAAATCAAACTCTGGTGTCAGGTCTGTTGAGATCCGTAAACCAGTTCATTTTAGAGCAAGAGGGGCGCATATTAGCTGAACAGCTTATACAACATATTGCTCACTATACGGAAAGGCAACTGAAAATAACGATCATTTTGAGTGCCTCTGTACCAAGTGTCATCGCAGCCTTAACTTCCATATGTGTAGTTTTCTTTCTGATCATGCGGAGAGCTAATTCCAAGAAGGAACCAAGGGTAGTCGAAGTCCCAGTGGATTGGATACCAAGGGCATGCAACGAATAGGAAAGGGGTTGATAGAGCAGTTTTCGTCCAGTAAGGAATTTTTACATTTTGTTTCACGTCATGGTTTTAAGGGGTACTAGACCATATCTAAGTATTCTAATAGTAAGGAAATATGCTATAGGTGCCGCCCAAAACAGGTTGAGAGCTAGTCAAGGGTTGACCCAGGGACCGGCGATTTATTAAGAGGCGAATAATGTAGCGGCACCACCGTTTAGGAAAGGGAAAGTTAGTTTTGTGCAATATTCTGAGCAAAAGCTACAGCCAGGTGCGTGCTGGATTGTAGTGAGTTATGCATACCAACAGTTGAGAAGTAGAATAGAGGACACAGTGCCGTCAACTTGGCGAAAGAGTATATGCAGCCGGTTTTAATGTCACAAATCACAGGCCGAAGGTGGCCACTGGCCAACCTAGTGTGTTATGAGTACATGCCGTGAAGCAGCGCGTATGGCAAAACATGGGCGCATAGCCGCGTATTAAAAGGTGCGGGTTTGTAACGAGATGCATTCGAGCGTGGCAGCTCTCCTGGATGACGGGGAATGTCACACCACCAGATACATGCAGCAGCAGATGGGACGCCAGCATTCCAGTCTACGGCGGGTCACTGGTTCGACCCTCAGAGGCCGATGCCGAGTCCGTATCGAGCCAGCGTTGGGCCACTCCACAGCTTGCTACCACAGGCAGACGTCCCGGCTTCTAACACACGCCAGAGGCATTCTGAGGTGAGTGCCACAGATTCGGACTCCGCCCATATCGTCGGCGTTTGTTGTCGCTGCGATCTCTGGCATGTCAGGAAGAAGACGCAGCTGGCCGCCTACGGCTCACACCGAGCGACGCTGAGTCGGCAAGTACGCAGAGCACTGAGTCGAATGCTGGCACCCTAAGGCCGCCGAACTCGGCTGGCGTACAAGACTGACACACAGTGCATGCTTGGGTCGCTGAGGCACCTATTCTGCACCAAGACTTTTGCAGACAGTGAAGTGAGGTCCTCAGCATTGCGGGGCCCGGTGACGCAGACTGAGGGGAACACAGCACTGTAGTTGGAAACAATAAATCACTTGGAATGCTTGGATGAGTCTGAATATGGTGCCTTCTACCTCTTTCCACTTCATTTGGTCATCCTGATACATTTGGTGGCAGAAATTACCACTACATCAGATCTTTTCTACTAAATAAATGGTCCCAGTCATAAATTCTAAGGTATGCCAGACAACTTTTCTTGTTGTGGTTCATACTACCTAATCCCAACAATGGGGCAAAGAGCTTGCTGTAGAAGAGAATTGTCCTATAGTATCGAATATGAAGTTTGTTCATAGCTCTTAGGAAAATCAATCAGAATCCATGTTTACTAGACTTTTAGGCTTACAATGATTGTTCATATCATATTAAGAATGTTAGCCTTTCATCCTAAGGCACCCTGTGTAGCGAAATTTATGTTATCTCACCCTGCGTGATGGATGAACGCTGTCGGTTGACAATCGCCTCAGCTGCTGTGAATGGTTTCGTATGAGTGTGTACATACGGCTACTGTGACTGGTTGGTGCAGCGTTTGAGACTGGATCTGATAAAATGAAGCAAGATTATACTTATTACAAAGGATAATTTGCCTTGTACCGGCACCGTTTAACGTGTGCATCATTCTAGAAAAATCGTTGTACGTAATGGCGTCTGTATGCAATAAGAATGTGAGAACACTGTTTAGGTGTAGAAGGTGGCGTAGTGGCGCAGACCACAGATGAAGTGAGCATGTATAGTCAACCCCTCGACATTAAAAGGCAGTAACCGTCACTTTTTATTTAATGTCTATTGCGACAGTGTGAAAAAAATTGCGAATTTTGCTTAGAAAACCTTGTTCAATGTGCCCACATGTTCGATTAACTTCAAACTCCCTTGAGTGCTGTTATTTACTGTACATAGTGTAATGTGTGGATTTCATAGTCGGATGGCTGCTCGTAAGCCACACGTCACGCTGGTAAATGCCAAACGACGCCTCGCTTGGTGTAACAAGCGTAAACATTGAATAATTGAACAGTGGAAAAACATTGTGTGGAGTGACGAATCACGGTACAGAATGTGGCGATCCGACTGCAGGATGTGGGTATGACGATTGCCTGTTGTTTGTCATCTGCCAACGTGTGTAGTGCCTACAGTAAAATTCGGAGGCGGTGGTATTACGATGTGGTTGTGTATTTCATGGAGGGGCTTGCACCTTTGTAGTTTTGTGTGGCACTATCACAGCACAGGCCTACAGTGATGTTTTAGTCACCTTCTTGCTTCCCACTGTTGAAGAGCAATTCTGGGATGTCGATTTGCACCTTTCAACAAGATCGAGCACCTGTTCATAGTGCACGGTCTGTGGCGGAGAGGTTACACGCCAATAACATCTCTGTTATGGACTGGCTTGCACAAAGTCTTGACCTGAATCCTATAGAACACGTTTGGAGTGTTCTGGATCGCCGACTTAGTGCCAGGCCTTACCGACCGACATCGCTACCTCTTCTCAGTGCAGCACTCCGTGAAGTATGGGCTGCCAATTTCCCCAGAAACCTGATTGAAGGTATGCCTGCGGGAGTGGAAGCTGTCATCAAAGCTAATGGTGTGCCAACACCATACTAAATTCCAGCATTACCTTTGGAGAGCGCCACGAACTTGTAAGCCATTTTCAGGCAGATGTCCGGATACTTTTAATCACATAGTGTATTACGCAACATACAACTTGTGTGTTGAACGGGGATGTAAAACACAATCCATTTTTCCAATAGGCCCCACTGCGAAGATAAGTCAACAATTAATGGTGTAGAGATGAAGTTTCTGAAACAATCGCACTTTTAGGAAAGAAAGCCAGCCAACGACACACTGACACACTATAGCAGTCGCCCTAAAAATGGTCGCTTGCGTCGCTTGGACACGTTTATCGACGTTTTCAATTTTGGCGCTGCCTGGAGAGTTTCTAACGAGACGTAGGAAGCAAAACGAGGGATGCCAATCAATATAGACACTTAGTTTTCTTTTTGTAGCACCTCTGAAATAACTTGAAAAACCATTTTAAAGATAAATGACAATACAAGTGAAGCTAGTACCAAATCCTGGATTAGAAGACAAGGTTACTCTTGCCGAATGTAAGAACATTTCATTCAATGACTAGTCAGAAAAAAATTTAATATCTTCAGTTGCAATGATAAGTCAGTGACATTCTGTTGGGGAACATAGAGAAGCAGATTTACAATACTGGATGAGCCAAAGCATTAATCAACAGAATATCGGTCAGATGTAGAGGGAGGTAAATGTTGTTTCATATTGAGAAATGAAAATCCGTACCGTTGACGAAAGCTAAAATTGAGATATATATTTTCTGCGAAACAACGAGCCACTATCAGAATCAGTAATATCAAACATCATTTGCGAGTAAGATAAACGAAGTCTTTCACCGCCGTGCCTACCAGCAGCATGCCTTCAACACGTTGGGTAAGATTACATAAATTTTGGTACACGGGTTAACCCTGGAAGAATGACCAATATTGAGGATTATGACAGGAACTATTATTCGAAACATAAAAATGTAATAAAAACGGTCACATAATCTCAGTTGTGGAAACTGCAGTTCATGTGCAAGAGAAATTGCATTCCAAACACACGTGGAAGTGGGACACATGCGAAACATGGGGACATCGTTTGAATACAAACATGGGTGGTAAGAATGGTCATTAGGTAGTCAGACCACGGAAAGTATGTAACGGAATCATGAAAAATTACAACTGGCAAACACTCGAAGTGAGACGCCACTAACCTCTTAAGATAGCATTTGCAAAACTTACCGTGTCTGGGAGTAGAAACTGCAAATATTCATTTACCTCTCTCACTCCTAAGCAGATAAAAGTTAAAGAAAATTGGAAGCATACATGCAGTCATTCTTCCCACATTCGCTTCGTGAATTAAACTGGTAGAAACCTCAATTCAGAGTGTTTCTAACGCATATATTTTTTTACTCTGTAACAATGAAACTTGATACACACGTGTTCCAATCTCTTAAGTTTAGATTGCAGATATTCACTATGTCCTCCAGCAGCGATACGAACAATATCACATCGATACTGGAATTCATCCCGTAGTACGGTTGGCATATCCATCGTCGCAGATTTTATGACAGTGCGGAAATGGTTCTTCAACTCATCTAGATTCTGTGGTGAGGCTGGAGCATAAACGTTATCCTTAATAAAACCCCACAGGAAGAAGTCACAGGGCGTAAAATCCCGTGACCTTGGCGCCCAGTTGAGAAGTGCCAAGTCGCCGGCTGTTTGGCGGCCAATCCCTCCAGTGAGGCGATGCCCCGTCCAGATGAAAAATGAAGTAGTTCTCGTTCAGCCTCGGAAACAATCAGTTTTGTAACCTACCAAGATACTGCTGATCGTTAATGGCGTTTACATCAAAGAAGAATGAACGGTAAGATGATGAGTAGGATACTGCACTGGATGAATCTCGTGCATGTATGAATGTGGGATCTCTAGACATCTACACCTACACCATACTCCACAAGCCACCTAATGGTGTGTGGTGGAGGGTACTTTCGGTACCATTATCTGATCTCTCCAATCGTGTTCCACCCGCGAAGAGTACGAGAGAAGAACGATTGTCGGTAAGTGTCTGTATTGGCTCTAATTTCTCGAACTCTCTCATTGTGGTCAATAAGCGAGATGTGTGTGGCAGGAAGTATATGTTGTCTGACCTCCTCAAAAGTGCTGTCCCGAAATTTCAATAGTAAATCTCACCGTGATGCACAACGCCTCTCTTGTAACGTTTACCAGTAGAGTTTGTTTAGCATCTCCGTAACGGTCCCTCGACAGCTAAACGATCCCGTGACGAAACGCGCCGCTCTTCGTTGGATCTTCTCCATCTCCTCTATCAATCCTACCTGGTAGGGATCCCGGACAGACGAACAGTACTCAAGAATCGGGCCAACACTTCTTTCGTGGATGAGTTACATTTCGTTAAGATTCTTCTGATGGATCTGAGTCGTGTCTGCTTTTCCAAATATCTGTTTTACATGGTCATGCCACTTAATGTCGCTCTGGATAGGTACGACTAGATATTTTACGGCAGACGCTGTCTCCAGCTGTTTGTCATCAATAGTGTAGCTGTACAGTAGTGCATTACTTTTCCTATGTATGCGCAATATGTTACACTTACTTACGTTCAGGGTAAACTGCCTGAGTCTGCACCATTCATCAATTCTTCTGCACCATTCATCAATTCTCTGCAGGTTGTTCTGCAAATTCTTACTATCTTCTGTCGTTGCTACTTTGGTATAGACAACTGCATCATCTGCGAATAGCCTTAAAGAGCATCCAACGCTGTCTACTAGATCATTTATATATATTATAAACAGCAATAGTGTGCGGAATGAGATTTTCACTCTGCAGCGGAGTGTGCGCTGATATGAAACTTCCTGGCAGATTAAAACTGTGTGCTCGACCGAGACTCGAACTCGGGACCTTTGCCTTTCGCGGGCAAGTGCTCTACCATCTGAGCTACCGAGGCACGACTCACGCCCGGTCTTCACAGCTTTACTTCAGCCAGTATCTCGTCTCCTACCTTTCAAACTTTACAGAAGGTTCGCAGGAGAGCTTCTGTAAAGTTTGGAAGGTAGGAGACGAGATACTGGCAGAAGTAAAGCTGTGAGGACCGGGCGTGAGTCGTGATTCGGTAGCTCAGATGGTAGAGCACTTGCCCGCGAATGGCAAAGGTCCCGAGTTCGAGTCTCGATCGGGCACGCAGTTTTAATCTGCCAGGAAGTTTCAGCAATAGTGTGATAGGTATTCCGGATATTACCTTTACACCTGTCCATTTAGTTCTGTTAAGAACGACTTGTTTAATTCTGTCTGCAAGAAAGTCTTGAATCCAGCCGCGTGTCTGCTCCGATAGTTCACAAGCTCGTATTTTTTCCATTAAACGGTAATGCGGGACGGTGTCAAATGCCTTACTGAAATCGAGGAACACGGCATCAACCAGAGCACCGTTGTCCACTGCGCTGTGGATCTCATGGAGGAACAGACCGAGCTGAGTTTCGCAGTATCTCTGTTTGCGGAATCCATGTTGATTTTTCTAGAGGAGATGTTCATTTTACAAGAACGTCATAATTCTTGAGTATAAAACATGTTCCATAATTCCACAACAGATTGACGTCAACGATGTAGACATATATTTGTGTGGATCTGTCTTACGGCCTTTCTTAAAAACGGGAATGAAGTCCGTTTTTTTTCCAGTCGCTATGTTTCTTTCGTTGCTCAAGCGATCTACGATAAATTGCAGCTAGATGGGAAGCAAGTTCTTTTGCATAATCTTTATAGTATCTTACAGGTATCTCATCTGCTCCTGAATCCTTTCCGCTACCAAGCGATTGTAGCTGCTCTTCAATTCCGCTATCGGTTATCTCAGTATCTGCCATTTCGAATCGTACGACGATTGCAAGGAGGGACTGTGTTACGATCTTCCGCAGAGAAACAACTTCGGAAGACCGAATTCAGTACTTCGGCCTTCTCCCTGTTATCTTCCGTTTCAGTGCCGGTGTGGTCGCTGAGAGAATGAATAGATGATTTTGACCCACTTATTGATTTTATATACAACCAAAATCTCTTGGGGTTGTTACTCAAGTCGGTTGACAACGTCTTACTTTCCAAATCATTGAACGCTTCTCCCATTGCTCTCCTTACGTTCATTTTCGATTTGTTCAGCCTTTGTTTGTCAGCAAGATTTTTGCTTCACTTGAATCTGAGATTAAGTGCTCTTTGTTTACGTAGCCCTTTTCTAACACGGCTTTTAAACCATGGCGGATCTTTCCCATTCCTTAAAACATTACTCGGAACATACTTGTATAGGAAATATTGAACGCTGTCTTTGAATTATTTCCTTTTGTTCTCCACATCTTCGTCCACATCAACGAATATTTGATGCTGACTGCTGAGATATTCTGAAATTAGTATCCTGTCACCTTTACTGGGCTAGTATATCTTCCTACCTTTCTTAACATTCGTTGTAGGACCCGTTGTCATAGATGCTGTCACAGCCTCCAGTGTTTACTTTTCCATTAAGGTGCAAAGTCACTTCATCACTGAATACTATGCACCATACTAAAGTGTTATCATGGTCCATAGCATTCTGAAGCTCACCAGAAAATACCACACATTTGCTTTTCTCGTCATGACGTAGAGCCTGTAACAGCTGTAACTTGTACGGCATCATTTTCAAACGGCTTCTTGACACACCCAAAATAGTTGTTGCTGGCAGTTTCAACACCTGACTGGGACAAGTTGATTTTGTAGACTACTTTGGAAAACTGTTTGAATTGGTGCGACAGTTTCGTCGGAAGCACGAGGGCGGCCAGGAAGAATTCTTTTACACACACATTCTGTCTTTAGAAACTATCGATACCGACTCCGAATGTTTCATCTGTTCGCAGGATCAGCTGGGTACCTCCACATGAAACGTTTTTACATTGCAATCATGGAATTACGCTTCGCAAACACGAGAAAATAAAATGATATCTGCTGTAGAATAGAAATTTTGCAACATGTGGCAGTAACCAAGCAAACAGAAGACAACTCTCACCTAGCGTCAATGAATGTAAACTGGACTATGTATTGGTTCCTCCAATAACACAGCCATGTCACAGCGATAGCTGGTTTTGGCAAGATAATACTGTTCAACACGTGTATCCGTATCGGAACATACCGTATAATTTGCGATAAGATGTATTCTCTGGCATGCGGTGCACGGTGTTTCGCTGGATGTAGATGTAGATATACAGGGTGTTACAAAAAAGGTACGGCCAAACTTTCAGGAAACATTCCTCACACACAAAGAAAGAAAATATGTTATGTGGACATGTGTCCGGAAACGCTTACTTTCCATGTTAGAGCTCATTTTATTACTTCTCTTCATATCACATTGATCATGGAATGGAAACACACAGCATCAGAACGTACCAGCGTGACTTCAAGCACTTTGTTACAGGAAATGTTCAAAATGTCCTCCGTTAGCGATGATACATGCATCCACCCTCCGTCGCATAGAATCGCTGGCCGTCCACAATACGAGCACGAAGAGTCTCTGCATTTGGTACCGGGGTTGCGTAGACGAGAGCTTTCATATGCCCCCATAATGAAAGTCAAGAGGGTTGAGGTCAGGAGAGCGTGGAGGCCATGGAATTGGTCCGCCTCTACCAATCCATCGGTACCACCGAATCTGTTGTTGAGAAGCGTACGAACACTTCGACTGAAATGTGCAGGAGCTCCATGGTGCATGAACCACATATTGTGTCGTACTTGTAAAGGCACGTGTTCTAGCAGCACAGGTAGAGTATCCCGTATGAAATCATGATAAAGTGCTCCATTGAGCGTACGTGGAAGAACATGGAGCCCAATCAAGACATTACCAACGATGCTAGTACTGTAGAGCAATGAGTCGCATGTCAACACAAGCACCGAAGTCAACATTACCTTCCTTCAATTGGGCCAACTGGCGGTGAATCGAGGAAGTACAGTACATACTGACGAAACTAAAATGAGCTCTAACATGGAAATTAAGCGTTTCCGGACACATGTCCACATAACATCTTTTCTTTATTTGTGTGTGAGGAATGTTCCCTGAAAGTTTGGCCGTACCTTTTTGTAACAACCTGTAGATCTCCCGCATGTTGAATGTAGGTGTGCAACACTGAATGTGTTGTTAGGGGGAGAAAAGCCTCATTCGTTCATTTCAGATATTTAGCAGCAGAAAATAAATTGTAATTAAATACTGGAGAAGCGAGAAGTAAGTAGAGGCTACACTCTATTTCCGAATAAAATGTTTCGCCGTGTCGTTTGTGGCAAATAGAAACGCTGCGTTCATCCGTGTGTGTCGAAACTAGATCTCTTATTCAACCCTGTATCCAGAACATGCCGCACTGCAGTATCGATCGACAGTCGCTGATGGCGACTAATTGCGCGGCAAGTCGACGCTATGTTTCTGCTCCTGGCACCGGTATCCGAATCACTCGGATTTATTGCCTGCCGCAACTCCCACAGTTGGCGGAGTCTCGGTGTGGGAATTTATTCTGCCCCGCGCTCCAATTAATCAAGTTGTTCCGCCTGCGGTCGACGACCCAGTGGCGAACGCTCCGTAAGCGTCCGCCAAGAACAAGTCGGGTGGCAGGGCGAATCGCAGAGAGGCAGCCCGGTGCCGACACAGCTCATAATTCCATTGCCAGGAAATTGATCACCCCAGACACCAGACACAACAAACTGCTGGCAATTCATCACGTGATGTGCCTGAGCAGTGACAGTCAGTAGTCACCTCTTCCTTCGTGATGTTTACCTATTTATACGATGAAGAAAGCAGTGCTTGGAAAGTTTTTCAGTGATTTAGAGAATTTTATTTAGTTGTATTTCTCATAACTGTTGTTTGAATTGTCTTTTCCTCTCTGGCTAAAAGTGATAACTTCTTTAGTATTTCTAATCAAGAAATGTGAGAAGGGGAAGGAAAGGGAGCGCCACATTTCCTTATTACTCTTTTTCATATCTTCGTTTCTTATACAAGCTCCTTGTACAAGCCATGAACACATGAGAGATGCCAACCGACCGCCGCATCTGCCTTGCGGCGTTATGATGACTCTATACTACGGGGTGTCGGGGGGGGGGGGGGGGGGGGGGCAGGGAGAGGCTATGGTCAACGCATCGCTCTCCCAGAAGGTTTTCTTACTTTTCAGACCTTCGGGTCGCTACTTTACGTTATAATAGCGACCTAGCTGGCATCACGAGAAGCTATCAGAACCAAAAAACTATATGTAATTAGATTCAAATCAGCATAAGAATAAGCACAGAACACAAAAACAAAAGTAGTCAGATACCTTTAAGAATGAACCAGTGGTCAATAATTATTCAATAAACAAAGAAGGAAAATGATCTGCAGCAGCCGACCGCTGTGGCCTAGCGGTTCTAGGCGCTTCAGTCAGGAACCGCGCTGCTGCTACAGTCGCAAGTTCGAATCCTGCCTCGTGCATGGATGTGTATGATGTCCTTAGGTTAGTTAGGTTTAAGTAATTCTAAGCCTAGGGGACATGACTCCAGATGTAAAGTTCAATAGTGCTTAGAGCCACTTGATCTGCAGCATTGGGAATCGGACTCGGGTCCTCCGAATAGCAGCCTTCTATGTTGCTCACCTATTTTCTTATCCATTCATTTTTCAAAACTTTATTTAACGTTTAACAATTTGACATAATTAAATCATACATCACAACGTATCAGAAGACAAAACTCATGCATAAAATGCGTGTTTGCCCATCAGCTTCTTTTATATTTAAAACCCAAATATCTACCGTTTTCAGTCGCAGACCATCTTCACAGATTACTGTTAATACAGATTAAGCCACAACAATGCATCCATCATTACTTAAATAACGGCCACGTTTCATATGTAGAGCATGTAATCGATTCCTTTATACCACACAGGACTCTTAAAGGCAAACTTACTACACACGTCAAAAGGTTTGCATCATTTCGGTTCCGAGACTTATGGAACCAGTACAGAAAAGTGGAATATAGTTCAACATAAACACCATTTCCACCCTTTTTATTGCTCATGAAAACACACATTACATTCTGTACCACCATACAGCGACGCGTTCGGAGGTGGTGGTCGAGATTTCTGTACACCGATACCTCTAATACCCAGTAATACGTCCTCTTCCGATGATGCATGCATTTATTCGTCGTGGCATACTATCCACAAGTTCATCAAGGCACTGTTGGTCCACATTGTCCCAATCCTCAACGGCGATTCGACGTAGATCCCTCACGGTGGTTGGTGGGTCACGTCGTCCATAAATAGCGCTTTTCAATCTATTACAGGCATGTTCGATGGGCTTTATGTCTGGAGAACATGCTGGCCACTCTATTAGAGTGATGTCGTTATCCTGAAGGAAGGCATTCGCAAGATGTGCAAGATGGTGGCGCGAACTGTCGTCAATGATGACGAATGCCTCACCAATATGCTGCCGATATGGTTGCACTATGGGTCGGTGGATGGCACTCATGTATCGCACAGGCATTACGGCGCCTTCCATGACCACGAGCGGCGTGTGTCGGCCCCAGATAATGCCACCCCAAAACAGCAGGGAGAGTCCACCTTGCTGCACTCGCTGGACAGCGTGTCTAAGGCGTTCAGCCTGACCGGGTTGCCTCCAAACATGTCTCCGACGGTTGTCTGGTTGAATTCATATGCGACACTCATCGGCGAAGAGAACGTGATGGCAATCCTGAACGGTCCATTCGGCATGTTGTTGAGCCAATCTATACCGCGCTGTATGGTGTCTTGGTTGCAAAGATGGACCTCGCTATGGACCTCGTGAATAAAATTGCGCAACATGCAGCCTATTGCGCACAGTTTGAGTCGTAACACGACATTCTGTGGCTGTATGACAAGCATTATTGAACATGGTGGCCTTGCTGTCAGGGTTCTTCCTAGGTATAATCCGAAGGTAGCGATCATCCACTGCAGTAGTAGCCCTTGTGCAGCCTGAGCGAGGCATGTCATCGACAGTTCCTGTCTGTCTGTATCTCCTCCGTGTCCGAACAACATTGCTTTGGTTCACTCCGAGTCATCTGGACACTTCCCTTGTTGAGAACCCTTCCTGGCACAAAGTAACAAACCGGACGCGATCGAACCGCGGTATTGACTGTCTAGGCATGGTTGAGCTACAGACAATACGAGCCTTATATGTCCTTCCTGGTGGAATGACTGGAAGTAAAAAATAGCTCTGAGCACTATGGGACTTAACATCTGAGGTCATCAGTCCCCTAGAACTTAGAACTACTTAAACCCAACCAACGTCAGGACACCACACACATCCGTGCCCGAGCCTGCGACCGTAGCGGTCACGTGGTTCCAGACTGTAGCGCCTAGAACCGCTCAGCCCATAGGAAGTGATCGGTTGTCGGATCGCATCAGTCTAATAGGCGCTGCTCATGCATGGTTGTTTACATCTTTGGGCGTGTTTAGTGACACCTCTGAACAGTCTTGTCTGTGGTGCAATGTCCACAGTCAACGTCTGTCTTCAGGAGTTCTGGGAACCGGTGTGATGCAAAACATTTTTGATCCGTGTAGTAACATGCGGAAACAGAGCATCTGATGGTCAAACTTGCATTTCACACATTTCTTGACAGCTTTTGATAGTCACCTTCCAAATACGTTTAAGACCAAATGAGGCCTGCTACCAAGGAAGACAGGATTAGGTTACGATTTTGGATGGGGCCGTAATCAATTGCTGTTTGTTAGTTTATTTTTCAATCACTTACACTTTATTTGGAAACAACAGCATATAAAAGGTGAATATATTAAGAAGTGTTCCACTCCTGAAGGCCTTAATGACAACAAATTCAAAACTGTTTATTGGCTGAAGGCCCGAATACTAATAATTTCAAAACTGTTTCACGGCTGAAGGCCTGAATAGCAACCTTTTAAGAACCAGTTAAATTCTTCAACTTGCAATTGCAGTTATTAAAATGTTTTTTTTTAAAAAAAAGAACAATCACCAAATCTGACCAAACCAAGAAGAGGGAAGGGGATGGGGGTGGGGGCACGACTTTGCTCTAAGAATCGACCTGGGAAAGACACTCAAAACTTCGCATGTGATGAGCCAGACAGCCAAGAGTTTGATTCATTTCACAAGATTGTAACTGAGACTAGTTGAAGTTTAAACGCATGGCCAATAATCATTTGCCAAATCCACCTGACGTCCAATGACCAATGCAACGATGAAATAACACACCCCAACTGGTACCGGCGGCCAGCACTACGTCTTCAGACTCCGGTATTTAGAGCATCCGGAATGGCTCTGAGCACTATGGGACTTAACTTCTGAGGTCACCAGTCCCCTAGAACTTAGAACTACTTAAACATAACTAACCTAAGGACATCACACAAATCCATGCCCGCGGCAGGATTTGAACCTGCGACCGTGGTGGTCGCGCGGTTCTAGACTGTAGGGCCTAGAACCGCTCGGCCAATCCGGCCAGACGAAGCAGAAAGGGACCACTACTTACTCCCACAGTAGGAAAAGAAAAAAAAAAAACACACCACCCGGCCCACAAATCAAAGAACAGTTCTTTTGAGGAAGAATACATGTGTCTCATACTGAGGTGGACTGAGTGTATTAGGGTGGTTCTCATTTTTTCGAATTTCCTGTTTCCTGACGCAAATTCCGAAGATTATTTGATTCCCTGTTTTTTTTCTTCAAAATTATTTTGTAGATGCTGTGGACAATGCCATAGTGGACGGGAAGGATTCGTCACGTCACTATGTGTTATTTATTACTGCTACCATACTCCAAACTGAAACATTAACTCTGCAGCGGATTCTCCGCTGATAGAGACTATTTGGGAGTTTAAACTGTGCGCCGGACCGAGAAACGAAATCGGGACCTATACATTTCACAGGCAGTTGCTCCATCGACAGAGATACCCAGGCGCATCTCACAGCCGGTACCCACTGTTCTACTTCCACCAGTCCCTAATCTACCTTCCAAACTTCACAGAAGCTCTTCTGCGGAACTTTTAGAACTTGCACCCCTGGAAGAAAGGATATTGTGGAGACATGGGTTAGCCACAGGCTGGGGGATGTTTCCAGAATGAAATTTTGATCCTGCAACGATGTGACGAGTTCACTCAGTCAAAAGATTGGATACGTTGAACAATTTAAGCATTGATTTAGATTTGTTAAATAAGATTTCTTTTCTTGGGTTCTAAACATTTCCCACCTGAGTGCCAAAAAGGCTACGAATATACTAAGGTGGCATGCATGGTACGGAGGAAAGTGAAGTTAATGTAAGATTCCAGTGGACTATTAACAGCCGACAGCAGCCAAGCACAGTCATAAACAGTAACAAACAACACTTAGAGACATGACGCAGCTTCTCAGCAATTGCGTCATGGGTTGAACAAATCAGATCTTAAAACTCTTCTAAAATCAACAGGAAAACAAACTAGGGAATCTGCGTGAAGAACCAGGACATTCGAAAAAATAAGGACTACCCTGGAGTACATATCCATTGCCACTCCCAAAATAATGCTTACTTTGTCATGTAGAATGCTGGCCATTAAATCTGCAATACCTTGATAGAACTGAGGATTACCATGTCCTAACTGTGCGACTACCAGTTTAGTAGGAAGGAAACATTATAAAGTTTGTCAGTGTGTTAGAGATCTGAACTATATGAGAATGCATCTGTGATGCTACTACGTCTCGTGGTACATCAGGAGAGCACAGACCACATGAGATCGTGCGTTATCCTGTTGAAAGGTAACGTCATAGAGATATGATGGGGCAGAATGTCCGGCACTGATGTAACGCCTGCTGTTCAAATTAAAAGCTGTGCGAACCAGAGGTGATCATGTTGGATATCAACCGCCCTTGAATATTATCATACGAGGTGGTGGATCCGTATGACGATGCCGAATGGAAGCGGTCAACATTTCCTCTACTTGTGGCCTCCACACATGAATATGCCCGATCTTGGTGAAGTATGTGGAACCGGGACTCGACTGAATAGACGACGCGCTGCACTGCTGCGACCAATGTTGTAGTTGGACAAGTAACCGTCGGCGCACCTCTACTTGCTGTTATTACAAGCGGGGCCACGAGAATGATCGTAGCGCTGAAAGTCCTGGGTGCTGCAGACGTTGTCGCACAGTCTGTCTTTCTGCAAACAAACCCATTTTCAAGATTCGTTGGATGCCTGTAAGCTGCTGCAAGGCCGATCAGCTATGAGGGGTGTTAGAATGAAAAGCGATCACGGGCTACAACGGGACCATTGAATGGTTCCACTCAAATCACCACACGCATTAAGACATTTATCCCACTGGCACAAGAGGCGATCAATTCATGTTTCGTAGAATGCATACACTCTAGCGAAACGTTGTCTGACTGAAAACGACGTCTATGTATTTCTTCCTTCAGGTCGTCAACTTTCAAGCTGCATGGAGGATGTTGCCGTGTTTGCCAACTAAATGACTAAAGCATAGCTTTCGTCCAATTTGCAGCGTGCGGGTGTGCGTTATGGTGCAGCAGAATTATTCTATCCTATGGCATTGCGGCAGCCCAAGGCCAAATAACGAAGTCAACACTGTAAATATTCCACGTTGCTCCAGCCAAATTAATCTACAGCCGTTCATACAAGTTCCGGTAAGGTCATTATGACTTCCATTTTTGACTGCAGCGACCCTTTGCTAATCGGGTTCCTCGATTAGGTAAAACACAACAGTGCACAGCACTATGAAGGTATCTTGCAAGAAATGCTGCGCACCATAAAGCCAGCTTTTGACACTGTACCACACAAGCGGCTTGTAGTGAAATTGCGTGCTTATGGAATTTCGTCTCAGTTATGTGACTGGATTTCTGACTTCCTGTGAGAGAGATCATAGTACGTAGTAACTGGCGGAAAGTCATCGAGTAAAACAGAAGTGATTTCTGGCGTTCCCCACGGTAGTGTTACAGGCCCTTTGCTGTTCCTTATCTACATAAACGATTTGGGAGACAATCTGAGCAGCCGTCTTAGGTTGTTTGCTGATGACGCTGTTGTTTATAGATTAATAAAATCATCAGAACATCAAAACAAATTTGCAAAACGATTTAGAAAAGACATCTGAATGATGCGAAAAGTGGCAGTTGGCCCTAGATAACGATAAGTGTGAGGTCATCAACATGAGTGCTAAAAGGAACTCGTTAAACTTCGGTTACACTATAAATTAGTCTAATCTAAAAGCCGTAGATTCAACTAAATACCTAGGTATTACAATTGAGAACAACTTAAATTGGAAGGAACAAGTAGAAAATGTTGTGGGGAAGGCTAACCAAAGACTGTGTCTTATTGGCAGGACACTTAGAGGATGTAAGAGATCAACGAGGAGACTGCCTGCACTACGCTTGTCCGTCCCCTTTTAGAATGTTTGAGCGCGATGTGAGATCCTTACCAGATAGGACTGTCGGAGTGCATCGAGAAAGTTCAAAGAAGGGCAGCACGTTTTGTATTATCGCGAAGTATGGGAGAGAGTGTCACAGAAATGACACAGGATTTAGGCTGGACATCATTAAAAGAAATTCGTTCTTCGTTGTGGCGTAATCTTTTCACGAAACTGCAATTACCAACTCTTTCCTCCGAATTCGAAAATATTTTGTTGACACCGACCTATATAAGGAGCAACGACCACCACACTAAAATAAGGGAAATCAGAGCTCGTACGGAAAGATATAGGTGTTCATGCTTTCTGCGGGCTATACGAGATTGGAATAAAAGTGAATTGTAAAGGTGTTTCGATGAACCCTCTACCTGACACATAAATGTGATTTGCACAGTGTCCATGTATATGTAGATGTAGAGCGCCCAGGAATGCTCTTGGACAGAGTCATCCTGTTACACGATAACACCCTTCCCCACTGCCAATCAGACGAAGGCTAAACTTCAGTGCCTTAATGGTAAATTCTGGTATCCTGGCCCGACGAGCTTAAAAGCCTGCTAGAACTCGTGGACCTAGACGACAGCTGTTAGGCGGCACTCATAAAAATTTGGACAAGTACTGTCGCTCCCTCAGCCCTATGCGCGAGCTACGCCTCATGCGCCAGCCTATTGGTGCATCCAGCCACACTATAAAGCCAGCAGCGCAGGGGCCCTCACCGAGTGCGCTCCAGTATCGTTCGTTGTACAAATGTTCAAATGTGTGTGAATTCTAAGGGACCAAACTGCTTAGGTGATCGGTCCCTAGACTTACACACTACTTAAATTAACTTAAACTTATACTAAGAAAAACACACGCACGCATGCTCGAGGTAGGACTCGAACCTCCGGCAGGAAGGGCCGTGCAGTCCGTGACAAGCGTTCGTTGTACTTATTGTGGTTTGGTTCCTGATACTGCTACGTGTGAGCTCTCGATTTCTGTTCACTTTCCGGACTTATTCTGCTGTATTGTCGTCTTTGACCATCCATCGCTCGGTTGTCTCGCCATGGTTTCCGGCGACTCACCGTCGACGCCGTCATCCGGTCGGTTAGTGTCTCCCTTTCATGTCCGGTTACAGTTACTATAGAGACGCTGCAACATCTTCCGCACAGCCCGGTTCTTTCACCATGTGATTTTCACATCTCTCGCCCCGTGATTGAAGACATACGTGAACGTCGGTTTCGGTCGAGTGAGAAAACGCAAGAGTGGGTGCTGTTGTGGAATCGTCAGTGGCCGACTGGGTTCTTCGAAACAGCAATTGGTCGTCTCATCTCACAGTGGGATAAATATCTTAACAGGTGTAATGTTTACTTTAGAATGGAACCATTCCATGGCCCTGCTGTCTTGTATGATCGGTTTTCATATGAATGCCCGTTATATGCCTATCTTCTCTAGCGTAAGTCATGTGGGTCTTTAGGATCCTGGATGACGTTAAGTATGGCCCTCGTTAACCCTTCTATTCTATATTCGCATGGCAGTCATTGGACAACCAACGTCGCAGCAATAACGCGGACCGAAAACCGCTTTCTAGATGGGCAACAATCACTTTACTGTTGAAATTGGACACGTATTAGTAAACTTTTCTCCATATTACACAAGTAATAGCACGATCTTCTCACAATCAACCAATATTCATATGTGTAGTTTTTCCATGGACTGAACGTTTGTTATCACTGGAAGTGACGTATTTTGATTTCTCATTATTATTTGTTTCTCTTAGTGATCGCCCTCCCGATTATGTTGATGCTATTTGCCATTTCATTCTGAGTTAACTTTCCTCGTTCCAATAAAACTGCAAAATTTGTGATGCACAATGCAGTTTCGATATATCTGGAAGTACTCTCCCCCAACCTGCTCTTTTGTTACCAAATAAAAAATGTCTTCCAGACATTTGTAAGTGCTCACTTAAATCTACTTTAGTCGTCAGCCATTCCTGGGCATTTTAATTCAAATGCCCTTTCATGTATCAGACCATTTCGCTGTTATGTATTCCCCCTTATACTTCACGTTATCAGATATCTTTGTCTCTCTGAAACATAGTCTATTACTGATCACATATTAGACACACTTATTCGACTTTTTTGTTGAAATGGAGTCTTTTCCTACAATATTCCAAACCAATTAGTTACAAAAATCTCCACATCTAAACATCTTACAGTTAAAAATACATAGCATGTCGACTCGAACACAGCGCTCATGTGTCCAAGAAACAAATGTTTGCATCGGCTGTATATGTGTCGTCCAAGCAAACGTTTCTTGGACATAGTGGTACTGAGTGTTATGTTCATGATTACATGCCATGTATTTTCAACTTGAAGAGGTTGAGATGAGGAGATTTTTGCCTCAGAGATGAGCAATTGGTTTGGGGACAAAATAAACACATACCTGTAATAAGATACAATATTCATGCATGTATGATTTTATGAACTTAATCATAGTGCTTTCTAATACTTCAGTTAACGGTTCCACCTCATACTTAAGCGATGTATGTTTCAGGCAGAATTGCTAAGATTAATAAGACAAGATTTTCACTTGCCAGGTTAGTTATGTAAATAGTTGGACAACTCCTATCCAACACAGCGATAATTTTCAATGATGCTGCTTCTTCGCCGGTAGTGCTTAATGAGGTTTAATTTAACATGATAAATTCACAGTATGATTTCTATGACAAAGGTATTGTGGTTACATGTTTCTTATTCAGGTTATTATAGTTAACAGGAGACTTTCTTCATAATTGTTAAATTTCGTAATGATGGCTGAGCTTCACCGAAACTACTCATGTCAACATTCTGTAATTTACTGCGAATATGGCATGACAACTGCACTGAATTCAAATAAACATGAAAAAATTCCAAACCCGTATCAAAATCACTACAATAGGTCCTCAGAGTAACCCAGATATACGACGAGAAGCAAGCAGGGGACTTCAGCTTATATATGTAGATACACAACATAGTCTATTACTGATCACTTATTAGACACACTTATTCGACTTTTTTTGTTCAAATGGAGTCTTTTTCTATTTGCTTACTAAAACACGACTACAGCTTACAGTTTTTTGTCTGCACGCAGTATTGCTCATCTTTTGTGCATTTGACACATGATGAATGCAATGCATTTTCTAGAAATAATCAAAAGCCAGAATCGCTCAAACAGTATTTAAGTGATCTTGGCTTTTCAGTTATTTCGCCCCACTACGCACTGTGTGTTCACTGCAAAATGTATTTCCTAATGGAGAGTATGTATTATATGTGACTTAATATCAGTTTAACAGTTTTAAGGTTTTTTTTTTTTTGCTTTACTTCTACTGTGAAACCTTGATTCTTACCCAGTTTCATGATTCTAGCACAACGGAAAAAACCTTATAGGTTTTCATGAGTGAGTTTTCGAGTATCCAAATATTTGACATAAATGACCGTATCTATGATTTCACTGACTAAGAAGCTTGAAGTTTTTGCATTGCTAAGGGGCCACAATCCTTAACATATCACACAAATCTGAACTTGATACGTACACCTGCTCCTGAGAAAAAGGGTTCCTAACAGACTGGCAGATAGTCAGACGGTCAACAAATTGATCACAGAGCTTCCGTTTTTATAGATTCAGACACGGAACTCTAAAAAAATTATAAATGTGTAAACTAGTGTCTCGGTCTGATTTGTACAGGTTTCATTAGAACTGCAAAGGATAATTTACACACAGAATTTTGAGGAAAAAAATAATAAATGTTTTAACATGATTCTTAAGTCGTCTATCAGTCTCGCTCTACAAGAAGTACCTCCATGCAAAGCCTGAAAACGTAGTTCCAATGAAAGAGACAAATGTCTCTACAGAAATTATTTCTGGATCGTAAACGATATGGTTCTTGGAGGCAACAACATAGTTTACAAAAATGCCAAAAAATAGCGGTCACTTGAATCGAAAACTCCAGGGATAGTAGGACATTTAAAACTTCTGGTGAGTATTATTAATCGGAATGATGTATTTAGATCAAACGAAATTCTGAATAAAATTAAATATATACAAGTTTTTCATAATAGCAGAACGCATCTGTAATTCACGGACGGAGTGGAAATGAAAGGGTTTAATGCTGAGAAAAATCAGTTATGGTTTACTGGATATATGCATAAAAATGATGTGTTTTTAGAGATCTACACTGTCTTCCAGATTTGGTTACACAAAAACCATTTCAGCCGGGATTTTTCGACAGCTTTTCCTCGATCGTTCGGGGATAACATACATCGACATATTTTTCCTCTACCATATGTTTTTCTATCATTCGGATGAATAACGGCCTTACTCCTCCTCCATCGGGAGCTCGATACGATAACTTGATCCGATAAAGCTGTATTGGTAGTGTTGCGCAGGTAATATTTTGTCAGAGGAAACGTAAGCAAATTTATTCACAGCGAAATAACTTTTCCTCGGTGGGGATCCCATTTCACATACTAGTGACAAAAAATGATTTACGTGAAAGCTTCTTCGGCTCCGGGTATCGCTGTGACACACGCAAGTAAAAGTCATTTGCCTTCAGTTGCCTGTAAGACACATGATAAAGCAATATAGCGGCTTACTCTCAGATATGTGATATCTATCACACGAAATTATAAGCTTACTATTATTTTATTCATTAAGATGAGATCGATTACAAAGGGTTACAACCAAAAGTTTCAAAAAATTGTTTACGTTCTTGTTTTTGAACCATATGCTAAATATTTCTCATCGGTGATTGTGAAACTTACACCAGGTTTTCTTCATCAAGTCAGGTTTTTATGCTAAATCGATCCTGTGAACGGAAGTGCTGAATTTGTTAATATTTATTTTTGTTAATATTTATCCTCCAAATATGAGACTTATTTCGCCCTGTCTGCTTGCTGAAGTCATTTCCTTTCCCTGCAAATTAGATAAAAAAGTTTATATATATATATATATATATATATATATATATATATATATATATATATATATATAGGGTTTCCCAGCTATCTTGGAAAACGACTTTCACCGGTATCAATGTACGGCTGGGCCCATGAATGTACATATTTGGAAACATTCTAAAACGAAAGCAAAAGTGTTTTTTAAATGGACGTCCTATATTTTTTCTTCAGCAATCCATAGCATGACAAAGCACATAACAATGGCGTTGACTGCATCGCAATATTCCCATTACATCCCGAGATATTAAGACTCGAAGTTGACGCTTGAAACACCCGACATGCGCTGCTAGCGCACGTCCTGAGGCTCAGGCGTGAACCCCATGCTGCCCGTAATCGCGATGTGATTGACATGCGTAATCACACTTCCATACTTATCAAGAGGTCCGAAACGAATAATACGGTCTGCTGCCATCCTGTATTAACGTCGTACATTCCAGCAGGTATTTATCCCATAGGCTGGGGGTGATGCGGTTCTGTAACATATCTGTGTACCGCAACGTTAGTCACAAAGTTAACTTCGCTTATCGTTAATCCGTTACTAAAAAGGTAATGCCGTTCAACGCTAAAACTTTACTTTACTGTACATCTAGCGCAAGCGACAGTTAATCATTCACTCGTAATAGTAAATTTCATGTTGATGGTTTAGTGAAACGAGCAAGTGGACAAAACGTTTTACCGTTGTTTAGGTAAAAATGTTTTGATTTGGGAAGTTCAGGTAGGACATAGAAGATGACTGTAAACATGTTTAACCAATTAGTTTTATTATCACATAATTATCAATGTTACGTTTATCTAATGAGTTAAATGACAAATTGTTGCAAACAAATGTTTCTTAACATCACTGGGTAAAATGGCCCTTTGTAGAAACTTCCACTGTGATACCAGCCCTACATACTAAACATTGCGTTCACATCTCATGCTCAAAGTGATGCCCATTGGCGTGCATACATAGGGTCACTCTGAGAATGAAGGATGCCCTACTTCGTGCTACTGTTCCTCTTTGACGGCTGTACGAGCATCAATAATGCGTTGCTTCATGTCTTCTGGTGTTGTTGGTTCATGTTAGTAAACAGCATCCTTCACTGCTCCCCAAAGAAATTAATCCAGCGGTGTAGGGTCCGGAGATCGGGCAGGCCACCAAACTGGGCCACCTCGTCCAATCCACCTACCAGGGAACTTACGGTTCAGAAGTCGTCGTGCTCGTAAGGTGTTACGTGCAGGGCATCCGTCATGCTGATACCACATGACCATTCTCCGGTTCAGAGGTACGGTGTCCAAGAGAACAGGAAGATTGTGTCGTATAAATCTGGAGTATTGTCCGCCATTTTGGATGCCATTTATAAAGAAAGGTCCGATAATGGTATCTCCAATAATCCCACACAAAACATTAACATTCCACGGACGTTGATGCTCTACCAATAATGCATATTCCTCATATTTACAACTCCTTTATTGGAGAATGATGCCTCGTCGGTGAAGAGAACATCTGCAAAAAATTTTGGATTAGTCAGAAGTTTTTGCTGAGCCCACCGACAAAATGTTACCCTATTGCGGAAGTCATTTCCATGAAGATCCTGGTGTAAATGAACATGGTAAAGATGAAATTTATGGCTTTTAAGAATACGCTGTGCACATGATTTCGACACACGATCTTTACGTTCAATTTGACGTGTGCTATGATAGCAAGCACAGCAACTTCAGCACGTTCATCTGTGCGTGTTCTAGGACGATGTGGAGGTCTTGGATTTAAGCTTCCCGTTTCACGTAGACGAGATGTGAGACGACCAAACATCCGGCGCGAAGGCGATAGCTTGTCAGGGAATCGTCTTCTGTACAGTCGTTCTGCCTGAACAGCATTTCGTCCACCTACAACAGGGTACAGTACAGGTATGTAGAGTAGGGTAGAAAACAGACATATTAACTTAATAATCATAATGTTCGCTAACAGTACTATCAACAAACAAGCAATCTCATAACGTATTTCCCGTCAACGTACATTCTCCATAGATCAGCAGCATTTCTACCATATCTTCACGTGTGTACATTATACTGTACAGTATAAGTTCCACAACACAACGTTTATTCACAATGTGTACTACCTCCGTGCCGTCACTAGATTACTCTGATGCACGACTACACTGGAAAGCGGTGTACTGCACGCCAAAGCAACAACAAATGGGATGCTCGGAGGTTGGTGGAGTAGAGGAGTTTGCATGGGTCGCAAATCATAAACAAGGCCAACTGGTAACTGTGGATATAGTGGGTGCTAAATTGGACACTTGATTAGGTAGAGCCAGGCCCTGCGCGACAGACACAATGGCTCATATAACGCATTAGATAAACCTTATTTTGGCTGTGCAGGATAAATAGGACAACCTGACGAATGTACACCGATCGGTACTGGTTCATATTGTGTACGTAGATACGTAAAACGTGCCAGAGGGAAACCATTATGTGCTTATGAGAGTTGATGGCAGCAGACCGTACTATTCGTTTCGGATCTCTTGATAAGTATGGAGGTGTGATTACACATGTCAATCACATCGCGATTACGGGCAGCATGGGGTTCACGCCTGAGCCTCAGGACGTGCGCTAGCAGCGCATGTCGGGTGTTTCAAGCGTCAACTTCGCGGCTCAATATCTCGGGATGTAATGGGAATATTGCGATGCAATCAACGCCATTGCGTATGTGCTTTGTCATGCTATTGATTGCTGAAAAAAAATATAGGACGTCCATTTAAAAAGAAAAATAAGTTTGTGTTAAAAAACACATATGCTTTCGTTTTAGAATGTTTCCAAATATGTACATTCATGGGCCCCAGCCCTACATTGATACCGGTGATAGTCGTTTTCCAATAGCTGTTATTGTTCCAGAGATATTTTGGGTGGACAAGATAGCTGGGACACCCTGTATATATATAAATGAGCATTATCTCAGGTCTTATTTTATGTGACATAACACAGTAAAATTTAATACCGCAAAAAAGTCACTTCACTTACCAAAACAAGTGTTACTATTTAAATCTGTTCATCATAACTATACTTATCTAGTAAAGAAGATTGGACATTTTTTTTCATTGTTACCCAGTGTCACAGTTGGAAGCAAACATCTATACGAACACGTTGAACATTAGAAACATAGATACGGATTACACAGACCTTCAGTTTCTAAATACGTTTGTAACACAGTTATACTGCTGAAAAAATGATTTTTTTTACCATTGCATCAATTCTGGTTTTAGAAAATGAACACCATTGATTTCGTGAACTCTACGTGGTTCAGACAAGTCAATAATGTGAAATGATACACTGTTACTGACTCCGTAATACGTAGGGTCGTTATCGACAGTTGTAGTCGAATTATTCGATGCTGCTCCTGTGACAATACTCTTTTGTTCACTCCCAAGGCTGTATTTTTCTTCGTATTCTTTCAAAATGTAGCATTTGCAGAATATACCAACGGCAAATCGCAGGATTCTACGAAAGTGGTAGAAAAAGATAGATAACTATTCCTCTGCGAGAAAATTCATGAAATCGAAGAGATATCCAAATTTAGTAAGGCGCTGATTTATGTTCCTTATCAACACTGTCATTTTGGTTGACTAATAATTTGTTCCACCGATAAATGACTCCTTCGAAGCCGGTCTAAAAAGCCGGTCAAAATGGAAGTTGTAGTAGCTACATAAAACAACCTTCTGAACGTTGGCATAGGTTCGGAAGTTTCAACGCGGCTGGTGCCGTATAATACCGAAGGTATTCCAATACAGCCCTTCCAAAACGCAGATTGACACTTGTCGCAACAGCACATCTTTCGAAAGCAATCCGGGCGGTCCCCTTCGAATCGATTTCTGCACAATTACTGGCAGCATTCTCAGTTCCTCCATGGATGAGGAAACCAACCTGCTGCACATCCTGTGTGCCCCAAAAACCGTGGTTGTAATTTTTTAGCGGATGCCGTTGCTTCTAACCTCTTCCTAAGGGTGTGGGTTGGCGGAATTGAAGTATGAGTACGACACTGATGCCTTCTTCGCTTCGGGTGTTACATGATGCATCTATACTTCACCTCTTATGACTATTGGATGCAGGACGGAAACAGCCATCGGCTGATACAGTAAGTGGTGGACAGGCCATCCCATTTCCTTGGCTTAATTCTCGTCAGCAAGCTGCAGTGGCTCCCAGCACGAACGACTGTTCGGGTAGTGAGGTGTGTGTCTACCTGCAATAATTAGGCGATTGGGTTGAAACATACTTGGACAAGTCATAGGCTGTTGTTTGTTGACCTGTTTCAAAATATGATTCACCTTTCGCTAAGTTGTGCTTACCTTTTCACCCCTACGAGACGACTGCATACTGCAACTTCAGTAATCTGTGTCGCATTTTGTACTCCTCGTCCGCTACTACAAAGTTTCGTTGTCAATTTATGTGATAATAGACTGCCATTTCACTAACTAATCCTTGCTGATTACTTACACACCTATTCATTACGTTGCACTTTGTCTACATTACTCCTAACATTATTCGGTAGCACAAAATTGCATGCACCTTCTACTTCTGTTCATCTGGAAATTTGTGGTAAGGTCTTACGGGATCAAACTTCTGAGGTTATCGGTTCCTAAACCTACACATTACTTCATCTAACTTAAACTACCTTACGCTATGGACAATACACACAAATCCATGACCGAGGGAGGGCTCGAACCTCCGACGTGGGGAGCCACACGGACCGTGACAAGGCGCCCTAGACCACGCGACTACATCACGCGGCCCTCTTCATTTCTGCGGCCCATGTTTCAGTTTAATACAAAGTTAAGCTCCAGACTCAGAAAGTTCTTCCTCATTCCCAGTACAGTTGTTATTGGTAGAATATTTCATTCATTTTGTCTCCAGCATGACAGTTTAGTTTCCAGTTTTTTAATACAAGAAATTATTTATCCTCATATCTAGTAATCTTTAGCATAACTCACACTGCTTTGTTTACATTCAGCTCGTAATCAGTGCTGTCTAATGACTTTTGTGCAATGTACAGTAGCCTTCAAAATCTACATTACATCCGGTAAGAAGGGCAGCATCCTCCGAGAAAATTGTTTCATAATTAATCACTTTACTGTGAGATATAAACTATTATGAAACATTTTGGCTTATTAAAACTGTAGGGAGACCTTGCTTTTCAAGGCAATGCCTTTTCCGGCAGCCAGTCACCAAGAGTCACAATCCACAGATTTCCTGCTGCCAGCAGCTCTCTCCTTCATTTAGCCAAGGCTTCTGGGCGGAGTACCGGTGCGACACGCAGCTCTTTTCGTCAAGAGATTTCCAAAACAGACCAAAATGCTCTGAAGAACGGAAGATTAATATTGGAATCAACCCGCTGAAACCATCGCGGGTTACGAGAGGGTGGGCGCGTGATCATCCTGACGCCACTTGTGCGCGTCCCATCGACACTGGCCCTCGTGGTATCACATTTGGTCGGTTGACCGTTGGGCTATGGGAGCCCACGTTTTCCTACCGTGTTTACCGTTGCTACCGGCGCGTTTAGTGAACAAGGAACAGCTCTCGTCGGGTGCAACCTGGTTCGGAAATGCATCAGACAGATGTGGTTTGTTAGGTCCGCCGAGATGTACTGAACAACTCTTTAGCAGCCACAAGCAACAAGGCACCAACATCCGGAACCTACGTGGAGTAATGAAGCTATTGGACTTCTAGGCATTACCTATGAAGCCTATTTAGCAAGTACTGTCCTTAAAGGTTATTAACATCTGAGGTCATCAGTCCCCTAGAAATTAGAACTACTTAAACCTAACTAACCTAAGGACATCACATACATCCATGCCCGAGGCAGGATTCGAACCTGCGACCATAGCGGTCTCGCGGTTCCAGACTGAAGCGCCTAGAACCGCTCGGCCACAGAGGCCGCCACCACCTCCCCCCTCCTCCCGGAATCCATGACAGGTAGTGACCTCCACAAGACAACCAAACGTGTCAATGTAATAACTCAGGGAATGACAAAGGTATTGGCACAATAACTCAAAGGAACGACAAATGACGCTAAGTGGTGGAGAACTCTAATATCTCCCGCAAAACAGAACGTGATCACGCTCTGCGGCTACCAGTTTAGACCAAGAAGAACAAGGATTGTGATTAATTTAAGGAAAAAACACGTAGAAAGGTGGCCCAACTTGATGTGTCATTTATCATTCCCAAATAAATATTTTTGTTTAATGTCAGTTAAATCATGAGTCACCTTATAGTTACCAAGATTCTTGGGAAATATATACAGATAATTAAGACATTTAAATTAAATACGCGATGTATGAGTACACTTGCATTATACGTAAAATTACAAATAGTACACCAAATAAGTAAACTGAGCAAAACAATTGTGAAACGACTACAAACAGTTAATTATTTTTCTGTATCCCATAATCCTCAGAGCCATTTGAACCTTTTTTTTTTTATTACTGGGGGTTGACCCGGGATTTGGTTTCTTAGGGAACACCAGCAGGACGAATTAATTGTACGTGGCCGACCTACAGAAGGTAGCGTCCCAGAATTGGCAGCAAGCTTGGGCGCGGCGGTGGACAGTCAGTTTTGCCTTTCTTCAGACACTATGAGACTGATAGTTGCCTCTCTTCCTATTATTTCAGCTGCGTTAGATGATGTGCAACGTAATGCGTCTTTCCTAGAGGGCAGCCACTCCAATTGTAATGAGTCTTGGAGAATACATACGCACCTAGCACATTGGGGGAATCGCTTCATGGATTTCAGTCATAATAAACTTAAGGATTCCGAGAAGCAAGTGGTTTAAGAGTTACTTAATCGGGCAAAGACCTTGCAAGTTACACCGGCATACCTCAGTTTAATGAGTGTGGGTGCGGGGTCGGAACAGGAAGTTTTAAGCCGTAATCAGCGTCTTGATGATAAGCGGTCTGGCTCCCGAGGTCTTGGTAGTTGGCACTCTGATCACTTCCCCAAACTGCCCAACCCTACTATGTGCCTCCTTACCGGTATATCTGAATTGTTTAATGATGATTTGCATCAAGTACAACAGGTGCTGCCACTGCATTTACGGTTTCAGTCTCCTGCTGGTGCCCTGCGCATACCGCAAAAAAATAAATGGCTCTAAGCACTATGGGTCTTAATATCTGAGGTCATCATTCCCCTAGATTTAGAACTACTTAAACCTAAGTAACTTAAGGACATCACAGACATCCATGCCACAGGCAGGATTCGAACCTGCGACTGAAGCGCCTAGAACCGCTCGGCCACAACGACCGGCTTTCCAATTTCACCCAGCCTACTGCTCCCCTTAATATCATAATAAGTGCCGGAAAGGAGAGAGCTTTGCGTGGAAAGACAGTCAGCAGTGTGCTAAGACGCCGTCACTAATCCTCCGCAGTTTGCTGTGCCTGATTTCGACAGGAGATTTACTGTCCACACTGACACTTCGGACGCAGGTGTCACTGCGGTTCTTCTCCAGGAGGATCTGGTTGAAAGATGTCGTCGAGGCGATTGACGGGTCCGGAACTTATTTCATGTATGAGTGTGGGGCCTATGTCGTTCTCTTCTCCCTTGAAAAGTTGAAATTTTATTTTGAACGGAGAGAATTTGGTTGAGAAACCGACAATTAGGCACTGGGTTCTGGCTAGGCCCAGGAAAACTGGCAGAATAGCGAAACTGACTGACAGTACATCCGCTTCCGTTTCAAGGTACGCCATATTACAAGCTCCGATACCACGTAGCAGACGCGCTTCATTGCTTGTTTGAACAGGAGGATCCGAGAGCTGAAGTTGAGACAGGGGAACCTCATGAATTTGTGTGAATTGTTTTAGCCAAAGTACGGCAGTTGTTTGGCAGCCCTAAACCCAAGCAGGATGAGTACCCTTCGTGCGACCGATTTGGAGGCAATTGTTGTCTAGAGGCTCTGTCTCGAAGAATTTGTTAAAGTATGATATTTTGTGTAAGTAAGTACGTGAAGTAGGTGAGCCAAGGATTTGCCTCGGCGTTGAGTTAGATCCCTCCAGCTTTCATTATTTCCATAATTCCGTAGTGGGCGGTCGTTTACGCCTTTACAAAATCTCGTCAAAAGTACGTGCTCCCCTCACTTGGCCTTCGTTGTACAGCGATATTTGCCGTTTGGTTAATGAGCGCGAGTCTTGTAAGAGGGGTAAACCGAACTCTAACTCGCCCAGAAGGTTGCTGCAGTCCAAGTGACGGCAGCATCCTATGGACAAACTCTTTATTGAGTTAGTAGGGGTCCTTCCGCATACTAAGGGTGGCAGCCATTACATGTTGATTGTGGGCGATGTCTCCTTTGGGTTTGTTTGGCGTTCCCTAACTGAAGTTGCCATTACCATTCTACCATTCATCACCTAACCAACATCTTTTCGTGGTTTGGCCATCCCAAGGCCGTTGTAGGCGATAACACTCCAGCCTTGTCTCTAGGCAGTTAGACATTTCTGTTTTCGGGAGGACGACGGTTCAATCCCGCGTCCGGCCATCCTGATTTAGGTTTTCCGTGATTTCCCTAAATCGCTCCAGGCAAATGCCGGGATGGTTCCTTTCAAAGGGCACGGCCGTCTTCCTTCCCCGTCCTTCCCTAATCCGATGAGACCGATGACCTCGCTGTCTGGTCTCCTTCCCCCAAAAACCACCACCACCACCACAATTCTGTTTCCACAGTGACATTAACCATACGACCACCGTGCCGTATTATCCTCAGGCGTCCTTTGCGGAGAGGGTCAAGCTTAATCTTAAGGCGCCCTCAATCATATACCAAGCTATGTCTCTGAGAAAATGGGATGGCATTCTGCCCTGACTAAACTTCGCATTCAATTTCGCGTAGCATGAGGCATCCAAGGCTCTTCCTCCCGCATTTATGTTGGCGTTTCCCCTTAATTCTCCCCTGTTCAGCTTGTGAAGCGTTAATGATCTCTTAACCACAGCGATCACACCGCGTTTCCTCAAGCAGAAATGGGAGCAGGCAAGGCGCTACAACAGTGGCAGACGAGCTTTCTGGTTACGGTGGGAGATAAGGTTGTTAGAAACTTCGTGGCACGAGCGGAGAATGGTCCGCTAGTGTTGTAAAGTGACCCCCACTTTGTGGACTCGTGTTCCATCATCAGTAATTTGGGGCCAGTTAATTTTCAAGTCAAGGAGTTAGCTATTGGAAAGACCTTTCGATAGCATCTTACGCCGTGTCCTACCTGAGTGACAGAAGCGACCGACAGCGAGCGACTTCTGGATACGCAAAACTCCAACGACAAGCTGCAGCATCGGGCGAAAAGCTTGGGTGTCCTGCATGCGAGCGACCACAAGATGGCTTCTTAGAGCCAACCAGCTGTTTCTATAAAACGGCGCCTCTTAACTGCAGAATACTCTAGCCGGATAGTAAGGCTACAAAATTAGGTTCACTTAAGAAAGTAAAGAGGAAAGGAATGTTGTGCATGAAATTTACAAAAGAAGGAATCTCATGGAGAATTTCACAAACGTCATCAACTCCGCAGAACACCAGACAAATTCTCCGAATACACGAGAATGAGCAGAGGAGCATTCCACTATCTCAGCAATAAATTAAATATGAATATTTTTTACATGGTCAAGAACTTTTAACAGCCAATAAATGTAGAAAAATGACTGACTATATGAGTAAAATACACACATAAATATACATATTGACAATCATGAAAAATAGGTAGGTGTGGTGTAGCGGTGGCGTTACAGTTCGGGATTACGTGCTTTGTGTAGGTCCTGCGTTCGATTACGGGTTATTTTTATTCTTTACGTAACTCAGTTACAATTCTGGGTACAAAGTTTTATATATACTGTTTACACTGCATCGCTAAGAATACTTTTAAGGTCTTGCCAAAGAACTTGATCTTTAAGTGTATACACACCTGTCACAGTATATTACACACATTAAATACCTAATAAATTACAATAAAACATAAAATTTTACAGATAGTAGATGTTGCGAACGTAATTCATCAGCAGTCAGTGTTAAGGCCAAGCGTTTCAATGAATCTAAATAATCTCTAGAAGTAAAGCATACGAATTTTAGAAAAGAGACTCAAACGTTTCGCGTAATGATTTGTCTCAAAGTATGAAATAAAAAATATTAGCGAAACGTTTGGTGCACCTCATTTTCTGTTCATGATGTCAAGTAGCGTTGAAAGGCACGTAGAACGTTTCTGTGATCTACTTATTTCTTTTACACAAATCATTTCAAAAAGTATTTAAGTGATTTCTTTCACTTTTTATTTTCAAGTTTTGTTCAGAAAGTTCTTACTGACTCCTTCTTTGCCTTCCTAACGTACTTGTTTCGAGGGAAGCCTTTTTAACATTTAAATACCGCAACAATGTATCTTTTTAAGTGCAACGTAGCTAGACCTTGAAAAGATGACATTTTTGACACTTCATTTACGTATCATGGCAACAGATTTTATTGAAATATTTCAATTTTTTTCTCAACTCATTAATTATGTTTTCATTAATTATCCTCATTACCTTAAAGCAGTTAAATATTTTCATGTAAAACTAGACCTCACGCTGGTCACTTTGATATCTCGTTTACTTGTTTCTCTCCCTTTGTTTAGCCATGAAAATTCGGACAATACTTCATGGTGTAATTTATAGGGAGTCTTGTTTTCGCTTTGCTCATGCATTTACCAAAGCGTATCGAGTGTTAATCACATGATAAAATAGTCCTTTCTATGTGCTGTCATTTCCAAAAGTCGTCGTTTCGGTGTCTTTAACCGTTTGTGACATACGACGATTATTACGACCACTTGATTCCCGAGGCGCATGAAAGGTTTGGACGAGCCGCGACCGACCCGTCCGCAGATACATCAACCAATATCTCAAGAATGAAAAGAGATATCATTCTGGTCTCAACTTATAAATACAATTTAGATATACTGGTTACATTTCAGACTCAATAATTTATCGCCTTAAGTGAACTATACGAAAGTCTACGCAATGTGATTTTACCTCTGCAAATTCTTAAAAATTTCGTACCGGCATGTACTCAATTTGGGGCAGCAGAGTAACTATGACGAATAACCAAAATAAATTCAGATATTAGTCGTTTAAAGATATCAAGCTATAAGATGCGGAAGAATCAAACTTTTCTACAGAATAGTTTTCTTAAAATCGGATGATAAATATTTCATAGCTGCCGTCGCGTCCGCTCCTTTGCCGAAAAGACATGTGGCTGCCGCTCTCTGTCGCGCGGGCTGCAGCGACAAGATTCAAACAAGTTTGAATTCAAACGTCACCAGTTGCAGCGGAAGACATCCAGCGAGTCAGATGTCGCTCACGTAGGAAACTTCCGTAACTATACTTCCGGTTGTGTTTTGTCGCTTGAAGTTGTCGCCCGCTGTCGGTCGCTTCTATCGCTTACGTAGGACGCGGCCTTAGTCAGTTGACGCTTGTTAATTAATCTTTCATTTTGAGCGGGGCAGCTGAGCAGCGATGGTGGCTTCCGTGAGGACGAGCGCTTGATCTTACTGGCGCCACTTTTACGTGCATTCCATCGACTCTGAACCTCCTGGTACCATCTTTGCTGGGTTATGTGTTCCCTCTAGACCTGTATGGTGGTGACTGATGTGTCGGACACGGAGCTGAACGGCTGTGCCTGAGTACTCGGCGTCCTGGCGATTGCTGCAAGTTAACGCCGTTGACCGTTGGACTCTGGAGGCCCGCGTTTTCCTGCCTCGTTGACTGTTGATACCGGCGAGTTTATTGGAGAAGGAGCGGTTCTCGTCGCGTACAACCTGGTTACGATGTGCATCAGTTAGTTGTCGTGTGCTAAACAACTCGTTAGCAGTCACTAACAGCAGGGAAGTACTTAGTTGAAATGGCTGTGTGCACTATAGGACATAACATCTGAGGTCATCAGTCCCATAGAACTACTTAAACCTAACTAACTTAAGGACATCACGCACATCCATGCCCGAGTCAGGATTCGAACCTGGGACCGTAGCGGTCGCGCGTGTCCAGACTGAAGCGCCTAGAACCGCTCGGCCACACCGACCGGTATTTGTCTGAAATTATCTATGAAGACTGTTTAGGAAGTACTGTACTTAAAGACTGTTAATTCTTCCCGTCGTGAGTTGGCCAGCAATTCCACTTCCCTGTGGCTTTTGGTTACCCTTTGATTCCGTGTATCTCAATTTGGAGATTTCAGTATGAGCCAAGCTAGTATTCGCAGCGTTAATCTTGTGCCTGAAATAATGGTTTCTTATTACTATTTGATACTACTGATTCCAGTTTCTGTTGGTTGTATACCTCATGGCCCTTTTTGGGGCGTGTTTTTTTTTTTCTTTGGCCTGTAACCAAAGTTGTGTGCGCTCACCATGAGTGTACGCATTTGTGGGTCATATATATATGTGTGTGTGTGTGTGTGTGCTTGTGTTTGCTCAGTCTCTTACTCTGTGTTGAGGAGCCCTTCACAGTATCGGTGTACAGCATAGTCGGCTATCTGCCAGTTGGTGCATACCTTAATTACAGTATCTATTAGCCCCTGAGAGGCCCCTGTAAAGATACATTTCATTTTTTAAAATCGTGTTCGAAGTATTATGTAATTATTCAGTATGAGACCGCGTATATTTGTTCCTGTTATTGCTGTGAAGGTTAACTTTCTCGTTTAAGTGTAAATAATTTTTATGGAACATTTTGTGCTGATTTTTGTTTGGTATATGTTGACAGTCTTGTATCGGCACCAGTTGACGCGTTGCTGTTCTGCTGGGACAGAGCAGGGACACGCTGTCCTTCCCCTTCGACGGTTTTCCCTTTATCGCTCGAGGCCTAAATGTTAGCAGGTCACACGCGATTCGGCGGATCTTCCGTTCCAGCCTCAAGCTAAGTAGTTTGTTATGCCACAGCGGGGATGTCGCGAAATTAAGAAGTAAATGACTCAATAACTCTGTTGCTGTAAGGCCCTTGTGAGCATGTGTGAAATTTTGTAGGCAAATTGAGCTTTAGATTTACTTATTTCTTAAAAAAGTTAAGGGTTTAATTGTCTTTATCATTTTAACTTTGATTTAAGTGGCTGGTAGTTTGTTCGAGTACTTAAGGTGATTTGTATGGGACGGACTTATGGCCCATCAGTGAAGTACTACTGTCGTTTCGGCTTTACGTGTGGATACCTATGGGCAACTTGGCTGTATCTTGTCTGTATGGAAGCAGGGCAACCAGTGGAGATGTACGCATTTGGTCCAAGAATCATGAAAGATGGTTGTATACATGGAACAGGCCTGGAGATACCGGAAGGTTTCAGATAGATTATATAATGGTAAGACAGAGATTTAGGAACCAGATTTTAAAATGTGAGAAACGTCCAGGTGCAGATGTCGACTCTGACCACAACCTATTGGTTATGAACTGTAGATTAAAACAGAAGAAACTGCAAAAAGTGGGGAATTTAAGGAGATGGAACCTGGATAAACTGACAGAACCAGAGGTTGTAGACAGTTTGAGGGAGAGCATAAGGAACCGATTGACAGGAATGGGTGAAAGAAATACAGTAAAAGAAGAATGAGTAGCTTTGAGGAATGAAATAGTGAAGGTAGCAGAGGATCAAGTAGGTAAAAAAAACGAGGGCTAGTAGAAAACCTTGGGTAACAGAATAAATATTGAATTTAATTGATGAAAGGAGAAAACATGAAAATGCAGTAAATGAAGCAGGCAAAAAGGAATACAAACGTCTCAAAAATTAGATCGACTGGAGGTGCAAAATGACTAAGCAAGAATGGCTAGATGACAAATGTAAGGATGTAGAGCATATCTCAAAGGGGGTAACAATACATACTGCCTACAGTAAAATTAAAGAGACCTTTGGAGGAAAGAGAACCACTTGTATGAATATCAAGAGCTCAGATAGAAACCCAGTTCTAAGGAAAGAAGGGAAAGCAGAAATGTGGGAGTATGTAGAGGGTCCATACAGGGGCGATGTACTTGAGGACAATATTATGGAAATGGAAGAGGAGATGGGAGATATGGTACTGCGTGCAGAGTTTGACAGTGCACAAAAGACCTAAGTCGAAACGAGGCCCTGGGAGTAGACAACATTCCGTTAGAACTATTGACAGCCTTTGAAGAGCCAGCCCTGACAAATTCTACCATCTCGTGAGCAAGATGTATGAGAATATAATAACTCCGTTCCCAAAGAAAGCAGGTGTTGACAGATGTTAAAATTATCGAACCATCAGTTTAATAAGCCACAGCTGCAAAATACAGACGAATGGAAAAACTGGTAGAGGCTGACCTCGGAAAGAACAGTTTGAATTCCGTAGAAATGTTGGAACATGTGGGGCAATACTGACCCTACGACTTACCTTAGAAAATAGGTTAAGGAAAGGCAGACCTACGTTTCTAGCATTTGTAGACTTAGCTTTTGACAGTGTTGACTTCAAATTTTGAAGGTGGCAGGGGTAAAATACACGGAGCTATAGGCTGTTTACTATTTGTACAGAAATCAGATGGCAGTTATAAAAGTCGAGGGGAATGAAAGGGAAGCAGTGGTTGGAAAGGGAGTGAGACAGGGTTGTAGTCTATCCCCTATGTTATTTAATCTGTATATTGAGCAAGCAGTAAAGGAAACAAAAGAAAAATTCGGAGTAGGTATTAAAATCCATGGAGAAGAAATAAAAATTTTGAGGTTCGTGGACGACATTGTAATTCTGTCAGAGACAGTATAGGACTTGAAAGAGCAGTAGAACGGAATGTACACTGCCTTGAAAGGAGGATATAAGATGGATATCAGCAAAAGCAAAACGAGGATAATGGAATGTAGTTGCGTTAAGTCGGGTGATGCCGAGGGAATTAGATTAGGAAGTGAGACACTTAAAGCAGTATATGAGTATTGCTATTTGGGGAGCAAAATAATTGATGATGGTCGAAGTGGAGAGGATATAAAATGTAGACTGCCAATGGCAAGGAAAGCGTTTCTGAATAAGAGAAGTTTGTTGCCATCGAGTGTAGATATAAGTGCCATGAAGTCGTTTCTGAAAGTATTTGTAAGGAGTGTAGTCATATATGGAAGTGAAACATGGACGATAAATAGTTTGGACAAGAAGAGAATAGAGGCTTTCGAAATGTGGTACTACAGAAGAAAGCTGAAGATTCGATGGGTAGATCACATAACTAATGTGGAGGTCCTGAATAGAATTGGGGAGAAGAGGAGTTTGTGGCCCAAGTTGATTAGTGGAAGGGATCTGTTGGTAGGACATGTTCTGAGGCATCAAGGGATCACTAATTTAATAATGGAGGGTAATAATCGTAGAGAGAGACCAAGAGACGAATATACTAAGCAGATTCAGAAGGATGTTGGTTGCAATAGGCACTGGAAGATGAAGAAATGGCTCTGAGCACCATGGGGCTTAACTGCTGAGGTCATCAGTTCCCTAGAACTTAGAACTACTTAAACCTAACAAACCTAAGGACATCACACACATCCATGCCCGAGGCAGGATTCGAACCTGCGACCGTAGCGGTAGCGCGGCTCCAGACTGTAGCGCCTAGAACCGCTCGGCCACTACGGCCGGCGAAGATGAAGAAGTTTGCGTAGTATAGAGTAGCATGGAGAGGTGCGCCAAACCAGTCTCTGGACTGAAGATCACAACAACAACAACATGTAATAATTGCACCTTGGACCATTTAGTTAGTTGACTGTTCTGTCTGGTGTCACTGGTTCAAGTGTAGTATCGACTATCCCTCTTGCGACCCCATTGCCAATACCTATGAGGAAGAGCTGGTATAAGTGTGGGTTGTGTCCTTAGAAGGTCTTTGCTTGCATTGATCATGACCGGGCCAAATATCTGACGAAATAAGCGTCAAACGAAAAAACTACAATGAACGAAACGTGTCTAGCTTGAAGAGAGAAACCATATGGCGCTATAGTTGGCCCGCTAGATGGCGCTGCTATAGGTCAAACGGATATCAAATGCGTCTTTTTAAAAAATAGGAACCCCAATTTTTTATTAAATATTCGTGTAGTACGTACAGAAATATGAATGTTTTAGTTGGACCACTGTTTTCGCTTTGTGATAGATGGCACTGTAATAGTCACAAACATATGGCTCACAATTTAGACGAACAGTTGGAAACAGGGAAGTTCTTTTAAGTAAAATACAGAACATAGGTACGTTTGAACATTTTATTTCGGTTGTTCCAATGTGATACATGTGCCTTTGTGAACTTATCATTACTGAGAATGCATGCTGTTACAGCGTGATTGTCTGTAAGTACCACATAAATGCAATAAACGCTCAAAATGATGTTCGTCGACCTCAGTGCAATTGGCAATACGTGTAACGACATTCCTCTCAACAGCGAGTAGTTCGCCTTTCGTAGTTTTCACACATGCATTGACAATGCGCTGACGCATGTTGCCAGGCGCTGTCGATGGATCACGATGGCAAATATCCTTCAACTTCCCCACAGAAAGAAATCCGGGGACGTCAGATCCGGTGAACGTGCGGGCCATGGTATGGTGCTTCGACGACCAATCCACCTGTCATGAAATATGCTATTCAGTACCGCTTCAACCGCACGCGAGCTATTAGCTGTACATCCATCAAGTTGGAAGTACATCGCCATTCTGTCATGTAGTGAAACATCTTGTAGTAACATCCGTAGAACATTACGTAGGAAATCAGCATACATTGCACCATTTAGATTGCCATCGATAAAATGAGGTCCAATTATCCTTCCCCCCATAATGCCGCACCATACATTAATCCACCAAGGTCGCTCATGTTCCACTTGTCGCAGCCATCGTGGATTTTCCGTTGCCCAATAGTGCATATTATGCCGGTTTACGTTACCGCTGTGGGTTCAAATAGTTGAAATGGCTCTGAGAACTATGCGACTTAACTTCGGAGGTCCTCAGTCGCCTAGAACTTAGAACTAATTAAACCTAACTAACCTAAGGACATCACACACATCCATACCCGAGGCAAGATTCGAACCTGCGACCGTAAGCGGTACCTCGGTTCCAGACTGCAGCGCCTAGAACCGCACGGCCACTCCGGCCGGCCAGCTGTTAGTGAATGACGCATCGTCGCTAAGTAGAACGCGTGGAAAAATCTGTCATCGTCCCGTAATTTCTCTTGTGACCAGTGACCGAACTGTACACGACGTTCAAAGTCGTCGCCATGCAATTCCTGGTGCATAGAAATATGGCACGGGTGCAATCGGTGGTGATGTAGCATTTGAGATTCCCTATTCTCGCGCAATTTGTCTGCTACTGATGGGCGGATTATCCGTGACAGCAGCTAAAACACATACTTGGGCATCATCATTCGTTGCAGGTCGTGGTTGACGTTTCACATGTGGCTTAACACTTCCTGTTTCCTTAAATAATGCAGCTATCCTTCGAGCGATCCGGACACTTAGATGATGTCGTCCAGGATGCCGAGCAGCAGACATAGCGTATGCCCGTTGCGCATTTTGAATAGCCATACATCAACACGATATCGACCTTTTCCGCAAGTGGTAAACGGTCCATTTTAACACGGGTAATGCATCACGAAGCAAATATCGTCTGCACTGACGTAATGTTACGTGACACGACGTACTTATACGTTTGTGACTATTACAGCGCCATCTTTCAGAAAGCGAAAGAAGTGGTCCAACTAAAACATTCATATTTCTTTACGTACTAGCTGCATGTGTAATAAAAAATGGGGGTTCCTATTTAAAAAAAAACGCAGTTGATATCCGTTTGAGCTATGGCAGCGCTCTCTAGCGGGCCAACCATAGCGCCTTCTGGTTTTCCCCTTCAAGCTAGATGAGTTTCGTTCTTTGTAGTTTTTTTCTTTTGATGCTTATTTCGTGAGATATTTGGCCCGGTCACTATCAATGGACCACCCTGTATATACGGGATTCGCTGGCCCGAGAGGTAGGCACTAAGTTTGGCGACTGGCGGTAGTGTCGCGACAAGAGGTGGTCACAAGATCCGAGCAGCCGAAGCCACGAGCTGCGCAAGGAGGGCATGCGCAAGGCGAAGTTACCGGAGTACTTCACTGGAATCAGCGTCGACTACAAGCAGCAGGCCGACATCCCGTCTGTTGGTTGGCAACATTCGTGTCGGTCGACCGCTGGTGGCATTTCTGCCGTCCTTGGCATTGCTGCCGACCTCTTACCTGGCTTTCATCGACACCACTCACAAGGGAACCATCCCATCGCACCCCCCTCAGATTTAGTTACAAGTTGGCACAGTGGATAGGCCTTGAAAAACTGAACACCGATCAATCGAGAAAACAGGAAGAACTTGTGTGGAACTATGAAAAAAAAAAGCAAAATATACAAACTGAGTAGACCATGCATAAAATAAGGAACATCAAGGACAGTGAGCGCTCAGCAGCGCCGTGGTCGCGTGGTTAGAGTGAGCAGTTGCGGACCAAGAGGTCCTTGGTTCAAGCCTTCCCTTGAGTGAAAATTTAATTTTTTTATTTTCAGACAATTATTATTTGTCCGTCCGTCCGTCCGATGTGATCACTCTTTGGGAGTGATTATCACATCCACAAGAAAACCTAAATCGGGCAAGGTAGAAGAATCTTTTTACCCATTCGCCAAGTGTACAAGTTAGGTGGGTCGACAACATATTCCTGTCATGTGACGCACATGCCGACACCTGCCTCGTATGGAATATATCAGACGTGTTTTCCTGTGGAGGAATCGGTTGACCTATGACCTTGCGATCCCATTGGAGATGCACGTCATTTCGTCTTCTAATCGCACGGTTTTGCGGAGCGGTCGCAAAACACAGACACTAAACTTATTACAGTGAACAGAGACGTCAATGAACGAACGGACATGTCATAACTTTGCGAAAATAAAGAAAGTAAAATTTTCACCCGAGGTTAAACTTGAACCAAGGGCCTCTCATTCTGCAGCTGCCCACGCTAACCACGGGACGGCGGCGCTGCTGAGCTCTCATTACCCTTGATGTTATCTGTCTCGCACAGGACTACTCAGTTTGTATATTTAGCTTATTCTTTTGGTAGTTCCACACAACTTCTTCCTGTTTTGTCGATTGATCTGTGTTCAGTTTTTCAAGGTCTGTCCACTGTGCCAACTTATAACTAAATCTGAGGGGTGTGCGATGAGGAGGTTCCCTTGTCAGTAAAGGCTGCGACGCACTGTGGATCCATGGAACTGCTTGCTGATAAAGGGGATTAACACTCTGTAATCATCGTCTGATACGTTTCATTGTCTATCTGCCAACGTTATTATTTTCTGATTTGTTACTGACCTTTAATGTTCCAATTAATCAGCTCTTGGTCGTAAATACAGCCGGAACAATTGTACTAAGCCACAGGTTGTCGTTAAACAAAAGAGGGACCTTGTGGTTAGCTTTGGATGTTGGCTGGTTCAGTTCTTTGATTGTAGTTGCATTTTTCAATCATTAGTTATAACCCGATCAACCTGTAGTACAGAGTTGTTCGTTTCCGTTTTTGAAAGACCGGGTCATTACTGGTGTATTTTACCTGGATCTTGTGGTTCCGCTGAGTGAGTTCTCTTGGAACAAGTGTTCATAAGTGGGCTTTGAGACGTTTCTTCAGAGCGGTCTTAATAACTGACAATGAGCTTAACCTTGAAAATACACTCCTGGAAATTGAAATAAGAACACCGTGAATTCATTGTCCCAGGAAGGGGAAACTTTATTGACACATTCCTGGGGTCAGATGCATCACATGATCACACTGACAGAACCACAGGCACATAGACACAGGCAACAGAGCATGCACAATGTCGGCACTAGTGCAGTGTATATCCACCTTTCGCAGCAATGCAGGCTGCTGTTCTCCCATGGAGACGATCGTAGAGATGCTGGATGTAGTCCTGTGGAACGGCTTGCCATGCCATTTCCACCTGGCACCTCAGTTGGACCAGCGTTCGTGCTGGACGTGCAGACCGCGTGAGACGACGCTTCATCCAGTCCCAAAAATGCTCATTGGGGGACAGATCCGGAGATCTTGCTGGCCAGGGTAGTTGACTTACACCTTCTAGAGCACGTTGGGTGGCACGGGATACATGCGGACGTGCATTGTCCTGTTGGAACAGCAAGTTCCCTTGCCGGTCTAGGAATGGTAGAACGATGGGTTCGATGACGGTTTGGATGTACCGTGCACTATTCAGTGTCCCCTCGACGATCACCAGTGGTGTACGGCCAGTGTAGGAGATCGCTCCCCACACCATGATGCCGGGTGTTGGCCCTGTGTGCCTCGGTCGTATGCAGTCCTAATTGTGGCGCTCACCCGCACGGCACCAAACACGCATACGACCATCATTGGCACCAAGGCAGAAGCGACTCTCATCGCTGAAGACGACACGTCTCCATTCGTCCCTCCATTCACGCCTGTCGCGACACCACTGGAGGCGGGCTGCACGATGTTGGGGCGTGAGCGGAAGACGGCCTAACGGTGTGCGGGACCGTAGCCCAGCTTCATGGAGACGGTTGCGAATGGTCCTCGCCGATACCCCAGGAGCAACAGTGTCCCTAATTTGCTGGGAAGTGGCGGTGCGGTCCCCTACGGCACTGCGTAGGATCCTATGGTCTTGGCGTGCATCCGTGCGTCGCTGCGGTCCGGTCCCAGGTCGACGGGCACGTGCACCTTCCGCCGACCACTGGCGACAACATCGATGTACTGTGGAGACCTCACGCCCCACGTGTTGAGCAATTCGGCGGTACGTCCACCCGGCCTCCCGCATGCCCGCTATACGCCCTCGCTCAAAGTCCGTCAACTGCACATACGGTTCACGTCCACGCTGTCGCGGCATGCTACCAGTGTTAAAGACTGCGATGGAGCTCCGTATGCCACGGCAAACTGGCTGACACTGACGGCGGCGGTGCACAAATGCTGCGCAGCTAGCGCCATTCGACGGCCAACACCGCGGTTCCTGGTGTGTCCGCTTTGCCGTGCGTGTGATCATTGCTTGTACAGCCCTCTCGCAGTGTTCGGAGCAAGTATGGTGGGTCCGACACACCGGTGTCAATGTGTTCTTTTTTCCATTTCCAGGAGTGTATTATCGTCACGGGGGTTTAGTCAGTTGTCAGAAAGGACGTGTTGAGGTCTAGTGACACCTTAGTTGCCGGTTGAAATTAAGGAGTTAATTGGTTTGAAGTAAGCCTTATCATTGTCGTATTGTTTGATAATCTGATTAACATTTAAGCACAAGTGCGCGTCTTAACGCCGAACCTTTCGACCAACAGCTTTCAGTTTAAAATTTAAGTCATTTGTTTCGAGTAATTGAATCACTCTTGCCATCAATGGTGCTTGTATAGTGTTCATGAGATGCAGAAAGGCAGTTAATAAGATATACTGTGTCCAGCACGGTAGTAAACCCTGCTATTTCACCCGATAACGGCCGTCTCCAGGCCCGGCCGTCTTGTAATCATTATCATATTGTTTGCTGTTATGGAATGCAGCACTTCAGATTTCTTTTGCAAAGATTAAATGCTTATTCAACTTAAGGTTTAAGGTCAAAAGAAATTAACAAATTTCTTCATTTGTAAGAGAAAATTTTATGGTAAATCCTTCGATTATCTGTAAACCTCAATTTATATATTGTTAAATAAACGGGTTGTGTGAAAAGGAAGTTGTATTGGTGGGTCGTCCCTGGGACATTTTCCTTAATTCCAGTAAGTACCACGTATCATTGGTAGCAGAGCGTGGTTTCCGACCGGCTATGGGTGAGGGGGGGGGGGGGGGTGATGGGTCTCGGTCTCGATTTTCATTTCAAGCAACCTGCTTCAGTTTAAATTTTGTACTTCATTCTTCTGGAACATTGTCTAATTATTCTCTTTTGTCCACAGCCATACCATGAATCCACGTCAGTGTCCCGGTATTTCATACCTAAAACGGGGTCAGCTCGAGTATGAACTGAGCATTAATAAAAGAAAATGTTCATGGTGCGGTGAGGGAGCTGGCAGCCAGGCTACATGCAGCGTTGTCAACACCAGTCTCCGCTTCTGTCAGCACGGTTGGCGAGGTGAGTCAGAATTTACAGACAATTATGCTAACAATAAATCAGTTACAAGAAAATCTCTCCTTTCTCCAAAATAACCAGACAACCGTGAGGCAGGTGAAGCTCATTAATGCGCATTTAATCAAATGGTTCAAATGGCTCTGAGCACTATGGGACTTAACTTCTGAGGTCATCAGTCCCCTAGAACTTAGAACTAATTAAACCTAACTAATCTAAGGACATCACACACATCCGTGCCCGAGGCAGGATTCGAACCTGTGACCGTAGCGGTCGCGCGGTTCCAGACTGTAGCGCCTAGAACCGCTCGGCCACCGCAGCCGGCCGCAGTTAATCCACCTGGGCAATATAGTAAAGGACCTTGAACTTCTAGAACGAAGCCCTGAGCAGTTAGCACGTGTCATTCAGTTAAATAAAAGTTTGTTTGATTTGCAAATCGAAACTGCAGTTTTAGATTTAGAATGTGGGGCTGATACAAATAATATAAAATGTGTTTCTGACGATCCAGTAGCCACATATGGATGCGTCGCCCGAGGTCGAAGTGATCGCTCTGGGGAATATTTTGCCACCTCCTTAACCAGATGATATGTCTCTTAAACAGTATTCTGGATTTGTCAATTGAAACCATAGAAAATATACCACAGGTATTGTGGCTGCTAGTTAATTTTGAATCGCATGTGGATGCATTAAGGATTCCGTATCATGTAGTACTTATTGTACTCCACTCGTTAGCACGCGTAACTTAAATAATCTGCTATCCGAAACTCTACAGAAGGGTATGACGATCGGGCAACTGGGGTAACTGGTCGCGGAGGGTAAGTTATCAGACCGTATGCGCAATAAGCTGGAGTGGAGATATTATTGGCGTGTGCAGGACTTCCACGAATCGTTGTTTGAAAATGTAGAGTGGTTGCGTGGGGCAGTATCGTTACTACGTATGGATGTTCCGAGGTGAATTTAGTTGCTAATGCCACGCGGGATTAGCCGAGCGGTCTCAGGCGCTGCAGTCACGGACTGTGCGGCTGGTCCCGGCGGAGGTTCGAGTCCTCCCTCCGGCATGGGTGTGAGTGTTTGACCTTAGGATAACTTAGGTTAAGTAGTGTGTAAGCTTAGAGACTGATGACCTTCGCAGTTAAGTCCCATAAGATTTCACACACATTTAGTTGCTAATGTCTTGGATGGTATTCGTCCTGAAGATTGGTCTCGGATCGCACTCTTTCCTCGTCCGGCCACTCTTCACTGGTTAGAGAATCTTGTTAACTCTGTTATGAAATTGTCTTTTACCGAGTACCAGCGGAATGAGTTAACGGGGGGACATCAAAATTTATGTAACTCCGGTCTAGAGCGTAGCATGATAGGTAGACCACGCGGGTCAGTGAAATCAGGGTCTTGTTTTAGACACGTGACCATTTAGTCCGAGGTTGCCCGGTTCCAAGGACGCCTTGCGCTGAGAAATGACACCAGTCGGGGGCGGCGTCGCATCCTGGGTGAAGGGGGTGGTGTAGTTGTATGCAGGCAGCCACCTCGGGTACATTACCATTAGTTTGTGCGGCTGTAGGGAATGAATCGTTGTGTGGGTTACTAGATTCAGGAAGCTCTTTGTCACTCCTTAATTACGAGTGGTTTATTGAATGTTAACACGTATGTAGATTATCTCCCGTATGTCCCTCGACTGAGAGATGTCGGGTGGCCAATGGCTACGAGTTACTTCTGTGCGGGGAAGTGCGGATAAATCTTTCATTATGTGAATTTTCATGGCCTGTCCGGTTTCTATTAGTTAAGGGACTGGTCCCTGACTTCATTCTAGGGCATTATTTCATCCGTAAGACATGTATGGTGTCAGAGTTTGGTACCCGGACGTTTTATTTCAAATTTTCCGCCAACTACCGAATAGTCTTTTGTTCATGTGCTCATGTGGGGATGGGATATTACACCAGTAGTAACACGTGCCTGCTTCGGTTAGACCAGGGAAACAGTTAAGTGAACTTTTGGGAGAATTTCCTGACGTACTTTTCGACAGGTTGGAAGTCCCAGACGTCATTAGATACAATATTCGTCTCATGGATGACGTGCCGGCTCGAAAGTCACCATATTGCTTGTCACCACCTAAGATAACGATGTTGCGGCACAAAGTTGAGGGCTTGTTAAAAGACAGAGTCGTCCACCTCTCCCTGTGTTTCCCCCTTGTCTTAGTACTTAAATACCAGGGGCAGGATTTCCGAACTGTGGTTGATTACAGATTTCTCAATAAAAAGGTGATCTGGGAATCGGTGCCACTGCCTGATCTCCACAACTGTTTCACCTGGTTTTCTGGAGCATCTTGGTTTATGATCCTGATTTTACCAGATAGCCTTGACGGAGGAACCCAAGCGTCTCACCACATTCGCCAAGGATTGGAATTTATTTGAGTTCAACCGGGTTACGTTTGGTTTGTCAACCGGTGCGGCAGTTTTATCTTGTTTATTGGATAAAATTTTATGTGACTTAAAGTTTGTGCCTTCAGTTATTTGGACGGTGTGGTCATATGTAGTGCCTCGTCTGAAGAGCGTTTAGAGCACATCCTGTCTCAGGGATGCTGGGCTGACTGTGAAACCCTCAAAGATAACCTTGGTTAACTGCCAAGTGTCATGTTTTGGTAACCTGGTGTCCGGGGACGGGATTAGCATTGATCAGAAACACACTAAGGCCGTGAGGAATCTTCCGCAGCCACGAAATAAGAGGTAGGTTGCCCGATTTGCAAGGACGGCTAACTATTTCCGCAGATTTGTCCCAAACTTTTGCGCATCTTGCAGCTTCATTAAATCTGTTACGCAGAAACAATGATAAATTGGTTTGGGCTGAAAATCAGCAGGCAGCCTTTGAAGGAATGAAAACTGCGATTGCCAACCAACGTGTTTTAGACATACTTGCCCTTAAGAAAAGATTTTGGGTCCACACTGATGTTTGGAATACTGTTGTGGCGGCAGTTCTTTTACAGTACGATCAAGATATCAGGTGTCGGTTAGCATTTGCATCCAGACGTCTGGAGGGTCCTGAGCTCGATTACTCGGTATATGAGTGCGAAGCGTTTGCCGTGTTATTTGCGATGGAAAAATTTCGGATCTATATCGAACATCGTGAATTTCATCTACAGGCGTATAATCAGGCCCTTAGTTGGATCCTAGCTTGTCCTAGGAAGACAGGGCATTTCGGGTTTCCATTTTAAGGGTTGGCACGTTAGGGATCTGATAATCAGGTTGCTGACGCCCTTAGCAGGATGTTCCAACAGCACGAGCTTGGTGAGGAAACGGCAGACAGTCACCTAATATGTACGATCATTACCGAGGTGCCCCAAATGTTTAATAATTCGAAAACTGAACAAGAGAAAGACCCATTGTGGAGCGCCCTCAGGAAACTAATACTTGATGCACAGGAACCCCGTGACTATTTTCTGAAGAATGGAATTCTATGAAACCGGAGGGTTAGGTCTGGGGAAGCTATAATTTGTCTCACACGAGCCTTAGTTACTCCGGTCTTCCTGTACTTCCATGACTCTCCAGTAGGAGGGCATCTAAGTCTTGGAGAAGGTTAAGGAGCAGCTGACCTGGCAGAAACTTTATAACGACTTTAGAAGTTTAGTCAAAGAATGGCGAGATTGTAAGACGGGAAAACGAAGAACTCCCTGGAGAGGGGATTGCTGCAGTAGGAACGGGAAGAGAATCCGTTAGACAAATTGATTATAAAGTGCGCCCACTTCCCCAGACGAACAAAAGCAATTCGTATATTCTCGTAGTGGTGGATGCCTTCTCCAGGTTCGTTTGCTCGATACCTAACTGGGCTGTGGCCACTCTTATCACCAACTCTCATCTTACTAATATATTTAGGTGGTTTGGGCCAATGCCGGAGTTGGTTACAGATAGTGCTCCTGGCTTTCTGGCAAGGTCGTTTAGACAATTCTGTTTTGCCACTGGTATAAAACATCACCACACCATATTATCGTCAGGCTTCCTTTTCCGAAAGGATTAACCGAAACTTGAGGTCAGTGGTGATTATTTACTACCATAAATGGCCCAAGAAGTGGGATACCACCTTGCCCTGGTTAAACTTAGCGTTTAACTCCGTGAGGCATGAAGCATACCAGACTACCCCAGCCAGCCTGAAGCTCACATATCCCATAAATTCCCCACAGTCCAATTGTAGGGAGATGAATGATCTTTTACTTCCATCTATCACTCCGGAGGTTCTTAGTGAGAAATGGGGGCGAGCTCGGGCAAATAATAGAAAGGCTCACGATCCTCAGGTCTGTCGCTGTAATATAACAAGCGCCCCTTTCGAGAGAACATCTACATCTACATCTACATGATCACTCTGCAATTCACATTTAAGTGCTTGGCAGAGAGTTCATCGAACCACAATCATACTATCTCTCTACCATTCCACTCCCGAACAGCGCGCGGAAAAAACGAACACTTAAACCTTTCTGTTCGAGCTCTGATTTCGCTTATTTTATTTTGATGATAATTCCTACCTATGTAGGTTGGGCTCAACAAAATATTTTCGCATTCGGAACAGAAAGTTGGTGACTGAAATTTCGTAAATAGATCTCGCCGCGACGAAAAACGTCTTTCCTTTAATGACTTCCGTCCCAACTCGCGTATCATATCTGCCTCACTCCCCTATTACGTGATAATACGAAACGAACTGCCCTTTTTTGCACCCTTTCGATATCCTCCGTCAATCCCACCTGGTAAGGATCCCACACCGCGCATCAATATTTTGACAAAGGGCGAACGAGTGTAGTGTAAGCTGTCTCTGTAGTGGACTTGTTGCATCAGCAACGTTTCTGGGGAAAACACTTAGGGAAGCTCGTCCCGCGTTTCCTAGGTCCATATTCCATTGTCAAAATTTTAAGCCCGGTCAATCTTTCGGGCCGGGACCTGGGAAGGGGGAAGCTAATAAGGGTTCATCTCAGTCAGATTAAACATTCCAGCGGAGTGAGGAGTCCTTAGCCCTGGGGGAGGCTTGTTCAGGTTTGAGAGGGGGAGGGTGAGCCGTTGAGCCATTGAGCTAGTAGGATGTTCTCTGCCGCCACTGGCTCAGGTGTATCGACTATCCCTCTTGCGGCCCTATTGCCAATATCTGTGAGGAAGAGTTGGTCTCTGTGGGTTCAATTCTTAGGTCTTTGCTTGCTGATAAATATACAGGGTACGCTGGCCCGAGAGGAGGCACAAACTTTGAGGATTGGTGGTAGCGTCGCGACAAGATGTGGTCACGAAGTCCGGGCAGCCGAAGCCACGAGCAGCACAATTAGCCAGAGCGAAGATACCGGAGTACTTCACCGGGGTCAGCGTCAACTGCAAGCAGCAGGGCGACATTCCGTCAGTTGGTTGACAACATTCGTGTCGGACGACCGCTCGTGGCCTGGCTGCCCTCTTCCATCTGGCTTTAATCGGCACCACTCAGTAACCGCTGGGACACATCGGAAATCCATGGAAATGCTTGCTGATAAAGGGGAGTAACATTCTGTAATCCTCGTGGTGATTTTTTTCATTGTCTATCTGCCAGCCTTATTATTTTCTGTGTTGTACCTCACTCTTAATGTTCTAATTAATCAGCTCTTGGTCGTAAATACAGCCAGAACAATTGTACTAAGGCACAGGGTGCCGTTAAACCAAAGAGGGACCTTGTGGGTAGATTTAGCCGTTAACCGGTTCAATTCTTCGATTTTAATTGCATTTCTCAGTTATTAAGCTGTTCGTTTCCATGTTTGAAAATCCTGGTCATTATTGGGGTATTTTACCTGCATCTTGTGGTTCCGTAGAGTGAGAACTCTTGTAACAAGTGTTCACAAGTGAGCTTTGAGACGTTCCTTCAGAGCGGTCTTAATAACTGACAATCAAATTAACCTTGAAAATGTTAACAGCCAATGGTCACTAGGGCTTTAGTCAATTGACAGAAGGGTCAGGTTGTGGTCCAGTCGCACCCTGGTTGCCGATTGGGATTAAGAGGTTGATTTGTTTGAAGTAAGCCTTATCATTGTCATATTGTTTGCTAACCTGCTTAACCTGTAAGCACAGGTGGGCATCTTAACCCCGAACCTTTCGACATACAGCTTTCAAATCAAAAGTTAAGTAAGCGGGTTGTTGTTTCTTATATACCTGCAGACGTGGCTGTTACCTAATTATGATAGGTTGTCAAGGATGTAGGAGAGGGATAGTAAAAATTCTTTATTGATATTTTAATTATTTCTCCCGCCCATCTAGAAAAGGTAATGATTTTACTATTTCATATTCCTAGTTTTTACTGGGTTTAACGAAGGCGATGTTGGCCTGATATATTCGACGAAGCCCTTTGGCTACACTGACTAAGGATTCTGCTAAGAAATACCAAATTAAGGCATTTGCTCTATCAATAGTTGATCTGTTTATACATGCTTATAGGTTATCCAAGTCAGCACAACGCGACCGCGATTCTTAAATAGATGTATTTATTCTGTTTTCTATGTAGATAACCTGAAGATGCCTAAATAAGGCGAAACGCGTCGTTGAAAAATAAAAAACTAAAATTGCAACTAAGACTGTTTTTAACCAATACTGTTAAGCACTGGTTTGCTGTATGTCGTATATGGACTGGAAGGATTTCTGTTATTTCTTTTCGTTGAGAGAAACCCGAAGTTTTGGTTGATGTTTAAGTTACTACTTGTAGTTGGTGCAAATCCGCGAATGAAATCCCAGGCGGCAATTGTGACGCGGCGTTGTTTTCCCGCCTTCTAGCGCCAGCTGAGGCGCTCCAGTACTCCATATGCCAGAGGGTGTGGTTTGCTAAGCGCCCGTGTGCATTGCTTCACGTGAGCCGTTATCCCGTAACGCTGTTATTGCTGGCAGCCAAGACGTCGGAAATCGGTACCCGTCTTCTCTGTTCATGTTGGTGGGTCGCTTGGCTATTTCTATTGCCTCTCTAATCTTCCTCTTGAAAGTAATGGCTGTTTCGCCGGTAAGCGAGCTTCACCAAAATCAATCTGTTTGCCGCACTTATCCTGCCACCCTGAATAAGGTCACTTGGAACAGTAACCGAAACATCGGTAGTTTTACATATTGACAACGTGGTCACAACCACAATAATTTTATTGACTGTGACAATGGCTGCGGAAGCTTACGTTTATATTTTTTATGCAATGTTTACTGAACTTACATTCAAGTCCTCTTGTGGGTTAGCCCACAGTTCTAACCGAATTGCTGGGACAGAGTGCCACCGCAGGTTCGTAGCAAGACCACCATTGTGTTCCAAAGTTGACAATTTAGGGTTACTATTTGTAATGTTATGTATAATGCAAATGTCCTTATACATTAATTTAATTTAATGGTCTGAAATATTTGTATGTATTTCGCTTGAATCTTGGTAACTGTCAGTTGATACATTATCGAGTTGTTATTAAATAAAGACATTTATTTGGTAATGACAAATGACGCATCCAGCTGGGCCACCATTCCAAGTGTTTTCCTTAATTTAATCGCAACCTTCTTTCTTGGCCTTACGCCTAGGCTTTGACAAAACCATTTCTCCGCAATATTCTCCTTCGTAGGAGAGCTAAACATGTCTTCCTTCCATTTAGCTCGGTTACGTTTAGATGCGTTTACGGCTGTGATTTGCGACCTGTTTACCACCAGTGAGCCCCGGACGCTGATTGAGGTGGTGTGACCTTTGCGTCTATCTGGCGTGCGCGTTCCGCGGCGACGCTATTAATGGCGAGGCGTCCATCATAACCGCTGATGCGGCCGTCCCTCACATCGCGGCTAAGCGGCGACGGCGCGCTGCAATCTCCAGCTCTCAGAATCGGTGAAGGTGTGTTAATCGCGTAGCTCAGAAGCGTCGTTACTGTGAGAGAGTTCACCATTCAGCAGTACGGCAAGCCTTACCTGTTCTCATGTAGCACTGTTCGGAATCCATCGGTCAATGGGAATGCCTTGCTCGCATATATGGTTGCTGCTACGCGAGATTACCATGAGTGAGCCCATAAATTAAACTGAACTCTCTGAGATTATACGAGGACACATCAAACAGCACGCTACACATTATTATGGCTGGTGAAATAACTTTTACTGATTGTTGCACTACACATTAAAGTGACACATATATATGACACTACAGTTAACCGCAGTTACCAAGTCTCTTTAGACACCGGTCGTAACACTCTACCATTCGTTCAAACTCGAAGATAAAGAACCGCTCCTAGGTCACGGAGCCATTTGAGAACCCATGTGTCATAGCCCTCATCGCTGTAAAATCTCTTTCCTCAAACCGTGGTACCTCAGTTGTCTGGTCATTCTCGTCCGTAGTCTTTGTGGATGGAGATTAGATTAGATTAGAATAGATTAGTTTTTCGTTCGTACTGAGGAGACCCTCGTGGATGTGTAACATGTCAATTTTTTTTTAATAAAAAGCTGAAATAACAATGCTAATAGTATGAATGTATATACAATACATCATTTGTTTCTATTAAAAAAATTCGTCAATGGAGTAGGATAGTATGAATATATATACATCACTTGTTTCTATTAAAAACTTCGTCAATGGAGTAGAAGGGGTTGGCCACTAGTAAGTCTTTCAGGCTCCTTTTAAACTGATATTTATTTGTAACAAAATTTTTTATGTTTGCTGGCAAATTATTGAAGATGAGTGTTCCTGAATAGTAGACCTCTTTTTGAACTAAAGTAAGTGCTTTTAAGTCCTTGTGCAGATCATTTTTGTTCCTGGTTGAGCTGTTTGTTGGCAAAAGAGATATATTATTTAAGACAAATTTCATTATGGAGTAAATATACTGAAATACAGTAGTTAGTATACCCAGTTCTTTGAAGAGGTTTCTACAGGACGTCCGTGAATTTACTCCACAAATAATACGTATTACACGCATTTGGACTCTGAAAACTTTTGTTTGACTTGAAGAGTTACCCCAAAAGTATGCAATATTTTTCATTTTTATGTCGCCTATATCTGCTAACACTAGTATTGCAAATACAGATTTGTTAAGTCGTTTCTGCAGTTCTGTGGTGTGCTCCTCCCAACTGAATGTATTATCAAGTTGTAATCCAAGGAATTTAAAATTGTCAACCTCTTCTATCTGCTCTTCTTCATACTTTATTCATATGCTGGGTGGAAACATCTTACAGGTTCTGAATTGCATATAGTGAGTCTTTTCGACGTTTAATGTCAGTGAGTTGGCTTTAAACCATTTATTAATATCCATGAAAATATCATTAGCATGATCTTTCTAGAACTACACTCGACATACTATTTATTGCAATACTTGTGTCATCTGCAAACAAAACGAAGTCTGCTTCTGGCAGTGCATGAGAGATCATTAATGTACACAAGAAAAAGCAATGGCACTAAGATGGACCCTTGTGGGACACCACATGCTCCTAATGTCTTCCTATTCTGATGATGACAGATGACTTAATTCACTAGTCCCTTGCACTGACACCATTTGTTTCCTGTTAGCGAGGAATGACTTGAACCATTTTGCAGCACTGCCTGTGACACCATAGAATTCTAATTTATTTAAAAGGATGTTGTCGTTCACACAATCAAATGTCTTTGACAAATCACAGAAAATACCTGCTGCTTGTAATTTGTTATTTAATGAATTAAGCGCATTTTCACTGTAGGTGTAATTACCCTTCTCGATATCAGAATCCTTCAGAAATCCAAACTGTGTTCTTGATGATATGTGATTTGTGGTCAGATGGTTGAGAAGCTGCCTATACATCACTTTTTCTAAAATTTTTGAGAATGCTGGCAAAAGTGAAATCGGTCTGTAGTTTGACGGTATCTCTTTATCCCCTTTCTTGAATAGAGGCTTAACATCTGGATATTTCAGCCAGTCAGGAAATGTCCCAGTTATAATTGACTGGTTACACAAGTAACTCAGAATTGTACTAAACTCACAAAAACATGCCTTAATTAACTTTGTTGATATTTCATCGTTAGTTCTCGTTCAGTATCACTCACGTCTTTGCGTCCTTGCTCGAATTGCTGGCACTATTTCACTACGGCTGGACGGACATTGCATTTGGTCCATATACCTCCAGAATTTCGCGGTAAATTGGTATGAAATTTAGACTTTATCGCCTACAAGCGTCATGGTGTCCCACGTACTTCCACTTTGGAGCACATTTCCAGTGCTCGCATCATTCCACTCCTATACTGTGCTGCACCTGTTAACCACAGAGCAGCAGAACTGTGTCTGAAGGGGACCCTGCACATGTATTCTCTTTTGATAATGCGCCACCCTGGTTGCGTAGTGTTTTAAGCGAGGAGCGACATGTGTTCAAATGGCTCTGAGCATTATGAGACTTAACTTCTGAGGTCATCAGTCCCCTAGAACTTAGAACTACTTAAACCTAACTAACCTAAGGACATCACACACATCCATGCCCGAGGGAGGATTCGAACCTGCGGCCGTAGCGTTCGCGCGGTTCCAGACTGCAGCACCTAGAACCGCTCGGCCACTGAGGCAGGCTAGCGACATGTTTAATTTATTTTCTGGAGACCCCCATATGTGGAGCTGTGACGTGACGTCAAGAAGGTACATAAATAAACTATACTGTGTATTAACTGTCGACAGCATAAGAATCAATACTCACAAGTGGATGAGGTTTCTAAAACTCTGTTATTATCTTTGATTTTACGTGTGTGACAGTTTGGTTGTTGCTGTTGTTGTTGTTGTTGTTGTTCTCCCAGTTGCATTCAGTGCCTGTTGATTAGTTACATGATCTACCCATTTAACCCTCAGCACTCTTCTGTAGCACTATAATTAAAAAATTAAAAAAAAGAAACCTCATCTTGTCTAAACTTTCTATCGTCCACGGTTCACTTCCATAAAAATAATTTCAGAAAGGACTTCCTAATGCTTAAAACTACATTGGATGTTAACAAATTTCTCTTCATCACAAACTCTTTTCTTCAGTTGCCCTTCTACATTTGATATCCTCTCTACATCACCCAATATCAGTCATTTTGCTGACCAAATAACGAAACTCATCTACTACATTACGTGTTCGTCTCCCAGTCTCATCGCCCACGCATCACCTGACTTAGTTCGACTACAGCGCTATCCTTGTTTTTCTTTCGTTGGTGTTCATCATATATCCTCATCTCCCGATGTTGTCCATTCTGTTCATCTACTCTTCCCAGTCCATTTGTCTCGGACAGAATTACGGTGTCATCGGCAAACCTCAAAGCTTTTTTTTTTCTTCTCCCTAAACTTCAACTCATTGTCCAATTCTTTTTGTTTCCTTTTCTAATTACTCAATGTACATATTGAATAACTTCAGCGATAGGCTACAACCCTATCTCGGTCTCTTTTCAACCACTGCTTCCCTTTCACGAACTTCGACTCATGACTGACCTCACGTCGCAGTGCAAGTTGGAAATAGCCTCTCGAGGTTTCAATTTTCTCCTGATACCTTCAGAATCCCAAAGAGGTTGTTCCAGTAATTATTGTCAAATGTTTTCTTTAAGTCTACAAATCCCATAAACATTGGTTTGCCTTTCGTTAATTTATCTTCTAAGAAAAGTCGTAGGGTCATCATTGCTTGGCATATCTTACATTTCTCCGGAATCCAGTCTGATATTCCCCAAGATCAGTTTCTACCAACGTCTCTATATATGAGGAATTCTCGATAGCATTTTGCGTCCACGATTTAATCATACGTCGGTCTGACAGGAAACGAGGCTGCTGACCCTGCTGCCAAGGCAGCTGTTCTCGTACCTCTGCTCACTAACTCTTTCATCCCCTCTGACGGTCTCTGTGTTGCCGTCTGTCAGTAGGTGGTGTCGCTTTGGCGTCACCACTGGTCCTCCCTTCATGGAAACAAGCTCCGGGCTGTTAAGCCTCTCCCAGCGCCTCGGACGAACTCCACTCGGCCCTCTGCTGTGAGATCATTTTAATTAGGTTGTGTATCGGGCACTGTTTCTATAGCCATCACCATTTTTTAAGTGGTGCTCCCCCGCCGCTTTGTGCACATTGCGACCAACTTTTAACTGTCGACCACTTCCTGACGGAATGTCCATTTTTTAACCGTTTACGCTCCAGTTTGTGTTTGCCGTCTGATTAATCGACCGTTTCAGAGAACAACGGGAGGGCTGTCGACCGCGTTTTACTTTTTATCCGTCGTATCAGTTTGGTGAAGGTCATTTAATTCTTACTTCTGGACATCCGTTTCTCTATGGCGTACTTTGTAGACCATTCTCCAGGTCCGTGTTTTTAGCTCTTTTCTCTTCCGTCGATTGGGATTGACGGATAGTCGTTTTTAACTCCTCTTTTCTTCTTTGTGTTTTACAGTTTTGACATGGGCGCGTATGACCCTAGTTGTTTTTGTGCCCTAAAACAAAAGCAAAAACAGAAAAATGACTTATTAAATTGATATTTCTGTGATATTCTCAAATCGAAGCATCTACATTCTTTGAAACTGAAATTACTAAATTCATTTCGAATTCTGATATTATTTCGCCTGCCTCGTACATCATGTACACCAAGTGGAAGATTTTTGTCATGGTTGGCTCTCCCAAGGCTATCTGCAGTTCTGACAGAATATCGGCTAGTCCCGGGACCTCGTTTTCAATTCTCCGTCGAATATTTCTCGCAGAATCAAATTTCCGATCTCATCTTCATCTACGTTCTCTTCCCTTTCTCTAATACTGCCTTCGAATTTATGTCTGTTATACAGACCCTTCCAGTTATGCCTTCGTTGCTTAGGGCTGATTTTCCATCGAGTTCCTGACATTCATAAAACTGCTTCTTTTTTTTCCAAATGAGTCCTGAATTTTCCTGTAGGCGGTATCTATCTTTGCCCTAGTGAAATAAGCTTCTAATACCTTACATTTTTGCTCCAGCCTGTCCTACCTAGCTATTGTGCTCTTTCTGTCAGTGTCATTTTATAGACATATGTATTCCATTTCGCCTGCTTCACCTGCAGCGTTCCCATAATTTCCCCTTCTCCTATGTTATAAGAGCATTTGTACTAAGCATGTCTTTTTACCTATTTGATCCTCTGTTGCTTCCACTATCTCTCAAAGCTACTCAATCATCTTCTACTGTATTCCTTTCCCTGATGTAATCAGTCGCTACTTAATGCTCCCTATGAAACTCTCAACAGACTCCTGTTCTTTCAACCTATCCAGGAGCCATCTTCTTAATTTCCTATTTTCTTGCAGGTTCTTTAGATCTAATGTACAGTTGTAGCCCTGCAGATGTCTTACAATTTAAAATCTGGTTCCGAAAAATCTGTCTTACCATCAAGTAATCAATCTGAAACCTTCTTGTGTCTCCAGGTCACTTATATGTATACAGCTTCCTTTCATGATTCTTCATTCAAGTGTTTACGATGAAAAAAATTATGCTCTGTGCAAAATATGTGCAAAATTCTATCAGGCGGCTTCCTTTCCCACAGTCCATATTCACCTACAATTTTTCCTTCTCGTCATTTCCCTACCACGTAACTCCAGCCCCCCATCATAATTAAATTTTCGTCTCCCTCAATTATCTGACTAATTTCTTTTATCTCATCATACATTTCTGCAATCTCTTCATCTGCGAGCTAGCTGACATATAGGCTTGTACTACTGAGGTGGATGTTGGCTTTGTGTCTATATTGGCTACGATAATGTAATCACTGTGTCGTTCATAGTAGCTAACCATCATTCCTATTTTCTTATTTATATTAAACCTATTCCAACACGGCCCCTGTTTGGTTTTGTATTTACAGTCCTGTACTCACCGGACCAGATGTCGTTTTCCTCCTGCTACTGGACTTCACTAAATCCCACTAAATCTAACTCCAGTCTATCCATTTCCCTTTTTAATGTTTCCTAACCTACCTGCTCGGTTGAGGGATTCCACGCTCCGATTGTAGAATGACAGATTTGTTTCCCGTGATGACGATATTCCCCTGAGTGGTCCCAGTCCGGAAATCGGAATGATTTCCCCTCTGGGATATTTTATCCAAGAGGACGCCATCATCATTTAACCATGCAGTAGAGCAGCATGCCTAGCGAAAAATTACGGCTGTAGTTTTCCCTTGCTGTCAACCGTTCGCAGCATCACCACAGCAAGGCCGTATTGGTTCACGTTAGCAGCCCAGATCAGTCAATTATGTAGCTGTGACGTGTTTTACCGACAAGATAGCTTTATGTGGCAGGTTGGCTTTCAGCCTTGCTCGACCTAAGTAGATTTTTATCATTTTTAACTAGCGAAAAGTGCAATAACATAATGCTGCTGTTACTGGTACGATCAGAAGTAACTTCAAAATTATTTCGACGTCTCTCTGAGCGCCTCTTAACACATACCTTTAAAAAATAGCTCCAAAATACCTTAATGGAAAACCGTGCAATACTCTTCAGCAGCTCTTTCACTTGAAAGTTAAGACCAGCTATTGTGTTAATTAGCTCTGCTGTATCAATATACCCGCCATATTTAGCAATAAGAGGAGCCGTAAATTTTTCAAGGTACAGAGATTTCAATTACGGCGTTTCCTTGCGGGAAATCAAAGTCAGAAATGGCGTGATACATGTAAAATCTCTTTTCCATTTCGCTTAATACTCCGTCAAACACTTCGAAGCAATCTACCTTATGAAGTTTCGCTCCAGTACTCTGTCGGTGAAATTCGGTAAACCTTAATTTAAACAGTATGTATTTCCTTCAGAAACAACTGGTCGATGTTTAAAATCCTATAATATGGTAACAGCAAGATGACCAGTGTTTAATACGAGTGTGTCGCGTAGGCAATTTTCTGCCGCCGAAGACAGGCAACCCAAAATAATTTCAGATTTATTCAGTTGTCCGATGAGTTAAATTTACTTCATGCTTCTGTAGACAAACTTGACTCTGATTGAAAAAAAATATAAGAAGTATGGGGAAGAAAGTCTCTTTCATTGAAATAAGAAATATACTAATCGACGATCAAAGATGTCTGGATGAAAGGAAGACTGGCCATGGAACACAAGATGTATCTGAACAAATTAAAGAATGAGAACAATAAGCTAGAAGTAATTTGCTTTCGAAGTCTGAGGAGGTGGAAAAGGCTTTATATATGATACTATTCGATTACTTAGAGAAATGAGCTATTTGTTTTAATACGTATAAAGTAGTGGATTGGATGACGCTATCTGAAACCTCAGATTGGCTGATGATTGAAAACACTGTTATGTAACTCACTAAAAATGGTGTGAAGGTTTCAGGCGACAGTTGTTTTCGGGACTATATGTATGTGAAGAACCTTTCAGAAACCAAGATTTACTCAGAAGAATGGATGTCTAAACATTCAGTGGAAGAAGGTGGAATTTACTTTCTTAAAGAAACCGAAAATCTGAACGCAAACGTCAACTGCTAAAAGTATGCGAGCATTTTTTTTCTATTTCCGTACACAAGGCCACTGTGGAAAGAGCAATTTCGCTTATGTCGTCCCGGTGGACTGATGAAAAAAATCAACTGCTACCACAGACCGTGGAATCAGTCTTACGCTGCCAGAACTATATGCTGACTTCCATCGAGTTTTATAAATACGTAAAAGGGAAGAGAGACTTGCTGGAAGAGTTGAAATCTTCCGAAGAACATAGTATACCATCTGCTTCTGCAGCAACAAATTCCTTGTAATTATGTTCTAAATAAAATTAATTACGTCAAATAAATTTTTTACTTCGTTTCTCCACTCCTACCTCAGAGTGTCCCAACGAGGTCCCAGCTAGATATGGCAACCTTACATATAAATCATGTTAGTGTTATACATTTACAGCATAGTACTCGTTTAATTATGGTACTTGGATGAGATTTCACCGTAGAAAGAACTCGGCAACATCAGGCCGTACGAACGCTCATTATCATAAGCTAAAGGTAGGAAGACGAGGGGTAGGGGAACTGACTTACCTCTCCCTGCTATTTCTTAAGCCATCCATCCACTTTTCCTCTGGTCACTTTGTGAGTTCTCGCTACACCTGGGTACTTGAGTGGGAGGGAGCGCGGGCTCTTAGCTAGCTAGCCTTGCCAGCGGCGTACAGTGCCGGATGAAGCCAGTGGTTCGCCCATAGCAGACGCTTTCGAAGATACCCTTGCTTTGCTTTGGCCTCACAGATTGGGATATAAAATACATTAGCACTTAACTTGGCCCCAAAGCAATATGTGTACTTACTTTGGTGCCTGTCGTCATACACATATAAAACATAAATTCTTTTCGCACCATGCCGAATTTTAATCCAAATTCGCTTATCAAATTTATTGAATATAAAAACGTTAACACAATGAATGAAATAAGCTTTCAACGATTAGAAATTAAATTTAAGAAAATAATTATATTAAAAATTAATTTAAATGAATAAAAATAAAGTTAACAACCATTGTGGTATGTATTTAAAGAAATTATCGGTCTGCAAGTATTGAACATGCTCGAGCCTTAGTCATACTACGGAGCTACTGGGTAAACTCATGTTACTGTTAATAGCTTAGAGTCTCACGACAAATTATATTCTTCACTTTCACAAACGATGTTCCACAAGGATGAATCGTTGCACGGTATAAAACCTGGCAACCTTTCACACTTTTGTATGTGTGGGGTAAAAAAGTGAATCCTAGTCTTGGTGCCTCGGTGGCAAACAAATCTTTCCTTGAATCGAAATTAAATGGATTGTAATGATAATATTTTTTGTCAGATCAGGCACCTCTGGAACCTACTTTTTCAACTTGGTAGGGTACATAAAAAAACAGTGCTTCTAGTTTTTCGTCGTCAAATTTCGCAGTTACTAGATAAACTTATATTTCGCAGTCTTAGTATATTTTACTGCTGTTAAACAGTAGCATTGTATCCTATCAGTCCACAACCTAGGCCACCAACAAGAAAACAACCTTCACTCTAGACTGCCGATTTCGAAAATGCTGTCAGAAAAGTAAATACACTGTAGAAAGAATCATCAGCAGTAATAATAGACTTACAAAAATACATATGGTATCCATTAACTGTTTTCTTGTTTCCAATCAATATAAGCCTATTCTCAATTGTCAAGTTATTACTACTACCTCGGACAACATCTAGAAATTCTTCTGCTAACTTTATGGTGCTGTCAACTTACGTCACATAATTTATGGTGAGGACAACGTTCACTATTATAAATGAGCTGAAACGTGACTACTCATTGAAGGTTTGGGAACCGTCATCTTGCCATTAGACAGTAGGTAGAAACCATTCATCTGCGACTTTTTAGATTTTTTTTTGCGCCCCCTAATGCGCGGAGCCCGTAGCATTTACTTACTTGCTTCGTGGCTAATCCGGCACTGGTGGCGTGTGTGTGCTGGTAGTTTGTATGAAATTTGCGCCGTACATAGGTCGGCCTGGAGACAGAGGAGAACGGCAGAAAGGAGCTGTCGTGCTTGGACGTGCCTGCGACCACACGGTAACGAAGTTGTTCAGTTTGTTGGTGTATCATGGCGGACTGTTCAATTTCTCTATAAGGAATGGTTTACTATTCTCAGTTCTGTTACATGGTGTAAGAAGATCCTAAACGAAAGGGATCGGAGATGTGGTCTTGCTTTGTCAGTCACAATCGCAAACCGTTTTCAAACCCGACTCGGATTTCACTTTTAATTCAGTAAATATCCGATCGAACCTTGCGAAGCTAACTGCACCCAACGGACTTTTTGAGTTAATGGATTTTTGGAGGTGGATACTTCGCAATAACAACGAGCTAAGCGCAGCACAAGTCTGCGTCTCTACTATGTAGGACTGATGACCATAGATGTTAAGTCCCATAGTGCTCAGAGTCATTTGAGAGCCACTATGTAGGGACAAATACAAATATAGGGTAGCGGTTGACTGGAAATTGTTTTGTGTTCCGATGAGCCGGGCTTTGATTTCCAAATGATACAACGAGCCAAGTGCACTCTCAACAGACGAACCAGTGCAGCGTTTAGTCGACTGTGTCTGGAGTGAGGGTGGCAGCAGTACTGGATGTTTAGGGGGTGGTATTTGTACTGCGATTTCGGCTCCCTAATTCAAGTTACCGTGACCACGTACCGGATCGCTTATTCAACATTCTACGTGACCAAATGTTACCCTTTCGGTCTTCATCTTCATGATACTTTTTCTGTGAACATACTTTACATACAAGATTGTAAAACACTAGTTGATCCGCGCGAATAATTCGTGCACTATCCTTATCAATCACTGACAAGTAATGTAGTGATAGAGAGATAAGCAAATGCCAGAATTTATTAATAAAAGGTATGATATTTTGAATAATAGTAAGAAATCCTAGTCTCACTGTAAAAAGGCAATATATTTATACACAATATAGGAGTATGTCAAAACGCTGCCTCAGCTGCGAAATGTTACTGGTCTTTACCCAGGTCTCAGCTAAAGAATCTAGCAGTCTTCAGAAACATATAATAAACTAATACATGCCAGAATAAGGCACGGTCAAAAATAAAAAGCTCAAGTACCGTGGTACCATGTCAAGCTACGTTAATAGCTGAGGAACAGCCCCGGCGCCATTTCGTAAGTTAGTCGCGGACGCTACCTTGGAACTAACAATTCTTCTGAAGAAGGCTACATTACTCCAGCTGAAACCTGGGTGAAGACTAGTAACATTTAGCAACTGAGGCGGATTTTTGACATACTAATTTATCACAGTTGCCGATAGGGTTGCAACATGTAAAAAATTCTTACAATATATATTGTATTGTAAAACATACAAAAAAGCAAATATTTTCTTTGTTGGGAAAAATTTGTTTTTTTAAAAAATTCTTTATTTTACGAAACTTCCTTGAAAACAGTGTTAGCCGGTATAAAGTGACCATCGTTTACTTTTTGGCTGTATTTGGCTTTAGCATAAAAATAAATAAGCTGTTACAGAATTTTCGAACTCATGGAAAAGTCGCCTATAACTGTCCATAAAAAAAACAGTTTCTGTTAAATAAGGGCTAGCATTTGACTCGTCTTACCTTTTGTTTTATTAATAGCCACAGCGAAGGCTACTATTATTTGTAATTGTTTTCTTATCATTTGGAAACGCATGGTTTGGTCAGTAGGTGTGAGGTTATTGCAGCGGTATGAACACAGTTTTATGGAGCTAATGAACATAATAATGCACTCAAATAAGCGAGTTACCACTAATTTTGCACCATTACTTAATTCCTGATTAGCATTATGATTTTCAATTAAGATAATAACAGTATTTTCCTTTAAAAGCAGTTGATGAGGTGATACACTGGACGTATTCGAAGAGATCAGTAGTTCTACAGTGTTCGGCTGAACGTTGTTTACTTCTTCAAACTCGACACACTCAGAAAAAAGGTAAGCCTTGGCCTCTCAGTGTAACAATCTGGAAATGATATAGTCATTAAATGTGTACAACATCATTTTTGGACACAGAATAACAGTTGAAGAGAATTGTGAAATATTTTATTCACTGATTACTGTGGCGATAAATATTTTGTAATTACAAAGGAATGTTTAGGAATTTTCAGATTGGTTCAAATGGCTCTGAGCACTATGGGACTTAACATCTGAGGTCATCAGTCCCCTAAAACCTAACTAACCTAAGTACATCACACACGTCCATGCCCTAGGCAGGATTCGAACCTGCAACCGTAGCGGTCGTTCGGTTCCAGACTGAAGCGCCTAGAACCGCTCGGCCACTACGGCCGGCTTTTAGGAATTTTGATCGCTTCATTGTAATAATGTGTGTTTTCTAAATCAAAGTTCCCCAGTTTGTTTAAGCAACATTTCAGTGGAAACGGGATCAGCATTTGCCCTCGTATTTTGAGTCAAGTGAAAAATTTTAACTTGAGACCATAAGTGTGATCGTTTAACCGTAGTTTCGACAATGTCTGGTCTCTTGGTGTGTATAACAACGAACAATACTTGACGGGCAGCGCGGAGAGGCCTCGCGGTTAAAGGCGCACCCCCCCCCCCCCGGCCTTCCGCCCCCCTCCCCCTCCCCCGGTGGAGGTTCGAGTCGCCCCTCGGGGCATGGGTATGTTGTTCTTAGCATAAGTTAGTTTAAGTAGTGTACAACTGTAGGGACAGATGACCGCAGCAGTTTGGTCCCTTAGGAATTCTTACACGTTTGAACATTTGCATACTTGACGGACCAAATAAAATTATTTTACCTCTTTAAGCGGGGTTTAACAGCTCATACTTTAAGCTGCTGACAAGTATTGTACAGAGAAAAATGGAAAAGAAAATAGAGGATGCATTAGATGACGATCAGTTAAGCTTTAGGACTGGTAAAGGGACCAGAGAGGCAATTTTATCATTACGGTTCATAACAGAAGCAAGAATAAAGAAAAATGAAGACACTTCATAGGACTTGTCGACGTGGAAAAAGAGTTCGGCAATGTGACATGGTTCAAGTTGTTCGAAATCCTGAGAAAAGTAGGGATAAAATACAATATATAGGCCTATAACAGCCAAGAGGGAGCAATGAGAGTGGAAGACCAAGAACGAAGGGTTCGGATTAAAATAAAATGGGTGTAATACAGGTATATCGTTTACTGCCCCTAGTGTTCAATCTACACATTGATGAGTCAATGACTGAAATAAAGAATCAGGAGAGGAATAATAATTCAGTACGAAAGGACATCAATAATAAGATTCTCTGATGACATTTCCTGCCTCAGTGAAGGTGATGAAGAATTATAGGTTCTGATGAATGGAATTAACTGTGTAATGAGCACAGAATATGGTCTGAGAGTTGATTGAGGAAAGACGAAAGTAATGAGAAGTAACAGGAATGAGAACAGCAAGAAACTTAACATCAGGACTGGTGATCACGAAGTAAATGAATTCTGCTACCAAGACTGAAAAATAATGCATGACAAACGGAACGAAGAGGATATAAAAAAAACTAGCACTGGCAGGAAGGGCATTACTATCCAAGATAAGCCTGCTAGTATCAAACATTTAATTTGAGGAAGAAATTTCCGAGAATGTAAGTTTGGAGCACAGCAGTGTATGGTAGTGAAATGTGGACATTTAGAAAACCGGAACATAAGAGAAAACACTTCCCCCATGAACCATGGACCTTGCCGTTGGTGAGGAGGCTTGCGTGCCTCAGCGATACAGATGGCCGTACCGTAGGTGCAACCACAACGGAGGGGTATCTGTTGAGAGGCCAGACAAACATGTGGTTCCTGAAGAGGGGCAGGAGCCTTTTCAGTAGTTGCAAGGGCAACAGTCTGGATGATTGACTGATTTGGCCTTGTAACATTAACCAAAACGGCCTTGCTGTGCTGGTACTGCGAACGGCTGAAAGCAAGGGGAAACTACAGCCGTAATTTTTCCCGAGGACATGCAGCTTTACTGTATGATTAAATGATGATGGCGTCCTCTTGGGTAAAACATTCCGGAGGTAAAATAGCCCCCATTCGGATCTCCGGGCGGGGACTACTCAAGAGGACATCGTTATCAGGAGAAAGAAAACTGGCATTCTACGGATCGGAGCGTGGAATGTCAGATCCCTTAATCGGGCAGGTCGGTTAGAAAATTTAAAAAGGGAAATGGATAGGTTAAAGTTAGATATAGTGGGAATTAGTGAAGTTCGGTGGCAGGAGGAACAAGACTTTTGGTCAGGTGATTACAGGGTTATCAATACAAAATCAAATAGGGGTAATGCAGGAGTAGGTTTAATAATGAATAAAAAAATAGGAGTGCGGGTTAGCTACTACAAACAGCATAGTGAACGCATTATTGTGGCCAAGATAGACACGAAGCCCATGCCTACTACAGTAGTACAAGTTTATATGCCAACTAGCTCTGCAGATGATGAAGAAATTGATGAAATATATGACGAGATAAAAGAAATTATTCAGGTAGTGAAGGGAGACGAAAATTTAATAGTCATGGGTGACTGGAATTCGTCAGTAGGAGAAGGGAGAGAAGGAAACATAGTAGGTGAATATGGATGGGGGGGGGGGAAGAAATGAAAGAGGAAGCCGCCTTGTAGAATTTTGCACAGAGCATAACTTAATCATAGCTAACACTTGGTTCAAGAATCATAAAAGAAGGTTGTATACCTGGAAGAATCCTGGAGATACTAATAGGTATCAGATAGATTATATAATGGTAAGACAGAGATTTAGGAACCAGGTTTTAAATTGTAAGACATTTCCAGGGGCAGATGTGGATTCTGACCACAATCTATTGGTTATGAACTGCAGGTTGAAACTGAAGAAACTGCAAAAAGGTGGGAATTTAAGGAGATGGGACCTGGATAAACTGAAAGAACCAGAGGTTGTAGAGAGTTTCAGGGAGAGCATAAGGGAACAATTGACAGGAATGGGGGAAAGAAATACAGTAGAAGAAGAATGGGTAGCTCTGAGGGATGAAGTAGTGAAGGCAGCAGAGGATCAAGTAGGTAAAAAGACGAGGGCTAATAGAAATCCTTGGGTAACAGAAGAAATATTGAATTTAATTGATGAAAGGAGAAAATATAAAAATGCAGTAAATGAAGCAGGCAAAAGGGAATACAAACGTCTCAAAAATGAGATCGACAGAAAGTGCAAAATGGCTAAGCAGGGATGGCTAGAGGACAAATGTAAGGATGTAGAGGCTTGTCTCACTAGGGGTAAGATAGATACTGCCTACAGGAAAATTAAAGAGACCTTTGGAGAGAAGAGAACCACTTGTATGAATATCAAGAGCTCAGATGGCAACCCAGTTCTAAGCAAAGAAGGGAAGGCAGAAAGGTGGAAGGAGTATATAGAGGGTTTATACAAGGGCGATGTACTTGAGGACAATATTATGGAAATGGAAGAGGATGTAGATGAAGATGAAATGGGAGATAAGATACTGCGTGAAGAGTTTGACAGAGCACTGAAAGACCTGAGTCGAAACAAGGCCCCGGGAGTAGACAACATTCCATTAGAACTACTAATGGCCTTGGGAGAGCCAGTCATGACAAAACTCTACCATCTGGTGAGCAAGATGTATGAGACAGACGAAATACCCACAGACTTCAAGAAGAATATAATAATTCCAATACCAAAGAAAGCAGGTGTTGACAGATGTGAAAATTACCGAACTATCAGTTTAATAAGTCACAGCTGCAAAATACTAACGCGAATTCTTTATAGACGAATGGAAAAACTGGTAGAAGCGGACCTCGGGGAAGATCAGTTTGGATTCCGTAGAAATGTTGGAACACGTGAGGCAATACTAACCTTAAGACTTATCTTAGAAGAAAGATTAAGAAAAGGCAAACCTACGTTTCTAGCATTTGTAGACTTAGAGAAAGCTTTTGACAACGTTAACTGGAATACTCTCTTTCAAATTCTGAAGGTGGCAGGGGTAAAATACAGGGAGCGAAAGGCTATTTACAGTTTGTACAGAAACCAGATGGCAGTTATAAGAGTCGAGGGGCATGAAAGGGAAGCAGTGGTTGGGAAAGGAGTGAGACAGGGTTGTAGCCTCTCCCCGATGTTATTCAATCTGTATATTGAGCAAGCAGTAAAGGAAACAAAAGAAAAATTCGGAGTAGGTATTAAAATTCATGGAGAAGAAGTAAAAACTTTGAGGTTCGCCGATGACATTGTAATTCTGTCAGAAACAGCAAAGGACTTGGAAGAGCAGTTGAACGGAATGGACAGTGTCCTGAAAGGAGGATATAAGATGAACATCAACAAAAGCAAAACGAGGATAATGGAATGTAGTCAAATTAAATCGGGTGATGCTGAGGGGATTAGATTAGGAAATGAGACACTTAATGTAGTAAAGGAGTTTTGCTATTTAGGGAGTAAATTAACTGAAGATGGTCGAAGTAGAGAGGATATAAAATGTAGACTGGCAATGGCAAGGAAATCGTTTCTGAAGAAGAGAAATTTGTTAACATCGAGTATAGATTTAAGTGTCAGGAAGTCGTTTCTGAAAGTATTTGTATGGAGTGTAGTCATGTATGGAAGTGAAACATGGACGATAACCAGTTTGGACAAGAAGAGAATAGAAGCTTTCGAAATGTGGTGCTACAGAAGAATGCTGAAGATAAGGTGGGTAGATCACGTAACTAATGAGGAGGTATTGAATAGGATTGGGGAGAAGAGAAGTTTGTGGCACAACTTGACTAGAAGAAGGGATCGGTTGGTAGGACATGTTTTGAGGCATCAAGGGATCACAAATTTAGCATTGGAGGGCAGCGTGGAGGGTAAAAATCGTAGAGGGAGACCAAGAGATCAATACACTAAGCAGATTCAGAAGGATGTAGATTGCAGTAGGTACTGGGAGATGAAGAAGCTTGCACAGGATAGAGTAGCATGGAGAGCTGCGTCAAACCAGTCTCAGGACTGAAGACCACAACAACAACAAGAGAAAACAAGCGCCTGGGATGTGGTGTTACAGAATAATGTTGAAAATAAGGTGGACTGATCATATAACGAATGAGGTTCCCCGGAGAGATGTCGAGGAAAGGAATGTATGGAAAATACTTACAAGAAGAAGGGACATGACGGTAGGATATCTGTTAGTGATCGTGGAATAACTTCCATGGTATTAGAGGGAGCTGTAAAGGGTAAAAATTACAGAGAAAAACATATATTTGAATACATCCAGAAAATAATTGAGGACTTAGCTGGCAAGTTCTACTCTGAGATGACTCAAAAAAAAGAAAGTTTATTATTTATGACGTCCCTTAAATGTCGATCGAAAATGCTTAGAGCATCTTTGGGAACCGCTGAAATCTTGTCGCAGTTGGTGAGATCAGAGTCACGAAGAATTTTTGTATCCTTGGTGTAAATACGAAATGTAAGGTAATGAACAATTAGAAGTTTCAATTCAGTTTATTAGCTCAAACAACGATTCCGTAAACACAGTAAACAACTTCAACCGTCTTCTGCATAAAAGTAAAATTAGATTGTCAATATGTTCCACCTTCTGTACGCTTTACATCGAAATGAATGAACGAAATCTCGTGATGGTCTACTCTTGCATAAATAATCCGACCAACTCCAGTAGCTATAGTGCATATGAAACAGATTGTCATTCGATTCAATAGATGGCACATCCTGCATATTTTTATATAAATGTTTTCAAATTAAAGTTCATTTAACGTAAACATTAACTTTAAATTACTTATGTATTTTTCGTCGATAGTGGTGAACGAAATCTTGAAAATTACATCTCAGTCATTAATTACGATTAAGAAAATAAGGAAAATGTGACGTATCCACAAAAATACACTGTTAATTAGTACGGCACAGTTTCCATAATAAAATTTCTAGTTTCAAAACGCCTTAAAAGGACGACCATTGCTCAGGATAACGTCAAATTCGAGCAGCACATTATTGACGCAGAAGGAAATGTCATGGGGCCAAGCTTAAAGCAAATTTGACCTACAGATGGCACTTTAAGAGTCAGAATACGCACTCCAGATGACGGGTGGCTCACGACTGTTCCTCAGTTTGAGTCGCAGACGCCCAAAGTGTCTCCATGAATGATCGCGCACTACTCGTAAAGCTCCTTTACAGCAAAGGTGACTGACCCTAGTAGCCCTGCAGAAGCTCCGGAAACTGAAGGATATGAAAAAGGCATTGGTCAGATTTCTGCTAAGGGTGCGGAGAAAATGGTTACAAAATTCGAAATAACAGGTTTTTTGAAGTGCAATGTGGCAGAGGGAGGAAAGCAGTTGATCTGAAGTCGGTAGAAGGCGGGGCCATAGCACTGCGGAAGAGGTCGAGCGATGTTATGCGCACAAGTAGTGCACGGGAAATTGCGAGGACGTTGCACATTTCTGCGAGCAGGGTGCATAAAATCCTATGCAACAACCAGCTTTGCTATCCGTACAAAAACACCCATTTGCAGAAGCTGCTAACTGCTTGGATGCCAGCATGGCAAACCATCTTTCTGGAACTTCTTGCTCGCAGAGAGGTCGACAATGAATGCTCATGGAACGTTCTGTGGACAGACGAAGCCCAGTTCCATCTGCAAGGACATATAAGTACGCAGAATTACAGAGGTAAACTCACAGGCACATCAACCGGCTCCAATTTATTCTGCAAAAGTGAGTGTGGGGTGCTGGATGACAGCATCGTTTATCGTGGAGTCGTATTTTTTCTAGGAGATGAGTGTTGTAACGTCACTGGTAAACGCAGTGAGAGACTTTTGCGCAACAGAGGCGTTACAACCATGGATGTATGGGTCGGATTATTTTATGCAAGATGATGCTCCACCTCACACTGCATAGCCAGAGAAACGGCTGCTGCAGAGGCATTCCGGAAATGTTAGAATTATCAGTAACCATTTCCCTACAGGCCGGTCGTCGAGATCACGTTATCTTAAGGCGTGTGACTTCTGGCTGTGAAGTTATCCGAAAGATGTTGTGTTCAGTGCTCCGACTACGAATGTAGCTGAACTGGAGGCACGCACAGTGCTACGCATTCTGAACGTGACCCCCAAGACACTACAATCTGCTGTGGAACATGCTGTTCCTTGATTTCAACTTGTGGCAGAAAACGGTGGACAATATATTGAAATGTCTTGAACCAGCTTCACGATAAGAACCGATGTCAATTTGTTTTTATGGCGTTTTGGACCATGAACAAAGAAAAACATATGTAATTTTGTTTGTCATGCGGTTGTTGGCCTCAAGACAATTAAAACTGATTTTTCGCATCCGGTGTGATAGGACTTTGCCGTAGTGGATGGGCTTACCTATACAACAGTGCCACAACTGTCGAATGCAGAATAATACCGATCGTGTAATGTGTAACTCAGACCACAGCCGTAGTATTGCGTTTGTCTCTCATTCGTAGCCGAACTCATCTACGTTGCAGAGCCGTGTATTGGCAAAGTTTTCTTTATTTTATTTTTTATTTTGTTTCATGGCGTTTCCCCTTGCGTCATTAATATGCTGTTCAAATTTCATGTCATTAAGAGCAACGGTTCCCTGTTTAAAACATTTTGAAACGTGAATTTTAAATATGGACACCCTGTATATGATGTTCACAATGTAGTACGCATATGTTCCTAGTTTGCCGAACACTCTGGAACCCTACTGCACCACGTCTGATCCGGTTAAAAATCCAGTCTTAAATCAACGGGAAATGTCTAGGAAAAGTATGTGAACAACAGCATTCAATATGTCAGCTGTCTGTACCTCTACTGGATCTAATGATTAACGCGGAGTTTCAGCTGGATACCGCATACCTCAAGAAAACTGAGGGCTGTCTTCCTCACCGTAATGAGACAATTACCCAGGCAGCGTTGCAAGGTATTAGCGTGAAGATTCCTGCGATATAAAGTGTGCCTGCGTGAAATAAGTATTTCTACAACTATCGGTGGTAACGGCTTAGCACTTGCTATGATTTGTTGCTAGTATAATTCCTGCAGTATACTGTCTGCAGTGGCTGCTTCTCACTATTAAGGTGTTGCTCATTCTATGTACCTGTGTCACTGTGTGAACAACATTGATTATACGTATGTCAAACTACTGATGTACGCCAATACTAGAGATTCCACTAGACCTTAGGACAGTTATGAATTCATGAGGTAGAAATTTCTGAGACTCTACGTTTGGAGCACAGCATTGTGTGGGACTGAAACATGCACTGTGGGAAAACCGTAACGGACGAGAATCGAAGCATTTGAGGTGTGATGCTACAGAAGAAAATTGAAAATTAAGTGAACTGATAAAGTAAAGACTGAGGAGGTTCTCCAGAGAATCGACGAGGAAAGGAATGTATGGAAGACACTGACAAGAAGAAGGGACAGGCTGATAGGACATCTTCTTAAGATGTCTTGGAATAGTAGTGCAGGAAGCAGTGGATGTAGACGAAGAGAGGGACAAGAGTAAGTCCAACAAACAGTTGACGACGTAGGTTGGATTGCTGCTCTGAGATGAAGAAAAGAAAATCATAATTGAAAAACGATACAGGCAAAATGCTTACACATCTCTGAAACGATTCTCAACAGTCATAGAGAAGTAACCATATCGTTATACTGGAAAATTACGATGGATTTCGTATGAATCTTATACACATGAGACATCTCAGTACAGTATCTCATGATACTGCACTGTTTGACAATATAGGAGATGTGGTGTATTGTAGCAACAAATGAGTACTTCAGGAGGAAGTGGAGCAGACAGTAGAACACACAGACAAAAATTATTAGTAAATTATTAAGACTTGAACAGGGGAAACATTTAACTTTGTCATAATTATGGTCCACACAACTGACATGTATTTGTTGCAGTCGCTGTCAATTATAACATTTAGCACTTTTTACTACCCGACAATAATTTCACATCACAGTACAGTTGTCTTTTACGTGATGTAAAGTTCTGCAGAACTCTTCTATTCTCACGTACCCGGATTTGTGCTAAGATGGCATCTGAATATACTTGTTGAAGCTGGGATTCACAATCATAAAAAATTTTTTGACGGACGTCATCTTTACGCCAATGACTGTTGTAAGTTTTTATTACACTATTGCAATTTAGGCATTAGGCCATTATCAAGTGCTGATATTATGGCTTTAGCCATGTCAATGAAATGTAAGCTGACACATTTGTGTGTCGTTGTAAATTCTGGTAAATGCATGCTGTGTAACAACGACACGAATGTATTTGACACGATTGACAACGACACACAAATGTGTCAGCTTACATTACACTGACATGGCTTAAAGCCATAGTATCAGCCCTGGATAATGGCCTAAGGCCGAAATTGCAATAGTGTAATTAAAACTTATAACAGTCACTGGCATAAAGATGATGTCCCTCATAACATGATAACTGTCGTCGTTAGCCATTATTACAAGCCGTCGCTGAATCCATAGAAACTGAGCAATTACATAGAATGGACGGAGCGACACTGCGCTCGGAAATATTAACTTACTGGCTGTGGCGTGCAGTGGTCTGAATTTCAAAAAATGTGGCCAAAAATCGGAAAAGAGGCAGTCACCGAGGAAGTTGACTACTATAGACACCTCTAGAGGAGGCTTTGATGCATGTAACTGCGAAAGGAAAATAGGATATCTTAGATACGTGAAATGTTATGCTATTTCATAGTGACCATTCCGGCATAGCGTTAACGACGTTTAACAGCTCAAAAAATATCACCGCAATTGAAAGTGAACGTACCTTTATTCTCGAGTGTCCTAGTTTGGTTCTGTTTAATGGAGGGTATGAAATGTTTCCAATCATTTATACTGATGTTTATTGTAAATCAGTCAGAGATGTAACTGCATAATGGATTTTCTAGTAAAATATTTTACCGAAAAGGCCGGCCGGAGTGGCCGAGTGGTTCTAGGCGCTTCAGTCTGGAACCACGCGACGGCTACGGTCGCAGGTTCGAATCCTGCCTCGGGCATGGATGTGTGTGATGTCCTTAGGTTAGTTAGGTTTAAGCAGTTTTAAGTTCTAGGGGACTGATGACTTCTGATGTTAAGTCCCATAGTGCTCAGAGCCATTTGAACCATTTAAACTTGTACCGAAAATTAGCAAAAATGTATGTATTCAGCGTTATTCCGGCATGGAGCATATAGATTACGATGTTTTATAACAGAATGTGAAAGAAAATTCTTCCAGTCTCTGCTCCTGTACTTCCGGGATTAAAACTAAATGACAGGAGGCCTCATTTGCCTGCTTTGATAGACTAAGGTCGACCGCTGCGACCACTGTCCCCTTTTGTTCTATGATTCTGATGTGTAACCTTGCGATGCTATTTATGTGGAGCGATCTCAAAATAATGTAATAACCTCATTTCTGCAAAAAAGTTATAACGATAAATCTTTCCAAATTACGTTACTGATTATCAACCTGACACGGATGGATCCCTTTCTTTGTGTATTTACTTCAGTTTTGATATAAACGTGAAACAAAAAACAAATCGCAGTCAGCGGAAGACAAAAGGCGTTTTGAGTTTCGGAAAAAAAAATCATTCGTAGTGAGTTTCAAACGCAGCGGGGGCTTCTTGTTGATCACCCAAAAGATGGATACAGGAACTCCAATGATGGTAATACTGCTCGTCGTTTCTTTTTGAGAAATCATCAGTATATGCTCAAATTCCGGGACTGGACGAAGATGTCATTAATCGATTTCACATTATACTAGAGGATATATCTTTTGACATGAGCATTGAAAATTTTCAAAAATATTGTCATGATAATGTGAAAATGAGCATAGACAAGTTTCCCTGGTATTACATGTCTACGACACGTCATAAAGTCTTAATGCCCGGTTCTCAGCTAACGGAATCAACGATATTTCCAATAGGCAAATTATATGAAGACGAAGCCAGTAATAAAGATATCAAAAAATATCGTGAAGGGTTTTACAGCAAAAGTTCACGCACAAATACAATGGAAGATGTATTTTACGGGCTCTTCGTATCATCAGATCCACTTAGTTCGAGCCTCAGAAAAATTTCTGAAACCCTGAAAAAGTAAAAAATTTGTCACAGGATGTGTTACAGCTTTCACTTTGCGCTGTTGATAGGCCTGAAAATATTCTGGAATTTTCTCATAAGCTTCACAATATGCCTCATTTCGAACGTGATCACTATGCTGACAGTGAGAGCGTCTGATTTATATGGTATTCTTTTATCTATATATTTTGTTAAACGAACAAAGCGAAATTTCTAACAATTGTGAATGAAGTAGTCGTCCGTATTAGACCTGCTATTTTGAATTTTGGACTGTCTTTGCTGGTGTTGCCATCATGAGGTACCAACCTCTGCATGAGAATTTCTTCGGCAGACGACAACACGGGAGATAAACTGCCGGAACAAATAGAAGTACTTAATAGAGAGAGATTGACCGTGGGTCCCAATATCAATCGCAGACTAAAACAAATTATAAAAAGTATGTCCTCAGTTCAGTGAAAGGGTTTATTTGTTTGTGTACTTGGGGTAGATGAATACGAATGACATTGATTTGATTAGGACAGGTTTTGTCAAACTAGGTAGTATTTACAGAACTTAGCAAAATTATGTTCCTGAAAATGAAAGTTTACAATCAAGATCTATTACTAGTTTTGACTTACAGCACTAACTTTTAATATGAAAACCATTCAAAAACGAAAAACTATCAGAGGGCAACGTAAATATCAATGTTGAGAATTATTGCGGAGAACAGGAAAACAATCACATTGATCAGAAAATATGCTGGAGAGGAAGTTCTTTTGTGTATTGCAGGAGATAAGAACGTAGGACTCAATGTAATGTAGGTAGATGGCATAATTCATACCACAGCAACACTGGTGAAGATGGTAAAGTAAAGAAAAATTTTAAGAAGGACTGAAAAGGACGAGGTGAACTGGCCGTTACTGCTGCGTTGCTGAAGATGAAATGTTCTCATGATTTTAAGCATTCTTATGACACTCTTCGTCAGTAATTCTGTAAGTCATAAAATATTCTAGACCTGTGGAAAATAATGTAACTGTCACTACTGTAGTATACAGAGAAGTTGTAGCATTAGAAAATTGTAGCGAAATGCAGGAAATCTGCAGAGTATAGGCACTTGGTGCAGGGAGTGGCAACTGACCCTTAACATAGACAAATGTAATGTATTGCGAATACATAGTAAGAAGGATCCTTTATTGAATGATTATATGATAGCGGAACAAACACTGGTAGCAGTTACTTCTGTAAAATATCTGGGAGTATGCGTGCGGAACGATTTGAAGTGGAATGATCATATAAAATTAATTGTTGGTAAGGCGGGTACCAGGTTGAGATATATTGGGAGAGTCCTAAGAAAATGTAGTCCATCAACAAAGGAGGTGGCTTACAAAACACTCGTTCAACCTATACTTGAGTATTGATCATCAGTGTGGGATCCGTACCAGTTCGGGTTGACGGAGGAGATAGAGAAGATCCAAAAAAGAGCGGCGCGTTTCGTCACAGTGTTATTTGGTAAGCGTGATAGCGTTACGGAGATGTTTAGCAAACTCAAGTGGCAGACTCTGCAAGAGAGGCCCTCTGCATCGCAGTGTAGCTTGCTCGCCAGGTTTCGAGAGGGTGCGTTTCTGGATGAGGTATCGAATATATTGCTTCCCCCTACTTATACCTCCCGAGGAGATCACGAATGTAAAATTAGAGTGATTCGAGCGCGCACGGAGGCTTTCAGACAGTCGTTCTTCCCGCGAACCATACGCGACTGGAACAGGAAAGGGAGGTAATGACAGTGGCACGTAAAGTGCCCTCCGCCACACACCATTGGGTGGCTTCCGGAGTATAAATGTAGATGTAGATGTATCCTATATTGAGAATGTATAATGTTTGTTGTGAAAGAGATATATGCCCATTGGAGCAGTCCTTGGCGAATAAAAGCCACTGTACGTCGCGCTTCGCTTGAACCTTCAAATACAGCGCAGTGCATTGGCGCATTATATTTTCGCGGACGCCAGGCGAGTCGTGAAAAATAGTCTGCCGTGACGTCCGGGCAGCGAGTGCTTCACAGACAGCCAAGAGAGGGACAGACCATCCGGTAGTAGCTTCAAACTTTTTGTCTCGCGAATGCAAAATGTCAGAGTGCGCTCGATTCGCAGTATTGGTCTGCTATTTATTCAAAGGGATGCAGGAGAAAAAAGATTACAAGAAACAAGGCTGACGTTTTACTAGTTACCAGGAGACGCCTCGCTATCCAGTTTTGCTGAAACACGTCAATTGTTATAATTATTTGTATCTCTACGCACATTATCACAGTACCATTTTGAGAGGTCACACCCGATACTTTTTTCGATAGTTGTGACGTTCTTCCTTTTGATGTAGTTACATACAGCAGGTAGGCAACGAAGTAGGTAGGTAGGGATTTAGTGTACGGTTTTCCAGGAACAGGAATTCTGATATTAACAACACCCTATTCAAAAACGTGCTGGCATGTAAGCTGGGTCAAGAACCTGAAACTATCTATTACTGCATTCTTAACAATATCATGCGTTTTGAACAACGTGTGCTACCAAGATGTATGTGCCACATTTTTTTTAAAAAGAAGGCAAATTTCGCTCATTTTTATGTATAAGTGAGGTCCTGAATCTGAAAATATTGAATAACATTAATTGAGGCAAGTGATTTAGGTCATACTTAAATTTTTGAGTTCTGTTCAACCGAAAAACTTAAAACATTTACGGAATCTGGTGAAAGCATTCATTAAAAATAACGAAAAATTTTTCAGAATTTTAAAATATACAGTAACTGTCTAGGTTACAATATTTTCTGAAGGTACGCTCCCCCTCCCCTGGTAATACCAGTGGTATTTAGAGGGTAAATAAAGATCTTTCTTATGACACTATGCTACGCTGAATTTCTTTTAATGTCGGATAGAATATTTCATATTGCGGTATATTTTTCAGGAAACTTGCCACAAACCTAATCCAAATAAAGTTGAATACGAACTAGACCATGTAGGAATAGCTACTGGTAACCACTAAGAAATCTTGGGTGTCAGATTGAGGAAGGGCTTAAACATAGACTCAGACCATTATGTAACAGAAATAAAGACGAATTTTCGAATGAGCAAACCGAAACGAAAACTATTTCCAAGAGTAAACACCAAATCTGTCACACCATAATGGGTTAAATTTTTTGATGTAATAAACACACGAAAAATGTAAGATTGGGAAGTAATTAAAGAAACAATGCTAGAGCCAGTTAAAGGAATGGGACAACTACGAAGAATACAAAGACACAGACGGTGGAATAAGTTACGTGATAAGGTATTAAAAATCTCCCTGAAGGCATTGGAAATATGGAACAATAATAAGATATGTAAATATTGGGAAGAGTTTAAAGGAAAAGGGGCAAAAAGGCCAAAAATTATCAGATCACTGAAAAGAAGACATGATAGACAGACTAGAGAAATGGATTCAGACGTTGAAAGAAAATAGACTAGGTACTTATATAAGACCATCCAAGAGGTTTTAACAGGATTCCAGTCGCCAAGCTTACATTTTAAATATAAAAATGGAAACATGGTTTTAAGCAGTAAAGAGGACTGCGAACTTTTAGCTGAAAGCTTAGAAACTCTATTAAATTATGAAGAGCCTATTGACAGATCACAATTTCAAAAACCACAACACGAAAATTCACCATCGGAGCCTCATGCAATACAAGAAATAGAAAAAATAAAAATAAAAAGAATAACAAGGCATCAGGAGAGGATGGGATTGTAGCAGAAATGTGGAAACTAAGGGGATTACCCGCGTGGCAGAATATTTAAAACTTAATTAAAAACATATCGACAAAAGGAATAATGCCCAGCGACGGAAACAAGCACTGATGCTTCCTCTCCACAAAAAAGGGTATAAAACAGTACGAACAACTACAGGGGTACCTCCTTGTTACCAGTAACAAACTAAATATTGTCTAAAGCTCTTCTAAATAGAATAGATGAGCAAATAGGATCTAATATAGGAGAGTACCAAGCAGAATCGAGAAAGGTACATCATGTGCAGAATAGGTTCTTAATTTAAAAACCATTTTGATAGTGAGAGTTACACAAAATTAAAACACTAACGACTGAGGAAGACAGTATTTCAGATACTTTACGAATCGGCGATAGATGAAAATACTGGAAAACGTGTTGAACGAACGCTCGAGTATACAAAATCCAGGATTAAGTTTCAAGGAGAAATTTCTAAACCATTCAAAATCAAAACAGGACTTCGATTCTCTTTCGCCTGGCTTTAAATAAAATAGCAAAGTCATTGTGAAACACATTAGAAAACAGAGGCAGAATAGATATAAACATTGGACAAGGATAGAATAAAATAAAATGTTTAGACTTTGCGAATGATATAGCACTGATATCTGAAAACCGAACACACGCAACTGTTAAGCTTGATCTATTACGCGTGACTGCTGAAAAGCTTGCGCTACAAATGTATTACGAAAAACTGGAGTGGCGCATTATCAGAAGGTTATACAAAATCCGGGTTTCCTGCAACACAGCTCTGCTGCTGTATGGATTACAGGTGCATCAAAGGGTGTGAATGAAATGGTGTGGCAGCTGGCAACGTACTCCGAATTTGAAGTACGGGGTGTAGGGCAGTTCTTATGGGCAAAACTACAAAAAGGTGTTGCTAACATTTTATACCTGGGATTCACAGTAATGTAGAACTTTATAGACATCATACTTACATTAGTGACTGTAACACTTTCTTTATTTCACGATTGCAGTTCCGGCAAGTTAGGTCATTATCAAGTGCAGATTTTTGTGGCTTTAAGCCATGTCAACTAATTTTAAGTTGACATGGCTTAAAGCCAGGGTAGCGCAACCCCCTCCCTCCCCCCCCCCCTTTCTCCAACCACATCGTAAATGATGTAACACAGAAGTTAGGAAAACTGAAAGTCTAGTACTTCCCCTAGAGTTTGGTCGCTCTCCATACGATTAGCTCTCCTTCGGTCCCTTAAAAAAGGGTCTTGAAGGGTCGATGATTCCTTTCTGCCGAGGAATTCTTCATCTAGCAGGTCACGGTATTTTACCAAATGTGTTTCTTCAACGCGACGCGACGGTGGAATGATTACATCAGTGCTCAGAGAGATTTTGACTGAATGAAATACCGATTCTACACTCGATGGTCTTAGAACAAAAACTTCTTGATCGCCTGTTGTACAGTGTTACCCTTGTTCGTCAGTTAATCGAAAAACGACGAGAAGACAACATAGAGACACCCATCGCATTGATAGACAATGAAAAGCGATTTATAATCTGTTTTTAATTTTCTGTCTAATGCTGGCAGCAGATGAACTACGTTACAAATAAATAACTTATATTAAGCGGTCTTGACTGCTTTAACAGCGATTATCACGCAATTCAAACTAGTCACTAGACGTACTTGACTTTGCGGTACCCCAAGTTGCATCATGGGGGTCATTTTTGAGCCACAGTAAGATCTGAAGTTTTCCCGGCGTATTTCCAATTTGAACAGTTCTCGGGTATCCGACCGGGAAGCGTCGTAATTTGTCCACAATATTTCGGCAGACGTACACGCTGCCATCTTCAGGTGGTTCCTGACGAATGCTGTGCTGTTGCTCTCGGCGCCCTATATATACTAGTCGTTACCCACTGCACCGCTCCTCTTCTGGTGTCTTTGGTGCGGCCGGCGCGGCGGCTACTGGAGGTGGTGGGGGAAGCGGCGCCTGGGTCTGAACTGGGGTCTGCAGTCTCCCCGCTGCCGCCGTCGGGGCCGGTTCTCGATCTCTGGGACCGCATCATTCTCTCCAGGTTGAGTGCAGGGTTCCAAGCCTGACTGAATTGAAGGCAGCTGTCTTTATTAATTAGATCGTCCTATAGTCGGATTTCGATGGCGTCTTTAGTAACGCAGTCCCAGAAGTAGGAGCATTTTTTCATGGTCCATAGTCTTTATACAATGGTCAGCCACGGCTGGTTTAGTGGCCAGGCGTAATTCAGTATGGCGCTTGTGTTCGCGGCACCTCTCTTCTACAGTGCGGACTGTCTCGCCAATGTATGATTTTCCGCACTGACGGGGAATTTGATAAACGCCTGGTTTTCGAAAGCCTAGGTCATCTTTCACTGAACCCAGTAGAGTCACGGTTTTTGCAGGGGGTCGGAATACACATTGTGTTTCCCCAGGACTCTGCCGATTTTTCTTGTTTCCGACAACGGAATGCACGCCAACGACTTGTGTTCTTCTGTTTCTTCTTCTTGTTCTCTTGGCGCAGTCTGTCTGAGTGCGTGTCTTATTTGCTTCTGGTTGTACCCATTTTTCCGAAATGTGGTCTCTATGTGCTGCAGTTCTGCTGGAAGGCTCTCCTGATCGCATATCGATGGTGCCCTGTGAACAGGTGTGCGCAAAACACCTTCACGCTGGGAGCTGTGGTGGCAACTGAAGGCATTTAGGTAAAAATCGGTGTGTGTAGGTTTTCTGTATACACAGTGTCCCAGCTTGCCGTCAGGTTTCCGTTTCACTAGGACGTCAAGAAGCGGTAGGGCACCATCCTGCTCCACCTACATCGTGAACTGTATGTTGGGGTTCAGCGAGTTGAGGTGTTCGAGAAATTCATTTAAGCTGTCCGGTCCATGTTGAACGTGTCATCCACGTAGCGGAAGAAACAAGTTGGTTTTTGTTTGGCTTATTCTAGTGCCTTCTCCTCGAAATTCTCCATAAAAAAGTTGGCTACATCCGGTGAAAACGGGCATCCCATGACGACGCCATCTGTCTGTTCATAATAACTTCAGTCGAACAGGAAGTATGTTGAGGTGAGCACGAACTCGAAGAGCCTTGTTAGGTTGTTGTCAAATTTCTTGCTCATCAGATCGACGGAGTCTTTCAGTGGTACCCTAGTGGAGACGGACACTACTTCGAAGCTCACTAACAAGTCGCTATCCTGGAGCCGAAGTCCGTGTACACGTTGCGCAAAGTGGATGGAATTGCGAATGTGGTGTTCGCATTTTCCCACAAATGGAATAAGGAGACCCGTCAGGTGTTGGGCCAGTTCATAGCTTGCTGCTCCTATGTTGCTGACTATTGGACGCATAGGTGTCCCATCCTTGTGGACCTTTGGTAGCCCATACAGTCGTGGCGGTGCAGCCGCTCGTGGTCGAAGTTTCTTGACAGTTTTTCCATCAAAGGTACTGCAAAGAAGTTCAACGGTTCTTCTTTGAAGGCGACTTATCGGGTCTCCTTCTATCCTTCTGTACGCTGTGTCGTCGAGAAGTTCGTACATTTTCCTCTTATATTCTGAGTGCAGGAGCAGTACTGTAGCATTGCCTTTGTCAGCAGGCAAGACCACCAACTCAGAATCGCTGCGTAACTCGCAGATGGCCGCTCTCTCCTCCTTCGAGATGTTCTGTTTCAGTGGTGCGGCCCTGGTGAGCGCACGGCACGTTTCACCACGTATTTCTTCTGATTCATTGGCTGCCAGAGTGTAGGTGGGCTGTTCCACATTGCTTATAATGTCCACAATCGGTAGAGATGTCGGTGTCGGGGCGAAGTTGAGTTCTTTCTCGAGCACCGACATTGCTGCGTCATTGATCGTTCTTCCTGTAAGATTGATGACAGTATGCTTAGGTGGTTCTTGCGTAGTCTTCTGTCGTGCTACAAGGCTTTCAAACTTCGATGTCTGCTTACTCGTAGCTTTTCTTCGTACTCCGTCTGTTTAAGTCTAGGTGGTAGCGTCAGCCCATTCCCATGATATGGGAGATGGAACTGAAGATATCCTGAGATGGACATCCAGGAGTTTCTTCGAAGTGTCATCCAGACAGCGGCGAGTGTAATGATATCTCTCTCTTACCAGCGTTAAGCTGGCTCGTCTCATGATGCACCTGGCCGCTGCGGTCCCAGAGATCGAGGACCGCCCCCGACGGCGGCAGCAGGGAGACTGCAGACCCCAGTTCAGACCCAGGCGCCGCTTCCCCCACCACCTCCAGTAGCCGCTGCGCCGGCCGCACCAAAGACACCAGGAGAGAAACGGTGGAGGGGGTAACGGCTTGTATATATAGGGCGCCGAGAGGAACGGCACAGCATTCGTCAGGAACCACCTGAAGAAGGCAGCGTGTACGTCTGCCGGAATATTGTGGAGAAATTACGACGCTACCCGATCGGATACCCGAGAACTGTTCAAAAACATCCGTTTAATTCGTATTTGTGCGGTATTTTGAGTGTCGCCATATTGACAATAATTTCAGAAAGATTCTAAAGTGTAACCTAACGATACTTTGGTCACTAAAATGAATAGTGTACTGTCAAACACAAATTTTGAAAAATAAATATTTTTTATTTTACGTTTGACAGAAGAAATTCCACAGTCTTTCGTCAATCATCGTTGAAACAAGTAAGCAAAATAACGTTAAAGTGTTCTTCCTTTAAAAATATTGAAATAGATTCAAAACATACTGTTCATGTGAGTACTAGCAATATTTTTCTTTTTCAGACTAATACGGTAAGTACCGAGTGTTTGTAAAACATTCTAAAATGCAGTAGGTGATGTAATACTCTACGTGTTTTGTTGCTTATTGCAATAAAGGATGTAAATGATAATAACAAACAACTTCCCACTATAATATAAATATTTTGAAATATTTAGGAACGAAGAGTTGACAGAGTTGCCTAAGTTGGTATGATCTCACAGTTGAGTCATTTGACACGAGTTTTTGCTTGGCAACTTTTGCCCCTATACTTCTTGCACTTCAGGCATACGTTTCATGTCTTATCCCTTCTTTTGCTTGCAGGAGACATGAATTTGACAACACCTTCTACTTAGTTATTGGCCACCGCCGGTATCGAGTGCCTGCTAGGGGATATTTGCTCCCCCCTGCAGTTTGTACGGGGCAGCAAGCTCTTCAGCTACTCTGTCTATGAAGTCTCGGAGTGAAATCTTCTTAGAGGTAAGTAACTTAAAGATTGTGTCAGCATTGACCATTGCAGGGTCAAGAATATTGTAAAAGACATATACAGGCCAGCGGAGAGTAGCAGATCGGACACTGTAGTGTCTAGGCGTTTGGTCAACTATTTCGACCCCGCCCTTAGTTTCATTACAAGATATAACAGTTTCTGGAACTTTCTTCTCAATATTCGCATTAACCAAACATTCACCCGCTTGTTACTGTGAATAAGGACATCTATTCTTTTTCTCCTGGTATGCTATGAGAAGATTATCTCCTGACTTGTACGAGTCTGTTGCATACAATGCGTCGTCTCCACTAAGCGCCGCAGGAAGGACATCTTTTGTGAGCCGGAAGAGTGCCTCTTATTGAGCGGTAAGTTTTTGTATAAAATACCCCGGAAGGCCATGTGCTCCACGAGTACAGAGTATTCCAATGAAAGCATCTAGTTCTTCCAGTCTTAGGGACCACTCATTATTACCAAGTGCAATGTGAACATTTTCTGAGTGTACTTTTTTTTATCAGTTTGATGATCGGATCACTGACATATAGCCGCAACGCAGAGAATGGCAATTCGTAAACAATAAGTCGTCTAACATATCACGTCGGTCCTGGTGTCTCCCGCAAACATTCTGGGTGCTGCGTCTACCTGCCGTGTCACCTGGGTCAATTCGTGTCCACTTGGTGCCATTGGAACTCTAAACCTCCTTGCCAGGAAGTGGCTGCCGCACAGCACTTCACTTCCTCGTCCACAATAAGCTGCTATACTACGTCTGACAGCAGATGTACACTCTTTGACATAAAACTTGACCGGCGGCCGGCCGCTTCAGAGGCAAAGTCCGCGCCGATCGCGACATGGGACAAAAAAACCGGCCAACTCGCTAATTCTCTAAGTCCGGTTATCTGCATAATCTGGCAACACTGTAGACTGCGGCACTTCCTGGAGGAAAACTTGTCCCATGATAGAGAAACTCTAGGCTGATTACGCCTGTGGTCTAGCGGTAGCGTGTGTTGTTTCTGTTCATAATGTCAGTGGATCGAGAGCAGCTGGCATTAAATATTTTTATAGCCTCTTCTGTCTGAATGCTGAAGACGTGAATGTAATGGTAGCGCAGATTCAATCTATTTCGCTTTGTGACACACCGATATCAAAATTTTATCCAGTAACGATTTTGCGGCAGATTTCCTGCAGACTGTCCTCCTCTGGACGCCGTATGCGGCAAAGCTCCGGGATCCATTTGCTGGCTACTGGCAGCGGCCGTGGCGACAGCAGCGGCGCTGCACTCCCCCGTTCTTTATCGAAAGCGCCTGCTACCGCTCATCGCTTTTGATGATTTAAAACGCTTTATTATTAAATGTTGCTCCACAGAAAACTTCTACAATTTCCATTCACGCTCAGAAGCAACGCAGACAGACGCCCTGATTAGTAGGCGGGTATTATATTACATTAATCGGCAAGAGCTGAGTATGGCCCGAAATTAATTTTATAGACTGGGACGAAATTAAACCACCTCACTACATTCGATGAATTTATAAATGCTTCATACCACGTTTCTTTTCCTTTCAAACTCAATTATTTGTGCAACTTTTGGTCAATGTTTGGATGTTTTCGTCAAGCCAGAGTGAGCGTCTGTGGTGTAAAGTGTATTACAGTTCTTGTTTCATTCCTTATGGTAAGTCTATGCGATAAACTGTGTGAATACCTTGCAATGCATGCTCTGTAGCAGTGCAGGAACACTGCACATTTGGAGTTCCATGTATGGGTTCATGAAGTATTTATTGTTGATCGGAAGTGATAGTTAAGGTCATCAGATTTAAACCAGAAAAATTTGTCGCTTTGAAGGTTTCAGAGAACGGAAAGGAATTGCTAACACGGGGTTAGAAAACGTCTATAGTTAAATGCCATTGCAAAAATTTAGAAGCAGGGAACTACATTAATGAACATGTGCACTTCATAAACAACCTTCTGACATGTTAGACCAATATGACGAACAAAGCTCAAATTTATATCGTTGACAGTCGGTTTGAATCTTTTCAGGGTCTATTTTACAGTGAAGCACCTTGGAATTTGCAAAGCAGAAATCCATGATATTAACTTAATTTACTAAGTCGAAATCGGACGAAGATTGATGTTTAAAGGCATTCTTCAGATTTCGCATAAGAAATTTTTACTAGCAGTTTGCAACTCCATTAATTAAAATGGAAAATAAAAGGTTGTAGTCAGCGGCTTCTACCGTGATTCGAACTGCTATGTCTTATAGTACAAGCACTGCAACGCACAAGGGAACCTCTGAGCTAACGACACACTGGCGGCCAGAGGCGGAATATAGTCAATGCGATGTTGCCTGCGCCTCAAAACCCAATCTTAAACACACGAACAGAGGAGGTGGAGATTACTGTTTTAACGTCCCGTCGACAACGATGTCATTAGAGACGGAGCACAAGCTCGGATTAGGGAAGGATGGGGAAGGAAATCGGCCGTGCCCTTCCTAGGGAACCATCCCGGCATTTGCCTGAAGCGATTTAGGGAAATAATTGAAAACCTAAATCAGGATGGCCGGGCGCGGGATTGCACCGTCGTCCTCCCGAATGCACACACAAACAGGTGTTACTTATGTGAAGAACGCCGTTCTTGGAGTCCAGAAATTAAATATACTTTCTAATTGTGTCATCTCGCAGTGGATTATATTGTACGAGTCTTCGATGTGGAAAACGAATGTCAAGTGAATTTAGCGAGGTAACGCCGACCTACACCCGGAAGTAAATGCACTATCAGAGTGTTGACAAATACTTGCTACGACGCTGCCATTTCTAGGCTTTCTGACGAGGCAGCTCTTCAGCGAAATGCTTGCCGTGATTCTCCGATACGGTTCTTCAGAGTGGAGACGCGCGCGCACGTTTGGTTTTTATGCGGCGTTCTCCCCTGATGGTTTCTGACGTCGCCTTGTGGGCTATGTATACATATGGGACATTCAATTATCATTAATCCAGAATGATACAAATTTCAGCCTCCGGCGTGGAAGAAGGCTGTTGACGCCGACATTATATCATTTCAACGTAGGGAAAGCAAAACGGATCATTCAATGTTTCTCATTCAACATAAAGCATGTGAGATAATTTTCCGTAACGTTCATAATCATCTAAAAATACAAACGAAGTAAAAATACACCGGAAGCTTATTCGAATTGAATATAACGCTTTGCACCTCGATGTCGAATTTGTCCACTTGCAATCTTTTGCAGCATACACATAGAATGTCATGATTACCACGAGAATGAAGAAATATGTTGGTAAGGATGGAAGCAAGAAGAGACGCAGTCAACATATATTCTATTCCTCATGGCATTCATTTCATTTGACACGTAAGAAGAGGTAAAGCGGGAATTTACTTTCGTTAACACGAAAGATATGCCGCACATATTGATAACGAGGAAGTCTGCGTCTTCATACGTTTCCTCCTTGAAATCTGTATGCTCTATTATATACTAAGTAGCCGGATCATTGTTTCAGTAATGTTACCCTCTTGTTTGACCCCGTAACGATGAACAGATTCCAAATGCATGTCTCCCTTCCTGGGTTGTTTTTTGTGTTTTATTGCTTGGAATTCCTGAAGCAGACCACTGTGCCTTCCCCCCTCGTGGGTTAGGTCTCAAAACTAAACCGCTTTGTATCCAATGGCATACAGCATCAGCATAAGACTATCAAACAAAGCCTTCCATTTACAGTTGCAGCACTCTAACCAGCACTGACCAAAGTGTAATCCACGGTCATGGTCCTAAATTACCAGCTGTCTGCTACTGTGGCAAAGTCCGTACTACATTGTCGATTCCGCAGCGCCATTTTATCTGGTAACACTGTGTAGTTACACAGTTGTGCTACCAGGTCTGTCCTCACACTGTCAACTTTATGTATCTCACTTCTCCTGTAGCGTAGATCACGAGGAGCCGAAGTAAATGAGTGTATTCTGCATGACGTAACATTCAGTATTCCCATCTTTCATAGCCACTCTTCATGTGCATCGATACCAAATAGGAATGCGAAAACTCTTGCGAGTGAGAGAATGACAATAACAATCGTAACAAGAACAAGCAAATAATGAATGATGTTTATTCCAACGCAGAACGAGAATGGCTTTAAATATAAAAATCTGTATCTATATCTATATCCATATCTATTGATCTTTGAGTTGGCACAATGCAAATATATTCTTAGCATTTAGTTACTGAATTTAGTTCTGGATGTTTGCAGAGAAAAGGAAAAGTCGGTACTTCTCGCTAGTGTAATATAATGTGAACCAGCAACTACCCTTTCCTTAGAACACGACTCAAGCAGGTCCTCAAGTAGGTAGCAAGGCACTGCTGCATTCTGTTCCCTGACATTGCTCTGATGACGGTTAATGCAGATAGTTCCGATTATGAAATACAAAACGTATTGCAGGTTAGTTCCTAGGATAGTAACATTAAATTTGCGTTGTAGACGGCACATGAACGTGACGACTATCCATATTACTCATCAATATAAAAAGACAATATTTTGGGAATTTAGCAGGATTACTCAAAATGAATTCTGAAACTGGGTGACTGACTGCACAGGTGCTAAACGTCGTCAAGAGTATACGATGTCCTAATCGCATTAGTAATATGAAGATCGTCTTCAACAGCTCGCAGCTTTCACATTGCCATCTCCACCCTACTCCAGACAGCCCTCGGTGGAGTTGCACTACGTTGCCGATGTTATGGAAGGCCTTCAAACCGACAACAGACCACATATTGAAAAATACAAGCGAATTCTCTTGCAGCGTAAGCTTATTGTAACTAATCTAAAAATTATTGGAGAGAAACATTGTCCTATTCAAAAAAAGTAAAATGTTACACACTGTTGACGTCAAACGGACATTATCTATGTCCTGTCTTGTGTCCTACTCATCTATAATATCAAGTGTACTATGAAAATGATTATATATAATGAATGATAGGGTAATGCATTGATACCAGATGGTGGGGGCCGGCCGGTGTGGCCGTGCGGTTCTAGGCGCTTCAGTCTGGAACCGCGTGACCGCTACGGTCGCAGGTTCGAATCCTGCCTCGGGCATGGATGTGAGTGATGTCCTTAGGTTAGTTAGGTTTAAGTAGTTCTAAGTTCTAGGGGACTGATGACCTTAGAAGTTAAGTCCCATAGTGCTCAGAGCCATTTGAACCATTTGAACTATTTAACACAAAATGACATTAAAAATTAAAGTTATTCACGAGCAGCTAGTTGAGAATATGTATGAACATTAAATGACACGACGAACTGAAATAATATGACGAAGAGTTCAGCGCTCACTGGGAATAGAGCCCCACACATATCGTTGTTGACTACACACAAAGAGACGTCAGCTACCGAATTTTTCTCCACCAGCTGCTCAGAATAGCATCACTGGGAATAGAGCCCCACACATATCGTTGTTGACTACACACAAAGAGACGTCAGCTACCGAATTTTTCTCCACCAGCTGCTCAGAATAGCAAATAGTTCTGTGTCTCACTGGGAGTTAAAAACGTCAGATATCGTTAGTGTTGACAACGAATGAAAATACATTAAAAACCAAAATTATTATTCACCAGCAGATAGGTGTTCTCATGATAGACCTTGATAATACATAATTAAATCTTTAGTGCCGGGCCAGGATTCGATCCCATTCACGCGTAATATGTGAAGGTGTTGAGGAATCTGCAGTTTTGAACAAACAACAAATTGTAGCCGAGCTGTATTGCCACGAAGGGATCAAATTCCGCGTTAAGAGCGGTCTGAGTTGCATTCCCAGTTTAGAACCAATTTTATCGACATACAGAAGCTCAAATAAAAGATGGAATAAGTGTCCTGTGACCATGCATACCGTTTGTGTCGTCACTTGAAATAAATAACTAGTATAAGAAATGTTACTGGTGATAGAGTTTCTACATGTCGCCACTCCAGACTTTATTGTGGTTCAACCTACCGTCTACTTGGTAAAGAAGGAATATCATCTTTAATGTGAATTTTCAGGCCACGCAGCCATTATATCTCCTTCACTTGGTGTAGCCAGGAGAGAATGGAATCTGTCTCTCCCTATCTAAAATCATTGACGGAAGTGGGAATCGAACCCAGACCATAGGTATAACAACCTACCATCCGTCCAACAGACCACGAAATCCTGTTCTCTGCGATTCATTTTTCTATCGTAACGCAGTTGCGCCACACTGGATGAGAATTCTGACACACAGGCTCCCTGTAGTAATTAGCAGCATGTTCAGTAAATTCATTTACTTGGTTGACCGAATCACCATGAACTAGCTGCCTCTGCTACCCAGTGCACACATTCGACTATTTTGTAATCACAGAAATAAAATCACGTAACGGCCACCTACACACAACTGCCAACAGTGTAGGATGCAGAAGTTTAAATAGGAAGTGTTCCTTTCCACTTGAGCTATTCTATTGCGCTATCTGTTACTAGAAAACGTCGTTCAGTCCAAAAGAAAAGCTGTAACTGTTTGTCTCTCAGAAGTCAAGACCTAGCCATATGCATAATCTCACAGTGCTGTGGAATCCAAAAGTTCTGGAGGAATAGTTGCCGAGCTCTGGAGCTGCTGTAGCTACGTGTCAGCTTGTAGCATAGATAAGATGTCGCGAGTTCGAATACATTCAGTGCTACATTTTTTAAAACGCAATTCTGCTCTCTGCTGAAGGTATCAATCTAATGGAACTTTGAACATAATTCCCATCACTTCTCAACCCAAAGTAGTCGCATGTGGAAAAAGGGCTAACTACTGTGACATTTTGTTCTATTCAGGTTTAATAGACAGCAGGCAGCAGATGCATCTCGAAGATGTGCAGGGAGAGCGCATCGTGCCATAATATGTCAGAAAAGTATTTTCTACAGTAGCCGTCGTGTGGTAGTGATATTTTATTCTTCTTCAATCTTTGTTTGACAGCTTTAACTCAGAACAAGTTTTCTACATGCATGTAATCAATAAACTGCATGTGCATTGTCAGACTGTCATAGGTAACATCTGAGAATTCGCATATATCGTTGATGATTAATTTCTCTCTCATGTTTACTATTGTTTTAACAACACTAAAGGAAACCTTACGAAAATTGTGCACTGTATTGTAAGAAATGAAATAAAACTAACCATGATAACCTTACGACGAAAGTATCTGTACACAAGCATGCCTCTATCGACACGAATTAGTAAAATACTACTCACTTAGATTTTGATTGGGTCTGTGTTTAATTGGTATGCTGTGTCATACTCAAGAGGTATGCAAATGTGGCATTTCATAAATATAGTTACGTATTCCTAGAAACCCAAAATTCGCTTGTCAGCAGCGGAAAGAGGCCTTACCTGTTGTGCAGCATTGTAAGTTTTTCAACATTGCACTATGAGCTGAAAGCATTTTCTTGCGATTTCCTTATTGATGTTTGATCTGACTGCTTGTAGCTCTTTCACAGAAGGGATAAAAACGTTACAGTCAGTGAGACTCGAACTGCGAACCGTAACAGACGCTTTTTCACAGGTCAGCACGTTACCACAGAGCTGGCAATGAGGTATGGGTCTTAGCTTCCTATTACGAGGGCAATAGTAACTAGAACTCGTAAACCGCTATTTGAAGGTCGAGATTAGTTGCGGTTTCCACCTGCAACGACTTTCCTGGGCTGAAAACCGTAAATTTTCAATCTTTTGTTACCCTTCAAGCGATAATAACTCGGATTATTCAATGGAAATGACAGGTAAAAATCAAGTGAACTTTGAGGCTTAATTCCGTGCACACCAGGAAGTAACTCGTCGATCACAGAGTTGCCAAACATACGTTGCCTTGTTGCCAAATCTCAGTTACAGTACCAGCAGCAAGAAGACGAACCGATGTGATCCTACAGCGGTCTGGGAAGTGATCATAGCTGGTGTCTCCAAGTCACGGCTGCTACGGCCTGGAATACGTAATGCGTCTGATTCGCTTTCTGTAACTAGGTTTAGAGACTGGAGCGTAGTTACTAATAATACTCAGAACTGACTGCAAACTGAGCATCATAAATCAGTAACTCTCATTGTTGTTTTTATATTTCTTTCGTAAGTGTACTCAAAACTAAGAAAGTCATTCACAGGCGTTTTCGTGCCTCGCCGATAGTCGAGCACAACATACAAATAAAAATAAAAAAGAATGTGTGTGTGTGTGTGTGTGTGTGTGTGTGTTTGTGTGTGTGAGGGAGAGAGAGAGATAAATAAAAAGTAATGAGAGAGAGTGTAAAAAATTGTTGTAAAGAAATTGAATCATGGTATTTAAAGAAATCTTTCATTAAAATGACACGTTCCACATCATTACGAAATGTCGTATTCATGATCTATGGAACAAGAGTTAATCTAATGTAATCTAATCTAATCTAATCACATCATATTGATGATTAGTCATGAAGAGTCATGAATTACCGAAATTTTGGCCAATACCAGTAACCAAATCTAAACTTGAAAATAAAAGACGACAATTTTTCTAATAAACCGTGACTCCTATCAAGACCCTTTCGTCCCTGTTATCTAACCACGAAAGATGTCTGATATACCTCCATTCTGAAGTAACAAAGTGTGCATGCATTTAAAGATGAAGTGCCTGATGTGAAGTTCTGTGACGGAGATACGAACCCAACACGTAATCCGATTGTTAACTAAGAAAAATCGAATGTTACGTATCGGTTTTTCTTACGAGCCGCTAGGTGTCTGAATCTAAAATAAGGATACAAACTTTTGTGGTCTGTTGGACGGATGGTAGGTTGTTATACCTATGGTCTGGGTTCGATTCCCACTTCCGTCAATGATTTTAGATAGGGAGAGACAGATTCCATTCTCTCCTGGCTACACCAAGTGAAGGAGATATAATGGCTGCGTGGCCTGAAAATTCACATTAAAGATGATATTCCTTCTTTACCAAGTAGACGGTAGGTTGAACCACAATAAAGTCTGGAGTGGCGACATGTAGAAACTCTATCACCAGTAACATTTCTTATACTAGTTATTTATTTCAAGTGACGACACAAACGGTATGCATGGTCACAGGACACTTATTCCATCTTTTATTTGAGCTTCTGTATGTCGATAAAATTGGTTCTAAACTGGGAATGCAACTCAGACCGCTCTTAACGCGGAATTTGATCCCTTCGTGGCAATACAGCTCGGCTACAATTTGTTGTTTGTTCAAAACTGCAGATTCCTCAACACCTTCACATATTACGCGTGAATGGGATCGAATCCTGGCCCGGCACTAAAGATTTAATTATGTATTATCAAGGTCTATCATGAGAACACCTATCTGCTGGTGAATAATAATTTTGGTTTTTAATGTATTTTCATTCGTTGTCAACACTAACGATATCTGACGTTTTTAACTCCCAGTGAGACACAGAACTATTTGCTATTCTGAGCAGCTGGTGGAGAAAAATTCGGTAGCTGACGTCTCTTTGTGTGTAGTCAACAACGATATGTGTGGGGCTCTATTCCCAGTGATGCTATTCTGAGCAGCTGGTGGAGAAAAATTCGGTAGCTGACGTCTCTTTGTGTGTAGTCAACAACGATATGTGTGGGGCTCTATTCCCAGTGAGCGCTGAACTCTTCGTCATATTATTTCAGTTCGTCGTGTCATTTAATGTTCATACATATTCTCAACTAGCTGCTCGTGAATAACTTTAATTTTTAATGTCATTTTGTGTTAAATAGTTCAAATGGTTCAAATGGCTCTGAGCACTATGGGACTTAACTTCTAAGGTCATCAGTCCCCTAGAACTTAGAACTACTTAAACCTAACTAACCTAAGGACATCACTCACATCCATGCCCGAGGCAGGATTCGAACCTGCGACCGTAGCGGTCACGCGGTTCCAGACTGAAGCGCCTAGAACTGCACGGCCACACCGGCCGGCCCCCACCATCTGGTATCAATGCATTACCCTATCATTCATTATATATAATCATTTTCATAGTACACTTGATATTATAGATGAGTAGGACACAAGACAGGACATAGATAATGTCCGTTTGACGTCAACAGTGTGTAACATTTTACTTTTTTTGAATAGGACAATGTTTCTCTCCAATAATTTTTAGATTAGTTACAATAAGCTTACGCTGCAAGAGAATTCGCTTGTATTTTTCAATATGTGGTCTGTTGTCGGTTTGAAGGCCTTCCATAACATCGGCAACGTAGTGCAACTCCACCGAGGGCTGTCTGGAGTAGGGTGGAGATGGCAATGTGAAAGTTGCGAGCTGTTGAAGACGATCTTCATATTCCTAATGCGATTAGGACATCGTATACTCTTGACGACGTTTAGCACCTGTGCAGTCAGTCACCCAGTTTCAGAATTCATTTTGAGTAATCCTGCTAAATTCCCAAAATATTGTCTTTTTATATTGATGAGTAATATGGATAGTCGTCACGTTCATGTGCCGTCTACAACGCAAATTTAATGTTACTATCCTAGGAACTAACCTGCAATACGTTTTGTATTTCATAATCGGAACTATCTGCATTAACCGTCATCAGAGCAATGTCAGGGAACAGAATGCAGCAGTGCCTTGCTACCTACTTGAGGACCTGCTTGAGTCGTGTTCTAAGGAAAGGGTAGTTGCTGGTTCACATTATATTACACTAGCGAGAAGTACCGACTTTTCCTTTTCTCTGCAAACATCCAGAACTAAATTCAGTAACTAAATGCTAAGAATATATTTGCATTGTGCCAACTCAAAGATCAATAGATATGGATATAGATATAGATACAGATTTTTATATTTAAAGCCATTCTCGTTCTGCGTTGGAATAAACATCATTCATTATTTGCTTGTTCTTGTTACGATTGTTATTGTCATTCTCTCACTCGCAAGAGTTTTCGCATTCCTATTTGGTATCGATGCACATGAAGAGTGGCTATGAAAGATGGGAATACTGAATGTTACGTCATGCAGAATACACTCATTTACTTCGGCTCCTCGTGATCTACGCTACAGGAGAAGTGAGATACATAAAGTTGACAGTGTGAGGACAGACCTGGTAGCACAACTGTGTAACTACACAGTGTTACCAGATAAAATGGCGCTGCGGAATCGACAGTGTAGTACGGACTTTGCCACAGTAGCAGACAGCTGGTAATTTAGGACCATGACCGTGGATTACACTTTGGTCAGTGCTGGTTAGAGTGCTGCAACTGTAAATGGAAGGCTTTGTTTGATAGTCTTATGCTGATGCTGTATGCCATTGGATACAAAGCGGTTTAGTTTTGAGACCTAACCCACGAGGGAGGAAGGCACAGTGGTCTGCTTCAGGAATTCCAAGCAATAAAACACAAAAAACAACCCAGGAAGGGAGACATGCATTTGGAATCTGTTCATCGTTACGGGGTCAAACAAGAGGGTAACATTACTGAAACAATGATCCGGCTACTTAGTATATAATAGAGCATACAGATTTCAAGGAGGAAACGTATGAAGACGCAGACTTCCTCGTTATCAATATGTGCGGCATATCTTTCGTGTTAACGAAAGTAAATTCCCGCTTTACCTCTTCTTACGTGTCAAATGAAATGAATGCCATGAGGAATAGAATATTTGTTGACTGCGTCTCTTCTTGCATCCATCCTTACCAACATATTTCTTCATTCTCGTGGTAATCATGACAATCTATGTGTATGCTGCAAAAGATTGCAAGTGGACAAATTCGACATCGAGGTGCAAAGCGTTATATTCAATCCGAATAAGCTTCCGGTGTATTTTTACTTCGTTTGTATTTTTAGATGATTATGAACGTTACGGAAAATTATCTCACATGCTTTAGGTTGAATGAGAAACATTGAATGATCCGTTTTGCTTTCCCTACGTTGAAATGATATATTGTCGGCGTCAACAGCCTTCTTCCACGCCGGAAGCTGAAACTTGTATCATTCTGGATTAATGATAATTGAATGTCTCATATGTATACATAGCCCACAAGGCGACGTCAGAAACCATCAGGGGAGAACGCCGCATGAAAACCAAACGTGCGCGCGCGTCTCCACTCTGAAGAACCGTATCGGAGAATCACGGCAAGCATTGCGCTGAAGAGCTGCCTCGTCAGAGAGCCTAGAAATGGCAGCGTCGTAGCAAGTATTTGTCAACACTCTGATAGTGCATTTACTTCCGGGTGTAGGTCGGCGTTACCTCGCTAAATTCACTTGACATTCGTTTTCCACATCGAAGACTCGTACGATATAATCCACTGCAAGATGACACAATTAGAAAGTATATTTAATTTCTGGACTCCAAGAACGGCGTTCTTCACATAAGTAACACCTGTTTGTGTGTGCATTCGGGAGGACGACGGTGCAATCCCGCGCCCGGCCATCCTGATTTAGGTTTTCAATTATTTCCCTAAATCGCTTCAGGCAAATGCCGGGATGGTTCCCTAGGAAGGGCACGGCCGATTTCCTTCCCCATCCTTCCCTAATCCGAGCTTGTGCTCCGTCTCTAATGACATCGTTGTCGACGGGACGTTAAAACAGTAATCTCCACCTCCTCTGTTCGTGTGTTTAAGATTGGGTTTTGAGGCGCAGGCAACATCGCAGTGACTATATTCCGCCTCTGGCCGCCAGTGTGTCGTTAGCTCACAGTCTGCCGCCGGCAGTGCTGCGAGGCGGTCACGCGCCAGAGCGCTGCGGGCGAGGCGCGCACGGTGTGTTTGTGTTTACTTCGGCCGCTGTAAGTGCCGTTTTCCTTCTAGACCACCATGGCGCACAACTATCGGAAGAAGAAATTACGTTTCAACTTTTGTTCCGACTTCGCCCGACCCAAGGCCCTGGAGGTAGAACGATTTATACGCGATGAAGTTAAAATACCACCAACGGATCTAATTGGTATCCACTTGTCCATAGTTAGCAGTACCGTCTACGTCAAAATGATCAACGATGCGGCGTGCGACAAGGTGATTCAAGAGGCAAAACGTGGACTGCGCTTCTGCCATTCCGACGGCAACGTCGGACCCGTTACCGTCGATCACGCAGGTCTCGGCACACGGACGATAAGGATCTTCGAACTGCCGTTCGAACTACCTGCAGACGTCGTCATCGAGGCGCTCCGTCCCTATGGCAACGTTCTGGAACATGTTGCCGAACGATGGGTCCAATTTCAGACCTATCCAGTTTTAAACGATGTTAGACAGGTCCGCATCGAGTTGCAGAAACACGTGCCTTCCTATCTACGTATCGGAGGCTGCCGTGCCATTATCATGTACGACGGCCAACCTCGGACCTGTTCCGGTTGCGGGAAAGAAGGTCACCTACGGTCTGAATGCATTCAACGACGTGTCGCGCAGCTCCCGTTGTCGGAAGCGTCCGTCACACCCACGATGACCGCCCTACCGGTCACTTACGCAGCGGCTCTTGCCACGTCTACAGTTTCGTCCAGTCCGTCGCCCGGTCCTTCCGATCGGCACGTCCCACCGTCCCAGTCACCAACGGACGGTACAGACGTCCCACCTGACAACCTTGCCGCCGAACAGGCTCCCGCACCAGACGCTGAGGAGACCAGTACATCTTCACAACACCTGTTTGACAATCTCATTGTACCCACCGACGCCTTCGAACCAGGTCGACGCTCCTCCTTGCCGTCGTCCGACACTGAGGAACACGTGCGCAAACAACGCTCGCCACGTAGGCGCAAACGCCGTCGCCGTTCACCCACGGGCTCTCAGAGCGTTGCCACCCGCGACGACGAAGACGACACCCAAGCAGCCGACATTTCCACGCAGAGGTCGGCGGACAACTTTCACGATGAACAAGACGTTTCGCAGGACGGGACCACTATGGAGGTCGCCACGCACTATGTAACGATCGGTGCGCCGGTTGAGACGCCTGTCTCCCCGCCGACAACTCCAGATCTCTCTCACCACGACGCAATTCCCATGGACATTGGACAGACCCACGGCACAGGAGCATGGGCCGACGACATTGAGGAAGGTACGCCCCCTCCTCCGGATGAGTTACCTCCGCCGGACGAGGCTACCTGTTAACATCAAAAGCGAGGCATTGCAGCTGATGGGACGGGACTTCCTGTCGGTGCCCTCCTCTTACTTCCCTTGGTGATGGTAGATGCGCGTCCACCACCACTGAAACAAACATACCGGTTTGCCACACTGAACATCAACATGATCGGCACTGCACCCAAGCTGCAACTCCTATGTGACATGCTTCGGGCCTCTGACGTCGACGTCGCCCTTCTTCAGGAAGTACGCGTTGCCACACTACCACCAGTCTACGGCTACGACTCATACACGTCCACATGTGATCAATCAGGGCGTGGAGTGGCTTTCTACATACGCGAAGGAATCCCACTCACGGACACGACAATCCTTCCCTGTGGAAGAGGCATGGCTGTTACCATCTTCGACACGCGCGTCATCAATATCTACGCTCCGTCTGGGTCCACGAACCGTCGGCAGCGGTCCACTTTCTTCGGACATGACGTGGCGCCCCTGTTTTCTGGACGCTATGATCGCCTTATCATGGGAGGGGATTTCAACTGTGTCCTCCATCCGCAGGACCAAGTACCTGGTTATTCGCCATGCCCGGCGCTGCTCACCTTAATCGAAGATTTTCATCTAGTGGACGTTTGGGAGAAAATTCATGGCAATACCCCCGGTTTTACCCATTATACAGCACATTCTGCGAGCAGACTGGACCGGTTTTATGTCTCTGCTCACCTCGGCAATGAAGTCGCCCAAGCTGAACGATGGCCCCTTTGCATTTTCGGACCATTGCGCCGTCATTTGCTCCCTGGCTCTGCCACCTCAGTCAGTGTGGCGCAGCAGAGGTTACTGGAAGCTTAATACCTCCCTCCTTAATGATCCACATTGCCGACAATGTATTGCCACCACATGGGCGTCTTGCGAAAGACGCCTTCCGCAGTACACATCCACGTCCCATTGGTGGCTCAAATGTGCCAAACCTGCGATCAGAAAGGCCTTCATACAATGTGGCAAGGAAGCAGCAGCATGGCATCGAGACACCACAAATTTTCACTACGCCGTCCTCCGTGAGCTCGATGCGCTCCCTCCATCACCTGACACCCACAGGGAACGACAACGTACTAAAGCTCGTCTCCTCTCTCTTCAACGTGCACGACTGCATGGTGTCGTGGTGCGTTCCCGACGACAAGACCTCCTCCACGACGAAACCCCATCCACAATCCATGCCGCATCCGACCATAGTCGTCGACGTCGGCTTTTCGTCCCCAACAACACGACCTCCGATGGTGTTCACCACACAACACAGGCGGCGGTCGTGTCTGCCTTTGCTGAACATTATCGCCAATTTTATGATGATGAACCGATGGCGACGCCCATTCCTGATGATCTCCGTCCTTCCCCTGAACGGACCCTCACCGTAGCGGAGTCAACGTCCATGATGTCTGCAATCACCGCAGAAGAGGTGGTAGATGCGATCAACAAAGGGGCCAAGAACAAATCACCCGGACCAGATGGTCTCCCAGTGGAGTTTTACCGGGCGTTCACCACGTTAATGCTTCCTCGCTGGACGGAAATGATTCAGGAACTCTTTACTCCGTCCTTCCCAATTCCACCTGAATTCGTCACTGGCATTCTTCTACCTGTGCCTAAACCGAAGGGAGGGTCTCATGTCTCTGCATATCGCCCCCTTACACTACTGAATGCAGACTATAAAATTTATGCACGCCTCTTAGCAGCGCGCATACGCACCGTCTTACCTACGGTCCTTTCTCCTGAGCAGACTGCACGTGGTTGTGGGGCCACCTCACAAACAGCCCTGGGAGAATGCCGTGACCTCATTGCACTGGCGTCGGTTTGTCGCCTTCGTGCAGCACTGGTATCCGTCGATTTCACGAGTGCCTTTGATCGCGTTCGACACCCTTTCCTCCTCATGGTGGCGACACGTATGGGGTTCCCATTGCTTTTTGTCGATGCCATTCGCCGGTTGCTCCTTCCCGCGGTCTCGATGGTACAAGTCAATGGGAGGCTTGTAGGACCGATTCCTATACGCCGCTCTGTGCGTCAAGGATGCCCTATGTCTACTTTACTATATGCCATTGCACTTGAGCCCCTCATCACTGGACTTACCTCTAGACTGCAGGGCCTCACTTTGCGTGACCACACCTTTCACTGTAGGGCTTATGCGGACGATCTCCTCTTTCTCACCTGCTCCTCCACGGAACTCAATGACGCCATCCAATGGATCCAGCAGTATGGACGTCTTTCTGGTAGCATTCTTAATGTCCGTAAATCGACTATGATGCACATTGGGCGCGGCCTCCCGGCTATGGTGCCGACCCCACTCCCAGTTAGTGCCACCCTTCGTTACTTGGGTATCGAATTTACGAGCTCCACACACCGCACAGTGGCCCTGGCTTACCGGCGGCTTTTGCAGTCGATTCGGCACCATGTTCGCGGTCAAGTGCACCGTAACTTAAACCAACTCCAACGTGTGTCCTATGTAAACATCTATGTCGCCCCTAAACTGGTACACGTCGCCCAGATCCTCCCACTGCCGTTACTCCTTGGCCGCCGCATCCAATCAGCCTTTGGATATTTCGTGTCAGCAGGGGCACTTTTCAAAGTCCGCTACAACACTCTAACACTGCCTCCTGCAAAAGGTGGCCTCGGACTCATCAACGTGCGGGCACGCTCTTCTGCACTCTTTGTCCACACTCTGTTGCGGCACTGGCAGGGGCCGGTCCCGTCTTTAACACGCAGTCTCTTAGATATCCTCCGACCAGCTTCTCTCGATCCACCGATCAATGTGGCACCTATTTCTCCATTATTGTACTACGTCGCGAATTGTTTCATAGAACTCAGCTACGTTCGGGCCGATCTTCCAGTCACCCGTCCTCCCCGTACAAAAGATTATTATCGTTTGTTTATGCTGTCCAACCCTTGCGACCCCATGGTGCTACAGCATCCTGACATTAACTGGCGCACGGTTTGGGGGTGTGTGCATGCACCCTTTTTACCGTCGTCTGTGTCTGCACTCTGGTATGTTTTAGTCTGTGGAAAATTCCCGACTAATAGTCGACTTCATCGCATAGGACTGGCCACCTCCCCACTCTGTCCTGACTGTCAGCTCGAAGACACCGACGAGCACTGTCTTACGTGCCCCCTGAAACAAAAGGTATGGCTCCTCATCCAACGAATCGTGGGCTTTTACCTCCGTGCCCCGCCAACGACGGTAACCCCGGATTTCCTGTTGTGGCCCCAGACATTTCACTACCCTCTTGCTAAGCACCATACCCTAATCTGGTTTCGAGGACAGGCTTTAGAATATCTCTTTCGGAGTGGTCCGCATACAGTCCTTGACTTCTGGTACAAAGTTGTGACCGCGCATAGCACCCTCACCCGAAAACCATCTTACAGACAAACTTTTGCCGGTTATCTCCGCAGCGTCTTCCTTGACCCCCCTCAAAGTTGGGGTGTACCATGCCTACCTGTCACATGATACAACACCCTTATCCACGTTCTCATGCATCGACCAAAAACAAACACAATTTTATTTTTTTTTTAAAAAAAAGGAAGAGGACAGAATATGTTATATTTTGTTGTATTTAATGTTTTTCTTTTTTAATTTTTTTTTTTTTTGTTTAACTAACAGTCATTTGTATATTTTTAAATGGTACCTTGAAGAACTCTTGCATAGTGAATATATATGTACTTTTAGTTTGTTCAATACAAACTTTTAAACAAAAAAAAAAGGAAAACAGGATATGTTCTAATTTGTTGTATTTCATGTTATTCTAATAATTTGTTTACCTAAAAAAAAAAAAAAAAAAAAAAAAAAAAGAGGTTCCCTTGTGCGTTGCAGTGCTTGTACTATAAGACATAGCAGTTCGAATCATGGTAGAAGCCGCTGACTACAACCTTTTATTTTCCATTTTAATTAATGGAGTTGCAAACTGCTAGTAAAAATTTCTTATGCGAAATCTGAAGAATGCCTTTAAACATCAATCTTCGTCCGATTTCGACTTAGTAAATTAAGTTAATATCATGGATTTCTGCTTTGCAAATTCCAAGGTGCTTCACTGTAAAATAGACCCTGAAAAGATTCAAACCGACTGTCAACGATATAAATTTGAGCTTTGTTCGTCATATAGGTCTAACATGTCAGAAGGTTGTTTATGAAGTGCACATGTTCATTAATGTAGTTCTCTTCTTCTAAATTTTTGCAATGGCATTTAACTGTGGACGTTTTCTAACACCGGCGTTAGCAATTCCTTTCCGTTCTCTGAAACCTTCAAAATGACAAATTTTTCTGGTTTAAATCTGATGACCTTAACTATCACTTCCGATCAACAATAAATACTTCATGAACCCATACATGGAACTCCAAATGTGCAGTGTTCCTGCACTGCTACAGAGCATGCATTGCAAGGTATTCACACAGTTTATCGCATAGACTTACCATAAGGAATGAAACAAGAACTGTAATACACTTTACACCACAGACGCTCACTCTGGCTTGACGAAAACATCCAAACATTGACCAAAAGTTGCACAAATAATTGAGTTTGAAAGGAAAAGAAACGTGGTATGAAGCATTTATAAATTCATCGAATGTAGTGAGGTGGTTTAATTTCGTCCCAGTCTATAAAATTAATTTCGGGCCATACTCAGCTCTTGCCGATTAATGTAATATAATACCCGCCTACTAATCAGGGCGTCTGTCTGCGTTGCTTTTGAGCGTGAATGGAAATCGTAGAAATTTTCTGTGGAGCAGCATTTAATAATAAAGCGTTTTAAATCATGAAAAGCGATGAGCGGTAGCAGGCGCTTTCGATAAAGAACGGGGGAGTGCAGCGCCGCTGCTGTCGCCACGGCCGCTGCCAGTAGCCAGCAAATGGATCCCGGAGCTTTGCCGCATACGGCGTCCAGAGGAGGACAGTCTGCAGGAAATCTGTCGCAAAATCGTTACTGGATAAAATTTTGATATCGGTGTGCCACAAAGCGAAATAGATTTTATCTGCGCTACCATTACATTCACGTCTTCAGCATTCAGACAGAAGAGGCTATAAAAATATTTAATTCCAGCTGCTCTCGATCCACTGACATTATGAACAGAAACAACGCACGCTACCGCTAGACCACAGGCGTAATCAGCCTAGAGTTTCTCTATCATGGGACAAGTTTTCCTCCAGGAAGTGCCGCAGTCTACAGTGTTGCCAGATTGTGCAGATAACCGGACTTAGAGAATTAGCGAGTTGGCCAGTTTTTTTGTCCCATATCGCGATCGGCGCAGACTTAGCCTCTGAAGCGGCCGGCCGCCGGTCAAGTTTTATGTCAAAGAGTGTACAGCGAACATGTCCACCTCTCATCGCTCTGTCAACTGCACCGTCAGCCACGCCGTCTCCGATTCGTCCACAGAACCGTGATCATCGGCTTTGTCAGCTGCTAATTCAATGATATGTCAAACTTCTTTGTAATTGGTGAGAGAGAATGACGGAAAAACGCCGACCATGACGCAGTTTGACTTATGAGTGATCAGTAATACTGCAATTGAGTATTGAATAAAGATTTATTTATCATTGACTTCTGACTCCACAAGATTGTACAGGGCTATTACAAATGATTGAAGCGATTTCATAAATTCACTGTAGCTCCATTCATTGACATATGGTCACGACCACTACAGATACGTAGAAAAACTCATAAAGTTTTGTTCGGCTGAAGCCGCACTTCAGGTTTCTGCCGCCAGAGCGCTCGAGAGCGCAGTGAGACAAAATGGCGACAGGAGCCGAGAAAGCGTATGTCGTGCTTGAAATGCACTCACATCAGTCAGTCATAACAGTGCAACGACACTTCAGGACGAAGTTCAACAAAGATCCACCAACTGCTAACTCCATTCAGCGATGGTATGCGCAATTTAAAGCTTCTGGATGCCTCTGTAACGGGAAATCAACGGGTCGGCCTGCAGTGAGCGAAGAAACGGTTGAACGCGTGCGGGCACGTTTCACGCGTAGCCCGCGGAAGTCGACGAATAAAGCAAGCAGGGAGCTAAACGTACCACAGTCGACGGTTTGGAAAATCTTACGGAAAAGGCTAAAGCAGAAACATTACCGTTTACAATTGCTACAAGCCCTGACACCCGATGATAAAGTCAAACGCTTTGAATTTTCGGCGCGGTTGCAACAGCTCATGGAAGAGGATGCGTTCAGTGCGAAACTTGTTTTCAGTGACGAAGCAACATTTTTTCTTAATGGTGAAGTGAACAGACACAATGTGCGAATATTGGCGGTAGAGAATCCTCACGCATTCGTGCAGCAAATTCGCAATTCACCAAAAGTTAACGTGTTTTGTGCAATCTCACGGTATAAAAATTACGGCCCCTTTTTCTTCTGCAAAAAAAAACGTTACAGGACACGTGTATCTGGACATGCTGGAAAATTGGCTCATGCCACAACTGGAGACCGACAGCGCCGACTTCATCTTTCAACAGGATGGTGCTCCACCGCACTTCCATCATGATGTTCGGCATTTCTTTAACAGGAGATTGGAAAACCGATGGATCGGTCGTGGTAGAGATCATGATCAGCAATTCATGTCATGGCCTCCACGCTCTCCCGACTTAAACCCATGCGATTTCTTTCTGTGGGGTTATGTGGAAGATTCAGTGTTTAAACCTCCTCTAACAAGAAACGTGCCAGAACTGCGATCTCGCATCAACGATGCTTTCGAACTCATTGATGGGGACATGCTGCGCCGAGTGTGGGAGGAACTTGATTATCGGCTTGATCTCTGCCGAATCACTAAAGGGGCACATATCGAACATTTGTGAATGCCTAAAATAACTTTTTGAGTTTTAGTATGTGTGTGCAAAGCATTGTGAAAATATCTCAAATAATAGAGTTATTGTAGAGCTGAGAAATCGCTTCAGTCATTTGTAATAACCCTGTACTTAACTTTGGATTTACAGCGATGTCGTAAGCCATCGACAACATGCAAACAAGTCAGTCCTTTGCTTTATCCAATGTCAATGTAAGCAATTGATATGGATCACCAAAAACTGTTATCGTAGTGCTCTCTCCATTGGCAAAAGATTCCGGAATAGTCCCCCATTCGGATCTCCGGGAGGGGACTGCCAAGGGGAAGGTTACCATTAGAAAAAGATTGAATAATCAACGAAAGGATAACGTTCTACGAGTCGGGGCGTGGAATGTCAGAAGCTTGAACGTTGTAGGGAAACTAGAAAATCTGGAAAGGGAAATGCAAAGGCTCAATTTAGATATAGTAGGGGTAAGTGAAGTGAAGTGGAAGGAAGACAAGGATTTCTCGTCAGATGAGTATCGGGTAATATCAACAGCAGCAGAAAATGGTATAACAGGTGTAGGATTCGTTATGAAAAGGAAGGTAGGGCAGAGGGTGTGTTATTGTGATCAGTTCAGTGACCGGGTTGTTCTAATCAGAATCGACAGCAGACCAAAACCGACAACGATAGTTCAGGAATACATGCCGACGTCGCAAGCTGAAGATGAACAGATAGAGAAAGTGTATGAGGATATTGAAAGGGTAATGCAGTATGTAAAGGAGGACGAAAATCTAATAGTCATGGGCGACTGGAATGCAGTTGTAGGGGAAGGAGTAGAAGAAAAGGTTACAGGAGAATATGGGCTTGGGACAAGCAATGAAAGAGGAGAAGGACTAATTGAGTTCTGTAACAAGTTTCAGCTAGTAATAGCGAATACCCTGTTCAAGAATCGCAAGAGGAGGAGGTATACTTGGAAAAGGCCGGGAGATACGGGAAGACTTCAATTAGATTACATCATGGTCAGACAGATATTCCGAAATCAGATACTGGACTGTAAGGCGTACCCAGGAGCAGATATAGACTCAGATCACAATATAGTAGTGATGAAGAGTAGGCTGAAGTTCAAGACATTAGTCAGGAAGAATCAATACGCAAAGAAGTGGGATACGGAAGTACTAAGGAATGACGAGATACGTTTGAAGTTCTCTAACGCTATACATACAGCAATAAGGAATAGCGCAGTAGGCAGTACATTTGAAGAGGAATGGACATCTCTAAATTCGGCCATCACAAAAGTTGGGAAGGAAAACATAGGTACAAAGAAGGTAGCTGCGAAGAAACCATGGGTAACAGCAGAAATACTTCAGTTGATTGATGAAAGGAGGAAGTACAAACATGTTCCGGGAAAATCAGGAATACAGAAATACAAGTCGCTGAGGAATGAAATAAACAGGAAGTACAGGGAAGCTAAGACGAAATGGCTGCAGGAAAAATTTGAAGACATCGAAAAAGATATGATTGTCGGAAGGACAGACTCAGCATACAGGAAAGTCAAAACAACCTTTGGTGACATTAAAACCAACGGTAGTAACATTAAGAGTGCAACGGGAATTCCACTGTTAAATGCAGAGGAGAGAACAGATAGGTGGAAGGAATACATTGAAAGCCTCTATGAGGATGAAGATTTGTCTGATGTGATAGAAGAAGAAACAGGAGTCGATTTAGAAGAGATAGGGGATCCAGTATTAGAATCGGAATTTAAAAGGGCTTTGGAAGACATACGGTCAAATAAGGCAGAAGGGATAGATAACATTCCATCAGAATTTCTAAAATCATTGGGGGAAGTGGCAACAAAACGACTATTCACGTTGGTGTGCAGAATATGTGAGTCTGGCGACATACCATCTGACTTTCGGAAAAGCATCATCCACACAATTCCGAAGACGGCAAGAGCTGACAAGTGCGAGAATTATCGCACAATCAGCTTAACAGCTCATTCATCGAAGCTGCTTACAAGAATAATATACAGAAGAATGGAAAAGAAAATTGAGAATGCGCTAGGTGACGATCAGTTTGGCTTTAGGAAAAGTAAAGGGATGAGAGAATCAATTCTGACGTTACGGCTAATAATGGAAGCAAGGCTAAAGAAAAATCAAGACACTTTCATAGAATTTGTCGACCTGGAAAAAGCGTTCGACAATATAAAATGGTGCAAGCTGTTCGAGATTCTGAAAAAAGTAGGGGTAAGCTAAAGGGAGAGACAGATCATATGTACAACAACCAAGAGGGAATAATATGAGCGGACGATCAAGAACGAAGTGCTCGTAATAAGAAGGGTGTAAGACAAGGCTGTAGCCTTTCGCCACTACTCTTTAATCTGTACATCGAGGAAGCAATGATGGAAATAAAAGAAAGGTTCAGGAGTGGAATTAAAATACAAGGTGAAAGGATATCAATGATACGATTCGATGATGACATTGCTATCCTGAGTGAAAGTGAAGAAGAATTAAATGATCTGCTGATCGGAATGAACAGTCTAATGAGTACACAGTATGATTTCAGAGTAAATCGGTGAAAGACGAAGGTAATGAGAAGTAGTAGAATTGAGAACAGCGAGAAACTTAACATTAGGATTGATGGTCACGAAGTCAATGAAGTTAAGGAATTCTGCTACCTCGGCAGTAAAGTAACCAATGACGGAGGGAGCAAGAAGGACATCAAAAGCAGACTCGCTATGGCAAGAAAGGCATTTCTGGCCAAGAGAAGTTTACTAATATCAAATGCCGGCCTTAATTTGAGGAAGAAATTTCTGAGGATGCACGTCTGGAGTACAACATTGTATGGTAGTGAAACATGGACTGTGGGAAAACCGGAACAGAAGAGAATCGAAGCATTTGAGATGTGGTGCTATAGACGAATGTTGAAAATTAGGTGGACTGATAAGGTAAGTAATGAGGAGGTTCTATGCAGAATCTGAGAGGAAAGGAATATGTGGAAAACACTGATAAGGAGAAGGGACAGGATGATAGGACATCTGCTAAGACATGAGGGAATGACTTCCATGGTACTAGAGGGAGCTGTAGAGGGCAAAAACTGTAGAGGAAGACAGAGATTGGAATACGTCAAGCATATAAATGTGGACGTAGGTTGCAAGTGCTACTCTGAGATGAAGAGGTTAGCACAGGAAAGGAATTCTTGGCGGGCCGCATCAAACCATTCAGTAGACTGATGACCAAAAAATAAAAAAAAAGTGCTCTCTCCTAGTGCCATTCTAGTACTGTGCGGCCGAGGCTGGCAGGAGCGGCCCTTATATTCTCTTCTTGTGGAGGCCGCTCGTGTCGTCGTGCGGTCCTAGTCAGTTGGCCGACGTCGTCTCACATCCTTCTCTACTCTTGCATTCGTCTTCTTCGTGCCGACCCTTGTGGTTACGCCGGAACAGGAACAATTCAGTCTAGAATATCCACGAAAAGCAGAGATAGTGTTGGCATATTGGTCAGTCGTAAAAGGTACATGTTTGAGACAGATCGTCTCAAAAATTCGTTTCTTATATTTTCATCTGTTTTATACTCGTCTGGAAATCGGGTTGTAAACAAAAGGCGTGATCCGCGGTCTGAGATAACAAAATACTGAACTGCACGTGTCAGGTAATGAATCCTCTTTGTGCTGCATATGCACATATCTGTGTCGCCGAGCATTCACCTCCATTTACTACGTTTCTGGTCAATCATGCCGCTTGTTTGTTTGATACGCACGAATAGCTTAAAATGTGCGAATTGCCATATGAACCTTTAGCACGCAAGTATTGTTCATTGCACTCTATACAACATGTATAGTTAACACTATTGGCAATACCGTCTGCTACAGGCTTAAACACTGATCAGATTGAATTTTTGAGAATTATATCAGGCTCTAGGGCTCTACGTGCTCTTAAATACGGACTTATGTAAACGATTTCCTAAAACTTATTAATTATTAGCGCCTCATTTATTTGTGTCCATCGCAGTGCTATTGCCGCTAATTGCGTTGGAGCATCTGTGTTACGAAGCATCTGTTTTAGAAGTGTGAAGACGCTACAACGTCGTACAATTGCTGCCGTCCTGATAATAAAAATTAAGACATCTTAAACCGCGTGCATGAAAATGGCCGAGGCGAATAGAGTCATTAGGTAAGGCAATAAAGTGGCCGATGTGAGGAAAGACGGAAAGGCACTAACAATCAAATATTGCAAAATACAGAATGCCAGTTTTCCTACGAGTGCTTCTGCAAAGTCGTATGCTTCTTTGGATGAAACTCTAAAGCGACTCCAAGATCCCAGACAAAAATACGAATGTCTGTAGGTAAGAACACAAAAATCGCAATACGTTGAGAAAGGAAGATAGTCTCTGTCGGATAATGACGTAGACTGCACGTAAAAATAATATGAATAGGCCTATATAAGGGAGGAAAATAGCCTCAGAAAAAAAGGAGAAACGAGAAATGACAGAGAACGTATTATTGTGTGACTGTGTACATCGAAACAATAAGAGCAGTTAATACTTTAATGACGGCTGCAAATGTACTAGTGAAATTAACAGTAGTAGTACGCTATAGTAGTAAGATAAGTAAACGCACATTCGGAAATGTTTATTGATGTTTTCGACGCAGAGTCATAATTTTTATCAGACAACAATAAAATAAAACTCACGTAATGGAAACATTGTCCATTGGAGGCTTTATATTTATGTCGTCAATTTACTGTGCTATTGTCAAATACCTACAGAAAGAACATGGCCACATAGAAGACTGAAACATAACTTGTACAGAATCTAGAAACTCAGAAACATAAAAATGACAGAGTTTTAACGTTGACGTAAGTTATTTTCGCTTACATACATATACATTACATGTGGCATACACATCAAATTATCAATCTAAATGTGAAGCCACACATTAACGGCAGTGTACTCCGTCATGAATTGAAACGAAAGGACAGTAAAATATGAGAACGATCCATATGCAGTACAACTTGATGACAAAGATCCCATCCGTTTGCTACAGAGCCACATCACATCATTTGTGAACCACGCCTAATCCACAAGTAACATCAACCGACAGACTAAGGTCATCATCAGCCTTTCTAACTACATAGTCTTCAGATGAGCCTTGAGAGGTGTCATGCCACTCTCTCCTTTAACTACACTGTGAGTCATATTAATAGAAATATTTTAGGTCTTGATCCTCGTGTTTCCCGGTACTAATTTGGTGTACGTGGATTATGACTTTTTTACATGAGGAAATTGTGGGCAGAGTTTTCATATAACTTCATGTGTAGTCTCTAGAGAACTTATACCTGAGGGCCCGTAGTGAAGGCAATGGGGAACTGGTTGAAAGATTCAGTGTCGGCCACAAACGTTGTGTCCAACTATCAGCCTGTATTAGTGATTCGGCGGAAGCAGTGCTCTGTGAATTGTATATGTGCAGAGAAATTGGGGCCATGGCACCCCAATATTCCGACTTAGGATCAGAGCAGGAGGGCGCCAGCTCACAAAACGTTTTACCGGGGCCAGGCAACACGCCATCCCGATGGCCAGTTGGTGGAAATTGGGTGGAGGATGATATTTGAGAGAGACTGTTGCAAGCAGAGCTTTTTTGAGGAAACAGTGGGTTGGACATAAGAGTACAAGAATTCTCCCGTTACAAGCTGCGACGGTATGAACAGAGCGGCTTGTATACTTGTTTAGTGGAGGACTGTAATTCCCCTCGTTCCAGGAAGTCGCCAGGTTCTTTTACCGAGCGCCACAAACATATATTTCACAGGCACGACTGTCTCGAAAGCTTAACAGCCTTCCTACAGAAACTGAAAGTGATTGCCCTGGAAAGATTGGATCTCTCCTTAAATTAGGGACTGTGGTCCCTTTTAGGTAGACGTTTCTTGCCGAAATATGGTTATGCTTACCGTGAGAATGACGCCTCCCTAGTCTAAAATCTTCTTTCTTCAGACAAGAGAGATTTTGATTAGCTGGCTGGCTCTTCTCGGGATAAGCAAATCAGAGGCTTGCTCCCCCGGCATGGTAATTCCGATGCTATGTTTAGTTTGGCTACCAGGCCAGCAGAACAGTCAAGAGGGAGATTCAATGAGCAGAGGATAGTTAGGTGGGTTTGTGAAACGTGGAGGCGAATTTTTTCTGCTAATTCGGCTCCAGTACGAGGCTTGGTGGAAAGTTATTGTGATTCTTTGCTTCTTCGTCTTCTGGTTCTCGCCTGGCGGAGAATTTAAAGTCTGTTGCTAAGCGGGGGAGCGACTTGTGGCTGACTAAGAGCCAGTGTAAGTTTCCAACTGTACCGACAGTGGCACTGCACATCTTCTCAGACATATCGTGTGTCACGAGGGTGGCCTTTTTCGTCCTAAGTCGACCGTCTGACCTTTGACAGCTCCAGCACACGCCATCGTGCCTCTGAATGAAATTGTTTGGCCAGTCAGCGTACGGGTGCACCTCACACTGAAATCTGTGGGAATTTCAGAGTTCTGACAGGAAAGTTTCTCACGTTCTAATAATCATAATGCCAGTCCGCAAGTTTGCAAGTTCTCGTGGATCCGTCACAATATTACAACTGCCGCAGTGCGCCGCTCAACGCCCACAGCGTACCGTTTTCCGCTGCCGCCTGTATCAAGGCGTAAGGATGAAGTATTGCTGCACCGACGAGGGATTGTTACATGATATTCACGACTTCCTGTTCTCTGGTGAACCATACTTTGTAATCACTTGGCTATAGTTGATTCTATTTGAACAGAATTTGGCCTGTCAGTAGCGTCATGTACACAAAGCCAGAATGCGTTTCTAGAGGGATTGTTTCAGGGGAGTATTTATATAGTTTGCACACCAATAAATAGTTTGCCCATCAAATTCCATCCATTTTGTGATTTATACAGGTCATTTTTGTAAGATTTATCCTCCAATCATTGACTGTTTTTACTTGACTACGGTGCTACAGGGATGCAGCAGCAATTCAAAATTCAGTCGCATTAAATCAGTTAGTTTGATGATTAATTGGAGTTCTGAAAGTGACCGCAGACATAGACAACATAAGTGCCAGGAGTAAATTCACTAAATTCATATAATTCAAGATTTTAAACATGGCTGAAACAGCAACTGTTGAAATTCTTCACGGTAAATGATGACAGCCAAACCAGCTGCAGTACAAAGATTTATTAAAATTCTTGACCACGGTTTCGGTATATCTCAATATACCTTCATCAGAAGTAAAGTACACCTGTTTTAAGGAATTTAAATGAGATGTCCATGTATTTCGAAACAGCCTTTGAAACCTGGACAGGTACATATTTCAAGATTTTAAACATGGCTGAAACAGCGACTGTTGAAATTCTTCACGGTAAATGATGACAGCCAAAACAGTTGCAGGACGAAGATTTATTAAAATTATCCTGCAACTGTTTTGACTGTCGTCATTTACCGTGAAGAATTTCATATATAAAAATTAAGGGCTTAGCTCACGATTTGAAGATTGGTGAGAAAATAATACTTTTCTTCATGTAAAGATAATATCATTTAGCATCACTTGGACTTATATTTTTTATTAAAGGACGCGATCGCTTGCTATTGGCGATACTTGACCAGGATCCCGAATAATTTCAGTTTTGTGAGGTATTTAGTTCGATATTTTTCGGAAAAGGCGCATGTCTTTTTTTTCTTTTTTTTTTTAAAAAAAGTGGGACTCTGGTGCACGGAGAACATTTAGACTTGATTTGGCGCTATGCGTTGAGTCTGAGTAATTTTTAATAGGATCTAGTCACTTTATGTAAGTGTATGTATTGTCTGTGTCATTTATGTTTGTTTCTTACTGTGTCTTGTCAGTTGCTTCTGCGTTACTTCTTGACTGATGTGTCGTTCCTAAAAGCGTTGTGCAAGCTTTTGTGGAGCTAATTTATTTATGTGGATGTGTTTGACAATTTAGAGAAAGTTTTCTTTCAAGGGCTTAGGCATAATTGTGTACATTATTTGAAAGAAGATTAGAGCTGGGGCGCGTGATGTATTAGAGTCGGAAACTTGCGGAAATAGCAACTGATCTGAATACTTACGGGATGAAAGGCTCGGGCGTGTACGGAAAGAGGTTGCTCAATAAGGTCGTCCAAAATGGAACACGAGCCAGCCGTTGATGCAGAACAAAATAGGATGGGGCATTTAAATCACTCTGCAAACTGGACTAGGTTGTCAGATGCAGAACACTCCAATGACGAGGGTTCAGTTCACTCAGGAAATTAAAGTGAGAACAATACCGAGGGGGCAGGTAATATAGGTTCACTAAATACGGAAATAGGTACCGTCAGGGTAGATAACAGACCATTATCGCGGGCAACGCACCATAGAGTACCTGAGTCACGTGCGTCTAGGCTTGGGTACATTAGTGGGAGAGCACAGTTAGAAAAAAATGGTTCAAATAGCTCTGAGCACTGTGGGACTTAACATCTGAGGTCATCAGTTCCCTACAACTTAGAACTACTGAAACCTAACTAACCTAAGGACATCACACACACCAATGCCCGAGGCCGGATTCGAACCTGCGACAGTAGCGGTCGCGCGGTTCCAGGCTGTAGCGCCTAGAACCGCTCGGCCACTGCGGCCGGCTAGCACAGTCAGAAATCATCTAATTTGTGCAAGAGGCAGAGAAGAGACGACATGGGGACGAAAGCAAAGGAACGAAAGGGAAGAAAGGAGACGACAGGTGGAGGAAAACCAGAAGAACGAAAGTGAAGAAAAGAGAAGACAGGAGAACGAAAAACAGAGGAAGGGAAAGGATAAAAAAAAACACGATAGGAGGAGCAAAAACGGTGGAAGGATTGGGAAGAAAAGAGATGACAGGCAGAAGACCAAACGTCCTCATTAATGCAATTAGGGAAGTTCAGAAGTGAAAGGACAAGGAGGAAAAGAGACAGAACGAAGTCATGAAAGAAATTAAGGAAATTGAAAGGAAGGGTGATGAAGTTATAGAAAGTGTAAATCAGTCAGAAATGAATGGAAGGGCGTAAAATCAGGGGTGAAGACATTAGCAAAATGTCAGATAAGACGCGAGAAGTAGTGGTAGATTCCAGATGTGAGGCCAAAACAGCCAGATTAGTAACACGAGATGCGCGGGAAAATGACCAAATACGAGATTCGGCAGCGCTGTCAAAGGTCGAAGTGAGCGCAACCAAGAAGGGCATTTCTATGTTGGAAATCAGAGTCGAGCGGACACGTCTCTCTACCTAGCAGAATGAACTGGCGGATGAGATGAGACAAGTAAGCCAACGGGTCGTTCTTGTAGAGATCCAGCCACAAGCAGTATCATGTCGCCGTGAGTTCGTCGGTCACCAGAAACGTCAAAGATGAAACTGTGAAACCAAACCCGGAGCCACGTCCACGGCACAGGCCGATATACGGCAGGAGCGCTCGCTTAACGGCGTACGATGCTCGCCCGAGCGCGCGCAGTCAGTGGCGCGTAAAGCACAAAGTAACGAGCCGGACCAAAGTTACGCGCGACTCAGACGTACGGAAACATCGCTAAATGACTCTGATGAAACGATACGAGGATACAACACCATTCAGATATCGGCCATGAAATGTAGGTCGCACACGCACCAGAATTCAGAGAAAGTCCAGGGGCGCAGAAGTATGAGTATTTCGACTTGAAACATTTTCTCTCAATTCAAAATTTTCAGGTTTACAAAGAGAATCACAGTTAATTCCACTCGAACTCAGGCTTGCTCAGTATGATAGGGTATTAGCCGAGTTATGGCCTCTAGTGTACAAATTGGAATTTGTGGGTATCCGGAGTGTTCACTGGCAGAGAACATGTGTAGCGTTTCATCAGACTGTCACAGTTACGGCAAACTCAGCGAGGCTTTCCTAAATACCTACTGGTCACAGGACACCAAAGAAAGAAGTAGACAGAAAATTGTGTTAGGGAAGGTTTACAAAGTATCGGGATGCTGCAGTCCGATAAAGCTTTCCGAGACGCTTGTCAACAAGGATCGTTAACTCGACCAATCATACAGTGATAAAGAGACAATGCGACACTGCAACATGAAACTGGCATAGAGAAACGTGGAACTGCTCATTGGCAAATTTAATGACACAATGGAATCATTCTAAAGCGCTCTATGAGAATCAGACTTTGCCGAGGAAGCACAAAACGCGAGGGACCGAATGAGACATAATGAACGAAATTCGCTAGGTGCATCTGGAGGAAATAACGTTGGACAAAATACAAGTAGAAGCAGTTAAACAAGAAATCAGCATAGAGGTTAAGGATTTAATAACGAGCCTCTGTGGAATGATAGAAGCAGACAGGTCGATAACTTTCACGAAAACTGAAACATCAACAGGAGGGAAATGCAAAAGTCTAACCACTTCGTGCAGCCGGTCTGGAACACAGGACAAACAAAGAATAACAGAGGTATACTAAGATGGTATGGTATCTGATGCCAGATACCATCGGTGACCTTGCAGCTCGTTAGAATGAAATTAGAATGAAAAGAACACCCTTAGCTGTTTACAGGCGATAACATACGTCAACGGGGACAGATGAAAATGTGTGCCCCCACCGGGACTAGAACCCGGGATCTCCTACCTACATGGCAGACGCTCTATTCGTCTCAGCCACCAAGAATGCAGCGTATAGCGCGATTGCAGGGATTTATCTCTTGCACGCCTCCCGCATGTCCGTATGTCAACGCCTGTGAGCAGCAAAGGGCGTTCATTTCATTGTAATTTAATTCTAACGAACTGTAATGTCACCAACGGTATCTGGCAGCATCTTAGTATATATATATATATATATATATATATATATATAGTTAAGGCTCACCGGCCACTTGACCATCTTCTTCTTTTGTGCGAATGCACAAATAGTGCCCGAACTCTTACGGGAATCGGCAACGCGCCGCGAGTAATGAGTATAATGGGCGGGGGCACTACGGATGTGGTGCGGCACAATACGATGAGAATATGGGTTTCGTGGGGGTGTGTCAGAGATAAATCCCTGCAGTCGCGTTATCGTCTGTGTCTTCGGTGGCTCAAGTCAGCCTTCGGCGGCGCAGCGGTTCGGACGGTGTTTACGTCCCTGCCGCACGTCTGCGCGAGAGGTGTTTACGTTACGTGTGTAGCGGTAATACATAGAACGAATCGTGACCCTGTCCTTCCGCAAATCGACACTGAAATTTAGTTTTGTTAACGAATATGCTCGACCGAAGGCTTACGAGATCGAACGTTATTTACGGGACGAGGTGAAAATCGAACCTGACGTTCTAGTTGGAATCCACTTATCTATAGTCAGCAGCGTGGTTTATGTCAAGCTTATAAATGAAGCGGCATGTGACGAACTACTACTTCGACACAGACAAGGACTTCGTTTCTGTCATTCGGACGGGAATGTTGGAGCGGTAACAGTTGAACACGCCGGCATGGGACTCAGAACGATCCGCGTCTTTGAGCTTCCATTCGAAGTGCCAGAAGAGTTGGTGACAGACGCCCTGCGTCCTTACGGAACGGTCCTATCCCACGTGGCTGAAAAATGGGCGAGCTTCAAGACGTATCCTGTCCTCAATGGCGTCAGACAAATACGGATTGAACTCCGAAAACACGTCCCGTCATACTTGTACATCGCCGGTTGTAGGGCGATTGTCATTTACGACGGACAACCAAGGACGTGCTCTGGATGTGGGAAGGAGGGACACATACGTTCTGAGTGTGCTCAACGAAGGTTATTACAGCTGCCACGGGATGATCCACCCCTCACGCCGCATCCGACTGTGCTCCCCATGACTTACGTCGCCGCATTACGCGATGACGTGGGCCGCGAGACAGACGCGTACCAGAACACACAGACAGCGGCGGATCGTGGCGAGCCACAGAAAGACGACGTTGCGCTGGACCGCCTGCAGCAGTCACAGGACGCCCTCTCTTCGGTTCCGCTTGAGGCCCCTTCAGATAAGGCACTTGGAGACGTCGAAAATACGACGGCGCACGATTCTGACGTCCCCCACGAACAACTGGAGACCATGCTGACCTCTGATTCCGAGGCCCGGCAACGTAAACAGCGCTCACCAAAACGCCGGAAGAAGCGCCGCCTCACGGTGGAGAACGATCACTCTGATCTAGTAGATAATTCTGAGAAGTTTACGGGTACAGAACAGACGACCATGGATACAGAAGAACTACCTCGCGTGGATGCAACGGTGGCCAGCGGGACGGCGGCACGACCTACTGCTGACGATGCTCCAGACACAGCGAAGGAGCTCTATAGACGGCAACAGGCTGCTGAGGAGGCTACGGCGCCTGCACCGCACGACAACGATGGGACACTAGGGGACTGGTCAGAAGAGCCACCCCCTTGGGGAACAGATGATGCCGGAGGAACTGCTCCCACGCACTCTCCCGGTGTAAGACCGGCAGGGTGCACGGAATAATGGCAGACTATATGAGGGGACGGCGGGGGACGTTAGTCCGACAGCAGCCTATGTAAGGCAAAATTAGCGACCGTACGGTACCCTATCTACGTTGACCGCCATGCACCAAGCTTATCGGATAGGGTCTGTTAACATCAATAGCATTGGGACGCCGGTGAAAATCAAGATGCTCAGTGACATGATAAAGGCTGCGGATTTAGACATCGCACTATTACAAGAAGTTCGGGTACTTCCCCCCTCGGACTTTTACGGTTACGACATTTACTGTTCCCCGTGTGACGAGAGAGGCGTTGGTACAGCTATACTATTAAAGGAAGGGATACGTGCAGACGAAGTAGAGTATTTGCCTTCTGCCCGTGGTACGGCCGTGACCATAGGAGGAATACGTTTGATCAACATATACGCACCGTCAGGTTCGGATAAAAGAAGGGACAGAGCAGATTTTTACGCCCATGAGGTTGCACCGTTGTTCCAGGGACGATACGATGGTTGCATACTCGGAGGAGATTTTAATTGTGTGCTTGACAGAAAGGACCAACAACCTAACTATACTACTTGCCAAGAACTTAGGGAGCTGGTCAACGGGATGGAATTAGTCGATACATGGGACCTGAAGTATCGCAACCAACCAGGATATACATTTTTTACTAGCCACTCCGCGGGCCGTTTGGATCGAATCTACGTTTCAAGGGTGTTAGCAGTGTCGACGGTGGACGCAGAAATATGGCCGACAGCGTTTACAGACCACGAGGCATATATTTGTACAGTTAACCTTGATAGACAGCAGGTGTGGAGACGGAGGGGTAATTGGAAGATGAACGTCTCCCACCTGCGAGATGCAGAATGCCGACGCATGGTGGAGGACGCGTGGCATGGCTGCCTCCGTCGACGAAATTATTTCGGTTCTATCCTGCAGTGGTGGATCGAGTGCGCGAAGCCAGCTTTACGGAGAACGTTAATAGGTTATGGGAAGGAGGTTTCTCAATGGCAGCGCACGACCACTGAGTTTTACTTTACGGCTCTTCGGGACCTGTTAGCTCAACCACCTACACCAGAACGCCAGACGGCCGTCCACCGAGTTAAGGCGAAGCTGGTACAACTTGCGACGCAGAGGATGGCAGGTACGATGATACGCGCGAGGTCGCAGGATTTCCTGCCCAACGAGGTTCCCTCGATGCATTACGTGATAAAGGAAAGACGAAGAAGACGCAGGAATTTAATACATGAGATCGATCTCGGCGATGGACGTCGTTATACAACACAAAGGGGCATAGCACAGGCGTTCACGGATCATTTTAGCAGATTCTATGCGAGCAACGGGGAGGGTCAGAGGGAGCTGGGGAACGTCCTGGAAGAGATCCCTGACGCGACGACTGTGAACGGGGAAGCAGACGGGTTATCCGAAATTACGTGTGAAGAGCTGGAAGAAGCGATTACACGAGGTGCTTGCAACAAGTCCCCAGGTCCAGATGGATTCCCGTTGGAATTTTACCGTGCCTTCGTGACCATTATGACACCGATGTGGCTATGTATGTTTAACGAGCTTCTGCGGCAAGAAGTACCGGTTCACATTCAGTTCACGGAAGGACTCATGATACCGATACCGAAGCCCCGTGGTGGCAAACGGCCTTGTGATTATCGCCCCTTGACCCTCCTTAATAGTGACTACAAGATCTTCATGCGCATCCTGGGAAGTCGTATCAAAAAGTCGCTGGAGCATCGAATACATGCCGATCAGACTTGTCTTGGCGGCATCAGTAATATCCACACAGCCTTGGGAGACTATCGTGACGTCGTCGCCCTCGCGGCTGCTTGCCGCCTCCGGGGGGCGATGTTTGCTGTAGATTTCGATCATGCTTTTGATCGCGTGGATCATGTGTACCTCGCGGCGGTGATGAACAGGATGGGTGTCTCGCCATTATTGGCCACTTCTGTGATGCGGCTGTTGCACGGCGCCAGATCAGCGATGGTGGTCAACGGAGGGAGAACTGAGTCTTTTAAGATCTTAAGATCAGTGAGACAGGGTTGCCCCTCGTCGATCCTCCTTTATGCGATTGCCTTAGAACCGTGCCTCGCAGGCCTTCGCCGCCGTCTTACCGGGATCTCCCTCCGGCATTTATCATTCAAATGCAGAGCACATGCGGATGATATTGTGTTCCTCATACGGAATGAGAGGGAGACTCAAACAGCACTGGATTGGCTACAGACGTATGGGATGGCAGCTGGAAGTGTGGTCAACTACCGAAAATCACAGTTCATGCATGTGGGGCGTGGCCTAGAACCAGGAACGGAAGGACCCTTACCTGCGGTGGAAACCCTTCGCTGTTTGGGTATCACCTTTCATAAAGAGACAGCGGGAACGGCTGTTACTCAGAGTCCGCACGGCAGTACGACTAAACGCCCTACGGTCGATGGATATGCTGCAGCGAGTGTTACTCGTCAACCTTTATCTCGCGCCCATGATGTGCCACCTGACACACCTTCTCCCCTTGACGCGTACGATGGCTATGAGGATTCAGGCGGCTTTTGGGTACTATGTGTGCCTGGGACAACTCTTTAAGGTACAGTACAACACGCTTACCCTCCCAGCGCGAGAGGGGGGCGTTGGTTTAGTGAACGTGCACGAGAAGGCGCGTGCCATGTTTATTAATACTATGCTCAAACGGTGGCGCAACAGGAACCACTCGCTTACGGGGACGATCATCGAAGAACTCGTCCCAACATCGCATCTTCCTCCAGTCAGTGTCGGCCATATATCGCCCCCTTTAACGTATGTGCGCACGTTCATCGTGGAACACAGTTACGTTCGAGAGCGTTTACCGACGACCCGACAGTCGACATCGAAGGACGTGTACCATCTGCTCCTTCGACAGATCGCCCGGAATAGGGTGGAACGCAAACATCCAGCTGTTAGTTGGCACGTGGTGTGGCGCACGGTCCACCACCCCCACCTACCTACATCAGTCAGATCAACATGGTACCTTGTCGTCAACCGAAAATACCCTACAAATGATAAAAAGTACGCAATACATTTGGCGGATTCGCCCTTGTGTCAGCAATGCGGCGTGCTGGATACGGACGACCATCGGCTGGTCTGCGGCGAGGCATTGGCTGTCTGGACTCTCGCAAGAAAGATAATAGCGTTCATGCGGCGCACTATCTATACAGCAATCTCTTCTGACATAGTATTTTTTCCAGAGGAAACGTATTTCCCGCGTCATAAGACGAACGCGGTGGCGTGGATCACAGGTATGACGGTCCATTACATCTATAGAGACACACGTACGAACTTACTGAACGTCCTGGATTACTGGCAATACTTGCAAGATGGACACACAAAACTATTACGGCTACAAAAGGATTGGTATGTCAATTTCCTAGTAACGGTTTTTGCGGACCCGCCATATACCTGGGGTGTGCCGGGTGCGCAAAGATGAGCGGCGGTGCTGTCTTGTGAAACCGACCAAGTTAAAGTGATCGACTAAGAACACTATGCGAGTATGCGACTTGCGAAAAACTCACGCTTGAACAGTTATCAAATGGATGTATTTCAAATTTTGTTTTCATATCCAAAATACTTTTCTTTAGGGTGCCGGAGGTGGCCCCACTTCGATTATGTTGTTATTTCATGCTGCATGGTAGGACGGCAGCAAGGATCCTTCCAGAACAGTTATCATGTGACAGGACGTACTATGTTTATTTTGTGAATAATAAAGGTTTCTGTTTCTCCTACCTTCCTTCATAAAAAAAAAAAAAAAAAAAAAAAAAGATGGATAGAGCGTCCGCTATGTGAGCAGGAGATCCCGGGTTCGAGTCCCGGTCGGGGCACACATTTTCATCCGTCCCCGTTCACGTATGTCAACGCATGTAAACAGCTAAGGGTGCTCATTTCATTGTAATAACATAGGTGTTGATAGGAAAAGAACGCGACGTGATCACCAGAACAAAGTAGTGGAAATCAGACCACCTTACCCCTCCAACAGGATCGGCGGCAGAAGTCAGCGTATGATATGTCAGATGGCCGCTGTGGCCTGAGCCGAAAACAAAGCTACACGCAATATCGGTACGGTCAACATTAACTTATTGGAGTATGAGGACAAAGGAGAATTTTTGCATAAGAAAAAAGAGATGATTAGCGGACAGGATTTACACCTCATCATTCATTTAACCATAGGTGACGGGCTGACAGGAATTATCGATAGTGGCAGCCACATTACGGTCATATCAGAGATTGCACACAGTAGATTGGTTGGTTGGTTTGGGGAAGGAGACCAGACAGCGTGGTCATCGGTCTCATCGGATTAGGGAAGGATGGGGAAGGAAGTCGGCCGTGCCCTTTCAGAGGAACCATCCCGGCATTTGCCTGGAGTGATTTAGGGAAATCACGGAAAACCTAAATCAGGATGGCCGGATGCGGGATTGAACCGTCATCCTTCCGAATGCGAGTCCAGTGTGTGCACACAGTAGATGCAGCGAAAAGCAGCCATGACTGCACTCAAAATCACTAAAATATGAACAAAAAATGCATTAACGGGTAAGCACACTGAGGAGCAGTTGCAGACTCGACTTGTGGTTAACTGCCAAGCGCGTATGCTAGAGACAAACTTCCGTGTCGTCCCAGCTCTGTGTATCGAGCTATTGTTTATAATGGATTTGTTAATTGAACAGCAGGTCGTTCTGGATGTAGGACGAGGTGAATTAATCCAGCAGAAAGAGGTCATGGTCAGATTGTCATTTGCAGATAGCGCAGTATGAGCACAGATCCCGGTAGAGTGTTTGAACCTGAGCTTCACTACCAATGAGGAAGGGACGGAAGGGTCACCACGTCGATATGGAAGTAGACGACAGCACAAGAGGTGACACGAATTAAGTAAGAGGCGCACAAGGCAATGGATTGCATGTTGAGAAACTTAAAAAATATCCCAAGGAGGATTTGGAGAGTCTGTTAAGAGAGAACGCCGATGTATTCTTGCCAAACTCAGGTGCAACTAGAAATTTCGAATATGAGTTCCGGGTACGGGATCACAACAAATTTTTTATGCCTATCTACATGATTCCACTGGCATTCCGGGAGAAAGTCTACTTGGAGATTTAGGAAATTCTTGATGGTGATATTATCGAATCAGCGACCTCCATGTACAATAATCCAAGCAAGACAGCACGATACACTTGGTGCTTAAGTTGGCCTTTGGCTGTGCTGCGGTGAGGACGCGCTGTTTGTGTTCCTGCCGCCCGCCGTTTCGCGCGTGCCGTACTCAGCATATAGATCACTATGGTGCACTAATACAGAAAATGGACGCTCAAATTTACGTTCCGCAACGAATTTGCACGGTCCAAATCACTCGAAGTCGAACGATTTCTACGAGAAGAAGTTAAAATCCCGGCGACCGACATTCTCGGCATTCACTTGTCCATTGTGAGCAGTATCTTATATGTCAAGATCATCAACGACGCAACATGTGAACGGATCCTTCGGGACACGAAAAGGGCCTCTGTTTCTGCCATGCTGATGGCAATGTGGGGACTGTGCACGTCGATTATTCTGGCATGGGACTTCGCACGATCAGAGTTTTCGAACTTCCTTTCGAACTACCGGCGGAGGACGTCGTGACAGCGCTGCGCCCCTACGGCACGGTCCATGATCATAGTGCGGAAAAATGGACGCAATTCCAGACATATCCTATGCTGAACGGAGTCCGCCAGGTCCGAATAGAACTTAAAAGACTTGTACCTTCATATCTGAATATCGGTGGCTGCTGTGCCATCGTCATCTACGATGGGCAACCTAAGACCTGCTCTGGTTGTGGGAAGGAGGGACACCTCCGATCAGAATGCATCCAACGTCGAATCACTAAACTGCCGCCGGCTGACGCCGACCAGTCATCGCAGCCGACGCTGCTTCCCGTGACTTATGCAGCAGCCCTCACGACAGCTACCACTTCACCACGACCGCCGACATCCACTGTTGGGTTGCGGCTCCATCCTCCAATACAGGGCTATGATGACACACCCGTTCCACAAGCTGCGGATTCAATTCCGATGCCGCCGCCCCCGTCGACGGATAACAACATACATGACGATAGCATGGCCGTAGCCTCGCTTATTGTGCCTACGGCTGCCTTTGTGCCGGAACGTCGTGAATCTTTGCCATCGTCTGACACAGAAGGTCACACCAGGAAGCAACGCTCTCCGAAGCGACGGAAGCGGAGGCGTAGAGCAACTTCCGAACGGGATGCGACACTGCCTCCAGAGGACGACGACTCCACCTTCAATGTCGACGCTACCACAGAGGCAGCCGCCATTTGCTGCAGTATGGCACCACCGAACGGAACTGAGGACAAACCACATATATCTACAGTGGCGAAATCGGATGCCGATATGCAGGACAGATGCTGCCCACCACCTTCTGGAGTGCAAGCACCCATGCCGTGTCCTGCGGAAGCTAGGGAAGCCGATCTTGCTTTGAGTTCCCCGACGTGGGCGGATGACCACGACGACGACCGAACCATGCAAGTTACGCCAACAGAGCCCACGCCATTGGCGCCGGCTCTCTAGAAAGGACTGCAGGTGAGGTTTGGGGGCATGTGGAGGTGTCAATACAGTCAGAAGCGTCATAGGTAATTTCAGTCTTAATGGATAACTTAACACTTGCGGTTCGGCAACAAGCTTATCATATCGCCACGCTTAACATCAACACGATACGAACGGCAGTGAAGATCCAGTTGCTGCGTGAGATGCTTCGTTCTTCGGATGTTGACATTGCCCTGTTGCAAGAAGTGTATATAGCGGCCCTCCCCGTTTTCTACGGTTATGTGACATATGTGTCACCGGCGGACCGGAATGGCAGCGGTACGGCAATACTAGTGCGCGACGGAATTGCCATCGACGAAATGACTTACCTTCCGTCAGGAATGGGGCTGGCGATCACAGCACTGGGCACGCGCATCATTAACATTTACGCTCCATCAGGAACTGACCAACGCCGCGAACGATCGCTGTTCTACTCGGAGGATATCGCCCCCCTCTTAATCAGCCGCTTCGATCAATATATCTTCGGCGGTGACTTTAACTGTGTGCTCCACCCCAAAGACCAAGTCCTACATCTCTCGACTTGTCAAGAACTTCGGCTCCTGGTTCGAGCTCTGCTTCTCACCGACACGTGGGAGACAGTGCACGGTGACCGTCCCGGGCCGACATACCTTACTAGTCACTCAGCCAGTCGCCTAAACCGCATTTATGTCTCACGAGCTCTGTCGCCGGGAGTGTTGGACGCCAAACGTTGGCCGCTTGCGTTCTCCGGTCATAGCGCTTTCATATGCACACTAATTCTACAACAGCAGCGGATATGGCGCAGCCGAGGACCCTGGAAGCTGAATGTAGCACATCTTCAAGTCCCGGAATGCCGTCAGATTATCGTCATCACATGGCTGGATTGCGAACGTCGTCTTCCACGATACCCTTCGACTCTAGCATGGTGGGTGGACTGTGCAAAACCAGCGTTTCGGCGTTTGCTAACACAATTCGGAAAAGATATCGCAGCTTGTCATCGTCACATGTTGGACTTTTATTACACGATGCTTCGCGAACTCGACAGCCAACCACCATCTCCAAACCGACAAATGGAAAGCCGCCGAATTAAAGGTAAAACATTGTATCTTACGAGGAAATGTTTGGAGGGGGTCGCAGTGCGATCGCGACGTCAAGACCGAGCGGAAGGAGAAACCCCGTCTATGCATCACATCGTGCTCGACAGCCGCCGACGCCGACAGCAGCTGATCACAGACGTCGTATTGCCAGGAGGTAGGGTCGTAATGACTCAGGCGGCGGTTACAGAGGCCTTTGCTGATCACTATCGCCGGTTTTACGACGAGTTGAATACAGAGGACGAGGAAGCGGACGATCACGACATACTGCAGCACGTGTCACACACCCTCGACAATGCAGCAGCGGCGACGCTGTTAGGTGGAATTACACGGGACGACATCGAGGACGCGCTTAACAAGGGAGCATTCAACAAATCTCCCGGGCCAGACGGACTGCCGCTCGAGTTTTATCGGACTTTCCGCGATCTAATGATGCCCCGATAGATCAGCATGTACCAAGAACTGATGACCCCCGGTTCCCACGTGCCACCTGCATTCGTGGAAGGTCTTCTTATAGCGATACACAAGCCTTCCAGATGTCTGACGGTTGAGGACTACTGGCCGATTACAACGCTCAACTCGGACTATAAAATCTTCGCCCGACTACTCGCCAGCCGCATAAAGAACGTTCTGCCCCTACTCCTCTCAATGGAGCAAACGACACAGGGCGGAGTGACCAACATGCAAACGGCAACCAGCGAATGCAGGGATTTAATAGCCATCGCCACATCCTGTCGCCTTAGAGCTGCTCTGAGATCCATTGATTTCGACCGCGCCTTCGACAGAGTTCACCACAAGTTCCTTCTGTCCGTTATGGCCCGTATGGGCTTCCCGCCTGACTTCCTCGACATCTTTCAGCACCTTTTCCGTGGAGCTGCATCCCGTGTACTGGTGAATGGACTGATTGCGGGTCTCTTTCCGATCCGACGGTCAGTCCGCCAAGGATGCCCACTCTCCATGATCCTTTACGCGATCGCACTCGAACCACTTGTCGGAGGGTTGAAAAACAGGCTCTCGGGCATGTCAATGAGGGATCACACCTTTCACTGCAGGATATATGCTGATGACCCTCTATTACTTGTCCGATCTGGTGACGAGGTACGCTCGGAGATACAATGGATCAATCGCTATGGATTGGCAGCGGGAAGCCTCATGAATGTGGCCAAGTCGGCAGCGATGCCCATTGGGAGAGATCTACAGGAGGACGCTTTAGCTCCACTCCCACTAGTTAACAAGATCCGGTTCTTGGGCATAACATTTACACAGGATGTGCGCCGCACGGCTGCCATGAACTATGCACGATTACTACAGGCAATACGCACAGACGTTCGCCGGAACTTACTTCGACGGATGGACCTCTTACAACGTGTGGAATACCTCAACCTTCACGTGGCGACTAAGATGATCCACATGGCCCAGGTCCTACCGATATCGACAGCGATGGCACACAGACTGCAAGCAGCGTTTGGATATTACCTTACCGCCGGACACCTACTCAAAGTCCGCTACGAAACAACCCTCCCTCCGTGTGGTGGCGGACTGGGACTTATAAATGTACGAGCGAGAGCTACAGCGTTATACTTGTGCACAATGATGAAATTGTGGACCCACAAAGATGCTTCCCTTACGGGTCGTCTGTTAGAGGAATTGCTGCCGGCGTCTCTTCTGCCACCTGTCACGGTTGCGCACATTACACCCTCACTCTCGCACCTCTCGGCTTTTATTCTTGAGTATAGTTACGTGCACCCAGACCTTCCCAACACTCGCACTCCCAAGGCGAGATACGTTTACAGACTTCTGCTAAGGTCCATCACTCGCAATGTGATTGAGAGGAAGAGCCCTACGACCCTATGGCCTGCGGTGTGGGGAGCCGTTTCTCCAGAAGCCGTTCCTCCCCACGCGGGTACGAGTCGCGTGGTACCAGGTGCTGAACGGGAAGTTTGGAACACGACAAAGACTGCACGCCATTGGGATGACGGATTCCCCCCTTTGTCCACGTTGCCACCTCGTCGATACTGACGAACACCGCTAAACATGTGGATCTTCGTTAGAGGTGTGGCTGCTAGTGCAGAAGATCCTCGCCTGCTACCTACGTATCGCGCCTCGCACAATTGAGCCACTGCTCCTCCTTTGTTTAGACGATACTTATTTCCCACCTGCGAAGACTCACGCTCTCACATGGTTTAAAGGCACGTCCATATACTACCTCTTTCGAGATGATGAGAAGATGGTGCTTGATTACTGGGAATTTCTCCAGGACAGTCATAGCACACTTGAGTGTACACCCCGATACCGACAACTATTTGCGAACTATTTGCGCAGTGTCTTCAATAACTCCCCTCACAGTTGGGGAGTAGCGGGCAGAGGATGACGATCTTCATGGGCCTCCACACGCTGCGAAATGTTGTACCAATTGGGAACATGGAATCTGTTCGCAGATGGGCCATGCACATGGAATGGCGTGCGGGATTTGGTTACATTTTTCTTCCTTTATTATCTATCATCACACTATTAGTTTCAAATTCAATTTCATAGTTTAGAAGGAACTCTTGTTCTGTTGTTGCTACGGATGTACATTCTAATTTTGTTTGTCGTAACTGAAAGACGCCTTTTTTCATATAAAAAAATATAAAAAAAATAACAAAAAAAATTAAACAAATAAAAAAAGGGGTAGCGGAAAAAAAAGATGGATACAGCGTCTGTCATGTAAGCAGGAGATCCCGGATTCGAGTCCCGGTCGGGGCACACATTTTCATCCGTCCCCGTTCACGTATGTCAACGCCTATAAGCAGCTAAGGGTGCTCATTTCATTGTAATAACAGCGGTGTTGATTGGAAAAGAACGCGACGTGATCACCAGAACAAAGTAGTGGAAATCAGACCACCTTACCCCTCCAACAGAAACGGCGGCAGAAGTCAGCGTATGATCTGTCAGACGGCCGCTGTGGCCTGAGCCGAAAACAAAGCTACACGCAATATCGGTACGGGCAACATTAACTTATTGGAGTATGAGGACACAGGAGAATTTTTGCATAAGAAAAAAGAGATGATTAGCGGACAGGATTTACACCACATCATTCATTTAACCATAGGTGACGGGCTGACAGGAATTATCGATAGTGGCAGCCACATTACGGTCATATCAGAGATTGCACACAGTAGATGCTTCGAAAAGCAGCCATGACTGCACTCAAAATCACTAAAATAAGAACAAAAAATGCATTAACGGGTAAGCACACTGAGGAGCAGTTGTAGACTCGACTTGTGGTTAACTGCCAAGCGCGTGTGCTAGAGACAAACTTCCGTGTCGTCCCAGCTCTGTGTATCGAGGTAGTGTTTATAATGGATTTCTTAAATGAACAGCAGGTCGTTCTGCATGTAGGACGAGGTGAATTAATCCAGCAGAAAGAGGTCATGGTCAGATTGTCATTTGCAGATAGCGCAGTATGAGCACAGATCCCGGTAGAGTGTTTGAACCTGAGCTTCACTACCAATGAGGAAGGGACGGAAGGGTCACCACGTCGATATGGAAGTAGACGACAGCACAAGAGGTGACACAAATTAAGTAAGAGGTGCACAAGGCAATGGATTGTATGTTGAGAAACTTAAAAAATATCCCAAGGAGGATTTGGAGAGTCTGTTAAGAGAGAACGCCGATGTATTCTTGCCAAACTCAGGTGCAACTAGAAATTTCGAATATGAGTTCCGGGTACGGGATCACAACAAATTTTTTATGCCTATCTACATGATTCCACTGGCATTCCGGGAGAAAGTCTACTTGGAGATTAAGTAAATTCTTGATGGTGATATTATCGAATCAGCGACCTCCACGTACAATCCAAGCAAGACAGCACGATACACTTGGTGCTGGATTCGCCTCAAATCAAAATGATAGTTGAACCGGAAACGGATGGACCGCAAAAGCTAGAAGAGCAATTACCAAATTTCCGTGGAGTCACTGTTTACTCCTCGGTCGATTAAATATAAAGCTCCTGGCAAATAATCCTCCGACCCGACTGTCGGAAACACACGGCTATTCTTGGGTTCGGTAAATGCTATCAGTTCAAACGGCTGCCATTTGGTCCAAAAGTCTCTTCGGAGTCTCCTATAAGGGACTAGACAGAATCCTTAGTGACTCTATTAGGGAAAGGATCACCAAGTATGTGGATGATCTACTGACTGTGAAGCCGACATGGAGACAAGACAACATGACGTTAGGGAAAAATCCTCTGTACCTTCAGAGAGTGTGATGTTACTACAAATATTACCAAACCATGTACAGGGCCATCCAAATTCTAACTGCTGGGCCATATCTGCGGATCCAGATGAAATAGAAGCAATAGCGAAATTTCCAGCCTAACTACAAAAAACTAACTTTGTGAATTTCTTGGAATTGTCAATTTCTACAAGAGGGCTATACACATGAAGCAGTTGGCAACACCATAGCTTTGCCAACTCACTGGAAAAGAGTCTACGTGGGTGTGGGATGACGCGGCTGAGGATGAGTTTCAAACACAAAGAAATGACCTCTGCCTTAAATGAGTGACAAGATGGGCTCCTGCATACAAGAATTGGATTTTACAATCACTCACATACCTGGAGAAGAGAACATCATTGCTGTTGTGAGAGTCACCTAAAGGACTGGTGAGAAACAGTGTGAATCCACTGCAGAGGAGCACTTCTGTCTATACTCTATAAAAAAGGCGATGATGATGATGTCCCATACTCCTTGACAGAGCGTAGGGAAACGATGCAGGAGACCCGCACAGCCGCATTAGGCAAGGTCCTAGTGAAGGTGGTTTGCCATTGCCTTCCTCCAACCGTAATGGGGATGAATGATGGAGATGAAGACGACACAACAGCACCCAGTAATCTCGAGGCAGGTGAAAATCCCTGACCCCGCCGGGAATTAAGTGACAGCGAGTTTAAAAGACATAGGGAGAGAACACGAGAAAGACTCAGCTCTGTCAGTCTTGATGGGAAGAATCAAGGAACGCGCAGAAACAAAGATTAAGCATTTCTGTTTGTGATGTAAAGGGGTGCTTTTCTACAGTGGCGAAGGGGAAGGTGCATTGTGGCACATCTGCATCCGTGATGAACTCGTAAATGAACTGATATCGTACACACACTTGAGTTACTTGCGCTTCGGTACCAGAAAGTGTTATATGAAGCCACGCACACTGTGCTAATTTAAAGATATGGAAAGTAGGGTAAGGAGAGTACTGGCGGTGTGTAAGGCATGTCAGAAAGGGAAACAGTCGTAATGCAGGCCCCACAGTACCCTAGCATTCCGACGAAATTAAAGCATATGTCCGGCTCAAATCCCATGCGACCTCTCCCACGCAAGAGTAGGGGTACTGATACATAATGGTTAAGCTAATGTCTGAATATGTCACACAGACGCCGCTGAAGAAGGCTATATCACAAACGGTGAAAAAAGCTTTTTGCAAAGATTTCTTGTCACAAGTAGGGCATGTGGACAGAACCATCTCCATAGATGGATCCCAGTTTCTTTCAAACAAATAGAAGGCCATGTTTAGAGCACAGGATAAGACCAATCCACGCATCCGTAAGGCATCCCCAGTCGCCGCCAGGGAGAGAATAACGAAAAGCCTCGGGAATCTCTGTCGCATCTACTGCGAGGAAACGCACGCCACATGGGATATCGTATTACATGATTTCCAGGACATAATGAATGAGCTGCCACACGGAGTCACAAGAATGGCACCAGTGACCGTGCTAAAAGCAGGCAGCCCAATACCCTAATTCGGGAGGTAATTGACTTTCCGCGGCGAACCCAGAAAAAACAAAAAATATTGTAGAACTGGCTCTCAGGCGACTGAGAGTGGCAGGGGCGAATAGAGAGGATGCATGGGACGGAAGGCTAGGAAACGAGTGTTTCAGATCGGACAAAAAGCCTTCGTTAAAAGCTTCCGGAAATTGAATAAGCAAAAGGATCTATGCCACAAATTTTACCCAATCTATATCGGACCAGTTTTAGTTCGTAGGATAGCTCATCCAAAATACCTCTCCGACGTCTAGATTACCGTCGTCGATGGCGGCGCAGTGTACCTGTGTACAGGTCTTCGAAGGCCATTGATATTGATTTGGCTGGCCAATTTTCCAAACAGCAGTTGCTTACAGCACCAAGTGTTTTTCGTGGACTCCGTCTGAACTTTACTTGTGATGTACAAGCTGTGTTTGGAGGCTCAACATGGCTAACACTGGCTGTTGTATGGGGCCACCACGCAGATTATGGTGGCTAAAATGGCTCTGAGCACTATGCGACTTAACTTCTGAGGTCATCAGGAGCCTAGAACTAAGAACTATTTGAACCTAACTAACCTAAGGACATCATACACATCCATTCCCGAGGCAGGATTCGAACCTGCGACCGTAGCGGTCGCTAGGTTCCAGATTGTAGAGCCTAGAACCGCACGGCCACTCCGGCCGGCAGATTATGGTGGCCTTGGAGCATTTCCAGATGCTAACATTCTTGCTTGGAAGACGTGGAGAATAGCTGAGACAGCAGGAATACTAGCAAAAGTACCACATGGTACTCTTGTTCCTAGTATGCCTTTTGTTGTGTCAACCAGAAGAAAGAAGAAGTTGAATGCTGATGAGTACCTTTTTAAATGGGCTAAAGTTGGAAATGGCACTCGAAACACCGAAATCCAAAAATTCCTTAGGGATTCATCACATCTACCATTTGAAACTCTTCATGGAATAAAACATGTACAGTTAGAACATTAACTTAGCCACAAGAATCTTGTTTCCAATTCATTTATGCAGTCATTTAGCGTATTGTTCTTTATTTGTTCACAATGACAGTTTTTAGATGTTTTATTAATTATAATTAACAGATAAGAACTTCTCTTGTGGCATCTCGTAGTTCTCTGTCCAACATTGCCACTTCGATGATTTACTGCAAATTTGTGAAGTACTGGTATCCTCTCATGTTTCACTGATAGAAACTTGTTTCGTGGATAGGAATGTGCCGATTTCTCGGGTTTATGAAAGAACTGGTTGGTTCAGCACTTGAACATTGCTGTATCAGTAGCTTGTCACGCCATAGCAATAGTTTTTAGGTTCAGAAGTAATTGCACAAGTCTTACGTACACAATTCTTCTCAATATTCAGCTTGAAATTTGGTAATAGTTTGGTGTCTTCAGTTGATATTGTGTGCATTGACGGTGGGGCGTATGCACGGTCTGTTCAACCTTTAGGAGTGAGGAGGTGATAGTGGTGACACAGCAGTTAATTTTTAATCCGATAGTGGATCTTGGAGTGATTTGGATCATGGCATTGCGAGATGGACACGGGTTATCCACGTAAGACGCGTGTTGATGTTCGAATATGTTTATTCTTCTCGCTGTGGTTCGATTAGGGTAAACACCAGTAGAGCTATCGGTTATCGTTGCTGGTTTTAGAATGTAGTTACGGTTACGGATAATCGCCCATGGAGCAATACCTTTCATCTGTGATTATCGCTTATGGATTATCGCCAGTAATGCGCTGATGTTTGTCTTGAGGTACTTCGATTGTGTATCGTCAGTGCCAGATGTGCGTTATCGTCAATGTTTTGTATTACAAGGGGCATGCACGAGGAGTGCGCGTCACAGTAATACGTTTTTAGATGGGTAGGAAGAAAATGGCGAATGACACCAGACGAAAACGAAAGATACAATTTGTTCTACACTACAAAATTTATTAATAAGGCCTGGTACTTTTATGTCATTGCTGCAGCTGTTAATTGAGGATATCTGTATGTCGATTTTTGAGGGTTATTAGGTTCAGAGGGAAAGGTGAATTCTTGCCGATGTTTGACCTATGCTCACAGCAAAGAGAGGAGTGTGCAGACGGCGGTAAGCAGTATTCGACCGAGACTATAAGGCAGATATCCGCATCACCGTCACCATCCAATGAGTTGGCATTAGGAGAAGTATCAATGTACAGAGTTGCGTAAAGTAGAAACGGTTAGAGGTAGCGAAACCTGGTAATAGGCAGAATAATTAAAAATAAGTGTTGCATGATGTGAGAGCGCTTGAAGTATGAATGTCCACCCATTGGCGTGCATGAAGGGTATTGGGAAACTAACAAAAAAATGGTTCAAATGGCTCTGAGCACTATGGGACTTAACTTCTGTGGTCATCAGTCCCCTAGAACTTAGAACTACTTAAACCTAACTAACCTAAGGACATCACACACATCCATGCCCGAGGCAGGATTCGAACCTGCGACCGTAGCAGTCCCGCGGTTCCGGACTGAGTGCCTTAACCGCGAGACCACCGCGGCCGGCGGAAACTAACACGACACTTACATATACGACAGCAGTTTCTTCACAACTAGAATAAGATTAGTTTAGGTTTTTAGATAGATTAACTACCGATGTTTTCCACATTAATTACGGAGGGTAGGACGTCAAACTTGGAGCAGGAGAGGCACCACAGGACATTTTAAATTCCACTGTCTATGTTTTGACGAATAAATTCATAAAAGTTTGTCAGCATAACCAGGAACAATTTAAGATTCATAATCATAGCAGTGGAAGTTCAAAAACATAAAAAAATAATTTTTTTCTAGGGAAATTTCATTATTTTTTCACTTACTATTGGCAGAATTTGTTACTATAGGTACACTTTTCTTCATAAGCAAGAGAGATTCTTCGATGAATTTTACACAGCGTACAAATCATACTTAGAAGTGTATGAAACACTAGAATTTTCCGTATAATGTTGTAAAAATTGAGATAATTTACTATCAAATTTGAGTTTTTCCTAATCACGAAGTTTAAAATGTAGAATCTCAATCACTTTTTCATAAATTAAATAAATTCTCGAGTTTCATACACTTGTAAGTATGGTTTGTATGCTGTGCAAAATTCATCGAAGAATGCAGAAGAATGCAGAAAGTGAAAAAAGATGAAATTTCACAAGTAACAATAAAATATTTTGTTATGTTTTTGAACTTCCACTGTCATGAGTGTGAATCCTAAATCCTTCCTGGTCTTGCTGACATAGTTTTATGAATTTATTTGCAAAAGCATAGACAGTGGAAATGAAAATGTCCTCTGGTGCCTCCCCTGCTCTAAGTCAGCCCGTTTAACGTCTTGCCCCCTTTAAATGAAAGATAACGGCAGGGCACATTTTTCTTCCAATAATAGCACTGTAAAGATTAATGACCATCAGTTCGTGTATTTGTTATGAATTTCTATGTATGTGTTTTTGTATACATCTACTGTAAAAACACAGCACTAAAACATGTGCTTAGGATTCTGCAGGTGACAGCGGTGTTCCAAATGGCGACTGAGTAGAAGACCAAGGCTGGGCGTGGCTCGGCACAGCGCAGACGCCCAAATCACAATGCGGCTGCCAGGGCTCAGGAGTCGTAGTGAGACCTACGGCGCGGCTGCCAGTGTGGCGTCACAGCAGACGTCACCAGACGAGAGATCAGCTGACGAGACGCCACCGCAGTGCCTGGTCGGCAGCTGTGGGTAACAGGCCACCTGACCCACCACACTATGGCGTCAGTGCAGGCAGCTGGTGGACATGATGACACTGGGACAGCTCAAAGGCGACGGAAATGTGGACGTAGTCATGCTCGTCCCTCTCACTCATGTCAATGGAGAGAGCGAAAGCAACTGCAGGTCTGCCTCGCCTCCAGCCAGCAGGTAACGAAGGCTCGCTCCTGACGTCACACCACTGCTTAGAACCACAGCAGTGTGACCCAAGAGTTTCGTGGGACCCGACCTGAATGAAACGCCGCTGCAAACCAGAAATGAGTGACTGAGGATCGCCGGACCAAGCGATTGATGTCTCCAGGCACTTACCAAGACACTGACAACTGCTGCTGGAGGATTATCTTCAACAAGAGCAGCCTTTTGTCATCTGCTGCCCCATCTCTGGTCTGTCAGTACTCCAAACGACTTCCTGTTGCTGTCATCGACTACAGACAGATCCTGTCCCTGAAACCACAGCCACCACTGATAATTTTAAGTAAAGCATTTACCACATCAACCTCTTACATATCTCTTAAGTGTAGTGCTGTGTTCATGTGTCTGTCTAATGTTAAAGTTAATGTTTGGTCTCCCTAAAGTCCTTTGAGAGGGCAGCAGTAGGAGACTTAAAATTTTTCTGTTTTCTTTTTTATTCTCGTTTTTGTGAACCTTACTGTATTTATTTTATCAGGTTAAAAGTAATCCTTTAAAGGACACAGTATTTTTGTTTGTGTTTCAAACCATCTTTTGAAACTGTTTCATGTATTCATTTCCTCTTTGTCATTGGTGTAAAGTCTCACTGCATTATAAATCTCATTTATATTTTGTTTATTTTGTGTTAACACCATTTACTCTGTCGTAGTAAAAAATCTTGTTTTTATTAATGTTTACATAGAATTCGTCGTGTTGTTGTGTCTATGGCATATTGAGTCACAGTGAAGGCTTTGGCAAGGGTAGCGAAGTCCCAGGCAGAGAATGCTAAAAGATATTGTACTGTGGTTAGGGAAATGAATCAACTCTGATCTTCACTTCGGTGTGAATGGGTTAGTTAAATGTCTGCATGGTCTTTTAAGGTTCAGTCATTGTATTTATGATCAGGGTTGTACGTCAAAGTCCAGAGGATGCACAGGAACAATTCCGACACCCAGCAAATCACAAAACTTTTGTAGGCATGCGGCATTTCGTGTGTGTATGATCCCTAGTTAAATGAGGTCAAGACAGCGTGTGTGTTGTTTTTTTTAAATTCTAGGCTGGTGCACGTGCTTAGTGGAGAAAAGACTGTAATTTACCTGACACCAGGAAGTCGCCAGGTAGTTTTAACGACTGCCAAAAACATATATTTCATGGGCACGATTGTCTCGAAAGCTTAAGAGCCTTCATTCAGAAATTGGGAAAGGTCGACTCGGAAATACTAGATCTCTCTTTAAATTATGGAATGTGGTCCCGTCTAGGTAGACGTTTCTTCCAGAAACATGGCCATGTTTCCGTGAGAACGACGCCTCCCTATTCTAAAATCATCCTTTTCAAGGCCAGAGAGATTCTGAGTTGCTGATTGGCTCCTCTCATGATATGCAAAGCAGAGGCTTCCTCTGTCAGCAAGCAACCCAGTGCTGTGTCTGGATTCTCTACCACGCCACTAGATCTGTCAAGAGAAGAGATTTAATGCGTAAAGGATAGTTCGATCGGTTTGTACAGCGTAGAGATGGTTTCGTTTTTGCTAATTTCGCTCCTGTAACGAGGCTTTGTGGAAAGTGATTGTGATTCTTTAGTTCTTGGACTTCCGGTTCTCCCCTGGTAGAGAACTTCAGATCTTTCCCTAGTGGGTGAGATTTCTGGTATGCAACTTGTGGTGGACTAAGAGCCAGTGGCTATTTGAAACAGTGCCGACAGTGGAACTGCATATCATTTCAGACATATCGTGTGTCACGGGGTTCATCTTACTCGTCCCGTGTCGGCCGTATAACGTTTGATAATTCTAGCACGCGCCTTCGTGCCTGTGAGTCAAATTGACTGGCCGACCAGTGAACGGGTGCACCTCACACTAAAATCTGCAGGGATTTCAGGGCTCTGATAGGGAAGTTTTCCATCTAATAATCGGATCGGCATTTCACGTAATTTTCAAGCATTTGTGGCGCGTCAGAACATTATATCTGACGCAGCGCACCGCTCATCGCCCACAGCATGCCGTTTTCTGTTGCCTCCTGAATCAAGATGAAAGGGTAAAGTATTGCTGCCCGGCGTAGGATTGTTAAATGATCAGCTTCCTGTTCTGTGGTGGCCCGTAGTTTGTGGTGTACTGATCGTAGGCGCTTCCATTTCAATAGAACTGACCTCACAGTGGATTCATGTAAACGAAGTCAGACTGCGTTGTAAGAGAGATTAATTCAGGGGAGTATTTTCATAGCTTCAACCCCAATAAATGCATTTCCTATCAAACGCAACCCACTTTCCGATTTATGTTTGTCATTTTTATAAGGTTTGTCAGCTCTATTGTAGTATAAAAGGATGACTAAGAATTTGTCATTTTTGTAAACTTAATACGCCACTGTTCTCATTATACTCTATAGCCAATTAAGGGTCACGGTTTAAATATTGTTGGGAAGATAAAACTTTTCTTTATGTAAAGATAATATTTATCATCGCTTGGACATATATGAGAGCTATTCGGAAAGTGAGGAACGATTGCTCACGAAATGGAAACCACTGTGAAAATCCGACAAGGCTTTTCACAGACATTTTGGGCAGTGTCTCTAGTATGCCCGTTGATCGCATCAAGATCCTCTTTTCAGTTGTGAGCGCACTGTGAGCGAGTAAAAGTGCCTAGAACAAAAATGTCTCCCGCCAAGTAGGAGGGCCAGATGAGAGGCCTCGCCTTAATGAATGGAGCCCACCTCACACAACTGCCATGCACTTCCTTCCTCATGGAAATTCTCAGCCGCACTCTGCAAGGGCAGTGAAGGCGCTCCTGCAGCCTTTTCGATCGTAAGTGTTCACCCACAACACAGCCCTAATTGGTTCGTCCTGAGTATCATCTCTGTTCACAGGAAACGCTGGACACGCAGACAACACTTGCGCGCATGTTACGCGGTATAACCAGCGTAGAGAATTATCGGAAAGCACAGGCGGCTGCATTATATGACGATGGTGTTGGAAATTTGGTATAACGCTCCAACAAATGTCTAAGTCGGAGCGGCGACTATGTACTGAAGTACTTGGAAGGTGTAGCTAAATGTGCAAAGAAAACAGTTTTGATTTCCACGCGACCGATCGTTCCTTACTTTCCAAAAAACCCTCGTGTATTTTTTATTAAAGCAATCAACCGCTTGGAATCTAATTACATGAATGTGAACAGCATTTACGTATAGTGAAAAAACTGTGATCGATGGACATTTCTATTAATCAGAATTAATTCTGGATAGTACGAAGCACGACAGAACACTGTAGTGTTATGGAATATGAATCATATAACTGTAGCCAAGGATGAGATGGGAAACAGGAGAGAATGCGTGTTATTGAACCGCTTGTACAAGTTATAATGGACATAACAAAATCATAGACGCTTATCAGCATAGTCCTAACTATCTAAACGTCAATTGTGTCTCTTACATACAATTACATACATCATTTATTTACCCACACAGTAACAATATTATAAAAAACATTCGGAAATTATGCTACGTGCAACGTAAATATTCTTTATTACATAATATGTAGAAAAATATCATTTTCCACATCACTGGTCTACAGTCAAATGTAGTACATACATATGCAAGTATCGTTCTATGTACTAGGTGTTTGTTTAAACTTGAGATAAATAAACAACTCGGAAACTACGCATCTTACGAAACAATTTTCTAGGTAAAAGTTAACGTTAGTAAAAGGAATATCCCCCTGTGCTACAACTGACCACCTGCCAACCAACCCTCCTGCATGGTCAGGGTGAACTCTGTAGTTCCAAATGGGAAAACCCTATTTTTGCCGAATACTTCAATCCTAAGTTAAAATATAAGTATGGTTTACTCAAACCATTGTTTCTTATTCGTGGCACATGGCGCTCTAATCAACAAATATCAGGTATGACTGTTTTTGCAATACAGAACCGACGCATTTGATTCCACATTTTTCATTTACGATGTAAAAGCAAACCTTTAAGTCCTAACAGTTGCAAATTTACTTTTCCTATGCCCTTGCACACTCATGCTCTCTGCCTTTATCTATTCACGTTAGATTGTCTACATTTCTTAGCATACTTACGTCTGATCCTACCACTCACACAATTTTGTATTGCCCCATACATCATATGAAACTAAAATGGAGACTGCACATTACCTGCCTGCATAAGTGTTTAATACAGGTTAAGTCTGAGCCTCATTTTACGATCAAATTTATCTTGAATTTCACAACTAACCAAAAGTCGTTCACTACAAGTTTTCACACAGGAGGCCACTGCAGAACTACACTATTATCACTTTCAAATACTTACTGATAATTTTATTTCTCAACCACTTCTTGTAAAACTGGATGCAGTTATTAGTTGTAACACATTAATCTAGTTCTGGTGGTATTTTAGTACTTTATCCTACAGCTCGTTAACCATTGCCTTGATAATCTTCTTTATATGGAGGTCCACAGGATCCAAACATTTTTTACAGGAAAGAAAATCCTTTTTAGGTTGTATATCTATACGGTCTATTTTCTGAGCCTTGATTTCATTTACGAAGTATTTACAGGCTGTGGATCCACAAATAAACAAAAGTACCACATAAAAAGCAAGTTCACCCTGCAATATCATGAACCTGGTTATATGCACTGCTGGCCAATTTCCAGCTTCAGACTGACAGAAAACAAAACGTCAAGAGCTGAAAGCACTCTATCCCGGTGTTATTTTTCTGTTTACGTTCATTCAGCCGTTGTGTTCAACTGCAATAAATACTAAAATGTTATGAAAGTCTCTCCGCAGTCCAAAGTGTGTGCTACATTTGTTTAATTTTTGTGGGTACAGTTTCCTTACTTTACCAACTATCTGTGATTACCTTCTGTGAAATCCTCTCGTGAGATAGAAATACTCTAGAAATTCCATTTCAAGCTCTAGACTAGGCTGCTCCCATATTTAGCCTTAGCAGCTAATATTTTTCCTCTTATTACTGTTAATGGAAGCTTTCAAATAAGCCTTGCTTAAGATTAATCTTAAGTAAGGCCCATTTGAAAGTGTTGTATTAACAGTTATAAAGGATAAAAACATTAGCGGCTAAGGACTTACCATGTGCGTCTGGAGAGCAACAGAAAATAATTGTTCGGGGGTGCAGAAATCGACTTTCTGTTGGATGAATGTATTACAGTTCACAAAATGGACATCGTCGACAGTCAAGAAATGTTTGCAACGAACTGTTCAATGGCACCGCGAATACCTAACGAAAAAGACATGCCACAGAGATCACACAGGTTCTCACCATCAAGATCGATGGCGAACTCGTTGGTAGTTACAAACCAGGCAGGACGTTCATCTACGTATCCACTTCTAATGAATGCATAGTCAATCATATTAGTGTAACGGGGAGATGATAGACGATGGAATGTGGTAGAATGCACCCCAATGAGAAACACTCTGTCATGGGATTTATCGTAAAACTGGCTATCCTTTAAGGCTTAGCTGTAGATGGTGCTAGAATATGTTTTATAGGCACGGAAAACGCAAACATCGAGAGGCTGAATTTGTCCAGTGTTTCCAGGTGGCATGAACTATAATGTGATATGCATTTCAGGATGGACAGTTTGCTCTAAAGGAGTATGATTTATAGACGAAGACCAGGAATCAAGCCAAAACAAGTATTTTTTTTTTTTTTTACCAGATATTCGCCGAATGCAGTGCTCACACCATAAATGTAGTTCTGTTGTACTCATTTTGCCACACTTGCTAGCTGTGATGTAAATATTCCCTACTGTCCTTGCAAGAGCACGCACACAAAAAAGAATGGTAGAGGGAAAAGCACCTCCAACTTCTCGTAGCACAAAAAGTAATTTTACAGCCAGTTTAGCATGCAGATTAACAGTCGGCATAATTGTATACATTTGCGTTAAGGCACTGTGTAAGTAGGCTGTTTAGGTTTTTATATTGGTAACGCCACGTAGCTCTCTGTATGAAAGTAACTAGCTGTGCTGTGTGCAGTCTGTGGCTGGTTAGCATTGTTGTAATATTCGCTATTGTAGTGTTGGGCAGTTGGCCGTTAACAGCCCGTAGCGTTGCGCAGTTGGAGGTGAGTCGCCAGCAGTGGTGGATTTGGGGAGAGAGATGGCGCAGTTTTGAGAGCGGATGACCTGGACGTGTGTCCATCAGAGACAGTAAATTTGTAAAACTGGATTTCATGAACTGATTATATATATATATATATATATATATATATATATATATATATATAACTTTTGAACACTGTTAAGGTAAATACATTGTTTGTTCTTTATCAAAATCTTTCATTTGCTAACTATGCCTATCAGTAGTTAGTGACTTCAGTAGTTAGAATCTTTTATTTAGCTGCCAGTATTGGCGCTCGCTGTATTGCAGTAGTTTGAGTAACGAAGATTTTTGTGAGGTAAGTGATTCATGAAAGGTATAGGTTATTGTTCGTCAGGGCCATTCTTTTGTAGGGATTATTGAAAGTCACATTGCGTTGCGATAAAAATATTGTGTGTCAGTTTAGTGTTGATCAGAATAAGTAAAGAGCGAATTGTCTGAGTACGTTCAGTTCTGCTCAGCTGTTTGAAAATAAAATAACGTAAGGGGTTTACCAGCACAGTAATTCAATAATTTTTCTAAGGGGACGTTTCAACTGATGTTATTTATTATGATACAACTCTCTGGGTACCTCTAATTTCCAGGGTTCCTTCGATATGCATTTCCTCTTCAAATCCCAATTGGTCGGAGCTGAAAACACACGCAAGAAAGAATCTTAGAGGGCAATGCACTTCCAATTTCTCGCAGCCAAATAAGTAATATTACAGCCAGTTTAACATCCAGATTAATAGTCGGCATAATTTAATTCGTGTGTGTTAACTGAACTGAACGATGCGATAAGTTTGTTTAGCTCACCTACAATTTTACGGGCCGATGCCGCAGTTCATTGTGCATCGTCAAGTTGACGCTTTTTTTTTAAATTTTATTATATTGCGTGTGCATGACGCAGTACTTCACTAACATGCACGCCCTGGAAAATGTATCTAGTGACCTTGAAAAGTGCGAGCACCTGTTTTTGTAACAGGTATACCTTATTCTCTACTGCATATCTGTAGTTTTTCATATTCACTGTATCATATTTCTGCGGACTTACTCGAAATATGTTAATAATCTTTTTAATTTTTTCATTAAGCTTCCTATGATCTTGCATGTACGTAATTACTTTAGTACCTGCTCCAAGGACAGCAGTTGTCCTTTACTACGTTTTACTGGGAACAGGGTATGTGGCTCCTTGTCCGCCAAGGATGATGAACTACATTTCTCGACATCTGTGTCAACATCACTTTCACTTGTTACGTACGTAATTTTATTATAGTACCCCTCAGATACATTGTCCGCTCTGTCGAGTTTGTACGACACCACACAGTCCAGTGACTCATTTTACAGAAAGGCTAATACTTCATCTGCAACGTCTTTCTGACTATGCGAATTTTCTTGGGTTTCTTTCATCTGCAACTGTTGTTGTGGATGTAATGCAATGTTTTCATTGTTTATCGTGGTCATTGTTCTGCTTTCTATAAACACAACACTGTGGCACTGTTGTGAGTTACTTCTCGACAAAGCAGTTCAACTACGCTTTGTAGCCTCATGCTGTGCTCGCCACTGGATACCTCCAGCACTGCTCCATTTGCCATTAGCAGCAAATATTGTGGTAGCATGGTAGACAGCCGGCCGGAGTGGCCGTGCGGTTTTAGGCGCTACAGTCTGGAACCGAGCGACCGCTACGGACCCAGGTACGAATCCTGCCTCGGGCATGGATGTGTATGATGTCCTTCGGTTAGTTAGGTTTATTTAGTTCTAAGTTCTAGGCGACTGTTGACCTCAGAAGTTAAGTCGCATAGTGCTCAGAGTCATGGTAGACAATATTTGGGGCTTCGAATTCCGTAAACATTATTGGCCTTTTGGACCACGCTCCCAAGGAGTTCCTTGTGAGACGTGTATTCAAACAAAATGACCGTTGCAATGGAGACGCTGCAAATATATTCAAGTGCTATCTACGAAGGAAGCCTCGTGGATCGACGAAAGTGGCAAAGCCGGTTGCATTCTTTCCGTATTGTGGGGCAACGATCAGCGGGATAGGACGCATTCGGCAGAGAGTTGCACTGAGACCTGTAAAGAGATATGCTGCGCACCATTAAAGACGACGTAGGTCTTCCAGTGCCTCGTGTGCATTTGTATGGGCCAGACAGTTCGCATTGTTGATGAGCCTCGTGCTGAGTATAGGTGACAGTAAACAACGAGAGGTTCAGAAGTCGGCTGTGGTTAAACATGGCGTGAAGAATAAGCACAAAATACAAATTTGAAAATACGAATATAGGCTCATATGTAACCATATTGGGATTCCATTATAAAAACTGCAGCCGAGATTAAGTTACACCACAATAACTTCAGCCGAGACCAAGGGTACACACTGGGCGTGGAGGTGGGCTTTGGGTATTAATGGAAAGCAAAGGCGGATGCTCGATATTTCCTTTACTAAGATCTTTTAAAACGCAATCCAGCCCTTTGTTGGTTGCTCGTGCCATTGTAAATCATTTGCGTGACACTGTCCAGAGTGTTTCTGCTGCTCTGCGAGTATAGCCCCATCTGATAACCGTCCGCAATTAGCAACGGCTGCGTGGCGGCCAGGCGCCGCTTTTTCCCGGTAGGGCAACTTTCTGGCGACAACTGCCGTTACGTTGGCACGGCCGCCTCACCGCTTCCGCTAGCAGAGGGCGTGCGTGACTGCTCGAAACGAAACGCGGCGGCCTGACCTTTAGCCAGGACTTGCCCTTTCCTCACTGCGTTGCCGAAGGCGCCCAGTTAACAACTCCTGACAACTGGCTGCAACTGTACTTAATGATGACGCCCACTGCCCCACTGATTCAGTCCATCAGGCCTACCAACAAAACAAAACTGTTACTCCACACACCCAGAAATCTCATAGACGTCAAAAATAATTACTAATTACAGGGTCCTGCATAAAAAGAAAGAATATGTGCCCAGTCATCAAACAATTCGACTTTTGTTCGTGTCACATTCGAACGAACGGAAAAATACGGGAAGTCCCCCTCCCCCCCCCCAAAAAAAAAGAAAATGCATCTGATTTCACAGTACTATATCTTCTAAACGAATGAAGACAGAAACTAGAGATAAATCGTAACTTCTGCGTAGGATTGCAGAACAACCATTCGATGTCACAGTTGTATTATTTTGTATGCCTGCTACGACGGGCGGACACCTGGACACGTATTGGCCACGGAAATGTATCCACATATCAGCCTGACCGTGCTATCAATTGTATTGAAAGAGCCGAGAATGTCAAGTGAAGCAGTATGCAGGAGGATAGCTGGGGGGTCTGTTGTTTGGGAGTGGAGACCAAACGGCGAGGTCATTGATCTCATCGGATTAGGGAAGGATGGTGAAGAAAGTCGGCCGTGCCCCTTCAAATGAACCGTCCCGGCATATGCCTGGAGTGATTTAGAGAAATCATGAAAAACCTAACTCAGGATGCCCGGGCGCGGGATTGAAGCGTCGTCCTCACGAATGCGAGCCCAGTGTGTTAACCACTGTGCCACCTCACTAGGTGGATGTGTCAATGTTTAAAGTCGTCTCTTCCGAAGAATTATTCTCTATATTTCGGAGGTGCGTATTTTCAAGAAGGACAAACGAGCACTAATAGCTTTTACTCTCATAAAGATTCTTCATTTTGTAAATATCAATTTACAGCTACTTTTCCTATTCAGATATACTGCAGTTACTTTCTGTTGTCAAGACAACCGGAGATGCTCGCGCATATTAACAATGTTATAGTTTATTCTGCATCGAATCTGCTGGCACAGAGACGTCGTTCTCTGACGCGGTACGGTTGTCGGCTCAGAGCGTACAGCAAGCAACTTCCGAAGCTGCCGCTACCGCGCTGCTGTCAGTTCGCGGTCGTTGTTTCAGCGTCCTCGAACACTAGGGACATAAGAACACAAGAAACACTACACACAGTATATCTTAATTGTAATATACCCCAGTTCGCGGCTTATTCCAGTTGTACGAATGTATTTTCCGCTAATCATTCCATGAACCTCTTCAAAGAAATTATAGGGTGTAACCCATTTCGTGGGTCAATTTTCGTCAACTTCCTAGAGAGCCCATACGATTTTATTTACTGGGAGCAATTTTATAAAAGATATAAAGAAATGTATTGGCCAACAGCTGAGAAACATAATTGTCATTATAACTTATAATGCCACACCCACATGAGAGGCGATGGGTGGTTTCAGACATTATTTCGAATGGCATCTAGGCAAGGCACAATTGTTAAATGAAAAGTTAAATAAAAGGCAATTAATAAAAGATCTGATTAGTCAACTACCAGCATACGTCACGGAGAAAATGGTAGGTAAAAATTACACAAAACAGATGAAATTTTACAATACTTGGGTGAACTAGACATTTTAAGTAAAATGAAGGAAGACGAATTTTCTCGAAAAAATAGGAATGCGGTTTCGGGGCACAATTGTATTGTAAATGGGAAGAGGGAAAGTGATAGAAAACATAGCCAGCATTGCGAAACAATGAGAGTAAAATATAATAATAATAGCCATGGTAATGATAAGAAAAATGGACGAGTTACAAACGTCCGAATAAAAGAGCATAAATGGCAGGAAGAGGAGATAAAACCGGTAATCTCTGTACAAATAGGCTCGATAACAATCGATTTTAGATACGGGTAGCTATATTGAAGTTATAAATAGAAGTACTTACACGACCAGTTAAAGAAACCACATGGAAACGTGACATTAGTTCTGAATACCCAAACATTAAATCAGTACACCGGAATAGAAAGGGAGCGACCAATACCGATAAAAGAAAGTTTATCCCTAATTAGAAGTCTTTAAGTGTATGACCCCTTTGGACCTCGCGTCGGGGTACTAGCTGGTCGCACTACATCCTAGCTCAGGACCTGTACAGCCTTCATATCTGATGGGCGTGATACCAATTTAAAGTGCCATCTTTCGGGTTGAATGTGTCAGTGAGTCCATGAGAGCGTGAACTAGTCGAGAAAATAATTCTTTATGCAGATGATGTGCTAATAGTAACGAAATCCTGGACAGAACATATTAAACAATTACAACAAGTGTTACAATGTTTCTTGAAGCGAGAATTACTATGAAATCGAGTAAGTCTGTATTTAGGGCAGAGGAAGTAAAATACTTAGGACACATCGTTGATAGTAAAGGGATAAGATCAGATCCAGAGAAACTGGAAGCTATAACGAAATGTCCCTAGCGTAGAACAAGACAAAAATTAAACAGTTTCTACGAATGATGGGATGTTATCGTAGATATTTACCAGGAATGAATATAGCACATTCGGATATTGCAACCTTACTTAAACAAAATACTAAATGGGAAAGGGCACAAAGATATGTGAAAGGTTTGACTAAATAAAGCGGGATTTACTTACGTCTGGTTTATTATACCATCCCCATATGAGTGACAATTTTAAAATATCCATTGATGCATCATCCTATGGGATAGCTTGCGAGATTTTTCAAAGGGAGTTCTCTGATTTAAATGGTGAACAAAGAAGCATAGCATTCGGCAGCCGAGCGTTAAATTTCCACGAAATTAATTATTCTGTTACTGAAAATTATGCATTATCAGTTGTATGGGAGTTTAAAAGATTTAGATACCTATTACCAGGTAGAAAGACAATAACTTATACTGACCATCATGCACGCACATTCCTAATGAAAAGGAAGTTATTACATCCAATGAGTTCGAGTTTATTTGTGCAAGAATCTGATTCTGAAATAAGATATTTAAAGAGAAGTGAGAATATCGTTACATACGATCTCTCTAGATTACCCATGGGATTAGAAAGCTTACCTACGTTAGAAGATGGAGATAAAGAAATACATATTTATTTTTTAGAATCACAGAGTACAAAGTGTTATGAAGAGAAGTTAGCTACAGTATAATGGGGGAACAGAATAAAGAAAGTATCTTATCTAGCAGGGGCAATAGATCTACAGGAAAAGGGTAATATAACTAAAGAAAAGAAAGACTACTGACTGCTATTTAAGGGGATATTGGAATGGCGCAACCAAGTTGGAGAAAAGAGGTGGCGTATTTGTGTCCCTGGGCATGCGTTAGATGAGCCAGTCATTTATATACATGTAAACGAATGGAAGACAACCGAAATAAATAAGAACAGGTGTGTGAAAAAATTTGTGTCAGATTAGAATTATTATCGTAATTTATGTGATCGGAGGGAAACAGAGAATCATAAACTGTATTACAGTATAGCGCATGGTGAAATCGTCCTATTACAAAATTAAGTCAGTTCTATTATTGACTATTGATTCAAACGGGAGAAGCGCTGGGCAGTTGGGGTTTGGGGCGGGAAGAAATTAAATTAGAACACTTAAAAAAATAAAACGCAAAAATTACCAATCATTGGAACCGATAACTATACTACACGAAAGTGACAGCAGCTACATTAGCACCAAATAACACTCGGTGAAATTGATACATCAGGAATGAAAGTAAAATTAAGAGAAGTATAGCAAAACCATCGAAAAGGAAAACATAACAGTGGCTACATAAGAAGGAACTTACCGCATATGAACTTCCGAAGGAGTGAAAGATAGAGGCTGAAAAGAAAAACAAAATAAGGACATTACAAGAAATCATAATGTTAGGATGTAAAACTGTAACGAAATACGCAAAGTCCAGAAGAACTAATGAAAAAATTAATAAGAAACACAAACTATCAGGCACGAAAGAGGCACCACCCAAATCAGTTCTAACCTACCATTGGCCCTCAACCAGACGCAAAATTTTAAAATAATAAAGAAAATGATACCAAGAGTCAATCGCATAAGCCCCCTAGGAAGGACACAGATATCCCCCTCGGTGCACCATTGTAACCAAATAATACTAATTCGACAGGAAAACCTCCCCAAGAGAAACCAAAAAAGTAGTAATCGCACAATACAATAACGTAAAATGACGCAACATAAAACAAGAAAAACGTATCAGACCCACCAACACTTAACGAACAAAAAGAGGTTCGTACATTTTGCTGACTATGTTCATAAGTGCAAGAAATACACAATAAAGTTTAGGAATACTCTTCTTTCAACAGTATTCATCTAAGTGGCCTTGCAACACCGAAATCCTTCGCTTTCCCTGCCCCATCCTTAAGGGCAGCATTATGGTCGGTCAAAGCATTCTTAATTTTATCATCTACGGCATTACTCTGGGCGGTCAAAGCGATCTCTAACCAACCATAGCATCACTTTGAGCGGTCAAAGCGTTTTTGATGGCAGCGCATTGATTGGTCAAAGCATTTTTAATCTTATCATCCATGGTGGACAAAGCTTCTTTAATAGCGAGTGCCCATTCAGTCGTAGATCCCCTTTTTTCAACTATTTTCTTATCGTATTAATTAAGTTTGATTATAATTATAAACAATGGGGAAAAATTCTAGTGTCCGATTCCACCCGTCGGCTTTGACCAATGACGTCATACGTAGATCAGAGATGCTGAATATGGGCAATCGATGAACGGAACGGATCAAACACGTAAACAAATGAATATTGCAAGCGATAAAATAATACATTTAGCGTGATTATTATTTAGGAACGAATTACATGTAAACGAATGGAAGACAACCGAAATAAATAAGAACAGGTGTGTGAAAAAATTTGTGTCAGATTAGAATTATTATCGTAATTTATGTGATCGGAGGGAAACAGAGAATCATAAACTGTATTACAGTATAGCGCATGGTGAAATCGTCCTATTACAAAATTAAGTCAGTTCTATTATTGACTATTGATTCAAACGGGAGAAGCGCTGGGCAGTTGGGGTTTGGGGCGGGAAGAAATTAAATTAGAACACTTAAAAAAATAAAACGCAAAAATTACCAATCATTGGAACCGATAACTATACTACACGAAAGTGACAGCAGCTACATTAGCACCAAATAACACTCGGTGAAATTGATACATCAGGAATGAAAGTAAAATTAAGAGAAGTATAGCAAAACCATCGAAAAGGAAAACATAACAGTGGCTACATAAGAAGGAACTTACCGCATATGAACTTCCGAAGGAGTGAAAGATAGAGGCTGAAAAGAAAAACAAAATAAGGACATTACAAGAAATCATAATGTTAGGATGTAAAACTGTAACGAAATACGCAAAGTCCAGAAGAACTAATGAAAAAATTAATAAGAAACACAAACTATCAGGCACGAAAGAGGCACCACCCAAATCAGTTCTAACCTACCATTGGCCCTCAACCAGACGCAAAATTTTAAAATAATAAAGAAAATGATACCAAGAGTCAATCGCATAAGCCCCCTAGGAAGGACACAGATATCCCCCTCGGTGCACCATTGTAACCAAATAATACTAATTCGACAGGAAAACCTCCCCAAGAGAAACCAAAAAAGTAGTAATCGCACAATACAATAACGTAAAATGACGCAACATAAAACAAGAAAAACGTATCAGACCCACCAACACTTAACGAACAAAAAGAGGTTCGTACATTTTGCTGACTATGTTCATAAGTGCAAGAAATACACAATAAAGTTTAGGAATACTCTTCTTTCAACAGTATTCATCTAAGTGGCCTTGCAACACCGAAATCCTTCGCTTTCCCTGCCCGACAACAGATTTTACAGCCTTCCAATACCCCTCGATTGTATTGGTACATGCCCCCGTCTTGTAATCTTTAAACTGAATATTGTGATTCACGACCAAATAATGATGATAACCCCTTTTACCCATCCGACATGACTATGGAACCTTCTTCCACATAGTCTTCCATTAAAGATGTCAACACTTTGTACGATTTGGTACGACCCTAAATACATCAGCACAATCCCCTCCAGAAACTACTGCTCCTAAAACCCAAAGCCCAACAACCTCGTACCCCCTTCCGTACTTTCTCTTTCCAAAATGTGACTCATCTACTTCAACTGTAACAGCTGCCCCCCCCCCCCCCCCACACACACACACAATCAACCCTATACTTCATAAATTCCCCGTAGACTTCTCTACAAAATGAAGACCAGTCAACTGCAATGCCACACGAAACCCGTGCTTCGTGCATGACAGATTTGCAAGAATATTGATAGCAAAAGTAGTAGGTTAACATGACTATTACTTCCTAATTTAGCCTTGATATTTTGAACCACGTCCCCATGCGTATGGATTTCCATATATTATTGTTTCTGCTCCTCCACATGTATTCGTCGGAAGTTCGTGATAATGTAACCTTCGTCAAAAACATATAATTTCCACAAACACAACGCTGGCAAAATTCTGCAATAACGGCCAATGATCGCAAAAATCTTATAGTTAATTTTCGGTCCGTCATTTTCTGAAGGAGAATTTTTGCTGTAAACACAACTGACTCATTCATAACGAAAAGCAATTGCATGAGAAATAAAGATCTTACAAGTCATGACTACTTCCATTAATAAAGAAATTACGATATGAAAACGAAACAATCTACATCGAATTTTTAATATACGCGCGTAACGAGGAAATCCAGAGAAATCATTTAACGTTCATTCACACCAATCCGCGGCACAAACAAAGTAACATCACACATCACGTCATTAGTCAAAGCCGACGGGTGGAATCGGACACTTGAATCGGCCCAGCAAGGAGTTTAACTGTTTAGTTATGTCTCGACTTTACGTTTATTGTATGTATTTAGTTTAATTACTTAAGCAGTTATCTCTTTAATTTGTCATCTAGAAGTTATAAACCACCTAACACCCAAACTGAGATCACCGATGAAAAAACACTGTTAGTTATTGTTCACTAAACTCACCGGATTTCTTTGAAATAATAATGTCTGATATCGTTGGGGCTGGACGTCCCGTCGAATGCAGCCGGCCGGCAATGTCTGATGGTTGTATCGGCGGCTAGCAGGCCGCTACACCCTCCAGACGGATCAGCTACAGCTCGTACCAGCTACTTTGCAGACGATTTCGTGACGCAGCTAGGCTGGCGGTCACGTGCTTTGCAGACGCCTATGCTCAGCAGCACCAGAACCTGTAAGAAACTTTCCCCGTTTTCCTTCTTATTCCTAGGGCCTCTTCTTCCTTCCTTGTGTTTTCTACTTGGTCTTCGTGTTCCGTCTTCGTCTTCTTTCTTGCGTCTTCTCTCTTCTCCGTCGTCTTCTTTCTCCTTAGTTTCAAATTATAGGGTTCGTTCGTGAGTTAATTCCGTTTTCCCTTTATTTTTTCCCCGTATTTTCTTCGTTTCTAGTTCTCTCTGGCCGTACTGCTACCACGTTTCACCGTCAATAATCTAGTATACTTCAGGCAGGTCCTGCTATCTCGGTCGCCGCCTAAGACGATCGGACACCTGGACGTATAATGGCCACAGATATGTATCCTCAGATCAGCCCGACCGTGCTATCAATTATATGGAATTGACCGAAATTTAACCTTGTCCTTTTCGAATTTTCAATATTTTGCAGGTGCGTATTTTCAAAAAGAACAAACGAGCACTAATAGCTTTTCATCGCGTAAAGATTCCTCATGTTGGAAATATGAATTTCAAGCTCTTTTCCTATTCAGGTACACTGTGGTTAGTTTCTGTTGGCAAGACAACCGGAGATGCTCACGCGTATTAACAACGTTATAATTTATTCTGTGTCGAATCTGCTGGCACAGAGACGTCGACCTCTGACGTGACACGGCTGTCGGGTCAGGCTAATGCCCCATTAGGCGATTTTCTCCGCTGAAGGTCAACGGTTTTTGCCGCGCCGGAAATGGAACTCCATGTTGCAAACGGAAGGTGTCACACTGGGCTGTAATTGCCGCTCCGTTAAGTTTCCTGGCAGGACTGTCGCTGTCGAATTGGCCGCGGCGTATTTTTGCCGTGGCAATAATCGTCGGCATCCCTGCCACACTAGACTGTTATTATCGCCAGTCGCCCAACAGCCACAACGATACTGCACTCAGTTATGTTTCGTCTGTGTGTGGCAATGTCCGAAAACTCTGTAAATGTCGTTCTAGCGGATCATTTTGACAGTGAGCTAATGATAATTAACGTGGAGAAATATCTCTGTCTCCACAATATAAAATCGCAAGATCATAAAGATCGTCTGCTGAAGACACAAGCATGGAAGAAGGTGTGTGCAGTTGTTGGGGCTGAGAAGTGGAACTCGTTATCACTGGATGTACAAAATGCAGTAGATAAGATGATATACGTACAAACTTGTATATAGTTGCATGCATAGTTTCATGACAACCTGCGTAGCTTTCGCCTAGACAACTACTAAAAAAGTAATTCAATTTTTATTTTTCCTTCTGCCTCTAATACGAGGGTTAGAACATAAATAGTGGCAACTATTTATTCACAACCGATATAAAAGAGTTACGTGTTTTCACGTGTTCCTGTCCTTCAAAGTAGGTACTAGCGTTGGGTAGATCCCGTTGCCAGCAATGTGGAAGGCATAGTACACCGTCAGTAGAGCCTCTTCTGTTGAGGATGTGAATGGAGCGGTCTACTGCCTGTCGAAACTATGGAACAGTTCTGAAGTGAATGCCACGAAGTGGTTCCTTCATCTTCGGAATCAAATCAAAGTCACAAGGACTGACGTTCGGGGAGTATATTGGATGGTACAGTACTTCCCAGTCCCATCGACCGAACAGAGCAGCCACAGCTTGGGCTGTATGCGTCCGGGCATTGTTGTGCAAAATGATGGGTGCGTTGCGCATAAAGTGTCGCCGTTTCTTTCGCAAACCATTATGGGTCGCCGCGAAAGCCGAAAGTGCCAGTATGGTGTAAGTTATGGTGATTCTGGTGTATGACTGATGGTGTTATCATAACACATTACGTTCCTCCAAGGCAGACCGTCAAGGGACAGTATTACTGTTCGTTTTTGGTGCATCACCTGCGACGAGCTTTGCGAAAGATGCGACGACACTTGGTCCGCCGCGATGATAATCGTTTAAAGTGTTGCACCATAGGCGAATATTTCGGCCGCGATAATTATCGAAGGGACAAAATCGCCTAGTATGGCATTAGCCTCAGAGCGTACAGCAAACAACTTTCGAAGCTGCCGCTACCGTGATGCTGACAGTCCGCGGTCGTTGTTTCATTGTCCTCGAACACACGGAACGTAAGAACACAAAAAATGCCTGGCGGTTCTAGGCGCACCAGTCTGGAACCGCGAGACCGCTACGGTCGCAGGTTCGAGTCCTGTCTCGGGCATGGATGTGTGTGATGTCCTTAGGTTAGTTAGGTTTAACTAGTTGTAAGTTCTAGGGGACTAATGACCTCAGAAGTTGAGTCCCATAGTGCTCAGAGCCATTTGAACCATTTTCGAACACAAAAAAACACTACACACAGTACATCTTTTACATAATTTTAATCTATTACATTTATGAATATTAACCATGAAACTCATTAACTACATGCTACTTCATATATTATAGTATTCATACCGCAAGATCATACATCGGACAGCGTTATGAACGAAGGCAGTGCTGATCGGCAAAAAAAAAGTGCGATATTCACTCAAGAATATCAGCACACTGCACTTGCAGACTTACGGTGCATTTTAAAGTTACGTCTCGAATGAAAGTTTTCACTTACATTTCACGAATGTTGAGTGTGTCCTTCACGGGGGAAAAAGAAAAAAAAAATGCCGTGAGAACGCTACTTTTGATATAAACCCTGCAGTGCGAGATCCGTATTCCATTTACGGCTGATCCGTCGTTGAGTCGGCTCGTTGCTATGAGTTGCTTATCTATGCAGATGCCAGGGGTAATCGTCCTTCGCGCCAGTGAATGAAATGTGCGAAAAGTTATCTCAATTGTGGAAAGGCAGAGCTCCTATATATCTATCAAACTGATTATTGCAACCATGTTTTCCGCCTAAAAGAATGGGCCGTAAATAGCGGGTGATCAAAAAGTCAGTATAAATTTGAAAACTTAATAAACCACGGAATAATGTAGATAGAATGGTAAAAATTGACACACATGCTTGGAATGACATGGGGTTTTATTAGAACAAAAAAAAACTTCAAAAATGTCCGACAGGTGGTGCTGGACAGCAGAACGTCAGTGACTGCGCATAACAATCGTGTATAAAAGGAGGTGTAATGAGAGAATCAGATGCACCAGCAGTCGCAGTATGTTGACGTTACCTGAAATGGCGCTTTTAGTGAAGCTGTATTATCAGAATGGGGAATGTGCTAGTTCAGCGATACGATCCTATCGCCATAGGAAAAGGATTCGAACGGGTAAAGGTCCATTGACAAATGCAGCTGTGGCGAGAATGATTTCGAAGTTTGAAGCCACGGGTTGTTTAGACGATAGACCCCTTAGTGGCCGACCGAGCACAAGGCGTAATGCTGCTGAGACAGTTCAGGAAGAAATGGAGACTGTAGCGGGTTCGTCTACGCACGGGGAAGTCAGCGCTCGTGCAGTCGCACGTCGCACCGGCATTCCATACACTACTGTTTGGTTGGCACTTAGGCGTACTCTCTGATGCTATCCGTACGACATCATGAACTGTTACCTGGCGAGTTATTGAAGTGGAGGCCATTTGCGCTGTGGGCGTTTCAAAAGGTGGCGGAAGATGACGATTGGTTGAGTAACGTGTTGTGGACCGACGAAGCTCATTTCACACTCCGAGGTCTGTCAACACCCACAACTGCAGAATTTGAGCTACCGAAAATCCTAGAACTGTCGTTGAAACTCCATTGCACTACGAGAAAGTCACGGTACGGGTTGGATTTACCACATCTACTGTTATCGGGCCTTTTGTCTTCGAGGTAATGCGCGATTCTGGTTTTGTAATTGCTACCGTGACGGGTGAGAGGTACGCCGATATGCTACAGAATCACATCATCCCCAGCCTGGGTGATAAACACCTGCTGGAACGTACGATGTTTATGCAGGATGGCGCTCCACCCCATGTTGCTAGACGCGTGAAAGATCTCTTACGCGCGTCGTTTGGTGATGATCGTGTGCTCAGCCGCCACTTTCGTCATGCTTGGCCTCCCAGGTCCCCAGACCTCAGTCCGTGCGATTATTGGCTTTGGGGTTACCTGAAGTCGCAAGTGTATCGTGATCGACCGACGTCACTAGGGATGCTGAAAGACAACATCCGACGCCAATGCCTCACACTAACTCCGGACATGTTTTACATTTCTGTTCACAACATTATTGCTCGACTACAGCTATTGTTGAGGAATGATGGTGGACATATTGAGCATTTCCTGTAAAGAACATCATCTTTGCTTTGTCTTACTTTGTTATGCTACTTGTTCCTATTCTGATCAGATGAAGCGCCATCTGTCGGACATTTTTTGAACTTTTGTATTTTTTTGGTTCTAATAAAACCCTATGTCATTCCAAGCATGTGTGTCAATTTGTACCCCTCTATATACATTATTCCGTGATTTATTCAGGGCCGGCCGCGGTGGTCTAGCGGTTCTAGGCGCTCAGTCCGGAACCGCGGGACTCCTACGGTCGCAGGTTCGAATCCTGCCTCGGGCATGGATGTGTGTGATGTCCTTAGGTTAGTTAGGTTTAAGTAGTTCTAAGTTCTAGGGGACTGATGACCACAGATGTTAAGTCCCATAGTGCTCAGAACCATTTGAACCATTTTTGATTTATTCAGTTTTCAAATTTATACTGACTTTTTGAACACCCGGTATTTCTCGCGAAACGGCTCAAAACCTATGAACCTTTCAAGAGCCTCTTGTACTCGCTTATAATATATAGATTCCTAGCGTTGCTGTTCCATTTACATGGATTGTTGCCTAAACGTGTAAGTAAATTGCTACGTGCTCCAGCAGACTACGACAGAATTCACAAACTATGCACGTCATTTTTAGCACCATTATGAAGGGATTCTAACAATGGAATTTCATGTGGTGACAGATATAAATGGCGTTTGAGAACACGAGAAAACAGAAACAATAAATAATTTTTGACCCACACGGTGAATAGACCTATGCAGATCACGCTCAGAACTCCGCTCACTGTACTCTACTTTTTGAACAAACACAAAGTTTCCACGTATATTTCATATCACATAAACGAACAGTGTTTTTAGAACTCTGAATGACAGCGAGAAATCGAAGAATACTGCACCACTCTGGCCTCCGTTATGTTTCTTTCTTTGTATCACAATCACAACTTCCCGCGGAGCGCTGAGTTTCATAAAACCTCATTTGTGGAATTCATGTAGACACCATCGAAAAATTATGATAGCGATGGCGAAGAAACGTAATACAAAACTATCGATATTGACACATTATAAACAGTGCTTATGTCAAAGTGGTAGCAAAGTTGACATGAGAAAATCACTGCAGTAAATCAGTCCAGTAGATTTGATAAAAATCTTCGAAGCTGTTGACGGAGGAGTAAAAGCCACCATACGTAACGGAAGCTCAGATTAACAGGGCGTTATTCACAAAAGTCAGGACACGGATGATCTTAGACAACTAGTTGCTATGGAAACAGCGAGCCGAGGCTAGCTCTGACCTAGAGGTAAAGACTACTCCCCTAAAATCGAGATACCTCTTCCATTGCGAGTACCTCGCTACTCTTTTCAAACAAGAAAAAGTATATCAACCACAGACTATTTCGGGTGCGCCCCGTAGAAAGTCTGTGCACAACGTTCTGTTGCAAGTGATTTACAGAGTATTAAAGTAAGTTTGTAGAATTTATACAGCAGGTTGAAGCATGTAATAATAATTACCTGCCTAATATTTTTGCCAAAATTTTATGAAAACCCAATGAAAATATCTTTGTCCTGCCGGCTACCGCCCACCATGGAAGTTCGAACGCCCACTAGTTGGCGGTAGGGACCCGGTTGACCACCACTGGAGTAGATGAAGTAGCGGTAAATGGCAAAGTTGTTGCCAGACGTTAGACATACGGAGAAGTTGGTTGTAACGTTATGGAATACTTTATTTACAGCCGGTTTCGAATTTACAAAGAATTCTTAGAAAAGCAAGACTTTAAACTGTATAGGCACCAAGATGTTTCTGTACAGAGCTCTAGAAAAGATTTTCTCCTATCATCTGTCACACTGTTGATACGACATAACGCTAGCAGCTCATCCCTAATCCTGTTCTGTACGCTACCGACTTGAAGGTATGTCGTAATCGACCAAGGGTAGTTATTTATCCGATTTCCTGAGGTCTCTCGCCAGACAAATGATACCATCATGTTCTCTGTTGTGGACAGTTTCTGCAAGCAGTGACTGGCAATTTTCTTTAGTCAGGAGAAAGCCCGGTACAATATAAGCGGAAAGTATACTTTCTACCCACTCAAGAATTTAAAAATTTATGTATGTGTTGAAATACAGAAGTATTTGTCAACATTCTAAACACCGCCAACGGCGTGCCAGACTTCACACATGGCAGGGTGTGCGGGCCGTGTGCGACCCAAGGCCCTGCCTGTCTAGGCTTTACTCGGCCCTTCTCGGAAATACCAGGAACATTTGATTGAGCATGGTGGTGAGTGTTCATCGGAGGTGAGGGTATCATCTGGATTGCCCCAGGGAAGTGTGGTAGGTTCGCTGTTGTTTTCTATCTACATAAATGATCCTTTGGGTAGGGTGGATAGCAATGTGCAGCTGTTGGATGTGCAGCTGTTGGCTCATGATGCTGTGGTGTATGGGAAGGTGTCGTCGTTGAGTGACTGTAGGAGGATACAAGATGACTTGGACAGGATTTGTGATTGATGTAAAGAATAGCACCTAACTCTAAATATAGATAAATGTAAATTAATGCAGATGAATCGGGAAAAGAATCATGTAATGTTTGAATACTCTAATAGTAGTGTAGCGCTTGACACAGGCACGTCGATTAAATATTTGGGCGTAACACTGCAGAGCGATATGAAGTGGGACAAGCGTGTAATGGCAGTTGTGGGGAAGGCGGATAGTCGTCTTCGGTTCATTGGTTGAATTTTGGGTAGATGTGGTTCATCTGTAAAGGAGACCGCTTATAAAACAATAACACGACCTATTCTTCAGTACTGCTCGAGCGTTTGGGATCCCTATGAGGTCGGATTGAGGGAGGACATAGAAGCAATTCAGAGGCGGGCTGCTAGATTTCATACTGGTAGGTTTGATCATCACGCGAGTGTTACGGAAATTCTTCAGGAGCTCGGGTGGGAGTCTCTGGAGGAAAGGAGGCGTTGTTTTCGTGAAGCGCTACTGAGGAAATATAGAGAACCAGCATTTGAGGCTGACTGCAGTACAATTTTACTGCCGCTAACTTACATTTCGCGGAAAGACCACAAAGATAAGACAAGAGACATTAAGGCTCGTACAGAGGCATATAGGCAGTCATTTTTCCCTCGTTCTGTTTGGGAGTGGAACAGGGGGAGAAGATGCTAGTTGTGGTACGAGGTACGCTGCGCCACGCACCGTATGGTGGATTGCTGAGTATGTATTTAGATGTAGATATAGCATTGGGATGTGGTATTTTTCGGTCTCTCTAGCTTTGCAGAAACGTGGAGTCGGAGCTGTTTACCTCTGTTACATGTTCGTGGTGTGAAACACATTCACAGGTCCAGTAGATTTTTCCACAAAAAGAGGCTGTTTAGCGTTCTATGGTTAGGAGTCTTTAAAAGGGAATGGGAATGGCAGAAGAGGGGACGAGAATTCTCAGTACATATGTTGCAGCCGCATAAGCGGTGGGTACTGCAAATTTGCTATGAAACGACATTACAACACGATGCAGAAAGAATTTAAAGATGCAGTTGGCAACGAAAGAGCACAAGCTTTCAACGATCCTCAGTTGCAGTTTGTGCTTTATTTGTAGGCATGGGGCACGTGAAGAAATTGGTGGTATAAATAGTAAAGTTTCTGAAGTCGCACGAGTTTTCCACCGTCACTTACGGCAGTTTATAACGGAACAGAACAAAGAGTAGGGAGACTTTATATATAACCGCAAAGTGCGTTGGTTAATTCAAGGGGCATGTCCCGAACGAGTTTTTGTTTTAAAAATCACTGTTGTTGAATTTATGAAGGAAACAGAACTGCAACAAGAAAAATTAGAACATTCGCAATGGATTGCAGACCTCGCAGTTTATGTGGAATTGGCTGCACCCATAGTAGGACGCTGCAAGTAGACAACAACTAATTTCTGATTTACTGAGTATACATTTCAAAAGAAGATCATGTTGTAGAAAGGCGACATTCTGACAAACACAGTCCAGTTCCATATTATCACTAGTGTTAAACAAAATGCAGGTACTGAGGAATTCATTGTGGCCTTGAGGAAAATACACTGGATAGACTCCTAAATGTTTTGAGTACACTGCCATGCTTACATCTGTTTTCAAGTTTTTTACAATATCGGTTACTTTTTCTCTTAAAAGCGCCCCTGTACATGTGCATAAGCAACTGATTAATCTGCAAGGTAGTTCCCGTTTTATAGACAAATCCCTTTAGTGTAAAAACCTGTTCAGGTCGTCTACACTGTTTTCATCAGGCACATTTTGCACATCTGCGTAGTGAGGTTGGGAAAGTGCTACAATATTTCGACCAACAAACGTTTATGTGAAAGACGTTTTCTCGATTATGAAACTAAACAAGTCACAGTTAAGTGGCAACCTGAGATCGAAAATCTTTGTCTGCGTCTGTCCGTATGCTGACAGTTTGTATCAGGTAACTATTGTATGTCCTCAATTCACCAAAAAAACTCTCTCCTCACGAACAGGCCATGAAGGCCCAACGGTACCTACCGGCCGCCGTGTCATCCTCAGCCCACAGGCATCACTGGGTGCGGGTATGGAGGGGCATGTGGTCAGCACACCGCTCTCCCGGCAGTATGTCAGTTTCCGAGACCGGAGCCGCTGCTTCTCAATCAAGTAGCTCCTCAGTTTGCCTGACAAGGGCTGAGTGCACCCTCTTGCCCACAGAGCTTGGCAGACCGGATGGTCACCCATCCAAGTGCTAGCCCAGCCCGACAGCACTTCGGTGATCTGACGGGAACCGGTGTTACCACTGCGGCAAGTCCGTTGGCCTCAATTCACCAAAAGTAATTATATAATTTGTTTCGTTTATCATCTGTGTTCTTGACAAAAGCGAAATGTAAAAGCAAGTCGTACGCAATGCGGCTTCATTACTATTTAAATACGACAGAATCGCAGTTTCCCCACTTCTCATGCTTACACAGTGGGGCATGGCGGTAGGGGGAGTGTGCCGGCCAGGCAGTGCGCTATGGCACTTGTGTCGCAACATGACGCCTCGACCGGAGTTCTTGGCCATCCCTAATTTAGTCGAGTACTGTCCCTTTCTAATAAACTGGTCAGCCAAATCATATGATCACTACCCAGTGCGAGGGTGAATGACGCCTCTAAATCTGATCAGTGTCACTTGACGAAGAGAACGTCGTCGTCCATCCAGGATTTCCTTTAGAGTTCATAAAGCATCTCCATAATGATCACATACTGATCGAAACTCCCGTCAAAAGATGTCGCAGCATTCCTCTGAATTGCTTCGACATCTTCCTTTGACTTCTAGCTCCACGCGTGTCAGGGCGTCTGTTTGTAAACACAGAGCGGTAAGAGGTTGCGTAATCACTGAGGTCAGCGATCACACAGAGTGCATCCCAGAGCGCCCCAGAGAGCTACAACATTAAGAAGAATCGCTTCTCGGCTTTTGACAAGACCAATGTGTAGTTTTATTTTGGTAAGGATAAAGGAAAGCAACAGCATTGGACCGCGCTTACAGAAGATGCCACGTTGTTATAGGAGGAGAAGGCGTACCCACCCTACAGTGTATGCAGCAATAGACAATATTGTTACTGAGAGCAAGAGCTTTGTAGGTACACAAGTCATGCTGCATGGGCCATCAGTCTTTTGTGGTGGAGTTTTGAACTTTACCCTTAGAAACTGTGATGCCAATCAGCAAGGTAATGGCTGGGTCACCGTTGCTCTAGTCCGTGGACCTAAAGTCGATAAAGTTGCAGAGCTAGGAAGTTTTAACAGCCGTGACGTCATTACTTATCGGACATTTAAGATCGCAGAGGTCTACAATAGAGATATGGTTAAATCGTATTACATGTCTTCGATGCCCTTGGTTCTCGGGCCCAGGAATCATCGTAAAATAAATGAATCTGAGTCCGTATCAGTGTGGGTCAAAGATGTTGACAACTGTAAGAAAATTTAACTCGTGGGTGATCTCACTCATTATTATGTCCGTGGACATAAAGCTGCAGCGCTAGAAGACTTGTCGGACATTAAGAGCAAGCCGCCACTCATCACACCAAAGAGAAATTCTGTACAAGTTATACCATGCCCTCCTTCGGTCATCCAATGGCAACACTCTGCTTACACGATACCGTAGTCAGAAAACAGTCGTACACTCCTGCTCACCCTACCCCTGAGATTGTTTATGTAAGTACATGTATAGTAACGGTTGTCCTGTAACACTTCTGGTACTGTGAAAGATGCTTACCATGGTAGCTGCAGGGGGTCAGTAAGTACTGGAATCCAGCAGAGTAAGGTTTCAACCATTTGCTTACCAATTTTATGTCGGAAACTGTAGTGAAACGACTTAAGTTTTGTATAAATGATTTTCTTTTGACATATGACAATGTGTAGACTTCGTCACCAACGTCAGTTACAAAACACTTCAAAATAATTTAAATTCTTTTTAAAGTTGTCTCTGAATGGTTCTTGAACGAAACTGTAATTAAAACATCATTCTTTGAGTTGTTTGCCCATAATTATGTCACTTAGTCCAATTGGTTTTCGCAAACTTTTTCCAATTTAGATGTCGTTTGTTTCTTCTCAGAAATTATATTAATGCAAGTTATCTGCTTTAATAAATATTAAATCTACATGGAATAAACTTTTAAGACTCAAACTCGCGATGAATGTTGTCAGAAATTAATAATCTTGTCAAATAAATAAGTAATCCATCTTCCTTACTACAATTCTTCATAAATAAATTCTCGGAACACGTATTTAAACTTTTGTAGTATACACTAGTTTATTATCTTCATATATACCACATATAGACGTGAACATGAGCCTTGACAAGATAGGACTGAACATTTACAACATGAGTAAACTTTCTATGACGTCATTGTTGTAGAAATATTACAAATCATTATTTTTTCAGTTTTTAGAAGCACGACGCAACAACTCGGTTTCAGGATCTTCTGTTGCTCTTTGGCTGTCGACCCGCGATGTATAGTGGCCAGCAATTTTCTCTTTGGTCCTGGCAGTGAAGATGCTATCTCCGTTCGTTGCGCTACCCTCTCCGTACATGAAACATAAAAATAAATACAAAACTTTAGATAATTCACAAACAATACAAATATTACAAAATACATAAACAAAACACCAAATTAAACTTATATACACCTGCAAACTAGGCTGACACTGGTGGATGGGTGACGTGTCAATTTCCCGTCCCACCTCATACTCCACCCACAACCTCAGTTTGTCAGGTTTTAACCGAAAATAAAATTTCATCTATATACAATATTTAACTGTTAATATTATACATTTTTCTCACATTTTCCGTAATCTGAAGTCCTTGCTCTTAGATAGATTCAATCCTTTTATGACGATATTGTTGTGACCATTTGTCATATACTTTTAATTATGCTATTATGGTAATTCATAACTGAATAAATGGAGATTACTCCTTTTCATTTAATAGCTGCTAGTAAATAATAATTTAGTACGTCCTTTAACGTTGTTACACTAGGACAGAGCGTTCAAATTGTGATAGGTTAGTTTCAGTTTTATTCATTTACTAGAGTTATTCTTTCCAAAATATATATTACTAATAAGTTTCCCACAATAACTAACAGTACTATTTACTTTACGTCGTTCTTGTCCATAATGCTTTAATTATGCCTGAGGTCAAGAAGAAATCAAGCAAAACTTTCTTTAGAATCTCGGCATGGCTTTCTTTACCTTCGGACACTTTGTTGGGTAATGGCAATTTATTTAGGAGAAACAAGCGAGAGAGCCCCATTTGGTGTGTTCTATATTAACACTATTACAAATCTCTATTAAAGGCAGTCTGCTATGTTCTCGTGAGTCATATAGCTTTGGACGCCTATAGTCCCCAAAATTATTAACCATCCCCTTTGGTTCCTACTATTCGAGTAAACATAAAATATACAAAATTGCTTCTGACCTAAAAACAAGAATTTCTTCCATATAAATCCCTTTTTATTTATCATTCCCTTTTTGAAGTACCGGTAGATTATTGTAGAACACTTGTTTAAACTTCCTGTCATTTCTTTAAAATAACACGTAACTGTCACGAAAAACTTCACATGAATAAACTATGAACGCTCGTCCGTATGTAACATATACTAAATATTAACTTATTTAGGAATGAAGGGACCTTCCTTTTGGCAGCTTAATGATACATTGCAATTGGGTCATGCATAATTTGGACTAACAGTTCCCTTTAGTCGACCCGTACTAAAGGGCTTTACTAGTTTTCCGAACTTTCTATGATAACGTCACCTACAACTTGACCTTCATTAATTACCTGAGGATGATTTATCTCATTATTGTGTAATTTCCGCATTTTAGAGTTATTACCCCGGTTTTGTTGGCTCTCTTTATCTTTAGAATGACGATTTATAAAACAAAACCGGCTATTACTGTTGTTGTTAAATTTTCGTGGTTCTGAATTATTATTATTTCGAGAATTGTCATTTCTACCAAATCTAAATTTCTCGTCTTCCCCTTCTCTGTTAAGTATATCTAACTGTTCTAAATATCCTAATAATTCGCAAGGTAGTGACCATTCTCTTTCCATCATTCTATCCCTTACATAATATGGTAACCTACTAATTAGGACTCGTATTAGATGACTTTCAATAATTGGTTCTTCAATTAATTTAGCACGGTTTAAATGCCATTCGAAATAATTCCTATAATCTCCCCACCGTTTAGAATAAAGAGGAGGGTCTAACAACTCTAAAGTTAAGTGTTGTTGTTTTCCTCTTGACCAATAATTTTGTTTAAACTGCTTAACAAAATCATCCCAGTCCCTAAATTCAGTTCTATGCAGTACTGCCCATTCCGCAGCTTCTGCCTCTAAATGTCCTCCATTTAGGAGATAATGAAGTTTCAAAAGCTTTTATAAAGATTATAGCGTGAAGTTCGCCTCCTGGTTTGAATACAGGAAATCGACTTGCTACATTTGAATTTGTCGTTATATCATCCCAACATTCTGCGAGAGACATAGTTGGATTTTGTTTAGATTGCAGAGACGGTGTTGCGTCGGATTTGCTTGCCGTGATTTCTTTATTTGTATTGTTGTCGTCCGAGCTAGCAAACACGATGCGACTGTTGTCTCTGATTACGTTATTCCTTCTACTACTTGAAATGTTTTCATTATTATCTAATTCCGATAACCGTTTAGTAATTTCCTGTATTCGCATTTCTGTACTGGATACACGGTTAGCTAATATCGATTCTTCACTGTGTTCGCGATGTGAACGCTCTGTACCTTCGTCAATATTATTATCTTTGGAAGTCTCAAGGTTACTGCATAATTCAGTAATGAAAAATTTCATGTTTTCTATATCAGTATGATCTTTTTCTACTTGATGAGTTAATGTCTCTAATTCTATATTATCTATTGAAGAAATCTCTACAGGTTTGGTAGAAACCCTCTTTAATAGATTCTAATAATTCTCTACGAACAGTTTCTGTTTGCATTGAAAATTCATCTCGTAACTTATCGTTATTTTTCTCTATTTTATTTACAACTAAGACATTGACATTATCTAGTCTCTTGGTTAAGTCAGTAATATCATTTCGCATGCGAGTTTTTCCTCACGCGATTTCTGGATATGTTCTTCTAACCTGTCTATAGATTTTGTTAACTCCCCTTTAAGTTCCTCTGTTAATCTAGCCGTACATCGTTAGATTGTTTTAATTTAGCGATCGCCCTAAAAAGGGATCTCATGCTCCCATCGGACACAGATTGCTCTTCGTCTGACATTTCGCTTCCCGACATTATTGTAAGATATAAACTAGTTACACACGCAGACTTGTAATCAACAATCCTATTAAAAGCACACTCCCTATGTACAACACTCCACTTCCAACTTAAAACAGACTCACCGGACACTAATATCGCAGTTTGCAGTTCTCGGTGATCAGTGTGCTGCTATGGGCTGCAGAAGTAACAGCCGTCGATGCAGCCGCTGAGATTCTGCGACCCCGCTTCCGCAACCGGCAGGACGCTGAGTCGAACACCGGAGACGTCACTGGCTGCAACCACGTCCGGCCGCACCGTAGACAGGCGAAGCCCTCAGCAACACCTCTAATACCAGCCGGAGGAACGCCCCCCAGCTGACGTACTGGGCCTGTTAGTTTAGGGAGGGAAAGGTTGTCGGGGTTTGCAGCGTTCAGCTGCTGCCCAACAGATACGCCTTCTCGTGGAATAACTGCGTGACCGTGCTGCTTGGCTGCGCTCCGTCAGCTGCCCACACCCGCGAACTCGCCGCTGGCTGGTGAAGGCTCCCCAAAGACTCGCGTTGACTTCTGAAGGATCCTTGATGTTTTAATTGTTTCGTACCTGTGTGCCTTAGTTGCACACAAGTCCTGTCACGGTCGCCACGGTGTAGTGTAACGACGTAAGTTTTGTATAAATGATTTTCTTTGACATATGGCCATGTGCAGACTTCGTCACCAACGTCAGTTACAAAACACTTCAAAATTATTTAAACTCTTTTTAAAGTTGTCTCTGAATGGTTCTTGAACGAAACTGTAATTAAAACATCAGCCTTTGAGTCGTATGCGCAGAATTATGTCACTCAGTCCAATTGGTTTGCACAATCTTTTTTCAATTTAGATGTCGTTTGTTTCTTCTCAGAAATCGTATTAATGCAAGTTATCTGCTTTAATAAATATTAAAGCCACATGGAATAAACTTTTAAGACTCAAACTCGCGATGAATGTTGTCAGAAATTAATAATCTTGTCAAATAAATCAGTAATCCTTCTTCCTTAATATAATTCTTCATAAATAAATTCTCGGAACACGTATTTAAACTTTTGTAGTATACACTAGTTTATTATCTTCATATATACTACATATAGACGTGAACATGAGCCTTGACAAGATAGGACTGAACATTTTCATCATGATTAAACTTTCTATGACGTCATTGTTGTAGAAACATTACAAATCATTATTTTTTTCAGTTTTTAGAAGCACGACGCAACAACTCGGTTTCAGGATCTTCTGTTGCTCTTTGGCTGTCGACCCGCGACGTATAGTGGCCAGCAATTTTCTCTCTGGTCCCGGTAGTGTAGATGCTGTCTCCGATCGTTGCGCCGCCCTCTCCGTACATGAAACATAAAAATAAATACAAAACTTTAGGTAATTCACAAACATTACAAATATTACAAAATACATAAACAAAACACTAAATTAAGCTTATATTCACCTGCAAACTTGGCTGACACTGGTGGATGGGTGACGCTTCAATTTCGCGTCCCACTACAAAACATTAAGGTATGGTTATATTAATTAATGTTTTATCCAGATATATCAATATGAAAAGAATATTTCCCTTCCTTTCGTTCTCCAAGAGGGTAGGGGTGGGGGGGCGGGGGGACATGCAGGATTATTCACAAGTACCTCCAGGGTTTCAGAAGACTACTGCGTGAAAACAGCAAGCCGACAGAAACTAAACACACTTCTCTCAAAGTCTGTAGCTCACACTACAGGTACGCAGATGGGCTTGGTCTGTGATGTGGAATGCGTCAACTCGCGGGTGCAGGTCTTTAAGGCGATGTGCCCTTGAAGGCGCGAAGACAGCCCTTTTATAAAAGCTGGTAATTGGATTGCCTACCTGCAGGTAAGAACTAACCGGATGTGACGCCCCACGGTAATGATAGATTAACGAAGAAACTTGAAGACAGCAAAACCTAGAGGTGCAATTAGTATTTACAAGAATTTTTTTACACATTGTTACGCTCCCTTTACCGTTGGGACATTGATACACAGCGACAACAAGCAAAATATACCAATCAGTCCTCTGAAAACTTGTTATGAAACATATACGCCCCGTTGGTAGTCAAGGGTTAATAAAATAATTACTTTTGTTTTCCAGAGGTCTCTGTAGGGGAAGTTTGAGAGAATCTTTGAAAGCTGTATTACAATAAATTTAATACATTTTGAATAAAACGCTCTTAACCAACCATCAATTCATCGTCGTCATCATTATCATGATCATTTAAGACTGATTATGCCTTTCAGCGCTCAGTCTGGATCATAGTCCCCCTTATAAAATTCCTCCATGATCCCCTACTCAGTGTTAACATTGGTCCCTCTTCTGATGTTAAGCCTATTACTTCAAAATCGTTCTTAACCGAATCCAGACACCTTCTCCTTGGTCTACCCCGACTCCTCCTACCCTCTTCTGCTGAACCCACAAGTCTCTTGGGTAACCTTGCTTCTCCCATGGTTCATGGTGTGGGTTCCTGTTGTCATGTTCTAGTTCATGAACCACGGGCAACGTATGAGTGGCCAAGTAAGTGGTCCTGACAGTCGGGATACCAGTTACTTTGGAATAAGGCTGGGCATCTCGGACATATTCTGAGTCGTGGTCAACATTTGTGCTCAGACTGCAAAGACTACCAAATCCACCGGTTAGTCCCTCAACCTTTAGGGGTAAAACTCAATGGGACCTGGGGCAAGTAAGGCTAGCAACCTGCTTCCCTGGTACTCTAAATATGATGCTGGCAGCAATCAGAGCAAAATGCCTCGGACCATCAATTCAAATTAAATTAAAAAATATATTTTTCGAAAAATAATCATCTTAAAGTTACAGCTTGAACCAAGAAATTACAGTTAACAAAGCAGTTTTAAAACCAATAATACGATTAGGTCACACACTACAATTGCAGATTTAAATACTTGGAAATTGAATAATCTGAAGTCACAAATTTAGTTAGTAGATGTAACAAAAATGTTTATTTGGCTTGCACTGTATGTAGATAAACTTCTATAATCTAACCAGAATTTAAATTGGTTTCACAACATCACAAGGCACTTAAATCAATGTTCAACAAAAATACTTCTCCAGAGCATGGCTAGAGAGAGTATAACTAAAACAGGCTCCACACAGAAGAAAACGCACTGGCTCAGACTAACAAATGAAGCCTCATCAGATTCCGCACAGTCCTGCTGCCCAGATGCAATGGCAGTAAGACATGAGCAACATGCAGCCAAATTTAAGTCTTCCCTGGCTGAAATCGTCAATGCGAGCGACACAACACGCTGCCGGACTTCACTGCTCGGCAACGCACGGCGCCACTCCCTGACAGGCGGCGCATACAATCCGTCCAGTGTAGGGCGTGGCCCTCCTCACTAATCCTTACCAGGCGGCGCGCCAAACAGGAGCTGTAGCTAGAGTCTCCAGAATACCGTTGGCTAAGATAGTTTTCCCAGTAACCTTCGTCAGTTAAGGTCCTACCCCCGTTACCCGTACGTTAGGTGTGTTGCGCACCTATCGGGCGTTATCTGATAACGATCGTTTTCTTTACGTATGGGCTTAAAGTCCTACTAGATTCCCCTAAAAACCGGAAGGGGCAAACGGTCTAGAAATTGAGTGGGAATATAATAACGACTGCGTTACGTACCGAATATGCTTGTTCTATATAGTTATTCTCCATTCTGATATTTAAAAATAAATAGTATTTTTTACAAAAATCGAACATATCAATATTTAAACAGAGGAATGCTGTAGTACAAATAAAGATACAAATTTGTCATGTAGCACTAGAAAAAGCAATACAGATTTGTCATATAGCGCTAGAAAACGCGATCTCCTTAACAAAAAGCAAAACAGGAGAAATACAAAACAAGAATGTATCGAAAATTGCTTCAATACCTCATCATACTTACATAAAACACGTTCCTTTTACCCATAAGCAAGGTTCGCATCTATCAATAGCAACTGGAAACTCTTGCCTTTGGTCACGATTAAGAATGTTCTAGGGAGTACAAAATAACAACAACAATTACACATACCTTTTTTATGTTTCTGCATGTAAACTATACTTTCATCAAAAGTAAACTGCTTAGTTACAGTAAAGCGTCGAAGTTACGTAATCAGCTAAGGTTTATTACTTATGAAAAGGAATTTTCATTCTGCAAGGATATAAGATGAATGATGTACCGTTCTAACTGTGCACAAAACAAACTCCCAAAATAAAATAAAAATAAAGAAACGGGGAAATACGTTGACTCCCAGTTTCTCTCTTATATTCATTTATGTTTCGTTTCCCACAAATGCTACCGATACTGCTGATAATCTTACCATTGAGACATCATTTATGTAGTACACAAAATCTACAGGACCGTAGATTTGGTGCAGCACGACTCTAGCTCTAGCGCAAGGTCTGGTGGGCAAGACTCTTTTTCCGAATGAAATTTTCACTCTCCAGTGGAGAGTGCGTTGTTATGACACTTCCTGGAAGATGAAAATTGTGTGCCGAACCGAGACCAGAATTCGGGACTTCAGCTGTTAGTTCGGCTCGTGAGTCGTTCTAGAGCAGCCAGTCGCTGCCGGTTACTCGCAGCTTAGCAATACATGGTGGTATGACGACTAGTGTTTGGTAGAACAGTTATCAAGAGCTGTTAGGAGATTGGTAGAAGATTGGCTGTACATCTTCAGGGCTTGTAACATTGCCAAATAAGCCCTGTTGTGTTTGGTGAAGCAGCGGAGTTTTCCTCTGCCGCCTTGTTCACCATGTCGGAATCTCTCAGAAAGGAAACAAGGTTTTTGTTCCACAAGAATACTCGGCATCCGCCCAATGCTTTGTAACTCCATGACTGGTTACATGACAAATTACGAACTACAGGAGATACTGTGGAATTCACCCAGACTGACAGTTAAAATTATTGTGTTTTTGTCAAATTGCATAATTCCGTCTTGTTGGACCAGATTTTAGTGAAAATTGGGTGACTGTTTCAGTTCCTCGACAATGATGATTTTGTTAGCATGGTTGAAATTTGTAATGCTAACAATGAGCTGAAAACTAGCAAATCATGATATACTGCACGCTCTTTCCGAATACGGCCAGGTTAAGCACAATTAATTTCAAAAGCGGTCCAGCAAAAAAAAAAAAAAAAAAAATCGGTGTTATAACGGCGTAAGGCGTAAGGCCAGTGCAGAAGTTCGTTAAAATTGATATCCCCCACAGTACTGTATCTGGCTGCAAGGCACATGTTATCTACCCCAGTCAGAAACCAACATGTCACGTTTGTAATGCACCAGGGCACCTTGGCGCAGATTGCCCACAGCAGTTGTTCGTTTCGAGGAAAATCTACAGCAACGATCCAGAATGCAGTTATACGATACGACACCCACCAGTACTGTGAGAGGTACCAGTGAAGGTAACCCAAATGGCAAATACGGATAAAAAAAAAGGCTCTGAGCACTATGGGACTTAACATCTCAGGCCATCAGTCCCCTAGAACTCAGAACTACTTAAACCTAACTAACCTAAGGACATCACACGCATACATGCCCGAGGCAGGATTCGAATCTGCGACCGTAGCGGTCGCTCGGTTCCAGACTGTAGTGCCTAGAACCGCTCTGCCACCAGGGGCCGGCAAATACGAATCCACCGCCGATCGATTTTGATGACATCCCTCCTTTGATGAAAGAACAAGAAAAGCGTCGCTGAACGTACAGACAGGTGGCGAGGAAAGTGGAATAAGCACCGAAGTTCAGTCTGTAATCCCTAAGCAAGAAATCAGTATAAAAGTAGATGACGCGGTAACTTATCCAACAGAATGCGATATCGAAATTATAATGGATGAACATGTCAGTGCCAGGGATCATCAGAAGAATAAAAAATGGCCTTTGGAAAATGAAAACTCGAACTCAGTAGCAGAAAACGATGGTGGCAGTTCTTCCCAAACACCGAGGAAGCAGAAATACGAGAAAGTGAGGAATTTACCAGTCGAAACTGAGACTGACGCACCTATGGTATTACCTGTGAAAGTACCTATGGTGCAAAAGGCACCTATACCAGACGTAACAGACCCTCAGAGCCATGCCACTCAGGAAAAGGAAAGTAAACTAGATCCGACGGCCCGAGCAACACGAAAGACTACAACGAAACGACAGCTGCGTGAAGCTTCAACAGCTGACAGGGTATGCAATAAACAAGAAAGCAAAGCGGGACACGCCTCCAAAACAATTTCTGTCATTGACTGCTTAGCTAAGAACACCGCTGCAATATCGTCACGGGTGAAGTCCAAACCTAATATAAATGCGGTACGTAACAAAACGAAGAACGAAGAAATGAAAGAACACCAAAAAGACAAAGGAAATCTAGATACGCCAATAGCACAAACAGAAAATGACCCTGGACCAAAACCTTCAAGAAGAGTATAAGTGGCGATACATTCATTGTTAGTTATGTGGAAAATAGAAGAGAGTTCAATTTTTTAACGTTAAATACATAAGAGCTAATGAATGAAAAAAAGACAAGTACTTCGAAGAAAATTTCTTAGAATTTATGATATCGATATTGCTTTTTTGCAAGAAGTCGTATGCGAAGAGAAAGGTTCGTTTCAGTCAATTAACGTATATAACAACATTGGAATCGCCGGCAGGGGTTTTGTATTTTCACCAGCGATGGCTTAGAGTTACAGGACGTAGAAAAAGAGCCGGGAGGATGCATAGTCAACAGCCTTCTGAACGCGGTAACCCTTTTAAATTTCTACGCTCCCGTCCGTATCAAAAAGCAGAGCTGCAAGGAAAATGTATTCTACCGAAAATGTCCCGTGGTATTTGAGGCAGGCGAAAGGTGAGACCATCATCGCAGGAGATTTTAATTACTTTCTAAGGACTATAGATTCGAAAGGCGCAACACCCTTCTGTGGTCGACTGCAAATTACGATCGCAAGTCTGAATTTAAAGGATCTGATTGAGCGCCTTGGCATCACGTGTACTCACTACACGTATGTCTCGACAGCAGCAGCTCCAGGGCTCGACAGAATCTATATCACTATATCACAACGGAAATAAATATGCAACGTAATCCCTGTCAGCTTTTCCTACCATCACGTTGTTACAGTTAAAGGAAAAGGTCTCCTTCGTCCCAAAATAATTGGTAGAGGTTACTAGTATCCTGGTCCACATACCACAGGTAAGAAACTGAGTTCAGTGCACTTTACAGATCGTGGATTAGTTGGAAACGTTTCTTTCGTAACGCTACCCAGTGGTCGGTGAACCGTATAAAATCTGGTATCAGCAAACTATTTATAAATGTCATGTACAGCATTAATCAAACCAGGAGGAATAGGATAGAGTACTACTACCGTACCAGTCGTGAACTCCAAACAGAAGTAGACAACGTGGATGACTGAGGAAATGACATTAAAAAATTAAAAAATAAAGTATTAGAACTGAGGGAAAGGGAACTAGAAGGGAAAATTATTACCTACAAGGAATACGGGCGCATACTAGATGAGAAGTACAGTTTTTATGACCTCACGAAAGAGCCGAAAAGAAACAAACAGAGGTTTCTAAGTAACGTACTGTCTCCAGATGGGAATGAATTTATTAGTTATGATCAGTGAACATTTCCGTAGACTGTATAGTACACAACTATCTGACGCTTTAAAAACAGCACAGCTGCTACAAAACTGTGCGTCACTTTTAACAAACGAAAGTATCACTCTGCTGCCCGAACGAGTATCTGAGGAAGAAACTGAAGGAGTTCTCAAAGTTGTACCAAAACGCAAGAGTGCAGGAGCAGATGGTATACAAATCCTTCTGTTCAGTTATTAAGAAAGAGTTCGTGGAAGAAGCGAGAGACAAACAGCGATGCGGACACCTATACTCCGAAAAGGATTCTGGAATTTACCGAGCCCGTTATCAAGAAACCAAACCCTCGGAATGTAAGGATTTCAGGCCGACAACGTTGCTATGCGCTTGCTCGAAAATAATTACTCGTGTCATAGCGGCAAGGTTAAAACAAACCTTTCCTGACATCCTTGGGCCGGAACAGACGTGTAGCGTACCTAACGAAAGTATTATAGATGGAATTTGCTCCTTATGGGCACTACTTTCCACTCTCGGCAGAATCCCGGAAAACCACTACGGGGTTTAGAACATAGATTTAGAGAGCTTTCCATAACGTCAGCCATCACTATCTAAGAAGTGTGCTAGAGTATGTCAGGAATCCACAAGAAACAAGAGATTTAAAGTTAGCGAATGAATGCCACCTTGTTTCCATAGCGCAAATCAATGGGCATTTCATGGACGCATTTCATACCAATATTCTGTCCTTCAGAGCTGTGCCTTATCAGTGACCCTGTTCGTCGTCTCCTTAGGGCAGTTAGCGCCTCAATACGAGGATTACATGTGGGTGCACTACGATTCAGCATGAACGCTTACGCTGGCGATGTTACCATTATACTTACAAAATCGCAAGACATCGCAGGAATATCAGTAATAATGGACGATTATAACGAAACAACAGGGGCAAAAGCGAGCAATCAAAAAACACAGTTCTTGTGGTTAAAGGTAGGTGCTCATCCCATGCCACATAGCTCCACCGATTATCTTGAACTTGAAGCGCTAGGAACGAAATTCAGGAAACACATCAGCGAATTCGCTGACGTCAATTTTGATGGAATATGGACAAAGTGTGACATGTCTTTATAGCAAATAGTACGAGACAATTAAACATCTTTCAAAGGATCGAATATATAAACACCATGGCGCCACTGAAAATACGGTATGTTTCACAGATCATACCAATCGACAGGAAATATATCGCTTAATTTAAAAAGTACATACACTGGTTTATGTGGAAAGGTAATTTGTTTCGCATAGCTACGGATCAACTGACGAAACTACTTAATGAAGACGCTATAGCGTTAACAGATTTGAGGCAAAATATTGAGACCTTGTAGTGAAAAATATTGTAAATAGTCTAAAATTATCAGCTAATCGGTCAGACTTATTGAAAGCTGGATGGGGGTATTGTGGCGGTAAATAGAATGACAGGAGTTTGCCAATAAGTATAACTCGTGCCTTGCAAACTACAATACATGTTGCAGAGAAAACGCCCAATGTAAGGTTCTATACTAGAAAGAAAATATTATAAACCATTGGGAACAACACTCCATGCCCACCGGCAAACTAGACAGAACAAAGTGATTCACCAGGAAGACGGTCTGGTCAAACTGTACAGACAAAATCTAAGTTCACCGTTGCTCTCAGCATCTTACATGTTTATAAATGATTTAATCCCAATGGACGCCGCTACAGAATAATAATGACTAGTCGACCGTACTGCCCGTAGTGTGGACTGATTGACACTGCCATACACCGAACTGTAGATTGAACCAGAATTGCAGGTCCATGGAACTAGATAATGGTTAAATCAGCATGATCGCTATCAACCTGTACTACTGAAATAACCAGACAGAAAATAATATAATGGACGTTAAGGTGTTCCCAGTGTCCAAGACTAGAATACTAACAAGCTTCGAAAATCCTTTCAACTACTACGTCTTTAACGACGGAAGGGAGTCAATGAATGACTTTAAAAATCTTTAATGGGAAACAAGAGATTCTCAACAATCAATGAAGGAAAGTTTTTGCCATTTATTGACCTTATGTGTAAACAACAAGGGAGCACAGGTGAAAACTGGCAAACAGAGATATGATGACAAAGATACACTCGCCAAAATATTGCGTTCTTAAAAGGTTTATCTCACATATACTATGAAACGTCCCCTTAAAAAAATTATAAATGCCTGTGCATAAACTGACACACAATATTTTTAGAGCAACGCAACCTGAATTTCAATAATCCCTACAAAAGAATGACCCTGACTAACATTAACGTATACCTTACATGAATTCTTACCTCACAAAAATCTTCGTTACTCGAACTACTGCAATACAGCGAGGCCACTACTGCCAGCTAAAGAAAAGATTCAAACTACTGAAGGCAGTAACTACTGATAGGCATAGTTAGCAAATGAAAGATTTTGATAGAGAACAAACAATGTATTTACCTTAATAGTGTTCAAAAGTCATAATATATACAGCAGTTCATGACCTCCACTCTTACAAATTTACTGTCTCTGATGGACACACGTCCAGATCATCCGCTCTCAAAACTCCGCCATTTCTCTCCCCACATCCACCACTGCTGGCGGCTCACCTCCAACTGCGAAACGCTACGCGCTGTTAATAGCCAGCTGCACAACACTACAATAGCTAATTCCAACAATGCCACCCAGCTACAGACTGTACACAGCACAGCCAGTGATTTTCATACAGAGCGCTACGTGGCGGTGGCGTAACCAATATAAGAAACTAAACAGCCTACTTACAATACGACTTATAAGTATAGATTTTGACATGTGAAGAATTAAATGCTCTGGCACCTTCACTCTCTCCTAATTGGGACAAGAAAAAAGAAATTATCCTTTTTATAAATTACTGTGGCCCAACCACATGCCGAGGGAAAAAGAGAAAAGCCGCTGGTGCTCTGACTAACGCAACTGCCTTAAAAATAAATAATATAAATTAAAATTCTAAAGGAAGCTCATTCGGTCATTTGCCCGTGAAAGGCAAAGGTCCCGAATTCGAGTCCCGAGTCCGACTTTAATCTGTCAGGAAATTTCAAGATATAAAGACTCCCTCTACCCACCGTACAGCGTTAAATCCTCACTTTCCTCTTGGCGCTCCTCCCATGGGGCCGCGGTGACGACCATCGCTCGGCGGTGTAGCGACACAGTCTTTGACCGCTCTCATCAGGTACTCATAGGACCTAGCTCACAACTCAGTTTCCCCTGGGGCGCTCCTGATGATGCAAACTCACAATCCAGGTAAACGTACTGGATTTTATTACTTAAGAAGCCTTCAAACCACTCACATACACGGGAACCTATACCGTGTGCACGGGTCTTCGTTAACAACCTGCAGCACGACACTGTGTTAAGCGTTTTCCGTAAGGCTAGGAGTGTGGATTCTATATGGTGCCCTTCATCAACAGTTCACAGGATACGGAGTGAGGAAAGGGCAGTCTGAGTTACGCACGAGCGATTCTTTCTAAATCAGTGGTGATTTGTGGACAGAATCTCTTCCCTCTCAAAGGATATTTGTTTTATTCGAACTTATTATATGTTCAACAACTATGCAGGAAACCGGTGTTAAAGATATTGGTCTGTAATTTTCTGCGTCCGTTCTTTTATTCTCATTGTATACAGGAATCACCTGCGCTTTTACCAGTCGTGTGGACCTTAGTGCTGGGTGAGAGGTTCTTGTTAAACGCAAGCTAAGTGCGCCCTGTCGAACCGAATTCAGATACCATCCGCACCTGGAGGTGTATTCGTTTTCACTTCTTTTGGCTGCTTCTCCCTTCACATGGGAGTCTGTGAGAGGCTCGAACGATAGTATGTCTGTATGTTCCTCCCGTGTGAAAGGTTTTTTAAACGTGGAATTTGAAACGTCAAACTTCTCTCTGATTCCACACGAGACTGGTTAACGAATGACAGGATAGAAACCTTCAACCCGCTTGGTGATTTTACGCAGTACCAGAATTTTCTCTAGTTTTCGGCAAGATCTTTCACTAATGTAACAGTGTGGGAGTTAGTGTATCTTCCGAGCGTCGATCTTTTTATAGACACAAATTTGTAATAACTTTTACCACTGGCCATTATGCTTTTCCCTTTGAACCGAGACGGCAAAAAAATTTGTTTTCTTAGCATTTTCCTAGTTCTGTTATTAAATCTGCTTAGGCGAGGCACACTTCTCCGCAGCGCGATTTACAGGTAGTTTAAACGTTGGCCGTAATTCCTTTACGTCTGTCGTGCTGGAAATAAATGATGTCCATTAACTGTCTAAGTTTGGTGATAACAGCTGCTTATCTGTGCTCTCGTGTGTATCAACTCTCTAGCCTTCTCATTGGATTCGTTAATTCCGGCAATCACCGCTTCTATGGTGAGACCATAGTCAGTAATCCATAGCTCTAAACTGATACTGTTGCTAAAGTCGACTCTGTTGTAGCTACAAGGTCTAAATTATTTCCACTGCGTATGGGTTGTCGAAGCAGCTGCTCGAGACAGGTTTCGGAAAATTTATTCAGAAGTACAAGACTGTCTCCCTGTACCAGCTGTAATGAATCAAAAAAATTTCGGTCTACATCTGTAGCTTAAAGTCGTATTTAGTATGCAAAGTGCTTGATGGACATGAAACCCTGAGCAGGTGACAAGGTGTTCGAGGTCAGCGCTTCATCACAGAACGCACCGTTAGAAGACTTGTTCGCCCTGTAAAGAAGACAGGGAGCCATCTCTGGCAGATCCGACATCAGAGAACAATGCTGTTGTAGACAGAAGTGTTTCAGAGCACACCATTCAGCCCTCATTGCTGAACATGATCCTCCGTAGTGGTTGATCCGTACGTGTTCCCCTGTCGACCAGACGACGCTGTGATTTACGATTTCTATGGCCATGGGATCATCGAGAGGGATCTGGGATCAAAGGAAACGTGTCACTTGTTACACCAGATGGATGATCGAGCCCGATACGCCATCATCCAAGCGACTGCTGCTGGAACGCTATCGAGCACATTCACCTGGGTATAAAAGGGACCTGTGTCACTGATAAAAGACAATAACACTACGTGAACCGGTGTACCTTCACGCCAGATTTCTTCACTGATGGCATCTTCCAGGAGCATAAATGTCGATATAACAAGTCCAGAATCATTCTACAGTGCTTTGAAGAGCATGATACTGAGGTCACGTTGCTGTCTTGGCCATTAAAATTTCCTGAATTGAATCGGAGGAAACATACCTGAGACTTTATCTAGCGCGAACTCTACCCCCACAAACCGCCGACCAGGAAATTACGCGGGTTGCGTGACCTGTGCTTGGACATCTGGTCGCACAAACCTCAGGATATATTGCAGTGACTGTTCGACTCCGTGCCACACAGTATAGCTTATGTGTTACATTCAAAACGTGGAAAGAAATTCTGTTAAGATGGTCATGATGTTTTGACTCATTGTATACATTTGCGACTGAATATGATTTAATTAGAACCTTGTTTGGACTCTGTTGTCAGTGAGAAAATATGCAATCTGTTCCTATTACAAAAGGTGGCGATACCGGTATTGATTCATTACCAAGTATACATACAAGGATACGTTGGTGACGTTGCACATAGGGATGTTAGGGATATTTGTTAAATGTTAAAGACGCATCAGTCAAAGGGATGATTACTGTAAGATGCTACACCACGAAGATGACGTGCTACAGACGCGAAATTTAACCGACAGGAAAAAGATGCTGTGATATGCAAATGATTAGCTTTTCAGAGCATTCACACAAGGTTGACGCCGGTGGCGACACCTAAAACGTGCTGACATGAGGAAAGTTTCCAAACGATTTCTCATACACAAACAGCAGTTGACCGGCGTTGCCTGGTGAAACGTTGTTGTGATGGCTCGTGTAAGGAGGAGAAATGCGTACCATCACGTTTCCGACTTTGATAAAGGTCAGATTGTAGCCTATCGCGATTGCGGTTTATCGTATCGCGACATTGCTGCTCGCGTTTGTCGAGATCCAATGACTGTTTGCAGAATAGGAATCGGTGGGTTAAGGAGGGTAATACGGAACGCCGGGCTGGATCCCAACGGCCTCGTATCACTAGCAGTCGAGATGACTGGCATCTTATCCGCATGGCTGTAACGGATCGTGCAGCCACGTCTCGATCCCTGAGTCAACAGATGAGGACGTTTGCAAGACAAAAACCATCTGCACGAACAGTTCGACGACGTTTGCAGCAGCATGGACTATCAGCTCGGAGTCCGCAGCTCGTGGTCGTGCGGTAGCGTTCTCGCTTCCCACGCCCGGGTTCCCGGGTTCCATTCCCGGCGGAGTCAGGGATTTTCTCTGCCTCGTGATGACTGGGTGTTGTGTGATGTCCTTAGGATAGTTAGGTTTAAGTAGTTCTAAGTTCTAGGGGACTGATGACCATAGATGTTAACTCCCATAGTGCTCAGAGCCATTTGAACCATTTTATCAGCTCGGAGACCATGGCTGCGGTTACCCTTGACGCTGCATCACAGACAGGAGCGCCTGCGATGGTGTACTCAACGACGAACCTGGGCGCACGAATGGCAAAACGTCATTTTTGCGGATGAATCCAGGTTCTGTCTACAGCATCATGATGGTCGCATCCGTGTTTGGCGACATCACGGTGTACGCACATTGGAAGCGTGTATTCGTCATCGCCATACTGGCGTATTACCCGGCGTGATGGTATGGGGTGCCATTGGTTACACGTCTCGGTCACCTCTTGTTCGCACTGACGGCACTTTGAGCAGTGGACGTAACATTTCAGATGTGTTACGACCCGTGGCTCTACCCTTCATTCGATCCCTGCTAAACAATACATTTCAGCAGGATAATGCACGACCGCATGTTGCAGGTCCTCTACTGGCCTTTCTGGATACAGAAAATGTTCGAGTGCTGCCTGGAGAGCACATTCTCCAGATCTCTCACCAATTGATAACGTCTGGTCAATGGTGGCCGAGCAACCGGATATAATTTGGAAATATATTTTGCCAGTGGAAATTTTGCCGAAAGAAATAATTAAGCTGTAAAAGCAATTAAAAAATCGGGCACCAGCTCAAATAATGAGCGACAGTACTGTTAAGTACGTCAATAATTGTGTCAAAAATAAAGTTTACCTGTTTGTTGGGCAGCAGGTGGAACTGTGTTAGGCTCAGTAGTCATATAAAATAATGTCCTAACAATCTAACTACACTTAAACATTAATGATTAACTTTCAATAAGTATTTTGATAATTATTTTGTTCATAATTTGTCAGCTAAGTGCAGTGCTGACAACACAGATAATTATCTATCGAGATTTTGAATAATGGGCTGTCATTCAGTCTTCAAAATTACATACTTTGCACAGTTTAATCTACTGATAATGAAATATATTGCTAATAATTGATTAACTATGTTTTGAATGAAAATAATTCATTAATTGGGCGATTGTAAAGTGGAATAAGCTTTATAGTTTCATGAAGTATCGTTGAACTAACTTTAGCTGAATATGCAGTTAAATAAATCTTAATAATCAAATTTATTACTTCAGTCTGTTATTAAGTTACTACGGTTGGCGTAAGCTTATTAAGTGCAACAATTAACTACGATAACCAATCGTTCAAAACCATCTCAAATTTACTCTTCACCGTCTATGCAAATTATGTGATAATTAACACATTTTCTCTTGATAATGGCGTGACACACTCGGTTTAATAAGGTAAGGATCGGAAGGAACCTACTTGGTGTTATTGTGAAATGTAACTGCATCACTGCGATTATAAAGCGCTTGTCATTTACTGTTCAACTTCAGAGAAAAGCACAGTCACTGGCAAGCCTTCTACGATTTTATCCTACGAAAATTACGTAGATCTTACTTCCTTCGTTGTCGGTGGATCGATGGAAGTTCACGGCGGCGACACAATGTGGCAGCGGGCTTTTACTGTTGCGACTTGGGCCCACAGTGCGCTTCACATTTAAGCCCTCGTTTCTTCAGCACTATGCCCATTAATCCATAACAACTTGCCCGGCCATGCTTCCAGAGATGCCGACTGTTACTTTCCCGTCGTACTTACATCCACACACTAGCCGTTAGATGTAACACAGCTAGGACTAGCAGCACTCGACTGTACGTCTTGCTCCGAGCACGGCGTCACTGCTACTACTGCCCGCTGGCGCGCTGCCGGAGCCCAGCGGCACGACAAAACAATCTCTCTGACTTCAACGTTAACTAAATATGCCCTGACTTGCCAGTGTTAAATATTACATAATTTAAACATAGTATTTACAGTGCATATTTACACTAGACAATACATCGCATACAAACAATTTCGTGTGTTAAGTAAGCGAAAAAATTCATAGCAAGGACTGCGTTGTGGCGTCATAAATAGGAGATGTGTGTGTGTGTGTGTGTGTGTGTGTGTGTGTGTGTGTGTGTGAGTGTGTGTGTGTGAGCCCAAACAAATAGTGCTGATCAAGTCTTTCAATCAACGCCCAATGCAAGCAACGCCCGATGTCGACGGAGAGGCTCGGTTTACATCCCGTTACAAACAAAATTATTTTTGAATCGGAATTTTACGTGCCCATTCGATATGTATGAAAAGGGGGAGTAAAACTCGCTGAATAACTAGGGCTCCAGCAGTGGCCGCACTGTCCTGGCCCGCGCTGTCTGTTACCGCTATTCATGCAGTGTTACTGTCAAAAAAATGGTTCAAGTGGCTTTGAGCACTATGGGACTTAACATCTGAGGTCATCAGTCCCCTAGAACTTACAACTACTTAAACCTAACTAACCTAAGGACATCACACACATCCATGCCCGAGGCAGCATTCGAACCTGCGACCATAGCGGTCGCGTGGTTCCAGACTGAAGCGCCTAGAACCGGTCGGCACAACGGCCGGCTGCTACTGTCAACGGGACCCTCTACACTGTAAATCACGGATTTTGATACGCTTCAAATATGTTGTAGAGGCACTTACCCTGAGTAATTGCCTATCGGTTTATTTAGCGACGGGCCTCGGTGTTTGAGAAAATCGATTTTGAAGTTCATTGAGCAGTTTGTATACCCGTAGCATTACATACATTCCGAGCAAATCAGCGTAGCGCAGCGGTAAAGGTTCACGGCTACCGCACTAGATGTACCGGTTCGAATCCTGCTCGTGTACTTCTTCATTCTAAATCCACCGAATTTTTCTATTTTATTTCAAATAGTATCAACAAACAGCGTAAGGTGTGTGACTTTATAAAGACATATTCAGTTAGTAATTTTTTCAAATATTCATTCCGTTTATGGTTCGCAGTTGGAGTTCCAAATGTTCGTATTACCAGAAATCGATCTCTGCCCATTATCGTCCCCTCTTCCGCGATACCGTTAGCCGTTACGGGAACCCCGGCTCCTAGTTGCGGCCAATGAGGATGCGAGTTGCATTCCTTTACGTTATTATCTAACTACAGTGTCAGTTGCTCGCAAAGTGTCTCTAGTGCCGTGTGTTACAATAATTCTGTGAAGTGGAAGTACCTGTTTCTGCAGTAGTGCAGCCTCAAGAAGATCCACAAGTAGAGGAGTTGAACGAAGAATCAAAAGAATATCTTTGTAATTTGGTACACTTTACACTGTTTGCTGATTTTCTTTGAAATAAAATTGAAAAATTCGGTCGATTTTGAAAAAAAAAGAAGCAAAAGTACTCGAGCAGGATTCGAACACCATACCTCCAGCGCGGTAGCCGTGAGCCCTTACGGCTGCGCCACTCTGTCTTGCTTGGAATGTAGGTAAAGTTGCGTATATACAAAGCTCGCAATGAACTTCAAAAACGATTTTCTCGAAAACCTAAGCCCGTTGCTAAAAAGACGTACAGACAGGTACTCAGGGCCTCGACAACATATTTGAATCCGTGATTTAGAGTAAGGAGGGTCCACTTGTGAGTCGCTGCTGAACTTCTGTTTAATCTTAAGAGTGTTACTGTCCTTGTTGATAGATATTTAAATATCGCACTATAATGATCTTGGATTGCCCTGTCGAATGGTCACGCATTATTCCGATTTTAAAATACTGGTCTTTGCAATTGGAAACACACCGACGCATTCTATTGACACTCCTTGTTGACACTAGGCATCACATGAAAGACGTGGTGAGTAGTATTTGCTTGGACTGACTCCAGCTACACACTGCAAAAACAGGAAACTGCAAATATCTGACGAAACACCAGATGAAATGCCCCTAATGAATCTTAGGAGAGACCCCAGGTATACAGGTGTTTGTTTTGTGACAGCAAACATCTCGTAAAAGAACCGTCGTACGAAATAAATGTTCTCGGTGAAATTTAACATCATTAAAAAGGGAGGTCAGTCTGTGCTAGAATTGACCACCTCCTAACCGTCCTTCCTGAGTGGGCGTTGTCACCACCGTATGTTCAAGTACGAACCTCCCACATTTTTACTGAATTCTCGGTTTCTACTCCAAAAAATACGCACAGTTTAGTCAAGCCCTTGTTTGCATTCGTAGTAGATGGCACTTTCATCGACAAATACGAAAAGTGCTTGTTTTTGCAACTACGGAACAACGCATTTCATTTACGAGGTGCATGTCAACCTTTGTGTTCTTTCAGTTGATAATTACGTTCGAAATTTACTTTACTGTTGCAAATATGACTGTACAGCACAATACAGTTAGCTGGTTTCAGGGTCTGGTTAGAAACTGCGTTCAGCGTGAACCAGGAATAAAGACATGTTCCCATCGGTATGCTTGATATCAATGAGCCCCTTGCCTCTCACCATTGGGGTGGTTGATTTCTGTGAATGCCCACTGCAGAGTGCCTGTCACTATCACTTCCTGAAAATTTTACCCTGTTACAGGGGTTGTGGTTCGTATTCCTCCGGCAGCAGGTTAGCGGCCAGCGCCACACCAAGATCAGTCACCCTGATGACAGGCAACCCGAAGGTTTGAGGACTCACCACAATCGAGTCCGTAGGGAACAGGAAACTACGTTACCAAGCAAGTAACTTGTTTGCCACTAATATCGGTGTCTATCCACATTAATTGTACTGTACCATCATATTTGTAACACTCGAGTAACGTTTGAACATCAATATCAATGTTCAAAGCAGAAAGATTTACATTTTATATTGTAAACAAACTGCAGAATGAAATGCGTTTGTTCTCAAACAGGTGCACATAATGTATGTCTGTTATAGAATCATGCGGCACAAATTTAAAACAATGGTTTGAGTAAACCGTACCTATTTTTTGGTGTAGAATCCGCAAATGCAATAAGAATAAGGGGTTCTCACTGAAAACACAAAGTTTATCCTGCTCAAGCTGGAGGGTTGTTTAGGAGATGGCCGGTTGAAGCACAGACAGCTTGTAAGTAGGTTGTTGAGGTTTTTATGTTGGTGACGCCACGTAGCGCTCTGCATTAAAATCGCTGACTACGCTGTGTGCAGTCTGTGGCTGGTTGGACTCGCTGTTGGATGTTATTCGCCAGTGTAATGTTGGGCAGCTGGATGTGAACAGCCGGTAGCGTTGGGCAGTTGGAGGTGAGCCGTCAGCAGTGGTGGATACGGGGAGAGAGATGACAGAGTTTTGAGATGTTAATATGAGCGGACGATCTGGACGTGTGTCCATCTGAAAGGTAAATACATTGTTTGTTCTCTATCAGACTCTTTCATTTGCTACCTATATGCCTATCAGTAGCTAGTGCCTTCAGTAGTTAGAATCTTTTATTTAGCTGGTAGTGAAGAACATTTTTGCGAGGTAAGTGATTTAAGAAGGGTATAGCTTATTGTTACTCAGGGCTGTTCTTTTGTAGGGATTTTTAAAAGTGAGATTGTGTTCCGCTAAAATATTGTGTGTCAGTTTAGAAATGATCAGAATAAGTAAAGAGAAAACAGTCGCACTACTTTAAGTTCTCCTCAGCTTTTTCAGTATCACGTAATGTAGAAGTTTTACCAGCACAGTCATTCTTCAGATTCAGAGGGAAAGTTTCATAACATGTCCCCATACTAAAACCCAGCTTTTCATCTAGGACATTTTTTTCGTATGATGTGTCGTTTTGGAGATATGTAATTGTCTCAAGTTAAAACAAACTCCCTGGATAGTCAATTGCAGACTAATAATTACAGCTCTCTGTTGGGTTGGGTTGTGCCTCCAAGTGCATATGGCAAGAGGAAGCAATTAATGCTTATTTTTCCCAGGGCTGGTAGTCAGGTGTGGAAGTGTGGACGCGTGGACGCAAATTTATTACTCCATACTGAGAGGGGTTGTCCACGTAGTGGTTCAGTTACGACCGTGCAGTATACAGGGTGACATTTATTGTACTGTATGAAATGAGCTCGCCATAACCTCTGAACGGTTTGCGTTACGACGTTCTAACTACACGATGGGAATTAGTAGGCGCATACGCACGCGGCTTTTTGTTGTCGGACATTTGCACGCGAAATGTCACGGTACAGCGTGCCTGAGCGTATAGACCTTGTGAAGGTCGACTATGCGAGCAATAACAGCCAGGTATGGATCAAACGAAGTTTGCGACTGAGTACAAGCTTAAGACAACCGGTCCAAGTGTGCTAACAACCATGAATCTGATTAGCAAGTTTGAGAGAACGGGTTCTGTTCGTGATGACTCAATATCGATCGTCCAAAAGGAGTGAAAACTACTGAAAACTTCGATAAGACACGCCTGGGTTTCAAACCAGCCCGAGGAAGTCGATCAGACGAGTTGCACAACAGGTGGATATCAACTGTGAGACACGCTAACAAGTTTTTATTGAAGACCTGCATCTCTTCCCATACAAAATTCAAACACATCAGTCATTAAGACCACAGGGCTATGGAACAACGGTTGGGTTTCGATAACACTATTGTCCACAGAATAGGACTTTCATGTGAATATAGTTTGGCTTTATTCAGTTGTTATCTGATAAAAGTTGTTCAAGTTCTTTTGGCACAGTAGTTCATGATAAATATGTACGAACAGAACCAACAAACTGTAAAATAGAAATACTAATGAAGATCCTTCCCCAATTTGCATACATTATCACTTTAGTAAACGTAACGAACTGTTGTAACCTTAGGTTACGTTGGAGCAGTAATGCAGTAATAAAAGTAATGTAAGATGAACCATTCAGAAGAAGGGTCTGAACTTAAACGCATTCGTTTTACATCGTACATCTTATAGCGTTTAACTCATGAATGAAACATTTTATTTCCTCATAATTTATCGTACAGATGTGCTCGGGTAATTTTTAGAGAGCTATATTAACAGTGAAAGTCCGTACCGCGTTACAGACGTAATGTAGCCCCCCCCCCCCCCCCCCAGACAACCACAAGTAAATACAGAGCCATTCGAAGACGGTAATACCACGCCTAGATCCAGAAATATTTTCCATTGCAGTGCATTTATTGAGCGGTATGCAACTCCGCTGTCTTATGACACACCTCTCTAACCCACTTTCTACTAAACAAGAGACTCTTGAAAACGTTTGCGAATCGATCTGTGAGAATAGAGACGGGATTCTCCTCTGACTGTGTACTGTATACGCCATATTCGATAATGATGCAGTATGTTGCATCACTTCACAATGTGAGAGTATTATACAAAGTAAATTGTTCGCTACAGGTTTAAGATTCATCTTCTGAGATAAAAAAAAGACAATGACTCTGGAAAACGATGGGTAACTAACCAGTAAATCGGAAAATGTGTGTTTCACATGTAGGATACTGACTAGTTCGTAAGATACCTACAGGTATAGATAATTCTATTTGGGTCGGAAATAAAAGGTGTGCAGGTACTTAAACTCACTTGTAGGTCCCAGCATCGATTTAGGACAGTAATATTTCCTTAAAATTTTGGGGAGAGTCTCCGGACTATTAGGTATGGACCATGTTGGTAAATACTTATTTCGATTTAAAAGTCGATACTTAAAATCTATGGCCAAACGTAAGCGACACGAAAACCATTGATCGATTTAACACTACAGTTAAATGCCGAACTTATAGCAGGATCTAGAAAGGAACATAGAATACATGTACTATCATATTTCTTCATTAATAAATGCAGCAATAATTGACTCACATGTCCAACAACTTCTCGTCTGTAGACTGTAAAAAAAATTTTTTTTGAAGACAGATTTCCCCTTCAGTCCATTGCTTTGTTGATACTTGGCACATCCTGCTTTTGAGAACAAACGTTCACAAGCTGCCGTTGTTGATATGCAGCTCAAATACGTGGGTCCATTTTTCTGTGGGTATGAATAGGTAGTGTTAAGATTATTTATTTCAGACAGACTACAAAGAATTTACTGAACATGGATCACCAGAGATACATACACCTCCAACACTTCTTAAACACACTTTCAATTTTACTTGTCCACAAATTCAACTGCACTTGCATAACAAAGATATAAAATCTCAAATTACACGGAACTGACACAACACTCCGTATTTCTATTTTCAATTTTAACACCTACTCCAAAGAAAAGTATGCAATTGAGTATTAGTTCTGCAGTCTGTTATTCTTTCACGCAGCATGCCGAGTCGGATCCTCTCCAAAGGCTTGGCCACTAGATCAGCTATCTGAGTGGTTCTGGCAGTGCGATCTAATGCAAGATCCCCATTGCGACTTCATTGTTCAATTCAAGAGCACCTTAACTTGTGAATTATAATAATAATAATAATAAATTAACTGAAACTTTCTCTTAAAAGTTACGTTCTAATAAAACTGAATAGCTCGAACCCCAGCAGTACTATGCACGTTCTCAATGAATAAATGTTCCAGTTAGTAGCACTCTACCAAAGGCATCAGTGAATGGATAAATTTTTTTTAATATAATTTGGCTGCGTTTAAGTCTAGCGGCTAACCAGTCACTCGTCGCATTCGCCCCAAAATCCTCAACTAAAGAAATAAAAACGGAGATTTCAATTAAATTCAGGCAGTAACTCGCGTAAAGTGTGTTCACAACACTCACAGATTAAATTATATAAAAAACTGAATTTCTTCCTGCTCTTTTCACAGCACCAAATTTTTGAATTGCCAATATTGAAGGTTATTACGCCAATGCGAGAACTTGCGTAAAGACAGGCAATTTGTCACGCACTCTAAAATTTCGCAACAGTTCTGAGCCCCTCTCGCTTAAAATTCAGAATAAATTTCCTCAGTTGTGAAATGGCAAAAATCACAAGACCCCTACAAAAAAAAAGTGAAGGTCGGCTGTAAAATTACAAAGTTCTTAATCCTTCCCCGTCGGAAGATAATGTATCAATGTATTTTCTAGAGACACACACGGACCGCAGCTTTCGTATTTTTTGGTACGTTATGCTGTAACATTTAGTTTTATTTTTGCCCGAAGAAGGTGTCCCTTGTGACACCGAAACCTAGGTCACACATTAATTGTGTTCGCGACTGAGGGCTGTGTTTTTCAAAATTCTGTATTGTACAACAGTCGCTGATTGACAGCCATGTTAAAAACCTTAACACACGTAAAGTTCATCACTCCATGTTGAGACACTTAAGAAAATTACAAGTTTCACAAAGTGAATATCTTTCCGCCAGAATCAGACCATTCGCCTCCTAATGAAGCCAAAATCAGACTGTCCGCGCCAAGATGGTTGCCGGGTATTTGTATCCTCACAACGATACTACAGACGCAACACTTCCACAACTAGTAAGAGAACGCCTTCCGAGCCTCCTAGCGGAAGGAGACGCTGAGGACAATTTAGAGCACGAAGAGGTGAAAGTCCTGCTGCCTCACCTTCAAGGCTACAAAGCTGCCGGCCACAGTCGCATCATCAACGCACTGCAGAAACAACTCTCGGAGTCAGCCGTCGATAAACTTATCTCAGTCTTCAACGAGGCGCTGCGCCATAAGGAGTTTCCGAATGTCTTGCTCTACCCAAGCCGAGCGAGGACATCTACCCCATATACCTGCTGCCGATGTTTTACGACGTCATCGGAAGGCTTTACCTGAAGCGCCTGCTACGCCACGACAGCGCAGAGGGGTTCCTGCCCGATGAGCAGTTCGGATTTAGAAATGGCACTCTGCAACACATGAGCTGCTGTGTCTAACGGAAGAGGCATTCGTAGCCGTTGACCGATGCGAGCACTTGGGCGCTCTTATGCTCGACGTGTCACGTGCCTTTGACTCAGTTGGCACGAGGACCTCCTGTATAAGCTACGTACAATGGGGGGTTCAGTGTCACATGTGAGCTGCCAGCGGGACCGGTCGTTTCACTTTCGTGCAGACAATGGAGCTACCATGGAGTTTCGATACTCGTGGATCTCGTACCACAAGGCTCAGTCATCGACCAGGTGCTATGTCCATTGAACACGTCGGACCTCCTGAAAGCAGTGTGTGCGAAACTCGCTCTATACGCTTATGACACAGCTATCTACAGCCGTAGAAATCGTGTCCATACACTCCACCGGCAGCTGCGGAGAGCGGCGGCCGGCCTGAGAAGAGTAGGCTACAAAGTAGCGTCTGGCATATGACCCTGGGAAGAGTCAGGCAATAATCGCCACGCTGAGTCCCATTCCTCCTGGAGCACTGCAGCTGACAGTCAGCGGTACATCCATGCCATGCAGCAACACAGACAGAAGGCTAACGTGGCAAATACACATAGAAAAAGTGAGGAGAAAGGTCGTAGGACAGCTGTAGCTTTTTTACCCGTATATCAACCCAACTTCATCACTGCCAGAATATGTAGGATTCACGCTGTTCATGGCCATCAGTCCCCGCTGTTCGGTTACACAGAGGTAGTGTGGGATAACACAGCTGAGACAAACTTATGCTGCCTCTCAGCAATCCAAAACAGTTTCCTAAGGACAGTTCTACTCTCTCCGGCGCACGTCAGTTTTAAGAAAAGGCCGCGAACTCGCTCAACCCTCTGGTGCGTGAACTCGGTCAACGGCCACACTGGCGAGCAACACTGCGGTGGTCAGACCTACCTCGCCAATAATAATTGTGTGCTGAAGTAACAACTTTCAACGAAGATGTTCCCCATGCGGAGCAAGACAGGGACTGTAAGACAGACACGACTCCATGGAGTGGCAGAACATGTGACACATGCCACTGCAGGACGACAATGTGGCAAACACAATAAACAAAATACAATTGAAAGATACAATTGAAACTAAAACACGTGTGGACACAGTTCCACCCCTAAACATAATTAAATTTTACTCGCATCCTTTGAAACGCAAAAAAAAAAGAAAAATGCTATTTGTGGCGATGCACTTTTCTCTTAAGGAAGCACACACACAAAACTCACAACACGTTTCGTCGTCTTTTGATGAGCCACTCACGGACGTTACAGTTATGCTGCTCTTGCCGTAGATACTGTTTCAAGCTCACCTGATACCCAGCTGATGTGACAGTGGTTCAAATGGCTCTAAGCATACGGGTCTTAACATCTGAGGTCATCAGGCCCCTAGACTGAGAACTACTTAAACCTAACTAACCTAAGGACATCACACACATCCATGCCCGAGGCAGGATACGAACCTTCGACCGTAGCAGCAGCGCAGTTCCAGACTCAAGCGCCTAGAACCGCTCGGCCACAGCGGCCGGCTGAAATAACAGTGGCAAGAAACAAAAGTCACCCAGTGAGCTGATGATTGAACACTATGGACAAGTCAGATTGAGCCCCACACACTCTTCCATTCAGACTTAACACAATCAACACTAAGTTACAGGGCGGGACCTGACACAAATAAACATATTCTAGTTCTTGCACGGAAATCAAGTATAAAGTTTTCATTTGTATCACTGTGTTCCATTCATACATTCAAAAACAGAAAGACCCAGGTCATTGCGACTGTACTACACTGAGACAAAGTTTCACGCAACAATATGGCAGGCCGGTGTGGCCGTGCGGTTCTAGGCGCTTCGGTCTGGAACCGCGTGACCGCTATGGTCGCAGGGTCTAATCCTGCCTCGGGCATGGGTATGTGTGTGATGTCCTTAGGTTAGTTAGGTTTAAGTAGTTCTAAGTTCTAGGGGACTGATGACCACAGATGTTAAGTCCCATAGTGCTCAGAGCCATTTGAACCAATATGAAATTATGACATGGCATCCTTAATACTCAGAGTTGACAAATCATGTGAGTAGTGTCATGAAAAAACATTAGCAAACAAACTAGCTATCTTCTGACTATAAACCAAATTTCTAATGCTGTTACTTAACATCTTCATTTAACATTACTACCACAAATATAAAAAACAATTACTCACAGCAATATAATAATCAGTGCTGTACATGCAGCCAATAAAACCCCATTTGTAAACAAAAACCCGAACCAGAATATTAACCTATACAGAAACACAACTCATGATATACCATAACAATGACTTAAAAACACTCTTTATTAACTGTTCAAATTTGATAACCAGGTGGACCGACACACCAAGAATTATTTGGTATCTGTCACAAGCCAAGTCTCTATACATGAACTATGAAACAGTTCATGCCAAACATCAAAACAAAACAAAAATTGTAAACGCAGTTCCATCTCAAATTTCATCTTCTTTCATGTTCAGATCAACCGTTTATTAGTTATTAAGCTGTACTACAGCTATTGCCATTTATAATACCATCTCTCTTTTCATCATCTTCATCCCCTTTTCCACTATCTGAACCATGACTTGCTGTTTTATTATTACTGCTCATCCTATCTTCTCCCATCAAGAACTCACACTCTCCCCTTAATGCATCAAATTCTCTATCCAGTTCTAATATTTCTGTAAGAGCATTGAAGTATGCCTCATCCTACTCACTCACTCCTCTAACTGCTTAACATAACCACATTTTTAACTACCCAATCTTCTGGTACCCACTTCTGGATCCACTTGATCGTGTCTAACAATCAAAATCCGTGGTTCAACAAATACCGGTGGCTCTCCAACCTCATTCACACAAATACCGACATAGTTTACATCATTAGACTACGGAATCAGATACAGCTCCTACAACAAAGACATTATTTGCAGCTCTAACCTGCAAATCACAATTACTGTACCCATATAACTTGGGTATGGATCCCACTTCCTGCTCATGAAAATCATTTGATGTAGGAATCTCTGCCTGCTTAGAATTACCCTCATCTATGTCACTGGAATGGGTACTCTCCAGTACCCCTCCACTTACAAAAACACTAGGAGCAGGCACTATGGATCAATACACTATGGCCTTAATACATTTACCATCATCCACAAATCCACCAGATTTAGCCACTGCGGCCTCAATTTTTACAACATTAGCATCCACTGCAGCTGATTCAACAGCACTCACCTAAATATTATTACTGTTGTCATTCACACCCACTTTGAACATCACAGTACACATCAATCCCCCCCAGGTTCTACACGTGATCCTCATTCAATCAGTACAGACTCCAACCCAATACTGTTTTCTTCAACACTTACTAAACTGCCAGTTCTTTCACCAAACAAACCCCCAATATCAATATCTCCGTTCTGACTTACGGATCCTATATAATTTCTCGATCTATATGCGTTTCTTTTATCATGCTGCATACACAAACCCCCAAACAAACTTCTGTTGCCCAGAATTTCTTCAATCCCACAAATTCTTTCTTTCCTTACCTTTTTACTTCTATTATGATTATTGTTATTCCTGAAACATCCCCTGCTGTTCTGCTTATAATTATTATACCATCTCTTGGTCCTGCTTTTTCTATCTCTCCTTGTCCCAAAGTGGACCCCATTTCGAACACTACAAATTTTCCAAGCTCTGACCCTGTTAAGCTCTGTTTTTCGCTTCCCTCTCCTAGTTCCATTATTTCACCGGCCTTGGTTCAATTCTGTTATCATTTTCCCCTGAACCTCTTAATACTTATCCTCACCACTAAACCTACCTTCGTTTACTCTCCAATTATTGTCCCTACTCGTCTGTCTATCGTGATTATGCTCGCTATAGTTCCAGTTGCAGTTACTCCTATTATAATGTTGATCTCTCTGACTGCTTATATCATTATGCCCCCCCATTACTTGGCTTGTGGGCACTGCCTGATCCAGTCTTTCAATGAAATCTAGAAATTTTCAGATAATCAGTTTTACAATGTATCAACTCCCAGTGCAAAGCCGGCAGCTGTGGCCGACCGGTTTTAGGAGCTTCAGTCCGGAACCGCGCTGGTGCTAAGGTCGCAGGTTCGAATCCTGCCTCTGGCGTGGATGTTTGTGATGTCCTTAGGTTACTCAGGTTTAAGTAGTTCTAAGTCTAGCGGACTAATGACCTCAGATGTTAAGTCCCATAGTGTTTAGAACCATTTGAATCCACTGCAAATTTTCTGGTAATGTTCTCCTTAAAGTAGAAAGTTGAGTACTCTCAACAGTCTTTTTAATTACTCCAACTATCTTACCACTTCCTGGCCAAATTCTCTCATGGTGTATCTGTCCCTCGTGTACTGGACCACTCAGGAAATCGTTTTGCAACCTGCTTTAGTTTCCTTGACCCCAGAGCCTATTAGAAAACAGTCTTTCAAATACTTCAAATGAAACAAAGCCATCAGCACATTAATTTATTCATGTCTGAGCAAAACATTCTAACAACCTCTTCACAAATTTAACCTTACATTTATCAGACATAGCAAGCATGAATCAATATTTGCAAGCAGCAAGATAATCCACTGCATAGCATTTACTCTCATCTGAAAACGCCTTACCATTGGGCACCTGTATTGGAGGCCACCCACCATTAACAGAAGCACTGCACAATTCCAAGTTACTTATGCTATTGTTCATTTTGCTAATTTCAGCACTGTTCACAACAACGATCTGTTCCATCTCTTTTCTGAAATTACCTGCTGTGCTTTCCAGTTCACCTTTCAGGATCGTCTTTGTCTCGTCACAGCTGGCCACAGTCCTCTTATTCACTTTAACTGTAGCCCACCTTCTCTCTTCATTCCTAGCATCACACACCTGTGTCCCTGAGTCAACAGTGCCAGTTCTGTTAGTTAGGTTCTGTTCCACTGACCCAAATTTCTCTGTTCTATCCTTTAATTTTTTGTCTAAATCAGCCATTACTTAATTTTTAATGTCCTTATTGGCTTTTCTAAACCCCCAAACTGTCCAGATTCCCCACAGGACTTCCTACATCGGCTTTAATTTCATTTTTTAAACTCCCTACCTGAATCAACAAACTATTAGGCCTATTCATCTTGGACATTTCCACTAACCCTTGTCTTGTGACCTCTGACGCCCACTCCCCATCCAATCACAACCACTGGTCAACTTCTTTATGCCCTGCTCCCTCAATGGGGTTGGCGTGAGAGCTGGAATTACAAACAAAAATTAACGCTCCTGCTGCAAAACTTCTTTCTGTGGCTCTTTTGGCGCTGAAGACAATTGCTGCGGTGGCGAGGCGAGTGTAGAATCGCTGTAGACTGCCACAGACTGCTGTCTTGAAGTCACGCGATATAGTGAGGCTAGGAGTGAAATGGCGTGCTTGTGGAATATCGTCTCAGTTATGTGACTAGATTCATGATTTCCTGTAAGAGAGGTCACAGTTCGTAGTAACTGGCTGAAAGTCATCGAGTAACACAGAAGTGATATCTGGCGTTCCCCAATATAGTGTTATAGGCCCTTTGCTGTTCCTTACCTATATAAGCGATTTGGGAGACAATCTGAGCTGCCGTCTTAGGTTGTGTGCAGACGACGCTGTCGTTTGTCGAGTAATAAAGTAATCAGAAGATCAAAACAATTTGCAAAACGATTTAGGAAAGATATCTAAATGGTGCGAAAATTGGCAGTTGACCCTAAATAACCAAAAGTGTAAGGTCATGCACATGAGTGCTAAAAGGAATTCGTTAAACTTCGGTTACACGATAGATCAGACTAATATAAAAGCCGTACATTCAACTAAATACCTAGGTATTACAATTACGAACAACTTAAATTGGAAGGAACACATAGAAAACGTTGTGGGGAAGGCTAACCAAAGAGACGTTTTTCGTCACGGCGAGATCTACTTACGAAATTTGTCACCAACCAGGACACTTAGAAAATGTAACAGATCTAACAAGGAGACTGCCTACACGACGCTTGTCTGTCCTCTTTTAGAATACTTCTGCGCGACGTGGGATCCTTACCAGATAGGACTGACGCAGTACATCTAAAAATACATCTAAAAACTTCAAAGAAGGTAGCACGTTTTCTATTATCGCGAAATATGGGAGAGAGTGTGACAGAAATGATACAGGATTAGGGCTGGACATCATTTAAAAAAAAGGCGTTTTCCGTTGCGACGGAATCTTCTCGCTGAATTCCAATCACCAACATTCTCCTCCGAATGAGAAAATAGTTTGTTGACGCCGACCTAGATAGGGAGAAACGATTGCTATCATAAAATAAGGGAAATCTGAGCCCGTACGGAAAGATATAGGTGTTCGTTCTTTCTACACGCTATACGGGATTGGAATAATAGAGAACTGTGAAGGTGGTTCGACGTATCCTCTGCCAAGCACTTAAATGTGATTTGCAGAGTATCCATGTAGGCGAATATGTAGATACAGCGCTGACTCTCTGCAATCGAGGCTGTGACCCCCTGTTGGGTGTTAAGCATAGCTCTGACTCGGGCCGCTGTTGCTACAGATATTCTTGCTGTTGATACGGTGTTCCTCGTATATTGTAGCACTGATCTCGCTTGCAACCCTCCTCTGCTTTCCGGGTTAGTTCAGGACGAACAAGACTGGACCGAGCCTCCTTAAGCGACTTCTTTGTTCAATTCACGTTGACACTAAGTTGTAAAACATAATAATAAAAAAGGAAATGAATCTTTTAAGAGAAAGTCTTGGCCCAAAATACAGATGAATAGCTCGGTTCCCCAACATCACTGTTCGATTCTCAATAAATCAATGCCCCAGTTAGTAGCACTCTACCAAGGACCACAGTGAATGGTAGGATGCTTTTTATACAATTTGGCTGCATTTAAATCTGTCAACCAATCACTCGTCCTATTCGCCCCAAAATGGTTAACTAAAAAAGGAACATTCAGTTAAATACAGGTAGGAACTTGAGTAAAGAGAGTTCACTACTGTATTAAAGTAGAAAATTTTCTACTGATAGGTGAACTGGAAAGCACAGCACATAATTTTAGAAAAGAGATGGAACAGATCGTTGTTTTGAACAGTGCTGAAATAACCAAAGCAACAATTGCATAAGTTACTTAGATTTGTGCAGTGCTTGGATTAATGGAGGGTGGCCTCCAGTGTGGGTGCCTAATGGTAAGGCTTTTTCACATGAGGATAAATTCTTTACTGTGGATTTTCTTGCTGCTTGCTAATGTTGCTTTATGCCTGGTACGTCTTACAAATGTAAGGATAAACTTGTGAAGAGGTTGTTAGAAGGCTCTGCTCAAACATGAATAAATCAATATGCTGATGGCTTTGTTTTATTTGAAGTACTTGAAAAACTGTATTTGAATAGGCTCTGGAGACAAGGAAAGTAACGTAGGTTGCAAAACGATTTCCTGAGCGGTCCAGTACATGAGGGATAGACACGCCATGAGTAAATTTGGCCAGGAAGTGCTAAGGTAGTTGGTGTAATTAAAAAGACTGTTGAGAGTACTCACAGAGATTTCTACTTTTAGGAGAACATTACCAGAAAATTTGCAGTGGGATTTGATACATTATCCACCCGATTATTTGAAAATTTTCTAGATTTTATTGATATAATGGATCAGGCAGTGCCCAAAATCCTAGTAATATGGGGAATAATCATGCAAACAGTCAGAGGGACCAACATGATAATAGGAGTAACAGGAGCTGGAGTTACAGCGAGCAGTATCACAATAGACAGAGGAATAGGGATGAAAATTGGAGAGTAAACAGAGGTAGATTTATTGGTTCGGATAAGTATGAAAGAAGTTCAAGGGAAATGATAACAGAATTGAATCAAGGCCGATGCAAGAATGGAACTCGGAGAGAGAACCCAAATAGTAGAGCATAACAGGCACAGTGTTTGCAAAACTGATATGGTTCAAAACGGGGTCCACTTTGAGACAAGGAAAGATACAAGAAGTAGGGCCAACAGATGGGATAATAATTATATTCAGAACAGCAGAGGAAGCTTCAAGAATAACAAGAATCATGATAGAAGTAAAGAGGTAGGGAAAGAAAGAATATTTGGGACTGATGCAATTCTGGGCAACAAAAGCTTGTTTGGAAGTTCGTGTACGCAGCATGATAAAAGAAACGCAAATAGAACGAGAAATTATATAGAATCTCTATGTCAGAAGGGAGATACTGATATTGAGCGTTTGTTTGGTGAAATAAATGGTAGTGTAGTAAGTGTTGAAGACAGTAGTATTGCGTTGGCCTCTGTCCTGACTGAATCAGTATCACATGTACAACCTGTGGGGAATGATGTGTACTGTGATGTTCAAAGTGCGTGTGTGAATGACAACAGTAATAATATTGAGGTGGGTGCTGTTGAATCAGCTGCAGTGGATGCTAATGTTGTTAACATTGAGGACATAGTGCCTATATCTGGTGGTTTTGTGGATGATGGTAAAAGTATTGATGCCATTTTCTACTCACATATTCTTCTCACACTAAAAAGTTTATGAATTAACAGTGCCGAATGTTACTAAGCCAATATGAGAACTTATACAAACCAACGCAGTATCTCGCATTAGTTCTGAGCTCCACTCGCTTAGAACTCAGGTTAAAGTCCCTCAGTTGCGAAATGGAAAAAATTGCGAGACCCAAAAAACAAATAAACAAATCAATAAGTAAATGAAATAAAAAGCACTCACTAAGGTCGGAGATGACATTTCAAAGTTCTGAATCGGCCCTGAAAAAAAAAATTGTGTTTTCTAGTGACACACAGGCAGATTTTATAACTCCGCATTTAGACACATACCAAAATATCAACAATTTCGCGAAGCGACTTTCTTGCCGCGCATACAAAATTCACCACAACTAATGGCTCCGAATACTGCCAGAATCATACTATTCGCCTCAGAGCCGCCAAGGGGGCAGCCGGACATTTATATCCTCCCATTGTGATACGAGTCAAGACATGTACTTTCTTTCTCCTGAAACAATAAAAACCATAAACATCTATTTCAAAACCAGTAATGTTTTTAACAATTTAGTTTTGATTCTTCGATAGATATTTACGAGATCTATCCACAAATACATAGTTTATAAAAAAAGGATAATGTAGTCATCAAGCTATTAATTCTTAAAATTTATTCTGCTCACAAAATATTTAACATAAGGAAACTTAGAAACTATACGTCGTACCGAAGGCATGTGTGAACCCGCGCACTCGACGTAAATCTCCATTTAATTGTGGCACTGGCCTTTCAGCGTATCAATGGGTTCACTTTCTTTGTTGACATAGCTTATATTCAGTTTTTTGCTGGTCCCTCTAGCAAGTCATTCTTCGTCCCCAACGACCAGCAAACACAGGAAGTTTCGTCTATGGTTTTCAGAGCATCCTCAACGTTTGCAAGTCACCTGGATTTTTCATACTCCCAGAACGACCCAACAGCAGAGGCTCAAAGAGTGCCGACATCTAGCGGTGGAATTTCAACCTGGTGCCGCTGTTGGCAGCACAGAGCTGCTCCACGTGGTCGGTTCCACCCCTCTTTCACTGTCAGACAAAATTTCACGTTGCTATAGCTGTCATTCAACCCACAACAAACTGTGCGGGCACAGCCACGTCTGTTCTCAACGTGTATGGTCATCTTTTTGGGGGCCGTTACGTCACACCAATCAAGCATCTATCCCTGACGTAGAAGTGACGGACTTCTATGTGCTTCTATTGTTGAAAGTACATCGGATGTTTAGAGAGTTTCACTTAACCTGCATTATCTACATCTACATCTACATCTACATGACTACTCTGCAATTCACATTTAAGTGCTTGGCAGAGGGTTCGTCGAACCACAATCATACTATCTCTCTACCATTCCATTCCCGAACAGCGCGCGGGAAAAACGAACACCTAAATCTTTCTGTTCGAGCTCTGATTTCTCTTATTTTATTTTGATTATCATTCCTACCTATGTAGGTTGGGCCCAACAAAATATTTTCGCATTCGGAAGAGAAAGTTGGTGACAAATTTCGTAAGTAGATCTCGCCGTGACGAAAAACGTCTCTGCTTTAATGACTTCCATCCCAATTCGCGTATCATATCTGCCACACTCTCTCCCCTACTACGTGATAATACAAAACGAGCTGCCCTTTTTTTCACCCTTTCGATGTCCTCCGTCAATCCCACCTGGTAAGGATCCCACACCGCGCAGCAATATTCTAACAGACGACGAACGAGTGTAGTGTAAGCTGTCTCTTTAGTGGACTTGTTGCATCTTCTAAGTGTCCTGCCTATGAAACGCAACCTTTGGCTCGCCTTCCCCACAATATTATCTATGTGGTCTTTCCAACTGAAGTTGTTCGTAATTATAACACCCAGGTACTTAGTTGAATTGACAGCCTTGAGAATTGTACTATTTATCGAGTAATCGAATTCCAACGGATTTCTTTTGGAACTCATGTGGATCACCTCACACTTTTTGTTATTTAGCGTCAACTGCCACCTGCCACACCATACAGCAATCTTTTCTAAATCGCTTTGCAACTGATACTGGTCTTCGGATGACCTTACTAGACGGTAAATTACAGCATCATCTGCGAACAACCTAAGAGAACTACTCAGATTGTCACCAGGTCATTTATATAGATCAGGAACAGCAGAGGTCCCAGGACACTTCCCTGGGGAACACCTGATATCACTTCAGTTTTACTCGATGATTTGCCGTCTATTACTACGAACTGCGACCTTCCTGACAGGAAATCACGAATCCAGTCGCACAACTGAGACGATACCCCATAGGTCCGCAGATTGATTAGAAGTCGCTTGTGAGGAACGGTGTCAAAAGCTTTCCGGAAATCTAGAAATACGGAATCAACTTGAGATCCCCTGTCGATAACGGTCATTACTTCGTGCGAATAAAGAGCTACCTGCGTTGCACAAGAACGATGTTTTCTGAAACCATGCTGATTACGTATCAATAGATCGTTCCCTTCGAGGTGATTCATAATGTTTGAATACAGTATGTGCTCCAAAACCCTACTGCAAACCGACGTCAATGATATAGGTCTGTAGTTCGATGGATTACTCCTACTACCCTTCTTAAACACTGGTGCGACCTGCGCAATTTTCCAATCTGTAGGTACAGATCTATCGGTGAGCGAGCGGTTGTATATGAGTGCTAAGTAGGGAGCTGTTGTATCAGCGTAATCTGAAAGGAACCTAATCGGTATACAATCTGGACCTGAAGACTTGCCCGTATCAAGCGATTTGAGTTGCTTCGCAACCCCTAAGGTATCTACTTCTAAGAAACTTATGCTAGCAGCTGTTCGTGTTTCCAATTCTGGAATATTCCATTCATCTTCCCTGGTGAAGGAATTTCGGGAAACTGCGTTCAATAACTCCGCTTTAGCGGCACAGTCGTTGGTAACAGTACCATCGGCACTGCGCAGCGAAGGTATTGACTGCGTCTTGCCGCTTGTGTACTTTACATACGACCAGAATTTCTTCGGATTTTCTACCAAATTTCGAGACAATGTTTCGCTGTGGAACCTATTAAAAGCACCTCGCATTGAAGTCCGTGCCAAATTTCGCGCGTCTGTAAATTTTAGCCAATCTTCGGGATTTCACGTTCTTCTGAACTTCGCATGCTTTTTCCGTTGCGTCTGCAAGAGCGTTCGGACCTGTTTTGTGTACCATGGGGGATCAGTTCCATCCCTTACCAATTTATGAGGTATGAATCTCTCAATTGCTGTTGCTACTATATCTTTGAATTTGAGCCAAATCTCGTCTACATTTGCATAGTCAGTTCGGAAGGAATGGAGATTGTCTCTTAGGAAGGCTTCTAGTGACACTTTATCCGCTTTTTTCAATAAAATTATTTTGCGTTTGTTTCTGGTGGATTTGGAAGAAACGGTATTGAGCCTAGCTACAACGACCTTGTGATCACTAATCCCTGTATCAGTCATGATGCTCTCTATCAGCTCTGGATTGTTTGTGGCTAAGAGGTCAAGTGTGTTTTCGCTACCATTTACAATTCGCGTGGGTTCGTGAACTAACTGCTCGAAATAATTTTCGGAGAAAGCATTTAGGACAATCTCGGAAGATGTTTTCTGCCTACCACCGGTTTTGAACAAGTATTTTTGCCAACATATCGAGGGAAGGTTGAAGTCCCCACCAACTATAGCCGTATGAGTGGGGTATTTATTTGTTACGAGACTCAAATTTTCTCTGAACTGTTCCGCAACTATATCATCGGAGTCTGGGGGTCGGTAGAAGGAGCCAATTATTAACTTAGTTCGGCTGTTAAGTATAACCTCCACCCATACCAATTCGCACGGAGTATCTACTTCGACTTCACTACAAGATAAACCACTACTGACAGACACAAACACTCCACCACCAATTCTGCCTAATCTATCTTTCCTGAACACCGTCTGAGACTTCGTAAAAATTTCTGCAGAACTTATTTCAGGCTTTAGACAGCTTTATGTACCTATAACGATTTCAGCTTCTGTGCTTTCTATTAGCGCTTGAAGCTCAGGGACTTGCCCAGCACAACTACAACAATTTACAACTACAGTTCCGACTGTTCCTGTATTTGCCATGCGCCCTTTGAGATTGCAACCCACCCCGTACTTTCCCGAGGCCTCCTAACCTAAAAAAACCGCCCAGTCCACGCCACACAGCCTCCGCTACCCGTGTAGCCGCCAGCTGAGTGTAGTGAACTCCCGACCTATTCAGCGGAACCCGAAACCCCACCACCCTATGGGGCAAGTCAAGGAATCTGCAGCCAACACGGTCGCAAAACCGTCTGAGCCTCTGATTCAGACCCTCCACCCGGCTCTGCACCAAAGGTCCGCAGTCGGTTCTGTCAACGATGCTGCAGATGGTGAGCTCTGCCATCATCTCGTAAGCAAGACCGGCAGCCTTCACCAAATCAGGTAGCCGCTGGAATCCAGAGAGAATTTCCTCAGATCCAAAGCGACATACGTCATTAGTGCCGACATGTGCCACCACCTGCAGCTGGCTGCACCCTGTGCTCTTCATGGCATCCGGAAGGACCCTTTCCACATCAGGAATGACTCCACCCGGAATGCACACGGAGTGCACACCGGATTTCTTCCCCTCCTTAGCCGCCATATCCCCAAGGGGCCCCATTACGCGCCTAACATTGGAGCTCCCAACTACCAATAAGCAAATCCCCTGTGATTGCCCGGACCTTTAAGACTGAGAATCATCCTCTGAAACAGGGCAGGCAGCTGCATCTGGCTCAGCCAGAGACAGTGCCTGAAACCTGTTTGTCAGAAGCACCGGGGAGGCTTTCTGATCAGCCTCCGGGGACGTCTTTCGCTGCCTGCCACGCCTTGGAACGACTTCCCAATCAACATCAGGCGAGGGCTCAGCCCCACTGCGGGCAGCAACCGGGGCAACCACAGCGGCAGACCGATCTGGAGACAGACGGGACGAGGTTCACATCCCCGTGATACTCAAGTCCGGCTCACCACAGTGGTGCCCATTGGCAACAGCTTCAAGCTGCGCGACCGAAGTCAGCGCCGCTTGCAGCTGTGAGCGAAGGGATGCCAACTCAGCCCCCATCCGAACACAGCAATCACAGTCCCTGTCCATTCTAATCGATGTTGAACAACAGCTACTGAAACACGAGTCAGTGCCTAGATAACGCAAGGGAAACACGCACAGAATGTATTAACTAACCTGTACAAATGCCTAACGACTGCGCTACAATCTGCCTGAATTTACGATTACAGTAACTAAAACTCGAAATTACACCTCCTATACGAAACTCACACGCAATTTAAGTAAGAATCTACGAAGTAAACACTAAAGCGCGATGCTAAAACTCTCAAATACTATAATAAGCCCGAAATTTATGAATTAAACAATGCAAGTACCCAAAAACACGCAAAGAAATTAAGAATTAAACTATGTAACAAATAAGTAAGCTAGGGGTATACGACTTGCTGCTGCAGCTGCTTATCCAACGGCGGCAGGGAGCACACTGGCTGTGATCAACCGACACTGACCGTTCAAAACAAAAACAGAAGACAGACGACTATGCGAATTTACACTATTCAGGTACTAAAGCGCGATGCTACAACTCTCAAATACTACAATACGCCCGAAATTTATGAATTAAACAATGCAAGTACCCAAAAGCACGCAAAGAAATTAAGAATTAAACTATGTAACAAATAAGTAAGCTAGGGGTATACGACTTGCTGCTGCAGCTGCTTATCCAACGGCGGCAGGGAGCACATTATCAAGATGGAATATGAGAAGTGTCACTTGTTTCGAAGTTTCAACCAGTTCACACAGGAACCTCTTCGGCCCGAGAAGCTCCTTTGCTCCTTCACTTGCCGGTATTACATCTGCTTCCATAATTTATGTTGCCACTGTCTCTCGTAATTAAATGGTCCGCGATACAGCCCTATGACAGAATTGCAACAACACCTGTCGTTGAACATCTCATGTTCCTGTCACCTGCATAACCAGCATCACTGTAGATCTTTAAACCTTCTTTCTTCTTGTAGATAATTTCGTAATTCACTGTATTCTTCAGGTACCTAAAAACTGCTTTCAGTTGATTCCAGTCTTGAACTTTTGGCTCTACCTTGACTCTAGCTCTGTTGTTCACTGTAAAAGCAATGCCTGGACTTGAGACCTGTGAGATGCATCAGACAAACCACTGCCTCGCGATAAGTTCCTTTGGCTGGTCTATTCTCTTTGACATTACTTTCTTCGTGCCCATATGGAGTAGAAACTCCATTACACTCAGCCATTCCAAGTATTTCCAGAATGTCCTTTGTACCGTCCTCTTGGTAAAATGCTATCGAACAATCTTCATTTTGCTGCACCTTCATACCAAAAAAGTCGTTGAGGGACCCTCTGGTTTTATGAAACTCCAGCTTCAGTATTTTCATGAAGTCCAATATTGTTCCAAAGATGTGGTGCCTGTTGAGACCTTAAAGACTATCCTTCAGTAAACATATATGTCCAGTGTCATCTTCAAAACCTTCTTGCAGTACACCACTGAGAAAAGGTTTTGTCATGTGAAACTGGTCGAGCTTCATTTTTTCTGCAGCGTCTACTGCCTAAAGGGTTTGAATAGTATCATAATGTACAACAGGGCTGAATGTTTCTGCATAGTCATTTCCTTGCCTTCGTACGTGTTCCTTGGCCGTAAGTCGAACATTCCCATTTTCTGAAGCTTTCTTGCGTAAGACCCTTGGAATCTTCAAAATCTGTATACCATTCGGACGCTCAGCTAATACCCAAGAATTATTCTCTTTCAGGACTTCAGTTCTTCATGAATGGCCTCCAGTCACTAATTTTTATTGTTAGACGGCAGGGCTTCAGTACTTAAGTTTGGATCCTTGTTATTGATGATAGGAGTTCCAACTATATACACGTAATATCTACTGGCCATACATTCTGGTTTCTTCTTTTCGCGTAGGCCTTCGTTTCTCAACTAATACTTGAATTCCTCCGTAATTTGACGATGCACCAAATCTTCATCATACTCACTTAGACCTGCTGTCATCTTGTCATGGCAGACATTTTCTGATTTCTTTTCCTGACCAGAAGTCTGATTAGGTAGACTGTCGAACGGTTTCATCACCATCTACTTCAAATTCAGTAGTATTGGTGTGCAGATTGCATACAACTTCAGCTCTGAATTTTACATCGTGACATAGCACAACCCTCCTCTGAGATGGAATCCAGACCCTAGGGCCCTCTCTGTCATTCACGTACCCAGTCAGATGACCGTGCACAACTTATCGTCAAACTTTGAACGGAAATTCTTGTTTACAATCACACAAGTATGTTCCAAGGATTCTCAGATGTTCCACATTGCCTCTTGGTCGTCCATACCACAGGTCGTCTGAAGGTCTGTACTCAATGGAGGATTCCTTTGCAATTCAACAGGGATGTAGAAGTTTCGCATGCTTCTCCCCACAGTTCCTTTGGTAACTGCGAGGCTTCAACAAAAAACGTACACTTTCCACAATAGTGCGGTTTTTTATTTCTAAGACACCATTTGGCTGTGGTGTGTAGGATCGAGTGATGCAGTACTCTATGCCTTGGTTGGTCAGCAATTCAGGGACTTTCTGGTTATAGAATTCTTTTCCTCCGTCGCACCTGTACTGTTTGCTAACATGACCATTGGTCCTAGCATCATTCAAAAACTATTCACGGTCGGTGCTACTTTCACTCTCCTCCTTCAAGAAGAGAACTTTACGAAGTTCGTAAAAATCGTCATTGCAACGTACTTAGTAGCGAGCTTTACCGAGAGACTCTGTGGATAGTGGCGCAGTTACGTCGACATGGATTTGTTGACCAGTAACCATAGATCGATTCGCGCGATTGCTAAATCGATGCATTGTTCCCAGTGCACATCCATCGTAGAAGGTTCCCTTGTACCCTTGCACATTGATATTTATGTGCTTCAAGACGCATTTCACATGCTGTTTGTTTTGATGGACGAATCTCTCATGATATACCTTCAGCGTATCCGCTGATGTAATCCAGTTCACCTGAGCTGGTTGTGTTGGTTTAACAACACGTATGTCACGAACATAAAGACTATGGTTGCCGTGAGCAGTCATCATTGTTTCCCCAGTCACTTTGTGTTCAGTTTTGACACTGTTACCAAGTCTCGTGCAAAAGCCTTTTCGTGCAGTTCCTTTTAAAGAGAACAAGTGAGCAGTTGCTTCAGGAACATAAAGCACATCTTTCATTTGATCAATTTTCTTGGCAAAGATCACTAAATTCTTTTTCCCGATCGAAACGGGATCAGCAAATTTTCTATAAGATACAAAATATTGTTTATTCGCCACTGTCGCATACCAACTATCGATTTCAACACAGTTATTGACTGGGGCACCGAAAACATGAGAAAAATGCTATGTTCTTTAATGATCCGTTGATGCGCATGCTATTATCTGTCTTTTTCATTGGACACTCTGCTGTCCTATGACCTACCTTACCATATTTATAACATGAAAATCTTCCTTTTGCATGTTCCATATTCTTTCTCGATTTTTCATTAGCGTCAATTTTATTTCGCTGAGTTTCACTCTTACAAGGGAAACTCTCCATTGCAACTCCCTCAGGCTTATTGGTAAGAGGGCCCAGTGGACAGCCTGTAGAAAGCTGAACACAGATCAAGCATGAAAACAGGAAGAAGATGTACTGCACTGTGAAACAAAAGCAGAAAAGAAACAGTGAACGGTCCAAGGTTAATAAGTGCAACATTGGCAACAGTAAAGAATCGACGGCGTCGTGGTTAAGTGGCAGTCTGCTTTCGGCAGGTGAGCGGCGAAGACATCTTGTTAGAGTCCCATCCGCAGAGTCGCGAGCGCGCGTGGTTTGTTTGCTTCCTCGCCGCAGCTAGTACTCCCGTCGGTTGGCACCGAGTCGCTAAGGATTATTCCTACAGAGAAGCTACCATCAAGATCAGCTTCCAGAACGACGCAAGACCACGAGCCTTTGAAACCGAACGATTCATCCGTGACGAAGTTCCAATAACACCACGGCAAATCATCGGTGTCCACCTGTCTTTCACAAGTAGCGTCTCTACGTCAAGATGGTCGATGACGAGTTACGTCGCGCTGTAGTGAGCAGATGTGCGATCACTCTCAAGTTAAAACACTCCGATGGTCACATCAAGGCGGCTACCGTTGACCATGCGGGACTGGGGTTACGCACAATAAGAGTTCAAAATGGTTCAAAAGGCTCTGAGCACTATGGGACTTAACTTCTGTGGTCATCAGTCCCCTAGAACTTAGAACTACTTAAACCTAACTAACCTAAGGACATCACACACATCCATGCCCGAGGCAGGATTTGAACCTGCGACCGTAGCAGTCCCGCGGTTCCGAACTGCGCGCCGAGAACCACTAGTCACAATAAGAGTCTTCGAACTCCCGTTCGAAGTGCCGTTGAACGTAGTTACCGCAGCTTTCCGCCTGTATGAGACGGTAGTTTGCCAAGTGGACGAAAAATGGAACACCTTCGAGACATACCCAGTCCTCAACGTCGTGCGACAAGTTAAAATTGAATTAAAGAAACACGTGCCATCCTACTTAGTCTTAGGTGCATGTCGACCAATCGTGCGATAGACGGCGTCGTACTTGTTCTGGTTGCGGCCAGGAGAGTCATGTACGCTCGGCGTGTCTTCAACGTCAGGTTACACAAATCCCATTAGATGACGCGGCACCATCACCTACACTCACGGCCCTTCCTCTCAAATTCGCAGAGGTGACGCGATCGGCCGCCATGGCAGACGAAAGACCACCTAAAAGACAGGAAGCGTTAGAATTCACACCCGACTCAAGACCTTAGCTAAACAACATTATCATGGAGTCCACAGCGATTGCAGAAACTGCCCATCGACTCCAAAATAGGGTTCGCATCAAGGAATGGAACCCGACGCTAGGGTTGCACCGACCTCTGCCTTTCTCCTTGAGGGGGATTTGATACGGGAACCACAGACTCCCATTCTTCTAAGAAAGGTCACCGAGGGAACATAGTCTGCCGGAGTGGCCGTGTGGTTCTGGGCGCTATAGTCTGGAGCCGAGAGACCGCTACGGTCGCAGGTTCGAATCCTGCCTCGGGCATGGATGTGTGTTATGTCCTTAGGTTAGTTAGGTTTAATTAGTTCTAAGTTCTAGGCGACTGATAACCTCAGAAGTTAAGTCGCATAGTGCTCAGAGCCATTTGAACCATTTGAGGAAACATAAAAAGCGGCGTCGCACACCCTCAGACGACTGCCTCCGCTAGACGTCTTCTCCAGCTGCCGACCGGACGGCCGACGAGACGAGAGAGATCACCGTCACCAGCAACTTTCCTTGATTTCGACGCACCCGTTTCCGCTCTCTTAGGCAAACAATGACAAGCACAGCGCCCACCACAAGTACACAATCAGAAACAACTGCGGATTCGTCCTTGGTCACCCAACTCACTAGTATCCTACTGCAGCCACGGTTAACTTAAGGACCTTGGGAGGAGGACACTGAAGAAGATTCTACGCTCGCTGTGGTGGATAAGGAGAGTGGTCTCTCCTCCCACACCTCGGCTGCTCCCGAGTAGCAACAGATGAGCGCGAGGAGGCGGCCTGCAGATTACAGGCCCCAACATCTACGGCGACACTGACGGCAGTCCCCATTGCAGAAAACGATTTACAGACCTATCGCTTAGCGACTATCAACGTTAACACCATTCGGAAACGTAAAAAGTTGTCACTGCTCCAAGAAGTCATCGTCGCCGATTTCCCGGGTATATATGGTTATACGGCTCATTTTTCCCATACCTCGTCAACTAACAATGGAGAACTAACAATGGAGTCGCAGTTCTCATCAGGGAGGGCCTCGAGGCGGACGCTAGAGTAGTGGCCGTGACGGTGCTAGGCGTCCAGTTTATCAATACGTACGCCCCTTACGGAACGAATTGCTGTCGTACCGATCTTTCTTCTTCACGGAAGGAGTAGCACCGGTTTTTCAGGGCAGACACGAAGCCGTGGTGTTAGAGGGCATTTTCAATACCAATCAAACACCTAAAGATCAGCTGCCACGCCATTCAACGTACCCCGAACTTGGGACACACATCAGCGATCTCCAGTTGGTACATACTTTGGAACATGTCCGAGAAAATCGACCGGGATTCACTCGCTTCAACCGTCACTCGTCTAGTCGCATTGATAGGATTTACGTCTACCATTCTCTCGCAGCGACAGTGAGCGACGCAGAGATGTGACCAGTAAACTTTTCTGATCGTGAGGCCTACATATGTGCCGTCAAACTTCGTCACCAACGGCTGTGGCGCAGCCGACATCCCTGGAAGTTAAACCTTGCTCATCTAGCTTCTCCGAATTATCGACGTACCAACGAGGACACGTGGAGTTCGTGCATCCGCCGCCTCCTGACGTATCCTACAACGATCTGTTGGTGGTTCAACTGCGCCAAGACGTCGGAGACCCTTGAATTATATACGGTCGTGTGACCGCTGCTTCGAGGCGGCAGACCCTCGATTTTTATTACACTGTGTCAGACGTACGCTTTGCCGGCGATGGGCAAGGCATGACAGAATCTCTGACCAGAGAGTAGTTTATCGTTAGTTGTTGCCTGTCGCTTGTCTGCGCTTGACTCCGAACGTGGACAGTAGTAGTCGATCGGCTTTAGTAGCGAGTCGGTAGTCGTCTGATGTAGTCTGCGTGAGTCGGCGGGAGTCGGCATGCGTCGGCTGTGTGCTCTGCTCGCGACTCTGGTCAGGACTCTGGAGGATGAGTATTGTTGTAGAAGGTAAAGAAGCAGCCTTGCGCATATTTAATAGTCTATGTTAATTGTAATTTAATTTGTTCAAAGAAATGCCCCAATAATAATTTCTATAATATAAAGCAACTCTTTTAAAGAAAAGCATTCATTTTAATTTAAAGACTCTCCAATGCATTATCAATGCATCCAAGAATCAAAAAAAATATAGGCCAGCATTGCACGAAGCTGTGTCGAAAAATGACTAATTAAGAGCAGATATAATTGCAGTTTTATTGAGGTAAGAATTTTTGCTTTGTTATTCAGAATACAGGGCCGAAGGTCAGCGGTGCTGACCTTATAAATTTATCAGGTTACTAAATTTTTTTTTATTATTTTGGTGTTTAGGAATTTTTCTGTTTCGAACTTGACATTATATGAGAAAATAATTTTGTGGGAATATTAAGTGTGAATGCATTTCTGCACACAGACAATAAATGGGAGCCAATTTTGTTCAGAGATTACATTAAAATCAATTTTGTTCAGAGGTTACAAAATTAGAATAATTCATTTAATTATTATTATTTTGTGGCGAAGCTACGCTTGGCACATTTCCATTTGTTTATAATTGTGTGGGGAGCCTACACTTGGCTCCATTTTGATTTACTTTTTTTGTGGGGAGGTTACACTTGTCGACATCCGGCTAGGATCGTATTTCTTTGTGAATCTTCTGAGAAGTAGTCATATATCTGCTCTTATTTGCTTAAACGTAGTTTGCATCTGGCACAACGCATTTACTAATTTGTTACTCTTTCTTTCACAGATCATCGGCAATTTGTTGCTCTTTGTTGATTGTGTTTGTTGCATTTTTGCATTGTCCTTGTTTCATTTGTGAATAATTTTGTTTTGTGAAAAATGCAGCGAAAAACTATTAACAGTACATCGCGATGTGCAATGAGTGAAATAGCCGACTCAAATAACTTGACCGATAGTACATGCGACACTCAGTGTCTTAATGACAGTCCTCTATTTACAGACAATGAGTGTGTGCGGATTATTAGTAACGATTTTGATCCTAATGAGGAACAAACAAATTCAATTGTGTCCTCTGTTAATTTGACGACAATTGATGACGCGGGACGTTCTGTTACAATGAACGCTGCCCAGTTCGACACGCCCGATTTACAAAATTTACGTAGCAAACAGATATTTCTAACGGAAATGAACAGTGTGCTCAAAATACGACAAATTTATTTAATTCCGGTGTAGTGACCAACAGTGCACATCCGATTGGCAAACCTTTTCAAGAATCACAAAATGACCTAATGGTTACACAAAACGTGACAATTGCAGGTACGTCATCAAACAGCACAGAGAATAGAGTAGGTAATATTGGCTTGGATCAAATTATGGCAATATTGCTACAACATAGTGAATATTTCAAACAACTTAATGAAAGTCTCAAACAGCGGAATGAAATGCTAGATAACCATTACAAACAACTTAATGAAAGTTTTGACAACCATTTCAAACAACGTAATGAACTAATTAATGAAAGTTTCAAACTGACGAACGAAAAACACGACAATCTCAACGAACAGAACAAACAAGTTAGTGAACAGATTACAGCTGTTACCGTGCAACGTCACGACACGAAAGAACAATTATGTGAGGAAATTAAGGTTTCTGCAAGTAACAGTAGTGAGGAAATTAGATCTGTTGCACAAGAATTATGTAATACAGATGCAGCGACAACAGAATCACTTAGAGACGAAATTAATACAGTCACTGAACAATGTTCAGAAAACGCAACACAGATACGCGACGAGTTTAATTTAAAGTCACCAGAACTTTCACACACTCTGGGTACGGAAGTCGATAAGAAATGTGAACAACAGAACAACCAAACTGACGAACGTATTAAAGTGACAGAAATGAAAAATGTTTCAGTCACTAATACGTCACAGCCTACGCCACGTTGCGAGTATTTGTCACACTCACATAGCCAGTATAACTTAAGTAATTTGCAGAGACTACGCGACTTAAAATCCGAAATGACACAGACAAACAAATTCTCACACAAACCTGAACGTGTTCTCAAATTCAGAGACGATAACGTTGATTACGAACAATTTTTATCCGTAAGAAAATCTAAGGAATTTAATAATGGCAGAGCACAGGTATACGCTTTGAACTGGATACGTCGATTTATTTTTGTACTTTCACCAACTTGGGCTGTAAGGCAGAAACTAGAATTAGCATCGATACAACAATTTGTTTTTGAATTTTCACCGCCATTGCCTGTAATGCAGAAACTACAATTAGCATGGATACAGCAATTTGTTTTTGAATTTTCACCGGCATTGCCTGTAAGGCAAAAGCTACAATTTATTTGCAGCGCGTAATTGACCTCAGGGGATCCATTGCGCTTTAATGAATATGTGCCGTAGGGTGCACAGGACCCCGAGCCATAGTAGTGCTTTTTCATCTTTAGTTTTCTGCTCTGCTGCCTTCTCTTCTACTATCCTTTATATCTATTAAAATAGCTCTTTAACTATTGCTCTACTTAAGATTAAAAAACGTGTAAAGAAAACCCGATAAGACAAGTTTTACCGAAAGTGACAATTTATCATTAGACGTTCCAGAAATGACAACCATGAGAACTTCAATACCAGACAAAATTTTAATTATTAGTATCGTCAAAATTATCAGCAACAGGAACCACATTTTGGTAACAATACAGGTTTTACTCCGCAACAGCATCAAAACCAGCCGGTTAGCATATCTAAGCAACAATGTAATGTACAAGGTTAACCAAGCTTTAATGTTTCGCCGTGTGCACGTATAGTCTCAGCTCCAACAAATAGTAACGCAAAGCAAGGAAATCAGTACGTACAGAAAACACACTATTTCAATTCCTATCGCAATGCACCGTATAGAAATGACTATCATGAGAGACGTAAAAGTAATGAGCATAATTTTCGGCGTACATTTAATAACAGTCTATCTTATCAGCAGCAAGAACATCAGCAACAACATATTATCATGAATGAACCATATAGTAGGTATCATCCAGAACGTAAGTTGTCAGGAAGAAATAACAGAACAGTTCAAATACACTCCTGGAAATGGAAAAAAGAACACATTGACACCGGTGTGTCAAACCCACCATAGTTGTTCCGGACACTGCGAGAGGGCTGTACAAGCAATGATCACACGCACGGCACAGCGGACACACCAGGAACCGCGGTGTTGGCCGTCGAATGGCGCTAGCTGCGCAGCATTTGTGCACCGCCGCCGTCAGTGTCAGCCAGTTTGCCGTGGCATACGGAGCTCCATCGCAGTCGTTAACACTGGTAGCATGCCGCGACAGCGTGGACGTGAACCGTATGTGCAGTTGACGGACTTTGAGCGAGGGCGTATAGTGGGCATGCGGGAGGCCGGGTGGACGTACCGCCGAATTGCTCAACACGTGGGGCGTGAGGTCTCCACAGTACATCGATGTTGTCGCCAGTTGTCGGCGGAAGGTGCACGTGCCCGTCGACCTGGGACCGGACCGCAGCGACGCACGGATGCACGCGAAGACCGTAGGATCCTACGCAGTGCCGTAGGGGACCGCACCGCCATTTCCAAGCAAATTAGGGACACTGTTGCTCCTGGGGTATCGGCGAGGACCATTCGCAACCGTCTCCATGAAGCTGGGCTACGGTCCCGCACACCGTTAGGCCGTCTTCCGCTCACGCCCCAGCATCGTGCAACCCGCCTCCAGTGGTGTCGCGACAGGCATGAATGGAGGGACGAATGGAGACGTGTCGTCTTCAGCGATGAGAATCGCTTCTGCCTTGGTGCCAATGATGGTCGTATGCGTGTTTGGCGCCATGCAGGTGAGCGCCACACCCAGGACTGCATACGACCGAGGCACACAGGGCCAACACCCGGCATCATGGTGTGGGGAGCGATCTCCTACACTGGCCGTACACCACTGGTGATCGTCGAGGGGACACTGAATAGTGCACGGTACATCCAAACCGTCATCGAACCAATCGTTCTACCATTCCTAGACCGGCAAGGGAACTTGCTGTTCCAACAGGACAATGCATGTCCGCATGTATCCCGTGCCTCCCAACGTGCTCTAGAAGGTGTAAGTCAACTACCCTGGCCAGCAAGATCTCCGGATCTGTCCCCCATTGAGCATGTTTGGGACTGGATGAAGCGTCGTCTCACGCGGTCTGCACGTCCAGCACGAACGCTGGTCCAACTGAGGCGCCAGGTGGAAATGGCATGGCAAGCCGTTCCACAGGACTACATCCAGCATCTCTACGATCGTCTCCATGGGAGAATAGCAGCCTGCATTGCTGCGAAAGGTGGATATACACTGTACTAGTGCCGACATTGTGCATGCTCTGTTACCTGTGTCTATGTGCCTGTGGTTCTGTCAGTGAGATCATGTGATGTATCTGACCCCAGGAATGTGTCAATAAAGTTTCCCCTTCCTGGGACAATGAATTCACGGTGTTCTTATTTCAATTTCCAGGAGTGTAGTTGAAATGCCGCAGCATCCTCCTGAAAATAATAACACGTCAGACAGAATTTGACTAGATACAGTACAGGTTGCATATTCCAGTAACGCAAACAATACTTTTGACACACAGAATCTTGTTCACGAGAATGTTATTTGAAACATACTTTGTTGAATGCACCACTTTAATCGCACCCAGATCTTACCAGAAATTTTTCCGTTGCCACCGACAGCTCTAACACCGCTTTAGGCGTACATATTTTTCAGGAAATTGAAGAAGATGGTTGTATAGTAATTAAAAACATCGCTTTTGCAAGTCACATTCTGTCATCTGCTGAACGAAATTATTCTGTTACAGAACTTGAAACATTATGTGTGGTATGGGCCTTTACCAGATTTAGGCATTTTCTTTATGGAAGACACACTGCCGTTTACACAGATCATAGAGCGATACAGATTTTACTTTCGGCTAAATTTATACACGACAGATTAGGCAGATGGAAACTTTATTTACAGGAATTTAATTTTACAATTGTTCACATTCCCGGCACACAAAATATTGTAGCTGACACACTATCCCGTTCTCTTAACAGCAATCAGCAAGACATCGCAGCCAACTTCTGCAAAGGAAATTTCAGCGTCATGTACATTCAACAAGTTGCATTTGAAAATTTCATTTCGTCGTCATTACAAGACATAGCACAAGAGCAGAGTAGAGACAACATATGTAAAGAAATTAAACACCTTTGGCAAGATAGGAATAATGTTACCTTTAGAAACCATTACACTGTACGCAATGACATTCAGTTTCGCCGCTCTCATCCTGACAGCAACAATTGGTTATTATGCATTCCTGACGAACTTGTTAACAAATTAATCTGGTATACTCATTTAAGTTACACACATTACGGAGCCAGAAAATGTTTTCTTATACTGAGACAGAACTGTTATTTTGCCAACATGGAGAAACGTATTCGACGAGTTTTAGCGTCATGTAAAATCTGCCAGAAAGCTAAATCAGACACGACTTCGCAAATTCCTCTATTACATCCCATTGTAGCTGTTAAATTGAGACATATGGCCACTGTAGACATGTTTGGTCCGATTCCCAGAACTAATAGTGGTCTTTGCTACATCTTTGTCGCTGTCGAACTCACTTCAAACTTTGTTACCTTCACTCCGTTACGCAAAGCTACTGCTAAAACTGTTTTGAAAGCATTTCAAAAATATTTTCTATTTCATGTAGGGCATGTGTTGAAAGTAATATCCGACAATGGTCCACAGTTTCGATCTACTACATGGACACGTATGTTACGAGCTAGAAACATTTCTCCGATCTATATATCCAGGTACAATGCTTCTTCGAACCCTTGTGAACGATTAATGGAAGAAATTTGTAAACTGTCTAGAATATACTGCCATAAGAAACATATTGATTGGGACACACGCATACTCTCATTCCAGGATGTAATTAATTCCATACCAAATGAAGCTACTATGCTATCTCCGTCTGTTATACTGAAAACTGTTGAACCACCTAACACAATTATAGAATTAGTAACCTTTCCTACATCTCGTCGACTACGACACCATGAAATAATTGACATTGCGCTGAACAACATCAAACGCTCCGCAGAGCGCCGGAGAAGACAGCAAAAACAGGTTTGTACACGCCATGACTTTCACATTTGACAGAAGATATTAGTACGTACACACTATTTATCCAATAGAGGAAAAGGTAGGTGCAGTAAATTTGAGCTTCTATACGCAGGTCCATATCGAATTCGCAGCATTCCTCACCCCAATGTAGCACACGTCGATACTTTGAGAACCAGAAAAACCAAAGGGAACCACCACGTCTGCAACATCAAACCTTTTATTGAATGAACATACTTTATGATTTATCACAGTGTGATGCCATTTCCTAATTTTTATGAACACTTATGCAATTATATCCACATGAACACTTACTGATGATTATCGTATTTTTTCTTGGCAAGTGCCCGGCAAGGTAAGGTTAGCAGGTCGCTCTTCTTATCGTTATACATCAGACCGTGCATATTATCCATTTTTCATGTATGTATGATTGTTTTACTGTTTTGTTTGTATGCACTATGAAATAGTTAAGATATAACAAACACCAGTTGACTTCAACATTTTGCCTTATGATATGTCAACATCGTGACTACTTTTTTTTTTTTTTTTGCTGCTACATTGTGATACACCGTGTACAGTTTTGCCTCTGAACACTGTCTATGTTTTTGACATATTACGTTTTCTGTCATGCTATGCTGTATGCCCAGTTATGTTACTATAAACCAGTTTTTATCTAATGGGTATATGAATTAAATGCAAGACATTAATCTTTGTTCATCATATTCAGAAAGAAGTAACGTGTAAACGAAGTAAATTAAACGGAAATGGGAATTTCACCTTCGGAATGAACGAAAGAGGATGCAATACCTCGTGACGAAGAGTAAATGGATCAGAATTAACAAGCATTAAAAAAGAATGTACTATACACATCGTAGAATAGCAGTCTTAACTAATTTTTTCTTTCAGAATACAAGGCGATTGATGCAGGCTGTCAGACAGAACTACACATCTTAGTTTTAGTGATGAAATATGCTAGAAATAAGGAATAGTTGTATAATGGATAATGAAGTTTACTTTTTTGCAGATGATAATGAATTGTGATGAATAAAGATGAAGAATATGCTATTATGGATAGTGAAGTTTTTTCTTTACAGGTGATGATAATAATGGAGTAATGATAATATGGATTATGAATTTTTTTCTTTGCAGATGAAAATAATGATGAAGTTTATATATTTTCTGTTAGTTAAGTGTTGCTATGTAGTAATTTAAGTATTTGTTGCAGTTCGTTTTGACAGTATGTCTTATATCGCATGGTATGATGACTGAAGGTTTTGGAAAGGACAGTTAGAGGACATATATATTTTTTATACACATTTCACTACCTGTTAATTCGAAGTTCACTACTTTTCAGCATAATATGCGTTTCTTCTTTCAGTTTAATAATCCATTTTGTATCTTTTGCGGGAGAAATTATTCATGAAATTAATGTGCTGTAAGCAGTTGTTCATTAAACCTATGTCATTTATGAATGTGATCACATATACTCTACTTGTTTCATAACCTTGCTACAGCTGACTCATGACGAATGACGTTACACATCTTGATTTGCAGCAATAACTCAAAAGCAAATATTGTTATCCCCCAGTAATTAAATATGGATGCCAAAGCAATGCATTGCTAGCAAAAAAAAAATGGAGTTAAAGTCCCAAATAATGCTACCAGTTTAAAAGAATTCTGAGTAATACTGATCAGTTGTGAATAGTATGTCACTTCAATAATGACTTCTGAATAATACTGAATGATGCTTTGTAATAATGCATAAATACTATGCGCATAATTTCTGTAAATAATATTTTTGTTATACTCTATAAATGCTATGCCAATAATTAACGCTTGTTTTGAATGATCACTTCTGAATAATACATAAAAAAATGCTTTGTAGCTGGCCAATGATTGTCACTGTTTACTGTAATAAGATGACCAATGATGCCAATGATTACTATAGTTAGGTTAATTATGTATAAATGCTATACCAATATTAACTCATTTTGAATGATCACTTCTGAATAAAGCATAAAAAAATGCTTTGTAACTGGCCAATGAATGCCACTGATTACTGTAATAAGATGACCTGTGATGCCAATGATTACTACAATTAGATTAATTATCTATAAATGCTATGCCAATAATTAACGCTTGTTTTGAATGATCACTTCTGAATAATGCATAAAAAAATGCTTTGTAACCTGCCAATGAATGTCACTGATTACTGTAATAAGATGAACTATGATGCCAATGATTACCATAATTAGATTAATTATGTAAAAATGCTATGCCAATAATTAACTCATTTTTAATGATGACTTCTGAATAATGCATAAAACAATGCTTTGTATCTGGCCAATGAGTGCCAATAATTACTATATTCAGATAATTTATGAACATTATTCTGTAATACTACATACATGGTACAGAAATGTTCAGTAACTGGGCGATGAGTGCCACCAATAACTCAAATCAGTTGTTAGCCTAGTGTAACTCTCAATGAAGACTACTATGTGACTTAATGTCCTTCACCTTCTGACCTAATTACCAGAAATTACTGCAATATCCATTTGTCCTGTGTATCCTCATGATCATGGAGCACTATATATGGTTTTTGCACTGATTCTACGTTGTTGTACTTTACAAGAACATGGTGTTGACACGACATGCTGTCCACCACCTTGAGCGATGGAGATGTTATTATGGTCCCACTGTTTGGTGTACCTATGGTACTATCAAAATGATAACATGGAATGTTATTACGACATTTCAGTGTCTTGGCTACACTGATTGATACTTCAAGGAAAAGAACTTCATATTGTCTCACCAGGTGTTGTGCTTCTATAGAAAGATATGGACTTTCAGTGCAGCTGCGTGCAAACTAAAGTGCTACAACCATGACGTAATCCTTCCCATTCCTTTCTTAATTCTTGTAAAATGATAAAGACATATACAGTGCGTGTGCACTTCATTTCATTTGTTAAGAACATTAGTTGTCCTAAAAATGCCAGAGAATTTTACAGTGCGTGTGCACTTTATGCCATTTGTTGATATGATTTGTACTCATTACGTATATATTTTGTGATTCCCAGATATGTTTTGTACTACAGTGCGTGTGCACTTTCGTCATTTTGTTAACATGATTTGTATTCATTGTATATACATTTTCGTGATTTGCTGATATGTTCTGAACCACAGAGCGAGTGCACTTTTGTCATTTGTCAATATGATTTGTACTCATTATGTTTATTTGTTGTAAAAATGCTAAAGAGTTTTACAGTGCATGTGCACTTTTGTCATTTGTTAATATGTTTTGTACTCATTGCCTATACATTTTGCCTTTGCTTGATATGTTCTGAACTACTCAGTGCATGTGCACTATATTTTATGTCATGTTCTGCACTTATATATATGTATATATTCTGTGATGGTAAAGTTCGTCAATTAAGAACAATTTGTTGCTCATGGCAAGTCCAATTGACTCACCATCGCTGTCAAATTTTTGCCCCCCCAGCTGAGGGTTAATTATGTAAGACGTGTGCTTTGCTGGCGATGGGCGAGGCATGACAGAATCTCTGACCAGAGAGTAGTTTATCGTTAGTTGTTGCTTGTCGCTAGTTTGCGCTTGACTGCGCGAGTGGACAGTAGTAGTTGATCGGCTTTAGTAGCGAGTCGGTAGTCGTCTGATGTAGTCTGCGTGAGTCGGCGGGAGTCGGCATGCGTCGGCTGTGTGCTCTGCTCGCGACTCTGGTCAGGACTCTGGAGGATGAGTATTGTTGTAGAAGGTAAAGAAGCAGCCTTGCGCATATTTAATAATCTATGTTAATTGTAATTTAATTTGTTCAAAGAAATGCTCCAATAATAATTTCTATAATATAAAGCAACTCTTCTAAAGAAAAGCATTCATTTTAATTTAAAGACTCTCCAATGCATTATCATTGCATCCAAGAATCAAAAAAAAATAAAATAGGACAGCATTGCACGAAGCTGTGTCGAAAAATGACTAATTAAGAGCAGATATAATTGCAGTTTTATTGAGGTAAGAATTTTTGCTTTGTTATTCAGAATACAGGGCCGAAGGTCAGCGGTGCTGTCCTTATAAATTTATCAGGTTACTAAACTTTTTTTTTATTATTTTGGTGTTTAGGAATTTTTCTGTTTCGAACTTGACATTATATGAGAAAATAATTTTGTGGGAACATTAAGTGTGAATGCATTTCTGCACACAGACAATAAATGGGAGCCAATTTTGTTCAGCGATTACATTAAAATCAATTTTGTTCAGAGGTTACAAAATTAGAAAAATTCATTTAATTATTATATTTTGTGACGAGGCTACACTTGGCACATTTCCATTTTAAATATTTCTGCTGGGAGGCTACACCTGGCTCACATTTTTCAATCATTATATTTTGTAGGGAGGTTACATTTGGCTCCATTATCAATTAACAAAGTTTTGTGGGGAGGTTACTACTGTCCTTCGCGAATGTGCCTCCTTGCCATCCACACCGAAATAAGAGATGACACCTCGAAGTGACGGTCGTCCGAGCGCGAACACCCACCATGTACCATGTCATCCGAGAACGTAAATTGCGAATACGGGTGCTGACACAGGCTATCACCACAGCGTCGGCAGTCGTCACACCACAGACGCGATATTGGTGGTCTTCTACGACCCTTAAGCACGACTTTATTCTGCTCAGTGTTCCGACCCGACGATGGTGACAAGAGTCTCTCGACTGGTTTATGGCGTTTTACCACAGGATTTACAAACTGAATTACTGAACGACATTACGGAAGACGAAACTATTGACGCCATAGGTGAAGGGGCGGCGAACCGGTCTCCTGACCCCAAGTGGCTCCCTGTGGAGTTTTATGGAACTTTCCAGTATTTTATAAATAATTCAAAAGCAAAGATCACTTAGATAGTGTTTACTGGATAACCAGTTTCAACACACTAAAGATGCCATCATCTGATCTGAATGTATATCCGATGTTGGCACCTTTAATGTGTCGAAACCGGTTATCCAGTAAACAGTATTTAAGCCATCTTAACTTCTGAATTATTTCTACAACAGAGTGATCTCCCAACTACACACTATATGTTCATTCCAAAATTTCCAGTATGTACTGGCTCCCACGTTGACAGACATCGGTCGGAAGCGTATTTCCCCCGCTGTGGCCCTCCTTGCTCCCTTTGTAGAAAGAATATACCGATTAACAAACCTAAACGTGGGACTCGAATATATGATTACTGTCCGGTGGCATTCGTCAACTGCGACATGAGGATATTCACCAGACTACACTCCTGGAAATGGAAAAAAGAACACATTGACACCGGTGTGTCAGACCCACCATACTTGCTCCGGACACTGCGAGAGGGCTGTACAAGCAATGATCACACGCACGGCACAGCGGACACACCAGGAACCGCGGTGTTGGCCGTCGAATGGCGCTAGCTGCGCAGCATTTGTGCACCGCCGCCGTCAGTGTCAGCCAGTTTGCCGTGGCATACGGAGCTCCATCGCAGTCTTTAACACTGGTAGCATGCCGCGACAGCGTGGACGTGAACCGTATGTGCAGTTGACGGACTTTGAGCGAGGGCGTATAGTGGGCATGCGGGAGGCCGGGTGGACGTACCGCCGAATTGCTCAACACGTGGGGCGTGAGGTCTCCACAGTACATCGATGTTGTCGCCAGTGGTCGGCGGAAGGTGCACGTGCCCGTTGACCTGGGACCGGACCGCAGCGACGCACGGATGCACGCGAAGACCGTAGGATCCTACGCAGTGCCGTAGGGGACCGCACCGCCACTTCCCAGCAAATTAGGGACACTGTTGCTCCTGGGGTATCGGCGAGGACCATTCGCAACCGTCTCCATGAAGCTGGGCTACGGTCCCGCACACCGTTAGGCCGTCTTCCGCTCACGCCCCAACATCGTGCAGCCCGCCTCCAGTGGTGTCGCGACAGGCGTGAATGGAGGGACGAATGGAGACGTGTCGTCTTCAGCGATGAGAGTCGCTTCTGCCTTGGTGCCAATGATGGTCGTATGCGTGTTTGGCGCCATGCAGGTGAACGCCACAATCAGGACTGCATACGACTGAGGCACACAGGGCCAACACCCGGCATCATGGTGTGGGGAGCGATCTCCTACACTGGCCGTACACCGCTGGTGATCGTCGAGGGGACACTGAATAGTACACAGTACATCCAAACCGTCATCGAACCCATCGTTCTACCATTCCTAGACCGGCAAGGGAACTTGCTGTTCCAATAGGACAATGCACGTCCGCATGTATCCCGTGCCACCCAACGTGCTCTAGAAGGTGTAAGTCAACTACCCTGGCCAGCAAGATCTCCGGATCTGTCCCCCATTGAGCATGTTTGGGACTGGATGAAGCGTCGTCTCACGCGGTCTGCACGTCCAGCACGAACGCTGGTCCAACTGAGGCGCCAGGTGGAAATGGCATGGCAAGCCGTTCCACAGGACAACATCCAGCATCTCTACGATCGTCTCCATGGGAGAATAGCAGCCTGCATTGCTGCGAAAGGTGGATATACACTGTACTAGTGCCGACATTGTGCATGCTCTGTTGCCTGTGCCTATGTGCCTGTGGTTCTGTCAGTGTGATCATGTGATGTACCTGACCCCAGGAATGTGTCAATAAAGTTTCCCCTTCCTGGGACAATGAATTCACGGTGTTCTTATTTCAATTTCCAGGAGTGTATTTGCAAACCATATACGAGCGAACCTGCCTCACGTCATCTAACCAGATCAGGTTTCCCTAGGTGATATCTATAACATTCAAACAGCACTGTGTCGATATCATGCCATAATAGCCCTAGCGAGGGCACGCCGCATGCTGGGTGCGCTGGCATCTCTAGATTTTAGCCAAGCTTTCGATACAGTGGATCTCTCATACCTAACGTCCGTCCTCCAACATACGCAGTATCCACAGCAATTCACAGACGTCGTGATGGGCCTCCTCTGAGGGACGACTTCCAAGTAACTCGTTAACGAACGTGTCACGCAGTCCTTCCCAACTTTCAGATCAATGCGTCAAGGCTGGACCCTGTCGATCTTACTCTTCGCTCTGATACTGGAACCGCTCCTCTGTTGCCTCCGTCAACGCCTCGCGAAACTCACGTGACATAACATTCTGCTGTACAGCATATGCAGATGACCTGGTTCTTGTGCTCCGCAATCGAAACGATGTAACCAGCGCACTAAAATGGGTTATCACACACGGTGTGGCTTCAGGCAAGTGTCTCAACACCACCAAGTCGGTCGCCATGGCCATAGGAGACGGCTTGACCCCAGCGTGTGTCGACCCTCTTCAACTTTGTGGCACTATCACATGTCTCGGAATAGAGTTTCAGGACGACATACAGCCCACTGCAGCCCATAACTAACGCCGTTTATTACAACAAATTCGGGTCCAGATCTCCAACCTTCATCTGCGAAACCTCGACATTTTTTGAAGCACACACTTCATCAATTCTTACCTCGCGTCGGCCCTTTCACATATTGCGCATGTCCTTCCAATATATTAATATCTCGACGTATATTGGCGGCATTCAGAGCCTACATCAGTACAGACATGCTCTTCAAAGTCAGTTACGAGTTGCTGACACTTTCCCAAGAAGGGCGAGGTTTTGGCCCAGTCCATTTCCATGTCAGCTGGCACATCAAGCTATTTCGCCACCACTCGGAAGGTTTGACCGGTTTGCTATTGGAGTCCTTAGCTCCGTCCTCCCTAATGTCCTCGCTGACGGCGCAAAGCATACCCTCACCGTTCTACTATTTCGGGCCCTTTTAAATTGAGCACATTTATATCCGAACCGCATTACCACTGACGAAACTGGTGAAGGTGCGGGATATATATAGCGTCCTAAAACAGAGGCGCCCACCAAAAATAGTGGAGGTCAAAAACCTCATGTTAATAGGAAGGTGGTGTGGCCGACGACACTCGCGGCTACACTGAATACAGACGTCCGACCGACATGGTACATCACAGTCAACGGTAAACAGACCATCCGATCACACCTCCACAAAATAAATATGGCAGACTCGCCTCTGTGTGCAGACTGCTGAGTACCGAATACGGACGAGCACCGTCTCACATGTGGCGAGGCAGATGACGTATGGCGCTTGGTGCGACCGATTTTGCAGTATTTTCTACGACTGACTCGGGTACACATCACACCTCGGCTTCCACAATTTCCGAATGAACAGTATTTCCCGAGCACCGAAAGCAACACAGTCACCTGGCTCCGTGGGCATATGGTACAATATTTACTCCATGATGGACCTAAAGCTGTACTGGACTTTTGGAACTAAATACAAGAACGTCATTGCAAGATTGTACAGAACCCAAAATATGGACAATATTTTTCTAATTACTCAGTGAGTGCCCTACGCGACCCTCCATGCAGCTCGATCATCAACAGGTAGGAGAGCCTACGAGACTGACTATCAGCACCATCAGCCTTCGACTACTAATGACTGATTGACAATATTTAGACATTCTACATCCCTACAGTTTCACCTCGAATATGATTGGATACGCATCTCACCATTGAACACACACACATACGAGTGGCTAAGGTCATGCTTCCACTGCACGCTTACACTCGTGATGCGTGTATTTTTTTGTGTTTGAGGTTAGTTCTTTACTTTGTTATTTGCTTATTGTATTGTGCGCTTGGTCTTATTGGTGGTGTGGGATGTCGTGTCTAGTCATCCTCTATGTGGAACACTCAGTATAATGTCGTTTATTGAAACTGAACTAATCGAACGATCACTATATACATACAAAAACAAATAACTTGTAGACGACCATTCTTCAAGAGCATCGGTGAGGTCCGTCGTAGATGGTCCTAGCTCGGCGAGGAACTGTCTGAATTGTTGCTGCACTGGCCTTATGAGTACTCAAACTTTCCCTGTATCTGTGAGGCGACCTCTGCAGAAAAACGTTCGAATTAGTCTCTAGCAAGTTCTCTTTGTTTTGAAGAATTGTTTTCCTCTTGGTTGCGCCTGCAAGTGCTTGTGTATGTTATATGGTACACAGGGATGTCTTGAGTGTAGTCTGCCTGGCAGGGGCCGTCTGTGGCAGACGTAACACTCTAATTCAGGTGGCATAATTTTCAAAAGCAAAACATAGATCTAAACTTGTAATGATTGTAAATATTGAAAATATTGTAAACTTATGTAAAGCTACATGAAAAATATTTCTATGTGACCAATAACACTTGTGTGAAGACAAGAGAAATATGCCTCTTTGTTTATGTAAAGCCAATATGTAATATGTCTGAATGTCTTTGCACCTATGTGGAAACCTATACAAAGCTTGTTTCTATGTATTTATCTGTATTTAGGAAAAGTTAAAAAAAATATGCTCACTTGTATATGTTATCTGTACTTGTTACATGTGTCCATATGGGAAAAGTTATGAGACTTGCATAACCTGAAAGTATTTCTGGACGCTGACTATACATCACTGAACTTGTCACTAAGAGGAAACTGGTGTTCCAAACGACATAATTGAAAAAAGACTGTTCATGAAATATTGCTTTGTATATAGACATGATGAACTATTTATGTTTCATATTTTTTTATAAAATGTTAATGTTCAAGATGTTGCGCATTGTTTGTGTAAAGACTTGACGACGGACATTTGTTGTACGTCACAACTAATTGTGAACGAATATTTGTATATCGCTTGACAAACTGAGTACGGAAAAAAACTGTCATAGTGAAGTGCCACGACACTTTTGACAGCATTGTAAATTGACATTTACTGCGCTGCATCTCTGTATATCTGCACCTCTGCAAGTCTGAACTGGTTCCCTACTGCACCTGTGGTCGCTTTGTTCCAAGATGAGGACGTCTACTCGACGGGTGGAGGAATTTTGGACGGCTCTTCAGGGAGCAATATGTTCTCGGAAATGTCGGAGACCCTTACCTGATCTAAATGAGGATCGACACCAGAATCGTGCCATCTGAGGTCCTGCTTCCATGCCTTCACGAACTTATGCTGTGGAAGAAGAATCCACCAGTCTTCTATCAGGTGATGTACGAAATAGGGCAAAACAATTAATTAAAAAAAACAGTTACGTCAATCTAAATAAACAGTGTAACCAGTGCAAAAATATAAACTGTGTTACGAGTGATCGCGCACAGGTATCTGTATCAAAGCTGTGAACTGTGACATTGGACTGCCATTAACAATGCTTACCTTTATAATGTTATAGTATGTTCTCGGTTCATGGAACTGTGAACGACGACACGTCGTAAAAAGACATATCTGAAACAAAAATGTATTTCAAGTGCAATACTGTACGAAAGAGACTATGAGCAAAAAGAATTTGTAATTTCATGTGAACGAATGTTGTAACTTTAGGATTTTGTACCTGTTTTAAACGTTAATCCACATTTGTGAAATACATGATGAGAAATGTTGTCCTTGTGACGTCTTGTGGGCATGAACACACAGACTGAGTATAAACTATGTGTCGTGTGATGAAATCGGTTCGCGACGGCCGCGCTAGTAGGTGCAATGCCAACATAACACTGTTATAGGCGCACCCGCGACATTCAAAGATTGAAAATCTGTTTTGTGTGAATATTATGTTTTTGTACTCACATTATACATGATATGTAACTGTATTTGTAGACTTATATATGTAATGTGCTTTAGAGTGAGTTGCTCGCTTGCAGGTGTGTCCTTTCGCCTAGCAACTGAGGGAGCAGTTTAAAGGCACATTTGCATGTTGCGCTTTTCTTAGCAGAAAACGTAATTATAAGTAATGAAAAACAGAAATAATTTGGACCTTAGATACAGTCCATGGCTGTATAAATGTTGTAGTCAGCCGCTATAAAAAATTGAAGATTTTTGATCGTCAGACGGTTAAGAGGGATCTTTTGCTTTCTAGGTCTTGCCCAGATCGGACGTATGTGGCACACCACCATTAATAATACATTATTTTATTAACATATTAAAGAGTTGCAACCAAAGAGCACTCGTAATTACATAATGTAAGTGTCCTTTTAATTGTGTTTTTATTTCAGAATATATCGTTATTACTAACCTATGTATGTATTATTTTGCGCCTTTAGTCATTGTAGGATTGTTTGGTGACCTGGCATGGCAAAAAGTTCCGTACTTTTAAGCAAAAGCTCGATCCACAGTCGTCTTCGGTGCTGTATTTTTCACGAAATACGATTCACCACAGAGAGAATAAACACGGTTAAAAATAAGAAAACGGACCTTTAACGAAACTGCCATGCTCAAGCTCCAAGAGTCTGTATGAAACATTTTTACCAATCCGTAAACTTAATTGATATATATTTAATATTCATTACTATAAGTCACTGTATGGTCTCGATCCAGTTACGAATCAGCATAAAAGAAAAAAAAAGAATTAATAGAACTTCGTCAAGTAACCTTTGAGAGGGACGAAGCCATTAGTCTTCTTTTTCTGTTTTGGAAACTGTTTCAGTAATCGCAGTTTACACGATTAGGGGTATTCATAATTAAAACATTGCGGAAGTTTGTACCTTACCTTCCTTATCTTCAGATCCGTTCCCTCCAACAAACACTGTTTCTTTATTCGATATAGCAATAAAGATCTTTATCTTCTTATAGCAATAATTTTGTCTGACGATACCAACATTTAACCATTCATTCCCTGCTCAAACTATGGTCAAAAAATTTTAAACGAAATTCTTCTAACTCACTGAATTTTCACGTAAGTTAATGTCAGTTCCATTATTGAACAACAGACGTGTTAACCATCATCATTCACTTATCTCACCATATAGCGATGTCACCGTCAGTCATTTTAATGGTGCACAGAGCATGGTCATCATTGGAAGAAAAACGCAACTTGTTTATTAGTTTTAAAGTTGTATGGGTAAAAGCCCAGAGACATGATATGAAGCGCCAGGAAGTCAATTGAGGTAAGAAAAGTGAGCCCGTGTTAGGCCGAGTCAATCAGCGAATGTGCATACGACAAGGGAGGCAGGCTTTAAGTCTAACAGGTGATGATATACTGAGACAGTAGTAAGTGCTAGGCCCGATTTCAGCTGTATTCATTAGTGTCCAAAGGCTAGAACTATGTAACCCAGTCGTTCATCATTTGTTCTTCAGAAAATGTGCTGAGAGTCATAAACGATTTATGTGTGCTGATATAAATTCTGTAGTTGATAATGTCTATGTAAACAGGATAGTCTACCAAAATTTTGAGGAAAATTACAGCAGAAAACTTCGTCGGACCATAAGGATTATAAAAGTAATTCAGCCCTATTGTGGCTACCAAGAAATAATTTCTTACTAAATGAAGTTCTCGTATACCTTACCTCCTGATGTAACCCTTAGGGGCGACAATGGTGGACAAATCGAAAGTATCTCTTTTTGCTTTCCTGGCCTTAGGTTGAGAACATTAAATGGACTGAAAAGTTAACCATAAATACTTGCTTAGTGGATATTCTATTTACGAGTGTGATCAAGACTTAGAGATCATGTCGAAAACGAAAGTTTCTGTCAACAAGAAATTTACTTACCAGGAGACTGGTAACATGTAGATGCCAAAGGTTTCAAAACACTCACTGTGGTAATTACGAAAAAGGTAGAATTCAGAGCAGATGAACGCCGGGAATGAACACATTGTACGATATATTCAGGTCACAGTGCACGTTTCTCAAGAACGGAAAACGAATAAAAGGGATCTGAAAGCAGTTAAATAACTTAATATTTAATTTTGAAGCACATTGTATAAGACTATATTCACTGATATTATGAAATGAAACACCTGTAGCTGTAATTACAGTATTATTTATTGTACAGGAACACACTCGCTAAGTATCATAGTTATAGTATTATTTATTGTACAGGAAACACACTCGCTAAGGTTTATAGATAAATTGATCTTCTAAAGGAACTTCCTCAACTGAGCTTTAGCAAAGGAAAAGAAAATGAAAATAAAGATTTCAAATATTTTCTATGCTACAGCCTATTATTCATTCATTTTACATAAACTGCCTCACGCAGAGAAGATCTGAAGCATCCATCAAAGGTAACAGGGAAGACAGTAAACAGAACGTGATTCTTGAGGCAAACTCTGAGTACAAAACATCGCTAAGGTATAGTTTTTCGCTTTTTCCGCTCATCATAGAGAAATATGTATGAATTATATGCTACTTTACTTTTTATTGTTCTGTTATGATTCACAGTAGAGAACCCAATTCAGGTAAGTGCTTCGCCATATTATGGAGTCGATGAATGTCAAACATCTGGTACTTACTTATTCAGTGAAATTCAGTCTTCTATCAATTATGCGTGTTTAGGTGAAGTGGAAATTTGCTTATGTTCTAAGAACTATTTTCTACGGCGAGTCTGGAGATACCGTAATGAAAAACCGCGAGTCTTAGAAGAAGAGGTCAGTTTTGAAACATTGCGCCTGACGTAAGATGAGGTAAGATATCGCTAGACTGAGCTGTGTCTCTTGAAACAAAGAGCTATACAGATAGCACGGAGTGCCAAGGCAGTATTTTGTCCGCTCTCTGCAGTTCTCTCGCCGCCTGGGAAATATGCTTAATGTTCCAGCGTGAGAGGCTGTCCCCTTTCCCCACGCATAATGTCTAGCCATGCTTGCCTCTCGGTGATGCTACGAACACTTATGGAATCTCGCATCTGATATTTGTCAATCTGATATTTGTGATCTTAGACACATTCAAAGATTTTCAGATCTTTCCAGTTCCACATATGCATGAACAATGTGGAGTTACTTAATGAGCTAGATATAATGTAGACTTCTCTTTGTCTTCCTTCTGGTTTGTTGACAGCCGCCATCAGTTTTTGTCCTTCGCTAACCGCTTCATTCCAGACCAGCAGTTGCACACTACGTCCTCAAATACTTCTTCCTTTTTTGTGATTTTGTTACGTATCTGCACACGCTCGGCGTGGTTATTAACGGACTTTATACGCTTAATTTAAGCGGTAGTCGAATCTTCTTCCTCTTACCACACCATTACACGGCATCGTTTCTGGCGGGCTTCTTGAATTAGGGCGCAACGACCTAATTGTCTAACTTCAATGCTAACTAACTCGAAAATTGAAGCTTGGAACTGCAAGATCACAATCGAGCAAGCCACCTTCCATCGGGCTTTTACCTTGCACCACTCCCCCCCCCCCCCCCCCCCCACACGCTCCACATTGATACACCCCCAGAAAACAGTTTCTCTTTTAACAAGGCTCTAGTGCACTTAAATATGGTACACACATTTAATATTTGTTCCTAAGCCTCTCTATTTAAAAGGAAACACAGATTATTTACGACAAAAAATTATTTTTAATAATATGCTTTTTTCGATCGGAAGTTAGGATTCCTAGAGAAAAAAGGACCTTTTTGTGGTAAATTTGCTAGAATATCATTGTACTGAGAAACATTCTTGCTAGATTTATATGGTTCTCGGGCGAGACGTTAGATGTCATAGTGAAAACTCCACAGTATTCCATCAGCGCAACTGGCCGACATCTTCAGGTGCGACGAACACACTGCTAAGGCATGACAAGCAACACATTCTTGCTAGAAATCGCGATTTTAGAGTTATTCTCGAAAAACGTAAAAATGTGACCTTTAAACGGTTCCCCTTTACACTCGCACTCCATCGGTGCTGACTTTTAGCATAATATGTTGTTAATGACATTCCCTCCTACAGTAGTGCCAAATTTCTACACGAATGTTCTCCGCTGTTCCTTCTTTCTTGGTGTTCGCCGACAGAGGTGTGTTTGTGATACAAACTCGTAAGTGTCGGTAGTATACACATATTTGGCAAGTAAGTTTTTGCCTAGTTGTAGGTTTTTAGTTAATTCTACACATAAAAAGTATTATAAAATTGTTTCAGTTTTAAAATGGTGTCAGAAAAAGAAATTCCATTTAAAATATTTTAACCATAAAAAATTAAGTGAGTAAATGACTGTATGTGATTCTGAGAAACTATGGCTGTAAGTTTTGACAACAGAAAAAATAACCCCATGCATCAGATTGAAGAAGCAAACAATGTTACATAATAAAGAGAAGCCTACCGAACAAAAGGCATGACTGGAGTAAGTAATCAGCGACTTCTATTGACGTTATTATAATTTTCTCTATTGATATAGCACCATAATCAGTATCACAATGTTTGAAATTTTCGTTCATCTTATCAAATAAAGGTCGGATTTTAAATGATTTGTCATATGCTTTGTCTTGAATATTGTTTACCGATTTCAATTCAAAATACCCATTTCTGTTGGAAGAAGTTTTAGTAAATGATATTCAGAGTCCATCATTCTTCGCCCAGTAGTTTCCCTAACTTGGTAAAGTGTGATATCCATTGAAAATAAGAATACTGACGATACCTCGTCAGGAGACAGAGTAAGTTTGTGATTTGCTCTATAAGATCTGAAAAATAAAGATCTGTTTCCAAACAAATATTGGTAATTTTATAAGCATCTTCTCTGCTGTAGCACTCAATCAATCCAATAACTATTTGAATAGAGGTATTTCTTTAATTCAATACCTCTAAATATTCGATTACTCTCTCGTCCATTGGTTCGTTCTTAGAGAACTGTGTCTCAGAGAACGATTTTCGACATGCCTCTTCGTTTTTCTTTCGATGCCGTTCGCTGGACGGAAATTCTGAACACTCATTCTTTTCGGTTTTGCCCACATCTGTTTGTAGACAACAGCACCTGCAGTATTTCGAAAACAAGGTATTGTGGACCCTACAACATCAATGCCTTGTTCTTTGTTTGGGGTATCGACGATGGGTCGTAGTCCTCATTCTCACTAACGCGTTTTATTGCTTATTCCAAGTCCAAAACCTTAAAAACATTGATCTTCATTTCGTTCTCCTATCGTATTCCAGCAGAGATTTATTTCCATGATCGTAATTGTTTGTCGCTGAGTCCCAGCGTCCTTCTTTCAGGACACTGTTTAAGAGTTTCTGTATCGAATAAAATAATTTAAATTTAAAAAAAACATATTCATCCATTATGAAAATAAAAATTTATTTTATTATTGTGAAAATAATTAAAGGGTTTACAATTAGTGTAAAAGAAGAGCATACTGAAACGCCTGGTTAAATCTGCAGGACAGAACAGGTAGTTGGAATTGTTGAACGGGGCCAAAAATGAAAGGCTGCCAGTAACACTCGAACACATATAACTTTAATTACTTGTTCAAACATTACAGCGAAAATTTCCGAGCTTAACTATCCACTGATTATGTCACACAATCTTATGGCTTAAGGGCACCACCTCTTTAATTTTGAAAACGCCTGAATGCTCATGATTCAAAACACAACTACAATAAATGTTTGCAAGGCAGAAAGCGCAGGGATTTATCCTTAAATATTTTTTTTTTAATGAGGCCAAAGGCCCCAACAGTGTAGGTTTTAACAAGCAACGAATTTAAATTTTACGACGGATGAAGGCCCACGATGAAAAACACAACTACAACAAATTTTCAAAAGGTAGAAGGCCCACGGCTTTATCCAAAAATTTTAAATGAGGCTGAAGGCCCAAACAATGCAAGACTGGACAGCTAACGAACTTTCAATTTCAAAACGACTGAAGGCCCATGATTTGAAACCCAACTAAAAGCATACAAATTGAAACCATCGGCTATGAGCCATTAAAATACACAATCAAACACCAATAAGAAAAGGAAGTACAGCCAGCGGGGCTCAGAAGTTTCCGGGGCTCGGTCTGCACTTGGAATATTAACGTTCACTTAAGAGGGACAGGTAGTCGACCCAACTATATCCGATCCGCCGGCAACCCAACGAAGAGACAGTCAACGGACCCACTGACAAGACGACTCGCTTACCAACCGACCAGTACACATGGTACTCCAAAGCCAAAACGCAAAAGGCGTAGCCGTCCACCATCAAGTATGCATAAGCTGTCAAAACTACACATACATGTTGGACAGCGACAACACGGTGAGGAACGGAAACTGCCTGAATTTTACGTCAGCGGCCAGGCCAGGTAACCGGACAGCTAACGGCGACAAGGCAGAAAATTCAGCTGGTGCACTTGGATTTCAAACAACCAAAATACAGTTAAACTGCCCTGGATGGTGGCTGTTGCTCACGGGAATACCCCCAGCAGGCAACCATGAAAACCAACGGCATAATGTGAACACACTGGTTTCGGTAATTAAATTATCTCTCAACTTTGATGTCCTGGATCGGTCAGTCACGAACCTCGTAGCAGTTGGAACAGCTCCCACACACTCCGACGCTGAGCAGAGACCGCCAGCGGGTCCGGCCCACTGCGCTGCGCGGAGACTTCCTGGCTGATCCACACCAACCGACCGATTGCTGCACATCGGCTAGCCGGAAACTATAAGTACCAGACCAAAGATAGGACAAGTTGCGAATAGCAGTACACACCACTGCTGCCACACGTAGAAAGAGGAGGAACCACAGCATACAAAGTGCGGGAAACCAAAGGCAGAGTAACAGTCAAGGTTTAAACCAACGGATAAGCTGGGTCCAGTACGGCTCACATACTAAACACAAACCAACTTACTTCAACAGAAACTTGTGATGAATTGGAGTAATTTCTCAAAGCGGATTCGGTTAATGCATTATTAGATCAACCTTTCATCATTTCTTATTATTCTAGGAATATAGGGGGAAAAGTATTCATTTCTCTAACAACAAAATTGCTGCTGTCCTCATTTTAGGATGTAGGGACAGAATGGGTTAAACATTCCTCTGGTCTCAAGTCGGCTGGAAAACGGGCTTAAGAAACACATTGGAAGACGTTTGTCAGGGGAGAGAACAGAGACCTAGAGGAGACTCAAGAACAAAAGAGTGAATTCATGACGGAGGGAAAGGGCAACTGGGAAAGGCCTTTAGGTTATATACATGCTTTCCTACGTCAGGGAGCATTTGAGAACTAAACCTGTCAATTCCAGCTGGAGCATGCGTCATTTCTTATCCGCCCACGGGCGATACTCCACTCATTTGCTGCATGTAAATTTCAGAGGCCGATTGTGTCTATGGAAAGAGAAGGGCCCCAAAAACACGGACTTCAGTACTCTCACTGTTGGTTGAAGGGACGACGACTAGCATATTCACGCGAGGATGTAACACTGTTACCTAGAGACCAGATGTTGTTAACCTATGACTACGACTGCACATAATGATTATCTTAGAGTGCTACATGAAGAGTACCTGCACCGGCAAGAGTACGGGCTGTAACGGTCACAAGCGACCAATGACTACACAGACAATTTCGTAGGTGAGACAGGCGAGAGAAACCGTGATAACAGATGAGACGACAAGTGAACGAACTTAAAGAACTAAAGAACTAACATTGGTTTGGTGATGTACTGCAATTGCTAGGCACTAACGTGGGCGAATTCCATATCCCAGGCATGGAACAATACTGACCACTGCAACATACTGCACACAAAGTGCACATACATACACACTGGGCAGAGGCGTTCGCAGACCAAGAATTGTGGACTTATAAATAGATTAAAGAGTAGTATTTATCCGTAAGAAAAACGTAAGACTGAAGAACAGAATACCCCTAAGTGCGGAGTATGCAAGAAATGGAACCTAACCTAGACATTGAAATTACACCACTGACAGGGACAGGCTCTTCTGGACGTCCTTGCCCTCGGAATGGTGACCCGTAGCAGATCGTGTTTAGTTTAGTTTAGTTTAGTAATGTCATGTTCTGTAGACCAATTTCTCGATTATTTTATCGATTTGATGTCGAACAAGTCATTAGAATATATATTTATATGAATAATACTAACATTAACATTACTGAAATGTTTAGTTCTACAAATGCAACTACATGTTTACCAGGTTTGAAACCAAAACTCGTCCATGGAAGAGAAGGAGTCGTCACAAGAAATGATTTTAAGCTATATTTAAAACTTGATATGCTACCTGCCAGACACTTCATGTTATTGGGCAAATGATCAAAGATTTTTGTTGCTGAATAATGTACTCCTTCTTGAGCAACTGACAGCTTCAATAACGGATAGTAAAGGTACGTATGAACATCACTGTTTTTCGCGCTTTGAGATGGATTATTTATAATGAATTTCATTAGTGAATATATGTACTCTGATGGTGCAGTTAAAATACCTAACTCCTTAAACAGGTGCCTACATGACGTCCTTGGGTGAACACCACTAATTATTCTCACTGCTCTCTTTTTTACGATCAATACGTTATGTCTATGTGGTGAGTTACCCCAGAAAGCTATTCCATAACACATTATCCAGTGGAAATATGCAGAGTACGTTAGGAGGCTGATCTGTTTATTACCAAGACTAGCGATTATATTAAGAGCAAAAGAAGCTCAACTTAATTGTTTGAGAAGCTCTGTAATATGATTTTTCCAGTTCAAGTTGTCATCAATGTGAAGGCAGAAAAATTTGGAGAAATCTACCCTGTTAACTAATCCCTGTTCATATTCTACATCAATTGTCGGTATTACTCTATTCGGTGTACAGAACTGGATATAGTGAGTCTTCCATATTAAGGGAGGGTCCATTTTCTGAGACCCACTTAATAATTATTTCAAAGACATCCTTATCAATATCTTCAGCTGCTTTTTCTGGACTGGGATTTATTACAGCATTCGTGTCATCTGCAAAAAGTACCAGTTATGCTTGCTGAACGTTAAGTGAGAGGTCATTCACATGAATAAGGAACAGGAGAGGACCCAAAACTGAACCCCTGCGGGACTCCCTTTGTGATAACTCTCCATTCACTAGAATTTACCACCCTCCCAACATTATTTGAGTTATTCAGCACAACTTTTTACTTTCCGTTCGTTAAGTATGATTCAAACCAGCTGTGTGTGTAGCCTTCAATTCCATAAACCTGAGTTTTTCTAAGAGCGTAACATGATCCACACAGTCAAATACCTTGGATACATTAAAAAATATACCAACAAGCGATAATTTGTTTTTTGGGGCTTGTAGTACTTGATGGGTAAATGTGTAGATAGCATTCTCAGTTGAGGAACCCTTCCGGAATCTGAACTGTGACATGCTGAGTAAATTATTTTCACTTAAATGTGAGACTACTCTTGAATACATAACTTTTTCGAATAATTTAGAAAATGAAGTCAGCAATGAGATCGGCCTGTAATTATTTAAGTCACTCTTTTCCCCTTTCTTATGAAGAGGTTTGACAATTGCATACTTAAATCTGTCTGAAAAAATTCTCTGTGCTAATGAAGCATTACAAATATCACTAAGGACTCCACTTATTGAATCAGAACAACACTTCAAAATTCTATTAGAGACTACATCAACACCACATGAGCTCTAGTTTTTCAGTATCTTTATAATTCCCTTAATTTCAGTGGGGGGTGATGGTGCTATTTCTAAAGGCCTAAAGTCCTGAGTAATGACATTTCAACATTTTTTTTTTTTTTTGCTTCTTTAATCCAATTCTTGCTACTGCATCCAGAAACTGATTGTTAAAAATACTTGCAACTTGTGAATTATCACTCACAACATCATCATTTAGCTTTATTGCTATGGTATGCTGTGCACTGTCAGGCTGCCCCATCTCCTGTTTGACAATATTCCATATAGTTTTGACATTATCCGCATTATTAATTTCTGTCAGAACACATAAGTTTCTAGACTTTTTTCTTTCCTTAAAATATTGCAGTATCTTTTGTAGTAGGCAAGTAACATCGAATCCTGACTTATTCTGGCCTGTCCATATACTTCCCTCTTCCTCTGTTTAGGTTTTTATATTGGTTATGCCACATAGCGCTCAATACGAAAATCACTGGCTGTGCTGTGTGCAGTCTGTGGCTAGTTTGCATTGTTGTCTGCCATTGTAGTGTAGGGCACCTGGATGTGAACAGCGCGTAGCGTTGCGCAGTTGGAGGTGAGCTGCCAGCAGTGGTGGATGTGGGGAAGTGAGATGGCGGATTTTTGAGAGCATCAGAAACAGTACATTTGTAAGAATGGGTGCCATGAACAGCTATATATATTATGACTATTAAGGTAAATACATTGTTTGTTCTCTATTAAAATCTTTCATTTGCTAACTGTGCCTGTCAGTACTTAGTGCCTTCCGTAGTTTGAATCTCTTATTTAGCTGGCAGTAGTGGCACTCACTGTATTGCAGTAGTTTGAGTAATGAAGATTTTTGTGAGGTAAGTGATTTGTAAAACGTATGGGTTAATTTAGTCAGGGCTATTATTTTGTAGGGATTATTGAAAGTCAGATAGCATTGCACTAAAAAACATTGTGTGTCAGTTTAAGCACAGTCATGAATAATTTTTCTAAGGGGACGTTTCATATGGCGACCCTACCAGGATACCTCACTGGAACCTTTGATATTTTCTTGTAGTTTGTGTAATTGGTGCAGCCTTTGTTTAGTGCTTGTGTGTAATTGTAGAGAGAATTTCCTTTGTAGTTGTAGTTTTTCATTCTTGTACAGTAAAACAGTTGTGGCATGCATGTAGATTTGCACCAAGTATTTCGCAGCTGCACTTGCAATTAATGAGCTATTATTTTCAATGCTATGTTAATGTGTTTTCTTATTTTGCTCTTAAAATTGTGCTTTTCTGTGTTGTCGCGTGAAATATTGTGGCAATAATGGCGTGTGAAAAACGTAACACTAGGCTCCAAAGTAAACTGAGGAACAATAGTGACTATGAGCGTAGGTTATCAGCACCACTGTGTAATGAATTAACAGGCATTCGAAGTAGTAATTTGGTAATTGTGCATAGGGAAATTGAGGGAGCAGCAAATAATGGTGTAGACAATGAAACAAGTAGTGAACAGGGAAGCATTATGGATCAATCGGTTGGCAACAGCTCGCCTCAGGAATCCGAAATGACAGAACACAATATAGCAAATACTGTCGTATCAGGTTTTGGGTCTTCACCGTTTTCTCAAATGAGTCAAGACACATTTTCTGCTTGTCAAAATGTGAATGTTGCTGGTGAAAATGTACTGCCAAAAAGTATAGAGAAACGGATTACAGACACTAATAAATTATTATGGCCATTAATGCAACAAATGGAACAAAATCAGAGACAAACACAGCAAAAGCTTCAAAAGATAGACACAATGGAACAAAATCTTCGGAAGTTAGACACCACACTTGAATAAACACGTGAAGATTTAACTACTGAGTTACGTAACATTGAATCGAAATGTCAAAAAGTCTGCAATGACGTAAAAATACAAATTTGTGAGCATTTTCAACCTATTTTTTCACGGCATGAAAACGCATTACAGAATCACGAAGCAGCCATAAAAGAATTGCAAACTATTGTTCATGAAAGTCATGAGACCTTGCAAGCTAAAATTGACTCAGTTACATCTACCGATTCAGTTACGCAACTTGATAAATCTCAGGAAAACTTAAAGGACACAGTAGATACTCTGAAAATTGGTTCAGAAAGACACATGGAGGAAATTAGTTCATTATCAGATAAAGTAGTTGAACTTTCGGATCAGCTAAATAATTTATCTACGAAGGTAGATGATAATCTGAATGACGCAAAACCGGTAGTCTTTAATGACACAGAAGAGTGCGAACAATTTAGGAAATTCAAACAAAATCAGATTCAAATTAATTCGCAACACCAAAGAGAAATCTGGGAAGTACAAGATCAGCTGACAGAAGTAATACAAGAATTACGTATTTCAGAGGACACTCGCGCTCCAATACGGGAAGGGAGACATAAAAATACAGAACAGTCACAAAATAATAACACGGGGTACTTCGGAAATTATGCAAGAAATTGGCAAGGTACACCGAATTTTGAGATGGAACCGCCGAAACGAAGTAACAATGACCGACGTGCGACTCGCCGACATTATGATTTTGACTATAAGCTGTTTATTACTACACGTAAATTCAAAACATTTAAGAATTCCAGCAACGACATTCATCCACAAGTGTGGCTTCATCAATTCTCTCATTGTTTTCCTCTCAACTGGTCATTAGAGCACAGATTAGAATTTATGTGTGGCTATTTAGAGAATGAACCAGCTGTAAGAATGCGGTCGGTCATTCACGATTGCCACAGTGAAGCAGAATTTTATCATGCCCTCCTCACAGCATATTGGTCTCAAGCTACACAAGACCGAGTAAAACATAGCATCATAATGATGAAACACTTCGAACAATCTGAATTTTCCAGTCTTGTGAAATATTTTGAAGACATGTTGCACAAGAATCAGTACCTGTGAAACACATACAGCCCCTCAGAACTCATCCGCATTTGCTTAATCAAATTACCTGAACATTTACGACATATTATTTTGGCATGACGTTGCAAAGACGACATTGAAGCTTTTCAGGGACTCTTACAAGAATTAGAAATTGACTCTGACAATCGCGGAAAGCGAAAACAGGAACACAACAATTACAGGTTATATGCGTCGCAATTCCGCGATAACAGAAATAATAAATGGAAACGACAAGGCTATTCTTACAACGTAAATCGTGACCAAAACATACACCACCCATATGACATCCGTTGGCAGAGTAGTAATAATTACAGGGCAAGATCACCTCTCCGCGGTAATGACTATCACAGAGACAATCAGAGCAACAGACAATATGGAAACCAAAATAATTATTATCAAGGGAGACAGAATACCTTCAGACGCAACGGTCCAGTGTGCAGTTACGATTCAGGGAGAAATTCTCCACCACATGACCGACAAGAAAGAAACTATGGAATCTACCGACATGATGACAGACGATATGATCGTAACGACAGACCTGAATTGGATCAGAACTGGCGGGATTCAAACAGGCTAGGACCCTCTCGACAAGGTGAATTTTTTAGAAGTTAGGTCTCCAAAGCCCAATAACGATGCGTGCCAACAAAGACACAATAGGCAATGACTCATACTGCTGGCAGCCACAAAACGTACTTATGAAACTGACGACGCAGCTGCCGTAGCTAGTAATTACGTAAAAATGGAAGACATTAGTGACATCTTACTCCAGGAACACGACGTAAGACATAACAACATTGCATATCCTGAGTTTCACATTACAGTAAATTACGTAAAATTTACGGCAGTACTTGACTCTGGCAGTCCCATTTCAGTAATTAGTGAAACAGCCTTTAGCAAATGCAACAAATCGAATGATTGCCCCACACTTCCGTTACGTAAGATTAAATTACAAGGTGCAATGTTTGGAAAAAGTGTAGATGTACGCCTACAAACCAACTTAGAATTCTTTTGTCAAAGCCACAGCTCCTCTATGAACTTTCTTATTGTTCCATTATTGTCGACGGAAATTATATTGGGAGTAGACATTTTGAACCAATACAAAGCAATCTTAAACTTTCACGATGCTGAAATAAGTTTAGAGACAGAGGGTAAGTCAATATCTTTGAAATTTGAAGATTGGCTCTCAAACCATGACGAGGAAATTAATCGGCTTTACCGTCTGTTAGACAACAGTTCAAAATTTTCTACGGATCTAGACACTAACAATCACTCTGCAAGTATTGACAGGGATGATATCGACGACATATCTGAAACTAATGAGTTAATTGAGAATAAAATTCAAACAATTGACAATAGTAATGATACTGATAGGCAAGACCTTTTTGAGATTTTACAAGCACATTCCACAGTTTTTACTCACAAAACAGGGACAATCAAGGGATTTCAATACCAATTTCGTGTTCGTGAGCATACTAAATTTTGTGTTAGACCATACGTAATTCCGGCACATTATAGGGACCGTGTTAGAACAGAAATACCATCTATGGTAGACGAGGGCATTATTGAGCCTGCAGTAAGCTCATACAACAATCCATTATATGTGGTTGAGAAGAAATATAGATCGATCAGGCTTGTCTTAGATTCGAGACAAATCAATACTATCACCATTCCTGAAACAGACAGGCCACAAACGTTGGAAGAACTTCTTCAAAATTTTAATGGTGTAAAAGTGTTGTCTTCTATTGATCTCAGATCCAGCTTTTGTCAGATCGAACTTCATCCAGGATGTAGAAAATACACAGCTTTCCTTTGTTTCGGCGTTTGTTATCAGTTTCGGAAACTTCCTTTTGGTTTGAACATTTCTTCGGCAGCATTCATTCGCGGGCTAAATTCCATGTTACCTGAGTTCTTAAACCGTCACATCACCTTATATGTGGACGATATTCTGATAGCAGAAGCCTCATGGGAACAGCATAATCGCATCGTCAACAGCGTGTTACATATTTTTGCAGAATCTGGAACTACAGTTAACTTGGAAAAGTCTGAATTCGGTAGGACAAAGGTGAAATTTTTGGGACATATTATTTCTTCTGAAGGCATTCAGCCGGATCCTGAAATGTTAGAAGCAATCAGAGCCATTCCAGTTCCATCCACAAAAAACAAGTCCGCAGTTTTCTAGGTCTCGTAAATTTTTACCGTTGTTTTCTCAATATGCAAATTCTAATTACAAAAAAACTTTGTTCTCCCGCTGGAAAAAATAGTATTGGGAACTGGGATGTACAAGCACAGTTGGAATTCTTTGAGAGAATCGCTATTTAACGCGCCAATACTAGGTCATCCAGATCTGACACAAGATTTCTGCCTTAGTACGGAATCTTCTGAAGTCGGTCTTGGTGCCCATTTATTTCAAGTAGCCACATAAAATGACACTACTGTAGAGGAAACCACTGCTTTTCCTAGCCGAGTGCTTACAAAATCTGAATAAATTGTTCCGCTACTGAATTAGAAGCTGTAGCTACCGTTTGGGCATTTAACAAATTCCGTCTCTTTCTTTCTGGCACGCATGTAAAGGTATACAGTGATCATCGTGCATTACAATTTCTTATGTCTTCAAAATTAAATCATGACAGGTTAAAACGTTGGGCATTGTTTCTGCAAGAATTCCACTTCACAATAGTCTACATTCCCGGCAAGGAGAACATTGTTGCGGACGCACTTTCACGTGCACCGTCTGGGCTTGAGAAAAGTAACACAGAAGGCAACCTCGAGAAAAATTCCAGTATTCTTTACATTCAGAAAGTCGCCTTTGAAAACTTCATCACCACATCTTTAAAGGATATTGCTCATGAACAAGGTAAAGATCCAATTAATGAAGACATCAAAAGTAAGTGGCATGAAAAGACACCCACACACTGATTCGGCATTATTATCTGGTTAGAAACAACATACTCTTCAAGCGCTGCACTGTTGATGACAAGCTATGGGTACTTTGCATTCCAGATTATTTTGTTAATAAGCTCATTTGGTACCTTCATTTCAGCTACGCACATTTTGGTCCACGAAAATGTTACCATATTCTTCTAACGACTTGTTATTTTAACAGTATGGAAAAGAGAATTCGAAGAGTCTTGTCTATTTGTAAACTTTGTCAAAAGGCGAAACCATCTACTATCTCACATCGTGCTCCGTTGTTTCCTATCATTCCTTCTAAATTAAAAGAATTTGCTGCTGTTGACCTCTTGGGACCCCTTGTCAGAACATCAAATGGATTTTCATACGTTCTAGTCGCTGTTGAAGGTACTTCTAAATTTGTTTCTTTCACTCCGTAACGTAAAGCCACAGGACGGTCTGTATCCAACGCCTTTGTTAAAAATTTCTTACGTGAAGTAGGCCACGTTGCTAAAGTCATTTCAGATAACGGACCGCAACTCTAATATGCTGTTTGGTCACGCATGCTTCGGAACCATAAAATCAAACCTGTTTTTATTTCATTGTACTCACCACATTGTAACCCGTCTTAACGGATTATGAAAGAAATCAATAAGCTTTGCAGACTTTATTGTCACAGCAAGCATCAGCATTGGGACAGATATTTACACATATTTCTAAATGTGCTGAATGAAATGCCTCATGACTCCACTGCTTTACCACCTACTCTTGTACTGGAGAATGTAGAAGCACCGAACATAATCAGAGAGCTTGTACCTTTCCCGAATACACGTAAACTTCGACACAAAGACATAATTGATTTTGCTATTAAAAATATAAAATCTCCAGCAGACCAAAATAGAAAACTACACAGTAAAGCAAATGCAAAGAAATTATATATTGGTCAGAAAGTTCTCATTAAAGCTCATTTATTGTCACATAAAAAGAAACACTTGAGTCACAAATTCTTTCTAGTTTACAATGGACCTTACAGAATCCGACGTATACCACATGATAATTGCGTTGAAGTTGAAACTCGGCGTACTAGGAAGAGTAGAGGTTTACACCACATTTCACACGTAAAACCGTTTATTGAAAGATAATCTGCTTTTTAACTCTGTCTTTGCCATTAAATTTTTCACTTCACATTTCTAGTATGCTTTGTCAGACTTAAGAAACTGTTACCATGCAACAATGATTGAAGTTAAATATCCAATCAAGAACCAAGAGGACTTATTTAAACAGAAATTACGATTGCATTGTTATAGTGAACAGACGACACAGTGTCGATATTTGTACATTCTTGCTTGTTAGTTGCACGGTTACGTAACGACTATAAAGCTCACATACTTAGAACATATACCAGTACTGCTAACGATATTTTAATGCAACATTTTGGTTTACTTGAGAATACATTCTGGATTTAAAGTACTTTCTGAGAGATACCAGATGACACAGTGGTTTGTTTATTTGACAGCTACACGAGTATATCACGACGCAACTGATGTGTGACACCGTTTACATTGTTGCTTTTGCGGTGTATCTGTTTTATATCTGCACAGTTTTTCTGTATTATTCTGAAAAGCAAAACATGTTTTAGTAATAACTCATCTGGTATGGCTACAGTGAGACAGCCTTTTCCGTAACACAACAGTACATTACAGTACAGTACTTTCTTCATCACGGCAATAAGCGTAATAACTAAGATATTTATACGCAAAGCATTTCACTTTTGTTTATGATGATGTGAGTACATTGACTTTGCAGAACTTTGCTTACAGAGGACGATAACTTCGACACCTCCGCACAATTATGTTACGGCAAGACGCACGTTTAGCGCTACAGGTCGCGCATTTGAGTGATTAATTTTGTACTTAAAACATTTATTTTTAAAGATTTTTGAATTAGAAAGAAAGTTTTCCGTGATACATTTCATTCCATTGATGTAATCTGTAACACCTGAGGGTATAATTACACTAATCCTCAAGAGGTACACGCTTACTTTGTGTACCATGGTTTTGGCAAGCACAAGGAGCCCTAGCTAATATGGTATTTGCTTATACAACTTTACACATCGGTACCATATTTCTCCAACACAGAATTACACAGCTACTTGATTGTTTGACAGAGAAACAAACATTTTTTTACTACAGCAGTGACAGATGTTTATGTAATTACACAGTTGGATAGCTTCACACTTATGAAATTGTATTTTGTATGTACTTTGTGAACTCTTCCAATTTTTTCAGAACCATGTGATACTATGAGAGCTTTGAATGATGTATTTGGTATGAGATCATGATTTTTAAGGTACGTTTGAGGAAGATGACAGTATTGAAATGTGCAGACAATATTTTTATAGGTTTTGAAATTATTACAGACAGCTACGACGTTTTTGAGATTTGGCTGAGTTTTAAGATATTATTATGACAACGATGTGTAGTATGCTGCTGAGGTATGATTATGATCAATAAGCTGATGCTATATGAGGAATTTGATTATGGTACATATCTGTTATGATGAAATATTGAAGAAGTGTCGACGTATATGTATTTGTGTAATAAGGTAAGGAATAATGAGTACTGGTTAGGGACTCTGGTTTGTGAAAAATGTTGCTGGAAACCAAGAATCATACTTTAAGAGTTAAGAAATGTATGTACCCGCGTGAATGTATCACAGTGCCGGTGAAAATTTTTTGGACACTGTTATATTTATAGGATTTTGTTTCCACACATTTGTGACGCAAATTCTCTACCTGTGAAATTTTTATATGAGACTGTCACTCTAGCGTAAACTGCTGTCATAAATATTTCGGCAAGAAAGGTAAGGGACCGTGACGTGACGTAATGCGTTTTGGGCGTCGTCTGACAAAAGAAACCTATTAGGTAAAAAAAAAGAGGCCATTAGCCTCGCTATTGACATTTCTTTGTCGAAAGCATTTCAAATACGACACACTCAAACTTGAAAACATATGATTGCACTGTGGAGCTCTAAATTTATGATATTTACTAAAATGCCTAATGAAATGATGAGAAACATATTTACATCTATTGTTTTTCTAGTTGAGAGATTGCTCAATTTGTTTAATATCTAGTTTCTAGCTGCACTGCAGCATTGGTTAAAATAAAATTTAATAGATGTACTAATATAAATATTTTATGTCTACAGATCCGGTAAGTAATAACTTTATGATGTACTTAAAAAAAAAAAAAAAAAAGAAAGAAACAACGGAGCACTAAGAGACATTTCCCTTCACAGGAATTGCATATATAATTTTTCCAACGATTTGGTAACTTTTTAGTAGTGTAAGCAAGGTGATGCATCACTCTAGTGTTAAGATGTGACATAGGTATTAGACATGGCCATCTTTAGTGTAATATTTTATCTACTTGAGCTTTGTCATGTTTAGGTATAAGTTATTGCATTTGCTGCTGCTGCTTGCCAGGCATAGTGCTATTAAATTTCACTTTGTATTGCTCTGTTAAGCCAGTTTTACTACTGATTTATTTTTCTTGTTTGCTGCACAGTGCCTTATATTAGTTGTAATATTGCCATTGCTTTGCTAATTTAGATTTCCTGCTGCTTGCTTTGCCAATTTGCATTTTTTTGTCATTGATGTTTGTGTTAATTGTTTTGTGCTGCTGCATTGCCTCATCCCTTAGTTCAGCATCTGAGGTCATCAGATTGGAGTTAGCTTAAAATGGGGTAGGCTATATAAGAGAACGAGTTGTGATGAATTGGAAGAAATGCATTGAGAAGCTATAAGAAAATGGTTTGGCCAAAAAAAAAAGTATTTTGACAGAGGATATGAACACAAAAGTAGGGTTTAGGGACAACAGGTTTAGGTAGGATTTTCTTGGAAATAAATGGTGAGTTAAGATAATGGAAAATAAATAATGAGGTAAGAAATATGTAAACATATAAATACAGAAAGCATGCTTGCATAGGATATTTTTGGTGGAAACAAATATTGAAATAAGACAAAAGATCTATGGAATGAAGTTTTGGAGTGGACGGCAGTTCCAAATGTTACACTGAAAACTAACCCTGTCCTTTCCTCCTGTGTTATTCTGCTATGTGTTTGTGTACTCTTGTGTATTTGTGTTTTTCCTGTCTTTCTGTGTTTAGTTAACACGATTTATGTTGTAGCATCTTTCTAGTACTAAGCTACATTCACTATGATGAGGAATACTGTTATCCTCAAATATAATTTGCATTTATAATATGTTATTTTCTTTGTAAAGATGTTTAGACATTATTAATTCTGTTCTGTTTCAATGCTCATGTGTGAAATTTATGTTTCGAAAACTATTCTCACTATTTTATGTATTTACTTATGTCACGATTCCTGTAACACTGATGTATATGTTTATTTCTATTCTTTTGTAAAGCCCGTACTACTACAAATGTTATCTGTATTATTATGTTATAAATGGTGTATTCTGTATCTTTGTAATTGTATTCTTATGTTGTAAATTTATAATTGTATGGACACCAGTTCATCAAATTAAGTAACTTGTAAGTTACATTGCACTGCACACGTTTCTGTTGGTCATAGAATATGGACAATATGTGAGAAGTAGGGACTGATAGTGTTTGCACGTTTGTTAATAATTCAGCAAGGGACTGGACAACAGCATTGCTGGTTTTAAGGACATTTCAAAAAAAAATTTTGTGAGTGCACAAGTGGTGGCCCATGGACATGCTATATTGTCCACAAGACTCTTCTATGGTGATTGTGCACATGCACAGTCGCAACGGATTGCTGCTAGCCATCTCTACAAGGACTACAGTGGGTCTACACCTTTGTGACTCACCAATACCATTATTTCTACAAGGACTGCAGTGGGTCTGCACCTCTGGTGGCCCACCAATACCATACTCTCTACCAGGACTACAGTGGGTCTGCTCTGTGATGACCTACATACCAATATCCTTCAAAACTTCGACTGACTCTGCTGTGGGTTTGCTCTGCTGTGGCCCATTACCTGTCTGCATGTCAAGAGTCAGCACTGTCTTTCCGTTGGAAGGACAACACTACCTCTTCAAGACTGCATGGAAATCCACTACTTCCGTGTGCATTCTCTTTTACTGCTCAGACTTTGAGAAAAAAAAGCACTGAAATTTTACTGTGATGAATGATCAGGACTGTCTTTATGGACTGTGAGAAAATTTCAGCTTTTGACCAACATTGTATCAATAAGTGTGTGTGTTTGGTACCTTTGTTATTGTAATTATGAAAAATTTTATCAAATCATTATTGGCCACTGCCCAAAACAATTTGTAAAATTATTTGTGGGGAGCATGGGGGCTATGTAAGTAGGCTGTTTAGGTTTTTATATTGGTTACGCTACATAGCGCTCAATATGAAAATCACTGGCTGTGCTGTGAGCAGTCTGTGGCTAGGTTGCATTGTTGTCTGCCATTGTAGTGTTGGGCAGCTGGATGTGAACTGCGCGTAGTGTTGCGCAATTGGAGGTGAGCCGCCAGCAACGGTGGATGTGGGGATATGAGATGGCGGTTTTTTGAGAGCATCAGAAACAGTACATTTGTAACAATGGATGTCATGAACTTCTGTATACATTATGACTATTAAGGTAAATACACTCCTGGAAATGGAAAAAAGAACACATTGACACCGGTGTGTCAGACCCACCATACTTGCTCCGGACACTGCGAGAGGGCTGTACAAGCAATGATCACACGCACGGCACAGCGGACACACCAGGAACCGCGGTGTTGGCCGTCGAATGGCGCTAGCTGCGCAGCATTTGTGCACCGCCGCCGTCAGTGTCAGCCAGTTTGCCGTGGCATACGGAGCTCCATCGCAGTCTTTAACACTGGTAGCATGCCGCGACAGCGTGGACGTGAACCGTATGTGCAGTTGACGGACTTTGAGCGAGGGCGTATAGTGGGCATGCGGGAGGCCGGGTGGACGTACCGCCGAATTGCTCAACACGTGGGGCGTGAGGTCTCCACAGTACATCGATGTTGTCGCCAGTGGTCGGCGGAAGGTGCACGTGCCCGTCGACCTGGGACCGGACCGCAGCGACGCACGGATGTACGCCAAGTCCGTAGGATCCTACGCAGTGCCGTAGGGGACCGCACCGCCACTTCCCAGCAAATTAGGGACACTGTTGCTCCTGGGGTATCGGCGAGGACCATTCGCAACCGTCTCCATGAAGCTGGGCTACCGTTAGGCCGTCTTCCGCTCACGCCCCAACATCGTGCAGCCCGCCTCCAGTGGTGTCGCGACAGGCGTGAATGGAGGGACGAATGGAGACGTGTCGTCTTCAGCGATGAGAGTCGCTTCTGCCTTGGTGCCAATGATGGTCGTATGCGTGTTTGGCGCCGCGCAGGTGAGCGCCACAATCAGGACTGCATACGACCGAGGCACACAGGGCCAACACCCGGCATCATGGTGTGGGGAGCGATCTCCTACACTGGCTGTACACCACTGGTGATCGTCGAGGGGACACTGAATAGTGCACGGTACATCCAAACCGTCATCGAACCCATCGTTCTACCATTCCTAGACCGGCAACGGAACTTGCTGTTCCAACAGGACAATGCACGTCCGCATGTATCCCGTGCCACCCAACGTGCTCTAGAAGGTGTAAGTCAACTACCCTGGCCAGCAAGATCTCCGGATCTGTCCCCCACTGAGCATGTTTGGCACTGGATGAAGGGTCGTCTCACGCGGTCTGCACGTCCAGCACGAACGCTGGTCCAACTGAGGCGCCAGGTGGAAATGGCATGGCAAGCTGTTCCACAGGACTACATCCAGCATCTCTACGATCGTCTCCATGGGAGAATAGCAGCCTGCATTGCTGCGAAAGGTGGATATACACTGTACTAGTGCTGACATTGTGCATGCTCTGTTGCCTGTGTCTATGTGCCTGTGGTTCTGTCAGTGTGATCATGTGATGTATCTGACCCCAGGAATGTGTCAATAAAGTTTCCCCTTCCTGGGACAATGAATTCACGGTGTTCTTATTTCAATTTCCAGGAGTGTACATTGTTTGTTCTCTACTAAAATCTTTCATTTGCTAACTATTCCTATCAGTGGTTAGTGCCTTCCATAGTTTGAATCTTTTATTTAGCTGGCAGTAGTGGCGCTCGCTGTATTGCAGTAGTTTGATTAAGGAAGATTTTTGTGAGGTAAGTGATTTGTGAAACGTATAGGTTAATTTAGTCACGGCCATTCTCTTGTAGGGATTATTGAAAGTCAGATTGCGTTGAACTAAAAAATATTGTGTGTCAGTTTAAGCACAGTCATGAATAATTTTTCTGAGGGGACGTTTCACTCTTACACGATATTTTAATTCCCATAGTAATCCATGGCTTACCTGACTTTGTAATGGCTGTTTTGGTTAACGTTTCAGGAACGCAACACTCAAATATTGAGACAAATTTACGGTGGAATAAATTGAATTAGGCATCAGCATCATTTTCTGTGTGTACTTCATCCCATTCTACCTCTTCTGGGCTGCTTTAAAAACTCTGTGTCCTGTTCGCATCAATAAGCCTCCCTGCCTTTTATGAACCTGCCTCAAGCCTGTAAGGTTCTACCTGTGTTATTTCCATTAATCTTGCATCATGATTACAAAGCCCATTAAAAACTGGACAGCCCAAGAGCAAGATCCTCAGTTCCTTTGTGAGAACTCCGTCCTGGTCAGCGTCGGTGCTGACAGTCTCTGAATCTAAACTCTTACCGGTCTTTCTGTCCCTAATATATAAATTTACTTTTCAGGATCTCTATTTCCTAATCCTTTTCGAGTTTCAAGTATATGAGGCCGTAAATGTAGTAAAACACTAATGCGCGAGGTAAGCATCACTTTATGAATATATACAAATTACAATTGGTAAACACGAACTGTGTTAGGCACTAGATGGTAAGTAAAATGTAAATGGCAGCAAATAAAATAAAAAATAACAAAAGTTGTTTTATTTTCAAGTGACTGATCGTCGAACGAGGAATCGAAGAGTGACGTGCTATAATGTATGCTACGTTGTATTTTTGTTGAGGATAATTTCCCCGTCCCTTCATGAAGCGATGAAGCCATGTTTCATCACCTTTGACGATCAGCCTAGTAACGCGCAAACAATTCCCCGCAGATGGTCCCTCGTTGCTCGTTATGGTGTTGTGGTTGGTGGGAGGAATTCAGCGGCCACAGACCTTTCAGTGCCCCAACTGGTCAACGAATGTGTCTGCGTTGCCAACAGAGACGTCCAGTTGAGCAGAGAGCTGATTGAACCGCCGATCACTTCGAATGAGAGTGTCCGCACGTTCCAGCATTACGGGTGTCACACGTGTGTGCGACCATCCGGCACGCGGGGAATCGGGGAGGTTTGTACCATCATGTTCTGGTGATGACAGACACCTCGCTCAACGACTAATGTCTCAATAGACATTCTGCAAGTGCATACAGGGTGGTCGGAAATTCCCGTTACAGAGTTCCAGAACTTGTAGATTGGAGTGAGTACGTCGTATACTGAATAGGAACCCATGCCCGGGAACGTCATCCAACGAGACTACAAAAAAAGTGGGCTTGAAAGAGCTTACCGTAACAGCATATGAACAGGTGCTCAGTGGAGGAGATGTGTTTCACATTAGCGAAGATGAACGAATGGTTATAGGTCCTCAGGTATGCAATTTAGAGCGCACATTGCTTGGATATTTTTTCTGATTTTTGTCCACACTACCACCACTGAAAGTTACCATTCCTACACTCTTCGCAACGTAACAATCGGTACATGTATTCAACTGTCAGAGGTATCAGAACGGTTGTCATTTATAACTTTGGACTCGTTCGTTTCCGGTACAGCGATCCTTGCTTGAAATTAATTCATTTATCGTTCTCCATCATCCTAGAAACTCTGTAACATCATCACAGAATCACCCCGTGTATACGTACATTTACAGACGTCCGTACCTATAACTTTGACCCTCTGTAGTCTCGTTGGATGACAAAAAAATGGCTCTGAGCACTATGGGACTTAACTTCTGAGGTCATCAGTCGCCTAGAACTTAGAACTAATTAAACCTAACTAACCTAAGGACATCGCACACATCCATGCCCGAGGCAGGATTCGAACTTACGACCGTAGCGGTCGCTCGGTTCCAGACTGCAGCGCCTAGAACCGCACGGCCACTTCGGCCGGCCTCGTTGGATGACGTTTCCGGCGATGGGTTCCTATTCAAAATACGATGTACTCACTCCCCTCTACAAGTCCTAGAAGTCTGTAACGAGAATTTCTGACCACCTTGTATAAAGAAACTGAATGACAACTCTCGGCTGGGAATACACCTCCAAGTCCGACGCCATTTTAATGATACTGAAGCTATGCCATAATGTTCCATTATGTTCCACAACAAAACTTTTTAAACGGAAACTGGTCATGGAGACGCCGTTCGTAGTTGCTTGCGGAAGACCACCCGAAAACCATATCCAGGCTGGGCAGCTCAACAGCCCTCGATGGCTATCGGCGAGTCGTATCCGATGAGGCGCAAGTCATCTACGCGAATCCCGGAAGCGGCGCGTTAACGCGCTCGGCTCTTCACGCAGATTAGAACGCACCGCGGTGACGTCACTATAGAAACGTCGTACGCGCGGCCTTGTCACTTGGTAAGAACACGGAGGGGTAGCCGAAGTCCGGGGTCCCGGATCGATGTAGCCTGGCGCCGTGGCGCAGCCCGAGTCGCTCGCTATTTCAAGCGTCGGCTCGCGGTGTCGCTGCCGTTGCCACTGCCGCCGCCGGTGGAATGCCGCCGGTATCGACCCGCGCCGACCAGAGCCGCGGGCCGACATTAGCGGCCTTTCCGACGTCCCCGCCGCCGCCGCCGCCGCCGCCGCCGCCTCCTACAGCCCCTACTGCCGCCTCCTATCACCCCCGCCACCATCGCCTCTGGCGCCGTCTGCTGGCATTCTTGGCGACGTCGCGGCGACATCTGCGACGGAAACATGTCTTACTCACGACAGCTCGCGTCGCTGCTTCCCTATCCAAGCACAGAAGTGCGTGCGGAACTTGTAGCTGGAAACTCGTCGTACGTACAATGGCTACCGTAACAGCTTAGCGGCCCATGTACGACATGGGAGCACTGTGTCAACAGTTTCTTAAGGTCCCGTTCTGGTTGACATTTATGTTGAGCTGCGACTAAGTGTTCATTGTGTTCACTGTGAAACTAATTAATGTTGATTATGTTTCGTAATTAGAAAATAAATTAAAGGAGTGTATCATTCGCTGTTACTGAAAACGGGGAGTAGGTTACACTCCTACTCGAATACACTTTTTTTTCTTTATTGTATTTCGATTCCCTCCGAAGGAGGCAGAGGGCTGGCAGCAGCTTATTACGCTTCTCTGCAGCCTATAGACTTTTTAAAATGTAAGGAGAAGTTAAGAAACAATAAAAGCAGGCGATGAAATGGGGACTTAAATTGTAAAACGGGGGGAAAATTTGGGAAAGTTAAAACATAAAGCAAAGGGTTGGCATAGCGAAAAAAAAATACACAGGATGCCGACAGGTAAAATACTAGACATACAATTAAAAAACATGGCGACAGTTTGGCTTCTGTTTGCAAGAGATATAAAATCACACCCAGCGACAGTATGATGGCCGTTCGCAACACTTCAGAAAGAGCGCACAACACTGAACACTCACTGTAAGCAATGCACTAAAATGTCGGCACAAAGAGGACACACCATAGCCTAGGGCATATGGGGGGGGGGGGGAGAGGTGGACCTGGACAGATGAAGGGCAAAACAAGGAGGGAGGAGAGGAAAAACGAAAGGGGGAACCAAAGGAGGGAGAGAACTCACAAGGTGGGGGGGGGGGGGGGGGGAGGGGCCGGGCGTACGCGAGAGGGAATGGGAAAAGGCAGAGGAAGGATATGCAAAAGGACTCGGGGGAGTGAAGGGGGGCAGAGAGAGGGTAGGTGGGGAAAAAAAAGATGGAAGGGGGGGAGAGGGAGCCCAAGAAAAGGATGCAGGAAAGGAAGTGGGGGGGGTTGAGGATCAGAGTTGATAGGAGGGATAAATGGAGGGAGAGAGGGCATCATCTGGGAGGGGGAGTTGATGGAAGCCACCTTGGGGAAGGAGATGAAGGGTGTAGTGATGGAGGGTAGGGGGGACACAACAGCCAAAATGTGGCAGGAGGCAGGGATGGCAGAGGAGTGGAGCAACCAGGGGGTGGGGGGGATCAAGGCGGCGGGAGGTGTAGAGTATGCGGATATGTTCGAGGAATAGGAGCAGATGGGGGAAAGGAACGAGGTCATAGAGGATCCGCGTGGGGGACGGGAGGTGTATACGGAAGGCGAGGCGCAGTGCATGACGCTCAGAATTTGGGGGGAGGGCATGATGCTCTGAATTTGGGGGGGGGGGGGGGCAGTCGAATACACAGAGTGAGTCACGTTATAAATAACACCCCTTTTATTTCGCGAACGGTTACACACCGGTACATAGAAAACCTGTACGAGGAAAACGTACGAGAGTCGAGATGGTACACTACTAGCCATTAAAATTGCTACACCATGAGCATACTGTACTACAGACGCGAAATTTAACCGACAGGAAGAAGATGCTGTGGTATGCAAATGATTAGCTTTTCAGAGCATTCACACAAGGTTGGCGCCGCTGGCGACACCTACAACGTGCTGACATGAGGAAAGTTCCCAACCGATTTCTCATACACAAACAGCAGTTGACCGACGTTGCCTGGTGAAACGTTGTTGTGATGCCTCGTGTAAGGAGGAGAAATGCGTACCATCACGTTTTCGACTTTGATAAAGGTCGGATTGTAGCCTATCGCGATTGAGGTTTACCGTATCGCGACACTGCTGCTCGCGTTGGTCGAGATCCAATGACTGATCGCAGAATATGGAATCGGTGGGTTCAGGAGGGTAATACCGAAAGCCGTTCTGGATCCCAACGACCTCGTTTCACTAGCAGTCGAGATAACAGGCATCTTATCCGCATGGCTGCAACGGATCGTGCAGCCACGTCTCGATCCATTAGTCAAAAGATGGGGACGCTTGCAAGACAACAACCATCTGCACGAACAGTTCGACGACGTTTGCAGCAGCATGGACTATCAGCTCGGAGACCATTGCTGCGGTTATCCTTGACGCTGCATTACAGACAGGAGCGTCTGCGATGGTGTACTCAACGACGAACCTGGGTGGACGAATGGCAAAACGTCATTTTTTCGGATGAATCCAGGTTCTGTTTACAGCATCATGATGGTAGCATCCGCGTTTGGCGACATCGCGGTGAACGCACATTGGAAGCGTATATTCGTCATCGCTATACTGGCGTAGCACCCGGCGTGATGGTATGGGGTGCCATTGGTTACACGTCTGGTCACCCCTTGTTCGCATTGACGGCACTTTGAACAATGGACGTTATATTTCAGATGTGTTACGACCCGTGGCTCTACCCTTCCTTTGATCCCTGCGATACACTACATTTCAGCAGGATAATGCACGACCGCATGTTGCATGTCCTGTACGGGCCTTTCGTGATACAGAAAATATTTGACTGCTGCCCTGGCCACCACACTCTCCAGATCTCTCACCAATTGAAACAGTCTGATCAATTGTGGCCGAGCAACTGCCTCAAAATGGTTCAAATGGCTCTGAGCACTATGGGACATCTGAGGTCATCAGTTCTCTAGTACTTAGAACCACTTAAACCTAACTAACCTAAGGACATCACACACATCCATGCCCGAGGCAGGATTCGAACCTGCGACCGTAGCGGTCGCGCGGTTCCAGAATGTAGCGCCTAGAACCGCTCGGCCACCCCGGCCGGCGAGCAACTGACTCGTCACAATACTCCAGTCACTACTCTTGATGAACTGTGGTATCGTGTTGAAGCTTCATGGGCAGCTATACCTGCACATGATATCCAAGCTCTGTTTGACTCAATGCCCAGGCGTATCAGGGCCGTTATTACGGCCAGAGGTGGTTGTTCTGGGTACTGATTTCTCAGGACATAAGCACCGAAATTGAGTGAAAATGTAATCACATGTCACTTCTAGTATAATATATTTGTCCAATGAATACCCATTTATCATCTGCATTTCTTCTTGGTGTAGTTACAGTGATACAGCATTTGTTAATCTTCACATTGAAACCTGCAACAGAAAGATTAGAGATATATTCTAGAATTCGAGAGCATGGTAGCCACAATCGTAAAACACGGCAATCAGAGCTCTCGTACTACGCTGTGTCAGAATGTCTATACATTTGCCTGTTTACTTGTCTGCACTGCAAGACGCTTATTTCCGCTTCAATATCCGTTGCTAGCAGACATGTACATCTTTATATGGTGAATGTGAAAGGAATGCCATACAGAGAGTACCGAGGTATATGTCTATCTGGATCGCCAATGTCCAACGTGCCAGGCGGTTGCACGAGTTGTTAAGAAGCTAGTGCGGACAGTCTGCTAGAACGTTAAAAAGAGGTCAAGAAAGAAGATTGCAGTTGACAGAAACACGAAGAAGCGGTTCTGGCTAACGTCTCTGCACAGTGGTACGACGTATATTGCTAAGTATTGTGGAATCAGTCAGACGAGTGCCATTCGCATCCTGCATCGAAAGACTTTCCATTCATATCATCCATCACTATATCAGACACTGGACGACCGTGATTTACAACTTCGTTCGTAATTTGTCAGTTTACTCTTCAGCAACTGAGAGATGCCCCTACGATTTTCAAAACGTGTGTCCTTTATCGATGAAGTAACGTTCCCTCACAACGCTGATATACACACTATGTGATCAAATGTATCGGGGCACCTGACTGAAAATGACGTACAAGTTCGTGGCGCCCTTCATCGGTAATGCTGGAATTCAGTATGGTGTTGGCCCACCCTTAGCCTTGATGATAGCTTCCACTCACTCAGGGGAATGGCAGCCAATTCTTCACGGAGTGCTGCACTGAGGAGAGGGACCGACGTCGGTCGGTGAGGCCTGACACGAAGTCAGCGTTCTTAAACATCCCAAAGGCGTTCTATACGATTCACGTCATGACTCAATGCAGGCCAGTCCATCACTGGAATGTTATTATCGTGCAACTACTCCCCCACAGGCAGTGCTTTATGAACAGATGCTCGACCGTGTTGAAAGATGCAGTCGCCATCCCCGAATACCTCTTCAACAGTGGGAAGGGGAAAGGTGCTTAAAACATCAATGTACACCTGTACTGTGATAATGCGAGGCAAAACAACAAGGGTGCAAGCCCCTCCATGAAAAACACGACCACACCATAAAACCACCGCCTCCGAATTTTGCTGTTAGCACTTACACAGGATTGCATATGACGTTCACCGGGCATTCGCCATACCACGCCCTGCTATCGGATCGCCACATTGTGTACTGTGATTCGTCACTCCACACAACGTTTTTCCACTGTTCAATCGTCCAGTGTTTACGCTCCTTAGACCAAGCAAGGCGTCGTTTGGCATTTACCGGCCTGATGTGTGGCTTACCAGCAGCCACACGACCATGAAATCCAAGTTTTCTCACCTCCAGCCTACTGTCATGGTACTAGCAGTGGTTCCTGATGAAGTTGGGAATTCCTGCGCGACGGTCTGGATACATGTCTGACTATTACGCATTATGACCCTCTTCAACTGTCGGCGGTCTCACGAGTCAATAGACGAGGTTGGCCTGTACATATTAGTGCTGTATATGTCTCTTCACGTTTCCATTTCACTATCACATCGAAAACAGTAGACCTAGGGATGATTAGGAGCGTGGAAATCTCGCGTATAGACGTATGACACATGTGACACCCAATCACCTGACCTCTTTCGAAGTCCGTAAGTTCCGCGGAGCGCCGCATTCTGCTCTCTCACGGTGTCTAATGACTACTGTGGTCGTTGATATGGAGTACCTGGCAGTAGGTGCCAGCAAAATGCACCTAATATGAAAAACGTATGTTCTTGTGGGTGTCCGAATACTTTTGATCACATAGTGTATTTCCATAACATGCACTACTGAGCAGACAAAAATTCACCATAGCTTGGCCAGGTGCAACATCAAGAGTCGTGGAGCGTAAACGTATGGTGCGGCATCATAGGAAATTACATTGTGAGACGTTACTTCATCTCAGGCGTTCTAAAATGACATTCGTACGCACACCTTCTGACGAACATACAGCCTGCTCTATTAGAAGCGGTACCACTGCATATTCGACAGTGTACGTAGCTACAGCACGATGGCTGACCAGTTCACTCGTCCCTTGTTGCAACGCAAATACTGACTGAATATTTTACATGATGTTGGATGTTACGAAATTCTGTTGAAAAATGGCCTGATAGGTCCCCCGATTTGACTCCTCTCGATTTCCTTCTTCGGGGAACATTCAACGATGCAGTCTATGACGAAACCCCAACTACACCAGACGATATGCGTTGTCGAATCGCCAAAGCACACTCTACAACATCATCCACTGTAGTTACATCTGTTCAACTTCCTTTCGAACGCCGATAGCAAATATGCCTTTTAGTCCATGGTCAACAGTCTGACCATATGCTCAAATAAAGGATAAAGTTATGTTTCTGGAAGACAAAATTTATGTTACGTGATTTGGGTGGTTACCAGATCATTTTTAGTAAATTGTTTATTTCATTTACGTGTGTACGAAATTGCATTACAATGTCAAATAAGCCGACAGGTTGTGTTGCACGTAGCTGGTAGCAGTTTCATTGTGCGCTTACGTTGAGCATTAAATGAAATTTCGTTGAGAAGCATATTTATTTTGCGGTGTACAGGTGGTTACCAAAGAATATTTAATAAAATGTTCATTTCAATGAATGTATCCCTGATGAGATAATTTATGGCAGTGTACGTAGATGGAGTTGTTGGACAGCATTTATTTTACCTCTATGAAGCACACAGCCAAGTACAGGCAAAGAGAGATTAAATCTCCCTTCTAACATTTAGATATTTAATACATTAGTTGGTTTTCGCAGCGTATAAAATCTCTTTATTTTGGGAGAATGAACAGTTGATTTCTCTGTTTCAGCTCACAAAAATGTGAGGGGATACACAAACGTGAAACAGTTTTTCTAAAACCTTCTGTGGTTTGGTATATTATACCTTATGTCGTACTTCCACGTATAGCATTTGTAGATGAACCTGCATCTAGAGCGTGTGTTCATTCAAGGGGAAATAAAGCGCAGGTCTACCTCACGGTATGCAGATACACGACCTGGTCCGAGACGCCTGCTTGGCAGTGTTTGCACAGCACATTCTAGGACATTTCTCGAATATTTTTGAGACAGGTTTCAATGTCAACATTAACAAAAGCTATATCACAGTATTTGTCTATTCAAATGCTATCGAATGCAGTCACAAAAAGTAAACGATTTCATTTAAGAAAACTTACATACTTCAGTACGTCAGTTGATACCAGCGACAGAAACATCAACCAAAAAAAAAAAAGAAAGAAAGAAAAGAAAGCAAACGCACCTGCCCCTCGGTACTCTAACTTTTCCCGAAAACTGCTTTTCGACATGTGTATCCGTTCACGAAATAAAAGGGGTGTTACGTCTTAAGAGACTCACCCTGTATACAGGGTGTTACAAAAAGGTACGGCCAAACTTTTAGGAAACAGTCCTCACACACAAAGAAAGAAAATATGTTATGTGGACATGTGTCCGGAAACGCTTACTTTCCATGTTAGAGCTCATTTTATTACCTCTCTTCAAATCACACACAGCAACAGAACGTACCAGCGTGACTTAAAACACTTTGTTAGAGGAAATGTTCAAAATGTCCTCCGTCAGCGAGGATACATGCATCCACTCTCCGTCGCATGGAATCCCTGATGTGCTGATGCAGCCCTGGACAATGGCGTATTGTATCACAGCCGTCCACAATACGAGCACGAAGAGTCTCTACATTTGGTACTGGGGTTGCGTAGACAAAAGCTTTCAAATGCCCCCATAAATGAAAGTCAAGAGGGTTGAGGTCAGGAGAGCGTGGAGGCCATGGAATTGGTCCGCCTCTACCAATCCATCGTTCACCGAATCTGTTGTTGAGAAGCGTACGAACACTTCGACTGAAATGTGCAGGAGCTCCATCGTGCATGAACCACATGTTGTGTCGTACTTGTAAAGGCACATGTTCTAGTAGCACAGGTAGAGTATCCCGTATGAAATCATAATAACGTGCTCCATTGAGCGTAGGTGGAAGAAACTAAAATGAGCTCTAACATTGAAATTAAGCGTTTCCGGACACATGTCCTCATAACATCCTTTCTTTGTTTGTGTGTGAGGAATGTTTCCTGAAAGTTTGGCCGTACCTTTAGTAACACCTTGTATAGAGGAAATTACAATTCAAAGAAAGTCACTTTTATGTAATAAGAGTTGCTAAAAACCTGTATTTCGTGAGAGTTCCCCTTTACCTGATAACAACAAACATAAAATTTCCTATAGTATTACATATGGCGCCAACCGCTAGGATGTCAATAATATAAAGGAATTTACAGGGAACCACTTGATTCATAGTCGCCACATACAGTAATATGGCTTGAGGAGTACAGGTATGGAGATAATTTTATTCATATTCTTGACGTGAACAGTAATAAAGATAACACATAGGCCGCAGTAATGATTACTATGTTGCCTGATGATGACTAGGTATACTTACAATGGCAGCAAATAAAGATTCATTAGCAGCTCTTTGTGTTAAATAAGGAAATACTTCTTTCAAATGTCTACGAGCGCACAAATTAAGCTTTATATATGCTTTATTTCCACAAATAAATGTGGACTGATATTAGTTATTATTCACAGAGCCTAATGTCAATTTTAGAAAAATCCATATTATGCGCATTATAGCTACAAAAATATCAGCGTTATTTTACGGTGTTTCAATTATTGCTGTGACACAGTGGGGACGAGACAATGCTGTACTGTCTGCTGGCTACGGCTGTAGTCGATAATCAGTGCACTAAGAGATGTACGTAGCAAACTCCGAGCATCAGTTGAAACACCTTACCTCAAGGCTAAGACTCTCTATCTTCTTAACTGCATCTTTTATATGTTCCAATCAATTATAATTTCTCCACTAGGGTTCCGTCGAATTGCTATGACCAATTCGGTCCATGTGATTGGCAGTCAGATAGTTCATTTTCGTATTATCTGAAAGGAATTTTGGTTGCAGTTGTATGACAGCCTCTTTAACCACGCTGAAAGTCACAGACTGACGAAGTTATTCCCTCTCTAAAAGGATTCTTGCGATATTTTTAACTATGTATGCTCTTGATTATCCACTTTTTGTAGGGCTTCCCGCTAGTCTGGAGAGAAAAAAAATGGCGCCAACCGCTAGGATGTCAATAATATAAAGGAATTTACAGGGAACCACTTGATTCATAGTCGCCACATACAGTAATATGGCTTGAGGAGTACAGGTATGGAGATAATTTTATTCATATTCTTGACGTGAACAGTAATAAAGATAACACATAGACCGCAGTAATGATTACTATGTTGCCTGATGCGGTCGCGCGGTTCCAGACTGTAGCACGTAGAACCGCTCGGCCACCCCGGCCGGCTCTGGAGGGATCTTCTATCCCAATCCCAGCCGACGAAACACATGCTCTGGGTTGGCAGCCTGCATGTCCAATCATACAATGGTGCCTAGCTCGATACTAATAGTCCAGTGGGAGAGCTTCTCCCTCCCTGCAGCGCGGGATAGTCGCTCGGTCTCAGGCGGTTTGCCACGGTTCGCATGGGTCTCCCGTCGGGGGTTCGAGTCCTACCTCGTGCATGGATGTGTGTGTTGTCCTTAGCGTAAGTTAGTTTAAGTTAGATGAAGGCGTGTGTAAGCCTAGGGACCGACGAACTCAGCAGTTTAGTCCTATGGAAACTTAACACAAATTTCCAAATTTCTCCCTTCTTGTGTCTTTAAATCCAGATACTTGAGATCTACGTACCTCCCTCCAACAGTACCCATCATAAATTCCCCATATACAATCTTTAAATTCATACAGTTCTCAATGTGTCACATTTGGGGACCAACCAATGTAAACATGCACACATTCATCTGTGTAGACATGTACAGTTTCAAATGATGTTCCACATTTTTTGGTCAACTACAGAGACGTGTACTAGATTAATGTGTTGTCTATAAATAAAAGAGTATTTCTAAAGTGAATAGTAACTAACATGTTGGCAAAATTTCTCTAAACAAGATGAAATTCACATAGGTTTGTGAGCAATAGAACAGCGCCATTCGTTTCGCAATACTGTCTTTGGCAGTGAGCCGTTTATCGGCTCGTAAAACTACTATTGAAGGAGGTCTTCCCTCTATTGTACTTCTGCACGTTGTAACTCAGCATTCAGTGCTATATCTAGTCACCATAGTTCAAGAGCTGCGAAGGAGACATATTATTTACTTGTGTTCCATTCGAAACCTGATATCTATAACTGCTTTCTGGCAACTTAAGATATCATTCGTAGAAATGCTCTCGGTGGACTGCATCTGAAAACTAGTGGCAGACCGATGGCAGCAGCGCAACCAATGGTAGCAGTTGTCATCCCCTCTCTGTCCGCTTGTCAGGAAGTACTAGACAAGGCACCAAAACCTTACTGAGTTACATGTTATGTTGCGACATCTATTCCCGAACTGTTAGCAATAATAGACTTTGCAGTATACGAAGAGCTTTAATCCTTCATAATGGATATGGATAGCGATTTTCGTATTGACAGGTGAAAATAAAATATCTTGTATATTTTAAATATGTAATTCCTGTTTAGTTTACTTATTACATTTACATCATACACCGCAAGACACTTAGTAGAGTTTGGCGGAGGCTACCCTTGGTACCACTAACTAATTCCCCCCTCCCTGTATCACTCACGAATAGCGCCTCGGAACAATGATTGTCGGCAATCCCCTATATTTGCTGTAATCTCACGACTTTTCTCGGTGTGGTCATTTCGCAAGATGTATGACAGATTGTAACCTCCCCCTCACTTATCGACCTTAATGACAGTGAGAAATTGAACCGCGTGTACCTAATGGAAATTTTGGAAAAGCAATCGTCACCGAAGTTAATCTGTCGGTAAAGAGGGAGGAAAGGGTTACATCTAAATGAAAGGAAAAATGCAAATGAAATTGGTGGAAATTAATTTTGAGAAGAGGGTAAAATTAATAAAGAAAGTAAATGTGCGGTCGTTACGTTAACAATTAATTGGCGTTAATTAGATATTTGAGATTTGAGGAAAATAACGGTCGCCAGTACTATGGACAACTACTATAATAACTGAAAATGAAAGATTAATGCACATATAATTAGCACCAATAGCGTGGCAACAGAAGGTTGACACATGTTGTGTGAAAATTGAATGTTTGTCAGAAGTAATAAATTTCGCTACACTCTGACTTAATTTAGCAGAAGAATTAATAAAACCGGAAAACTGAAAGTTAATTTAGTGACTGAAGTTAATAGTGAGCTTTGTTTCTGAAGCACTACGAAATTCAATAAAATAAGGTTAGTCTTGTGCTACCCCAAGAATCATTTCAAAAGCTACTTGAATCTACGCAATTTAGAAATAAGAGATTTAACTTTGAACTTGAATTAAATGATTCTGAACAATTAACAATAGTAAAATTTAGTACGTACCAAGCTGAGCTGCAGTCACAGGTAAGCTAAAATATAGTAACAAAACTCGCACTCTTAATTTGTGCTAGTGCAATCTAAATATTGTAGCCAGCTACGAATACTTTAACTGAACTTTGAAGTTAAAGCAGTGAAATGGAATGATATTAGTTTAATGCTGGCGTTTGAATTTCAACGACACTCGGGTTCATTCCGGAAAAGGAAGGAACGCTGCTTGGTAATACAATTGGGACAATGAGCAACAAAGGTTCATGCTACGTTGCTGTAATTTTGAAACAGTTTGAAAAGCTGAGGTCTGCCATACTGTTCTAAAACTTTACGAGCTTCCAGTCTTCCTTGTTGGTTGATTGAAGGTTTGAAGTCGTCGGTCGAGGAGGTGGCGACAGTCACTCATTGTCGGCCGTCGCTGTTGCAGAAGCTGGATGTTGGCACGCCTTCTTCTCGACACGGACACCAGGCGAAACGAGCTCTTGCTGTGCGCCAGGTATTGCTTCCCGTCCGCGACACCGTGTCAGAAACTATTATAGCAAGTCGAGCGCAATTACATGCTGCCAAACCCCGAAAGCGCGGCAACTCGCGGGAGCGTCACACAACACCTGCACTACTCCAGCCAGACTGCTCTGCCCGCCCTCCACGCGGCCGAGTTCACACTACCATCGATCCTAAACACTTTGGTTCTCCACACGACCTATCGATGTATTCGTGCGATAGCCTAGTTTTCCCTAAGCCAGACCCAGCGTAAAAATACAAATAATATTTACAAAACAAACCAATTATACATCGACATAAATGCATATATATATATATATATATATATATATATATATATATATATATATATATATAAACAGTAAAACAATTACAATACAGGGTGATTCAAAAAGAATACCACAAATTTAAAAGTGTGTATCTAATGAAAGAAACATAATATAACCTTCTGTTATACATCATTACAAAGAGTATTTAAAAAGGTTTTTTTTTCACCCAAAAACAAGTTCAGAGATGTTCAATATGGCCCCCTCCAGACACACGAGCAATATCAACCCGATACTCCAACTCGTTCCACACTCTCTGTAGCATATCAGGCGTAACAGTTTGGATAGCTGCTGTTATTTCTCGTTTCAAATCATCAATGGAGGCTGGGAGAGGTGGCCGAAGCACCATATCCTTAACATACCCCCATAAGAAAAAATCGCAGGGGGTAAGATCAGGGCTTCTTGGAGGCCAGTGATGAAGTGCTCTGTCACGGGCTGCCTGGCGGCCGATCCATCGCCTCGGGTAGTTGACGTTCAGGTAGTTACGGACAGATAAGTGCCAATGTGGTGGCGCTCCATCCTGCTGAAATATGAATTGTTGTGCTTCTTGTTCGAGCTGAGGGAACAGCCAATTCTCTAACATCTCCAGATACTGTAGTCCAGTTACAGTAGCACCTTCGAAGAAAAAGGAACCAAAAACTTTATTGGCTGAAATGGCACAGAAAACGTTCACCTTAGGCGAGTCACGTTCATACTGTTTCCCGCGGATTCTCAGTGCCCATATACAGACATTGTGACGGTTGACTTTCCCGTTAGTGTGGAAAGTTGCTTCATCACTAAAAACAATCTTTGAAACGAAAGATTCATCTGTTTCCATTTGAGCAAGGATAAAATCACAGAAATCGATTCTTTTAATCTTATCAGCTGCAGACAGTGCTTGAACCAATTTCAGACGATAAGGTTTCATAACTAACCTTTTTCGTAGGACTCTCCATACAGTTGATTGTGGAATTTGCAGCTCTGTGCTAGCTCTGCGAGTCGATTTTCCTGGGCTGCGAACAAATGTTTGCTGGATGCGTGCTACATTTTCATCACTCGTTCTCGGCCGTCCAGAACTTTTCCCTTTGCACAAACACCCATTCTCTGTAAACTATTTATACCAACGTTTAATATACCACCTATCAGGAGGTTTAACACCATACTTCGTTCGAAATGCACGCTGAACAACTGTCGTCGATTCGCTTCTGCCGAACTCAATAACACAAAAAGCTTTCTGTCGAGCGGTCGCCTTCTTAGCATCAACTGACGCTGACGCCTAGTCAACAGCGCCTAAAGCGAACAAATGTACAACTAAATGAAACTTTGTAGCTCCCTTAATTCGCCGACAGATAGTGCTTAGCTCTGCCTTTTGTCGTTGCAGAGTTTTAAATTTCTAAAGTTGTGGTGTTCTTTTTGAATCACCCTGTATATAAAGACACAGAAATGTCATATCTTCAGGTAACAAAATGAGGAAAAAAAATTATAGTACAATAGGTGGAAATGGGAGGATATGCATTTCCGGCGTTACAAGATGTTTTCCGACCTTTGCCGGAAAGTACGGAAACGAAATTTCAACAGCGAAACTCTCCATAATGTATAACGCGCCTCTTGTAACGTCTGCCACTGAAGTTTGTTGACATTGTCTCTAACGCTCTTGTGCCGACTAAACAATCGTGTGACAAAACGCACTTCTCTTCCTTGGAGTTTCTCTTCTTCTGTCTCTCTCTATCTCTCTATCCCTCTCTCTCTCTCTCTCTCTCTCTCTCCCCTCTTTCCTACACGATAAGCATCCCAGATAGACGAACAGGTCAACAACACTCGCGAATCGGTCGAGCAAGCGTCTTGTATGCCACTTCCTTCATGGATGAAATACAGTTCATTAAGATTCTTCCTTTGAACCTCAATCCGGTGCCTGCTTTCCCATTATTTGATTTATGTGTTCTTTCCACGTAAGGTCGCTCCGGAAGGCTACACCTAAATATTTTACGGTAGGTACTGTTTTCAGCAATTTGTCATCAATAGTGTAGTTGTGGAATAGTGGATTTCTTTTCCTATGTATGCTCAATATGTTACATTTCTTTACGTTCAGGGTCAACGGCCGGAGACTGCACCATTCATCATTCCTCTGCAGGTCATTTCGCAAATTGATACTACCTTCTGGCGTTGCTACATTCTTATAAAAAACTGAATCATCTGCGAGCAGTCTTAAAAAGCTTTTGACGCTTTCTACTAGAGCATTTATACACATTGTAAACAGTAACCGTCCTAGCCTGCTTTCTTGAGATGCCCTGGAAATTACATTTACATCTATTTTGTTCCGTTAACTACGTCTTGTTGACTTCTGTCTGCGAGGTCTGGAATCGTTTCGCAAATCTGTTCTGGTACTCGCAAGCTATTATATTTTTCCTACAGTGCAATGATGGACGGTTTCAAATTCTTTGTGAAGTCAAGGAACACTGTATAAAACTGAGCACCGTTGCCTACAGTTCTGTGGACTTTATGGAGGAATAGAGAGAGCAGAGTTTCGCAACATCTGTGTTTCTGGAATCCATGCAGATTCTTATACAGGAGATTTTAGTTGTCCAAAAACGTCATAATTCTTGAACATTAGCCCTGTTCCATGTTTCTACAACTGATTTACGTTCCCGATATAGGCCTAGACCCTTCTTGAACGTGGGAATGACCTGCACTTTTTTTCCAGTCGCTAAGTAATTTTTGTTGCTCCATCGACGTACGATGAATTACTGCTAGAAATGGAGTAAGTCCTTTCGCATAATCTTTATAGAGTCTCATAGATTCGTCTGGTCCTGATGTTTCTCCACTATTAAGCAACTGTAGTTGCTGTCCTATTCAGCGATCGGTTGTCTCAGTACGATGACTGAAAGGAGAGACCTTGTAACGATCTTCAGCAGTGAGACAATTTCGGACGATAGAATTGAATATTTCGGTCCTCTCTCTGTTATCTTTCGGTTTGGTGCCAGGAAATGAACAGAGGATTTCAATTCGTTTAATGATTTTACGCAAGACCACACCCTCGTAGGTGTTTTACTCAGATCAGCTGACAAAATGTTACGTTCAAAGCAACTGAATGCTTCACTTTTTGCTCTCTTTATCCTCATTTTTGCTTCGTTCAGCTCTTTTTTTGTTACTAGGTCTTGGCTTCTCTTGAATCTATGGTAACCTCTTTGTTTACGTGGCAGTTTTCTAACACAAGTATTAAACTATGGTGGTCTTTCCAATTCCTTTAGTCCTTGCCCGGAACATACTTGTCTGAGGCATATTGAACGATGCTTCTGATTTTCTTCCCATTTTGCACCACATCTTCGTCCTAAGAACTAAATATTTGCTGACTATTCGGATAATCTTCAACTATTATCCTGTCACTCTTGCTAAGCAAGAACATTTTCCTATCTTTCTTAACATTCCTTGCAAAATCCGTAAACATAGTTGTTGTCACAGCCTTATAACCGCTGATGACTTTCTCTGCGTTAACTGATTAACTAGGTTCAAGTCTCTTTGTTACTAGGAGGCGTAAGACGTACCTTCAGGAGTTAGATTTCCAATTATCTGCTCGAAGCAATTTTCGGACAATACATTTAGAGCAATGTGTCACAAATACTTGTCTCTGGCCGGCCGGAGTGGCCGAGCGGTTCTAGGCGCTTCTGTCTGGAACCGCGCGACCGCTACGGTCGCATGTTCGAATCCTGCCTCGGGCATGGATGTGTGTGATGGCCTTAGGTTAGTTAGGTTTAAGTAGTGCTAAGTTCTAGGGGACTGATGACCTCAGATGTTAAGTCCCATTGTGTTCAGAGCCATTTGAACCATTTTGAACTTGTCTCTGGCGCCAGTTCTGATGGCATGATTCTCCCGATCTATACGTATTACAAAAGCTCGATCAGGAAATGATTTACGATATTCTGAAAGTTTTCTCTGAGGTGCTCTATCACTACAACTCCTGGCCTTGGCGTTCTAGAAAAGCCTCCGATTACGATTTTCGACTGTCAGTTGATGCCTAATTTCACCGAGATTAATTCACATCAGGAATCCGTGAAAATCTCGCTAGACATTATCGAACTCTTTACTACAATCAGAACACCGACACCTGTCCTTGCGATAAATATTTCAATCTGAACTTAGAATTTAGTTGGTATTCACTTCCAGTTTCAACTTACGTTCTGTCCCTAATAATATCTGTACATTAAAACCTCCAATAAGCAATAGTAATTGAGAAATAATCAGTGGTTTACCAATATCATACTAATCTTTTCTATAGCCGATTTGTGAGAACGACCATTTTCTGAAAACATTGTGGCTGATGTAACTTCGAGGGAGTTCGTCTCAGATCCCAAGGGCGGTTTCTCTAACCTGAGAAACTCCTATGTGCACGACACAGATACTCCAATACCCCTGTATTCGCGTCCTGCGCCTAGTCCACGCCTGACTTATTAAGCGTTACCCTGGTAGCGGAAGTCGAGAAAGTCTTATCTGATTCAGTCGCAGAGTAGTGTGAGTCTCTGGTTTAGACTTTCCACTCTGCTCCAAACCAGAGGACCGGTTGACACTGGGTACTATGCTCAGAGAGTCAGCTTTGTCTGCGTCCTATGTGCGATGCTAGTTGTCTTCATCAAATCAGCCGTCCATCGTAAGGAACAGGGGATGACCCCAGAAGCCTAGCTTCAGGCTCATTGGTGGCGACATGTGCCACAATTTCCAACTGGCTGCACCCAGTTCGCTCGATAGCCACCGACAGAGCCTCTTCTACGTCACAGATGAGACTTCCTGCAAGGAAGACCGCCTACAAACATACCGGGTGCCCACTGGTATTCTTTCCTGCACTGCATGCCATTTCCCTAAGTGCACATCACTCACATCACATTGGAGCTTTTGATAACTAGTAAACCTGCCATCTGCACTTGTCCGGAATGGGCAGGAAAATCGGCTGCTGGCTCAGCATTGGGTTGCTAAGATATAAGGAGTCATCTGTGTGGACTGTTCTCTCTTTCACCTTCCGCCTAGTTACGCGCGAACGTTCCACTATTCACCATTCACTCTCGACCAAAGACTAATTGGTCAGATGTTGTGTATCAGAAGACGCAGCGACACCATTGGAAATCAATGGCACCAAGAGCGTCGAACGTCGAGTCACAGGCACCCTGATGCCACCGCTCCCTCAATCAGTAGTCAGAAACCTGTCGACTGTGGCCAATGCAGTTACAAGATGCTTATGGACAGCTGCTAATGTTCCTTGTGTCTGCTCGCAACAAGCACAGTCCCTACCAGTACCGTACTATGTAAAAGAAATCTGAAAACGATCTCACAAATACAAATAAGGCAGTGAGGAGTAACTAAGAAAGTACAGACCACTGAAAAAGAGAAAATTACCTGAATGTAGCGCTACTGAGGTTGGAATGTAGACACGATATAACCGAGAGAATAAATAAACAGTAAAATCTGTTGTGCAGGAATGTCACTACAGCCTAAGTTCGAAAGACACACCTGCTGTTAATTGAGAAATATATTTCTCTACTGAAAATGGGTGTATGAGGAGCTACATTTTACTAGAAACTACGCTTACACAAAAGTTACAGCAGGATATAAATACGCTTACTCTAAAGCACTGATCTGAACTATAAGCTGTGTACTATCACGAGATTTAAACGGAATCGCCTGATGTGGCTCTTCAGATGGCGCGTTGTCTCACACAGATATGCATTAAGATTTATGTATGCATACGAAAGAGTAAATTAGCAAACACTAGTGAAACACACAAATACAGTTCACTTCCTCATATTGTTGCATCCTGAAGCCCTCGATTACCAGATGTACATCTAGCGGTTCTCGGCTGACGCCCCCGGTTACAGGAGTCAAGGCTGACACTTTATTAATAATTATAATACAAAGTAATATCACCAGTTACAGTTACAGTCTCTATATAAGCAGGCAGTGCACGCCAGCGGAATCATTCCGCTTTGAGCAACAGCATTGAAGCACTATGCTTCGTCGACATGTATATCGTCATCGCCGCCATCGAATGCAAGTCTACCAACATGTTATTAGCCTGGAAAATAAATTTGGGACAAATGGCACTGCACAATCTGTTATTCTGAATGGACCTAAATTTTTTCGTGGTTGTCGAGTTAATTTTTCGCTTGATGATCTCATAATTCACGCATAACAAAATGAGCAGCTGATGCCAGTGAATGTATTAGCTTGGGGATACATTTGCGTGTCAGATCGTTACACGACTTCGCACGATTGAGTGATTTGTAGAACTTTCTCTGCGCAAGATACAATACACCAAATAGTTATTGTTTCATAGATTCTTTGTTGTAGTCGAAGGTATGTGTTATGTAAGAGCCATCTTATAATGGATGAGTATCTGGGTTCGAAGAGCAAAGAGGGTGTAACTAGAAACAACGGATAAAACACGACACAATTTGCATTTATGGAAAACTCTTGATCGCACAGTTCTTTCTTAAATGTTACGCGTTTCAGAAAATCACAGTCAGACATAAGCTGTGACAGAATGTACAGAAGCTACGAAAAATAAGTCGCACATACTAGTGTACCGGTAATGCATGAGCGCGACAAACACTGTACGCGCAGTTATTTCAGTACTTACACGTAGACCTAGTTTTAGGCTCAATAAACTGAGAACATGGAAATTATGTAGTAATACAATTCTCGTTTCATAAAGACTGCATTCGGTAGTATATTTGTCAGTTCGAGGAAAGCAAAAGACCATCTAGCATAGCGTACTAAACTGTCAAAGAAGTAAACTATGCTGACAGACAGCGTAAGCATTATCCACAGACAATTCACATGGATGAGAAAATATTCTAAAGGATACTTTCTAAGACGTAAGACCTTTTGTTAAAGAAGATATTTTAAAGGTCATCTTTGGATAAAGGTAACACGACAGTAAAATGGCACTGGTATAGTGCAAATGACAACATAATATTCATCGATATGTAATAGTGACTGTGAAGTTAAAAACATGAGATTCTTGTTTGTAGGACGTCAGTTATAACACGTGTTCTACTCACATAATGAAATGTAAAATATAAATGTTACGGTGTGAACTCAAGTGCGGGAACGCCAGTCGGGAACGACAGAGAAGTGATGGCTGTGAGAAGACGTCAGCCAATCGCACACTGACCGACGCCTATCCGGGACGACAACGCGAAACCAGCGGCCCCAATGTGAAGACGACATAAGCGCCGAGCCCGACTGGCAACGCCCCAGTTGAATAGCAGTTTCAAGACAAGCAACTTGGAAAGATGCGTCAACGCTCGTTACTTTTCTTGTACTGTCTATGTGGCACAAAATTGTGATAGTTTATACTGAGGGAGATTGCTTATTTTGTATGTCGCTCTTTGCTTGTGACACTTCTGTGTAACTTTCAACGTTAAGTATTGTCATTTACTTTCTGTCATAAAACTTATTAATACGATTTATTTTACTCGATTGTCTAGCGAACTGAGTACGAAAGCTTCCTAGACACCTCATATCTGACGACAGAGAGACACAATGATAAGTGTAACAGGTCAAGAATCATATGCATAATTGATGTACGCCTGGAGAGTGGTAAATAATGCAAAATGTTAAAATAAATATGAGAGTGGTGAATAATGCAAATTGTTGATATAAATATATTTTTTGAATGTTATCGCGTTAATAGGTTACTAAAGTCACTAGTTAGTTTAGTAAGTAATAACAGCAGTTTATTAACAATTTACAACGTGAAGGTTGGCATAAGCAGTAGCAAAAGCAGTATCTTGGTTTTACATGTTACGTCACATTTAATACGTTCTATCGCAATCGTTTTGTAGCTTCATGTATTATTTTGCTTATTGATGCAGCAACACGCAACTGACATCCTGTTTATATGAATGTAATTCAGCTGAATACTTTTTAACTACTGTGTCACTGCTACTTGTCGATGGATATTAACTTCAATCGGTGTCACCAGCCGTAGGGGTAGTTTATTTCTTTGACATTCTAAACAGGTACAGCCAGCTGGACTCTTGCTTTCATTGAGCTGATAAGCTGCACCGCCGTATGCAGTCTGTATGAAATGAGAACTGTATTACTAAATACATTCCATGTGCTCGGTCTAGTGAGCAAAAAACTAGATCTACCTGCTTATACAGTATTTTTGTCACGAACATACATTATACTGATATATGTTACTGATTTATCTTTATTTCTGTGCATTTTCACAGAGCTTGTGTCTTGCAATGATTTTTCGAAACGCGTAACATTTTTTAAGGAATGGCGCGATCAGTATTTTCCATAATTAGAATTTATGTAATCTGAATGTTCGCCTACGTCTGTTATGGAAGAATTCCTAGCTCGAGTAAAGGAAATGGATCAAATACTTGCTATCTAGCTTTGAACGTTGATAGTGGCAGATCTGTGAGAATTATGTTACTTTAGTGCAGTCCGACGAATTTCAATGACCGAGAAATCCTTGGGCGACGGCCTCATCCATTAGGGAGTCCTCTTATGATGATCAATAAATCCAGTCAACAAAGCAACATTTCCGAATGAGGCTACAGACTTCTAAACGCACGCGGGCAACTCGCGGTGAAAGGCATTATGCAAATGGTTAAGTAATAGTAAACGTAGAAGAAGTTCTGTTCTTGCGAAATGACATATATTATGTCAAGATTTACTATTCAGGTATCAACACTGAAAACTTTTGCTGTGTCAGAGTGCACTTCAGATAGTGGCTTATGAATGCAATTAGTACCCTTTCCGTCAGTGTGTGAGAAGGATTGTTGCAACACTGGGTTCTTCAGTGTAATTGCAGACATGGACCATTTCTTTTTTAAATTAAACTAAAATCTTAAAATAATTAAAAATTATTGAGTATTTTATGTGTCACTCTCAAAATGTTCTAGGGCTACAAATTAACAGTGCAAATACCTTCCTTATTATTGATAAGTTTTTCTTAAAGTGGATTTACGTTAAATTAGTCCAGTTTCCCGTCTGCCTTAATATTGTTTCAATGAGAAAATTTTCAATTTGATGCTCTGTTCTCGTCGTTGCGGTGAGCGTAAAGTCTCTGCTATGCCATGTAGTGGTTCTCAACTTTCAGTGGTTGTCCGGTGGCACCACGATTGTATGTTTCAGCAGATTTAAAGCTCTTGCTGTGTTACTCAATAACGGCGATTTGCTTTCAGATGTATAACTTCTGAGCGAGAATGACGAGATATCACTTGTACTTTGCAAGTATGCCCTCAGTTACAACGGGAGGTCATTCAGCCGATAAGGAGACGGATAGGTGAAACATATGTCAGTATGGAAGAAATGTTACGGAGAAATATTCAGGACAGTAGCTGAGAAAAGTTGAGTTAGCGAATGAATTTCAAGCCAATCAGAAACTACAGTATTATAAAGGAGAATCTCACTTCGAAAAGAATGTTCACTCTTGTTTCTAAAATGGGAACATCCAAATACTATTCTTTCCTCTGCTTCAGTCCATCGATTACACATATTTTGAGGAAAGGAAAGAGGAAATTTATACGAGGACACCAATTTGAAGAGAATTTCTTCAAATTGAAATTTGCTTGAGCCGTGTCTCTGATATCTTGCTATTGCTCTGGAAGCATAAAGGCCGAAGAGCAGCAAGAACAAATGAAAAGTAATTGAAATTGGAGTTTGGACGTATTCCACACAACGAGTGAAAGTTATTACTTTGTCCGGCAAAGTCCCGGCTTTCATTTCATTGTAATCGAATTCCAGTAGCGTGTGATGAGTGCTGACAATAGACAGCTGTAAGCGAATTTTTTTTTCCCACGTATCCCAGGTGTTAATGGAGTTTATATCCGACAATGAGATACAGACTATGGTGCGTTTTGAGGACTGCTTGTACACAAGCTTGAATTTATTTCACTGCGTTCCATCGAAATGATGCTGAGTACCAATTCCTTCTTTCGCTGCAAGTATGAAATGAAATGGGTTTTATCTAAGCAATGTAGTGGAAATTATAAATGTGTTCTTTCCTCTTCATTTTCGTCCTCTCGCTGATCACCCTAAATGGAAGAAAAATGGGGAACTACAGCAAACATTTTCGGATACATCGGCTTTGAACAGACAGTCTTTAACCGCGAACAAATCTACATCTCTATCTACACAACGAAAGCAATGTTACGGTGTGTGAGAGCGAGAAAGCGTCCAGTAAATTACGGGTTTACAGATTATTTAAACATTGCTTGCCAGCGGAATAAACAGTAATAAAATATTTTATGATAATGTACAACATATCGTCACCATCTCCTTCGAATGGAGGGGAGCAATGACAGGGATTTGGCTCAGATGTCCCAAAGTAAATTCGTATAGTGTCTTCTTGATAAAGGCCACTTTCTGGATAAAACAAAATCACATGTGTTGGTCACAATGGCCTCAACTCTTGTAACGCTGTGGCTGTGTGGAACAGCTACACATTAAAATTTGCTTTTGGAACTAGATGTTTTGTCTTACAGTAGCACTAATAATATTAAATGTAGTCAATATATATTTGAGCTGTGAACTGTACCATATATATCGCGAATATGTATGCCTTTACCACATTGCTACAATGCGGCGTATTGTTCTTCTTTAGGTTGTATCACCATGGGACGCAGTTGGAATTGTTGTTAAACGACTCAGCGCCACGTTCTTAACGCTGTAACACAGTCCACAAGATATATGGCCACTTACATAGGTCAAAGAACAAAAAAAGCTATAGTGATTGACCCTCCAATGAATGCATTAATAGAAGAATGGGATTCAAAATGAGACTGTAAAGAAAAACAATAACAATGTACCAGACACAAAGCCTTGTAACTTGAGGACGTATGTGTGTAGGTCTCAGTGTAGTAAATAATAGGTTCAACGAGTTATATTTACTTTCAAGTTTTAGGGGTGAAGCTGAGCATTTCGTTAGTGATCAGTAAGTGCTTAAAAATGAGCACAATGTATTCAGTGCAAGAGATGGCCTCACTCTAAATATGCTAAGATAGACGCGTACTGTTTTTGTTTCAAGTGCTACTTATTACGAAATAGTTTGGTGATCAACATATTTGAATCAAATTCAAATGGCTCAAAGCACAATGGGACTTAACATCTGAGGTCATCAGTCCCCTATACTTAGAACTACTTAAATCTAACTAACCTAAGGACATCACACACATCCATGCCCGAGGCAGGATTCGAACCTGCGACCGTAGCAGCAGCGCGGTTCCGAACTAAAACGCCTAGAACCGATCCGCCATACAGGCCGGCAACATATTTTATTAGGATGGTTTGTTGTAGTAAGGTTTATTCCAGTCAGAAATATAACCTTCAGGATATTTTATTACCTTCACGTTTATTGGAGACTTATGCAAATAAAACACAAATGAAAAAAAAATGTCACCCTACTATTTTTGGCTTAGTAAATAACTACCCTATCTCTCTAATGAATTATCGTCATCGCTCTACAGAGGCGACTTGTTACCAATCATATGAATGAGACTAATGAAGTATAAACGAGGTAATATAAATGTACGACAAATAAAGTCTTCTGAACTCGTTTCTCATCCGAAAACTTCTATTATAGGCATTTTTCCGGCTGATGCATATGGGTATCAAATAGTTTCCAAAATTTGCAACCTATAGTATTGTGGAACAGATAAGTTATACATCGAAGATTAACAACTACATTCAACAAATTACTTCTCGATTCACTTCGTCTGAAGTTGTTATCGGACATCTGCTCCGAACAAAGACCACGCTATACAATAAATACACTACTGGCCATTAAAATTGCTACACCACAATGATGACGTGCTACAGACGCGAAATTTAACCGAATGAAAGAAGATGCTGTGAGATGCAAATGATTAGCTCTTCAGAGCTTTCACACAAGGTTGACACCGGTAGCGACACTTACAACGTGCTGACACGAGCAACGTTTCCAACCGATTTCTCATAGACAAGCAGCAGTTGACCGGGCGTTGCCTGGTGAAACGTTGTTGTGATGCCTCGTGTAAGGAGGAGAAATGCCTGCCATCACGTTTCCGACTTTGATAAAGGTCGGATTGTAGCCTATCGCGATTGCGGTTTATCGTATCGCGACATTGCTGTTCGGGTTGGTCGAGACCCAATGACAGTAAGCAGAATATGGAATCGGTGGGTTCAGTAGGGTAATACGGAACGCCGTGCTGGATCCCAACGGCCTAGTATCACTAGCAGTCGAGATGACAGGCCTCTTATCCGCATGGCTGTAACGGATCGTGCAGCCACGTCTCAGTACCTGTGTCAACAGATGGGGACGTTTGAAAGACAACAACCATCTGCACGAACAGTTCGACGACGTTTGGAGCAGCATGGACTATCAGCTTGGAGACGATGGCTGCGGTTACCCTTGACGCTGCATCACAGACAGGAGCGCCTGTGATTGTGTACTCAACGACGAACCTGGGTGCACGAATGGTAAAACGTCATTTTTTCGGATGAATCCAGGTTCTCTTAACAGTATCATGATGGTCGCATCCGTTTTTTGCGTCATCGCGGTGAACGCACATTGGAAGCGTGTATTCGTCATCGCCATACTGGCGTATCAGCCGGCGTGATGGTATAGGGTCCCACTGGTTACACGTCTCGGTCACCTCTTGTTCGCATTGACGGCACTTTGAACAGTGGTCATTACATTCCCAATGTGTTTCGACCCGTGGCTCTACCCTTCATTCGATCCCTGCAAAACCCTACATTTCAGCAACATAATGCACGACCGCATGTTGCAGGTCCTGTACGGGCCTTTCTGGATACAGAAAATGTTCGACTGCTACCCTGGCTAGCACATTCTCCAGATCTCTCACCCACTGAAAACGTCAGGTCAATGGTGGCCGAGGAACTGGCTCGTCACAATACGCCAGTCACTACTCTTGATGAACTGAGGTATCGTGTTGAAGCTTCATGGGTAGCTGTACCTATACACGCCATCCAAGCTCTGTTTGACTCAATGCCCAGGCGTATCAAGGCCGTTATTACGGCCAGAGGTGGTAGTTCGGGGTTCTGATATGTCGGGAACTACGCACCCAAATTGCGTGAAAATGTAATCACATGTCAATTCTAGTATAATATATTTGTCCAACGAATATCCGTTTGTCATCTGCATTTCCTCTTGGTGTAGCAATTATAATGGCAAGTAGTGTACGTAGGCTACTGGACTTAGACGGTGATTTCTGTGCTTCCTCCGAGGCATGCGGAACCTTGGATTTAGACAAAAGTTAATGTACTAGTACCAATACGTTACTCGTGTAATACGGTTTATTTCACTCAAATTAAATTTTAAATATAATTCTTCTTTATTTTCTGCCTTTGTCCAGCATTGGAGCTATGTCGGCTAGTTGATTAACGTATTTGGCATGGTTAACAAAAGGGGTGGCTGGATGACATACCTCTCGCCAACCCCTTTGTATGCGACTATACATTTTGTTGGCTCGTGCTTCGGTTTTGTGGCAATTTGAATTTTTGGTTAGAACTGTTTATATCACGTAGTTTGTCACGTGCAACTAGAGAAAACTACCAGAATGAATTTTTCAGCGGTGTGAGCGCTGATATGAAACTTCCTGAAAGATTAAAACTTTGTGCCGCCCTGGAACTCTGATCTGGAAGGTTTCCCTGTTGCAGGCATCTGCTCTACCGAATGAGAAACTCGAACCCTTCTCAAAACATGTTCTCATAGCTTTACTTCCGCTGGTAGCTCATCTCCGGCCTTCTTAAGGGGATACGGAATCCCCTATCCCCGCAATGTTAATATATGCCTATTATAGGGAACATTTTCTCACAAACTACTGGAGACAGAGAGGTAAAAATTTTACTGTATGTGCATTCATATGTTACAACAATACTGAAACAACAGTTTATTGTCAAAGTATTTTCTTACAGAGATATTGTGCATTTATTTTTAAGTAAATTTTTTCCATCGCTTTTTACTAGACTATCACCCCTAAGTCTTTTGTAAATCAAGTAATTAAAAAATCGTTGTTTCAGTATGTAATAGGGACCTATGTCACTACGTCATAAAAATTTCAGACTTCTAGGTTGACCAGTACCTGAGATAATGTTCCTAGATGAAGTAAAAAGTAAACTTACGGGAAACAGAGAAAGAAGATTAAAACATTCCTGATCCGTAGCTAATACCCCCTTCACAGTCTTCATAATCATCTTCAAGTCTTCTTTTGGCACCCCTCTGCACCTGTCTTGCTTTTTTCACTAATGTCTTGATTATATTATCAGCATGCCTTAGTCTGTGCTGATCTAAAAAGAACATAGCACGTACCGTACAGGAACCAACACACATACCCAACTTTTGAAGGACCTGGCATTTAGTTATATTTCCAAGATTGAAGGTTGCCACAGCATCATACACACCAAAATGTAGTGTATTAATTCCGACAAACACTGTTTTTGGGAGACGATGCCATATCACACTATTCAAGCACTCGTTGGGGTTCTGCGTTTTTCCGTGAAGACATTTCATCAGAAGACTTCTGTCAGCCAGATCTCTGAAAATGGGCTTTATTTCTGCCATGATGGCTGATGGTAGACTGTGGTGGTGAATGTATTTCTCTCCTGTTGTTAGTCCCCTATTGTATTTACACCAGCTGTTTTCACCTTTGGGGCACAAACCATGTTGTGGATGCTCATCCGTGGATGCGGTGTGGAAATATAAAGCCCATATAGCTCTCCTCATTTCTTCAAGATTGCCTGTATTTTGCCTGATTGCAAGGCCATAGCAGTTCTGAATGTGGTCTATTATGGAATCAGTCAATCTTCCCCTGCCATCCAAGGTTTTCCCATCATCTAGTTTTTTCCCTTTCATAACTGATTTTAACCTTCTCAGCCTGGCACCCATTCTCTTCTGCACATGTCCTACACATTCAAGTTTGCTTATATTTACACTGTTCCCATATGGTTTGCTTTCCAAAACTTCTTTGAATGCTTTAGAGTCACCATCTCCCAGATATTTGACATAGCGAACATTATACCACCGTGAAGAGCGATGAAAAATTTTCTTCACCCCAGCAACCTCCATGCCACCACTACTACCATAATAATTAGCAATACAGTCATCACTGTGTTCATTTTTCAGCCTGCCTGTGCACCTACAGTATTTAGACATTATTGCAACATCAATAACCTTGCCAGTATCAACACTAGTTGCTGTTACAACACCATTGTTGGAGGTGTGGCCCCTTTTCTGCCACGTGCCATCAAACGCCACTGTGAGGTCACGACTGCCGTCATTTTCTTCCACTGCTTCTTCCACAGCAACCTGCATTGACTTCTGTGCTACATCTTCAACTGCAGATCCTGCTACATAATTGTAAGCTTCAAACTTTGAAGGTGCACTTGGAAGATTTAGAACACCACATAGCATATCACCAGCTGCTTTGCCCTCACCAATTGCTCGCAATCCATAAACTAACCTAATATTTACACTATAAAGTTCAGTTTTCTTGTATCCATTATTTACAGTTACTGAAACCGAACTTGGAAACTTACAGCTGTATTTACAAACACTGCATATTAAATTAAACTGGGCAGCCAGGCCAACATGGGATTCTACTTTCAGAGAAACGCTTCCATGACATTTTTTGCAGCACAATCTGTTTTCAAGAGCTTCACACAATATATTCGTATCAACGAGTTCAAAAACTTCATTCCCTCTATCAAGTAAATTATATTTCTCTTCCAAATCTCTTAGTTTTTTATGAGAAGCACTGTTTTCATTTGGTGTAAGTTCGTTCGGCAAATCAGTAATAAGTGGATTCACATTTTCCAACAGTGATGATGATGAACCGCTTTGCTTTGCTAATGAATCATTATTTCTTTTCTTTTGCCAGTTCACACGCTTTTTAAACACTTTTGCTTTAGCTCTAGGCATTTTCACTGCGAGAAATGAAGCACTAAATACGAAATAACTCAACAACAACTACTTTGTTATATCACACTGTTTACAAAACAGTCCCGCCACAAAGTCAAAGAGTAACTTGAGGAAACCAGAGAGAAACATTTTCGGGCAACTAGTGTATAAATAGTCGCTGGAAACCGGGATATTTGAATTCATGTCACTTTAAAGGTACTGCCAAAAAGTTCATGGTCAGCCACGAGAGACGTGTGTAACTAAAGCGCAATACCCGATCTCACAAATATATAAAAATAAAATAGTTATAATTGTAGTAGAGCTATGTATGATACGTCATTTTAAAGAGGAAACATGGCAGAATATAATACGCCAATAAAAAAAAAATCGATTTTTTAACCCAAAATCCGATTCCGTATCCCCTTAAGCTCTTTTGCGTATCAGAGACTCTTGGATGAAAGAACAATGTAGAGGCATGGCTTCGCCACAGCCTGGTACATCGTTTTGAGGATGAATTTTCCATTCCGCAGCAGAGTGTGCATATGGAATTTCAAGACAAACTAAAATTGTGCGCCGGACCGTGACTCGAAACTGAGTTCCTTGCCCTTCGCGGATAAGTGCCTTACAACATGAGCTACTCGAGCGCCTCTTACAACATGTCCTCACAGCTTTATTTCCACCACGGTCTCTTCCTATACTAACTAAAATTCACTTGCTCACGAATGACAAAGTTCCCATTATCGAGCCCCGTCTGGCAGACACATTAATCTGCCGCAGAGTTTTGTATCAGAGCACACTATCACCCAGATAGAATCTCCGCAAAATCATTTCTTCCAGCAGTGCTAGGCCCACAAGTTACGCAGAGGAACTACTGAAATGTTTGGAAGGACTGTGAGGCGCAGGCTGTGAGTCGTGTTCGATTAGTTCAGTCAGCAGAGCACTGGTCTGCGACAGGCAAAGTTGACAGATTCGATTCCCTGTCCGGTAGACACCTTTACTGTGTCAAGAGGTCTCATATTAGGGCAGACTCCGCTGCAACGTGATCTGTTCATTCTATAAACGTTCCCCCAGTCTGTGACTACGGTATGTGTCCTCAGTATTGTTTCTTCCAGAAGTGCTAGTTCAGCCAGTGAGGCAGGAAAGCTTATGTGAAGTTTGGAAGGTAGGAGATGATTTACTGCCGGAAGTAAAGTTGAGACGAGGTGTCGCGTGTCATGCTCCGGTAGCGTAGTCGGCGCATTGCCACTCGTCGACTGCGGGCGCAGCTTTGCGGTGCTTCGTAGTGTGCTTTCTAGTCCTTGGTACAACTATTGTCAAGTGTACTAAGTGGTTTGGCTGTAAATCTTTCGGGCTTGTCAGTGCTGAATATTACCATAATAAGCCCCGTTTTTGTTTGGTGAAGGAGCGGAGTTGCTCGCATGCTACTCGTTTACCATGTCGGAATGTAGCAGGAAAACACGTTAGGATCCTCGTGCGACAAGAATGCCCGTCATGTTCAACTCACTGCCTTGAAAATCCGGAACTGGTTACACGATAACTTCGTTCAGAAGGTAATGCAGATATCAGCCAGACTGATACAGGAAAGGATTGTGCATCAGGTTGTACAATTCTGTTTTGTAGGACAAGATTTTAATGAAAAACCACGGAAAGTTTTAATTCTGTCATTGCGACGATCCTGTTAGAACGGCTAAAATTCTTAATGCTACGGTAAACTGAAGACAGTAATTGCGAATTATCCCGCAGAATCTTCTTTCGAAATATGGCCATGTTAAACACACTGGATTTGAAAATGTCCCAGCAGGTACAAAATTAGGTGTTATAACGGCATGAGGCCAGTGCAGGTGTTCGTAAAAACTGACGTCCCCTCACACATTATTGTATCTGGCTGTAAGCCTCATTTTATCTACCAAGTTAGAAACCAACAGCTCATGTAACTACTCTCATTTAACTAATTAGGTCACCTCTGTGAAATTTGTTCGAAGGAGGTGTTTGTTTTGAGGAACAATGTACAAAAACATACCGAACTCCAATTATTCGATGCGTCTCCCAAGGGTTCCGTACGAGTTGATAATGAAGTTACCCCGATGGAAAATACCAGAGCAACACGGATCTTACTATACGACTTGATGAACAGAACAAGAGCTACATTATTAAACTTATAAACAGTGAGCGAGGAGGGTAGGAGGAGATAACAAGTCCTAACTGTAATTACAATGGGAGAACTAGTATAAAAAAGCAGATGACGCTGAAATTAATCAAAAAGATTGTGACACCGAAATGGTAGTGGATGATTATCTCATTGCCAGTGAATCTCGACAGACCAAAAAACGACTACTGGAAACGGAAAGCTCGAACTCAGGAGAAAACGATGGAAGAAAATCTTCACCAACGCCGAGGAACCTGAAATCTGATAAAGTAATGATTTTACCGGCTAGACTTTAGAAGAACATTTGGAGGTAATACCTATTGTGCATCATCGCCTATCTATCCGACCACGATATTACTCCAGTCGATCTCTCGTAGCCGTTATCGCAAACACGTGGTAAGTTTACAGTAAACAGGTACAGTGGTGACCATGAATGACTTCAAAGCTTGTGTATATACTAGCAAGTGGCGCAGGGTGTCCTCCTGACATATTACGATAGAAACTCACGTTAATCCGGTCGAAGCGCCGCCCCACCCAGGTGCAATAATATTCTGGTTGACTAATGCCAGAGTAACAGACCCTCTGAGTAACGCCACTCAGAAAAGTAAACTGCAGCTGAAGGGCGAAGCAACACAACAGGCTATAACGTAACAACAGTGCGGCCTCAACAGCTAACAAGAAATACAGTATACAAGGAAGCAAAGAGAACACACGGAACAACGACTTTCTCAGCCACTGACGACTCGGGTGTGGACACCACATGAGGCACTGAGAAAACCGCAAGCAGTGAAGTCGCTCGAAGCCCTACGTACTGCCCAACACTCAAGGCTAAAGCCCGAAACGAAGGTACATGTGCTACGTAGTGAAACAAAGAGTGAATGAATTAAAGTACATCACAAACACAAAGGATAGGTACATAGGCAAACTGAAAAAGACCCTGCACTAAAAGATAATGCACAGAAATCATTCGTTATTTGAGAAAAAGTGCTCACTTTTTAGCGTTAAATATTTTTTTGGACAAGGAACTGAAAAACTGTAAAACTGTCTGTTTGTGACATGGACTCGACTAATGTCTGAAGTAGTGCTGGGGGGAACTGACACCATGAATTCCGCAGAGCTGTAATTAAATCTACTAGGGTACGAGGCGTAGGGATCTCTTCTGAACAGAACTTTGGAAGGCGTCCCAAATATCCTCAATAATGTTCATGTTTGAGGAGTTTGGTGGCCAGTGGAAATGTTTAAACTCATAAGAGTGTTCCTGGAGCCACTCTGTAGCAATTTTGGACGTGTGGGATGTCGCATTTACCTGCTAGAACTGCCCAACTTCGTCAGAGTGCACAATGGACATGAGCGCATGCAGGTCATCAGGCAGGATGCTTACGTACATGTCACCAGTCAGAGTTTTATCTAGACGTATCAGGTCTCCCATATCACTCGAACTGCACACGACCCACACCATTACACAGCCTCCACCACCTTAAACAGTCCCCTGCTGACATGCAGGGTCCATGAATTCATGAAGTTCTCTCCATACCCGTACTAGTCCATCCGCTCGATACAATCTGAAACGAGAGTCGTCCGACATGGCAACATGTTTCCAGTCAAACAGTCCAATATTGGTGCTGACGTGCCCAGGCGAGGCGTAAAGCTCTGGGTCGCGCAGTCATCAAGGGTACACGAGTGGGCCTTCGGCTCTGAAAGCTCATATCGATGATGTTTCTCTGAATAGTTCGCACGCTGACTCTCACTGATGGCCCAGCACTGAAGTCTGCAGCAATTTAAGGTAGAGTTCTACTTCTGTCGCGTTGAACGATTCTCTTCACTCGTCTTTGGTCCCGTTCTTGCAAAATCTTTTCCCGACCGAAGCGATGTCGGAGATTTAATGTTTCACCGGATTCCTGATATTAATGGTACACTCGTGAAATGATCGTACGGGAAAATCCTCACTACATCGCTACCTCGGAGATGCTGTGCCCCGCTGCTCGTGCGGTGACTATAATACCACGTTCAAACTGACTTAAATCTTGATAACCTGCCATTGTAGCAGCAGTAACCGACCTAACAACTGCGTCAAATACGTGTCTTATATAGGCGTTGACGACTGCTGCGCCATATTGTGCATGTTTACGTATCTATGTATTTGAATACGCATGCCTATACCAGTTACTTTTTGCGCTTCAGTGTATATATAAACGTGTTGGAAGTGGCGAAAGACGTTACTGTATTTTAACGAGGAATGGATTATAGACACAGGACGCAGAAAAGGAGTGAGAGGAAGTATAGTCAAAGGTATTGTGAATGGTGCCACTACAGTGACGGAAAAAAATAACACCACCAAGAACGAGTTGCGTCACCTAAACGAAGGATGGTAGGTGTGTTTCTTCGTCTGAAAAGTGATTTCTGTACAGATTTCACCACGATCGGACAACAGTGGTGCCCGTAGGGCCACTAAGAAGATGAAAATCAGATTTTCTTTCAATTCACGTTGTGACGGTCATGAGCGTCATGTATCTGCGAGATTTGGCATGGTGAGTCGATACTGTCAAGAATGGATTTAAAACTACAAACAACAATATCACATCTCACTGAGTTTCACCGTGGTCGTGAAGTAGAGCTAGTACAGTATGGATGTTCTTTCAGCGATACTGCAGAAAGACTATCTAGGAAAGGAGATACTGTACCTGATTGTTGAAAGAGGTGGCCACAAGAATGTATGGTAGCAGGAGTTACTGTTGTTTGAAATCGGTTACTTCAAGGTCAAATCCGAACCAGACCCCCTGTGTCCTGCAGTCCACAGACCGCAAACTACAGTGGTGTCAAGTGAGAAGTTACTGGACGGCAAGTTGGAGGTATGATGTGTTTCCTGACGGAAGCTGGTTCTGCGTATGGGCTAATGATGGCCATGGCCATGGTTATAAGGAAGTCAGTAAAAGGCCTGCAGCCAACCTATCTGCGAGCGAGACATACTGGACCTACACCTGGAGTTATTTTCTGTGGTGCGATTTCATATGGCAGCAGGAGCACTCTCGTGGGTATGCCATGCACCCTGCTGACTACTGTGCTACCATTCAAGAACAGCATTTCAGAGGGTGTTTTCCAACAGGATAACACTCGCCTACATACCGCTGTTGTAATGCAACACTCTCTACAGACTATCGACACGTTGCCTTGGCCTGCTTGATCACCAGATGTGATTCCAATCAAGTACATATGGAACATCATCGGAAGACAACTCCAGCGTCATCCACAAACAGCGTTAACCATCTCCGTTCTGACCCACCAAGTGCAACAGGCGTGGAACTCCGTCCCATAAACTGACATCCGGCACCTGTAAAACACAATGCACCCACGTTTGCACACTTGCATTCACGATTCTAGCGGTTACACCAGTTATTAATCTACCAACATTTCACTTTTGCAATACCTAATCTCTGGCTTACACTGACCTGTTGTCTTGCAATATTAATCACTTAAATATGTTACCTAGACAAATGTATTCTCGAAATTTCGTTTTCTAAATTACTTATTTTGAGTGTTGCTACATTTTTTTCAAGCAGCATATTTCAAATCTCTGCGTTCTTCCCGGATCAAATAACAAAGCTGCAAGGGCAAAATTTATTCCCGAAGATGTTCCGCATTTTCTGAGGCGAAAGGCAACATCATCATCACAGGATACTGCATTCTAAAGGCGACCAGTTCAAAAAGCGCAACACTCTTATGTCGTCCCCTGCGAAACATGGAGGTCTGAACTTTGAAAGATGTGCTTGAAGACTTCACATGACGCAGCTGTAGCAGGGCCAAGGATTCACAGAATTCACATCACGACGGAAATATCTGTACAGTATTAGGACGTAATCCCTGACAGTTTTTTCAACGATCACGTAGTAACTCTTAAAGCAAAAGTCTCTCTCGTCTCAAAATAATTGGCAGAGGATAATGGGAATGAAATTATAACCTGTTCCATATAATACGGTTACAGAAAGAATTGAATGCTCGTTACAAATTGTGGGCTAACAGGAAACGCTTCATTCGTAGCCCGACTGAATTATGGGAGAACCTTGCGTTACAAATTGTGGGTTAACAGGAAACGCTTCATTCGTAGCCCGACTGAATTATGGGAGAACCTTGCTACCCCGGTATTACGAACCTGTTTGCAAATGTCGCTTACGGTAATAATGAAACCTCGAGAAATATAATCGAATACTGTTATCTTGACTCGTAAAGTGTAAAAAATCACAAAGGCGAAGATCGAGCAAGTGGCTTTAAAAATAAAAAATAAGAAATTGGAGCTGCGGGAAAATTATCACCTGCAAGGACTAGAGGAGATCAGAGGAGAAGTTTAGTATTTATCACCTCACAATAGGACAAGAAAGATGCAAACAGAAATATACTGAGGCACCAAAGAAACTGCTATAGGCACGCGTATTCAAATACAGATATGTAAGTACGCAGAATACACCGCTTCGATCGGCAACGCCTTTAAAAGACAACAAGTGTCTGGCGAAGTTATTAGATCAGTTACTATTGCTGCAATAGCAGGTTATTTGGATTTAAGTGAGTTTGAATTTGATGTTCTAGTCGGCGTACGAGCGATGGGATACAGCAAAAAAAGGTTCAAATGCCTCTGAGCACTATGGGACTTAATTGCTGAGGTCATCAGTCCCATAGAACTTATAACTACTTAAACCTAACTAACCTAAGGACATCACACATATCCATTCCCGAGGCAGGATTCGAGCCTGCGAACGTAGCGGCCGCGCGGTTCCAGACTGTAGCGCCTAGAACCGCTTGGCCACTCCGGCCGACTCCTAGGTATCGATGAAGTGGGGATTTTCCCGTACGACCATTTCACGAGTATACCACGAATGTCAGGAATCCGGTAAAACATCAAATCTCCGACATCGCTGCGGCCGGAGGAAGGTATTGGAGGAACGGGACCTGGGGCGACTGAAGGGAATCGTTCAATGTCGCAGAAGTGTAACACTTCCGCAGATTGCTGCCAGTTTCAGTGCTGGGCCATCAACAAGTGTCACCGTGGGAACAATCCAACGAAACTCCAGCAAAACGGGCTTTCGGCGCCGAAGGCCCACTCGTGCACTCTTGATGACTGCGTGTCAAAGGGCTTTACGCCTCGCCTGGGCCCGTGAACACCGACATAGGACTGTTGATGACTTCCGTTTCAAATTGTGTCGAATGGATGGACGTGTATGAAGGTGGTGGACGCTCTGTAATGGTGTGGCGTGTGTGCAGTTCCAGTGGTATGGTACCACACATACGTCTAGGTTCGACTCTGACGGGTGACATGTACGTAAGCATTCTGTTTTGATCACCTGCATCTATTCATGTCCATTGTGCATTCCAACGGACTTGTGCAACTCCAGCAGGACAATGAAACGCCGCAAACGTCCAGAATTGCTACAGAGTGTCTCACCAAATTCCCCAGACATGAACATTGTTGAGCATATCTGGGATGCCTTGCTAAGTGCTGTAACGTGCTGTTCAGAAGAGATCCCTACCTCCTCGTACTCCTACGGATTTAAGGACAGCCCTGCAGGATTCATCGTATCACTTTCCTCCAGCACTACTTGAGATTTAGTCGAGTCCATGACACGTTGTTTTCGACACTTCAGCAAGCTTGCGGGAGGTGTACACGATATTTGGTAGGTGTACCAGTTTCTTTGGGTCTTCAGTGTATGTAACGAGTTTCTCTGCGTGGCCAAATATACTAGTTACATAATGTCTACAATTGGGAGCGAATATATTAGTCGGAATGAGGGTAAAGAAACTTTCCAAAGAATGTAGAGAGCATAACTACATGATGTTTCAAAAACAGCACCGCTGCTACAAAATAGTACTTCACATCTCACAAACTAAAGTATCCTTATCTTTGAGCTGTGGCCGGCTCGCACTGATGCCGTTTTTCCTTTTGGGATTTTATCACCATCGAGTGGCGCCTTATTGCTCCCTCAGTTACCACCAGAACGAGTTGTTCACTTGCCTCTGTCAATGGCAGCAGCAGCGTTTATCGATATTAGTACTGCTGTACCATCTTTTGTGTGACCGCTATATTGCCCGTGTGGTGGTGTGTGTGGGTAGTCGGTCGGTTGCGACAGAGCAGCGAGGAAGTCTCCATGGCGTGTCGTCAGGCTGGGACCGCTGGCGGCATCCACGAGCGGTCAGAGTTGTGAGGCACTAGCTGCGAGAGCTGTAAAGTTTGTCGCCCACCGAACCTGGATACTGGAGATGAGTAATTAGTTAACCTGTTACGAAATCTCAACTGATGTGACATCTCTTCGTTCATTACTGGTTGTTGCTTCCTGAGCCGTTCCTGCAAGCAGCAATGTATGGTGTGCTAGAGATGGCAAATTTTGCAGCCGTCTTCCTGTATGGTGTTTATCTACTGAAATGATTGTAACTTGTTAGTGAAGTGCACCAGCGGTATCTTCTGCCTTGTGGCCGTTAACGTTTCAGCTACCTGCCCTGGTCGTTAGCGTAGTTTTCCAGCAGGGTGTTTTCCTCGCCATGTTGATGCTGTCTGGCACGGTGTGTAGTTCGACAGCTTTATGTAGTTCTCCTTTCTTTTTGAGTGTTATTGTGCCTTGACTGTACTTAGATGCCAATTATCAAGACTTAGTTCTGCTGCGATCTTAGTCCTCGCTGATACTTCCGGTTGTCGTGCTGTTGGTTGGGTGGAAGGGAATTGATTAGGTTGTTTGTTGGTTCTTCAGCCGTCCCTAGATTGTGTTGATAACCTCAGAAGTTGAGTCCCATAGTACTCAGGGCCATTTGAATCATTTAAGTCATCAGGCCTCTAGACTTAGAACTACTTAAACCTAACTAACCATAGGACATCACACACATCCAAGCCCGTGGTAGGATTCGAACCTGCGACCGTAGCAGCAGCGTGGTTCGGAACTGAAGCGCCAGAACCGCTCGGCCGCAGATACCAACCTTAGTGTTACGCTTGGCTGCCTGTCTCACCTAATCTGTTGTTAGAGTTTCCTCCCCAGGCCGACCCTTGCAACACTTCTGAGCACCAGTGTTCTGTTCTTTGGGATTGTGATTTTCTTTTGTCTCAAGTACTGTACGAGGCTTTCAGCCGTGTACTAATTTAGTTTGTTTTAATGTCCGGCCTTCAGCCGAACCTTATGTGAAATATTTTAAGATTAGGCCTTCAGCCTACTTAAATTAAAATTTTAAACATCTTTGTCTAAAACCCTTTAAAATTACCTTACTGGAGTCCTTAATATCCAGGCCTTAAGTCCTCAGTTCTTCTGTTTTGCAATTAAGGCCTTCAGCCGTGTGTATTCCTTAATGAAATTTTAATAACTTGTGGCCTTCAGCCATATTGTTTCAGAATTTTTTTTAAGGGCATGTGTGATTAAGTGCTTTTAACAAATAAAGTTTGTATGTTTGTGCAACTAGCAGCAACTGCTATGGGCCCCTTTCCACAACCTGATCCGTTCTGTCCTGCGAAACCAGATTTCAATCTTCTCAATACTAGTAACTGAGGAAGAACCTGAAGATGTACAATTGGCACCTGAATATCACGGTAACAACTGGTATCCCAACGTTTCACCGTGAACGCTAACGCAGGTGATGCTACTAATACTGCTACAGAACATCAAGTTATCGAAGAAGTATCAGCAATAATGGACTATTACAAAGAAGCAGAAGAGGCAGTGATAAAACACAAATGTTGGTAGTAGATGAAGGTGCTTATCCTATGCCACATCCCTTCACAGAATGTGCTGAAATGGAATTGCTACGAATGAAAATAACTAAAAACACAAACCAGTTAAGTGAAGTCAATTCCAAAGGAATGGTACAGAGTGTTAGATGGGTGAGAGATCTCGTAATAGCGAATAGTACAAGACAAAAAATCATTCAGAGGGTTGAATATATGAAAATACTTCCCTGTCTAAAATGTAGTATGTTATACAAGTGATAACCACAGACAGGAAACGTATCGCACAAATTAGAAAGGAATAATTCTGGTTTATTTGAAAAGACATGTTGTTTTGTGTAGCCAGGGACCAGCTGATGAATTCACGTAACGAAAGTGGCCTAGCCGTAACAGACTATCAGGCAAAATATTCAGCCCTTGTAGCGAAAGATCTCACAAATACTCTCAAATTACCACCTAGTCGGTCTGATGTACTGAAGACTGGGTTGAGTTACGCGACAGGAAGTAGAGCAGGCAGGAGGAAAACAGCAGATACAAATCCTGAGCTGCCAAACGAAACTTAAACTAAGGTGACAAAAGTCATGGGATAGCGCTCTGCATATATACAGATGTGACCCGTAGTATAATTTGCTGTTTCGAAGAGCGCGCCGCAGCGCATAGTGTAAAGCAACCGCCCTCCGTTTCTGGCAGTGGCGCCCCTGTGGTAATCGCAGATTTGGTGTCTACCTCTGGTGGGAAAGCGGAAAGGTTGCCTGTTCAAGTGCATTTAAGGGTCGCTGTCAGCTCGGCAGGGGGCGGCTAAGAAACGCCGGGACTGGCGACAGACATGCACCCGTTTAAATGCTACCCTACCTATCAACTCGTTCAAGTTCTGGTCAGCCTTCAGTCGCCTTACTGGAACTAAACCCTCCCCCTACTATCCTCTTCTCCACGATGATCACCCCTTCCCTGACACCCTTAGTAAGGCCAATCCCTTTGTCTCCTACCTCCCCGATGATCCCCAGTTCGATTACTCCCTCTTCCCGGATGTCCGCGATCGAACTGACACCTCTGTCCCTCCCCTCGCACCTGGTTTCCAGTATTTGGACAACATTGCACACACGGAACTCAATGCCCCTATCACTACACAGGATCTCATTGCTACACTCCCCACAAAACGCATTACTGCTCCTGGTCATGATCGTGTCACCTACCGTCACTTTCGTGAAGCTCCTGTCTCTTTCCTCTCCACCCTGGCCTGGCTCTACAATGTAGTCCTGTCCACCGGTTACTACCCCAACCTGTGGAAAACCTTCCATATCCTGATGTTCCTTAAACCTGGTAAACCGCCGTCCGCCATCTCCTCCTACCGTTCCATCAGCCTTACGTCGGTCTTCAGCAAGATCCTGGAATCTATCTTCACCCGACGCATCCAACAGCATCTCTGCCAGCACCGCCTCCTTCCTGCTACCCAGTGTGGCTTCAGCCACCCTTCTCTTCCGACGACCTTCTCCTTCACCTCACACATCTCCTTTCCAAACAGCTTAATTCCCGTCGCTTCGCACTCTTCCTCTCCCTGGACGTCGAACGTGCTTATGACCGCGTATGGCATTCCGGTCTCCTCTTCAAGCTCCAAACCTTCGCCCTTCCAATTAACTACATCCGTCTGATCTGCTCCTTTCTCTCCCACCGTCCTTCCTACGTCACCATCCATAACACAGATTCCTACACCCTTTTTCCCTCCGCCGGTGTGCCCCAAGGCTCCGTCCACTCCCCCCTTCTGTACCTTTTGTATACGGCGGACATGCCGCCGCCGTCATCCCCCGTCCACCTTCCTTGCCCTTGCCCCCACCCTGCAGCGCTCCCAACTAATTCTCCAGTCCCATCTTGACCAGTTCACCGCTTGGTGCAACCAGTGGTTGCTCAAGGTGAATCCCTTCAAAACCCAGGCGATCATTGTAGGCAAAACCACCCCTTCCTTCCGCCTCCTTGATTTCTATCTCACCATCCAAGGCCATCCTGTCGCCCTCACCCCCACCCTTAAGTACCTTGGCGTCACCCTCGACCGTCGCCTCTCCTGGACCCCCCATCTCCGAACAATCCAAGCTAAGGCACGCTCCCGACTCCATCACCTCAAGCTCCTTTCTGGCTGTACGTGGGTTCTGGACCCCTCCATCAACCTCCACACCTATAAATCCCTCATCTGCACTATCCTTTGTTACGCCCATCCGGCCTGGATCTCCGCCCCCCCCTACCTTTTATAAATCCCTTGAAATCCTTGAACGCCATGCTCTCCACCTCACCTATCGCATCCGTCTCCCCTCCCCCATGCGGATCCTGTACAATCTCATTTCGTTCCCCCACCTCCTCCTTTTCTTTGAAAGGATACGGATCCTTTACACCTCCCATAAACTCTATCCTCCTCACCCGCTTGTCTCGCCCATCCTCTCCCACCCCGCACTGCTGCCGTGGCTGTATTCCCACATCCCACCCGGTCTCCATCTCTCCACCCTCCTTACCCTCTCCGAAGGTGGCTTCTGCCAGCACCCCCTCCCTGTTGATGTCCTCTTCCCCTCCATCTACCCCTCCTACCAACTATGATCCTCCATCCCTCTTCCTCTGTTTGTTCATTTGGGCACCCTCCCTCCCTTCTCTCCCCCTTCCCTCCCTCCTCCATTTCTCCCCACTCCTTCCCCGGGCTTCCCCACCAGCCCTTCCTCCGTTCCTACTACTGTCTCCTCCGCCATTGGCATCCTTGCTCACCCCTCTCCCGCCCACTCCCCCTTCTTCCGCTAATGGCAGGTCCCCGGACTTGTACATGCTATGTGGACATTCGCGCGCTGGAGATCATCGCCATCAGTGTCTCGTGTGTGTGCCTTCGTTTTGTGTTTAGTGTTCTTTTGCCATCACACCACCACTGTTCACTTGTGCTGTCGCCGTCATCCGTGTTCTGTGCGCCATGTCAACAAGGCTTGTGTTTTTTCTCATCCAGCGTGAACGGCTTCATGTTTATTGTTTTTTCGTATCTACGTTTTTTGCCCGCCGTTTTTATTGTATTATCTGTGCCACCTATATGTCCTGTTATTGCACCACTCAAGGCTGAAGAGCAGCGTTATATGCTGCTGCCAGCCCGCCTTGTATGAGGTGATTAACATTACAATAAAGAAAAGAAAAAAAAACTCGGCAGGGGACTCCCTTCTCTCCCCCGAGTTCTTTTGCATTTCCCTCCTCTGCCTTTTCTCATTCACTCTCGCGTCTGCCCTGCCCCTCTCCCTCCTTACGAGTCCTGTCCCTCCTTGGTTCCCCCTCCCTTTTTCATTTTTTCCTCTCCTCCCTCCTTGTTTTTCCCCCTCCTCCAGGTCCCCCTCCCCCCATCTGCCCTTGGCTCGGGAGTGTCATTTTTGTGCCGCCATCTTCGTGCAGTGTTTTACAGTGAGTGTTTTACAGTGAGTGTTCCGTGTTGTATGTCTTTTAGGACATGTTGCGAAGGCATTCATACTGTCGCTGGGTGTGATTTTTTATCTCTTGCGAACAGAAACCAGACTGTCGCCATGTTTTTAACTGTGTGTCTACTATGTTACTTGACTGATTCCTGTGTACTTTATTAACATTGCCAACCCCTTTGCTTTCTGTTTTAACTTTCCGCATTTTTCCACCATTTTACACTTTAAGTCACCGTTTTATCGCCTGTTTTTCTTGTTTCTTTTCTTCTTCCATTTTTTAAAAAAGTCTGCAGGCTGTAGAGCAGCGTACTAAGCTGCTGCCAGCCTGCCTCCTTCGGGGGGAATTGAAACTCAATAAAGGAAAAAAAGCGAAAACTCGGCAGGGGGTCAGTCTGAGTCTCAGTCAGTCAGTCGGAGGCAGTTGGTCAGCCAGGGAAGTCTGTCAGTCTGGGCGAGTCTGGTTAGTTGGTCAGCCAAGTTAGTCTGGGTCTGTCTCTCATTCGCATTGGTATGGCGGTTAGTGACTGTCTGTCGTCCGAAGTGCTAGTACGCGTTAGGCCGACAGTCTGCTCGAGTCTGCTCAGGCAATGGGCATTGGTGGTTGGATCGATCGGTTGGTCGGTCGTTCACTGGGACACTAGATGATTTGTCCGCCTGGAGTGTCGGCGCGTGTGAGGTCGCCACGTGAGTCCAGTGGCCGCGCCGTATAGCGAGGCGTAGTGGCTTCGCGGCCGACAGAAGAGCAACAGGGGCCAACCGACGACATCGGTCTGGCCGGGGCGAGCTGCGACGCCATGAGAAGGGAGATCGGCGCGCCTTCTTGCGTCCGTTGAAGCGGCTGGCAGCGGACGGTTCAGGAGAGCGTTTTGGGGGTGCTGCGCCAGGCCTTCGCCAGATATCCCAGTTTATTAGAAGTGACTGGAGATACGCTGTTCATTTAGTTGTTAAATTCTACTTGTTTTTTGGTCAGTCTCTCGTCCCCAGCTTGCTCATCTGTCTCTCGTCCCCATTTGTTAGTGTTTGTCTATCAATCTCCCATACGTTAATAGCTGCCTCTGTCATGTTTGTCGGATTCGGTGTTGACGAATTTATTGCCTAAAGGCCGAGTTCTTGAAATATGTTTCTATCTTGCTTATCATCTTGGGAGGTGGTATATGTGAAATGTAGAGCATGTTGTACTTTCTATGTAAATTTGCATTGTATGGGTTTTATTTAAATAGTTATTTTACGTTATAAGCTTGACACCCTTCCACCATAAGAGTCCTTTAAAAAAAATTGGACCTTCGGTGGCAAATAATTTGATGGTTGTACCATTTCCATTTCTCTTACGGGATGCATACTTTACATGTTAGTGTGAGGTGTTAAAAATTTTTGGTTTAAAGTGATCTGGTGTGTTGCAGATTTGCACCAGCGTACTCTTTCAGTCGTTGTGAGCGGTCATGACCACGGTTGAAAGGGAGCAGGCAAGCTTCTCAGCCCGAAGGCTCCTACTGTTAATATTGTTCTTCGCCTCTAAATAAAACTGTAACTTGATATTTCTAGGGTGCTTTTCTGTTTCTGATTTTAAATCTGTTTTGAAAAGGCTTTTAGGAATAAATTCACATTGGTTCAAAGTAATTTTCCATCAGTTACTTCCTGGCAACTACTTCCACGCTCACCTAGTGTGATTAAATGTGTCAATGTTCTTGATGAAACGCCAGTAAATAAAGTAAATTCTTAAAAAAAAATTGAAAGTAAATTCACGGTTCAAGATCGTAAAAGTATCGCATCCTCAAGGTATAAGAGGGCAGCGCTTGGCGGAGATGTCATTTGTACTCAAGTGATTCATGTGAACAGGTCTCCGACGTGGTTATTGCCGCACGACCGGAACTAACAGACTTCGAATTCCGAATAGTAGTTGGAGCTAGACGCCTAGGAAATTCCACTTCGGAAATCATAAGAGAATTCAGTACTACGAGAGCGCCTGTAACAAGAGTGAACCGAGAGTATAAAATTTCGGGCATTACCTGATAACGCAGGGGCCGACGGCCTTCGCGTAACAACTGAGAACAGCGACGTTTGCGTAGAGCTGTCAGTGCAAACATTAGATTATTAGATTAGATTTACTTTCAAGACAAGTAACACTGTGTGACATAACAACAAAAGTTATTGTGGGACGAACGACGAAGGTATTCGTTAGTACAGTGCAGCGAAATTTGGCATTAATGGTCTATGGCAGTAGACGACCCGACCGACGCCAGTACCTTTGCTTGCCAACAGCACGACATTGCATGCAGAACCTCTTCTGGGCTCTTGATCATGTCGGCTGGATCCTAGAGGCATAAACAAAAGGGTAGAAACCACTGGGAAAATAGCTCCATACCACCAGCAAATCAGATAAAACAGAAAGACTTATATTGGAAGGCGGCCTACTCAAATTTCGAAAGCAAACCCTAACGTTCAAGGTTGCGCTGCTCCAGTAACTCTCCCACTGTTCTTCGAGAAAGGACTCAATTTAATCAGCTATATGCGGGAAACGGAGTTTCATTAATCAGGAAGTACGATATAATTTTCATTATGTAATATTTTAGTTTAATTGCAAAATGTTGTATACGAGAAATTAAAAATATATAATAAAAAATTCTAGGAGGAACATATTCCTTCATATTCTAAATGGCAAAGAGGTTAGCCCAAAGAAGGCTTTAATCGGTGAGACAAGGAAGGGTTGTAAGAGATGATGGGAGACCCTAAATAAATAAAAAAAAGTCGGTAGAAAAGGGAAGTTTCCAGGGATGAGTCTCGGTCTGGCAAGAAGTTTTAATCTGGCAGGGTGTTTCATATTAGCGCACACTGCGCTGCAGAATGAAAAATTCAGCCTGCAGACAATCCCCCAGACAGTGATTAAGCTACGTCTTGGCAGTATGTCGGCTATCCTGCGAGCTTCGTAGTTTGCTGTGAGAGTGTACCATTTGCTGGCAGTTGTGTGTTGACATGTGCTTGTGTTTGCCTCCTACGTGTTCTTGTTCTATGTGTTTGTTCTGTGGGCCAGTAGTCAAATCGTGGTAACGATCTGTTCGTGTTTTCTGTGATGGCTGCCCCCTTCATTTTTGTTTTTATTTTGTGATTCAATTGGTTATAATTTTGTGTCGCACCCCTTTTACACAACTATTTGAGTGACTGTAGTTCGTTTCTGTAGTTACCTTCATAGTCGAGTTTTATTCAGACTGTGCAGCATGTATTGGAATCTGGCTTGTTTGTGGATGATAGAATCGGTTCCGTTTTTGTCTGTCTGTATTGGTGGTGGTGAATTTCCTGAATGAGAAGAACTGACATAAGTTTGTGTGTGTGTGTGTGTGTGTGTGTGTGTGTGTGTGTGTGTGTGTGTGTGTTTGTGTTTTGTGAGGTCAAAGAAATTACTTCTTTGTCTTTTCTGTTTCTATGGTGAATTTTATTTTTGAATGAACTGTGTTTGTTATTCTGTAATTGTTGGATACGACTCCTGTTTCGCCTAGGACGCGTGTCATCTACACTGGAATGCCAATGTACTATTCTATATTGTTAGCGTCTTGCAATGCCTTCAAATATTTTGCTGTCCACTGATGGAAGACCCCTGAAACCCCGTTTTTTGTGAGTAATATTGGTCACAAAATGAGGGGGTCAGGCGTAGAACATGATACCTGAGATTCTGAGGAAGATTGACTTACGCAGCATATGATATAGTATATTGAATTCAGAATGAACGGCATGAGAACTTTCAAAAATCTTTGCAGGTAGAAGAAAAATACAGCTCTGCTGGTAACTAGAAACTGATACATGTATAACATGGTACGGTCCTAAGGAAGGATGTTGAAAATTAGTTGGATTGATAAGGTAAGAAATGGAGCGTAGGGAAAGCGCTGAGAAGTAGAAGGAGCAGAATGATAAGTTGTGTTGAGATATCAGGAAATAACTGATGTGGTGCCAGAGGGAGCTGTACAGTGTAGCAACTGTAGAGGAAGTAGTAGATTGGAATACATACAACAAATAATTAAATAAAAATGATCAAACTGCTGAGACGAAAAGGTTGGCACAGGAGAGTAATACGTGGGGACAGCATCAAACCAGTCAGGCGACTGATGATGACTGAACGGGAAAGCTCCAGTCCACTAGAATCTGCGATCAGGTGCAAAAAAGACACCCCTGTTACCAACGGTATGTCAATCAAAGACAAGAGTGCAAAATTATTTAAGTACAGTCGTGGTTTGCGACCTTTTTGAGTTCGTGGCTCTCCGCCCAACTACGAGGTGGTTGTTTTGGTGGCTCCCCTGTAGGCTGCTTTGTAAAAACAGTAGTTATTATTAAAAAAGTTAGCTTTGATATACTTCTCACCTCATGTTACACCTTGTAGCTGATGCCTCCCTAAGCGACATAAAGATAACATTTCAATCCTTCCCGTGGTGTCTTCATTCTCAGATCCATGTTAAAAATTAATCAGAGAGCTAAATGACCTGATGAAGATCAAAACAAAGTACAGCCCTAGTCATGGTATTCTAAATTCGGTTGACATAGTGAACAAGATAAAATACATTTATATCCCCCCAGTGTCCAGCTAGTTTCTTTTGATGTCAGCAAATTATTCACTAATGTATTTCTTCTTGAATGTCTAAACATTCTCGCAGACTTACTAGATAAATCAGGAGTTACCCTGGTTGTCACGGATGACATAAGTTAACCTACAAAAACTTGTCTAACATTTGCCCTTTCAATGGTAGTATACACAAACATATGGGTGGTCAACCTATAGGATCCCTCCTCTTCGTAGTCCTTACTGAAATCTTCATGGACAATTTTGAACGACAATTTTTAGAAAATAATCTCTCTTCCAAAGTTGAATACTGGTGTAGGTATCTAGATGACGTTTCGTGCTAATGCATAGGTCCTACCAGAGGACATCAAAAACTCCTCAAGAACTAAGTTCTGAACACATCACTATAAAATTTACAGTATTACTGCATTAATTATTTAGATCTACCCGTGGACATTAGTGACCATATTAATATTTTCAAAATTTATAGGAGACCTACCACCACAGATAGTGTAACACTTGAAAATTCTCAACATGTTGTGACCCGTAAACATGCTGCCTCTTACTCAGATACATCGCCTAATCTCCACCCCATGAGTAAATAAAACTTGCTAGTGGAATTAAATCGACTGAAACAAATAGCGTCCTACCTTAGTGGACTGCATAATGAACAAAAAACAGAAATACTAGGTGTACTGTCCTCTTTACCCTGTTCTTTATCCACCAACTCAGCAACGCAATAAATGGTGCACGATGACATATTTGGGAAAAGTCTCACTGGGTATAGCTAGACAGCTTAAATCCAGGAACGTAAAAACATCATTTTATGTGTATCCACGGCTGGACACGTTTTTCCCAGTGTGTAAGACAGCAATCCAGCTTTAGGAAGGAATGGAGTATATAAAACTACTTGTAATTGTGGAAAATTCCATATAGTTCAGTCTGGCAGGGCAACATGTACCTGATTTACTTGCTTGAAGGAACACTAAGGAAGTTAGAAACTTAGGAAAGGAGACTTTATTTTTGCAAACTATCTGCTTAAAGAATGCCGTAGTTACAAGGTGAAACATGAAGTGTTACGTCACATCCATAAAGGAAAATCAGTTAACTTATGTCCATCAAACGAAGCTTAGTACTGAATGACCAGCCTTGCTAGACACTTCTAACAGCAGATACTACACATAATCCCATGCAAGCCATGTTGTGTATAACTCCTCTTACTCACATGCCACATTTTCCTTCTTTTTGGTTACTATAATTTCTTTCGCTGTGCTAAAACGATATATTTTGTATAATCACAGCTGCTTCACTCACTTTCTTGATATCATTATTAGACCTTACCTGTTTGTAATTTAGGATCTATTAATGCCAAATTTATTTCGTTTAGCCACATCTTTGGCATATGTCACCAACATTTATTGTTCGATTATTTTCTTCCATGAAGAACTGTTGTTATTAATATATACTTGACTAGTTAGCGTGTCACATATTTTATGTCAGTTACATAATCTTACATCGATGTACACTGGAATAATCCCGCTTGTTTTATCCATAAATTTAATATTAAAATTTTCAGCTCAGTTTATCGAGGTACTCTGTAAATGCACTAGTTTAAAATCTTTGATCCAATAAAATTTCCGTGCACCGCACACTTGCCTTTGTACCTGATGACGGCGTAACAGCTGGAAACCGGTTGGTGAAATAAATAATAAATATCGTGAATATTGCACCACTGTTGTGTCTGTTTGCATTCACAAGGCATTCTCATTACAGACAGTAGTCTTTCATATTCTCGACATTTGAAGTTACGGTACGAATGTGGCACTACGTTGTTGATTCAGTACACGTGTAAACCGCTGGTACACAAACTATCTGCTGTCTCGGCCGAGACGCACTTCGCGTTCCGGAAAGCATATTACGGGAGGATTACAGGAATTTCTCCTGCAATTTGTAACAGCGGAGCGCAGCTGATGAACTGCCATACTATTCTTTTTTTTTTTTTTTTTTTTGTCATCAGTCTACTGACTGGTTTAATGCGGCCCGCCACGAATTCCTTTCCTGTGCTAACCTCTTCATCTCAGAGTAGCACTTGCAACCTACGTCCTCAATTATTTGCTTGACGTATTCCAATCTCTGTCTTCCTCTACAGTTTTTGCCCTCTACAGCTCCCTCTAGTACCATGGAAGTAATTCCCTCATGTCTTAGCAGATGTCCTATCATCCTGTCCCTTCTCCTTATCAGTGTTTTCCACATATTCCTTTCTTCTCCGATTCTGCGTAGAACCTCCTCATTCCTTACCTTATCGGTCCACCTAATTTTCAACATTCGTCTATAGCACCACATCTCAAATGCTTCGATTCTCTTCTGTTATGGTTTTTCCACGGTCCACGTTTCACTACCATACAATGCTATACTCCAGACTTAGATCCTCAGAAATTTCTTCCTCAAATTAAGGCCGGTATTTGATATTAGTACTCTTCTCTTGGCCAGAAATGCCTTTTTTGCCACAGCGAGTCTGCTTTTCATGTCCGTCATTGGTTATTTTACTGCCTAGGTAGCAGAATTCCTTAACTTTATTGACTTCGTGACCATCAATCCTGATGTTAAGTTCCTCGCTGTTCTCATTTCTACTACTTCTCATTACCTTAGTCTTTCACCGATTTACTCTCAAACCATACAGTGTACTCATTAGACTGTTCATTCCGTTCAGCAGATCATTTAATTCTTCATTTTCATTCAGGATAGCAATGTCATCAGCGAAATGCATCATTGATATCCTTTCACCTTGTATTTTAATTCCACTCCTGAACCTTTCTTTTATTTCCATCGTTGCGTCCCCGGTGTACAGATTGAAGAGTAGGGCCGAAAAGCTACAGCCTTGTCTTACGCCCTTCTTAATACGAGTACTTCGTTCTTGATCGTCCACTCTTATTATTCCCTCTTGGTTGTTGTACATATTGTATATGACCCGTCTCTCCCTATAGCTTACCCCTACTTTTTTCAGAATCTCGAACAGCTTGCACCATTTTATATTGTCGAACGCTTTTTCCAGGTCGACAAATCCTATGAAAGTGTCTTGATTTTTCCTTAGCCTTGCTTCCATTATTAGCCGTAACGTCAGAATTGCCTCTTTTGTCCCTTTCCTGTTCCTAAAGCCAAACTGATCGTCACCTAGCGCATTCTCAATTTTCTTTTCCATTCTTCTGTGTATTATTCTTGTAAGCAGCTTCGATGCATGAGCTGTGAAGCTGATTGTGCTATAATTCTCGGACTTGTCAGCTCTTTCCGTCTTCGGAATTGTGTGGATGAAGCTTTTCCGAAAGTCAGATGCTATATCGCCAGACTCCTATATTCTACACACCAACGTGAATAGTCGTTTTGTTGCCACTTCCCTCAATGATTTTAGAACTTCTGATGGAATGTTATCTATCCCTTCTGCCTTATTTGACCGTAAGTACTCCAAAGCTCTTTAAAGTTCCGATTCTAATACTGGATCCCCTATCTCTTCTAAATCGACTCCTGTTTCTTCTTCTATCACATCAGACAAATCTTCACCCTCATAGAGGCTTCCAATGTATTTTTTCCACCTATCTACTTTCTCCTCTGCATTTAACAGTGGAATTCCCGTTGCACTCTTAATGTTACCACCGTTGCTTTTAATGTCTCCAAAGGTTGTATTGACTTTCCTGTATGCTGAGTCTGTCCTTCCGACAATCATATTTTTACGATGTCTTCACATTTTTCCTGCAGCCGTTTCGTCTTAGCTTCCCTGCACTTAGTATTTATTTCATTCCTCAGCGACTTGTATTTCTGTATTCCTGATTTTCCCGGAACATGTTTGTATTGCCTCCTTTCATCAATCAACTGAAGTATTTCTTCTGTTACCCATGGCTTCTTCGCAGCTACCTTCTTTGTACCTATGTTTTCCTTCCCTACATCTATGATGGCCCTTTTTAGAGATGTCCATTACTTTTCAACTGTACTACCTACTGCGCTATTCCTTATTGCTGTATCTATAGCGTTAGAGAACTTCAAACGTATCTCGTCATTCCTTAGTACTTCCGTATTCCACTTCTTTGCGTATTGATTCTTCCTGACTAATGTCTTGAACTTCAGCCTACTCTTCATCACTACTATATTGTGATCTGAGTCTATATCTGCTTCTGGGTACGCCTTACAATCTAGTATCTGATTTCGGAATCTCTGTCTGACCATGATGTAATCTAATTGAAATCTCCCCGTATCTCCCGGCGTTTTCCAAGTATACCTCCTACTCTTGTGATTCTTGAACAGGGTATTCGCTATTACTAGCTGAAACTTGTTACAGAACTCAATTAGTCTTTCTCCTCTTTCATTCCTTGTCCCAAGCCCATATTCTCCTGTAACCTTTTCTTCTACTCCTTCCCCTACAACTGCATTCCAGTCGCCCATGACTATTAGATTTTCATCCCCCTTTACATACTGCATTACCCTTTCAATATCCTCATACCCTTTCTCTATCTGTTCATCTTCAGCTTGCGACGTCGGCATGTATACCTGAACTATCGTTGTCGGTGTTGGTCTGCTGTCGATTCTGATTAGAACAACCCGGTCACTGAACTGTTCACAGTAACATACCCTCTGCCCTACCTTCCTATTCATAACGAATCCTACACCTGTTATTCCATTTTCTGCTGCTGTTGATATTACCCGACACTCATCTGACCAGAAATCCTTGTCTTCCTACCACTTCACTTCACTGGCCCCTACTATATCTAGATTGAGCCTTTGCATTTCCCTTTTCAGATTTTCTAGTTTCCCTACCACGTTCAAGCTTCTGACATTCCACGCCCCGAGTCGTAGAACGTTATCCTTTCGTTGATTATTCAATCTTTTTCTCATTGTAACCTCCCCCTTGGCAGTCCCCTCCCGGAGATCCGAATGGGGGACCATTCCGGAATCTTTTGCCAATGGAGAGATCATCATGACATTTCTTCAATTGCAGGCCTCACAGAAATACGTAAGTGTGTGTGAACGGTGTTGAACGTAAATATCCGAATCCGAGAGTCAGTTTCGCTGCTAACGGTGTGTTTCCATTTAGCGTTGCAAGTAACTACCGTGTTGTCTAAATTTGCCGGAACATTCTCCGCAACACAGCATGGGGTACAAAGCGTGCGTCGTTTACGTTCTAGTTTCACGGATAAACACGTGCAGCTGCTCATCGCGTTCGTTGTACGGTTTATACCTAGCAAGGAAATACGATACCCTATTGTCTATTATTTAACAGATGAGAAGCTTAAAAGTCAGTATTAGGAGTTAGCAGTCGAAATGTCGCCATCCACAGCTACATTTGCCTAACTGAAACATCGATGAATTGTCGTAATGGTAGAGTAAGTGTGGCGTATAGGGCCAAAATATTACGAGAGGTATTGATTCACTATCAGTTTCAGAAGATTTTATGAACACAGGAGAAAGATCCTGCACCTATTTTCAGCGGGTAGTGGAAGGAATATTCTTTGCACTTATATGTGAATTGCAGAGTAGTCATGTAGACGTAGATGAAAATGAGTCAGTGTCTCGATAATTTGTGTATTTAATATTGCAAATATATTTATCAAATAATTAGTCTTGCGATTGCTGATGTAACAGCTATCTTTTCCTATCTGGTGCTCATTTTATCACGTCTCCACATATACTACATTCATGCTCCTCTGCTATTGTTTTGTTTATTTTATTTTTTGCATATGTCGCAATTTTCTCCGCCAATACTCCTTCCAGTTAGAAGTAAATTATTTACGAGTACCAAATTCTTACCCGACCAATCTGGCAATAAATCTGGTAATCCCTACCCTAGACTCCTTGAATTGTGTTCGGTGTAGTGCTTCACCTATTCCACATTTCATTGGCTTGTGGAGGTGGTATCTCGAGGGAAAAGCAGTGAAGTTAGTAATCGCCGCAACCCCAGAGAAAAGTGAATGTTAATAGAAATCTATCCATACGACTATTACAAATAAGTCGTTAGCCGCGGCTTTTTGTCTCTGTGCGAAAGGTAATTCGATAATTACTCCAGGGATTTAGAATCTGTTTTTACTAATAGATGCACTGATTCGTGAGGAACATTTGTGTATGTAAATTATAAATATTAGTGCAATCTGGCTCCCTGTACGTGAAGTCTAATCTGACGAACTTTTGCAGAGAATTTGATGTAACCTTCACTTATAAACAGACTGATTCACGAGGAAGGTTTGTGTTCATAATTTTTTACTGTTCCGCAGGACTAGTAGTCCGTCCTTAGAGTCTTAATTCTACTCGTGCGAAGCCGGATGGGTTGCTAGTTCCATGTATTTCTTACTTTTCCTCATCCGGATGAAATGTGGGAAGAATAACCAATTCCGTAACTCCTGGAAAACTTTTATTAATATCCTTTGACAGTTACACAAAGAACCGACGTCTGTTTGACTGATTAATATTCGTGACTCAACCGCTGAATCGATACAAAATCTGCCACCAATACGAACTGCTTCACAACCGTCTCCTTGAAATCCACGAGAATCTTTCCTACCAGCAGAGGTTTGTAGAACTATCTTCGCCTTTAGCAGCGTCTAGTATATATTGTGCTACTACCAAATTATATCTCTCAGCATATTTTTCCGTGTTGTCTTCGTACATTTACTAGAATAATGTTCCTGTAACACCTACGCCTGATAATGATAATGCAATCGGTCGAAATTTAGCTGATAGTACAATATGTTGTGTCAAATTCATAATCTACTTATTGCTTGTAACCAAGATTAACCGCCAAGCCCAAAACAACCTTCGGTGAAATTAGAAGCAAAGGCGTAAACCTCAACAGCGTAAAAGGAATTACTCTTTTACACGAAGAGGAGAGAGCACATCGAAGGCCTCTGTGTGTGTGTGTGTGTGTGTGTGTGTGTGTGTGTGGGTGTGTGGGTGGGTGGGTGGGTGGGTGGGGGAAGAGAGGGGAAACTTTCTCATGACATAATAGGAAAAGAAAATGGAGTCGAAATGGCAGGCACTGGAGATCCAGGATTAGAGTCGGCGTTTAACAGAGTTCAGGAAAAGTCGCGATCAACTAAGGCGAAAGGCATAAATAAAACTTCCTCTGAATTTATAAAATCACTGAGGGAGTTGTCAACATAACAGATATACAAATTGATTTGCGTAGCCTTTGTGTCTGGCAACATACCATCAAATTTTCGCAATACTGTTAGCCACGAAATACAAATGATAGAAACAGCAGTTAAATGCCACAAACATAGCAAAATCAGCTAACTCATCTATCCAAGTTGCTGAATAGCTTAATAAGCAGAAGAACAGAAAAGAAAATTAGTATGTGTTAGATGATGATTAGTTTGGATTTAAGAAGCCGAAAGCACCAGTGACAAGGAAGACAACGTAAAGTTGTGCAAAATGACTGAAAATGCCGGGAAGAATGATGTAAGGTCTAGGAAACCTAGGGCTCAGGACCCAACGGAGGACCAAGGAAAAGAGTTCAGTTTAAAAGGTTATCGGACAGGCTCATAGTCTTTCTTCCCTACAATGTAATTTTTACATCGAAAAAGCAATGAGCAATGACGAGAAATAGAAGGTCTTGAGTGGGATTAAAATTCAAGATGAAAAGTTATGAAAGATGATATTCGCTGGTAGCATTCCTATTTTCAGTGAAAGTGAAACCTTTTGATGACACGGTGTAAAGAGCACATAATCTGGATTGAGAACAAACATAAGAAAGACGGAAGTAATAAGGAGTAGCAACAATAAAAACTGAAAACCAACACATAAACTTAATAACGGGATTCCGCTTGTTTAGAAGCATAGGTACGTATGACGGATGAAACCATACTAACACAGGCAAAGAAGACACCTCTCACTGCAATTTCAGAAGAAATGTCTTACAACGTACGGTAAGAACACAGAATCATCAACGTATGTCATTTCTTTTTAAGCGTGAATTATATGAATATATTTTATTTTGATTGTATTGGTGTCTTGTAAACGAAATGCTGTGCAAAAAAGACTATTAAGAACTGCATGCCGAGATCTACGATATCAGAGGAAGCAACCTGTGGCTGAAACGAGTAGCAGACTTCGTAATTTCAAATGTTTTAGAAAAAAATGGTTCAAAATGGCTCTGAGCATTATGGGACTTAACATCTATGGTCATCAGTCCCCTAGAACTTGGAACTACTTAAACCTAACTAACCTAAGGACCTCACACAACACCCAGTCATCACGAGGCAAAGAAAATCCCTGACCCCGCCGGGAATGGAACCCGGGAACCCGGGCGTGGGAAGCGAGAACGCTACCGCACGACCACGAGCTGCGGACTTTTTTTTTTAAAAAAAAAAAAACGAGTAGCGAAGCTCTTCACAGAAAACTTGGCCCTCTTCTCTGAACTACATCAACCTCAGAAGACGTAATTTGTGCGTCTCTGTAGTAGCTTGCGGATTTTATATATTGTAAAATATATCAAAAATCTCTCAGAAACTTGATATAATTTATAACTAAGCGATCTCCCCGCAGTTATTAAGTTTACATAAACTATAATTTTGTAATATTTGTTTCAGAATATTTAGTTGGAACTGTGCACTCAGTAGATCATAGCAAAGAGACGCTATTGCCCAAAGCAGTTCACGTTCAGCCATTGATTTTGTTCTGCTATAAGCGAAGCACATCCCTGAGATTATTCGCCGATCATTTAACAGTGTCTAGCAATTATTTTCAGCAAGGGCAGATTACGTATGATCTGGGAATATTCTCCGAACTGTGAATCAGCTGTTACCGCGTCTGTCAGATCAATATCACACAAAACTGATGGTGGTGCAAATTCCTACGACTCGCAACTGATAACTTCATGAGCCAATTTTATTCTGAAATCACTGCATTCTTTTTGGATGCATTTGTGATGCAGTAGAGAGAATACACGCCACCATCAACAATGAACGTGTTTCCACTGTTCAATGAGAAATGAACTAAATTCTTTTAACAAGTTACACCTTACAAAGTTGGTTACTTTATTCAAATACCGGGGCAAGTGTGTCAATCAGTGGCGAAACTATAAAGAAGAGAATCGAATTGTTTGAGATATGCTACCGCAGTATCTGGAAAATTAAGTCGACTGATAAGAAACAGGAAGAATAAGTGAAGAACTCTGACAAATAAAAGAACACGATGATAGAAGATCTGATTACCGAATAGCCTACAAGATATGAGAAGTAGCTGCGGGGTGTAAGTCCGTAAGAGAAGGACAGAGATAGGAATATATCCAAAAAATATTGAACGCGCTAAATTTAAATGCTAGTCAAATGAAAAGGATGGCACAAGAAAGAGCGGACTCTCTCAATTAAGTCAGTGTCAGATAAAGGAAAGGATTAGTCGAAAATCATCGTATTGACTTTACCACTGAACCTGAAACGTTGCCACTATGCTGAAACTCTCAACCAAAAGCTATTTACCCCCATGTTACTTTTGGCCGGAAGTACTTTGTCACTCTAGACTATGAACATTAAATTTAAATACAAACTTGACGAACTTTAGTCTATCTTACGTCCTATTTTACACGAGCTGAGTTACAGTTTCCCTTCAGCCCCCAAATATTTTCTTGATATTGTCGAGTACACACTTGCTCCTCTGATTCTTCTCTAATTTGCAGCAATAACAGCCCTACGTGTCTGGAGACCAAATTTTTATCCACGAAACACCTCTTCAGATTCGCTATAGTGCCTTGCTCATTAAATGTTGCTTGTTAGTTAATTGATTTTTGCCCACAGAGGGAATAACTTTCTACCTTTCTTACTTGCAGTTGACTTATAATATAGCAAGAACCGACGAATACACCTAATAAGTGATTTGAGGTAAAGTTGTTGAGTGCTCTGTCAATTTTTTACTCCGTCACCGAACCGCAGATTTTTATGACTTTCCTGATAGACTCCTTTCGTATATCTACCGAAGGAACGAATAATTAACAACAAACAGTTGGTATTTAGCTTCTGGAATTTATGTTGTTATCTTACTTCTCTATAAGTGTTTTGTGATACACACAGAGAAGCTGCAAGTTTAGATTTGCAGCCTATACAATAAATGGGGAAATCCTTATCTTTTTCCTTCTTGTGTATGTACTTCAGAAATTTTGTGAAAAATAATTTACCACTGTGTGGAATGGTAACCACTTATTAGGCTATTTTATTATGATAGCAGTAAAAATATAACTTCGATATAGATCTGTCAGTTACATGGCCACTCATAAATAACGATAATCAACCGTTACTATCGCTATCATTTCGTCGTAGCAGACCAGCTGAATTAGCACGCAAGGAGATTACTTTCGATGCGTCGATGAATTTCCTTTAGTTGTGGGTTCACTATACACCACACCCGCTGTAACTGGAACTGTATATTATTGTTCTACACTATGACTCACTTTCTCACTTCCGTCATTCGTCAATAATTTGCGAAGAATCAGCTGCCCTACTGAGTATTTTTAAGGCCTTAAGGAAAATAGTTCATCTGGTAGCAAGGTCAGCTATGTTTATTTTCACGCTGTTAGGTGATGATTTGTTTATATGAAATACTTGTTTTTGTGAAAAGAGGAACGTTACACTCATTAGAACTTTTCATGGTTTTAACAAGCTACTGCAAGTGTATTTATATGATTTCGGCTATCAGTTTCGCTATTCATAACAAGTGATTTCAAATTAAGATCTTTTGTTAGAAGATTTCATTTTTTTATCTTTTACTAGAAGTATTCATTATTTATCGTTTTTATAAATGTCATAACTATGAATTGAATGTATTTAATAATTACTCATTTTTCATAATAATGTGTCCCGTCACGATGTGGCAAGTTTCTGTTAACAGTGCAGACAAAGAAGAAATACAAGAGCAATAATATTTAAACTATACAGTATTTCGACGTTCTACTAGCATTATTCTGAATTATACTAATGTCTCTACAACTGTCTGAATACAGGTACCACTTGCCATCATACCAATTAATTTCCGAGTATAAGCCATTGGGGAAGGATTCCCATTTAGAACCTCCACTTGTGTGTCGCGTTGTCTCCCTGTTGCTAAATATCAGCAGCTCCTCTTACCTCTGCTTCCAGTAACTGTTGTGCATCTTGAGCATGCCATTTGTGTTATGGTCACCCATTCTGATCTTCATACGTTCGTATATTCAGTCTGACAACATCTTATCTTTTTTTTTAGGTTGCGTTCAGTCATTAATTAGCATGCAGCGCCGTTCATCGGTGAAGGCCATGATTCTGGTTATAAATGTTCCTCAGTCCCCCTCCCGCCCCCCCCCCCCCCCCCCCCATGAATGTTAATGTGTTTACGTCGTAACCGATTATCCATTTCGCTTCCTGTTAGCACATATTCTCTCTTTCATCGCCTCTATATCTACTCACGGCAAATCGCAATTTCACATCTCATGAACAGTCGCCAATTGGCGAGTGTTACTCTTTGCGTAAGCATCGGGATGGTCATTCACGTTTAATTCAGTTTTTTAGTTCGTTATTACAGCATTCTGTGACACAGATAGAAATGTAAAAGTTAACTTTGATGAGATGTTGTTCCCGACAATTTCATCCAAATTTTCTACAAAAACTAATTTGAAATCTAAAAATCGTTAATCTGTTCCAGAATCTTTCCTTCTGATGTTATATTTCCCGTCAGTTATTCTGTCTTCAGTGTGATCTGCGTAAGTAAATATAAACAATACTGCCTTTCTGAGTTAGTCAAACACAGATTATTATAAATTCATGTTTCTCTCGAAGGTCTTAGAAAGTAATACCAATTGAAGAAACTACCACATATTTCAATAAAATTATTTCGCTGTTTGATTGTCTCGTGCTGTAATATGAAACGACAAACCAAAGTGTTAATATTAGTCTCCTCCAATAATTAGTATAAATCCTGATCCTGATATCTATTAACGAAATGTATATCCTGACGTACTTGTCGTATACAGCTTCAGTAACACGCCACGGGTATTCATGTCGAAGAAGTTTTCCTGGAGTACACCACCGAAGAGCTACCCCTCCTCTTCCCTATCTTTCTTGATAATACTTATACAGATGAGCTCCCATGAAACCTTTAACGATTGTAAAACCAATTTTAGTAATCATCGCTTACAGGGACGACCAGTTAGGTTTTGCTGGACAGACTGACCAGGTCACAGCTGCGCACTTTGGATGCTCGTGTGCCTTTCGGTTGTACAAAAGTTCTCAATTATGTTCCAAGATATAATCAACCCAAACAGATGTCACACAGTTGATAATGATTTCTGAAAGCAAGTTTCTTATATGACTGGCACAAATGTGAATCCCCAAGTTATCATAGAGTGCAGTGAAAAACTGTTAACTAATAACTGAGGAAGGACCTACACTTTTTGTATTTTTTTTTTTCGTCATCAGTCTACTGACTGGTTTGATGCGGCCCGCCACGAATTCCTTTCCTGTGCTAACCTCTTCATCTCAGAGTAGCACTTGCAACCTACGTCCTCAATTATTTGTTTGACGTATTCCAGTCTCTGTCTTCCTCTACAGCTCCCTCTAGCACCATGGAAGTCATTCCCTCATGTCTTAGCAGATGTCCTATCATCCTGTGCCGGCCGCGGTGGCCGTGCGGTTCTGGCGCTGCAGTCCGGAACCGCGGGACTACTACGGTCGCAGGTTCGAATCCTGCCTCGGGCATGGGCGTGTGTGATGTCCTTAGGTTAGTTAGGTTTAAGTAGTTCTAAGTCCAGGGGACTTATGACCTAAGATGTTGAGTCCCATAGTGCTCAGAGCCATTTGAACCATTTCAATCCTATCATCCTGTCCCTTCTCCTTATCAGTGTTTTCCACATATTCCTTTCTTCTCCGATTCTGCGTAGAACCTCCTCATTCCTTACCTTATCGGTCCACCTAATTATCAACATTCGTCTATAGCACCACATCTCAAATGCTTCGATTCTCTTCTGTTCCGGTTTTCCCACAGTCCATGTTTCACTACTATACAATGCTGTACTCCAAACGTACATCCTCAGAAATATCTTCCTCAAATTAAGACCGGTATTTGATATTGGTAGACTTCTCTTGGCCAGAAATGCCTTTTTTGCCATAGCGAGTCTGCTTTTGATGTCCTCCCTGCTCCGTCCGTCATTGGTTATTTTACTGCCTAGGTAGCAGAGTTCCTTAACTTCACTGACTTCGTGACCATCAATCCTGATAAGTTTCTCGCTGTTCTCATTTCTACTACTCCTCATTACCTTCGTCTTTCTCCGATTTACTCTCAAACCATACTGTGTACTCATTAGACTCTTCATTCCGTTCAGCAGATCATTTAATTCTTCTTCACTTTCACTCAGGATAGCAGTGTCATCAGCGAATCGTATCATTGATATCCTTTCACCTTGTATTTTAATTCCGCTCCTGAACCTTTCTTTTATTTCCATCATTGCTTCCTCGGTGTACAGATTGAAGAGTAGGGGCGAAAGGCTACAGCCTTGTCTTACACCCTTCTTAATACGAGCACTTCGTTCTTGATCGTCCTCTCTTATTATTCCCTCTTGGTTGTTGTACATATTGTATATGACCCGTCTCTCCCTATAGCTTAAACCTACTTTTTTCAGAATCTCGAACAGCTTGCACCATTATATATTGTCGAACGCTTTTTCCAGGTCGACAAATCCTATGAAAGTGTCTTGATTTTTCTTTAGCCTTGCTTCCATTATTAGCCGTAACGGCAGAATTGCCTCTCTTGTCCCTTTACTTTTCCTAAAGCCAAACTGATCGTCACCTAGCACATTCTCAATTTTCTTTTCCATTCTTCTGTGTATTATTCTTGTAAGCAGCTTCGATGCAAGAGCTGTGGAGCTGATTGTGCGATAATTCTCGGACTTGTCAGCTCTTTCCGTCTTCGGAATTGTGTGGATGATGCTTTTCCGGAAGTCAAATGTTATGTCGCCAGACTCATATATTCTACACACCAATGATTTTAGAAATTCTTATGGAATGTTATCTATCCCTTCTGCCTTATTTGACCGTAAGTCCTCCAAAGCTCTTCTAAATTCCGATTCTAATACTGGATCCCCTATCTCTTCTAAATCGACTCCTGTTTCTTCTTCTATCACATAAGACAAATCTTCACCCTCATAGAGGCTTTCAATGTATTCTTTCCGCCTATCTGCTCTCTCCTCTGCATTTAACAGTGGAATTCCCGTTGCACTCTTAATGTTACCACCGTTGCTTTTAATGTCGCCAAAGGTTGTATTGACTTTCCTGTATGCTGAGTCTGTCCTTCCGACAATCATATCTTCTTCGATGTCTTCACTTTTTTCCTGCAGCCATTTCGTCTTAGCTTCCCTGCACTCCCTATTTATTTCATTCCTCAGCGACTTGTATTTCTGTATTCCTGATTTTCCCGGAACATGTTTGTACTTCCTCCTTTCATCAATCAACTGAAGTATTTCTTCTGTTACCCAAGGTTTTTTCCCAGCTACGTTCTTTGTACCTATGTTTTCCTTCCCAAACTTCTGTGATGCCCTTTTTAGAGATGTCCATTCCTCTTCAACTGTACTACCTACTGCGCTATTCCTTATTGCTGTATCTATAGCGTTAGAGAACTTCAAACGTATCTCGTCATCCCTTAGTACTTCCGTATCCCACTTCTTTGCGTATTGATTCTTTCTGACTAATGTCTTGAACTTCAGCCTACTCTTCATCACTACTATATTGTGATCTGAGTCTATATCTGCTTCTGGGTATGCCTTACAATCTAGTATCTGATTTCGGAATCTCTGTCTGACCATGATGTAATCTAATTGAAATCTTCCCGTATCTCCCGGCGTTTTCCAAGTATACCTCCTACTCTTGTGATTCTTGAACAGGGTATTCGCTATTACTAGCTGAAACTTGTTACAGAATTCAATTAGTCTTTCTCCTCTTTCATTCCTTGACCGAAGCCCATACTCTCCTGAAACCTTTTCTTCTACTCCTTCCCCTACAACTGCATTCCAGTCGCCCATGACTATTAGGTTTTCGTCCCCCTTTACATACTGCATTACCCTTTCAATATCCTCATACACTTTCTCTATCTGTTCATCTTCAGCTTGCGACGTCGGCAAGTATACCTGAACTATCGTTGTCGGTGTTAGTCTGCTGTCGATTCTGATTAGAACAACCCGGTCACTGAACTGTTCACAGTAACACACCCTCTGCCCCACCTTCCCATTCATAACGAATCCTACACCTTTTATACCATTTTCTGCTGCTGTTGATATTACCCGATACTCATCTGACCAGAAATCCTTGTCTTCCTTCCACTTCACTTCACTGACCCCTACTATATCTAGATTGAGCCTATGCCTTTCCCTTTTCAAATTTTCTAGTTTCCTTCCACGTTCAAGCTTCTGACATTCCACGCCCCGACTCGTAGAACGTTATCCTTTCGTTGATTATTCAATCTTTTTCTCATTGTAACCTCCACCTTGGCAGTCCCCTCCCGGAGATCCGAATGGGGGACTATTCCGGAATCTTTTACCAATGGAGAGATCATCATGACACTTCTTCAATTACGCGCCACATGTCCTGCGGATAGACGTTACGTGTCTTAAATGCAGTGGCTTCCATTGCCTTCTGCATCGTCATGTCGTTGATCATTGCTGATTCTTCCGCCTGTAGGGGCAATTTCCCACCCCTAGGACAAGAGAGTGCCCTGAACCTCTATCCGCTCCTCCGCCCTCTTTGACAAGGCCGTTGGCAGAATGAGGCTGACATCTTATGCTGATTATTTATCAAAATTTAGGCAGTGGCGGTGGTCGAACCAAGGACCGTAGACGTTTTGATTATGAATCAAAGACGCTACCCCGATACCAAGGTTACTGGTAACTTTTTTGGTTATTAGAGCCCAAAACCTTCATAATTACAACAGTTATTCATGAAGGCATTGGGAATAGTACTGATTGGTCAGTTGGAGGAGGTATAAATTATTGCAGACTTTTCTTCTGTATTTCTGATTTATTACAATCCTGGACGACCCTTCTATATGAAGCAAATTAGATGTCAAATGATATTTGATTGATATTATTGTCAACACCATCCAAGAAAAGTCGAATTGTATCTTCGTCTAAGCTTGTCTGTGTTAACGATGGGTGGGGAGGAGGTGTGGAAGTGGTGTAAACTCAATTCCATTCGCACATGTGCCGCTAAGAATCATGCATCAATTGGTGGATTAGGCCTACTAATACAGACTGTGGCTTGAGGAGGTCGCGAAGCACCACGTATTCATGACTATACACATTAGGTGGGGGGGGGGAGGGGGGGAACTATGCACATATAATGCATTTGAATTGTCTGATGGAATTACAACTTCATTGAGGCGTATGAGTCTCTATCTTCGGTAATGATAGAAACTGAGGAAATAAATTAAATTTGGTTCTACAGCTGAGACTTCAACCTATATCTCCCGTTTACTAGGCAGATGTGGTAACCATTACATCAACATTGCTGTACAGCTAACACAGCAGCATGGAATACCGTAGTCCAATACCCTCCCTAACGTAAACTTCAATTCAATTCCCTCAGCTCGTTTTCCCCTCCTTAAATCACCAGTATTGCCAGTGCTCTCTGGTGTTGGAATAGAACGCCAACTTTGTACATCCCGCCTGTACCTCAGGTGTAGATTATCTATTGGTTGATAGAATTAAAATTTATTCATGACATATGCATCTCAACTGAAACTTCGATAATCATAGAAGCTGAGGAAATGAATTAACATTTGTGTTACAGCTGGAACTTGAGCTTCTATCATTATCGAAGATTAGGTTGAGACTCATATGACTCAAGGAAACCCAATTCCATCAGACCAATAGATCGCCTACATCTAAGATACAGTAAGCGTTTCTCCATTCCGCACAAAGCTGGGGTGCTCTTCCAATAAAAAGGAGCCCTGGCAATACTGATCATTTAAGAAGAGGAAACTGGCCTGAAGACGTTCACTGAAGCTCGTGTTAGGGATGGCCATTGGACTAGGGTAGTCCATGCTGCTGTTAGCCACTATTCTACGGGTGTGTAAAGGTTAGCACGTGGTTGAAGCCCCAGCTATGGCACACATTTTAATTCATTTCTTCAAAGTCTATCATTATTAAACATGTCAATGTTCCAAGATTTTATTCACAGCTTCTGTCTCAGTGTCCTGTAAACTGAGGGCCCTTATGGTTGTTCGAATTTTCTCAGTATACCGAAAAATCCTGCCCATGGGCCTGCACGTGAACAAACGGTTGACACACAAATTATTTCTTCACCAGATTTTATCTCCTGCATAATCTTCTCCCTCAAAACCTTCAATGCTCTCCTATTATGCTGACTTAGTCGAGCATCGAATTCAAACAACCTCGTAGTGAAGTATCTGCGATCAGAAGAACCACAGAATGGTTCATCTAATGTCTTGTCATATGGAGTTCCAACTGATTGAAATGAAGAGCCGTACTGGTGATATACCTCAGTAAAAACTGCTGATACACAGTATTTCAGTACAAAACACCTCCATCATCATGCCCTTTGTATTCTCTTCCACCAGAAAAGAGATCTCTTCCGTATTCTCAAAGAAGGTATACCTCCATTAAATTGCATTAAGCTTGCCCTGTAATTCAAAGCCCTGTTCTGGAATTCGTAGTATCTTAAAGGTTGTTCTTTACTTGGATTAACTAACGTCAGATCTTGAACTGGGTTGCGCCAGTGACTGAGCTGACATTGCACTCAAAAAATCTAAATCCAGGACTTCAGGATGTCAATGTTTCCCTGCACAATGGAAGTGCAGCAGCGAAAACAGTTAGGGCGGCACTTATCTCGACAAATCTGTGTTAAGATGAGTCGTACCGCCGAAAATGATAAAATTTGAAGCTTTTAATTTCACAGAGAATAAGAGAATATAGATATTTATGGATAATCTCTTATCCGTTTTGGTGAAATATTCTAGTATTTAGTATTTTAAATAAATTTTTTATGACAATGATGCAAAGACATTTCTGAGAAATTAGTTTTGCATCTTTGGTGGAGAGTAAATCCTATGATGACTTTTTGTATGTCCATCCTTCTGCCAGGAGGTCTGGGGGACTACGGCCGTTTACTACTGTAAGAAAATGAAACAACTATTGTCGTCCTTACGTTGTCATTTATTGTGTAGCTACCACTTTCGGCGCTTTATTGCACGATCTTCAGGCCTTAGTTTACGCTGTAGGGGCTACCACGACCCAACTGGTTGGAGAGACGACACCACACTTACAGGTAGTCTGCGTAAAGCAGTTGTTAGCCACCGATGCTTCGTGTATATGGATCGTGATAACCCCTCCAGCATCATCTAAAGCCTGAAGATGGTGCACTGAAGCGCAGAAACTGGTAGTTACATAATAAATTACAACATAAGGACGCCTGTAGGTGTTTAATTTTCTTACTATGGTGACTTGTCAATTACAATACTAGAGAGCATTAATCATGTGCAGAAGAGGATGTGCACGAGACTGCATATACTAAAAAAGTATTTTTGAAGTACTATGTAATCAGATAGTTAGACTGTGATACGCAAATTGATCAGATTACACAATATTGTGGTACGACTATTAGAAGTCACTTGGATAATTTAGATGGCATGAAGAGAGCTCTTTGGGCAATTTCACAAGCTTTCTCAAGATGATGAAGAAATCCCCAACCTGTGTTTCACTGAGTGGTGTAAATACCTGAAGGCAAAAGTGGATGATTAATTAGACACTGTCTCACACAAAATTACTATACCAAATGCTGTTGTGCTTGCCATGAAACCTGTGTTGCAGGATCTTGCCCATACAGAGTCGTGGAAGAAATGTCTGAAAGGCAAATCACAAAATGCCAATGAAACTTTTAAAAATGTTGTGTGGCCAAGGACACCAAAAAATGTTTTTGTTGGAAGGTCAGTCTTCGTACCTGGTGTTTTTGACGCAGCACCTAGTTTTAAAGATGGCTGAAACTATAAGGTTTGGAGCCTCTTTGTATTAATACAAGCTATAATACTGCTAAAAGTGTTATGATATTGGACCAACTGCGAGTCATGAAGGCAGAGATTGCAACAAACAAATTTGATAAAAGAAGCCACATTCAAGGAAAGAAAGGCAGCACTGGATGAGGAAAATGATGGAGCAGATGAGGACTACTAGCAAGGAGGATTCTATCGTACTTTGTGTGTATCAGTTGACTGTGAATTAAATTTTTTCTTTGATACGTAATTTTCTGAAAATGGCTTTCTTCAGTATAAATTCCTTTTCCTCAAGAACTTCTAAATCTACACCGGTGACTTATTGACACGCAACTCAGATAGTACTGTTATGTTGTAAGTCTACTTCAGCAGCATTAACTCTAATAGTTAAAATTCAAGAAATTAAAATTAAGGAAATTTACTTCCAAAAATTATATGTCTAGGAAAAAGTCATAACTTCTTCCTAACTATCATTTTAAAATGATTGTAGAGCAATTTATTCACATAACATGAGAAAACATGTGTAAAAATTTCTTCTTTATATACTCAACAGTTCCTGAGAGTACGGGGCATTTGTATAACCAATTTAACATTGTCCAGATAGGCTGATATTTCTCCCCGTAACTCTGACCAGGCAGCCAACGGTTTACACAGCATGTTCCTAGTTCAGTGATGCTGCCTCCTCAACCATCTATCTGAAGTGCATAACCAAGCTGCTCCTTTCTTAAATAACCTATTCCCGGCATGCTTTGTGCTATGCAACTAATAACAGCAAGCGTAAAAGTCCACAAAATTAATAGATTCCATATAGAGCAAATAGAAATCTTCAACCAACTTACTTTGAGTGTACTTAGTATCTTAGCGTGCATCCAGATAACTATGCTCTACTACCACAGAGAGGTAGGGAGCGAGAAGGTGGAATGGAAGGGCGAGACATCCAAATAAACATCATTCACACAGCGTCAGTTCACTTGCTTTGTTCCCTTGGAAGCTTAATTCCTTTGCTGACCTTGATAATGCTGTGGCCAATATAGAGAGTATACGTTTGATGATGAACACTCGGTGCGAAGGATTAGGCTTTGTAAGACCGGTTTTAGATCTCAACGGATATGTGAATCAAATGAAGACGGGACCCCTATGAGTTTCAATTGTTATTTTTGTTGGAAATAGTGCATTTTGGCCGTGAGTGTCTGTTCTCACGAAGGCACTTTCAGAATATCGAATACTAGGGGAGCGTGAGGCAGTTCAAATGCTGGGATGCTAAAGGGATGTAGTAAAGTTAAAGTGCTCTGCAAACGGTTCATTCCATTTGGATGCTCATCTACCAATCATGAATCGGTGTGTGTCTTGGTGGAATCAGGGAGTTGTCTTCCCATTTTGAATTATGGCTGGTGTTCGTGCGTAGCATCAAGCGCCGACATGTCGGCCTGGAACGTTGCAGCAGAGAGGGCTGTGAGATGACGTCAGCCAATAGTAGGACGCTGACTAGGACGACACCAAGACAGGAGCGGCATCTACACGAAGAGAATATAAGCGACACACCGCCCAGCCGCGGCGGCAGTGGAAGAAGAACTGTCTTACAAACGCTACAGGAATGACTTATGAACTGTATTGTTTTGCTTGCATTGAAATTGTATATACTGAAGGACATTGATTATCTGCATGTCACCATTTGCTTGTGGCACACCATTGTGAATACGTAAAGTGCTCTAGAGCACTTGCCCGCGAAAAGCAAAGGTCCCGAGTTCGAGTCTCGGTCCGGCACACAGTTTTAATCTGCAAAGAAGTTTCATATCAGCCCACACTCCGCTGCAGAGTGAAAATATCATTCTGGGAACATCCCCGAGGCTGTGGCTAAGCCATGTCTCCGAAATATCCTTTCTTTTAGGAGTACTAGTTCTGCAAAGTTCGCAGGAGAGCTTCTGTAAAGTTTGGAAGGTAGGAGAAGAGGTACTGGTAGAAACATAGCTGTGAGGACGGGGCGTGAGTCGTGCATGGGTAGCTCAGATGGTATAAAACCTGCCCGCGAAAGGCAAAGGTCCCGAGTCCGAGTCGCGGTCCGGCACACAGTTTTAATATTCCAGGAAGTTTCATCATCCACATAGTTCGGACGGTAGCTAGAGACGACAAGAGCGGAAATTATCGCACAATCAGCTCAACAGCTTATGCATCCAGTTTGCTGACAAGATTATCAACAAGAATGGAAAAGAAAACTGAGGATCTGTTATAAGACGATCAGTTCGGCCTTAGGACGGGTAAAGGCAACAGAGAAGCAGCTGTAACGTTCCGGTAGGTAGTGGCAGCTATAGTGAAGAAAACTGAAGACACATTCATTGGATGCGTCGACCTACAAAAAGCGTTCGTCATTGCCAAATGGTGCAAGATGTTCGAAATTCTGAGGAAATTAGCTCTAAAGGCATGTAATACATTATGTACAAGGACCAAGACGGAATACTAAGAGTTGAAGACCAAGAACTAAGTAGTCCGATTATAAAAGCGTAAGACAGGGATGTCATATTTCGCTTGCACTGTTCGATCTGTACACCACCGATGCAATGACGGAAATAAATGATACAACCGTGGGATTAAAATTCAAGGTGGAAGGTTGTTGTTGTTGTTGTTGTGGTCTTCAGTCCTGAGATTGGTTTGATGCAGCTCTCCATGCTACTCTATCCTGTGCAAGCTTTTCATCTCCCAGTACCTACAGCAACCTACATGCTTCTGAATCTGCTTAGTGTATTCATCTCTTGGTCTCCCTCTGCGATTTTTACCCTCCACGCTGCCCTCCAATACTAAACTGGTGATCCCTTGATGCATCAGAATATGCCCTACCAACCGATCCCTTCTTCTACTCAAGTTGTGTCACAAACTCCTCTTCTCCACATTTCTATTCAATACCTTCTCATTAGTTATGTGATCTACCCACCTAATCTTCAGCATTCTTTTGTAGCACCACATTTCAAAAGCTTCTATTTTCTTCTTGTCGAAACTATTTATCGTCCATGTTTCACTTCCATTCACGGCTACACTCCATACAAATACTTTCAGAAACGTCTTCCTGACACTTAAATCTATACTCGATGTTAACAAATTTCTCTTCTTCAGAAACGCTTTCCTTGCCATTACCTCTCTACATTTTATATTCTCTCTACTTCGACCATCATCTGTTACTTTGATCCCCAAATAGCAGCCGGCCGTTGTGGCCGAGCGGTTCTAGACGCTACACCCTGGAACTGCGCGATCGCTACGGTCGCAGGTTCGAATCCTGCCTCGGGCATGGGTATGTGTGCTGTCCTTAGGTTAGTTAGGTTTAAGTAGTTCTAAGTTCTAGGGGACTGATGACCTCAGAAGTTAAGTCCCATAGTGCTCAGAGCTATTTGAACCATTTGAACCCAAATAGTAAAACTCCTTTCCTACTTTAAGTGTCTCATTTCCAAACCTAATTCCCTCAGCATCACCCGACCTAATTCAACTACATTCCATTATCCTCGTTTTGCTTTTGTTAATCTTCACCTTATATCCTCCTTTCAAGACACTGTCCATTCTGTTCAACTGATCTTCCAAGTCCTTTGCTGTCTCTGACAGAATTACAATGTCATCGGCGAACCTCGAAATTTTTATTTCTTCTCCATGGATTTAATACCTACTCCGAATTTTTCTTTTGTTTCCTTTACTGCTTACTCAATATACAGATTGAATAGCAATGGGGAGAGGCTACAACCCTCTCTCACCCCCTTCCCATCCACTGCTTCCCCTCTATGTCCCTCGACTATTATAAATACAATCTGGTTTCTGTACAAATCGTAAACAGTCTTTCGCTCCCTGTATTTTACCCATGCCACCTTTAGAATTTAAAAGAGGGTATTCCAGTCAACATTGTCAAAAGCTTTCTCCACGGTTACAAATACTAGAAACGTAGGTTTGCCTTTCCTTCATCTTTCTTCTAAGGTAAGTCGTAGGGTCAGTGTTTTGCAGCTGTGACTTACTAAACTGATAGTTCGGTAATTTTCTCATCTGTCAACCCCTGCTTTCTTTGGGATTGGAATTATTATATTCTTCTCGAAGTCTGAGGGTATTTCGCCTGTCTCATACATCTTGATCACCAGATGGTAGAGTTGTGTTAGGACTGGCTCTCCCAAGGCTGTCACTAGTTCTAATGGAATGTTGTCTACTCCCGGGGCCTTGTTTCGACTCTGGTATTTCAGTGATCTGTCAAACTCTCCATGCAGGTAGAAGGATATCAACGATTAGATTTACAGATGAGACTGCTATCCTCAGTAAGTGTAGACGCATTGCAGGATGTATATCATGGAATGAACAGGCTAATTAGCACAGAATATGGACTGAACGTAAACCGAAGAATACAAAATTAACGAGAGGTAGCAGGAATTACAACAGCATGAAACTTAATATTGTAATTGGAGATCACGAAGTAGATGAAGTTACGGAATTCTGAGACATGGCCAACTAAATAAGCCATGATGGACGGAACAAGAAGGCTCTTAAATCACTAGCAAAAATGTCATTTTTGGCCAAGAGAGGTTTGCTGGTACGAAACGTAGACCTTAATCTCAGGAATAAATTTCTGAGAACGTACTTGTTGAGCACAGCATTGCATGTTCGTGAAACATGAACATTAGAAAAACCAGAACAGAAGAGAACTGAAGCGTTTGACATGTGGTGCTGCAGAAGGACGTTGAAAATTATGTAGGGAATGACCACGTTCTTCGCGGAATCGTCTAGGAAAAGAATGTATGGGGAACTTTGACAAGAAGAAGGGACAGGATGACAGGACGTCTGTTAAGACATCAGGGAATAATTTTCATGGCACTCGAGGAAGGGCAAGAACTATAAAGCAAGACAGAGACGGGAATAAATCCAGTGATTGAGAACGTAGGTTCAAATTGCTATCCTCATACATCTCGGTTGGTACAGGAGTGGAATTCGTGGCGGGCCGTATCGAACCAGTGAGAAGACTGATGATAAAAAAATGGCGGGGAAGTGGTCATCTTGCTCGTAATCCGAAGGGGAACAGGTACATCCTTGTCATTATTGGTGCCAATTCCACAGTTCTGTCACTGGTGCCGAATTAGGGAGAAATTTCTTCCTTCCACAGGACCATAACTTGAAATTCGGTCGTAACTTCTTTGAAGTCGCTGCTTAATGATTTGCCTGTGCACCTACTTCCTGCAATAACCTCATCTGTACATTCAACCTGATCCTCACATTTTGTATTAATCTACTCCCATGATTACGAAATAGCTCCTTGAACACCTTGCTACGTTTTCTTAGCTCTTCCGACAGTTTACTTCGGTTTTCTGTCTTTCGGTCTATAATCATGGTAACCCGTTGCGGCGCGACATCTGGTGCCATTTCTACGTCTTCTTCCGGCACAGTGCGCTTTTCCGGTTCTTGTACTACTATATTTATTAGTTCATGAAGTGCATCACCTGCCTAATTTTCTTCCGTGCCCTGCGATACAGTAGTTTCGCCTGCTTGAAGCATATTACCCTAGTCCCTCAGTTCCTGGTGATCAATTACTTCATATCTTCATTCATGCGACGCACCTTTACGACTTGCATCATGTGGCTATGCTCATCCCTTTTATAACTTCGCTAATCACACAACTCATAGTTACCTCTTCGTTACTTAACTATTTAGTTAACTTGCAGTAAAACAGTCTCAATCGCAACAGGCTTTTGTTTTAGTTGCCAACAGGTTTCGGTCGATTATTTAGATCATCTTCTAGCCGTAAGAATCACGAAGGCGGCCGGTGGCGATGGAGGGCGCCAGATCTTTACCAGCATGGACGTCAACTGCAAGGCTGTATCTTTGGTCCTGCTGCTGAAAGGTTTTGGACACAATGGACCACACAGCGGATGCACGCAAAAATCTTCGACAGTCTGAAGCTTACGAAACCCAAAGTACTTGACGTACATAGCCCTACGTGGTATCAATGGGATTGTGGCAAAAGCATTCTCGAGGTTACATAGGTTAAAATGATTATCCATTACATTTGCAAACATATGGTGGTACGATAAAATAACATATAGACATTAATTTCACAGAATGTGCTGATTCAAACTGTTAGTGGTAAATCAGCGAACCTAGTGAATAAGCAACTCTGTTTATTCTTCCTCTAAATCGATCTAACCCGGATTATAAGACCAAGTGGTGGATGGTAGCCAACGGCCACTGGTTCCACGAAGATATCCCGCTACAATGTGGATTAAATACGCGGACAAATATCCTACCAGCCGTCAGAAAGTCCAAACAAACAGAAGTACGAGTATGATCAACTCCTTTGTAACAAACCATTAAAGAGTGTGGGTTCCAGTGAACAAAGATGCCTGAACTATGTCTATAATGTGATTGTAGAGTCAACCATTGCTCAGTACAGAGTGAAACGAAGAACAACCTACAAACGAAATGTTACCACTGCAAATAAGAAAGGAGTGAAATTAACAGCAGAAATACTAGTCACAGGAACACCGGAACTAGTACAGACATCACACCTTAACTGCAACCGCATGACTCAGATCAACGTCTAAAATCCAATACCCATGCCAAATTTACACCAAAATCGATTAAATAAATTAATGTAAAATCTCTGCACTTCATCGCAACACAACTGAGTCTAAGTAACAAGAAAATTAACGTGACTCCGAAGCACATAGCGGAGTTTGCCAAAAGCGTGCTACTCATCAATGCCCAGAAACCAATGTCTCTGCTTGCTTTGTGTCTTAGCGTGCCCAAACTCAGCACCGGAGATTGAAGGAAAGTAGTGTTAGCTACTGTCTGTGCCTTACAGGAGGGTGGGTGACATTTCCCTGTCTCAAACTTAACTCTCTGAACCCCCGTAAAAGCGAAAGAAGTTAGAATGGCGTCCTACGACTGATGCACTAAAACACTACCTCAGGTGGAGCGTATTTCAAACATACCAGCAAACTTAGACAGTCAATGAACTCTAACGCAGTGGGGGATGAGACGAAGGAAGACAGCCTGCAACTGATAAAGAAATAAAGAAACCCGCTAGCATTTTCCTTCACCTCCGGCTCAGCGATCAAGTCGCACCCAAACGAAAATTTAATAGCGGTAAGTGAACGTCCAAAACTGTGAATGCCGGACATAATTTCCACTTTCACAATGACACAGTTACTCACTCAGAAGAACTGTGCTGTATAGGACTCCGCTCCGGAATCTTACTCAATTACACACGGTATCTTTCCCTCTAAAAGTTAAGCGCCGTTTTGATATTTTTATTAACATACTGTTTGCATCAGGTAAACCTAGTCCCCGATATTTCTGTACTGTATATTATTTTTACAATTAAGAACTGGCTAATTGATTTTGAGGATCACTGTTGTATTCCTCGTGGTATGCACTTAAGATTTTAGGAGCATTCAAAACCTGTTACTTACTCGTAGAAGTAACATTTCGTGTGTTTGTCGTTCTTCGTTTCACTCTGTACTGGGCAATGGTGAACTCTACAGTCACACTGTAGACATAGTTGAGAAATGTCTTCTCACTGAAAACCCACACTCTTTAATGGGTTGTCACTAAGGATTGAGATTGATTATACTCGAATTTCTGTTTGCTTGGACTTTGATGGCTGACAGGGAATGTGTGTTTTGCTCCTAAACAAATTGTCAACGACGTACGGTGCTCTATGCAGAGTTTCATTACTGATGTTTGATACATATATAAAAATCAGAAGTCTCACTATAGTAGAGGATATCGATGAAGTAAATCCAAACTGAAGTTCAAAGATATGGTGGGAAGATGGTGGAATACATGCCACGCCAATCATAACTAATTACTTTTGAGAGAATATTTTTGTTCCTGTTCATGGAGTTGTTGTTTTGGCCTGGTTTGATGAAGCATACCATGGTAGTCCATGCTGTACAAGCCTTCTAATCTCTGCATGCATATCAAATAATGCTTCAATATGAACATGATTACCGTATTAAAAGCTCCGCTCTCGCTCTAGAGCTTTTACCCTCCCTCACACGTCTCTCTATTATGAAACTGACAATTCCTTCATGCCTCTGGACATTTCCTGTCATCCTACCACGTCTTTTAGTCAAGCTATGTTAATTCGATCTACGCAGCTAACGTTCAGCATTCTTCTTATTCTTCGGTCGGATACTGGCAGTTCGCTTTGCCTATCTGTCTTCCGCTTTCGTCTTGAGAACCGTGTAGCTGGTGCGGCAAGTATCCTCAATGATCTTGCTGTTATGTTCCAGTCTCGTTCTGCCTCTTGTGTTTTCCCTTCTACTGTCCTTCCAGTGATACTTTTGGTGGGACCGTCATGTCCCCTCTGATTTCTATTACCTCCAGAGCACCTCGTTGTTTGATATCCATTCAGCCCAATAGATCATTAGCATTCTGCGGTACCACCACGTTTCTAAGGTTGTTATTTTGTGTTTTTCTGTTTCTTCGTGTGTACATATTTTACATTCACACAGCTGGACACTACAAACAAATACCTTTATGACATCTTTTGGAAATTTGTGGTAAGATGTTATGGGACCACATTGCTGAGGTCACCGGTTCCTAAGCTTAAATACTACTTACCCTAACTTTAACTAACTCACTCTAAGGACAGCACACACAGCCATGCCCTAAGAAGGATACGAACCTCCGACGCACGAACAGTGACAAGACACCTGAGACCACGCGGCTACTCAGCGCGGCGTATCAGGTCTTGGCTATGCTGCTGGATATGAAAATGTATCTTCTCCTTGGTAAGGTATAGGATTGGTAAGCAGGGCACATGGGCTGCTGGAGTGGAATGCTGACCCCATTTGAGGTTACAAAATTTTATTTTCATCACGTTAAATAGGACAGAGCACAATGATTAATTAGCATTTGTAAATTGCTGTGATCTACAGCGATTATTCGATTGCATAAAGGCAATGAGAATAATTAAAAAAAATTAAAAGGAAAACAGCCTTATGGCCCTAACTTCAAAGTAATAAAAAATTATTTTACACAAATTACATAACTGCAGATCTGAGCTCACTAGTTGTGAAATTGAGTCAATTATCAGGCCTTGTGAATGTGAAAAATAACTTGTAAAAGCTATTTGATTTCAAAAATACTCAAATAGTAACATCATATAAATACTTGAATTAACTATCATGGAGAACACTCGGAAATATGTTATGATAGTCTGAAAGATCTATACAGCAATCAGCAAATTCTCGACGTTTGGCGTTCACATCGGCCGCGCGTCTGGATTCCGTGGAGCTCAAGTGACAAGAACAGGCAGGAGGGCCTGCGAACACTAATAACGGCTTCTAGGACACACAAATCCAGTATTAACACACAGCTCACTGAAATACTAAAACCAACAACAAAGCACTGGCTGGCGCCAAATGCAGGAAGAGATTATAAACGTTTTAGTGTGACAACCGCGGTTACAATTAAAGCAATAGTTCATTGAACAGTCTCCAATGATGTGAAATTTCACTTAATAAATTTATAAACCGCATCTAGCTCAAGATGATAATGACCTGACAATCCGCACACAACCTTAAATACCAAAGCACCGCTTGACGGCAAAAAATTGTTGCTATTATAGTTGTCAACAGGGAATAAGTTTGCAATTCCAATTTAAATTAGCGGCTGAAGTTTGTACAGAGAATAAACTCTGAGTCATTAAATTGTCCGCTTAACATAGTAACAATAACAATAAAAAAAGGAATCGCCGAATATCGGCCATATTTGTAATACAAGATAAACGCAAGGGAAACATGGCAAAGCGCAGTTACATGGATTTGCAATACCTAGCATCCCGGACCCACGTCCAGGCGGTTTAAGGATGACTAGCGAAAATGAAAGTGGCTACACGGAGCAGTCACATCAAAAAGTTCCACCACAAAATGGCTCACCATTTAAAGTTAGTCCAAGAGCTCACTGTTAACGTGTACGCCAGAGTAAACTTCCGCGCTTTCCTCAGGATTCCAGATAGACACGACTGTTAAACAGAGCCTACGGTCGCAGGTTCGAATCCTGCCTCGGGTATGGATGTGTATGATGTCGTTAGGTTAGTTAGGTTTAATTAGTTTCACGTCTAGGGGCTGATGACCTCAAATGTTAAGTCCCATAGTGGTTAGAGCCATTTGAACCATTTAAACAGAGCCTATGTTGACCGGTGACTTCTTCTCCACTTCACTTCCGCTCGCCGCCAGACCCAGGCGCCCAAATGTCACCACCTTGCGTCTTCGCAGTACACCAAGCGCCGACTAATTACTCGCGATGCTCCGTGCGCTGTCTTCCCTCTGTCACCGTCGCCGAGCGAGTCTCCGTCACTGCCCCGAACGAGTCTCACCTGGCGAGCCGCGGCCGTCCTAAATAGAGGGCGCTAGCTAACCAGGCCGCAGAGCGGGTAACTTCGACAGAGAAACCATGCAGCCAAGAACGTCGTAGGAAGTCACGGCTCAATCCTGTTATAAGCAGCTTTTGCCTGGTGGATTCTCCTTGCAAAATCCTTCCTCGATCATCCGCCCCATATAATTTTACTCCCTAGCTAGGTAAAGAAGCCGACAGAGTCCAGTTACTCATTGATAGATAAGCATTGACTGCTGGGTGTTTTGCTGCTGGGCAAGCATCGCTTCTAATTCTTCCGCATTTTCACTTAACACTGTAATGTCATCATGAAACCTCAGCCTGCCTGTTTCCTTATCGTCAATTTTAATTCCTCCTGTAACTCCTAGTTTCTCCCTAACTTCATCTATTTCCGTCTGAATGTGTCCATTGAACAGGAGAGGAGAAAGAAAACAGCCCTGTCGTACGCACCACTTAATAGTAGCTTTCTCTTGAATTCTCCACATCTTATCACAGCCATCTTTTCTCTATCGCACCACATTTCAAATGCTTCTATTGTCTTCTTCTCCGAACTGCTTGTTCTCCACGTTTCACTATGACACAAGGCTACACTCCAAATAGTGTAAGGTATGAGGTGATTACCACAGATTTTCTAAGGTCATCATTGTACACTCCTGGAAATTGAAATAAGAACACCGTGAATTCATTGTCCCAGGAAGGGGAAACTTTATTGACACATTCCTGGGGTCAGATACATCACATGATCACACTGACAGAACCATAGGCACATAGACACAGGCAACAGAGCATGCACAATGTCGGCACTAGTACAGTGTATATCCACCTTTCGCAGCAATGCAGGCTGCTATTCTCCCATGGAGACGATCGTAGAGATGCTGGATGTAGTCCTGTGGAACGGCTTGCCATGCCATTTCCACCTGGCGCCTCAGTTGGACCAGCGTTGTGAAATTGAGTCAATTATCAGGCCTTGTGAATATGAAAAATAACTTGTAAAAGCTATTTGATTTCAAAAATACTCAAATAGTAACATCATATAAATACTTGAATTAACTATCATGGAGAACACTCGGAAATATGTTATGATAGTCTGAAAGATCTATACAGCAATCAGCAAATTCTCGACGTTTGGCGTTCACATCGGCCGCGCGTCTGGATTCCGTGGAGCTCAAGTGACAAGAACAGGCAGGAGGGCCTGCGAACACCAATAACGGCTTCTAGGACACACAAATCCGGTATTAACACACAGCTCACTGAAATAGTAAAACCAACAACAAAGCACTGGCTGGCGCCAAATGCAGGAAGAAAAAAATGGCTCTGAGCACTATGGGACTCAACTGCTGAGGTCATTAGTCCGCTAGAACTTAGAACTAGTTAAACCTAACTAACCTAAGGACATCACAAACATCCAAGCCCGAGGCAGGATTCGAACCTGCGACCGTAGAGGTCTTGCGGTTCCAGACTGCAGCGCCTTTAACCGCACAGCCACTTCGGCCGGCTAATGCAGGAAGAGATTATAAACGTTTTAGTGTGACAACCGCGGTTACAATTAAAGCAATAGTTCATTGAACAGTGTCCAATGACGTGTAATTTCACTTAATAAATTTATAAACCGCATCTAGCTCAAGATGATAATGACCTGACAATCCGCACACAACCTTAAATACCAAAGCACCGCTTGACGGCAAAAAATTGTTGCTATTATAGTTGTCAACAGGGAATAAGTTTGCAATTCCAATTTAAATTAGCGGCTGAAGTTTGTACAGAGAATAAACTCTGAGTCATTAAATTGTCCGCTTAACATAGTAACAATAACAATAAAAAAAGGAATCGCCGAATATCGGCCATATTTGTAATACAAGATAAACGCAAGGGAAACATGGCAAAGCGCAGTTACATGGATTTGCAATACCTAGCATCCCGGACCCACGTCCAGGCGGTTTAAGGATGACTAGCGAAAATGAAAGTGGCTACACGGAGCAGTCACATCAAAAAGTTCCACCACAAAATGGCTCACCATTTAAAGTTAGTCCAAGAGCTCACTGTTAACGTGTACGCCAGAGTAAACTTCCGCGCTTTCCTCAGGATTCCAGATAGACACGACTGTTAAACAGAGCCTACGGTCGCAGGTTCGAATCCTGCCTCGGGTATGGATGTGTATGATGTCGTTAGGTTAGTTAGGTTTAATTAGTTTCACGTCTAGGGGCTGATGACCTCAAATGTTAAGTCCCATAGTGGTTAGAGCCATTTGAACCATTTAAACAGAGCCTATGTTGACCGGTGACTTCTTCTCCACTTCACTTCCGCTCGCCGCCAGACCCAGGCGCCCAAATGTCACCACCTTGCGTCTTCGCAGTACACCAAGCGCCGACTAATTACTCGCGATGCTCCGTGCGCTGTCTTCCCTCTGTCACCGTCGCCGAGCGAGTCTCCGTCACTGCCCCGAACGAGTCTCACCTGGCGAGCCGCGGCCGTCCTAAATAGAGGGCGCTAGCTAACCAGGCCGCAGAGCGGGTAACTTCGACAGAGAAACCATGCAGCCAAGAACGTCGTAGGAAGTCACGGCTCAATCCTGTTATAAGCAGCTTTTGCCTGGTGGATTCTCCTTGCAAAATCCTTCCTCGATCATCCGCCCCATATAATTTTACTCCCTAGCTAGGTAAAGAAGCCGACAGAGTCCAGTTACTCATTGATAGATAAGCATTGACTGCTGGGTGTTTTGCTGCTGGGCAAGCATCGCTTCTAATTCTTCCGCATTTTCACTTAACACTGTAATGTCATCATGAAACCTCAGCCTGCCTGTTTCCTTATCGTCAATTTTAATTCCTCCTGTAACTCCTAGTTTCTCCCTAACTTCATCTATTTCCGTCTGAATGTGTCCATTGAACAGGAGAGGAGAAAGAAAACAGCCCTGTCGTACGCACCACTTAATAGTAGCTTTCTCTTGAATTCTCCACATCTTATCACAGCCATCTTTTCTCTATCGCACCACATTTCAAATGCTTCTATTGTCTTCTTCTCCGAACTGCTTGTTCTCCACGTTTCACTATGACACAAGGCTACACTCCAAATAGTGTAAGGTATGAGGTGATTACCACAGATTTTCTAAGGTCATCATTGTACACTCCTGGAAATTGAAATAAGAACACCGTGAATTCATTGTCCCAGGAAGGGGAAACTTTACTGACACATTCCTGGGGTCAGATACATCACATGATCACACTGACAGAACCACAGGCACATACACACAGGCAACAGAGCATGCACAATGTCGGCACTAGTACAGTGTATATCCACCTTTCGCAGCAATGCAGGCTGCTATTCTCCCATGGAGACGATCGTAGAGATGCTGGGTGTAGTCCTGTGGAACGGCTTGCCATGCCATTTCCACCTGGCGCCTCAGTTGGACCAGCGTTCGTGCTGGACGTGCAGACCGCGTGAGACGACGCTTCATCCAGCGCCAAACATGCTCAATGGGGGACAGATCCGGAGATCTTGCTGGCCAGGGTAGTTGACTTACACCTTCTAGAGCACGTTGGGTGGCACGGGATACATGCGGACGTGCATTGTCCTGTTGGAACAGCAAGTTCCCTTGCCGGTCTAGGAATGGTAGAACGATGGGTTCGATGACGGTTTGGATGTACCGTGCACTATTCAGTGTCCCCTCGACGATCACCAGTGGTGTACGGCCAGTGTAGGAGATCGCTTCCCACACCATGATGGCGGGTGTTGGCCCTGTGTGCCTTGGTCGTATGCAGTCCTGATTGTGGCGCTCACCTGCACGGCGCCAAACACGCATACGACCATCATTGGCACCAAGGCAGAAGCGACTCTCATCGCTGAAGACGACACGTCTCCATTCGTCCCTCCATTCACGCCTGTCGCGACACCACTGGAGGCGGGCTGCACGATGTTGGGGCGTGAGCGGAAGACGGCCTAACGGTGTGCGGGACCGTAGCCCAGCTTCATGGAAACGGTTGCGAATGGTCCTCGCCGATACCCCAGGAGCAACAGTGTCCCTAATTTGCTGGGAAGTGGCGGTGCGGTCCCCTACGGCACTGCGTAGGATCCTACGGTCTTCGCGTGCATCCGTGCGTCGCTACGGTCCGGTCCCAGGTCGACGGGCACGTGCACCTTCCGCCGACCACTGGCGACAACATCGATGTACTGTGGAGACCTCACGCCCCACGTGTTGAGCAATTCGGCGGTACGTCCACCCGGCCTCCCGCATGCCCACTATACGCCCTCGCTCAAAGTCCGTCAACTGCACATACGGTTCACGTCCACGCTGTCGCGGCATGCTACCAGTGTTAAAGACTGCGATGGAGCTCCGTATGCCACGGCAAACTGGCTGACACTGACGGCGGCGGTGCACAAATGCTGCGCAGCTAGCGCCATTCGACGGCCAACACCGCGGTTCCTGGTATGTCCGCTGTGCCGTGCGTGTGATCATTGCTTGTACAGCCCTCTCGCAGTGTCCGGAGCAAGTATGGTGGGTCTGACACACCGGTGTCAATGTGTTCTTTTTTCCATTTCCTGGAGTGTATAACAGTTGGACAGACAAAGGTTTAAAATTTTTGTAACCAAAGGAAAACTATTACTACATCTAATTTTTTCTGCTACAGTTTTTTAGAGTTTTGCGATACTCGAATGACATTGTTTGGTAATGGCCTTTAAATTCTATACGAGTTTTACCGTGTAAAGCCGTTTAATTGCAGTAAGTGTTTTCAATAGTTTAGTCATGGTGGTAAAAGTCATTGATGGAATGTCAACTGATTCCTATAAGCATACTACTGGAGGAATAGCCAAATAACGAACAAAATAAATGACTCACAAAATGCCGTTTTAATTTTTGGGGGCTGTAGTAAAGGTTTTTGAGAATGTTTCGTTCTTTGAACTGTCTTCCTAGGTTCCTGTAACAACTGTCACCAAACCTTGGAGCCTCTGTCAACAACATACGTATCTTTCAAAAGAGAATTCAGTCGTCAGTAGCACAATTATTTTGATTTTGCCTTACCGATTTTGACAGATTAGTCTGTCATCTTAGAAGCTAACAAAGTTTCGGATAATATAAATCATATCACGTTGGCCATGTATTTTTAGCCACTACGTAGCTCTATTCTATAAATGATAGACTGGTTCCTATTCTTAATCTTCAATTTTATTCTGAATCAATGAGCCAGACATTAACATGGAACATCTGAGACAAAACAAACAAAAAACAAAGAGTAAATGATTATGTGCACATTAGAGTCTTTGCCGCTGCCCCTGTACTGTGTACGCGCAACTATTGGTCTGCGTGCTCCAACACAGCCCCCTCCCTGAAGAGCGGAGCTCCAGGAATGTGCGGAAACTTGTACCGCACCATTCGCCCGGCTCTTATGCGAATTTCCGGCTGTACTTCCTCCATCGTCGTATCCTCTCGCAGCTTAATCAGGCTCGCTGTCCTACTATCCGTTGCACCCTGCAGGCCCGCCTCCTCTTCTTGTCTTACATCTTCTAGCAGTAAGTGAGCCGGCTTCACCCGGTCTATTGACACAGTGACACTCTTATCGCGAACTATGATAGTCATGGCCTGGTCCGTACGTTGTAGTACTTTATAAGGTCCCGTATATGGCGGCTGTAGTGGAGTTCTGACTGCGTCGGTTCGCAACGTTACATGTGAGCATTTGCTTAATTCTCTATGTACGAACGACGGTCTAACACCATGACGTATCACTAGTTGTGGCCTAAGCTCGGCCAGTTGAGCCCTTACTCTCGTTAACAAGTACAGTAGGTCCGTCTCGCCTGTACTCTTCTGAAAAAACTCTCCGGGTAGGCGTAAGGTTTCCCCGTATACTAATTCCGCTGTAGATGCTCCGAGGTCGGGTTTGAAAACAGTGCATAAGCCTAGTAACACTAGTGGCAATGCTGCTGACCAATTCTCGGCATGGCACATTAACGCGGCGTTAAGTGTCCGCTGCCACCGCTCTACCATTCCGTTGCTTTCCGGATGATAACTTGTGGTACGGTGACGGCGGAACCCGCACATGTTTGCCAGCTCCAGGAACAAAGAGGATTCTAACTGACGTCCTTGGTCAGTCGTGACATGTACTGGACATCCAAACCGTGCTATCCACGTTGCCAAGAACGCCCGACTGACTGTCTCTGCTGATATGTCTGAAATGGGGCTTGCTTCTGCCCACGTCGTAAATCTGTCAATTGCTGTCAATAGATACCGACAGCCTTCGGACATTGGCAACGGTCCAACAATATCCAGAAGCACATGTTCGAAACGACCAGTTGGCCCGTCAACTTTACCCACTGGCTTCTTCACATGGCGTCTCACTTTACATCGCTGACAATCCAGACACGTCTGCGCCCACTTCCGACAGTCTCTCTTAATTCCTGGCCACACAAAACGTTCTGTCATTAATTTTACACTCGCTCGGGGTCCCGGATGAGCCAAACCATGTAACCCTTTGAATACTTCCCGGCGCAAACTCTCCGGAACAAAAGGTGTAGGCCGTCCCTGTGAGGTATCGCACCATAACTGTATTGTCTCACCTTCCGGACACAGTTTTTTTTAACTTCAACTCGGTGGGCGTGCTCTGCCGAAAAACTTGCTGTTGTGCATCATCCTCCTGCTCTCTCACCGTTATAGCATAGTTCACTGAATACTTTATTGCCGCAACTCGTGAGAAGTAATCTGCCACCATATTCTCTGCCCCGATAATATGTCGTAAATCAGTAGTGAACTGGCTTATATATTGCAGTTGCCTGAATTGTTTAGCTGACAAAGCATCCCTACGCTAGTAGAACGCAAAAGTGAGCGGTTTGTGATCTGTAAACAATGTAAATGGTCTGGCTTCCACGTAAGGCCGGAAATACCTTATGGCTTCGTAAGCAACCAGCGGCTCTCTATCATACGCACTCAAATTCCGCTGTTGGTCTGTGAGTTTCTTGGAGAACAATCTTAAAGGCTGCCAGTGACCAGCAGTCCACTGATGCAACGCTGCCCCAATCGCCACCTGACTTGCGTCAACAACAATAGCTAGCTTCGCATCTTTCTCTGGGTGAGCTAGTAAAACCGCTTGCTTTAGGCCTTCTTTGATCCGCTCGAACGCGCGCTGCATGTTTGCTGTCCATTGTAGCTTCTGATATTTCCCGGTGTTCGTGCCCGCCAAAGCCTCCGTGAGTGGTGCTTGTAAAGCCGCAGCTCCTGGCAGATGTCTGCGGTAAAAATTTAAAACACCTAGGAACCACAGCAATTGTTGCAAATCTAACGGGCGAGGCATCTGCTGTATAACCTTCTCCTCCAAAGGGCGGATGCCAGCTGCTGAGACTGTGTGACCCAGGTAAGTCACCCGATCTTTACGCAAACTTCATTTGGTGTCATTTACCACTACATCTTAAGTACGTAACCTCTCGAAAACTGTCCTGAGGTGCTCTTCGTGGAGGGCAGCTGTCACTGAGAACACCAGTATATCGTCTAAATAGGCGAAAGTGAAATCTAGCCCTCGCAGCACCTCATCGATGAAACGTTGCCATGTCTGTGCAGCATTTTTTAAACCAAGTGGCATGCGTAAAACCTCGAAAAGACCGAAAGGTGTAGTGACTGCTGTCTTCGGTATGTCACTCTCAGCCACCGGTATTTGGTGGTATGCTTTTTACAGTCGACTACACTGAAACATTCAGCTCCAGCCAATTTATTTCTAAAGTCGCGAATGTTGGGAACCGGATACCGATCAGGTATCGAACAGGCATTCAACAACCTATAATCACCAGAAGGTCTCCAAATTCCGTCTTTCTTCCGCACTAAATGTAAAGGTGGGGCCCATGCACTATCAGACCTTCGTATCACTCTCATTTCCAACATCTCTTCGAACTCAGATTTTGTGCATGAAAATCTGTCTGGGGCCAACCTTCTCGGTCTGAGGGTGACCGGAGGCCCGGGCACGGTGTTTATGTCGTGAACTATATGATGGGCCAACCTGGCTATCGACTGCGCTGACGGTTCTCTAAGTCGGCATACTTCTGTTACTCTACATCTACATCCATACTCCGCTAGCCACCTGACGGTGTGTGGCGGAGGGTACCCTGAGTACTTCTATCGGTTCTCCCTTCTATTCCAGTCTCGTATTGTTCGTGGAAAGGAGGATTGTCGGTATGCTTCTGTGTGGGCTCTAACTTCTCTGCTTCTATCCTCATGGTCTCTTCGCGAGATATACGTAGGAGGAGCAATATACTGCTTGACTCTTCGGTGAAGGTATGTTCTCGAAACTTTAACAAAAGCCCGTACCGAGCTACTGAGCGTCTCTCCTGCAGAGTCTTACACTGGAGTTCATCTATCATCTCCGTAACGCTTTCACGATTACTAAGTGATTCTGTAACGAAGCGCGCTGCTGTCCGTTGGATCTTCTCTATCTCTTCTATCAATCCTATCTGGTACGGATCCCACTCTGCTGAGCAGTATTCAAGCAGTGGGCGAACTAGCGTACTGTAACCTACTTCCTTTGTTTTCGGATTGCATTTCCTTAGGCTTCTTCCAGTGAATCTCACTCTGGCATCCGCTTTACCGACGATCAACTTTATATGATCATTCCGTTTTAAATCACTCCTAATGCGTACTCCCAGATAATTTATGGAATTAACTGCTTCCAGTTGCTGACCTGCTCTTTTTTAGCTAAATGATAAGGGATCTATCTTTGTATGTATTCGCAGAACATTACACTTGTCTACATTGAGATTCAATTGCCATTCCCTGCACCATGCGTCAATTCGCTGCAAATCCTCCTGAATTTCAGTACAATTTTCCATTGTTACAACCTCTCGATACACCACAGCATCATCTGCAAAAAGCCTCAGTGAACTTCCGATGTCATCCACAAGGTCATTTATGTATATTGTGAATAGCAACGGTCCTATGACACTCCCCTGCGGGACACCTGAAATCACTCTTACTTCGGAAGACTTCTCTCCATTGAGAATGACATGCTGCGTTCTGTTATCTAGGAACTCTTCAATCAAATCACACAATTGGTCTGATAGTCCATATGCTCTTACTTTGTTAATTAAACGACTGTGGGGAACCGTATCGAACGCCTTGCGGAAGTCAAGAAACACGGCATCTACCTGGGAAACCGTGTCTATGGCCCTCTGACTCTCGTGGACGAATAGCGCGAGCTGGGTTTCACACGACCGTCTTTTTCGAAACCCCTGTTGATTCCTACAGAGTAGATTTCTAGTCTCCAGAAAAGTCATTATACTATAACATAATACGTGTTCCAAAATTCTACAACTGATCGACGTTAGAGATATAGGTCTATGGTTCTGCACATCTGTTCGACGTCTCTTCTTGAACACGGGGATGACCTGTGCCCTCTTCCAATCCTTTGGAACGCTACGCTCTTCTAGAGACCTACGGTACACCGCTGCAAGAAAGGGGGCAAGTTCCTTCGCGTACTCTGTGTAAAATAGAACTGGTATCCCATCAGGTCCAGCGGCCTTAGCTCTTTTGAGCGATTTTAATTGTTTCTCAATCCCTCTGTCGTCTATTTCGATATTTACCATTTTGTCATCTGTGCGACAATCTAGAGAAGGAACTACAGTGCAGTCTTCCTGTGTGAAACAGCTTTGGAAAAAGAAATTTAGTATTTCGGCCCTTAGTCTGACATCCTCTGTTTCAGTACCATTTTGGTCACAGAGTGTATGGACATTTTATTTTGATCCACCTACCGCATTGACATAAGACCAGAATTTCTTACCATTTTCTGCCAAGTCAGTACATAGAACTTTACTTTCGAATGCATTGAACGCCTCTCGCATAGCCCTCCTCACACTACATTTCGCTTCGCGTAATTTTTGTTTGTCTGCAAGGCTTTGGCTATGTTTATGTTTGCTGTGAAGTTCCCTTTGCTTCCGCAGCATTTTTCTAACTCGGTTGTTGTACCACGGTGGCTCTTTTCCATCTCATACGATCTTGCTTGGCACATACTCATCTAACGCATATTGTACGATGGTTTTGAACATTGTCCACTGATCCTCAACACTATCTGTACTTGAGACAAAACTTTTGTGTTGAGCCGTCATGTACTCTGTAATCTGCTTATTGTCACTTTTGCTAAACAGAAAAATCTTCCTACCTTTTTTAATATTTCTATCCAACCGGACCGTGTACCATCTCTGTGATTATTCCTACATGACAAATAATACTAAGTCCTAAATTCACTTCTTTGTCACAACTGCCATACGTCATTATGAGCTGTTTATTTGCAGCCTTGAGGCAAAACGATGTGCTGTCACTGAGGAAGTATATTTCCCCTTTGGCCACGTGCTGACATCAGACCCCTTCTCTATCAAATAATAGCACGAAGTCGTCACATCTCGAACATAAAGTCGCCGAGACACCGTTAATAAAGAAACATCTGTACCTACAGTCTCCATGTTATTTACGCGGCGAGCGTGACTGCGCGGTACAATGCACTTTGAAACTCGCTCCCCGAATCGTTGGTGATACCAACACAACTGCTCCTTCCCGGCATCTATGCTGTCTATATGTGTCGGCAGGACCTCCGAACCGGTAGCTCTCAACGCCTTCATCTGCCTCCGCAGCCCGTCTAGCTGCCCCTTGAGTTTTTAAAGTTGTGTACCAGTAGCAGCGCGCCGCTGCTTATTAATCGCTGCCGCTTCGTATTCTTCCGCCGTCGCCTCCACCTTTGCTATAATGAGAGAATTTGTTGGTTCAACCGTTGCATGGACCCGGTCGGCGAGTTGGAGTAGTGCTTGTTTATCGTATCCGTCATTCGCTGCCACAGCTGCTCTTACCGCAGGCGGAAGCCGTGCTGCCCAAACGGAATGAAGTATAGTTTCCGTCACGATTCCGCGCAAATGCCTCCAATATTCGGAGGGAGTTCTGTCACCTCTACGTTAACCTCGCAGCACCTGGCAGATTCCTTGATCTAGCGGTTTAGTAAGCCTGCTTATTAAAAAGCCCTTCAATGTTGTATATTGCCGCGTTTCCGCTGGCCGTCTAATTATCTTTTGTACCAATATCGCTGCCCTGGCATCCAGACTGTTTGCCGCTATCATGAACTTTTCCCGGTCGTCAGTTACCCGATTATGCATGAATGCCAGTTCTAACATGGAGAACCAAAGTTCCGGTTTATTGGCCAGGAACGGCGGCGGGCGTACTTTCATGCGTTGTCCCAGCGATTCCTCCTCTCGTATATGTGTTCCGGCCGCGAATTTTGTCCTGGTAATATCACTGTCCCGCTCCGCTGAATCCCTTCCGTGGTGTCGAACGTCGTTCCATAACTCCCGAACCTGACCGCGCAGCGTACCTTGCCGGTGTACCGATCGTGCTGTAGAGTTTCTGCCGTTTGGCGTATGTTGTAGTGTGCCTTCGTTGTCCTTCTCCTCTGCCTCTTGCTGTACGTGTTCTTTTGACTTTGGGGTCACCACTTTGTAGCCACTACGTTGCTCCTTTCTATTAATGATAGAGTCGTTCCTATTCGTGATGTTCAACTTTATTCTGAAGCAATGAGCCGGACATTAACATGGAAAATCTAAGACAGAACAAACAAAAAGCAAAGAGTAAATGATTATGAGCACACTAGAGTCTTTGCCGCTGCCCCTGTACTGTGCACACGCAACTATTCGCCTGCGTGCTCCAACATATTTTTCTAAAGTGTAAGAAGCGAGTTGCAAAATCTTACTCAATATTTGTTTAGTATATGTCAGTACCTTCTTCACACAAACACAATGCCATGACTCCGCAACTGCACCCTGGTTAAAGTCAGTCATGCTCATTGCTGTTCATCACTGACGAAGGCTGGGATCTGCACGGCAGTACCACAACCGAACGTCCACTGTCTGGCGAAACGTAGCCTCTTGAGGTAGTTCATTTTTAGGCTTCACCGAACAAATCGACGTTGGCGTGTACTGCGTGAAACGTCTGAAAGCAAATACCTTGCCAACAGGAGGGAGCGTTATGGTCTGGGGAATGTTTTAGTGGCGTTCCTGGGTGATCTCGTCGTTGTGGAAGGTACAATGGATCAACACAAGTATGCATCCATCCTTGTCCCCCGCCCCTCTTTTCAATCTGTTTTTCTTTACTAGTCACAATGGCATCTACCAACATTACAATGCAACGTGTCACGCAGCTCGTAGTGTACCTGAATGGTTCGAAGAGTAGCGGGATGAGTTCACTGACCTTGTAACTAGTCTGTTTATGTGTTTTATTGTGTGTATTGACAACGAGATAGACTGCATTAATAACTCTGACAGTGGTGTGCGAACTCTGTAAAACTCTCTGTGGCTGGTAGGACTAGCAGTTGGAAGTTAACAGTCAGCAGTGATGGCAATTTGAGGTGAACAGCCAGCAGTGACGGAATTTGGGAATGAGTAATCTGCAGTGATGGAGGTTAGAGCTTATTAATTATCAGTGTTGGAAGTTTACAGTATTAGCACGAGCAGACGGCCTGAATGTAAATCCGTCATTGAGATTTATTACTGATGATTATATAATTTTTTAAGTTGTTGTTACATTCTTAAGGTAAACACATTGTTTGCTCTGCAACATAATCTTTGCTTTGCTAACCACATGAGTATTAGTAGTAAGAGCCTTCAGTAGCTAGAATCTTTTATTTAGCTGGCAATATTGATGACTGCGGCATTTCTGTATTTCGTGTAAGGAAGATTTTTTGAGGGAAGTGGCTTATAAAATGTACAGGTTATTGCTAGGATTCCTACTAATTCAGGGTCATTCATTTTAATTATTTGGAGCCAGGTCATCAATTATAAATCAGTCAGATCGCGTTACCGTTGAATATTGCGAGAAATTAATGAATAGGGAAAGCCTGAGTTCTGTTTGTTAGAACAAAGTCAGTAGGTCAGTGTTGAAACGATAAAGACAAGCAAAGTGGCAGTACGTTCAATTTCACTCAGTAGTATAAGCGGAAAATTTAAATAAAGAAGTTTCATCTTCTCAGTTATTGCAGTATAAGTAAGAAAAGTTTTAAACAAAGCAGTTTCAACCGCTCCTGGTCATCAAACTTGTCAGATTTAAACTCAAACAGAAATCTTTAAACCACCTCGATTGAGCTTGAAAGGAGTCTTCTGGGGCACTGTTTTATGTGGAATCCAAATATGATAAGAATGTTAATGTAAACCAAACTGAAACTATGATTTTACAAACGATATATGTCTCTGATACGCTTCATAAAGCTTATCGCAGACATACATCGTTTATAATATCATTGTTTCAGTTCAGTTTACAATAACATTCTTATCATATTTGGTTGACACATACAAGAGTCCCCAGTAGACTCTGTTAGCAAAACTTTACACGAATTGATTGGGCAATGCTACTCGCAGTACCAATCAAGAAATACTGTCACTTCAAAATAGATTCAGCCCCTTGGGCACTGAATCCTCTGGCCCTAACCTAAAATGATAACTTTAGTTGCTATGCACATACCAAATAAATTAAATTGTCTTACTTCTAAAGCAGAAACGGGGGAACGCGGTATATTCTGATCTCTCACGAAAAAAGTAAAATATGCTAAATACAGGCTCAGCGCTGTGCAATGTTGGCGGTAATGCTTGGAAATGTACATGAAATTCTTTTGGCTGATAAATGAAACATTTATAAAAAATGCAACTTCTTTGAAAAACACATGACCAGGATAGGGAGACGGTACTGATTGTGGTGAATTACAAACACAGAATTTTTTAGCTAAATTATACTGCAATTAAGTTTCTCCTTTCAAAAACATTAGATATTTGGAGTCACTTTACTCACAATTAATTCACAAACAATGAGATTTAAACAGCAAGTATTATCTAACCTCGCTAATCCAACATAAATGCTGATCTTAGAAGCATTACAAAAGTGAACTATCTAAGCAGCCTTTTTATCAAATCAGTTCACGTATATTCTGGGGCTTCTCGACAAGCACAAATTATCAGCCAACTCATCTATACCAACGCGCAATCAAAACCAAAATCGTAATTATTTAACATCTTTACTTTGCTTGCATGAAGACTTCTGCTTCCGTGTTCAATAATGTAGATATACCTACATTCATTTAACACTTAGTGACTTCACACAGTACACCACAAAATCTGCCTACTCCATCGTCTTTTGCTCACAGACAGTTACCTACAACTATTCGCCAAGCCACATACAAATGTGCCCCAGTAGACTCCTTTCAAGCTGTCCACGCCATGGATCCTCTATCGAGAAACTTAGCTCCGCTGGTCACAGCAGTGGAATCAGCATGGCTCCTTATCCCTATCGGTACCTCTCAGGACCTCGCTGTCTCTCTTCCTGCACGACTCGGGCTGCAGTACATGGTTATACAGGCTTTTGACAGGTGTTTTGTTAACGTGTCTGAACGGTGTATATTACTTCCTGATGCTTTTTTATGTATGTTCCTTGGTGCTAGCACGACGACTTGGCTGTGTACATAAATGTAATGTATTTTCTATAAATTGTCATTCTATGATTATGATTATCACACAAAAATGTACAATTTTGGTCATGTCACAACACTAACCTTCTGTGATAATGCATCTGCTAAACCAATTTTAAATACCGTAAGTTTTCGTAATTCACTTCTGATACTTGAAACGTCCCCTTAGAAAAATTTATGAATTACTGTGGCGGAAAACCGCTTACGTTATTTGCTTTTCAAACAGCTGAGCAAAACTGAACGTACTCAGACATTACTCTCTTTACTTATTCTGATCATCACTAAACTGACACACAATATTTTTAGCGCAACGCAATCTGACTTTTAATAATCCATACAACAGAATGGCCCTAACTAACAATAACCTATACCTTTCATGAATCACTTACCTTACAAAAATCTTCGTTACTCGAACTACTGCAATACAGCGAGCGCCAATACTGCCAGTTAAATAAAAGATTCTAACTACTGAAAGCACTAACTACTGACAGGCATAGTTAGCAAATGAAATAGTTTGATAGAGAACGAACAGTGTATTTACCTTAATAGTTTCAAAAGTCATAATATATATATCAGTTCATGACATCCAGTCTTGCAAATTTACTGTCTCTGATGGACACACGTCCAGATCATCCGCTCTCAAAACTCCGCCATCTCTCTCACCACATCCACCACTGCTGGCGGCTCACCTCAACTGCGCAGCGCAACGCGCTGTTAACAGCCAACTGCCCAACACTACAATAGCAAATTCCAACAATGCAAACCAGCCACAGACTGCACACAGCACTGTCAGTGATTTTCATACAGAGCGCTACGTGGTGTTAGCAATATAAAAACCTAAACAGCTTACTTACATACTTTACATACATTTATGACCAGGTTCTTATGATTTATATTATTCCAAATGTTTAGGCTTCTGAAGATAGATTAATCTGTCGAAACCGAAAACACAAAATAGAAATAACTACGTAGCTTATGACCGAATGTTATTCTGAAATATGTAACATACTAAAGTTGCTGAGAAAATAGCAGCTACGAATAAAACGATAAAAATACACATCATTCACTTCACAGAAAGTCTGTGTCAAAAAGAAAGTGTGTGAAATCTTATCATTTGTCAGATTGCCTATACAGTGATTATAATTTACAACTAACGACTGATCACTGGTGTCATTATGCAATATTGTAAATGCAAAATTCCACATTTTTCGTCTTGGGATGTCTACAGTAGAGTTTAGTAGTGACGTATATGCATTTGGTTGTCAAATACTATGGACATATATGAGGGCGCATTGTGGAGACATGAGCAGCTTTTATCTTCAGTCTTCACTAATCGAATATTTCCAATGCAACATAATATTTTTTTAGTAATTCAATAGCATCTAATTATGATTCTCGTCTTTCACTTCTTGCCTTTCTCACGACTAGAGTCTTGTGTTACTTCCAACAGGATACATCCGTTCCTTCTGGACAATGATTTGACGGCCCCCGTAAGTAAATAAATTCATGTTATTTCCCTGAATTGTGAGGACTCCAGTACAGTTTGCCATGCTGACTGGTTATCACTCACTTAAATGCTGATATCTTGACGATTGTCTATATTTTGCAGCACATGACCTTCCCCAATACAAGTGTACCGTTTGTGGGTAGCCTCAGGTATCTACTCGCGTCATTTGCCAAAATAGTTCTTTCTGCATTGTGGTCTTCCGATTAAAAGTGTTCATCTACGTTGTTATGCCTTCATCTTTTGTTGCTTGTTGCGTTTCGACCAGTATTCTTTTCCTGGTGCTGTTTCTTTTTCATCCATGAAAAAATTTTTATCGGTTTCATTTTCCTTTCTTCCATGAAGACCTTATACTCCGCAAAGTATCGTCAAAAGAGTTGTCATTTTATTACTTTATCTTCTTATTTGTTATTTCCTTCCAAGTCATACGTGGCCTATTGATTCCGGTTACTTGTTTACTTTTACCAAAGAAATTCGTTACTTTTCACGTCAACGACTCTTAAATATGTGCAAAAAATAACAATCTTAAGTTTCTCGTTGTTTGTTGTAAGTCTGCTGTATACAGGCAAAATTCATAGATAGTGTAGTTCTTGAAGTTTCCCAACTGGATACAGTACTGCAACGTCTATGACATCGACATTTATTTTTCTGATATTTAGACTGTGAAGCTAGCACACATTTTCAAGCGAGTCCGTAACAGATCTCATTTCTCACTCATTGATATTGTAGGTACTAGACTCCACTCTTCTACGTAGTTTACAGTACTCAGTTTTACATAACTGAACGTTTGAAGCAAGTTGCCAGACTGTCTACCACCACTTTGAAACCTTGTAAAGATCTGATTGGAATTTGTGTAGTTTTTTTTTTCGAATAGCGATTTATTACGGATAAGTATAGCAGCTACACGATAAGTATGAATTTAGTTTACATATGGTCTGTCAAGTCATTAATGTACAGCAAGCACATGATGATGATGATTAGTCCCATACTTCTTTACAGAGTGTAGGGGAACGACGCGGGAAACCCGCGCCGCCTTACTGGGCAAGGCCCTAGTGGAGGTGGTTCGCCATTGCCTTCCTCCGGCCGTAATGGGGTTGAATGATGATGAAGAAGACGACACAACAACACCCAGTCATCTCGAGGCAGGAAAAATCCCTGACCCCGCCGGGAATCGAACCCGGAACCCCGTGCTCGGGAAGCGAGAACGCTACCGCGACACCACGGGCTGCGGACAGCAAGCACAGCAAGGGTGCAAATACACTTGTGTGATGTACATATGAAGCCACACGTACGTCTGTTAGCTACTTTCCGACCAAGACAACATCATAGGTTTTGTTTAATACTCTTATGGCTGTCGTGTTTCAGTAAGCGTTGGTGTTGTACCCATTCAATATCTCGTTCATCCTTATAGAAACAACAGTACAGAGGCCATGTAAAACGAGTATCACATTCCTAATCTTTACTTTTTTCACCTCTGCAAGTAAATGTCTCTGCCGGCAGCAGCAGCACAGCACTGTTATTGACACGCGCAAAACGCACACCAGGAACCGTACAGCTGCTACTGAGGACAGAAGGAGGGCGTAGACAGCAGAAGAGGCCTCACCGAGACGTACTGCGGCAGGCGCGAGTTGCTGCTGTGCACACAGGGACGGGCCCTCCCCAGACGGGGGCACGGCCGAGGGTTTGCGAAGATCAAAGCGCTGCTCGCGACTGAATCCCTGTGCTCCATACAGCAGCGGCATCCAGTTCGCTTAAGCCAGTTGTCTGCCGTGTCAAACACTGTTACACACCTTTGCTACGAAGTCTGCTCTCCGACGCAGCTCCATATTGCTGCCAACATATTGCGTGCTACTTAGTTCTTCAGTAAAAGGGACACATTCTCTTTAACATTCAGAGACTACAACATTACACATACTGTCTCTCTCAACGTGGGAAGAAATCGTATGCCGCACTACATACTCGCACTCCACTTTCAGGGCACAGCATCTGTAAGCAGGCTGTTTAGGTTTTTATGTTGGTAACGTCACGTAGCCCTCTGTATGAAAATCACTGACTGTGCTGTGTGCAGTCTGTGGCTGGTTTGCATTGTTGGAATCTGCTATTGTAGTGTTGGGCAGTTGGCTGTTAACAGCGCGTAGCGTTGCGCAGTTCGAGGTGAGCCGCCAGCAGTGGTGGGCGTGGGGAGAGAGATGGCGGAGTTTTGAGAGCGGATGATCTGCATGTGTGTCCATCAGAGACAGTAAATTTGCAAGACAGGATGTCATGAACTGCTATATATATTATCACCTTTGAACACTGTTAAGGTAAATACATTGTTTGTTCTTTTGTCAAAATCTTTCATTTGCTAACTATGCCTATCAGTAGTTAGTGACTTCAGTAGTTAGAATCTTTTATTTAACTGGCAGTATTGGCGCTCGCTGTATTGGAGTAGTTCGAGTAACGAAGATTTTTGTGAGGTAAGTGATTTATGAAAGGTATAGGTTATTGCTAGTCAGGGCCATTCTTTTGTAGGGATTATTAAAAGTCAGATTGCGTTGCGCTAAAAATATTGTGTGTCAGTTTAGTGTTGATCAGAATAAGTAAAGAGAGTAATGTCCGAGTACGTTCAGTTTTGCTCAGCTGTTCGAAAAGCAAATAATGTAAGAGGTTTATCAGCACAGTCATTCATAAATTTTTCTAAGGGGACGTCTCATACTTCGATATCTCTCGAAAATTGATGTTAAAAGTTTAGGAGTGTGTGCAAAACAATACACTGATGAAGGGGTGCAGAACAGATTCAGTGGTGTAGAATATGATCTTATAACTCCATCTGTTAAAACAAAAGTAAATATGGCTTCAAACCTTCATGAGAGGTATCTGTTGTAAGACACTAGAAAGTTGGGGCCGTATAATGTTTTGTGTAAATATCTTCAACATTTCGCGGCCCTGTCAGCAACTGTTTAAATATGAATTTTAATTTTAATAATTAACAGCCTCAGTTGCACCGTTTACCTATAATTTACCTAGGTTTCAGTCGAGATAATCCAACCTTCTTCAGAATAACAGTAACTACCGTTTGTCCATAGTGGACATCGTCAAGCTAAAAGTACAAATCCATGAATTATCGTCGGACTATGAAACTTATCTGGAACTGCCTCGGCCCCACTTCGCAACCGCGATGCGGCAGCCACGAGTACTGTACTGGCAGATAAGTTTTATAGTCTGACGATAATTTATGGATTTTTAGTTTTAGCTTGACGATGCCCACTATGGACATACGGCAGTTACTGTTATTCTGAAGAAGGTTAGGTTATCCCGACTGAAAACTAGGTAAATTCTAGGTAAACGGTGCAACTGAGACTGTTGATTATTAAAATTAAAATTAATGTTTTATGTCATTTATGTAATGCATCATTAATTGAGAGAGTTTTTCCAGACATATTAAAATGCGACAGTATGAGGATGACATTACTCTTTACACCATTAGCTAAAATTTTTGAGAGAGTAGTGTACTGGAGTAGTGTGGGTGAATGACTGCGATACCGAGGACCCGGGTTCTATTCCTGGTACTATCAGAAACATCCTTGGTGGGAGGATCACATCTTGGTCCACTTACTCTGGAGATGCCAAGTGAGGAGCTACTTGACTGAGTAGTAGCCGTTCCCAGGTCTGCAAAGCCGACAGCTGGAGGGAGAACGCTCCACGCCGTGAAGACACGAGATAAGACCAACGAAAAAAAAAAGGATTGTGCCCGTAATAAAATCGTAAAATGACAAAATATTACTACTTAGGATGTTTTTTGACTTTCCGAAGGCATTCCATTGTAGTGAAAAGTACTCGCAAGTGGCCACTTCACGAGGAAGATGGATGCGGGAGGTAGCTTCTTCGCAATCACCGTACCACGAACGGGAGGTGTCGTATCATCGAGAGGAGCAGTGGGAAAAATCGATGAGTAAGAGGCTGGAGCAGAAAAAGACACAGCCAGATCCTCACCCTCACCATTGTGAGTGCGACGTCACTTGGTTTTCGCTGTTGCATGTTCTGTCATTGGGGCAATAGGATTCTAATCCTGTTGCGGAGATACAGGAGTAATTTCATTTACACGATTATCAGAAGTGTCCTTTCGGTCATTATCATCCGAAGCAGAAGTAGGTCCGACTTCAGGAATGGAAGGAACGAGATGAGCAACTGTTAATTTGCAACGCTGCATTAGTGACACAAACAACCTCTGCGGGAAATTAGACCGAACGTGTCCACTTTCATTACATAGGAAGCAGGTTCCCTCTTTACCATTATACATGACTCGAACGCTGTAACCACACACTTGTAAATATGGTGGAATATTATGTTTGATATGCTTTCCACTATAACACTGTAATCTGTGTTGAGTGTACCAACAGTCACGACGGACGTTACTCATATTACCGTAAGGTGTCCATATGTGCTTTAGTATGTTGTGTATCTACCTTCGGCGGGAGATTGAACGAATCGAACATTCATATAGGCAAGTCAGCATCAGCGAGTGACACCATACTACGGAATTATCGTGACGCATGAGCGGGACTTCAGAGCCACGTTGCAACAGTAATCTTCCAACGTCAAGGTGATCCACAAATTTCACGTATAATACGTACCCGTCTGCGTGAAAATACGCGGTGTCCACCTGATCAGACGTCGCATGAATAGCATCGACAAGCCAATCTTGGATTTCTAGAGACCCGGCCTGCACGTGTCGTGTTGCCTTATCGACAGTAAGGCTCACAGTACGTTATAGTGGAATACACTTGGAAGCCCAGGTATCCATAGTGGAGGGGCAACACTGCGTCATGTAGACGAACACAAACAATTAATAAGGCCATCACTCAACAAACAGAACAACACTGACGATGATATCTCACACTAGCGATGCTACGGTAAGTGACGTAAACAAGAACCTCATCGCTAGACGCTCTAAGCGGAACTGTATACTTAGGCTATCCGAGCATGCTTCCATGACTGACCCAAAACTGCACATGTGCCAATGTCTGCCTCCCATAGAACTAGCACAATTATGTGATGCCCACGCAGAGAGGGATTTATTTATTTTTCTCGTCAGGGTGCCTTGTCTTTTGCGAGGTTCAAGGTGCTGCCTCCATATTTCATAGTGCCAGTATAATTCGGTGCAGTGTCCCTTCGGACACGCTACGAAACAGAATACTGAAAGTTACCCTAGGCGGTTCGCGTTATGCAAATACGCAGGCCGCTTCACCTGCATGGGTGTAGCCCCACAAGGATCAATCATTGCCCTACTACTGTTTTAGGCTTCTGTTAATAACTCATCATTTGATTCATTAAAGAATAGGAGGCAAAAATTTTACTATTTGCAAATTATACAAGGATTGTGAAGTTGTGCCAAGGGCCATCAACAGACATTATAGTTAGTTTAGAGCAAATGGGCCTGCTTTAAAACACAGAAAAAGAAATACCGCATGCTGCCCACGATGACCCATTGTACTCGTCCAATGTGACAGTGTTGTGGTGCTACACAAGCATCTTTATTCTCCGTCCTTTCATCTTTTAAGAGACTACACCCAGATGGCTTGGCAAGTGTACCGTCACGTCCGAGCGGTACCCGTATCTCCTCGCACACTATGTGATTCCTGCTTTGGAAGAGTGCAAGAGTGGGGAAACCACTGTTTTCATTCAAGCTGGCGCAACACCTCATGCCGCTCACCCATTGAAGGACCTGCTTAATGCACTCTTCGACAACGTGGTTATCTACGGACATATCCCAAATGCATGGCCTGCAAGATCATCCGATCTGAATCCATCTGATTCTTGGGACATCTAAAACAACCCGTTTTCCAGGGACACGTTCAAGCTCTACCTGATCTGAAAGCCAGTATAGAGGCACACGTTGCTCAGAGTCTAGCGGCACTGTTGCAAGCAACCGTTGATCACGTCGTTTTACTGTTGCAGCATTTCATCGAAGTCTCCAGTGCTCATATTTAACAACTGGGTTAGCGGAGGTTAATAATAAAACAAACATTGTTCTTTTCTCACTTGTTTCGCCTACTTTTTCCCACGTGCCGTTCGTAATCCATTACATATGGAGTCATTTCTATGCGTCTTTCTGGAATTCACAACCCCAAATTTGCACATGGTGGCCAAGATTGGATCTAATTTTTTTCCAGTCTAAATCGGTCCCTCATTAACACGTTAGATATCTGTCGTTGTGTAACAGTCAGCCTTGCATTCAGAACCGCAGTGATTTAACAGAGCCCCAAATTTGGGAGTTCTATGCATTCACTGCACAGTGTAGTGCAAAATGTGCCTCGTTTCTCCATATTATATTGGCCGGCCACATATCATCAACTTCAATCCGTGCCAGAAACTGAAGACAAATTCAGAACGTTCCTGTAGTCCATGAGGTTTCAGTTCCTGCCCCGTTTCCATCTTGCAACGGTACCAGTGTAAAACAGACCGCAAAACTTTCGGCACTGTTGACAATGGGATGGGCCATTCTGATGACACTGTGCTCGCACTCGCACTAACCTGGGCATGTGCTCCGCGGGGAACTACAGCAACAGCCGCGTGGAGTGGCCGCGCGATTTGAGGCGTCATGTCACGGTCTGCGCGGCCTCTCCCGCCGAAGGTTCGAGTCCTCCCTCGGGTATGAGTGTGTGCGTTGTTCTTAGCATAGGTTAGTTTAAGTTAGTTTAAGCAGTGTGTAAGTCTAGGGACCTAAGCAGTTTGGTCCTTTTGGTATTCACACACATACGAATTGCAGCAACAGGAACCTCGTCAATAACTTCTGCCGGGGTAAGGCGCTTTCCCCTGGCAGGTGCCACACGAAACTCACAAGCGTTTTCAGATATCATTACTACTTTCTTTAAACCCTTTAATAACATCGGGCTTCTCAGACATTTCAGTCGGCTATAGAAGAGGAATTCGTGGCACAACTTGACTACAAGAAGGGATCGGTTGGTAGGACATGTTTTGAGGCATCAAGGGATCAATAGTTTAGTATTGAAGGGCAACGTGGAGGGTAAAAATCGTAGAGAAAGACTAAGAGATGAAATACACTAAGCAGATTCAGAAGGATTTAGGTTGCAGTAGTTACTAAAAGATGAAGAAGCTTGCACAGGATAGAGTAGCATCAAACAAGTCTCTGGACTGAAGACAACAACAGCAACAACAACAACTCTCTCATTTCAACATAGTAATTGCTGCCGTTGACATGTGCCAACATGGCTCTAAAATTCATACCTTAACAGCTATAAGCACTCGTTCATATTTGCTACTGTGAAACATCTCTTGTACTGGTCAAGCGCTGCTCTTAATGTATGCATTTTAAAGCCCATACTTACTGTACACATTTTTCTTCTTTTGGTCAATACTACATCCACCAAAAATGTAAAGACGAAAGAGAAAGCAATGGAAGAGACGTGTTTTAGGTTATCAAAGATGAACAGTTACTCTTAGCTCATAAGGTGTGCATTTTAGGGTATATTTTTACAAAATTTATTTTTTCGTATATAAGTTGCTATAAGTTGCCTAACCAGCAATCTTACAGCAGTACTGGTACATATATTCAACTGTCAGAGGTATCAGAACAATTTTCGCTCTGTACCAGAGTCCCTTACCCAGACTTACGTTTACCTTCTCCATAAACTCTGAAAGTTTGTAACATCAACAAGGAAACACCCTGTTTATCAATGCTATTCTTGTTATCAACACATTTCTGTGAAACTTTCACACACGCTGGCATCATCCTGGGATGTGGTTCCTGTCATCTGTTAATGTATCCGGAACTATTACAGTCATACGACCGTCTGTTACCTCTAACCATGCTTCCTCATTTTTTTCATTTTAACCATTCTCTGACACATATTAGAGGTAAGAATTTTTTTTATGAACCTGACACTTATAAGAGGAAATCTCAACAACAGTAAAAATACAGAACGAAAATCACATTTTATATATGATTGTGAACAGTAAAATAATATACACAGTTTTGAGAAAAGCAAATATAGAGTTTAGTATAGGACGGCACTGTAGATGAGGGAGGAGTTAGGAGAAGAAATGAGGCTAATGACAGAACACAAGTAGTAAAGAGGAGAAAAAATAGCTAGTCGTGACAGACTACAAAACGATGACGAAGGGAAGATTCGCTTCGCAACTTGACAGAAAGATATAGCTATACGTGTTAATTTAATCGATAAAAGAAATAAAGATGGAAAACAAATGCTTCAGATATTTCTTAAATGCAACCTTGTTTTCAGTAGAGGGCAGATCAGTGTGTGCCAGCGAAGGTGTGGCACTGCGAAGGTCTGTACCTACAATGATAAAAACTGGGACTTTGCGATTATGAAGAGATTGTAAGTATGAGAAGAAAATATGAAGAACTATTTGGTGTGCATAGTGGGAGACTAATGATATAAACATAGTGTTTGGCTCTCATGTTACCTGTCTCGACGTAACCACCCTGACTGGGTGCATGAACAACTGACACGATCGGGAAAATAGAATTATTCCGACGTAACGGATGCTAGCGTTCGTAGTTTTACTAAATGTAATTTTCAGTAGCCGTTTTACCTACCTATAATGGATATTTCCCTTTCACTTTCTGTAGAAATACGCTCCAATAGTCCCGAAAGAGAAATCGGAAGTCTTCCTTCTTCTAGTGCCTGTCGTTCGTTACCAGCTAACATGCTCGTCCAAAGTTATCCCAGATTCTTCACCATTACCTGAAATGATACTGAAATAATGTCTAGAAGAAAACGATTGCTGAATTTAGAATTTATTAACTTAGGACAAGCACCAAAATTATTCGAGAATGTAGGACTAGATTTAGCTCAGAACACTGATGATAGATAGTAATTCGCCAGACTCCGAAGTGAGGTGCCAACAAATGGCTTCCAACAGAAGTACCAACGTGCAGTAGCCAAGAGGCATTTAGCTGCAGTTTGGCAACAAATTTTAATTTAAAAATGGCTGTCAGTATGTGCCATAAGTTCTTGAGTGTTACGTAAATGTGTTAATACTGTGAGTGTTCAGTATGTAATAAAACAGATTATTTTAAATTTAATGCATTTAAAGAAAAATTCCGATAGAATTAGTACTGGTACGTAAACGACATTTATTTACATTGTCCGGCTTTGTTGTACGAAATTCCGCAACGCAGAAGTTGTCTCTGGACGAAGCAGTGTTAGGGCATCGATCCTGTTGGCAGCTGACAAGCGACTGTAGCTGAGCTATTGGTCTTACTGTTTGATGTTGGCAAATAATGTTTCCGGGATAGTCACTGCAGTCTGCGGGTGCTAGTATTCAGCGTATCAGTAGCTATGTATCTCGACACCTACAGATAATAGGTCTGCTGATATGAGAAACGGTTGTTCATTGACCTTTCAGGTCTGATTTCTTTTGTGTCATCAGTCTTATAATTGGATTGATGCGGTCCGCTAGGAATTTCTGCCCTGAGCCAACCTCTTATTTCAGAGTATCACTTGCACCCTACATTCTCAATTATTTGCTGGACGTATTGCAATTTCTGTGTTCCCGCGCAGTTTCTACCCTTTAGGATGGAGGTTATTCCCTGATGTCTTAATACGTGTTCTATCATCCCGTCTCATCTTCTTGTCAGTGTTTTCTAATTGTTATTTTCTACGCCGATTCTCCATAGAACCTCCTTATGCCTTATCTGATGAGTCCACATGATTTCCAAATTTCTTCTGTAACACCACATCTCGCCCGTTTAGTTCGTCCTCTACACCGGTTTTCCACTGTCCGTGATTCACTATCTTACAATGTTGTGCTCAAAATGTACATTTTCAGAAATTTCTTCCTCTCATTAACACCTATGTTTGACATCTCTTGGTCAGAAACACCCTCTTCGTTTGTTCTAGTCTGCTTTTCCTGTCCTCATTACTCCATCCGTCATGGGTTACTTTGCTTCCAAGGCCGATGAATAGCTTCGTCTATTTCGTGAATACCAATTGGGATGTTACGTTTCTCGCTATTATCATTAATGCTGCTTCTCATTACTTTTGCCTTCTTCAGTTTACTCTCAATCTGTATTGTGCACTCATTAGACTGTTCATTCCATACAGCAGATCCTGTAATTCTTCTTGACCTTCAAAGTGGATTGTCATTTGCGAATCTTATCGTCGATATCCGTTCACCCTGAATTTTTATCTCACCTTGAACTTTCTTCTGTTTTCATCATTGCTTCTGCGATGTATAGATTGAACAGTAGGGGTGAAAAACTTCATTCATGTTTTACAACCTGTAGTTCTGAATACAAATAGTATTCAAACTCCATTTAGCCTACAACCAAACGTTGATCTCAGGTTCAAGATATTTTGCTATCGCTGCATATTGCGTTTTAGGTGAATCTGGACCCAGAGTCAAGCGTTGGTAAAAACTATATTATTTCTTTATCTCTCTTTGCTGCCACAGCTTAGCAGTTAAGAAACTGCACAAACACATGCTGCTACCAAGAGTGAAGATATCATGTCATTTGCAAAATGGTAAAGTGAGTGTATTGCCAAACGATCCGAAATCTACCGTTTATTTTCCCGGTAAGCAACATGGAAGAAGTCTTCATGAGTGTCTTTTTCCTTAGCTCCTATCGTTACACCCAAGATAAGATTGTTAATACAAATCCCTGGGTCAGCAATGTGTATCCCTTTTTTTCATGTAGCTATTTCGTTGGGTTATAGACAGAAGTACGGGGTGTTCAAAAAGTCTCCCCGCAGTGCCGTATGATTGTTAGCCGCGCGTGCCGTATGATTAGACGAATTGAATTGTGTATTCAACAACAGTGGGGATACTTTCAACATTTAATGTGAAATTTTTTAAGTAAAAATGAATATTCAATAAAATAACTTGTATTTCACTGAGTTTCATTTCGGTATATTTACTGCGGCATAGGGCACGCGCGGCTAACAATCATACGGAACTCCGGAGAGACTTTTTGAACACCCCGTACTTACATAACTAGTTATCAAAGATTTACTGATAAATTGTAACTATAATTTAATCGAAGTACCTGGAAACAATGCTCGAAAACTAGGTCATCAAACAGTTTATTTTGGGTGAAAAAAAATTAACGTAATTAGTTATCAACTGAAAAATTGAAACAACAAATGTTTGTGAACTTGTATTCGTTTCCTTACGAGTTACAAACAGCACTGAATTTCTTTTTTAAACGAGGATGTTGTCTATGAATAGTAAAGGGGTTGAGTGTTCAACAAATCTATTTTGCTTTCTATCATTTTTGTAAATACTTATCGGCGTTTAGTACGTGTTGTGGTATTTCTTCCTTTTTCTTTTGACGCTATAAATTTCATTTAGTGTACATATTTTCAGTTGCCAGGATCCTACTTGTTGAAGTAAAAAACTGTCACTGAAGGAACAATAACACATAAGACCTTCGTTCTGAGGTAGTAATATTGTAAATATACGAGGGACGCCCAGAAAGTAATGCACCGTATTTTTTTTTTCTGAGCCGAAAACAATGCTGCGGATGCGAACCGTTACTTACGTATTATTTGAAATCTCCTGAGTGAGCGCAAAAAGTTTCCGTCACTTCCGACAGATAGCGTAGCTGCAAGACAGTTTCAAAATGGCGTCTGCAGGTGATGTATGCTACAAGCAACGTGCCGTCATTGAATTTCTCACTGCAGAGAAATTAACTGTGGGGAATATTCACAAACGCTGTGCAAAGTCTATGGAGCACCTACTATCGACAGAAGTACTGTTAGTCGCTGGGCACGGAGAGTGAGATGGAGCATGAAAAAGCTTTTCGGCGGAGCTCCACGATTTGCAGCTGTCGGGGACACCATCCAGGGCTGTCACACTTGACATGCTCCAGCGAGCTGATGTGGTCATTCGCGAGAACAGACGCATTGCGACTCGGCAGTTGCCGCTGCATCTGTCAATCAGCAAAGGAAGTTGGGATGCAATTATCTGCACTGAATATTCAAAAGGGAATGTAGCGATAGGGCAAACGCACCTTTGTTTCTCGCTGAACGAAGGCCATAGAACAGGATGGAGATTAAGTGGAAAAATAGGAAGTGTAGATAAAACACCATTCATTCGTGTGTAATTATGCTCAATAAAGAATTGTTGAAGAAAAAGAATGCGGTGCGTTATTTCCTGGGAAACACTTGTAGTTTTATCATATGTTTGCTTCCAGAATCTCTTAAGACAAGTCCCAAAACATTTATTTTGGGAAAAAATGTGCATTATCCTTGTCCATGCAGTTTCAGTTTGAGCTTTCGCCTTATCACTTTCGACCTTCTAGCCGGTGATGTGTTAAGCCGCAATATCCCTTGACTTGCGAATTTCCACCACAGTTTTTTCATCTGTACTCTGTATCGAGCGAACTAATTATGGTAGGGCTATTATTGTACTCTGAAGATGGTGTACCTTGAAACAAATGATATTTCTTGGTCAGCACTCACACTGGAGACCGATTTTGGAGCCACGTGAAGGAATGAGCACTACCGACAGCCAGAAGCAGTTTCCAGCATTTTGTACATAGTTTGTTGTTGTGTTACGTGATGATGTGTTTGTACAGCATTTATCACTATTTTGTCTTCTACACGTTTAAGTGCTGCATAACTTGGAATATATTGTTAAATGTTCAGTTCCAGATTTTATTTTCTTTGCAAGTAAAACCCTACATTTCTGTATATTCTGTACTGTTCACATAACATGTGCAACCATACTTCTTCGACTGTGCAACAACTTGTACTTTGAAACAAAAGGTTTCACCATGTATGTGATAGTTGCAAATGAACTTAGGTTTTTCATGTGGCAACAATTTTACCTGTTTTGGAAATTGAAATTAGTTTTAATATCCAATACCTCCTATTTAGGAATTTACTTGTAACACGATCTTAACAATAATTCAATTTCATTTCACTTACTAATTATTGGTGCGTATTTGGACAATAGTGTAACAGACAAAAGGAAAACGAAACGAAACACCGTGATCAGGCTCTGATGATAACGTGATGTCGACTGGCCGCCATGCCATCCCCTGCATGGGGTCCATACACTGCTCTGCCAGTAGTGATCAATATACAGGGTGTTACAAAAAGGTACGGCTAAACTTTCAGGAAACATTCCTCACACACAAAGAAAGAAAATATGTTATGTGTACATGTGTCCGGAAACGCTTACTTTCCATGTTACAGCTCATTTTATTACTTCTCTTCAAATCGCATTAATCATGGAATGGAAACACACAGCAACAGAACGTACCAGCGTGACTTCAAACACTTTGTTACAGGAAATGTTCAAAATGTCCTCCGTTAGCGAGGATACATGCATCCACCCTCCGTCGCATGGATTCCCTGATGCGCTGATGCAGACCTGGAGAATGGCATATTGTATCACAGCCGTCCACAATACGAGCACGAAGAGTCTCTATATTTGGTTCCGGGGTTACGTAGACAAGAGCTTTCAAATGCCCCCATAAATGAAAGTCAAGAGGGTTGAGGTCAGGAGAGCGTGGAGGCCATGGAATTGGTCCGCCTTTACCAATCCATCGGTCTCCGAATCTGTTGTTGAGAAGCGTACGAACACCGACTGAAATGTGCAAGAGCTACATCGTGAGTGAACCACATGTAGTGTCGTACTTGTAAAGGCACACGTTCAAGCAGTACAGGTAGAGTATCCCGTATGACGTCATGATAACGTGCTCCATTGAGCGTAGGTGGAAGAACATGGGGGCCAATCAAGACATCACCAACAATGGCTGCCCAAGCGTTCACAGAAAATCTGTGTTGATGACGTGATTGCACAATTGCGTGCAGATTCTCGTCAACCCACACATGTTGATTGTGAAAATTTACAATGTGATCACGTTGGAATCAAGCATCATCCGTAAAGAGAACATTTGCACTGAAATGAGGATTGACACATTGTTGGATGAACCATTCGCAGAAGCGTACCCGTGGAGGCCAATCAGATGCTGATAGTGCCTGCACACGCTGTAAGTGATACGGAAACAACTGGTTCTCCCGTAGCACTCTCCATACAGTGACGTGGTCAACGTTACCTTGTACAACAACAACTTCTCTGATGCTGACATTAGAGTCATCGTCAACTGCACGAAGAATTGCCTCGTCCATTTCAGGTGTCCTCGTCGTCCTAGGTCTTCCCCAGTCGCGAGTCATAGGCTGGAATGTTCCCTGCTCCCTAAGAGGCCGATCAAGTGCTTCGAACGTCTTCCTGTCGGTACACCTTCGTTCTGGAAATCTGTCTCGATACAAACGTACCGCGCCACGGCTATTGCCCCGTGCTAATCCATACATCAAATGGGCATCTGCCAACTCCGCATTTTTAAACATTGCACTGAGTGCAAAACCACGTTCGTGATCAACACTAACCTGTTGATGCTACGTACTGATGTGCTTGATGCTAGTACTGTAGAGCAATGAGTAGCATGTCAACACAAGCACCGAAGTCAACATTACCTTCCTTCATTTGGGCCAACTGGCGGTGAATCGACGAAGTACAGTACATACTGACGAAACTAAAATGAGCTCTAAAACGAAAATGAAGCGTTTTCGGACACATGTCCACATAACATCTTTTCTTTATTTGTGTGTGTGAGGAATGTTTGCCGGCCGGAGTGGCCGAGCGGTTAAAGGCGCTACAGTCTGGAACCGCGCGACCGCTACGGTCGCAGGTTCGAATCCTGCCTCGGGCATGGATGTTTGTGATGTCCTTAGGTTAGTTAGGTTTAAGTAGTTCTAAGTTCTAGGGGACTTATGACCACAGCAGTTGAGTCCCATAGTGCTCAGAGCCATTTGAACCATTTGAATTTGAGGAATGTTTCCTGAAAGTCTGGCCGTACCTTTTTGTAACACCCTGTATAGAGCTTGTAGCCGCTATATCTCAATCGTGTAGTTCCTCACTTGTCCTCACGAGGATGAATGCAACCCGGAGACTCCAGTCCTTGGCTCTACAAGGCTTTGAACCTGGTTCCTTCGCATGGTGAACATCTACACAGAACATTCATCTATGGAGGCAGACAACAGATAGACAATTAAATACAGAAGAAGTCAGTGTCTTGACAGCAAAGCTCTTAAATTTCAGCTAAATATTTGTTTGTTTCTATGTATATGTCCATTTGGCAGCGTGATACATTTTTTCATATTCTTAATAACCTTACTTTTCCCGAATAAGTTTTGTAATTTCAGAAAAAACTGCAAAAGAAGAAACGTGAATACAACAATTGAAAAGTGGAATAAGAAAACGAATTACGGGAGTTGGTTAGAGCTTCGCCTGATTCCATACCGCAGCATCATAAGAGTAACGCTGCATTGAATAAGTGTACTAATATTATCAGGTAATTCAGATGATACTTACTAACTGTTATGATTTCTTTAGTTTCTGTAAAGGCAACAGAAATACCTGTCTTTAGAATATACTTTGTGGCATCTCCATTCACACTATAACCACTTCCTCCTTTGTTTTCGGAAGGAATAAATTAAATTGTGGGAAACATTATTGTAGGGCCATAGTCGAATGTTAGAGCAGCCAAAGTTGGGCACTGTCATGTAACCCCACTGGGGGAGGCAATTTGTCCTTTGAAGGCGCGCAGGTGACTCAGGTGGTTGGAAAGAAACCTCTTTATCAAGGACATAACATGGATACAGCCTGATATTGTACAGCTGACTGGGAGGGGCAATTTTGAATCAATATTTATAGAACAACAACGGTGGCAGATGACACTAAATAGAGTTATATTGCTAATGTAAAAAACAACTGAAAATTAAATTAATAAATTTTTCGAATCTGCTAAGGACTTCGAAATATTCGCAAGAAGTAACTTGTCTTGCTGCCTCTTGGGAGAGCAGAGTATCACAATAATAAGCACGTCGATGAATCATAGGCAACTTTGCATTGAGATTGCCTTAGTACTGTAAATAGACCCTAAACGTCGTAAAAATTTCGACTACGTTGATGTGGTGAAAGGAGTCTACGAACAGTGCAGTTTTTTTGTAATTTATAATGTTACAATTGGTTGAGTTAAGCAAGATTGTCACTCCAATGAAATTTTTAAACTGACCTCTCAGAGGAGCACCTGGGCGGCAACCAAATGAACCTTTAGCTATGTTTGACATTACTTCCAGTTACTTGTGTCGGACTACTTCTGTTTTCTTTACTGGCGGCCTCTCTTGGCCAGCTCCTACTTGTCCGATTCCGGCGGTATTAAGCTACAAGGCATGAGGGAGTCGTTCAGCTTCTCTCTCTACTGAAGCAGCTGTGAGGTGTCTGCCGCATCACCAAGCTTATAAGTTAAGCCGAGCAGCATGAGTAGCTCGGCCAGAGGGATTTATACATACTGGCTCTTTCACAGTTCACTGGGTCATGGAGACAGCCTAGGAAAGTCAGAGATAAACAATGAGGTATCACAGAAAGGATTAAAATTGCTACATAGAACGTAATTGGAACTGGAAACAAAGAAATGGAGCTATGTATAGCTATTAGAAGAAAAAGGAGCTATAGGGCACAATAGACTGTGATTACTATACGATGGTGTAACTTGAGTATCTAAAAACACTTGAGCGAGATGTGGGGAGAAAATCGTAGTAAATAACAGACGGAAAAGAAAAAAAAGTGAAATATTGGTTTATCAACTAAAGAACTGTCACATATGAATTTAAAAATGACAGAGGATATTTATTTATCATGTAACTAAAGAAGAAAAGAAAACAGAAACAAGGCAAAGGTCCTAAATAAAGTAAATTTGATCTATCGGGTTCTCGTCTGTGGATATTTAAATGGTACGGCAGGCAACATATTTATCTCAGGAGTTGCGGATACATTTGGAGACCAACATATCAATGAAACTGCTGAAGAACCTAGACAGTTTGCAGCCTTCAGCCAACTTAAGATCACTAAAATATCTTTTTAGTAAAAGAGAGGTACATAAGTACATATAGAGTGCTAGATGTTATAGGTTCTGAATAAACGACTGATTAGTTAATCACGTTAAAGATGTACTATTTAGTCATCATTATTGTTACAGTGACAGCTAAGTGGAAGGCACCTAGGCCAAGAAGACAAACGAAGCTATAGAGGTCTTTAGGTGTGCCTTCTGGAACAAGAAATCAAGTAATTGTACCAGAGTCGGCTACAGAAATATCTGCTTGATACTCTAACTCTTAAAGATATATAGAAATAATGACAAAATATATTAAAGAATGCATGGAAAGAGCGGCATATGAGGCTTTGGAAAAAAAGAAGTTAAGGAAAAAGAAATAACTAAGGGTTTGGAATGAAGATATACCAAAGCCCCTTGAAGGAAAAGAGCCCACATAAAATTCTAGCAGAATAAACCACCAGAAACTGAAGAGAAGTATAAGCAAAACCGAAACCATGCCAAACAAATAACTAGGTTAACACACCAAGAACCATGGAATTATTTTGTAACTAAAGTAGAAGATGGTATACATAGGAGGCCAACTTTTGCCTATAAACTAATGAAACACTTATAAAGAATGGAGAGAGATACTGTAAAATTAAATGTAAGTAGCGACCATCAACAGAAAGAATTTTATAAAACGTTGTGACAAAGAGAAGACCCAGAATTGAAGGAAGAAGAGGCGATCACATTGCATGATAGTACAGAGGATTAAGTCACTATAGAAGAACGGCAAGCTGTTTTAAAAAGTATCAAAAACAGGAAAGCATATGGACCAGATGGTGTTAATATGAAGCTTTTAAAATGTACTGGTTTATTTCGTGATTTTAGGTTATTACACGTAATTAATGAATTTTGGCACCGGCGTAAAATCCCAAAATCAGAAGCGAAATCAATTTTTAAAGAGAGGTTAAAGAAATTATTTCAGAATTGTAGAGGAATTAGCCTCCTAAATTCGACCTGTAAAATATTCCCAAAAGTAGCCAATAATCGTTTAAGAATCATAACCGAGACTCTCATATTAGAGGAAGACGTAGAGTCGAGTATGCGTAATAATAGAAATAAATATGTTACCGTTCCTACGTTGGGAATAAAATGAAGATAAGCTACAAAAATAAGTCAATAAATTAGATCAGTTAGGAAAAGGAGAATATAAGCTTCGGTCATCGGCAAAGAAAACTAAAATCCTGGCTTACCATGGGAAATACCACACGTGCTCACAAATAAAAGTAGATGACACATCACTTGAGCGGGTCTCCAACTTTAATTTTTTAGTATGCGATGACATGGACAAGGACACTCAAAATAAGATTAAGAAATATCAGTCAATATGCGGAATGATGAACAAAACTTTCCAGAACAAAAAATGTAAGAAAACAATTACAATTTTGTATAATCATGCCTACAACTGTACTGTTATATGGACGTAAGTTATGGATTCGTAGAAAACGCGATAATAGCAAGCTAAAAGCTGCAGAAATAAGATTTCTTAGGAAATGAGAGGTGTTACCAGGGAAGACCGGCTAAGAAATGAAGATAGTGGGAGTGAGCTAGACATTTATGATGCTAATGAAAAGACTGAACAAAATAAAGCATCATGGAAATATCACCTACGAAGAATGAGCGCAGAGAGAATCCTACGTCGGGCCATGCTGCACCATCGAAGAGAAGGAAAAAATGTAGGAAGACCCAGTATTAGGTGGCAGTAAAAGTGAAGGTGGAACAGACCCAAGTGCCTAAGCGTTGAAGTGTAGAAGAAGAGAAACATCAATGACACCAGTTTCTCTACCACAAGAGCCAGCTACCGCTTTCCTATTAGCTTACGACGATTATAAGATTCCAGCCTTAATGACATCTCAAGTGCAACTGACAAGGTGTTACCAATATGTGACACTCCATAAAACGAGTCCTTTACGTAGGTTCTACGTAAGAATAGGCATATCCCAAGAATGTGGAAGTCATTTTATGTACTCACAGCTGTTCGTTGGGAGCTCGCACCATTTATAAAGTGACTAAGGTTGTAATAATTTTTGTTGCAACAACCCAGAATTATGTGTTTCCTTACTGGACGTGTGGTTCCTGAAGCCTTTAAAGATAAATCACGTGGCCCAAGTGATGAATGCTCTTCATATATTCTGTGTTAACGTAGTTATCTAAATTGTGGGAGGAACCAGTTTGACCAGGCCAGACAGCCGTGCACATTAGCACGCCATTTCCCAGATTTGGGAAGACGTGCGAACGCTGGACCGAATACTTTCAGCGTATTAACGACAAGCGTCGTGCGCTGGCCGGCCTGTATGTGGTTATTAGGCGGTTTCGCACATCCGAATAGGTGAATACTGGCTGATACCCACGTACTGCCTCAATTAAACGATTCGCAGACATTTATAAAACATTCTCACACTTTCTCATGGGCTAACACTAGACGGAGACAAGTTGGGTATGCAATTCTCTCCCAGCGTGGGAATGCAAATAACGTTGCTAAACCAGAATAACATATCGACCACCTTAGAGCGTGATACAAATTCAGCAAAAAGAAGAAAGGAAGAACAGGGTGAAATCCAGTGCTAAAAAGCTACTTATATAACGCAGAAGTACGACATCGTAGACACCCAGTCCCGAAACTAAAAAAAATCTCCGTAGTAACATATCGCAGGACTCCGTGATATACATATAGCTTCTGTAACATCTAGAACACGATCTGTGCACATTTCGGGAGATATTTTATGGACGAGTTCTGGCAGACGAGCCGTTCAACATTAAACGTTTTTGATCATGTCCAGTGTAACCAAGGGAGACAAGTGATGATTCTTTTGAATTTGTTTCACGATTAAAGCATTTTTATTGTGTATTGTAATCGGATGTTCCTATCAATTCAGCCCAAACATTTACGGTTGTGGGAAACGTATTTCAAGCTGGCAGCGTTGACGCTAAATAAAATCTGCTTTAATACTCACTTGAAAGGACAGCACTAGAACAGCAATGTTGCAACACAGTAAGAAATCATCCACAATATTTATTTATAGTTACGGTGCAGAACTGTATTTAACTTTCGTACAGTATTATGACTGGAGTTAGATGTCCTACAGATAATACAAAGAAATCTTAACAACGGGAGGATTTCCATGCACGCTAGTATTAGGTGGCAGCGAAGCTTTCCACTGTTGGGAGTAGCTTGCGTGGTGGCTGACAGCCCTATCCGCAGAAGAATACGACACGCCAGTAGTGGTGGTGCGGAAGAAGAAGCTTGTCCCATTTATGGAGACAGCTGCTCAGAAGCGTCTACGTGGAGGTAGCCTCTTCTGGCACTGCTATGTACCTCTTCAGTCATGTATTTATTTTTGGTTTGGTTCAATTTGGAGCACCCATACAGTAGATTGATGTTTAGTTTCCGGCTGGTGCAAGTATGTACAAGTTTTGTTTCGTGTTGCAATACTGCATGCAGTTTGCATTTTCTACGTAGAAAATTTTGAGCACTACTAAGATCGCTAAATGTTAACGTGTATTGTCACAGTGGTGTTTGTTGTTAGTTGCGAGGGAAAAATGAACACTTCCTTTGATTTATCTGTATCACGCACAACTCTCCATGATCTAATGGCGATCTTATAATGATTATTGATAGGCATGAGGTCAGTGATCCAATGTTCGTGTATGATATTACCAGAGTAGAATGTGACTTTCATTTACGTAAGTGAGTTAGGAGCTACATCGTTACTGAGGGTACATGTTAGAGATTTTGGAAAACAGCAACTAGTGACCACGTCTGTGTATCCTGCTAATACAGTCCATGTGTGCAAGAATTTCATTGTGTTTAATTCATACACTCAGTCATGTACCCTGACTAACAAAAAAAATGTATAGCACATAAAAGGTTTGGTGGGGTGCCATTATAACATCGTACACGTACTCACCCTCAGAGGGTATGTAAACGATGTTGAGTTGAAATTCTCTGTAACAGGTAGAACGGCTACCGTAGCGCGTTAATGTTCCCATGTTAATGTTGTTCCCTGGCCTGACTGGGTACGGAGGGAGATCATAAACAGTCTGGAAAGCCTGTAAGGTTCTTCCTGGGTAGGTTGAGCTGGTTGGTAAGAAGACAGTTCGATAGGTTGCGTCGCTTCGAAATTCATTAGCACTGAATTGAGTCAATCAGGAGGTTGCTCTTGCAAATCCAAGTGACCCACCACATAGAATTAAAATAGATAATAGCACAGAATACTGCTCAGCCTTTGGCTTGGGAACGATCCTTGTACCACCTCATGTCCAACTTTTGTATCGCCCTCTTATTGGGACATGTCAGGCGACATTGTCGCTGACGGGCAGCTTGAATTCTCGCGCGGCGGCCTAATTAGTGAACTACAATGCCAATTAACTCGGAAATGGCGCAACATAGCAAATTTTCCTTTAATCACTATTTCACAGCACAACCTATCCTGCAATACCCTTACAAGGTTTTGAAATGGCTATGAGCACAATGGGACTTAACCTCTGAGGTCATCAGTCCCCTATAACATAGAACTACTTAAACCTAACGACATCACACTCATCCATGCCCGAGGCAAGATTCGTATCTGCGACCATATCGGTCGCGTGGTTCCTGACTGAAGCGCCTAGAAGCGCTCGGTCACACCGGCCGGCACAAGCTTTTCGAACTCTTTCTTCCCACCCTGTGTAATGGCGAATAACTACGTGAAATGTAAGGGCCCATTACGGGTGACTTTGGGCTGTTTTTCGAATCATGCAATGTCTATGTTTGTGTGGCATTCAGATGTGAGTGTGGCCCGATGTTGGGCCGTATGTGGACGTGTGGGCAGGCATGCTTTTCGCCAAGGCCCAAGACGATCATGTCTGAGCCACACTCCACTGCCTTCTACGAACCGGCCAGTCGTAGCAAAATACTGTGCTTGGCCACATGGCTCGGCTTCTAAAACGGCAATATTCTACACGGGGTCATTTTTGTTCTCTTTATGGTTCATTATTGGATTTCCGTTGTTGTAAACTCTGACCCCATACCCTGCTCAGCAGGGCAGGCAGAAAAGATTGCGGGTATACGACCGCTAGGCAGCCGACTGGACAGCGCAGGGCTCTTTGTGCTTTCTGTACTGAGAGGGAGCTCTCCAGGGGGTCCAAGTCTCTGTCCTATGCCTCTTGTTTTCCCTCGGATCATCATGATCCAGGTAGATGGGTGACTACAGAAATATCCAATATAAAAAATAGAGTAGATAATTGTCTGCTTAATCCTTGCAGTCACTGTTATCACCCACATTTAGCATTGGCTGTTTATATCGACAGGGACTCAGGCTGAGATGAATAGGATTAAATACAATGAAACATAAGACTGTAGACGACCTAACTCTGTTTACAAGGTCGCGCGGAATAGCCATTCGGTCTGGGGCGCTTTGCCCCGGTTCACGCGGCTCCTCCCGTCGGAGGTTCGAGTCCACCTTCGGACATGGGTACGACAAAATGCATGCACGTTTGCTTCGATGCATTCAACATTCTCGCGGTGACACCGGTTAGTAACAACTATTTCAAATTTGCAACTGCTTCTAACACCTATATCGATTAGAAGCAGGTTTATATTACGTAACTGTGTATCTGCTATTATCAAGTTTGTATTATGTGTTATTTAAACTCCTTGATCTGTGGCAAGAAAGCTAGAGTTTTGTAATTCATATATGCAAAAAGCAAAAGGATATATTAAAATCATAAATTATTATAATATGAACATGTTCATAGAAAGAAAATGTTTATTGAAAGGTGGTTCATGCTTGGGGTACTTGTATCTGTAACATGTAAAAACTGTAGGGAAGTCTCTTTGCAACGTAAGTGGCATGGCGCGATGTAAAAGGCGGTTTTGGTGGTCGAACGGAGCTGCTCCTTTGTGTGAATGGCACGGAGTATGTGGATAGCCGTAACACGGTACACTTTTACGATGCTATGAAAGGCCATTGGGAGCTGTTTTTTAAAGATTTGCCTCAGAAGTGGATCTGGCTGTTATTTGGTATTCTCGGCATAAAGGAATGGCTATAATATGTTGGAAATCCGACGCCAAGAAGATATTTTATACAGCATCCGGACATCAAAATGTTACTGTCTAGAATACCTGCTTCACAGGTGATAAAAATGGTAAATAAGTTATGCTCATTTTCAAAAATAGTGTGGTTTTGACTTCTATCATGAGTGGTTCCTTTTTTAAAGTTAATTAAGCCCAGTGTTGTATTTAATTATCTTGCCAAGTAAACTATGAAGTACTCCAAGTGAAGTGAATGATTAGCTTTTTGTATTAGTCTTCACCACTGTAATTCTCAAAGATCGCTTACTGGTGATACTGTACTAGGTTATTGAATCCCATCGTGTTCTCCACCTATTAGGGAAAAATTGAACTTTTACTGTTGCTAACGGAAACTAATATATGTAGAGTAGATTAAACGGTGCATTTATAATATTATTCATATATATAATATTTTCATGTCAGTCAAGATAAAAGGCCCTCTTGTGCAAAGTTAGTTCTGCACTTCATGCAGTAACATATCAGTATATGATTAAGTAATGCTCTTGAGTGTATCTGTCATTAGTATGAGGTTGTTGCAAAATTACTTCCTATAATTTACTGGTGTGTGCGTTATTGGTAACTGCTGCTACACACAGTTCAAAGTGCATTGTGTCAGTTTGTATCCTGTTTGCTATTCAAAGGGAAATCTCACCGAAAGTAACTTCAGTAAACAATATTCAATTTTCTTGAACATATATTTCCAAATTAATGTGCCTAATTGGGCTGCCGACCGTTCATTTTCTTTATTCACTTAAGAGTTTACCACTTTCATTAATTGGTTCAAATGGCCCTAAGCTGTATGGGACTTAGCAGCCGAGGTCATCAATCCCCTAGACTTAGAACAACTGAAACCTAACTAACCTAACGAACGTGCGACCGTGGCAGTTGAGTGGTTCCGTACTGAAGCGCCTAGAAACACTCGACCACAGCGGCCGGTCTTTCATTGATTCCCAAGGTTAAAGTCCGGTTGGTTTTTCTGTTAATTTGACCGAGTTCAAAATTATAGTCCGATGTCTTTGTCTATTAGAGGCTAACATTAGTGTGTTTCAAGGCAAGCTAGTGTTATATGTGCCTTTCTCGTGACAGGACTAAATGTTTGGTTGTTAGGAAATAGAAAGTGATATACAGGGTGGTCGGAAATTCCCGTTAGAGACTTATAGGACTTGTAGAGGGGAATGAGTACATCGTATTTTGAATAGGAACCCATGTCCGCAAACGCCATCCAACGAGACTACAGAGCGTCAAAGGTATAGACGCGGGCGTCTGTAAATGTACGTATACACGGGGTGATTCCGTGATGATTTTACAGGCTTTGTAGGATGATGGAGAGCGATAAATGTATTAATTTGAAGTAAGGATCCCTGTACCGGGAACGAACGTGTATACGTACATTTACAAACGCCCGCGCCTATAACTTTGACGCTCTGTAGTCTCGTTGGATGACGTTTCCGGACGTGGGTTCCTATTCAATATACGATGTACTTACTCCGCTCTACAAGTCCTAGAAGTCTGTAACAAGAATTCCGTCCACCCTGTATACGTTAGTGTTATAGGCTTATCTCGCACTTATATTAATCAGTGATCTCGCAACATTAATTACTTAAATTGGCCACCTAGAAAAATCTATCTCCGAATTTTCATTAGCCTATATTAATTATTTCCTATTGTTTGGATTTTTCTCCGTCAGTGTACAAGAGGTACAAACTTTTACGCCCTGAAACCCATCAACATATTTTTGAAAAGGCTCCGCCCAATCCGTGCGTAATTAATAAACCGAAGGCCTCTATTAAAATCGCGCTCCTAATCGACGCACAGACTAGATTTTCGTACATCGGAGGTGGTTACTAGAAACAATGGAGAGAAATAACACTCGCTACCTATTAAGCAATAGCTCTTTACAGCACATACCTGGATACACCTCAGGTGAGAAGCCCATCTTGGTACTCCAGAAGAATTATGGGGCGCTGAGTGGCGACTCCCGACGTAATTTAAAGCGACTCTGACGCGCGCTGAGAGTGGCGGGCTGTTTCCCTTTGATGCGCCAGCAGCTGCAGATGCTACTTCGGGTCCTCTTTGCGCAGGTCGCCGTCCTGCCAGTCTCTGAGCCACTGTGAGTCGTGCCGAGGTAATGAAGCGCTGCCCCCAACCTCTAGCCTGCCTCAGAGTGCATTATCCGGAGCGACAGAACGCGGTCACCAGAGCAGAAGTTAATTAAATGCGAGTTTCTCTAAGCGAGCCGGCGGCCGCTCTTTGGGGGGCGCAATATTTCGTTACAGTTCCGTCGGCCGGCAGACTTGGACGCGCAAATACAGCGGCTACCATATAGTGCTCTTGACTCCAAACATCCGTGGCCGCACTGGGAGGCGAGGACGTTATTTCGTAGAATTGTGATCAAAGCAGCTTTTGCTTCCTTTGTCGTTCAGCTCCCGTCCTTCTGGAATATAATAGTCCAGAAATATGTGCTACAAAAATAATATCTTCATAAGGATCATTTTTCATATACCCAGTGATGAAATTACTTATAAATTTTGTTTTGTTGACGATACGATTGCACAAGGTCGTAACATTTAACACCATCCCTTTTTTTGTGGCGTCGTTTCGATACTGAAGTGGGGGAATGTTTCTAGAAATTGGAATAAGCAAAGGTTACAGAAAACGTAATGAGAGCAGAGGAGAACCGAACACAAAAGCACTTAAAAAGTGGCTCCCAATGCAAACTGTATTTATTTAAAACAGATTAGAATGATACAGAACGATATCAACTGAATTATAAGACTTTACAGGATAACCAGGGCCGGAGGATGGTTGTAATTCAGGAACGTGAGCGCAACGAAAGTAGTAAATGAGATTTTCTATTTGGGAAGAGAAATAACTGATGACGGTCGAAGTAGAGAGGATATAAAATGTAGACTGGCAGTGGCAGTGGCAGTGGAAAACAATGAACTGTGGAGAATGGTCGATCGAGAATGTAAGCGCTGGCACAGTGCGGCACAATTTATAACAGTGTTTAAATTGCGTAAAACAAAAGAAAAATTTGGAGTAGGAATAAAAATCCGTGGAGAAGAAATAAAAACTTTGAGGTTTATCGATGACATTGTACTTCTGTTGGACACAGCTAAGGAACTGGAAGAGCAGATGATCGGAATGGACTATGTCTTGGAATGAGGATATAAGATGAACACCAACAAAAGCAAAACGAGGATAATGGAATGTAGTCAAATGAAATTACGTGATGCTGAGGGAATTAGATTAGGGTATGAGACACTTAAAGTAGTAAATGAGATTTTCTATTTGGGAAGAGAAATATGACGGTCGAAGTAGAGAGGATATAAAATGTAGACTGGCAGTGGCAAGGAAAGCGTTTCTGAAGAGGAGAAATTTGCTAACATCAAGTATTGATTTATGTGTCAGGAAGTCTTTTCGGAAAGTATTTGTATGGAATGTAGCCATGTATGGAAGTGAAACACGCACGATAAATAGTTTAGACAAGGAGAGAATAGAAGCTTCAGAAATGTGGTGCTACAGAAGAGTGCTGTAGATTAGATGGGTAGATCATGTCACTATCGGAGATACTGAACAGAATTGGGGAGAAGAGGAATTTTTGATAGGACATTTTCTGAGACACCAAGGGATCACCAATTTGGTATTGGAGTGCAGCGTGCAGGGTAAAAATGTTAGAGGGAGACCAAGAGGTGAATACACTAAGCAGAATCGCAAGGATGTGGATGTAATAGTTACTTGGAGATGAAGTAGCTTGCCCAAGATACAGTAGCATCAGACTTTGGACTGAAGACCACAACAACAACTACAAATTACATAACATCTAACCCAAGATGCGAACAACGAAGTGCAGTGCTGTTGTAGGTGGAGAATGCCTTTACCGAATTCATATATCAGTGGAACCAGCCGAACGAGAGTGAGTTTGGGCAGTAATTACGACAAGCGTTAATTTAATTGTTGTCGCGTTATGTGGCAAAATTCACACGGAGGCATTAAATAAAAAACGCGGAAGGACTGAGTAGGCAGATCCATCAATAGATAATGCTTCTTTATTGGAGGTGAATTGCATAAGTGAAGTAATATATTTAGTTCAAAAAATTCATGTCATTCTTTACTTCCCCCAAACATTAATTCCTTGTCATCCTATAATATCCGTGTCCCAAAACCAGGGCCAAGCGCCTTTCTAGTACAGTGCGCAGTTCGTCTGAAAATCAGAAGATAAGGATCTACACCGCCTCCTGTAGCCATCGACACCGAGCATACATCGCCTATGACGTCATCTATACTTAAGTTACTTCGAAGCCTTTGAGCAACAGATCATTCAGAACGAATCATAAACTTCAAAAGATTTCAATAACAATAATCCCTAATGATGTCCAGGAAACAAGGACGAATTTGAACTTCGGCCATTTTGTTATATGACGGTTGGCAGCCATGGTTTTTTCACGTTTGTTATCTGGGATCCTTACCAGTAGTAGCCTGATAGCTTTCGTGTGGTAAGTGTTGTTGTTTGATGCTTATTTTCGTCATGGAGCAGATGATAACTGAGCAAGTGATAAAACGTTATTATAAAAACAAAGTCCCATGACAACCGTTCGTGAGCTGCGTGTAACACTCGGACGTAACTCTGCTCAACCGACTCATCAGTTCGGAAGTTCCGGACGTTTGACACCAAGGGCTTTGTTTCATACCTTAAGAGAATAGGGTGACAACGTTCTGTTCGAATACAAGAAAACGTTGGCGTCGTGGGTGACAATGTGACTGCTAGCCTCAGAAAATCAGCTGGCCGACGATCTCAACAATTGAATAAATCACTAACTTTACTAAGAGTCTTGGCTCAACAAGCGGAGAACGAGAACTTCATAAAAGGAATAATTTTTCTTTACATGAGACGCTCTGCTACCTCAGTGGGTACGTCAGTAAGCAGATCTGCAGAATTTGGAGTAATGAAAATCCGCGAGTAACTATGGAACATGAGATACAGTACATCCACAACGCATGACTGTGTGATGTAGGTTGTGAGCAGGATTAATTATCAGCTCTTACTTTTTGAAAATGACGGAGCTGCCGTCACTGTGAACGTTACAACATGATTTCTGATTGGTTTCCTCCTCTTATTGATGAAAATGACGATTTTTGGTTTCAACAAGTTGGTGCAACGGGTCACACTTCCTGTGAAACGACTGCTCTGCTGAATGAAAAGTCTCCTCAAAAATTTATCTGTTTCCGTGGCAACCAGGAATGCCCAGGCAGCTCATACGATGTCACGCCTTTCTTGTTCGAATTTGTGAAATGAAAGGTGTACGTGAACAAACCACAGATAGTACACCATGCCGGCCGAAGTGGCCGTGCGGTTAAAGGCGCTGCAGTCTGGAACCGCAAGACCGCTACGGTCGCCGGTTCGAATCCTGCCTCGGGCATGGATGTTCGTGATGTCCTTAGGTTAGTTAGGTTTAACTAGTTCTAAGTTCTAGGGGACTAATGACCTCAGCAGTTGAGTCCCATAGTGCTCAGAGCCATTTGAACAGTACACCAGTTGAAGGATGAAATTAAAAGGGTTATTAACGGCATCATACCAGATGTTTATGAACGCTTATCGAGATATACAGTGATCGCATTGCTCGTTGCCGCGCGGCCTTGAGTGGTCATGTGAAGCATATTATTTTTCATACATAAATGGGAGATGTTACATAATGACAAGTTACTTGATGTGTTTGTAAAGAAAACATTATATTTTCAATACTACTTCCCGGACACCCTCTATTCCCATTGTACAACATAAACTCAGTACGGAATTTCAAAAGTAGTAACTGAAGCTACATTCCAAATGATAACCTCGGTTAATATTTCTGTTTTAGGAATCTCAGGACCTACGGAGCACTTCGTAGCTTGCTGCAGTACGGTTGTAATATAAATTCATATATATATATATATGCTCCAGACTGTGTAAGTCGGAAGTCAGATTCAAAGTGGTCTTACTATATAGGTTAAGGCCCGTGGTGGTAGTACCATTTTATCTAGGTGCGGGTCATTATTTACTGTCTGAAACTGAGCCACCGCTCGATGAGCGGACGAAAATAATGCGATGCGGGCTTGCGGCTATGTGGGGAGAGGCAATACCCTAGAGAAAACCGCCATAGATCTCAGCCCGCCACTCACATCACAATACGGCAGGCAGGATGGAAGACACTGACTGCTAGAGCTGAACTGTATAATCGTGCACAAAGAAAATAACTTACGAGCGCAATGAAGTCCGACAAGGTAAGTAAACAGGAGAAGCAGAGAGGACGCCGCTACTTCTTTATGCTACTGGTATTTCTGTGGAAGCAGACATTTGTTTCTCTCGTTACCCACCACCCGTCAGAGGAATTACCCTGCTCCATGTGTGCAAAAACTTAGGTCTCTATGATGTTCGTTCCTCCGGACAGTTGTGATAACTTTGAAAAATCCTACAACACTGGTAGTTAGAAAGGTATGTGGCTTGTCTACAGTTATTTGCAACGTCTACATAGATAACATAGTCAGGGCTTGGAAACAAAGTAAAACTACGGCGTAAAGATGAACAGAGAGAAATGTTTTGATACCGTACCATAGACAGATTGTCAAATTATAATGCAAGCAAATGAAAATAGTTTTCAAAGAGAAGTCTAATATGATGACTTCTTGGCTTCTAAATATAAGATAAAAATCTTCAGTAACAAAACAAAATGCAAGTTTGTCAAATAAAGAATGGGTTGAACACCGTGACTGTTGCATGATGTACATTGTTGATGGTAACATCAACCTGCCACAAATTGGTTTTAGGTTACTTTGTTCAAAAAGTACCGTTACTGGTTTCGAATTTACGCAACTCATCGTCAGACAACTTTCTTGCTTTCATCAAAACTACTGATACTTTGGTTTAATGATGAGTTGCTCTTGGGTAAACAATAATTCACAGTTACAATCATGTAACATAATATTTTTGTCATTTACATATTTTAGTTCTCATTCCTTTTGTGTCTTTTGCTATCTAAATCTTTTGAGTGAAACAGTCTCATATATATGCTGCACATGTTGCTCCAGTTCGGAGTTCGGGATACATAAATAATAGTCTGCACCAGAAGACGGCGAAGGAAAGATTAACTGAGCGTCTTCCGGAGACTGGCGGACCACAAGTACAGAAAAGTCAGACGGGTATCCTTTTTGTATGTATATCATGTAAGCTGACTCTTTTCGCTTCATTTCGATAAATGAATTGTTCAAATGATCTTTATCGAATGTTAACAATGGTAGACACATTTTACTCATCAAAATATCAGGCATTCAGCTTTGTGTAAGGATTTCAATATAGTGCTGACATTTCTATTCGTGATACAAAATACGTGGCAAAAATTTCACAATGAACAGTTATCTAGGCGGTTCCTAGAAGCCTAAACTTGAAATTAGTACAATGAGATGAGAATAAGTGTTGATCATCAAAGCTTTATAGAGTACAAGATTGCAGGTATTAGAAGAGCTCTTACATCTGTAGGGCGATTATAACAGAATGTGATAGACAAAGAATGCATTACAGTTATATTGTGTTGGCGAATATAATTTTTATCTCAGAGCTCCATAGATATTAAGTATTTCACTATACTAAGGAAGATGTTTCGCAGATTTTCTGTTTTGATCACAGTATGGAACCGAAACATTCGTATTGGAAAACTAGGATAGAAGTGAGTTATCGATTCTTCATCTAAGTGCTTGGTCCGGTTAACGGGGCGTGGCAGGCGGGTGTTAACGAGCTATGGCGGGGATCGTGAGGAAGCTGAAAGTTTGGCAACGTCGCGATGAAGACGAGGATTGGCGATCCATACGGACGGAGGCGGATCGCTCCGTAGTTGAGAGAGGAGGGGGAGAAAGAGGAACGGCTTATTTGCTAAGTCCATCAGGGTAGCATATGCAGTGGTCACTTTACGCCACTGAAAGACTGCTGTTAGTTCCAATAAGATTGCCACATGTGAAACCGAAGTCACACATTTAGGTACCCGCCTCACGACTTCATTAGTCCTAGCCCGGGCTTTTGGCTGCGCATCGCGTGACGAATTTTCTCTATGATTTCCTTTGTTCTTTCATGGCCGGCAGAAAGGAATTTGACTATGATGTGGACGAGTTGTGCCAGCGATAGAGGTATCGTGGTTCTGTGTTCGGTGGCGGAACTTGAGACTAAACCACGCTGTATCTTCTGTCAGTTGCGGGAAAGAAGTTATCTTACTTACCCGATCTTTTTCAGATGTTTTGACATAAGCCACTAGAGTACAACACCTCAAGAATCCGCCAATCCTAATTTATCAAGAAATCAATTAATAACCTAGCCATTAATTGGTATACCTTTATCCTCTTGTATGTTAAAATTCTCTTTGTGCGAGCTGTATTGATGATCTTATTGATCACTAATGACAATGTAATATTCATATACTACTGAATGTTTGTATACTGGAAATTGTCCTGTAACGGGATAGAAATCTTAAAGTACGCTTTTTTATGTTAAATACTGTCCCAGGTTTAACAGATATTAAATTAGTATTATAATTATAGTTAAGTAACTGCGTTTTTTTTTCATCGGGAATTAAGTGCCTTCCATGTTAATTGATTGTTTCTTAACTTCCGGTACGCAAAACCTCTGTCCATATTTATTAATATTGTAAAATTGTTTGATGACCATTTTGACAAATATTTTTAATCATTGACTAAATTGTGAAATTTAAAAGTCAGTACAGCTGTGTGTGAATGTGTGTAAACCCCTGGTCCCGTCTTTTCCGAAATTCCCGGTGTTCACCGCTGAAGAAAAACCTGGAAATGTTTGACATCTGATGTAATGTATGTAGCAATACAGCAAGCTTTAGTGTGTGCCATTAAGTTGTATGAAAATAAAAGTGGAGAAAGGAGTAGGAGTTGGAATCTTCCAACTGTCAACACCACAGAATTCTACATTTTTATAACGTGAGCAACGTTGGTTCTACACAGTCTGGGCTTTAGTAAAATTCTGGGAGCATTTATTACACCAAACAGAAAACAAAAAACAAAAACAAACGATTATGTCAGCCTCAGATGACGCAGATGGTATCAAGACCGGGTTCGATACTTAGAGAGGAAAGAAAAAGGAAGAGGGTTAGTTCAGTACTAAAATATAAGTTACATAAACATGAAAACCTATATACATTACTACACCCATTACTACACCCACTTGAATGCTTTACATAGTAGGTAGTCAACATAAAAGTGCACGGGTTAGGAGAGACGATCACGATGGAAACAAATATACACTTTGATTGCTGGAACAACCATCCGAGCAGTTATAGTTAATAATAGCGTAAACTTGGCAACTTTTCAGTCACAAGTAAATGCCAAAATTTTATCGGTGTATTGATTGTCACACATTTTTAAAGTGCAAAATTCCGAAAATATTACTAACTACTATATCAGATGAATTCGACGTATAGTAGCAACAACTTAAATCATACCCGACTGCAGACATCCGCGAGTGGCGAACTGGTCGCTGGTGGCAGCAAGTGCATATTGAACGAAGGATATGAAAGGTCTATTAAATCAAACTACTGTAGACTACAGTAGACAAGTTTGAATCAATAGAAAAAGGACCCCAACAAAGGAGCATAAAAGTAGAATACTTTTAAAAATTTGCAACGAAAATCGTTGTTCATTTAACAACAGACCTCTTTTTAACTTCAAAAAGAAGAAAGAAATTCAACTACTACTACTGTTTCCAAGTGGCACATATAATCAAGATGCTGTCCTATGCTTTCTACTTTAAATCCACATTTTCTGAAAGTGAACTAAGACTGATTTATTACGTGAACATCTGTATTTACACTACTCAGTTATTGTTACAGTGTGTAGCAGTGCGTACTTCGTATACTTCTATGGCTGCCCCCTTTTCTGTACAATATTTTAATGAGAAATTCCATGTCAACTGGAATCTAATTTTGCCTTCCTGCTCTTTTCGTGAGAAATACATAGGAGGTAGGAATACATTTACTGACTCTTCTAGGAATCTAGGTGCGTGATAAACAGGGCATAAAACCATGGTGCACAGTACCTCTATTGTAGCTGGTGCAACTTGCGTTAGATGGTGTTTTCCGTGACTTTTTGTGTTTATTGAACTGCCACGTGACAATCTTCTTTGATCTTCTCTGTTTCCTCTAGCAGTTATTTCTAATACGAGTCACAGACAGACGATTCAGTATTCAACGACCGGTCGAACAATAAATAGTGTTGTACGCCATCTCATTCTACTTCTCCTTCCTGTGTATTCTCCCAGTATATCTCACTCTAGAATCAGAATTCCCTATAAATATTTATTACTACGTTGTGATAAAGTAAAGTGCCCCCGAATAGGTTTCCTAACACGTAGATTCATACTCTGCTGAGAGGACGTACACTCCCTCTCACCCACTCCCCTTTGTCATGTTTGAGGCGTATCCGTCGCTATACGCCGTGCTTTAATTGAGTACGCTTTACAGTCAAATTTCGTTATGTCGAATCTCTAGGGAAGGCAAAATTCGTTCTATATAGCGAGGGATCAATACAACGTGGTTTCCGAGTTTGTACTGCACAACCAAGGATTTTTTGGTTAATGTTGTGTGATTTTTTCGTAATTGTTTGTGATATAGGCCTATGTTTAGTTTTGGTAATACAAAAAAAAACAGGTAGATTGTTATGCATTTTGTATCATTTCTTCTGGAATAGACAACAATTTATAATTTTAAAATAAATTACGTCCATCATAAAAAAAATTTCAGTAAAAGAGCACGCAGTGCGTACACAAACCAGTGTCAGAGTCAAACTATAACTTCACTTGCTTTAGGTATTAAACCAGCTTAAAAAATCCACATGTTCGGACACAAATGACGATGGTTTGCTTCTTCACGTTTCTCCACGATCTATCTACCGTTGTCATCTGAAATATTTATTGTTGTTGGGTTGCCATCGTCAATATTGCGTGCTGTCATTCGGGTCACGTCATACCTGTAGTTTTCTTCGGCATCCTTGATTGTTCCTTGGTTTAAGGGATGCAATTTCGGTGTAGTATTACATGGTAAAATTGTACTGTCATGGGCTTTAACGGAGGAGTACCACAGCGCCCACTGCAATTGTCCACAGACAGCAGATCTTTTTGATTTTCGAAAGCCTTTAATCAGACTTCTGAAGTCATCCATGTTTCCTTATTGATGGTACACTCAGCAGGGAGCGGCTTACATCCAGAAAAACAACGTGGTTTGTTAGGTTTTCCAATCATAAGTGGTTTGAGTTTTACTGTGCCGGTCATATATTCTTCTAACAGAACGGTAACACGATCTTTGCTTAGCTGATGCATCGACTAAGAGAGGGGAGGGATTGGAATTCATTGATTTACGTGCCCTTCAGATATGCAGAGGTGACTTCGATATGAAGAGTTTTGTGCATTGTACTTCTATATACAGAGGTAAAATCTTCCCATTTACAGCTATCCACAAACTTAGATATAATGGGTAGTTTTCTTCTTTCTTGGGCTACCAAGCTAAGGGAATGAAGAAAAAATTCGAGACAGACAGGTTCCAGATGTATCGAGATTCGATACATCGAGGCTCGGCGTTATACCACTAAGAAAGGAGAGAAGCAAACTTAGGCGGGGATCTGACCTCCATGTTAGCTACTGATATGAAGAGAGTAAAAACATTTTACAATTTTGTGAAGCGTTTGGACTCTGACTTAAGCTTTTTGTGTGTTGCTGCGTGACTGTTTCATTTATTTCAATGATCAACCAACCACTGTTATCTGCTATACTGCTTCAGTTCTTTCGATTCCTTTTTTATTTTTACCGTGTTTCAGATACGAAAATCGCTGTGTATCTGTCTGTGTGTGTTTGTGTGTGTGTGTGTGTGTGTGTGTGTGTGTGTGTGTGTGTGTTTGGCCGTGTGCGTTTAGGTGTGTGTGCGCGCGTGTACATTTGTAGGGCCTTCTCGTTATTAGATAAAGCTTAATAATCTGACAATTTTTATCCAATTTCAACTCATAAAATTTTAGTGGAGTTTGTAAAGATGTTCCTGTCTTGCACCAACACCAACATATCATCATGACCTTAAATCGTTTTGCACATATTTAATGGATGTGACTGATTCGTCGCGCGGCATTAGCCGAGCGGTCTGAGGCGCTGCAGTCATGGACTGTGCGGCTGGTCCCGGCGGAGGTTCGAGTCCTCCCTCGGGCTTGGGTGCGTGTGTTTGTCCTTAGGATAATTTAGGTCGAGTAGTGTGTAAGCGTAGGGACTGATGACCTTAGCAGTTAAGTCCCATAAGATTTCAAACACATTTGATCATTTTTTTGTGACTGATTCCAATGCTTTTTATTAAACCGTGTAATAGTATGGTAATGGGTCTTTCCACTAATTTGTGTTCAATAAGCTACTTCTGCTTATGTCTTTCAACTAATAACCTCTGCACCCACCATCGATCTCCGAGGGGCGTTCAGCATTTGCCTACAAATCTCGAGTGCTGCGACTTCTCTGTGTACAGCAGTACAATTCATGGGGCGTTCGACTTTACCCACTTTGACAGTTATAAACATAGTGAATTGCAATAGCCACACAACACTACTTTGCTTTCGTTCGATGTTACTTTTACATTTGAAAATTTGTCTCCCTTTAGAAGTACTTGGAGTGTTCTAATTGCTAGGCACTCTCTAGTCCGCACACAAAATTGGTCTGAAATTTCGTATGCTTGCACTTTGTGGACGTCGGAAGATGGTATTTTCACCCATAAATGTCTTCAAGGACATTTCTTACAAATTTATGTTTCATAAATTTCGTGTTATGTGTGTAAAAATCCTGAAGAATGTCGTATTTGGAACTTAAGCCACCCAGAAATTGAAGATATTAATAGGCTAAAAATTAATTTAGTGTGTGGGGAATTGTGATACTAAATGTAATACTGAATGCTACAAACATGACTGGCGCAATTTGGTTGCTGACAAACTCGTAATTTGGCACCACAAGTCAAATCATTCCATGCATGAAGACTGCTGTCCCAGTACGCAAGCGTAGCAACAGAGAACGCGTTGAAAGCATAAAAAAGAAAAAGAGAGTAGTGTTACCTCCAAAAGACTTCCATCGCCATAACTCAATTTCACGCCTCGGTTTCACTCTCTCGCTCATGTCTCCTGGCGTTACACGCCGCTGCGCACAAACCCTCGGCCGAAAATCACTGCGACACCTTTCTGCTATTCTCTCTTTCCTTTCCTTACACGATCCGAATGACAGGAAAAGCTCTTTTCCCGGTCTCGCGTTGACACGCGTTCCATTAAGGCTTGTATTGAAGCGAAACGCTATTTTCCGTCTCTCTCTCTCTCTCTCTCTCTCTCTCTCTCTCTCTCTCTCTCTTTTTCTTTCTTTCTTTCTTTCTTTCCTTTCTTTTGAGAGAAACTGAAACGGCAGCGATTGTCACGGCAAATTGCAGCTTACTTTCCCATTGTGACCCGCTTGTGCCAGCATTGTAAGCGGCGCCTGTGTGTAAGTGCTGCCGACGTCCTCTGTCTGCTGATGCACGGAAAAATTACGCCGGCGCACACGCGCTTTGGTGTCCCGCTTCCACGGAAGCACGCATTGTAGCTTGCGCACGCACGCTTGCCTGTGAACATATCTAGAGCCGGTACATCAATGATGGTGGCTATCGCTGCCCATATCCATTCCCATTAACCTGCTGCAATTATTACTACTGCTTCTAAAGTGAGGAAAAGAGAGACAGTTCACTCAATTTACATACCGCGTGTTTCAAAAAGGACTTTGCCACTTTAAAAATTCATATAAATTTATTGAAAGAAGATATAGAGCTGGGTTAGTTTTTTTACCTTAGACTAAAGATGTTGTATGAGGCATCCGTTCCTTATCTGTAAATTTGGAAATTTGTCGTAAGGTCTTATGGAACAAAACTGCTGAGGTCATCGGTCCCTAAGCTTACGCACTACTTAATCTAACTTTAACTTACACTGAGGAGAACACACAGACCCATTTCCGAGGGAGGACTCGAACCCCCGACGGGGGAAGCCGTGCGGACCGTGACATGGCGCCGAAGACCGCTCGACTACCCCGCGCGGCTCGTCGATTATTCTGCACACATCCCATCGTAAGTCAATTTCTTCCCAACCTCGCTGTAGCACTGCAGGTTTAACTTGCTCAGTGGCGGCGTAAATTCTTGCTCTAAGTTCAGATAGAGAAGTCGGCACAGGAGGTATAAACACGATATCTTTGATGAACCCATAAAAAAAAAAATCGAGTGGTGTCGGGACTGGAGAACGTGGTTGCCATGAAACTGGCGCATCTCGGACAATCGATTGACCTGGAAAGCGCTCACTGAGAAAACCCAGGACGTCAGCTTGGTAGTGGGGTAGTGCACCATCTTGCATTAAGTAACCATTTCGGTCTTGGTCATCCTCATCGACCTTTGGTAGCAAAAATTGTTGCAATATATCCAGGCACACCATCCCATTGGTGGTTCTCTCACGGAAGAAGAGGAGGCGTACTCTTTGTTCTTGTTCAATGCACAAAAAGTTCAGTTTAGGGCTATCACACGAACATGTTGCAATGGTTGGTGTGGATTTTTAATGCCTCAAATCCTCCATTTGTGTGTGTGTCCATGAAATGTTCATCCTCAAAAAGGTTCAAATGGCTCTGAGCACTATGGGACTTAACTGCTGAGGTCATCAGTCCCCTAGATCTTAGAACTACTTAAACCAAACTAACCTAATGACATTCAGACATCCATGCCCGTGGCAGGAATCGAACCTGTGACCGTAGCGGTCTCGCGGTTCCAGACTGTAGCGCCAATAACCGCTCGGCCACTCCGGCCGGCTGTTCATCCACATGTAATCTACTTAATAAATGGTATAAACAAAGAAGTCCTTGGAGCAATTTTATCAGTGTCCTTTATAGCTTGTACGATCGTCAATATGTACGGTTTCAAACGTAAACAGTATCTCAACACACGCCAAACAGTAATATGTGGATTTGTACTTCGCGAGATGCACACCGGGTCGATTTCGTAGTGCTGTTGACGAAACGTTGTCTCAATCGCTCAACGACGTCGTCTGATGTATCTTACAGAACACCCTGTTTCTAGAAAGCATTTATGCAACTCAAAAATTGAAGGCCTACTAGGAAGGTCTTTAGCGTACTTGGTACGGAAATTACGCTGAAATGTTGTCGCCGACTTCGATTCTTCAAACAAAAAGATATAGCTAGCACACTCGGGTCCAATGAAGGCAACCATCTTTAACGCAACGGCCGCTAGCGCTCCTTATGGAGCGATTAGTCACTAGTGAACTATTCGAGACATAACTTGATGTAAGTCCCTACAAACTGACTCTGCAATCACTTCCGTAGGTATTACTAATTAATTTTTATGAATTTTCAAAGTTGTAAAGTCCTTTTTGAAACACCATGCACATAACGAGAACATGTATCGAAGAACTGTTTACTCTGACTTACATCGGTCAATATGGCGAAATTACGACGTCTGTGGTTTTGCCCTACCAACACCAGCAGTGGGCCGAGGGGGGATGGGGGTCATGGTGTGGGGAGGTACTTCATGACCAAATTTTGAAATTATTCTAATCTAATATTCTACTTCTAAAATTTTGAAAGAAAATTTTTATCTTTTTAAAATTGATTTCTTATACCAGATCCCATAACTGGTTTATGTTGTTCAGTAAAACGTAACCCAAAAATGTAAGTCTTAGTAGTAAATGCGACAATTTTCAATCAATGTGTGATTCATATTTTCTAGTTCAGCACTTCTCTTATACATCTATGTATCTTTAAAGAGTATGTTGGAATTAAACTTCACGACAATCTAAGAAAAGTACTTTGTTTTAAAAAAAAATCGTTGTGGTCACAAAGTACGCGAGTGTCCTTGACGCACTGGTAACACCGGTTCCCTTCTGATCACCAAAGTAAAGCACTGTCGGGCTTTGCTAGCACTTGAATGGGTCACTGTCCAGGTCTGCTAAGTGCTGTTGGCAAGCGCGGTGGACTCAGCCACTCAGCCCTCATGGGGCCAATTAAGGAGATATTTCATTGAGAAGTAGCGGCACCAGGCACGACAACTGACAATGGCAGGGAGAGCGGTGTGCTGACCCCATGCCATCTGCATCCACATATAGCGACGCCTAAGGGCTGAGGATGACACGGCGGCTGGTCGATACCGTTGGCCTTCAAGGCCTCTCTAGGCAGTCATAAAGTACTCCTCCTCTCGGTGTACACATTATTGAAAATCCGCTGGCAGTGCGAAGAGTGTGTTAAAAGATATTTTCAAGTGCAGGACACTTATTTATACATCAGTACCTATTTAAAAAGGATGTTGTTGATAGAAGTTAGCAACAATGAATAAAATTTGTTTTTTTCAGTTTTTTGTGGTGGACATAGATTACACCCAACCCCCATTAGTTGTATGGGTTTTTGGAAATTACATTGGTATTGCTTGGATTAATGTTTACAAAAAAAAAAATGTTCAAATGTGTGTGAAATCTTATGGGACTTAACTGCTAAGGTCATCAGTACCTAAGCTTACACACTACTTAACCAAAATTATCCCAAGGACAAACACACACACAAACACACCCATGCCCGAGGGAGGACTCGAACCTCCGTCGGTATCAGCCGCACAGTCTATGACTGCAGCGCCCTAGACCGCTCGGCTAATCCCGCGCGGCTTAATGTTTAAATTTGTAGCTCCTAAGGAAATGTAATTCATCCACTAAGGAAGTGAGTTATAAGGCGTTTCTTCGGCCGACTCTTCAGTATAGTTGATCAATATTGGATCTTTACCAGGGAGGAGGTATAGAAGACCTAAAGAATTTCCAACGAATAGCGGCGTTTACAGCGCGGAGAACGTTACAGAAATGCTCAACAAAGTCCAGTGTCGGTCGTTAGAAGAGATGCGTTATGCATCGGGGTGAGGTTTAACACTGAAATTTCGAGAGAGCACTTCCTGGAAAGAGTCGGACAAAATATTACTTCCTCCCACATACATTGTGCGGAATCACGAGAAAACTCAAGATATTGGAGCTAATAAAAGGGCTTACAAACAGTCGTTTTTCTCATGGAACTTGGCGACTGGAACGGAACAATTATGAGGGGGAGGGGGGGAGAGGGGGATCATTTACTGGGGCCAGAAGTACCCTGTTCCACAAACTGGAACGTCCCTTGCAAAATACGATGCAGATGTAGATCTAGATATAGCTGCCGCATTATGAAATCTGTTTTTAGAAAGGGACATACAGCCCTTCCTGTGGCCTTGGAATGTGCCTTTGAAAAGGAGACCAGTGACATAACATCCTTTCACACTGTTGAATTAACAAGAAAATTACATTGCCACTGTCCAGAGTGGATATTCTTTCTGTTGTAACAAATGTAAGGAAACACGTCGTGTTTTGTTACCTTGAATGTGGTGTCTCAATTGTTCAAAGACTGATAAATGCCTCAAATGATTCAGCCATAAAATACTGTAAGTTGTATTTCATCTGGACTTAACAAGCACAGACTCGTGTTGTACTGTACTTTATGCATTGTGGAGTTGTAGGTTTCTCTTTTCAGACCTCTTGTATTAATTTTCACTACAGATAAAACTCAGGAGGAGATATGTCTAGGGAATATGCAGCTACATTTAGATATTTTTACTCCCAGGTATATTCTTGATGGCCTACAGGCTTGAAAATATGTGTAGAGAAGTCTTCGACCATTCATTTATGAAAATGGCGAATCACATGTTGTTTAATATCCATAATGGATAAGCTTAACAAGAGGATGGGCTTCAGCGCTAAATACCACTACGTTAGTTCGTCTACATCTTAAATTTTAATCTCTTAGGTTGTAGTTTCTCGTATGTTTCACCAGAGAAAAGTCTAAACCAGGGCCGATCGTGGAGTGCCAAACTTCACACATGCAGTGTGAGCGAGCAGCGTGCAGACCAAGGCATAGCATGTCATCTGTTTGGGCCCTCACCGAGGTATCGGGAACAGAACGAAATTTCACCTGACATTGTGGTGTGGCGGTCTGAGATCGTCGGAATCGTGGTGTCAGCGCTGTTTACTCTTCCCTATTTGCTCGTGGTTTGAAGGACGTTCATAGGTCTGGCTGCTCGTACAGAAAGCAGCAGTCCAGCGATCGATCGAAACCTTTAGAATTAAGTGGAGTGACAGATGAATGGGGACCGTCAATTCGCATAAGCGGTGGGTACTACATATTTGCTACGAAATGACGTAACAGAGGTTCCTGGGCACTCTCACTGACTTCATTCATATGATGAAATGGTTGGCAAAATATTAACGCTCCTGCTTGTGAGCTCTAGTGAAGGAATAGTAGTAATCTTTACCAGCCTTCAAAGGGAGAGGGGGCCAACTTGAGCGTCTGCTGTAAAACCGTACGGTGGCTTAGGTCCGAAGAGAGCGTTTTTTCTGTGGAACCTGGGTGAAAAGGTTCCAGACAGCCCAGTTCCTCAGTCTCATTGTGCAGACACGTTGGATGGCGCCGGTCGGTCGGAGGCTGCGTCCTGCGTCCTACGAACATAAAAAGAATTCACTTTGCTGAGGTCTCCAAAAGCTCGGTCTATCCTCAAACGACGTACAACGTTCGTCAGCTATGAAAAGCTGCATTACACAACAGTGTACGTCGACGCGTTTTAATGTATTATTCTTTTGTAGGGAGTTAATTTTTCCAGGCATGGCAGAATTATTAAATGAAGAAATATTCTTACATTAAAACTTCTGTCTCATGTTGTCACTGCTGCCAAGTGCGTCATAGAATACAGGTTCAAAAATGAACGAACGAATACAAGCACTGTATCTGCTCATCCGTTCACACTTCCAACTCTCTCTCTCTCTCGCTGCCAGGTTATTTTCTTACCCGAACCTAATATTGAAAGAACCACGCCGCTGGTATCGAGATACGGTTCCTCTAAACATCCCAGAGGAATCGGATTCCGACCTTGGCTAGCGGTAAGTCTGGCACGCCGTCATTGCCCTGTGGTTAAATTTACTCCCGCACCTACACAGATAGACCGCGAAAGACCGGTGATGCTGTATTGTACCGTGCCACACTAAACAAAAATACACCCACACACATTTTTCATCACTTTGTGAAAGAACAAGGTAAATGGTTTTTAATGCTCGCTCAAGTGCTACGCATACAATCACTTGTGTATTCAGAAAGTTTGCAGTTAAGACTGCCATGCGTCATTTATAGCTTGCGAAATTTTCGGTGACTTCATTAGCGAATTGAAAGTAAACAGCTGCACACCTTTAGCCATTAATTTTTAACTCTTTATCAGCCTACCAGTTCGATGTTAAATTACTTCGCCATCAGACCACATGACACTAGTGAATTGGATAATATAAAATTGCATGGACTCAGTTAAAGAGCCACAATAAAAAAAAACCGGTGTCTGCAGATCTCTGATGTAAGCGACGTGATCACTCCGTGCATCTAGCGACTGCTGAGGCCTGATGACAATGTGACGTAACATCGAAACCGGTAGTCTAAAGAAGAGTTCAAAATTTATGGCCGCAGGTGTACTGGTCACTTAAAACTGACCAGCCGACGTCCCAACCAACATTTTCTACAAAGATGGACACACGCAAATTACAGCCACGAACGGTCATAAACTCTCACCGAAAATTCATGTTCCTAATGGAACCACTCTATCTCCGGACTACGTTACTTCTGTCGACTGGACGTCTCCACACTCACGCGATATTTCTCTTCTACTACCAAAGCGCTCGAAAAATATCTGATTGCAGCTTCATATTTCGGTTTACATAGCCCTGCACTCCCTCTCTTGGGACCAGTCCACCTTCCGAAATCAATGTAAATGAAATTACATAAAAACATATACCTAAGAAGTAAAAAAAAAGGAAAGAAAGGAACTAAAATATCATGTCACTCGAAGAACTGAAATAGATCTTATCTTAGCAGAATACAGATAATTAACTGTTTCAGAATTAGCCTCTCTCCATTTGTGTAACTGCCACAAAGTCTGCGCAGATAGAATCCCACTTCTCGTACATGCCTTATTCATTTGCTCATTCACTAAGGTGGTTGAACAGCTCATTGTAATTTCAAATACACTAAAAAGGTAATTACTTGTTCTAAGCTGATAACACAACATAGTTTATGCTGTTAAACAAAGTATGGATTTGAAAGTTGTGCATCCTCCCCGTTATGTTTTGTGGGCAGTGATCCCTCCACCTGCGTTATGATATATCGTTGCTATTGTTGGCTATTACGTCCGAACGCTGGAAGGTCGTAACCCAAACAGTAATGAAACAACACACAGGAAACCTACAATCCTAGGGAATAGGGACTCACCTTTCCCTGTAAAATAAAGAAATCTATAATCACTTAAAGCGAGTGAGTGCAGTGCTCGTTACCATCGCTGAACAATATCTGATCTTTAGTTTGTCCACTTGCACTATGTATCATTCTCACACTGATAACAGCAAAATTAGGTGTACAGCAGGTTTTATTTGTTATTAGTGGGTCGCCTGATCTTGAAAAAGTTGTAGAACGAAGTATCTATAACTTTAAACAAGTTTGAGTATAATAGATTTTTATTTGCTCTACGGAGAAAAGTTCTCTAATATATGGATTCAATCGACATAAAATTTCGCTAAAACTGTATGGAGGTACGAGACTACATTGAACACTGCATGGAAAAACGTTAAGTGGGTATCTTTATCTGAGCAGCTCACGAATTAAAAGTTAATGACACAAAATCACAAATTATAGTCAAATAGGCAACTCAAGTTGGAAGGCACAACAATTAATTAGGTAGCTGCTCAGAATATGGATCTCGCTATTGCGAATGCAGCATTTACGTTTCTTCAAAGACAGGAAAGCATGCGCCCTTCAGCACCAGTCGGGCAGGTGGGGGTGGGGGGGGGGGGGGGTATGTATGGAAGCAACAAATCTTCGTTCCTCGCGCTTTTTATGGAAGGGACGACTAAATGCGATTGTCAATATGGCAGATGAGAATATCGCTTATTTCACCAAAAAAACAGGAGAACACAGCAGAAACTTCCCCCTTTTCGTGGTACAAAATACATTTCAACTTATACGAGGTTAGCTTCAACCTGGAGCAGCGTCTGCTGCACTGGTCGTTTTCTTCGTGCCAAGAGTGGTGTCAGGGTGACACATCCGACTGGATTAACCAAAGTTTTTTTGAAGCTAAATCAATCCACTTTCCCACAGAGGCCGGGCAGTGTCACAGTATCTCATTCATTGATGGTCCTACAGACTGTAAAAATGTGTTACTCAGTTAATCCCCGGCGAGAAAAGTGGTCCGCTTTCTTACAGAGGCCGGGCAGTGACACAGTATCTCATTCATTGGTGGTCCTACAGACTGTAAAAATGTGTTACTCAGTTAATCCCCGGCGATAAAAGTGGTGCAGACAGCGTCCTCGATCCCTAGCAAGGCAGGTGCTGGGTCTGCCCACAAAAGCAGTAAGCAGGCTGCTGCCCCATTTCCACGAAAACTGCCCATCCCCTGGGGACGCTCGCTTCTCGTAATGAGATTCACAGACTGCCTTCCGCCAACAATGATGAGCCTGAGCCCACCCAGTGTGAAAAACGCAAAGCTTTCATACCAAGCTGACAGATTCACAACCACGAAATAGTGGTAGAAAACTGAATCAATATCAATTAGCGACACTCTACAGTAGTGACACAGTTTAAGAATCTACTCGTACTTTGGTGACTATCTATAAGTCATCATCTCATGTAGTTACAAAAACGTCTGGGTGACCTGGGAATCTATACATTTTAGTTTGTTAGATAATTTTAAATTTTTCTTAATAGCTTCAAATAAGAAATTCAGACTTGCTAAAAAATTAAATATTATTATTTTACAAACCTCAATTAAATTTAAAATTAGTTGATGTATGCCTGATTATCACAGGTTGGTATTTTACACGTTCTGCAAAGCGTACACACAAACATAGGCCTGGATCAGCAAGTGAGTACAGACGGAACGTTCCCAGCATGGGTACGCGATTAGTATAGTATCAAATCCAAGATATCAATGTTCCGCTTCCTAAGCGTAAATTTTTAATGAGTACCTCTTAGTTTATATCGGGCTAACCACCAGACGAATTATGTCCAGCACATGCATGCACAACTAATTTATTTGACATCTTCTTCTAGAAGCCCCAAATTTTAGGCCCATGTCATAGAACTTAAACACTTTAAGCTCACGATTTGAAAGCGATAGAGAAAAATTAATTTTTCAGCTAAAAAGGGTAGAGCTGTATCCCATTCCTTAAGCTGATGATTAACATACGTACGCTGTTGAGTGTTGCCACTTTAACATGTTTGCATATAATTGTTGAAAATACTGCTGCAGTACACTTCTACATCTACATGGGCACTCTACAAATCACACTTTAGTGCCTGGCAGAGGGTTCATCGAACCACCTTCAGAATAATTCTCTATTATTGCAATCTTGAACAGCGCGCTATAAAAATTAACATCTACATCCTTCCATGTGAGCTCAGATTTTCATTATTTTATTATGATGATTGTTTCTTCCTATGTTGGTCGCGTCAACAAAAATTCACAAGGCAATGTTGGTGACTGAAATGTCGAGAGAAGATCCCGTCGCAACTAATGATGTTCACCCCAAATACTGTATCACGTCCTTGACGCTCTCTCCCCTCTCCCTCCATAATACAAAACTTACTGCCCTTCTTCGATCTTTCTTGATGTACTCCGTCAATCCTAACTGGTAAGGATCCCACACTGCGTAGCAGGACTCCAAAAGAGGACGGACAAGCGCGATGTAAGCAGTCTCTATAGTAGATCTGTTGCATCTTCTCAGTGTTCTGCCACCAAATTGCAGTCTTTGGTTCGCCTTTCCCACAACTGTTATATGTGTTCTTTACAATTTAGGTTGTTCGCAATGGTAATGCCTAGGTCATTAGTTGAATTTACAGTCGTTATATTTGATTGATTAGGACTCATGTTGATAGCCTCACACATTTCATTACTTGGGGTCAACTGCCACTATTTGCCCCTAACAGATATCTTATCTAAATCATCTTGCAATTCGTTTTGATCTTCTGATGACTTTAACGGACGATAAACGACAGAATCATCCGCAAGCGACCTAAGACAGCTGCTTAAATTGTCTCCTAAATCGTTTATACAGAGAAGGAACGACGGAGGGTCTATAACACTATACCGGCAATGTCAGAAACCACTTTTGCTTCATCCGATGACTTTCTGTCAGTTACTAGGAACAGTGTGACCTCTCTGGCAGGAAATCACAAGTCCAGTTGCATAACTGAGATGATATTCCGTAAGTGCGCAATTCTTTCACAAGCCGCGTGTGAGGTACAGTGTTAAAAGACTTCTGGAAATCTAGAAGTACGGATTCGATGTGAAATCCCTTGTCAACAGCACTCACCACTTCGTGTGAGTGAACAGTGGTTGTGTTTCGCAAGAACGATGTTTTCTAATTCAGTTTTGACTGTGTGTGTCAATAGACCGTTCTCTTCGACGTAACTCATAACATTCGAACACAATATATGTTCCAAAATCCCGCTGCATATCGACGTTAATCATATGGGCCTGTAATTTGGTGGATTGCCCCTATTGCCTTTCTTGAATATTGGTGTTACCTGTGCAACTTTTCAACCTTTGAGTACTCATCTCTCGTCGAGCGAGCGGTTGTATACGATTGTTAAGTATGGAGAAATTCCATCAGCATACTATGAAAGAAACCTCATTGGTATACAATCTGTACCGGAAGACTTTCTTTTATTAAGTGATTTAAGTAGCTTCACTACTCCGAGGGTATCTACTTCCAAGTTATTCATGTTGGCAGCTGCTCTTGATTCGAATTGTGGAATATTTATTTCGTCTTCTTTCTTGAAGGAATTTATTGAGTCTCTGTTTAGTAACTCTGCTTTAGCAGAGTCATTACGGTCACGTAGAGAAGGCATTAATTGCGTATTTCGGCTAGCATACTTTACATACATTACATATGAACAGAATCTCTTTGTATTGTTTGCCACTTTCGAGACAAAGCTTGTTTGTGGGAACTTTTATAAGCATCTCAAACTGAAGTCCACGCTAAATTTCGAGCTTCTGTGAAAGGTCGCCAATTTTGGAAATTTTGTGTTCGTTTGAATTTGGTATGGTTTTTTCGTTGTTTCTGCAAGAGTGTTCTGACCCATTCTGCGTATCAAGTGGGATCAACTCCAGTGTTTGTTAATTTATATGATACAAATTTCTCTGCTGTCTATATTATTTCTTTGAATCCAAGCCACATCTGATCTACACTTACAATTTTAATTTCAATGTATCGGAGGTTGTCCTTCAGGAAGATACCAAGCGAAGTTTTATCTACTTTTTTGAGTAGGTATATTATTCGTTTATTTTTGGAAGATTTGGTAGTTATGGTATTCAGTCTCGCTACGACAACCCTGTGTTCACTAATTCTTGTTTCCGTTTACATGCTCGTTATTTCCTCAGGATTATTTGTCACAGAGGTCAAGTGTGTTTTCACTAAGATTTACTATTCGAGTGGGCTCAAGAATTAACTGCTAGAAATAATTTTCAATGAATGCGTTTACTACAATTTAGGAAGATGTTCAATGCTTACCGGCGGATTTAAACATGTATTTTTGCCAACATATCGAGGGTAAATGGAAGACGCCACCCACTATAATTGTATGAGTCGGTTATGTGTTTGCAATTAAACTCAAATTTTCATTCAGCCTTTCAGCAACTGTATTATCTGAGATGGGAAGTCGGTAAAAGGATCGAATTATTATTTTCTTCCAGGTGCCAAGAAAGACCTCTACCCATACTAACTCACAGGAAATCTCTGTTTCAAGCTTGCTATAAGGTAAACTACTTCTAACAGCAACAAACACGCCACCACCAACTGTGTTTAGCCTATCCATTCTGAACACCGTTACGTCCTTCGCAAAAGCTTCCTATCTCCTGCTTTAGGTAGCTTACAGTGGCTCTAACTATTTGAGCATCAGTGCCTCACATTAGCTCTTGGAACTTTGGAGTTCGTAGTTTAATTAAATATTAGACTGTTTTATAGTCCCCTGTGGTTCGTCATAAAATGACGAAGTTTATAACAGTCGTAGAATAGCAAACTGATGTCCCAGAAAGCTATAAGAACAGTGGGATAAAGCGGTGTGGTAAGCTGCTACTTCAGAACCGAAGTCGTAAGCTGACTTCTTGTTTCATTCTCAAATACGTACAAGGGACTGTTTGGTAACATGCCTATTCTAGGGGAAACTGAATTTTTACCAAACCATGGTCTTTAATAGAACCTTTCTGCTTACACATTGTGAATGTACATATTAATGTGTAACTTGTCGCACCAAGATTTTTAAGGGAAACAAAAACTCCTATATAAGAACCTTACGCACATTCCTGAAGGTTTACGTAGCGGTCACTTTTCCGAGCTACATTATGTAGTGTGGATAGTACCTGATGACATTTTCGTATAGATTAGTATATTAAAAACAATGTGGTTTGTATAAACGATGTGGTTTGTGTTCCGCTTTACCTACTGCATTGCTAATATGCCAAACTCCGTATTTTAATGTAAATCTATTAAAAAATAATGAAGTATATCTTTTTTATGAACACATTCCTTAACCTTCTAATGTTCCTTTAAACACCTCTGAGTATACTTTTCATACAACTATCCTTTACAGCATGTTGAGTGGAACATTAAATTTCTGCAGAAAAAGGCAACGGTTTTTTTTCCACGGCAGAAGGTTGCATGTACGTTGCTCTGATTTTCGAGCACAGTTTTTGGACATCTTGATGCCTTACTGTGCGGAAAACCATTTTTAATCGTAACTGTAACAGAAAAGTCACGGTTAGAATACACTAATCAACTGTCTAATTCGAAGTCCTTCAAAACGGCAGACGGATGATAGCGTTGTATTTAAAATGATTTATAAATCAATCTGTGGTAATATGCGTGATACACGGGCGTAAGTTACTCTTCTTGAGATAAACAGATTAAAATTAACTGGTGGGATACAAGGCCAACTAGGACAATTTTCCCAGCAAGTAGTGTGGTTTCCCACTCACCTCCCCTCCCCGTTTCGATCGGACGCCATGTCAGCATTAGTGAAACAATCATACCGAATGAAACAGCAAGGAACTGCATTTTCAAGCCACAATATGTTGGTTAAACGTGGATAATGTAAAAGATCATTCCTCTGTGTATAGGAGAGATAACACGAGTAACAGTAATTAGTTGCAGTACATAATAAAATTGAAAATCACAGAAGTTTTTGCTAAAAGGAACAAGATCCCAGTGTCAAACTGACAACTATGATGGTATGTATTAGAAGTAGTCTGACACTAGACAAATGTAAAAGTAAATTTGTACTAAAATCTTATTGGACCAAACTGCTTGGGTCAAAGGTCCCTGAGCTTACGCACTACTTAATCTAACGTAAACTAACTTACGCTATGGGCAACACACACACACACACACACACACACACACACACACATACACACACACCCACACACACACACACACACACACACACACAGAGGCATACCCGAGGGAGGGCTCGAACTTCCGACGGAGGCAGGCCACGCGGACCGTGACAAGACGCCTGAGACCGCACGGCTACCCCGCGAGGCAAACCACTAGACAGTCAGCAGTACTATTCAGGGGAAAAATGAGCTATGGTTACTTTACTCCACCTTTACCTCACCCTTTCCATGTTTTAGGAACAAGAAGATTTCGTGATTTTCAATTGTACATCTGTCCATCCTTTTGCGTTTCATTGTTTTGCTGTGAAAATGGGATGAATATTTAATTTAATTCTAAAGCTGAAAGAAGACGTAGTTGCTGTTTAGAAACTCAAGTTCAATGAAGATAGCAGAGAAAAACATAGCTTCGGATCGTAGTACCACGAGAAATCCGAGGAGCTGTCAGCACCAGCCATAAGGGGCCAAAATATTCTGAAGGTGGTTTGTACATAAGCCGAAACCGGTGGATAAAAAAATATTATTGCGGTCTCGACTGTTTATTTTAACTTAAAGATAATGGCAGCCGGCACAAGGCGATATTTTCTACTGTTTGGTTTCGTGCTTGCCAAACCCCACCTTGGCGAGCAAGGTCGCCTTCATAAGGGCCAGAGGTTCGCCAACGCGTTATTGATTAAGAATGTCATCTCTTTTTCTGGAATAAATAATCCAACTTTTCTGAAATTGTAGCCATTTGTTTATCTGTAAGCTGACATCACACCTACCGAAGTCCGTTGCACTCGGAAAATTCCTTAGTGTTGCATCGTTGCTTTTTTATTTATTTACTTATTTTTTGGCTTATAGTTTATATACTAAACCTTTTTGCGTATGACGAAAGTATCCGTCATCAGCCTAGAAAAAACTTTCTAAAGTAATGCATCTATCTGGGTCAAAATATCGTTTACATTGTCTACAGCTAAAACTCCACACAATCGTTCTTCTAAAAGTGTTAATTTAAGGTATGTCTTTGTCAACTTCCATTATCAAAAATTCGTTTCAGCATATGAATCGTGTTGAATTAATTTTATTTTAAATCATCCGAAAAGCGTACCATTCAAATACAGTAATACTCACTGGGACAGTGGCAGCTCTTAGCCACATATTAGCAGACCAGTCTCTGCTGATACTTCTTTTTATGAAAAGCATAGAGTGTATTCAAATAACTGATCGTGTGTGCTGAAAACTAAATCCAATGACCTGATAGTCACGTGCAATGTATCAACCTGACGATTCGCTCCAGGAGCAATACACTGAACAAAACAGAACACATTCAAAACAGTTGCAAACATTTCGGGATTGGTCCGCCTTCTTTGCTGATTGGTTGGCGCGGCTGACTGCTATGCGTGGGACCCATGTTAGATTCCCGATACTGCCAGCGAGTTTTTATTCCTGAGAGAACTGGAGCGTGGAACACTCAGCATCTGGATGCCAATGGCGGAATAGATACAGGGATACTGAAAAGGGACCTGAAATAAAAGTTAAGACGTTGTTCTCAGGGGGTACACCTTTTGAGTTCGGAGTCACTAGACGAGTAAATAAACTGACCCATCCCAAGGGAACAGCAATATAATTTAAAATTTATTTGCTAAAGTAGCGTTTAGAGCTCATCTCCATGTCAGTCAGTCGTAGAGAATGATATTATTAGAAGTGGGACTTAACATCGGAGGTCATCAGTCCCCTAGAACTTAGAACTACTTAAACCTAACGAACCTAAGGACATCACACACATCCATGCCCGAGGCAGGATTCGAACCTGCGACCATAGCGGTCGCGCGGTTCCAGACTGAAGCGCCTAGAACCGCTCGGCCACTCCGGACGGCTATTAAAAGTAGAGGGGGAGTTCATATTCGGTACAATTAATATCTTGTCAATTGTAGTGTTGGATGTCACTGTCATCAGCTATCATGAGTAGTGGGGTGACACACCATTGTCAGAGAAGACGCGGCTCGGAGGCTGAAACGGACGGACATGCGCCAAGTGTCGCTTCGTCTTGATTGCACAATAACTTTTCTACTCTTCATATAGGGCTAGCAACGGCGTCTAAGTAAAGTCGCGCAGGAAGTGAATAGCTGGTAACAAATGGCATAGGCTTATGCGCAATTAATTAATGAGCGAAGTCTGTCGTGTATAGTGCTTTACTCCTGAGTATTAAGGTAGGTTGAGCGTGGCATACTATCAAGCTGTTAATTACACATGTGTTCTGCTATTTTCGTCGCTGGTGACTTTTTCGCCGCAGCTAGTAATTTAATGGAATATGTCGGCTTAGAGAATATCTAGTTAATTTTTTCCGGCGTTTCCAAACAAACCCGGTAAGGTGTGATAAGTGCAGCATATTAAAGTGTATTAGTTAAACTTACCAACGTAGATTCGCTGTGTCGTGGCATGTATACAACAGAAACTCTTACATGGGTGAAGTTACCGTTTGTGGCTTTGATGCCATTGGTGTCAGCATACTCGCACTCGAGCAATGTATGTCAGTTCTGAAAAAAAAAAGTCGTCTTTGATTTGGTTTCGATGTAATTATGAATGTACAACAACTCATTTTGAGCACACACGGCCTTCACAGTACACAATATGATCAGAAGCAGTCTTATAAGCTTGTAAGGTTGTTGTAAGGGAGGTTGTGCTGAGAAATAATTGCGAGAAAAGAATTCGATGCATTGCGCCGTTTCCGATTTATTTAGCATTGATGTTAGCCAATCAGATAATCGTGCCGCAGATTCAAGCCGTCTGCCGGAGACTTAGTACCCAACGCGTTCTACGTTTGGTTACCTCAAATCGAACAAACGTAAGTTAGCGTTTCCAGAAACGGCAGATTTTAACTAATAATTGGTATGTTAACAAGTGGTGATTCACGGACCTACAAGTCTGTGCATTAAAGCATTTTAGCGCGTAGAAGTACTTGAATGTGTGAGTGTGACGACGGCCTGATTGGCTACTTCAGTTCTAAATACCTCGGAAACGGCGCAATGTATCAAATTTTTTCTGGACAATTATTTCTCAGCACAGTTTCCCCTACAGCACCGTTTAAAGCTTTGCAGACAGTTTCTGACCACCCTGTAGATAACGTTTACCCAATAAGTTATTCTTTATTTGCAGCTGCATTGAAATTCCTCAAGTCTTTTTTCGTTGAAAAATATATTACGCAGAATTAATATGTTGAAGCGCAGTGTGCCGATAAATGGATTGGAGATAAGGTGAGGTGAGAGGAGGAGGAGGAGATTAGTGTTTAACGTCCCGTCGACAACGAGGTCAGTAGAGACGGAGCGCAAGCTCGTGTGAGGGAAGGATGGGGAAGGAAATCGGCCGTGCCCTTTCAAAGGAACCATCCCGGCATTGGCCTGAAGCGATTTAGGGAATTCATGGAAAACCTAAATCAAGATGGCCGGAGACGGGATTGAACCGTCGTCCTCCCGAATGCGAGTCCAGTGTGCTAACCACTGCGCCACCTCGCTCGGTAAGGTGAGGTGAATCTGACAGTTGGAGGAAGTGCGGCTCGCCTTCAATGACGCAGTATTGGCAGAAAGGTTAGTGTCATTACAGTGCCCAGTACACACGTAAACTACCGCTCTCTGTAACAACGCGTTGTCGCACAGCCATTATCAATTACTGCTTCACATTCTACATTTCTGCCAGAGCCGGCCGTCGTATTTTTGTTGTAGCCGTCAGCAACACAGTTGTTAATTCAGGGTAAGATTTAATCTGCGCTCCAAAGGATATTACAAATTTTTCGTAGAGGTAATTGCAATTCTTTGGCTTTCTTCATGCCTCCCTGGCTGTAACACGTCATGACATCAGAAGCCAGCCTTATGCCCTTTTAAAAACTCAGTTCTTTGAATGGCCCCGTAGGGTACCAAGTAGATCCTTTTAGAATTTTGTGAAAATGTCGTCTGTGCATACAGACCCTAGCGGCATCGACCGACTACGCTTTTTTACCCCTCCAACTTGGAAAAAACAGTGCCTCGATGCTACTTGCCGGGCGAGGACCTGAAATTGTTTCAGCAGAGATACTCTTACATGGGCAACCGGTAAGTACACACGTTCCTGATGGAACGCTGAGTTCGTAATAAGTCGATTTCAGACTTCATAAGGTAGGTCGTATCTGAACCTAGAGGTATCAGCAATCTCTAGTGTAGCGTGTGATTCACTTTAATTGTTTCTTTTTTTTCTATGGCAAATTTAATTCTTTTCTGTGCAATTAAGAATTATGAATTTGTTTGCTGCATGGTCTTGTAATGGGACGAGTGGTCGCTATCAAACCGGTGGTTAATTTTTACACTAGACCTCTTTCTTACTCCTCTTGATGCAGCTAGGCGATAGTATTATAATATTCATCAACATTCAACGTTTGAAGAATTTTATAACTTTTCTTTCGCCCATATGTTGCACACTGCTTGTTCATCACCCATTACGACTTTCACTGGTGCGCCCTAGACCATTTACGGGTGCGCCCTGTAATATTTTAGTTAAATATACGGTCAAATATAAAGGAACATAGCGCTACACAGTTTCATCCACTTCACGACAGGTATAATAGGAAATAGTCCTTAAGTTTTGTCAAACAGTTCAGTTTGGTTAAAGAAATAAGTTGACCTATTCTCCATGTATTCGGAGAAATTTTCCTGCCGACTGTCTTCTCTCTTCGATTGCTGCTAATGATAAGTATCTAACAGTAGCGACTGTTTTGGAACTGGGCAAATGTATTTCAAAATAATGAGTGATGATAAAGCCATCGCTGGCCCATAGACATCATCCCTTACACCACCGAAAAGTGTTAGGAATTCTAGGGAAAGTGTAATTCACAGTGGGGCGAGAAAAATAATTATTCGGATGGCAGAATGCTGCCGCCTGGAGGAACAGAATGGTCAGACGATTGTTACATTACTACAATCATAACAATGTGCAGTGGTGCGAGTGATTAATTCACTTAATAATGAAAGTAACTGTATTTATAAATGTAACACTTTACCCATGGTAAAAATTGGTGAGGCCAACACAGTACCTTATTTGATATGTTTTAAAGAACTTGCAGCCCTAGACTGCAACCATGGACTGCAAGTTGCTTACAACATAATGCTTCATGGTCATTCATAACTAATAAATGCCATAAATGCCGTTTTCTTCAACTCCTTGCACTAGAAATGAATTACAACCAACTTACTTTATTTACTCCTTTCACTTTTGAGTGTAAAATATATCTTAGTCGCTGGTTGGAATCAGGCGCACAGGCATCCGTGGATGACTATCGCTGGTTAACCACCTCCCCCCCCCCCTTCCTCTCACTACTCTTCGCCATATAGGCGCCGTGCTAATTATTTTCGCACGCCTCGTTCCGTGCCTTCTTTCTGTAACTAAACGCTACGACACTTGTGTCGCTCTTAAAGTTTGTAAATAAACATTGAGTTAATCCACAGAGTTGTCAAGCGTTAATGGGTTTCTGGTCGGATCCAAACATTCGGAATCAGGAGATTGCGGTGAAAAAATATTTGACGACTGGCGGATTTTTCCGATGGAAACTCTTACTTATATTATCTGATCGTGCTACGCTTTTGTTTCGCAGTGGATTTGCCTATGGACGTATTTCTTTTATTACGGTAGCCATGCTGAAATTGAGCCTTGCGCGCATGTGATCACAACTTGTCCGTAGAATTCGGAAGGTTTCGTGTCGTTACCAATCATTGCGAACCTATTCCACCTAACGCCGAGTGGCGCTGGGCACGTGGTAAGTGAATTGCATATTATTATTATTATTATTATTATTATTGGCCACTATGACCTATTTAGATACCACGAGAAAGCATCAAAAAATTATAAATAACTTGCGCAATCAGTCACTTTTTAATAATAATTTTATTGAAAATGCGTAACTTTCTGTTGTCAATAAAATATTAACGAAAAAAGAAAGTGGGAGAGGAAATTATCTGTGAGAGCTACTTACTGTTTCACCTCGAGCTGTCCATGACTAAAAGAAGTTCATTTCATGTACTTTGTTAGAGATGAGTAGCACATGTGAACGTGATCGTCACTGTTCATGAAGCCTTGCTACTTCTCAGTGTCGTTTCTACTGCAGTTTAGTGATCCAGCGGATTCATGACAGAAGTTTCCAACAAGCTTAACGGAACTTGAAAATTATCGTTGGCAGCACTGTTAATCCATGGAGGCACAAGAATCCAGGCCCAGAAGGAAAACGCGTTTCCATTGTTGTGCGCTTGACGTTGTCACAGAGCTTCCAGGTGTTATGTCAGTGATGTGTTGTTAGCGTACTTGGTTCTCGTGTTCTGTGTACAGTGTGCTGTTTGTTTTCAAAGCACTTGAAGTGAATTTTGTATGCAAAATACAATGGAATAAAGTGGACAGACTTCTGAATAACATGCATTCCGTCGAAGAATCCCATTCTGAAAGTAAACAAACGCTAAGTGCAAGTAAAAAAGCAAAACAGCGGCCTACTCGTAAGTACAATGAAAGCCACTTAAGTTATGGTTTCACTTGGAATAGGATTGATGATTATAAAATGGCAAATGAATCTCTCCTTTCTAATAAACTGAGAAAACATTTTAAAATAATGCATTCACATTGTAAGATAAAACTGTAAGCTGTTTCAAGAGACTGTCTGAACAGCAAACAAGGGCCATAAATTCTTTTAAAAGTGTAATGTCTATTTCTGATATGGCTCTGATCGCTTCCTACCATGTCTTTGAACTAATAGCAAATAGTATAAAAGCTCATATTATAGGTGAGTCACTTATTTTGCCTGCTTCCAAAAAAAGGGCCTTGATGATGATAGGAAATGTAGCACCTACTAAAATAAGCAAGATTCCTATGTAGAATGATGCAGATCACAGGCATAGTATAGAATGTCTACTGATATTGAGAAAAATGTATGCAATAATAAACTCAAGCGCTCGAAGTTTGCATTGCAAGTTAATGAGTCAACAAACACTAACAACCATCACAACTCTTTGCATTTGTCTGTTTCATTAATCAAGATCAAATAGTAAATCAGTTTCTTTTCTGCAAAGAATTAAGTGTGTCTACTAAAGATGAGGACGTTTTCCACATTTTAAATGATTATCTTAATAAGTAACAGTTAACATTGAAGTCATGTGTCGGCTGTGTTAAGGGCCTTATTTATTTTGTATAAAAACAAAATGAAGATGTTGTCGTAACGCACTCCCTCCTTCGTAGGGAGGTCTTAGTAGCGCAAACATTATGAGTGAAATTGGTAGAAGTCTTAGAGAAAATTGTTCAGATGGTAAATTTTATGAAAACGAGAACGTCAAAACCCATTTATTAGAAAAACTTTGTATCGATATGAAGTTAGAACACAGACGGTTGCTTTTATACAACAGAGGTCAGATGGTTGTCGAGGTTGAAAGTACCCACCATTGTGATGAGCTACGACAAGAATCTCTCGTGTTTTTCGGGAAACTACCTCCGGAATTTGTACTGCCATATTGCAATACTTAGCCGATATATTTCAGCAGCTCAATATTTAGAAAATATCTTCACGTACCCCGACAAAATTAAAGCGTTTTACAGAAAACTATAAATATGGAGAAATTAAAAAAACAAAAAACTGGTAGCCAACATCGCAGGAATTCTTTTTATTTCATGATTACCGGTTTCGGCGAAACTAAAGCCGCTATCATCGTATCTGTCCTCCCTAGATCCAATGATGGCAGCTTTAGTTTCGCCGAAACCGGTAATCATGGAAAAAAAAGAATTCCTGCGTTCTTGGCTACCAGTTTATTGTTTTACAAGCATCTAGATCGCTCCCACATGAGCACAGTGTGCTCCCTACAAATATGGAAAAGAAAAACGGTTCAAGGGAACTTGCAAATGTTCCCGCTGGTAAGGAGCACGTGCATAAATGAAATACTTCCAATAGTAGTAGATCATTTCAAAATTTTAGAAGAGAAACTGAGTTAATGTTTTCCATTGCTGAACACTGAATAGTACAATGGGATTCGAAAGCCATTCATGGAAACTTCAGGTGATTTCGGCTTAACATTAACAGAAAATAATAACTGGCTGCTATATCTGCTGATCGTGGACTGATGATTAAACATATGGAATAGTCTCCTGAAGCCTTTGGATTTCTGTGAAAGAAGAATATGTGTCGATATCTAAAAAGGTTTCGAAAATTTTACTTCAATTATCGACGTCATATTTATGTGACTTAGGGTTTTCTGCCCTCACAACAATTAAATGTAGAAAGAGAGGAACTCTTCACTGTATTTTCGAGGAAATTTCAAATATATCTCCAAACACTGAACATATCTCAGGGACACGTCAGGCTCATGTTTCTCATGAACAGTACAAAGAGCAGACGTGAAGTACGGTCCATTCGAATTGTATTATTACTTTTCTCCATAATTTGATTGAATCGCTAGTTTTATTACATTATTTTATTTCAATACGTTTCACTTAATAGTTTCTCTTGCCTTTCGTGATGGCAAGGCAGGAGGCAACACGGCGCTCAGCAGTCAGATCTGGGTGACAATCGTGCTTCATGACTCTCTCACATGTTTCATGCAAAAATTATTTCTTCGTATTGTGATAACGTATCTTTTTTCTTAATACAAGTTGCATCTTCTTTAGTCCGAACGAAAAATTCAAAATAAAATGACTTAATTGCTATTTTATCACAGTATTTATTTCCTGTATTGACTGCTGTAAAATATTCCTCAGAAATGTGTATATACACTCCTGGAAATGGAAAAAAGAACACATTGACACCGGTGTGTCAGATCCACCATACTTGCTCCGGACACTGCGAGAGGGCTGTACAAGCAATGATCACACGCACGGCACAGCGGACACACCAGGAACCGCGGTGTTGGCCGTCGAATGGCGCTAGCTGCGCAGCATTTGTGCACCGCCGCCGTCAGTGTCAGCCAGTTTGCCGTGGCATACGGAGCTAGATCGCAGTCTTTAACACTGGTAGCATGCCGCGACAGCGTGGACGTGAACCGTATGTGCAGTTGACGGACTTTGAGCGAGGGCGTATATTGGGCATGCGGGAGGCCGGGTGGACGTACCGCCGAATAGCTCAACACGTGGGGCGTGAGGTCTCCACAGTATATCGATGTTATCGCCAGTGGTCGGCGGAAGGTGCACGTGCCCGTCGACCTGGGACCATACCGCAGCGACGCACGGATGCACGCCAAGACCGTAGGATCCTACGCAGTGCCGTAGGGGACCGCACCGCCACTTCCCAGCAAATTAGGGACACTGTTGCTCCTGGGGTATCGGCGAGGACCATTCGCAACCGTCTCCATGAAGCTGGGCTACGGTCCCGCACACCGTTAGGCCGTCTTCCGCTCACGCCCCAACATCGTGCAGCCCGCCTCCAGTGGTGTCGCGACAGGCGTGAATGGAGGGACGAATGGAGACGTGTCGTCTTCAGCGATGAGAGTTGCTTCTGCCTTGGTGCCAATGACGGTCGTATGCGTGTTTGGCGCCGTGCAGGTGAGCGCCACAATCAGGACTGCATACGACCGAGGCACACAGGGCCAACACCCGGCATCATGGTGTGGGGAGCGATCTCCTACACTGGCCGTACACCACTGGTGATCGTCGAGGGGACACTGAATAGTGCACGGTACATCCAAACCGTCATCGAACCCATCGTTCTACCATTCCTAGACCGGCAAGGGAACTTGCTGTTCCAACAGGACAGTGCACGTCCGCATGTATCCCGTGTCACCCAACGTGCTCTAGAAGGTGTAAGTCAACTATCCTGGCCAGCAGGATCTCCGGATCTGTCCCCCATTGAGCATGTTTGGGACTGGATGAAGCGTCGTCTCACGCGGTCTGCACGTCCAGCACGAACGCTGGTCCAACTGAGGCGCCAGGTGGAAATGGCATGGCAAGCCGTTCCACAGGACTACATCCAGCATCTATACGATCGTCTCCATGGGAGAATAGCAGCCTGCATTGCTGCGAAAGGTGGATATACACTGTACTAGTGCCGACATTGTGCATGCTCTGTTGCCTGTGTCTATGTGCCTGTGGTTCTGTCAGTGTGATCATGTGATGTATCTGACCCCAGGAATGTGTCAATAAAGTTTCCCCTTCCTGGGACAATGAATTCACGGTGTTCTTATTTCAATTTCCAGGAGTGTAGTTCGACCACAATTATTTGCGGCCTTTTAAATGCGCCCGAAGCTCAAAATGTTTGAGAACCACTGCCCTAGACTAAGGATCGCAGTCCCATGAGTACACAGAATCTCTGTAGTCGTGGTAGCAAATGAATAATCGAGCCTTCTTAACTTACTGCAGTTTAAGATGTTGTCCTCTCTTGTTAATATCTGTCTCACTCTGGAATCACCATTTGAATGCATAATTTTACGTTGATTGTAAAGTGTATCATCCTTATAAACGTATGAAGAGGCTACACGTGCTGAATTCCCTTGCAAATTTAGTGGTCCCCCATTCCAGTGTGTGTACGTTAGGAACTGCAGTAGAATAAGGTTGTCTATGTATTTGCCTAGGTCCAGTCTGTCCACAAGCTTAGTAATAAATAAGCAGTTTTCCGAAAACATCCATATAGTCATGCGATACGCTTTTGATTCCTTTCTCTCAGAGAATTTTCCTAAGTATTTCAGCCGGTATCGAAGATAAGTCAAAGTAAACACAAGTAGATAGTTCGTCGCTGCATGGTCGTTCCACATCTTAGCGTATCCGTTGCGTTTATATTGTCATTTTGTTTCTTTGGGTTTTTGACAATTGCCATTAGAGATTCAGAAAATATCGGTGTTGTGAATGCTTTTGACATCATCCACAACAAGCGACTTCTTAAAAAAGTAGGTGCCTCTTTAGTATTTTCTGAGTTTTGCGAGTCTTTTCGCAATTTTCTGCCAGAAACATCCCAGCTGGCAGAACTGAGGGAAAGTCATTGTGTAAAACAGGTTTTGTCTGAAGAAGTTTTACAGGCAGTCTGCTGTTTATGATCAACACTGAAGCGCCAAAGAAACTGGTATAGGCACGTGTATTCAAATACAGAGAAACGTAAATAGGTAGAATACGGCGCTACGGACGGCAATGCCTATATAAGACAACAAGTGTCTGGCGCAGTTGTTAGATCGGTTACTTCTGCTACAGTTGCAAGTTGTCAAGATTTAAATGAGTTTGATCGTGGCGTTATAGTCGATGCACGAGTGATGGGACACAGCATCTCCGAGGAAGCCAATGAAGTGGGGATTTTCCCGTAGTACTACGAGTATTTCGCGAGTGTACCGTGAATATCAGGAGTCAAGTAAAACATCGTATCTGCGACATCACTGCGGCCGGAAAAAAGATTCTGCAAGAACGGAACCAACGACGACTGAAGAGAACAGTTAAACGTGACAGAAGTGCAACCCTTCAACAAGTTGCTCGGTCATCAGCAACTGTCAACGTGCGAACCATTCACCGAAACATCTTGATAAAGGCTTTCGGAGCCGAAGACCCACCAGTGTACCCCTGATGACTACACGACCCAAAGCTTTACGTCTCGCCTGGGCCTGTTAACGCCGAAATTGGACTGTTGATGACTGGAAACATGTTGCCTGGTCGGACAAATCTCGTTTGTAATTGCATCGAGCGGATGGACCTTTAGGGGTGTGGGAACAACCTCAAGAAACCGTGCGCCCTGCACGTCAGCAAGGGACTGTTCAAGCTGGTTGAGACTCTGTAATGGTGTGACGCGTGTGCAGTTGGAGTGATATGGGACCCCTGATACGTTTAGATACGACTCTGGCAGGTGACACGTACGTAAGCATCCTGTCTGATCACCTACATCCATTCATGTCAATTGTGCATTCCGACGAACCTGGCTATTCCAGCATGACAATGCCCCATCCCACACGTCCAGAACTGCTACAGAGTGCCTCCGGGAACATTCCTCTGAGTTTAAACACTTCCGCTGGCCATCACACTCCACAGACATGAACGTTATTGAGTATGTCTGGGATACCTTGCAAAGTGCTGTTCACAAGAGATCTCGACCCCCTCGTACTCTTACGGATTTATGGACGGCTCTGCTGGATTCATGGTCTCAGTTCCCTCCATTATTGGAGTCCATGCCACGTCGCGTTGCGGCACTTTTGCGTGGTCGCGGGGTCCTACGCTATATTAGGCAGGTTTCCCACGTCATTTGGCTCTTCACTGTATAAAAGCGATATAGAAAACAATGTGAGCAACGCTCATAGGTTTTTTGCAGGTTATGCTGTCAATTACCGTCTTGTAAAGTCTTCAGAAGATCAACACCAATAGCAAAACGATTTTTGCAACATATTTGTTTGGTGCGAAAAGTGGCAGTTGGAACCAAGTACTCAGACGTCTGAGGTTATATGTGAGTGAATACTGAAATGAATGCATAGTAATGATAGAGGCCGAAGAAAGGAACTAAAATTTGTACCATGTGCGGAGCTTGAACTCAGCTATCCTAGCTTACTTTTGCTTCATTTTTTAAAATTAAGAGGTCATAATAAATCTATTGTTAGAATTACGGGCGATTAAATAAATGTGCTGGAAGTGAGGTTCAATGCAGAGACCATGCGCTTATGAACCTCAGTGCTTATTCGTTTTTTTTTCTTTTTTTTGCAATTTCTCTGTACTTAAAGGAAAGAAAACACCTTCATTTTTAATTAACTTTTTAAATTCATTACTTAACTAATTTACTTATTTATTTCTTGTGTTTTCGGTTCGTTAGTACCATATGTTGTAGACCATATGTTGTAGACGGTCAGCGGTTGAATCCCGAGGGCTGGCCATGGCGCCTCCGACCTCCCGCTGCCGTGCTGCACCCTCGCACCGCTCATACTAATTTTACTGATTTAATTTATTTTTTGGCTCTCGTATACACAGTGGAAAAACTAATTAAAACTAGACCACCATCCTGAACTCTAGAAAACCGGCAAGGTCATAAAGGATGGCAGGAGAGACCGAATCCAAGATGTAGGTGGGTCACGTTTCATTCCTGCCACCGCGGACACGTGCCAACTTAGTGGAGGCGCGGTAAAACCCTATTAAAACGATTGGAAAAATTCATGCGATGATGGGAACTGCGCGCAACCTCTGCATGTGCCGTCTGCACATATTGCTAAAAATGAAGGCGCGAGTGATGAGCATTTCCATACAGATGAGCCGTTTAGCCAGAGAACCGCCCGAGACTTGGTTGTAGGAAAATATTCTACCTTTGGGTAGACAAAAGACTCTGCGTCAATAACATGCAGTGGCGCTCGTAGAATATACGTGACCATATGTCTTCGCAACAACCAATAGCTGCACAGTTGAATCGGTGATAATTATCGTCAGCCGGCCGGTGTGGCCGTGCGGTTCTAGGCGCGTCAGTCAGGAACCGCGTGGTCGCTACGGTCGCAGGTTCGAATCGTGCCTCGGGAATGGATGTGTGTGATGTCCTTAGGTTAGTTAGGTTTAAGTAGATCTAAGTTCTAGGGGACAGATGACCACAGATGTTAAGTCCCATAGTGCTCAGAGCCAATTATCGTCGCCCCTCCGACAGACGGCACAGAGGAGAGAGTCCATCAGTCTGATGGCAAGGAGCCGCTAATTAGTTCGATACTTCGCACATGTCGCTTAATATCAAATCGATCTGATATGCCTCGGATGAATGTGCCGCCAAATCACAGTCCACAGCAGCAATGGAAAACTGCATTTTACAACGTTTCAGGCGACACTACGTAGGAAAAAGACATAGAAATCCTTTGCCCGCGACCGGCTTTTTCGTGGGAGTTCTGCACTAGTATAACTGAGTTCCACAAAGAAGGCAGCGATGTGTGCAAACGCCGGCCAGAAGCTATCGACTGGGACCGGCGGGGAGAGAGATACTGGCACAAGGACGGCAGGTAAATGGTGCGTAATGGAAGCCTCGACACTGCGCCTTTGTTTATACAGCGTGGCATGTAAAGTGCTGCCGCACAATAGCGGACGTTCGTAACACGAAGTCGTCCTGGACGGGGCAGTGGCGGGAGTGGTGGGGGCAGGCTGGGAGGGGCGAGTGATAATGTCACAGTATACTTTGAATATAGATCAAGTCGTCAGAAAATATCTGAATGCCGCTTGAATGCAACGTCCTGTCGTAATCAGTAGCGGTGTAACCTGCGCAGTACGAACCATTCTGGATGCTATATAGGCATTCAGGTAGGCAGCACACTGTAAAGGATCGAGGCGGCGTAGGGAACCGTGGCTGATCATCATATGGGCAATTCTCAAAACTTGACAAAGTTGACCGCCGCTGTACGGCGCGTTGACGACGTAAAGGTGATTCCAAGACAGCGAAGATGGACATAGGGCAGGTCGCCAGATCTTCTGGGGCTAGCCCGCGACCTATAGAGAGTGCGTGGATTTGCGCACATTCATCAGACTTCCAGCCGCTCTCCCATGAGCCGTAATGGTGTCCAGGATCCGTGCGACCTCTTCCCGAACCAGCAGCAGGAGGTCATATGTGTGTGCATGACATCGGAAGGAGCAACCGCGTAAGTAGAATTCTGAAAACTGCGTTGTCGGCATTCTTATGAGCGCCTCGAGCGCCACTGATAGAGGTTATATGGACAGGGGGCATCCTTGTCGGACCTACCGCTGAATCGGTATCGCACGTGCCACACTGCCATTAACCTGGACCAATGAACCCGCGACGCTAAACAGCCGACGAAAGACGATAATCGACGGGGCAAGGAAGCCCATCAGTTCTAAGACAGAATATAGGAAAACATGGCACACCCTGTCAAACGCGCTGTCAAAATCTACACCTACGACGTCTGCACGCCACTGCCAGCGCAATCACGTCACGACAGTCTTCATTTGCTGTCTACAAGTTAACTGCACCACGTGGCGCACTTTGCGCGGTGGAGAGAACACGTGGTAAGAGGGGTCTGCAGTGCCCCGCCACTAACAGCTCAAAAATCCTTTAATCATTATTTAATAAGGTTATAGGACGCTACTGTCCCTAGTAATTCTAGGCGTCGGTTTATGAACGGGAACGATAACGCACTTGACAAAAATCTGGCGGAATAACAGCTGCAGACGTGATTAGTCCTTTATACATCTCTATCCATCGTGTAGACGTAAGACTACGAAACGTACGATAAAATTTAGCAGGCAGTCCTTCGATGCCTGGTGACTTCCAGAGCGTAACCCTGGAGATAGCTGTAGTGACCTCCTCGGAGGTGAAAGATTCCATTACCATAACACCCTCCTCAGGCGTGAGGCTGCGCCGAACGTCCTCGGAGATAGGATCCAGTCCAGGACGGTCGCATCATCGGCACCGTAGACTCGGCGATAATGTTCGACAGAACTATCGATGATGTCTGATTGGCAGGTGACACGCTGCACACGACGGTCTACGAGTCCGGCGACTAAGTTTTATCTGCATTGTCTACGATCGTGAACAGTATGATGCATGGAGAGATTCTACGACACACATCAGGTCTGAGGGCACGCATCATGGCTCTCTGTACTCTCCGGTGAGCAATTGCTTGTAGCACCGCCCTAATCCTGCTTCGTTCACTTTGCACTTCCCGGGAAGGTGGCTGGCCATCGACGACACTGATGGCGTTGGGCGTTGAAGTAGACGTCTGTAGTGTGCCTGTAAGTGGACTAACAGACCAATTTTGTGATTGGATTGAAGAGTTTCTAGAAAACAGGACGCAGTATGTTATTCTCAATGGAGAGAAGTCTTCCGAAGTAAGAGTGATTTCAGGTGTGCCGCAGGGGAGTGTCGTAGGAGCGTTGCTATTCACAATATACATAAATGACCTTGTGGACGACATCGGAAGTTCACTGAGGCTTTTTGCGGATGATGCTGTGGTATATCGAGAGGTTGTAACATTGAAAAATTGTACTGAAATGCGGGAGGATCTGCAGCGAGTTGACGTATGATTCAGGGAATGGCAATTGAATCTCAATGTAGACAAGTGTAATGTGCTGCGAATACATAGAAAGATAGACCCCATATTATTTAGCTACAATATAGTAGGTCAGCAACTGGAAGTAGTTAATTCCATAAATTATCTGGGAGTACGCATTAGGAGTGATTTAAAATGAAATGATCATATAAAGTTGATCGTTGGTAAAGCAGATGCCAGATTGAGATTCATTGGAAGAATCCTAAGGAAATGCAATCCGAAAACAAGGGAAGTAGGTTACAGCACGCTTGTTCGCCCATTGCTTGAATACTGCTCAGCAGTGTGGGATCCGTACCAGATAGGGTTGATAGAAGAGATAGAGAAGATCCAACGGAGAGCAGCGCGCTTAGTTACAGGATCATTTAGTAATCGCGAATGCGTTACAGAGATGATAGATAAACTCCAGTGGAAGACTCTGCAAGAGAGACGCTCAGTAGCTCGGTATGGAATTTTGTTGATGTTTCTAGAACATACCTTCACCGAGGAGTCAAACAGTATATTGCTCCCTCCTACGTATATCTCGCGAAGAGACCATGAGGATAAAATCAGAGAGATTAGAGCCCACACAAAAGCATACCGACAATCCTTCTTTCCACGAACAATACGAGACTGGAATAGAAGGGAGAACCGTTAGAGGTACTCAAGGCACCCTCCACCACACACCGTCAGGTGGCTTGCGGAGTATGGATTTAGATGTAGATGTAGAAGTGAGGAATGTGCACCAGAGCATCTGTTTGGCACATTTCAGCCACCAGTCCACAACGGATGTTGTAGGATCGGAGAGGCCGTTCGCATCTTGTCCACATCTCCAAGATACGTTGGCAACAATCAGGATCCTCCACATGCTGACTGTTTAGTTGCCATGGTGCTCGACTCCTCCAAACGTCATGGCGGTGAAAGAGCAAAATACGCAAGTGCGCGGAGTAATCAAAGGCCAGCGCTCTACATTGAGCACCGCATCAACCGATCTTACCGACTTGGCGAATGACTAACGCGAAACGTGAATCCCGGGACACCTGTGCGCATACCTCCGAGCTATCCCGTAGGACTAGATCATGAACGCAACACCGGGCATGGTGTAAAATTCGGGTATTGATATTTCCGCCATACTTCGCAGTTAAAGTCCCCTACAAGGAGATGTTCGTGTCGACTTAAGGTTAGAGAAACTACTCGGCCTAAAATCGTGCTCTTTTCACGCCCAGTACCAGAAGGCGCGTAGATATTAATGACACGCGTGGAGTGAATAGTAAAGCCATACCACTGAGAGAAGGGAGATATATGGCGTCATCAATCCAGGATGCCTTCGCGTTCAGAGATCGGCACTCCACGGTCAAGAGATCACCATGAGAGGTATAGACACTGTATCCTGCTATCTGCCGTAGCGCTGCTAAGTGCACCTCCTGCAACAGTGCAATGTGTAGTTCCGAGGTCCACATCATTTATTTCTGCAGATGGATCTTGACAGGCGTGCGAAAGCCGTTGACATTCACTGTCGCAATACGTGTGCATGTAGCTGTGCCCTACCGGTAGGGAGTCTGCAGGCAGCTGCCTTGGATACGCGGGGGCATCCTATGGCAGGCGCTGCAAGAGTCCCTCGCATGGCGCAGAAGTTGGCATCAGCAAGTGGCCTCCCTTATTAGGGATCTGCTGTTTCTTCAAAGTCCTCGCTCTACGCCCACGGTGACTCCGTCGCCGTAGTATCCACATGTTCAACGAATGCCGACACTACCAGACAGGCTGGTAGCTTTCTTCTTTGGTAGGGCCTTCAGAGGCAGGTACATTGCGTTCCGTAGACGCGAGAGCCACTGAGGGCAGTCGTTTCACAGTCGCATTGACGAGGCCGTCGTCCATGTTCTCAGACGCTGATTTCCACAACAGGCAGTGAATCAACAGGAAGCCTCGTTTAGGGGAGAGCAATCGTCCTTCGGTGTCCGAAGACGTGTGGGAGTCGCGCCAATCAGGCAGAAAGGCCTGCATTGGGACAACCAAAGAGTTGACCAAGGAGTCACTTCCGACATCAGCGTCGGCCAAGGGCACAGTCGGAGCAACCATCGGAACTCAGGACATGGGAGAACCCACGTCGTCAGACACCTCGTCCACAACCGGTTCGGGAAGAATCGGAACACTATCCATCAGCTGTTCATGAGATTCCGAGAGCCGCCGGCGGCCGGCGGCGACTTAGGCACCATTGTATACGTGACCAGAAGTACCAAAGACGACGGGAGAAGTACAACCCCTGCAGTTGGCGGCTGCGTTATCCGTCGCTGCAGACATTCAGATGTGATGTGTCCCTCTTTTCCACAGCCAACAAGTAGGCGGCTGATGGCCAGGTAAGACGCAACATGCATGCGCAGATTAATTGTGGTGTGGCTTGCGGAAGTGATCCAGCGTTCTGCCTTCTCATCATGAACAGCACCGTATAACCGGAAAGCCGCTATGACGTCCTCTGCAGGAACCACGAATGACAGTTTGAACACGTGAATAGTTCTAACGCCTAATCCAATATGTTCGACTGTGACCACGCCGACTTTACCGTCGGCGTGACGGAAACGGAGTCCCTGTTTGGTCAAGTTTAAAACGTACTCGCACGCAGCTTCTTTGATCATTTTAACGTAAACGGTGTTTCTGAGATACCCAGAAGTTACGATGGCGGAATCTTCGTCTCTTCATATTGGAAACGATTCACATCTAAGGCTTTCGGTCGAGCATATTTCGGCCAAAAGTTGAAACGAAATGTCGATTTCCTGAACTTATTTGCCATGACCTCACTGCGCGAAGCCCGCGTGCAGGCTACGTCGAAGCGTAAACAAACACGAGCTCACACGCTCCTCAGCGGAAATTGGAAATTTGTGGTAAGGTATCATGGGACCAAACTGCTGAGGTCATCGGTAGCTAAGTCTACACACTACTTAATCTAACTTAACTAACTTACACTATGGACAACACACACACCCATGCCCGAGGGAGGACTCGGACCTCCGGTGGGGTATCCGCAGCGGAAGTACGGCATGTTCTCTCCGGGAGGACACTGAACCAAGGCTCACGCTTACTTAGTAGGTATACTAGCCATTATAACACGATAACGCAGCTCGTAGATAAAGTTTGATTACGGAAAATTTAATTGAGAAGTAAATACGTTATGTTTCCATTACACGACAAATCACAAAAATCCAAAGCCTTTCTATTCAGTTAAATATTTATGGATTAAAATTACGAATATCTTAAATGAGAACGATCACGTTGATAATGCTGAGGGGAAAATAAAACAAAGACTTCGCTTTATTGGCAGCAAACCTAGAAGATGCAACAGGTCTACTAAAGAGTGCCCAAATATGTTTGTTTGATCTCGGTCTTATGTATTGCCGAGTGGCATAGTATTGATGGAGGACATTTAAGAAAGATCATTGACGGATAGTTCGTTTTTTGAACCATTCTTCCCTGTCAGTACAAACTTTAATTTTATTAATGTAGTAAATACCTAATATGGTTTAGAACAGTTAGTCTAATTGTGAAGACGACGCTCATAATAGCGTCGAAATCTGGTCAATTTTCACTTGATATTTGTGACCGAGTGCTTATTTGTTCTAATATAACTCTTACGTTAGTAAAAACTACGAGAAATCAAATCACTAAAACAAATCACATCGTCAGTTAGACGGACAATAAAACGCATAAATATGTAAATTATACTTCTGAATAAAAATAATTAACTGTAAATCCCAAACGGTAACAAAACAGGTTTGTCACTCAATATGGGCAGCCAAATAATAAGTTGTGTCTAATGCAGATGAGTCTGTCGTGGCCAATGATGACTTCATTTATTCCATCTGCAGAGTCCATTTCAGTGTAGTTAATACTACTGATACGTATCTCTGGTAGAATGAACCACAGTTTTTCAACAAGACCGCCCTCCCTGTGGTGCAATCTCTACATACGCCTGGTCTCAAATTGTTGTTGTAGTGACCAGAAGTAATAGGTGAAAATTTTGTTGACTACAAATGTTAACGCCGAATCTGTAGGCGTGCCCAGATAGTCTAACGGTTAAGGTGAATACCAAGAATTTCAATGAGGGAGTGGGCTAAGTGCATCGCTGCTATCAGTGTTAAAGTCAAACATGATTGAGATTTCGAAGTACTTCCTTCCTTTCACCACAATATAATTAATATAACATTCATGTTACTATGTTAAAACAGAAAAATTCTGTTTTCTTTGTATATATGGTCCAGTTTGGCAGTTGGTCATTTACAAATATATTACAGACACCCGATTTTGCTTCACTGCTCCGAAAATACTACTCACGGAACGATATTTTTAACGTTGGTATGTTTGCTGGAGACGCTTTCGTCTGACAGCCTTAAGTAATCCGATCATTTTTTTTTTTTAATTGTACGGAAACTTGTTCACAGGAGCAGTATGCTGCGCAGTGTTTAAACATAGCCTTAGCTTAACGGATGAAGTAAATAGCCGATGCTAGAAATGTTTTCACAAGTGATGGAGGCTATAAATACAAGAAGCGACGTTTACTCCACCAGCACTATTCGCCAACCTGTATTACGTTACAGCTGGCAGCAGAAAGAGTCTAGACGGTCTGGACGGAAGCCACGAAGTATTTTCTGCCCAACATTATTTTACACGCAGTCGACCGCGAAGAGTTTTCAATTTATTCACTTTTCTGTGATACATACTGTGATGACAGCGGAACACCTACATTGAGCAGGGATGGTGTACCTGACACCTAAGCGTAGCACGGGAACGGAAGGAAGTATGTTTGAGTGTAGCCTACCTTCGACAACGAGGACCTTACAAACAGAAGGAAAAAAAGAGAGAGACGGAGGGAAAGTTGGGAACACAAATCTGACCGTGATCTTCGGAATGCAACCATTGTAGAATTACCTTTAATAGGTGTAGGAGACGAATGTAACATCCCAGTTAAGGCTGTAGAATTTATCATTTTGTTACTGAAAGTTTCGAATTACGTCATTCTCAACATAAATAATTGTGCCATGTCATGCCACATGTATAGTTATATGTGTATATAAGGATATCATTGTACGATTGTGTCCTATCTTACACCCTTGTACAAATCACAGCCACATACGCTGCATATACTGCCACGAATTCAAACTGGATTTCAGCGCTTGTCAATAGCTAACAAGAGACTTATGCACTGAAAAACGGTATATCAGGAGAAAATAAGGGAATAAGGTTAAGGAATGAGACACCAAATCAGAGACGTCCTAGCAGATTAAAACAGTGTGCTGGCCCGGGACTTCAACTTGTCTTTCTTCGGCAAGTGCTGTAGGCGAAGGTTGACAGTTCGAGTCTCGGTCCGACACACAGTTTTCATCTGCCAGGAAATTTAATTTCAGCGCACACTCAGGTACAGAGTGAATATTTTACTGCAGACTCTAAAAGTTATTGACCAGTTTCGCTTATGGGCGGCAAAATAACTGACGGGTCTCGAGGTAGAGATGATATAAAATGCAGGCTGGCTACAGCAGTGTATACTGATGGTAAAAAATCGCAGTGCCAAAAATTATTGTAGAGCAATGATATTTCTGGAATTCATTTGTATGGGTAATATACTGAAGTGATTAACTTTGCAGGATCAAAGTTAATATGAGCACGAGAAAAGTCATTGTAGCCGGCCGCGGTGGTCTAGCGGTTCTAGGCGCTCATTTAGGAATCGCGCCACTGCTACGGTCGCAGGTTCGAATCCTGCCTCGGGCATGGATGTGTGTGATGTCCTTAGGTTAGTTAGGTTTAAGTAGTTCTAAGTTCTAGGGGACTGATGACCACAGATGTTAAGTCCCATAGTGCTCAGAGCCAAAAGTCATTGTAAATGTGAACTTTTGCTAAATTAACGAATGGTGTAGCCACCAGAATGTTGAATGCAAGTATGAAAATGTGCACACGTTGCGTCGTGCATGTGTCGGAAGTCCGTTTGTGGCATGGAGTTCCATGTCTGTAGCACTTGGTATGTCAATACAGGGACGGTTAACGCTGTTTGTGGAAGACGCTGGAGTTATCGGTCGATGGTGATCCATATGTACTCTATTGGAGGCAGATCTGGTGATCGAGCCGGCCAATCTATTGGAGGCAGATCTGGTGATCGAGCCGGCCAAGCTAACATGTCGACCCTCTGTAGAGCATGTTGGGTTACATCAGCGGTATTTCGGAGAGCGTTGTCTTATTGGAAACACTCCGTGGAATTCTCTTCATGAATGGCACTATAAACAGTTCGAATCACCAGATGAAGTACAAATTGGCACTCTGGATGCGTGCGGTAACCACGAGAGTGCTCTTGCTGTCATGCCAATCCAGTGTGTGTAGCATGTAGACAGTGTGGTTGGCTGCCCTAACCAACATACGGCCATGTCTGGTACCGACGCAGTACCATCTTTTATCAGAAACCACATCGGACCTCTACCCCGCCCTCCAGAGAACTGTCGCTTGACACCAATGAACTCGTAATTGGCGGAGGTTTAGGGGTCAGTTTAAAGTTCACATTGACTATTGTCCATTAGCGTTTCTGCTTCCAGAGGTCTCACCAGCAACAGCTGCTCTGCTGGTCTACATCTCAACTTTTATTCACATTACATTTGTAAAGTGGCGAAGAAAAAATACTAACCCTTGTCTGTAAGTATACGTTTATCAGAATGAACCAATTTCACCTATTCGCAATACGATATTCACATTTTCTCTCCACTGAGTTTTTGGGATCCTTTATAACTTTTTATCAGGTACATTAAAGATGGAGGGCCAGGGGAAGGGAGAAAGTAAAGTAAAGGGAAGGAACTAATCACGTGGAATTAAAGGCAACGAGTGAAAATGCTTCTTGGACGAGGACTCGAACCAGCGATTTCCTGTTAGTTAGAGAGTTGGGTTAACCACAGCGTCATCTACATGGAAGGTGAACGATGTTGTGCTCTGAAGTTTGTAGATTCTTGCCCATCGAGGCGAATCAATCATATGAATGCATAACATGACCAAAAGAACAGACACCACGGATTCATACGATTATTACTGTCTACTGTTTTTCTGAAGACTCATGTCAACCAATGCTTGAGCTATGCCAGTGTGAAAGGCTAAAGGCTTCACAGGGAATTGCAAAACACCGCAAATTGCAAAAAAATGTCGCTGAGCACTATGGGACTTAACATCTGAGGTCATCAGTCCCCTAGAACTTAGAACTACTTAAACCCAACTAACCTAAGGACATGACAAACATTCATGCCCGAGGCAGGATTCGAACCTACGACCGTAGCTGATGCGCGTTTCCAGTCTGTAGCACCTAGAACCGCTCGGCCACTAAGGCCGGCGCAAATTGCATGTGAATACGATTTATTTTTAGCAGCCTGAAACAGTGGCCGACTTTTTTATGTTTGGAGATGATTCCAAAGACAGATAGAATGTTAACTTTCCTTGTGGCTAATGTTGTCTCAGTTTTTTTAATCTTGCGGCTCTCAGTTGTCAGATAAGTTAGCTTTGATCGTGACCTCCAGGTGTTCCTGGATTTTATGTACACGTTTAGATTTATATAGTCATCTAGCATGTTTTGTAAATTTACGTATTGTACTCCATATGTGGTTGGGATTGGCTGTGTTATTTGGTAGTCGAAAGATGACGCATATAAAACATAGTCGCTTAATTATAATTCCTATTGGTTCCTTTGGAAAGGCGATGGCCCATCCAGCCCCCTCCACCCCCTCTCCGTCCCTCCCCCACCAAAGCTTTTTTCCGTCTAGGATGTCATCGTCTTCAACGTGTGACGCATGGGACCTCTTGCATTCCTCTGGCAAGCCTTGCTGTCTGTATGGCGCTGCCTCAGTGAATAAGTGGAGTAAAGCCGATATTAACTTTACTGCACGTCGACACTTCTCATGGCTTACCCTTCTTGACTTAGCAGGCATTTGGAGGTAATCGTAGCACCGGTCGAATTTCCTATTACTCTAAGTTAGAATAAATAGATGGCCACTAAAAGGACAGCTCACGCTACTGTGGGTAATAACGAGAGAATAACTTCACCTTTGTCAGAGTTTCTATTGCATCGATTTGCTGCCCTGCAGGGTTACCTGGAAATTCTATCAGAAGAAAAGAGTAGGAAAGGACACTCTTACACATATTTGAGAATGTTGCTCCTAGTAACTCCGTTGTCAGTTACGATCGATATACAGATGCGAAACAGCAATTAGTCACCGTACTCTTGGAATATGCTATAACCTCATACGTATCACTCACACAGTGTTTGTGAGGACGGGATTAGGTTAACTACGGCACGCTAAGAGGTATTTAAATAATAATTTTTTTCCGCGCTCCATACATCAATGGAATGGGAAGGAACACTAAGAACTTTACAATGGTACGTACCCTCTGCCTTGCACGTCACAGTGAGTTGCAAAGTATAGATGTATATCTACATGAAGAATCGTAGGTGGAGAACGTGACATGGTATTAGAAGATACATGACGTGGATAAATTTCTTCACTGCCGCTCGCCTGTTTGCTTATACTGTTTCTCTAGCCCTTCGTATTGTTTGCAATTCATTCTGTCCTGCATTTTTTACATAATGTGTTCCTGTGTTTCTTAACACTTTATCTGCGCCTAATAGATATGACATTTTGCAGGTCCTGTAATATTTCGTTTCCCATGACAATCATGTAGTAATAAGGAGAAATGTAAAGCATTACTACGGATCACAGAGCGGCTTCTCCATCGCAGGGATTGTGCCGGCAGACGAACTACGCAGAACACTTCTTGAGCTTGTACACCTTAACCTGGATGTTTCGTACAGTACTTCTAGGATGCTGAAATCGCCATCTTAGAGCTCTTGTCAATGATCCTTCATTCCAACACTGGACAATGAAGACCCGGGCAGTAAAAAACACATAAAGTACCAACATACCAGTTAAAATGGGTCTTTTCACAAGGATATCGATTTGAAATTGTGATCCGCATCATGTTAAACCTATGTGCAATTCGATTGACAGTATGAATTAACTTAGGGAGCAATAAACCAGATACATGTGGTGTGGCACAGACACAACGTCAAAACCGAATTACCGAATCTTCCTTCCTTACTTCTCCCAATAGGAATAAGCTTTGGACACGTTAAATATATAACTGTGTGGAATATAAAGGCCTGTAAGCTCAATAACGACCGAAAAACACCATAGAAGTCCCTACTCCAACAGAGAGAACGAGTGCTGGCGTCAGGGAATAAATTCTTCCGAGTTCAACTCTGTGACGGTCTGCCTTGTGCCACTGTCAATATTCTTATTTTTACCCGAAGTCAAATTAGATGCGTTTAATGGCTTACGAGAGTCCAAGTGGACTACAAGTAAGGGAATGGCATGTGCTGATATTTGCATAAAATGCGCAGAAGACGAATGTTAGAGCAAGCCTTGCAGCACCCTGATGTTCGGGTACAGCTCACAGTGCCCTAAATCAAGATGTACTAGCGGTGTCAGCCGGACACAGAACCACCAGTATAAGAGGTTCGACAAGCCACGGCCTAATAATGAAGACTAGAAAAAGACACCGTTGTACTTTCATGTTGATGATTCTATTTTATTCTGAATAGCCGAGCCGTGCGCGGCTCGTGTTCATGCCGTTTCTTGCTTGAAAGCTTCTCTTTAAGGAACTGTCGCCTCGTTTCTTATTCGATTTACTGGCGATACTGGGTTGCTGGCTTGCCTGCCCGTGAGTGGCAGCAGCAGCGAGTATCGATAAGAGAACTGTCGTATTATATTTGAAGCGACCGCTAGTATTTACGGCTCGTCGTGTGTCGGGGCTTCAGTCGGGACGCAGAGCCAGTGAAGTCCGGACAGCCAGTACTCGGCGACCGCTGGCGACACACATGCACTGTCCGACGGAAGGAGACTGGCGCGGGTTGGTCGTTCGGTCGGTCGTCTCATCGGGCGAACACTTCGGGTTCTGTGTGTGTCGACTTGTCACTCGTCCTGGTTGTTTCACAGTGACTGCATTTAGTATTGTTCGAGTACTTGTGGAAGTGTTTTCGTGGAACTGTGTCTCGCTTGTGTAATTTCGACTGAGCAGTTATGTTAGTGCTGTCTGCGTACTGGAGTACGTAGTCGGTCGGTTGGGACAGAGCAGCGAGGAAGTCTCCGCGGCGAGGGCATTAGCCTAGTGTTCCGCAGGATGCCAGTTTAGAAGACGTAGTGCTGTTGGTATCTTCCTCCTCGGCTGACATTTTCCGTTGTCGTGCCGTTGGTCGGCGCAGCGGAAGTGATTAGGTTGTTAGTCGGTCCTTCAGCCGTTCCTGGGTCGGGTAGCCATCTCATTACTTCATCTTATTCTTGGCTGTCTACCTCACCTAACCTTACATTAGAGTTACCTCCTCAGGCCAACCCTTGGAGCATTTCCGAGCACCACTGTTCTGTTGTTTTAGATTGTGATTATTTCTTTTAATCTCAAGTACTGTGTGAGGCCTTCAGCCGTGTGTATTCCTTAAGGCAATTTTAATAACTTATGATCGGGCCTTCAGGCGTATTGTTTTTGAATTCTTTTAAGGGCATGTGTAATTGTTTTCGGAAAATAAAGTTTGTATGTTTTGTGTAACTGACAGTAACTGATTTTCGCCCCTTTCCACAACTAAAACCTGATCCGCCCTGTCCTGCGAAACCAGATTTCAGTAGCTTTGATAGAAGTTACATTCAGCTACATTTAATAATGAACTATAAGATTCCAGGGATTCAAGAGGGGCGATACTTTTATTGATTTACGAATTATGAATATGTACATAAATTAAGGTACAATAGCTTGTTACTTCGTGATTTGTAGACTGGTGTTTATTAAAGTGATGTAGTTCTGTTATACTGGTTTATTGAAATATAATTGTGAACATGTTTGGAGTGGAGCAGTAATTACGAAGAAGTAAAAGTTAGTTGTTATTAGGACTTTACACTGGAGACAAAAATTAAATTAAAAACGACACACCACGAACGAATTGTCCGAATGTGATGGAAATCGGCAGAAGTGACGTACATTTACAGACACATAAGGATTAAAGTTGCAGAAAAACTGGATGAATTATTCGAGAGAAAGAGCTGCACACCTTGAGAAAGTCGTTAACGGGTTGGTCCACCTCTGCCCTTTTGCGAGGAGTAATTCGGCTTGCACGGATTGGCAGAGTTGTTCGATGTCCTCCTCAGGGATATCGTGCCAAATTCTGACCAATTGGCGCATTTTTTATTTTTTTGGTCATCAGTCTACTGACTGGTTTGATGCGACCCGCCACGAATTCCTTTCCTGTGCTAACCTCTTCATCTCAGAGTAGCACTTGCAACCTACGTCCTCAATTATTTGCTTTACGTATTCCAATCTCTGTCTTCCTCTACAGTTTTTGCCCTCTATAGCTCCCTCTAGTACCATGGAAGTCATTCCCTCATGTCTTAGTAGATGTCCTATCATACTGTCCCTTCTCCTTATCAGTGTTTTCCACATATTCCTTTCCTCTCCGATTCTGCGTAGAACCTCCTCATTCCTTATCAGTCCACCTAATTTTCAACATTCGTCTATAGCACCACATCTCAAATGCTTCGATTCTTTCTTCTGTTCCGGTTTTCCCACAGTCCATGTTTCACTACCATACAATGCTGTACTCCAGACGTACATCCTCAGAAATTTCTTCCTCAAATTAACGCCGGTATTTGATATTAGTAGACTTCTCCTGGCCAGAAATGCCTTTTTTGCCATAGCGAGTCTGCTTTTGATGTCCTCCCTGCTCCGTCCGTCATTGGTTATTTTACTGCCTAGGTAGCAGAATTCCTTAACTTCATTGACTTCGTGACCATCAATCCTGATGTTAAGTTTCTCGCTGTTCTCATTTCTACTACTTCTCATTACCTTCGTCTTTCTCCGATTTACTCTCAAATCATACTGTGTACTCATTAGACTGTTCATTCCGTTCAGCAGATCATTTAATTCTTCTTCACTTTCACTCAGAATAGCAATGTCATCAGCGAATCGTATCATTGATATCATTTCACCTTGTATTTTAATTCCACTCCTGAACCTTTCTTTTATTTCCATCATTGCTTCCTCGATGTACAGATTGAAGAGTAGGGGCGAAAGGCTACAGCCTTGTCTTACACCCTTCTTAATACGAGCACTTCGTTCTTGATCGTCCACTCTTTTTATTCCCTCTTGGTTGTTGTACATGTTGTATATGACCCGTCTCTCCCTATAGCTTACCCCTACTTTCTTCAGAATCTCGAACAGCTTGCACCATTTTATATTGTCGAACGCTGTTTCCAGGTCGACAAATCCTATGAAAGTGTCTTGATTTTTCTTTAGCCTTGCTTCCATTATTAGCCGTAACGTCAGAATTGCCTCTCTCGTCCATTTACTTTTCCTAAAGCCAAACTGATCGTCACCTAGCGCATTCTCAATTTCCTTTTCCATTCTCCATTGGCGCATTAGATCGTCAAAATCCCCAGTTGGCTAGAGGGCCCTGCTTGTAATGGTCCAATCGTTCTCAACTAGGGAGAGATCCGGCGACTTTGCTGGCCAAGGTAAGTTTTGGCGACTACGAAGACAAGCTTTAAAATCTGTACAACATGATTCGAAAAATTTTAAAGCGTAAAATCCGAGGATGATATCATAGCTCTGCCGAAACCAGTCATCCAATAAAATGCTTTTCTTTGGCTTGTGAGGTTTCCTTCAGGTATGATAATTTGTAGATCGCCCTCACACTGACCATGTATATAACGTCCGCCCTCACCGTGTGAGGGCGGACGTTATCTTCTTGAAACGTAAGCCCAAATGGCTTGCCATGAACGGGCAACAACTAGAAGCGTAGAACATCGTCGACGTACCACTGTGCTGTAAGCGGGTAGCGGATGGCCACCAAAGCGATCTTGCCATGAAATGAACTGGCATCCTGGTCATCACTACCGAGTGGCGGGCTGTGTGGCGGGCGATAGGCAAGTTATCACCCCACCGGTGTCCGGGGTGTGTCCAGACGCGGCTTCGATGGTCACTAGGGCTCAGTTCGAGGCAGCACTCATCGCTGAAGACAGTTCTACTCCAGTCAATGACATTCTGGACCGAATGTGCCCGGCGCCACTTCAAACGGGATGGCAGTCGGCTCAAGTGGCACCGTGAGCTCAGCCAACGTCGTGTGACCCGCCTATTAATGGTTGTTGTGGTCACCAAGAACCAGTTGCATGTCGGATAAATGATAATGATGAATCCAGAGCTCTGATTGTCTTTCTGATGATTGCTCGGCCCTGACAATATCGTCTCTCTAAGACGACCACTTCCTTCTTGACGCTGTATTCCATCCCGTTTCACCCATTTTTGTGTTCACACCCTGTCTCTGAGGCATTGTTCGACTCAGTACGGGGAATGAAATTCGCAAAGACGTTATGCCCTGAGATGTGTCCCCTGCTCGGTGAAATTGAGCTGCATCATTAAATATACATCTATCGCCTGCCAAAGCCTATAGGTTTGCATTTTCTGTCCACACACGTATGAATATCAATTTTTAACCACTTTGCATAGCTTCTTCATTGTGTGTCGATTTTTCCCTTTTTTCTTTTCGATTTTTTAATTCAGGATCATCTTTTTAGCATATATCCCCCTTACAGGCAGACAGTCACAGCTCCCCAGCTTCCACTACCAGATGGGGTGAGAGCACAACACACATTGAGTCTGCGCATATTACTAAATGACTGCGTTAATTTTTAGCTTAAGAATGTATTTATTTAGATTTCATCTTTGTTGCTCTGCTAGTTTTGTTTTTTAAATTAGTATTCGTGAGTCATATACACCAACGAAAGTACACCCAGTGAATACACTGTTTATGTAACAAAGCATATCGCATTCACTTCATAAATTTATAGCTGTGGTGCCCACTATGAAGAATATGCAGGTGCCTACAGGTAGGGTATAATTAAAATTTTGCTACTTTTGCCAATGTACACGGAAAACTACTTACCGTATAGGTACTCGTCTTCATAGGGATCAAGTTCAGACTGTGCACTGCAGGATTTGCCCTGTTGGTAACGTTAGTTTCATGAATTTCCGTTCCGAGGACATACAGCATGTACGCCACACGTTACTGTGATCTGCTTCGCCAAAATGTGATGCCTGTTATACAGAAGAGAAGTGCTTTGGACTCAAACGTTTTGATGGATGGAATTTCTCTTCACAGTCCTCCTGGACACTCATTGAGCGATCATTCCAAACCGCGTAGCCACCAAGATCACCTGAATTGAACCCGTGTGAGTTCTGGCTGTGGGGATACCTGAATGACAGGCCTTATCAACGGGAAACCAACATACGTTGGAGATTGAAGATGACCATAGCGAGGGACGTTGCCAACATCCCACCGGAGATGTCTCGGGCAGCAGTTCGGCAGTCTCCAGTTCGGTTCCAGGCTGTTATGGTTGCAGATGATCGCCACACTGATCAACATTTGCAACATGGAACGTAAATACGGTACATATGTAATACATGTTACACCCTCATCTGGAAATTAAATTTCTTGTAGCACCATGCCCACTCGTCTAAATAGGGTGCCTAGGAAGCAGTTTTTTCTGATCGCTAGACAACATTTCAAACAAATCATATTAATGGAGTTTATTACAGTAAGTTAAATTGACAATACTTAACTTTGCGTATTCACAAAAGTGCGTCGCAAGCAAATGGCGACATGCAAATAATCAGGGTCCTTTGGTACATACTGTTTCAATACAACCAAAACGAAACCATTGATAAGTCACTGCTGTGGTGTTTATATGACGGCTTGTCTTCCACCGCGGTCGCGGCACGGCGGCGTTTATATTCTCTTTGTTTAGGTGTCGCTCAACTCGTGTCGTCCTAGTCAGCGTACTGTTGGTTGATGTCGTCTCACATGCTGTAGCGTTCCAGGCCGACGTGCCGGCGTTTGATGCTACGCCGCGACATTTTTTATTCGTTATTTTTCCGCATGTCCTAAGAAATGTTTCCAAAATGTTCGATTATCCTACGTTTCTTATGGGAGCCCTCTCAAGGAGCCAATGCTTGATTGTCGCTATATCACAGTTCTTATATTTTTCCTGAGAGGAAATCTAAATTCACGCGGTGGCAAATATCTAAGACGATGTGCTGACGACAGCATAATAACTCTCATTCCCGCACTGCAATAATCGTTCTCATTTCAACAGTCTTTGTACCCATAGCTGTCATACCTCAGTCAACTGGGATGGTTTCTCACCGGGTACCACAATAAAATAAATACATAATAAAATAAATCCATGTTCATCCAGAGTCCTAACTTCTACGACTTCTTTCCTCTTTGTATCACGTCTTTTTAGAGTACACTGAAGCACTAAGAGACGCGGATGACGTTGATATCGCTTCTCGGGGACAAGTTATGTAGAGTTAACACAGAGCTTCGTGAACAGCTACTACTGCGTCTAATCTGGCTTTTCCACCAACGCAGAATTAGTGACGTAGGTACTGAAGGCTTCCTACAGGTCAGGTAGGACGCAACTGTGTGTAGTGCTTCTAACAACGACACCCCTGAGCTACGTAAAAAGTAGGCAATGACATTCTTCTTGCAAAGAGAACACTCCTGTCAGAGTGTCCGACAGAATTTCATGTTTGTGTAGATCGATCTAGAAACTCAGACGCAGTGCACCCAGTTACAGAGCGCCCCTCGTCCTCAACTCTACGTCTCCACGAAGAGAACGTCCTTTCTCTGTTGTTTTATATGGACTCATTTGTTATCTGTTTGTTATCAGTCCACGTGAGTAAATCTGTGCGTTGTGGTGATCTCACTTCTGCAACTTGAAATCGCCATGTTATGCACGGAATTAGACAGGAAAAAAAGGAAGGAGAATGAAATACCCGCAGACTTGTTTTGTAACAGCTTCACCTGGAAAGGAATGGAGGTGTGCGTCAAAGTAATTATGTACCAGTGGCTGCCTCAATCTAAAATATATGAATCAGTCCTCACATCTAATCCCAATAAAGGTGCTAACGGGTGATGCACCTGCCGTGAGAAACGTTGTCATCTATCTTCATAAAATGTTCCGGCGAGTCAAATATGAAAGATCATCCCTGTGCTATTACTGAACGTGTGTTGAATGCTGAACAGTACGCACACCGACGCTAACCACGTAAAGATACCGCCTTTGTGAAGCACTATCTTTTTCTCATTAACGATATCTGAAAATAACATTCACAGTGAAAGAAAGTATCTCTATAAAGCGAGGGAGAACTCAGTCTGAAACTTCATTAAACTTTTTTACTTAAATAGAAATTAGTGAGACCGTGAAATTTCTACGTTATTTAATTCTGAAACTGCTGTATGCTTACTCAGTGTTCTTAAACTGCTGAGTGAGACTGAATTCAAGTGTCACTTTAGTATTCTTTATCATTTCAACACTGACCCACAATGTTCTAGCTGACCGTGGTGGCCGAGTGGTTCTAGGCGCTCAGTCCTGAACCGCGCGAATGCCTCGGGCAATTTTCTAGCGCAACGCAATATGACTGCTCGAAAATGATAACCTGACTTTAAATAATTAATACAAAAGAATGGCCCTGAATAAGAAGCAACCCTAACGATATCCTATACATTACATATGTCACTTCCGTCATAAAAATCTTCATTAACCGAGCTACTGAATACAGCAAGCGCCAATACAGTCAGCTAAATGAAAGATTCTAACTACTGACGGCTCTAACTACTAATAGGCATACGGTTAGCGAAGGAAAAATTTTGTTGCAAAGCAAACAATATATATTTTTTACCTTAATAATGGGACAACCAGTTCAAATATATATAATCGTCCGTGACCTCAAGTTCCAAAAATTATATAATCGCGAATAATATTCAATCTCCAAGTCGGACACACCCATATCGTCCGCTTTCGCTATCACATCACACCCCTAACCTACATCGATGCTCACTACTCACTTGCAAACTCCATTACTGCTGACTGTTCCGACCAGGCACAGAGAGTCTCTTATAGAGTACGTACAGCGCAGTCAGAGATTTAATACAGAGCGCTACATAGCGCTACCGGCATACAAACACATAAACAGCCTACTTACAAGTCCACTTTCCCACATAGCCTAGATAATATCGGCTGAAGATTCTGATACCAGAAAAGTTGTTACTCACCGTTAGGAGTTGCCGTATCACCGTTAGCAACGGCTTGATGAATAGGAGAAATACGATTTATTCACGGGCCATAAAATATAAAGAGACTGTAACGGAACTGAAATGATGGTGGGCTGACAGTAATTTGGAGCCCGCGCGTCGGAAACGGGCGCGCTGGTGTGAGACTGCCAGGGAGTGCACCCTGATGCCATCTATTGGCGAAACTGGGAATTAGCGCTGCCTGTCAGACAATGCACTAAGCTCTCGGAGTCAAATGTATTCTTTTTCTTGGTAATTATAAGCTATTACTGTATGATTTAATGTTCTAAAGCGCTAGTAGTAAATTATTATGACTGGTATGAACTCCAGGGTAATAAATATAAATATCCTTAAATACTAAATGATTTCGGTGAAAAGGTGGTAGGGGAACGCCCCCACTCTTGGTGATACGAGCGTAGCTAGAGGTAGCTGGAGACACAGGGACTGAACATTGGAATGGCCTGGGGAGGGTTGACATGACCGGACGTGCGTAACTGTGCTCACGCAAAAGTGATTGTGCAACAGCGAAGAGGCGAATATTGTCGCCGTTTGTGAAGTGGAACGCGACGAATGGTTGTCGAAGCTGTCTCTATGCCACTGGGGCTGATTGTAAGAGTTCCTGCGCCCAGATTTTATGGCGGACGTGCAGTAGCTTATACGAGTGGTAAATGTTCACTAAAATATGTTGCAGTATTCTAATGAAACTTCTAGTTTAAGTAGAGACTAAACAGACTGGGAAAGACTGAGCTTCTAAGAAAGCCTTAATAGATGTGTAAATAAGTGTTGTGGAAGAGGTAGAAAAATGAGGAGGTAAAGTGAAAAGGACGGGCTATAAAGTCATAGGCGCATAACGTGTGTTTTACTTGCCTGAGATAAAAGAAGTGTATTTAAAAAAAATTTTGTAAAAAAGATGTTTAAAGTGTACTGTGTTTAGACGTAAGAAAATTGGAAAGACTGTATGTAAATCATTTATGTAATGTTTAGCAGGAAAGATAGAAAGAATTGGTGTTTAATTTTAAATAAGTAATATAAGTACCGAGGTGTATCAGTAAGAAAGGGAAAACCCTTGGTAAAAAGCTTAACGAAAATTTCAGATTCATTATAGGAGAGACTTCTTATTGAATTATCACTGTTAGATACTTCAATAAGAAGTGGGGCATGTGTAACGGAACTGAAATGATGGTGGGCTGACAGTAATTTGGAGCCCGCGCGTCGGAAACGGGCGCGCTGGTGTGAGACTGCCAGGGAGTGCACCCTGATGCCATCTATTGGCGAAACTGGGAATTAGCGCAGCCTGTCAGACAATGCACTAAGCTCTCGGAGTCAAATGTATTCTTTTTCTTGGTAATTATAAGCTATTACTGTATGATTTAATGTTCTAAAACGCTAGTAGTAAATTATTATGACTGGTATGAACTCCAGGGTAATAAATATAAATATTCTTAAATACTAAATGATTTCGGTGAAAAGGTGGTAGGGGAACGCCCCCACTCTTGGTGATACGAGCGTAGCTAGAGGTAGCTGGAGACACAGGGACTGAACAATGGAATGGCCTGGGGAGGGTTGACGTGACCGGACGTGCGTAACTGTGCTCACGCAAAAGTGATTGTGCAACAGCGAAGAGGTGAATTTTGTCGCCGTTTGTGGAGTGGAACGCGACGAATGGTTGTCGAAGCCGTCTCTATGCCACTGGGGCTGATTGTAGGAGTTCTTGCGCCCAGATTTTATGGCGGACGTGCAGTAGCTTATACGAGTGCTACAGCTCGTAGTTCCAGCCGCCATTGAGGGCATGAGGCGTGAAGAGCTGCGTTAGCCACATGCATCTCACCACCAGCACCGACACGTCTACCCAAGGCAAGACTGCTTGCAATTGTTAAGTCGAACTTTGTATACATGTAAAAGGAGAATACCAGTTTTCTTTTGTGCAAGTGCAGAAGACAGAATATAGTAATGAGTAAAATTACGACGCATGTTGTTCATTGTAAAGTGTAGTAACCTGAAACATAGTGTAGTGAAATCAGACTGAGGCCACCATCGTCTCTTTCATTTACAATTCTTTTGTGTGTAGAATACTTTAGCGTATAAGAATGTTGAAAAGAGCAATGGTCACACCAGAATGAGTCGCCTGTTTATAGTTACTTAAATTTTTCTGAGTAACCTTTCAAGTAAAGTCACTTAACTAATTCTATATCAATTGTCCAAAGAGTAATATCCAAAATCATTAAATAAGTTGAAGGATAGAATTTTGTTAACCTAAGTTGCATAAGTTGTCTTGGTGGTAATTACCAAGCCAACTCACAGAAATTGAGAGAGTATTTGCTTTGTAGAATCACCTAGAATGATCAGAAATAGTAATATTCAGAATTAAGTTTAAATTCAACTCAAGCCGTTTCACTTTGAAACGAGCCAAAAAACTGATTTATCCTTTTGCTCCTTCAGAGCTGGCGACCGTAGTTATAAGTATTTTCAGGAGGATTCGACGGTAAGTCTGCTGCTCTCGTCGTGCTGATAGGATTATCCACTGCTGCTAGCAGTGGTGATTGGATACATAAGCTCACTACCAAGTTAAGTGGGTCAGGTAGGCAGTGTTACCGTGTGAACTGTAGGGCACTGTAGGCTGTGGATCGAACCCGTTCAATCATCACAGCTCTTTGGGAAATAGTCCGGTTAGGAGTGTACTAATCATTAGGTAAATACTGGCGAGTAACGGTCAAAAATGTAGACGCAAGTGAATTTAGCAAAGTCCATGTAGCACCTAGTTAATGTGGTGCAATGGCGAGGGTAGGAGTGGAGTAAAAGTGAGCTGAGCTTGTGGCAGCTGTGCTGTCTTCAAAGATTAATAACGTGGATTCACTACTACCTCTTACCATTAGGGCTGAGCTATTTACGGTTAAAATACGTAGCAGTAAGCGCAAAGGCGTGACAGCTACAAGTCCGTATCGGCTTTATACATACGGAAGTAGGAAGCGGGTCATTCTGTCAGTGGAGGGGGTTAAAACAACCGAGTCAGTTGATAACATACCCCATTTACTGATGGAAAGATTCGGCGGTTCGGTCGCATGTGGCGACCGTGACAGGACTTACCAAGTTTGTAGAATAATGGCTGCAATAAAAGTGTTTTATATAAACTGGTAGTTTCAAGAAAATTTTAAATTTAAAATTCTGTTGTAGACAAATATACCACAATTGGTAAGTTCAAGACGACAACCTGCAAAGCAGCAAAAGGATGTCCAATAGTAGGAGTTAAACAAGTAATACTTGGTTTAATAAACATTTCTATTAGGCACGAAATACAGCAGCATAAGATGGAGTCGAATAGTAACAAGCAAGACGAAAACATTACAAGGTCAGATCCAGAATTAGGGACCATAGATACTGTTGCAGGGTTGGAAAATCTTATAGATGACTCCACACCCACAAGACAGGAGGAACAGGAAGTGAAACCAAAGGTAGTGAAAAGTGAACCTAATGTATCTGTGGATGCAAGTCACAAGGGAGAGGATATGGAATTAACAAGTTTGTTAAATAGGATGATGGCGCAAATTCGAGAAGGGAATGCTAGTTTGAAAGCAGAAATGGCTAGTCATATATCCCAATTGGATGAAAACCTATCTGGTAAAATAAAATCCAATTTAGATATTTTGAATACGCAAAGCCAGCGTATCACAGAGGTAAACAAATCAGTAAATAGCATTAGGGCTGAAATAACAAATGTTCAGAGAAAAGTCACAGAAATAGAGAAAAGATTTGATACCGAAATTCAGAGAATAGAGAAATCAGTGGAACCTTTGGTTAGTGAAAAATTAGAACCGATAATTGAAAGTAAATTACAGGTGATAGTACCAGTTGTAAAGAAAGAAATTGTTAAAGAAACGGCAGCTGATATTGAAACACTGCGCAATACCGTGTTGAGTTTTGATGCATGTGTGCAGGAACAGGAAAATACACTGCGTAATGAGATAAAATTGCTAAGTGAGCAAGTTCAGAATCAGACGTTTCTTAACTGTAGTGGTATTCCATTGGTAATGCAAAAATCGGAAATACTGAGTAGGGAGGAAAAATACGATCCTCAAAAGAAACAAGGTGGATGACATCCAATGGATTTTATAAAAAATTGTGAACGTGTCTTACCAACAGACATGTCAGATAAAGAAAAAATTAATTTAGGAATAGACGCTTTAGCAGGTCATGCCAAACGTTGGGGATTGAATTTGGATATCGACAATTTGAAGTTTACAGACTTCAAAGAAAAGTTCCTTGAGGAATTCTGGAGCACACAACAGAGAGATAGGTTGTGGAGAGAATTCGTTGTCGCCAGAATGCCAGAACATGGGCGTGGGCTCATGAAAGAATACTGTGAAGGATGGTTCAAGCGTTTGGAGTATCTTAAAGATCGTAGATCAGAATCGGAGATAGTGTGGGAGTTGTGGAAAAAGCTACCTGACGATTCAAAGCGTTATGTAGGAGGCACTCATCGAACATTCGATGAATTTTTAGAAAAAATCGAGAATGAAGATAGGTGGCGTGAAACTAGAGAGTTTCGAGGTTTCGGAAATCAGAATGGAATAGTAAAAGGTGGTAGGAATGAACCGCAAATCAACATGATGAGAGGAAGAGGTCGAGGAGGTAACTCTCAGCAAGGGAGAGGACACTATCAGGGAAACGGGATGCATTATCAAAATCAGGAAAACTAAATACCGCGCAGGTCAAGGGCCTAACGCACGCGGAAAGAAAGAAATGGCCCAAATATAGGGAAGATTGGAGTAGTCAGTACTATAGTAGGATAGTGCGTCGTTCGCCTGAAGAGCAGTTACATAAACGAAACCTTGCGAAGTATAATGCAGGGATACAAACAGAGGAGAGAGAGCAGAGAGGAATTATTAAGGGAAATAAAGTAGGAAAAGAATATCGGTCGGATGTGAAGGCTCACGTGAATGAAATAAGTACAATTCGAGGTCAGAGTGACGAATTGATGAAGGAAGAGTCAGAGAAGGCGTTGTTTGTCGGTAGGGATGGCAACTGTGCAGAGAGGCAGGGGCAAGGTAGGAGTGATGTGACTTATGGTAAAAGGTTCGTACGAATAGTCGACGAACCGCATCGAGAAGTAATTAAAGAGGAAAGGGTGGATAAGAAAAAGGGGCATAGTGCAGAGACGCATGCCGATTCAGAAATTACCTCGTATGCAGAATATGTACATCAGCTCAAAAGCCAGCCAGCACAATTAGAAAGATCTTCCACTCAAGTGATTAATTTGGACCCGAATATGACAGTGTTAGAGAGTCATACCGATTATGATGTGTACCTAGTGACAGCAAGAGTACATGACTGTGATGAAGATTCTTTTAGAGAAATTAGAGAAAGTGTATCTAACCAAGAGAAAGAGTGTTGTGATCCCTGTAGTACTGAAGCAAATGAGTTGAGTGAGACTGGAATTCCATTAGTTGGGGAAAATAATGAAAGTAAGAGTGGCGAATGCACTATCCAACAAAGGGAAAGTAGAGAAATGGATTATAATTTGCGAGAATTATTTGAATCCGAAGAAGGTCATATTTCTAAGGAGGAGGAATTATCGTCAGAATCATCAGAAAGCATCCAGGGAGGAAAAGAAGTAGAGGAAGTTTCCGATCCCGCAAGCGAGAGTTCAGGCATGACAGATTCGAATGAGAACGAGATGGCATTAAAGAGCCTAGACGAAGGACTATTGGAAAAAGTGGTGAAAGAATTTAGGATGAAAAGGAGAAAGAAACCTCCAGATGGAATGGTCAGTATAAAAACCGGAAAAATAATATGGCAAGACTTGGCGGTGGAAAAGGATTTATTATGGGAAGATAAAGAAAGTATGAAAGAGGACAATAGGATGCAAACAATCCTGCCCATTAATGTATGTGTGTACGATTTATATGTATTGTTGGATACGGGTGCTCAAATAAGTGCTATTTCGCACGCATTTGTTGAGATGATCAAAGAGCAACGAGGAGTAGTCATGATGCCAGTAACAGGTGTTAAAGTGATAGGGGCGACAGGGAAATGTAGTAAACCTGTTAAACATCAAGTGATGATGGAATTTAAGATAAAAAACAAGCAATTTTCGAATGCATTTTTAGTAGTTCCAGAGCTCAGTGCCGAGATCATTTTAGGCATTGACTGGTTAATAAAACTGAAAGTAATTATAGATTGTGACAAAGGGATAATAGTTTGTAAAGTTGATAGTGCGGTATTAGAAATACCATTTGAATCATCTAGACTAATGGAAGAGAACCAGCTGGGATGGGTAGAATTTAGAGATGATCATGATTCAGGAATAGGTCAAAAATTCGATTGGTTTCTGGTGAGGCAGATAGTTGAAGATGGAAATAAGGAGACACTCCTTCGAAATGTAGTGGATAAAACGGAAGGATTATCTGATGCCCAAAGGGAGGATCTATGGCAAATTCTGAAAGAGAATCAGGAGGTATTTTCGGACAGACCGGGACGAGTGATAAATTGTGAGTACTGCATGGTGGTGCATCGGAAGTGTACCGATAAGTTAGATGAATGCATTACCTTTAACAACATGGCACGAAGGGTAGCACAGAGGATAAGATCTTGTGATCTATGCCAAAAGGCGAAAGTAACAAATGCAACTAATCAAGGGCCCATGCAATCAATAAAACCTGATGAAGTATTAGAAATAGTAGCAGTAGATATCTTAGGACCATTACCGAAAACCATGGGGGGTTTTGTGTACTTATTTGTAGCAGTTGAAGTTTTCTCAAAGTATATAAAGCTATATCCCTTGAGAAAAGCTACTGCAAGAGCTGTGTATGATAAAATGGTGTGTGATTATTTTGTGAAAGTAGGGAAGCCAAAGAGAATACTATCAGATAATGGTTTTCAGTTTTGCTAAAAATGTGGAAGGATGGGATAACTGAGAAACAGGTAGAAGTGGTACATAACTCAGCTTATCACCCATCAAGCAATGCTGCAGAAAGATATATGCGTGAGATAGGTCGGTTATTTAGGACGTACTGCCATAGTAACCACAAGAAGTGGGGCATGTATGTGAGTGAATTCGAAGAAATCATGAATTCATAAACAAACGAGAGTACTGGATTTACTCCAGAAGATATCCTGAAAAAGACGAGAAGTCTAGTAGGAGACCTACTAGAATTTCCAGATAGAGTTGAAGTAGATTACGATGGTAAAAAGAACTTAGTAAAAGACAAGATGAGAAAACAAGCAGATGCGAGAATTCGTCGTCATGACGAAAAAGTAAGGAATCCTAAATTCAAAATAGGTGATCTCGTTCTTGTAAAAACACATGAAAAATGAAAAGTCAAGTGAAATTAATAACGAGATCAGCAAATTTAAAAATATATATAATGGACCATTTAAAATAGTGTCCATACCCAATGTGAATGCTTATTATTTAGAGTACCCATTAACAGGTAAACGCCTGGGAGTAAGAGACATAGTGGATCTCAAAAGGTATGAACCACGAATTCTACCAGATTGAAAATAAATATATAAATAAATATTAAAGTAAACCAATATATAAATAGTTTTGTTTCTTTTGTTCTATGTGAAAGGTAAATGTTCACTAAAATATGTTGCAGTATTCTAATGAAACTTCTAGTTTAAGTAGAGACTAAACAGACTGGGAAAGACTGAGCTTCTAAGAAAGCCTTAATAGATGTGTAAATAAGTGTTGTGGAAGAGGTAGAAAAATGAGGAGGTAAAGTGAAAAGGACGGGCTATAAAGTCATAGGCGCATAACGTGTGTTTTACTTGCCTGAGATAAAAGAAGTGTATTTAAAAAAAATTTTGTAAAAAAGATGTTTAAAGTGTACTGTGTTTAGAAGTAAGAAAATTGGAAAGACTATATGTAAATCATTTATGTAATGTTTAGCAGGAAAGATAGAAAGTATTGGTGTTTAATTTTAAATAAGTAATATAAGTACCGAGGTGTATCAGTAAGAAAGGGAAAACCCTTGGTAAAAAGCTTAACGAAAATTTCAGATTCATTATAGGAGAGACTTCTTATTGAATTATCACTGTTAGATACTTCAATAAGAAGTGGGGCATGTGTAACGGAACTGAAATGATGGTGGGCTGACAGTAATTTGGAGCCCGCGCGTCGGAAACGGGCGCGCTGGTGTGAGACTGCCAGGGAGTGCACCCTGATGCCATCTATTGGCGAAACTGGGAATTAGCGCAGCCTGTCAGACAATGCACTAAGCTCTCGGAGTCAAATGTATTCTTTTTCTTGGTAATTATAAGCTATTACTGTATGATTTAATGTTCTAAAACGCTAGTAGTAAATTATTATGACTGGTATGAACTCCAGGGTAATAAATATAAATATTCTTAAATACTAAATGATTTCGGTGAAAAGGTGGTAGGGGAACGCCCCCACTCTTGGTGATACGAGCATAGCTAGAGGTAGCTGGAGACACAGGGACTGAACAATGGAATGGCCTGGGGAGGGTTGACGTGACCGGACGTGCGTAACTGTGCTCACGCAAAAGTGATTGTGCAACAGCGAAGAGGTGAATTTTGTCGCCGTTTGTGGAGTGGAACGCGACGAATGGTTGTCGAAGCCGTCTCTATGCCACTGGGGCTGATTGTAAGAGTTCCTGCGCCCAGATTTTATGGCGGACGTGCAGTAGCTTATACGAGTGCTACAGCTCGTAGTTCCAGCCGCCATTGAGGGCATGAGACGTGAAGAGCTGCGTTAGCCACATGCATCTCACCACCAACACCGACATGTCTACCCAAGGCAAGACTGCTTGCAATTGTTAAGTCGAACTTTGTGTACATCTGAAAGGAGAATACCAGTTTTCTTTTGTGCAAGTGCAGAAGACAGAATATAGTAATGAGTAAAATTACGACGCATGTTGTTCATTGTAAAGTGTAGTAACCTGAAACATAGTGTAGTGAAATCAGACTGAGGCCACCATCGCCTCTTTCATTTACAATTCTTTTGGGTGTAGAATACTTTAGCGTATAAGAATGTTGAAAAGAGCAATGGCCACACCAGAATGAGTCGCCTGTTTATAGTTACTTAAATTTTTCTGAGTAACCTTCCAAGTAAAGTCACTTAACTAATTCTATATCAATTGTCCAAAGAGTAATATCCAAAATCATTAAATAAGTTGAAGGATTGAATTTTGTTAACCTAAGTTGCATAAGTTGTCTTGGTGGTAATTACCAAGCCAACTCACAGAAATTGAGAGAGTATTTGCTTTGTAGAATCACCTAGAATGATCAGAAATAGTAATATTCAGAATTAAGTTTAAATTCAACTCAAGCCGTTTCACTTTGAAACGAGCCAAAAAACTGATTTATCCTTTTGCTCCTTCAGAGCTGGCGACCGTAGTTATAAGTATTTTCAGGAGGATTCGACGGTAAGTCTGCTGCTCTCGTCATGCTGATAGGATTATCCACTGCTGCTAGCAGTGGTGATTGGATACATAAGCTCACTACCAAGTTAAGTGGGTCAGGTAGGCAGTGTTACCGTGTGAACTGTAGGGCACTGTAGGCTGTGGATCGAACCCGTTCAATCATCACAGCTCTTTGGGAAATAGTCTGGTTAGGAGTGTACTAATCATTAGGTAAATACTGGCGAGTAACGGTCAAAAATGTATACGCAAGTGAATTTAGCAAGGTCCATGTAGCACCTAGTTAATGTGGTGCATTGGCGAGGGTAGGAGTGGAGTAAAAGTGAGCTGAGCTTGTGGCAGCTGTGCTGTCTTCAAAGATTAATAAAGTGGATTCACTACTACCTCTTACCATTAGGGCTGAGCTATTTACGGTTAAAATACGTAGCAGTAAGCGCAAAGGCGTGACAGCTACAAGTCCGTATCGGCTTTATACATACAGAAGTAGGAAGCGGGTCATTCTGTCAGTGGAGGGGGTTAAAACAACCGAGTCAGTTGAGAACATACCCCAATTACTGATGGAAAGATTCGGCGGTTCGGTCGCAAGACGATACCTTTTTCCACCTGAATTGCATATGGTCACAGTCACAGATATTCACGTGCCATAAAATATAAAGAGACGATACCTTTTTCCACCTGAACTGCATATGGTCACAGTCACAGATATGAAACGGTCATCTAATTTCAGCGATGTACCATTTTCAAGCGCTTACCTATGCTCTATGGTGGTTACCTATATACGTGGTAGTGGAAGACTGAAATTGACGAACGTCCAGGTTTAAAGAAAAGAAAAAGGTCACAGACTCTTCATGGTAATTAATGACTATTCGTTTAAATTGAAGCGATATTATTGTTTTTCAATAGAGATGATGGGCTACTGCCCGTCAGGAGCAGTTCGTGAAACGAAATACATAGTTACGCTTGGATATTCGTTACTCTGTTGTATTCTTACCTACTCTCTATTGTTTAGCGTGAAAAGCTATGTAATTTAAAGATACAGTCTCTTTGTTAGTAAATACATTCTAAGATAGAAAGAAAAAATGACGCACAATGGTTGATGTGATGTACATGCACACGTTACCCACACATACATCTACATCGCATGTACCGATTTCCGACCCACCCAGAAAATACCTTCAAAGTGTGTCGTATTTATCTGTTGTTTTTTAGAGTATATTCATACTATGTGACTAAGAGTTCCCAAATTCACATGTGTGATGGGATCACGATAACGAATCAAAATTCACACTCAGTAACTTAAAACAGCCACAAAGGAAAATTTATTACAAGGAATACGAATTACCACTTCTGATATTAAATTCTAAAACTACTAGCGATTTATACAGTACGAAATAGTTTGTAAAAAGGAAAGGTTGTTGCGATATGCTGTACCTCATGTATTGCTAACACCGTTTTCCATGCTATTTTCCGATTCCTGTTACTAGAAAATATAGGTGTAAGTAAGAAGCTTGTTAAGAAACTTCCTGTCAGATTAAAATTGTGTACCGGGGAGGGACACAAAAATCTTAGCTTCTGTGAAGATATGCAGGTACGAGTAATAATCCGCCATGAAGTTCCGCTTTACCCAGTAGGTCACTCCAGCTTTGCGACGTATGCTGGAGATTTTCGTATGCTAATTTACTCATTGTCAATGAATCAATGTCTTGAGCAACGACGTGGAAGCAGTTATGTTCTGGTGGGGTGATCAGGCCTCCTCGTATATTTTCAAACTTGTCTGACTGTCTCCGAACAACAATTCGATTTTCATTCGTTCAGAAAATCAACAAGATTACTGTGTTTTTATAAATCGGTCTTTGATATTTACCGTTATTCTGTTTCTACAAACGCTCGTTAAAAGTATCTGATATGATAGTACAATGTTGGCAAATGGACGTCCTATGTCCTTGAAAGCTGGCATTGTTTTCGTGAACTTACTCACATAACGTGTATAAAGTGAAAATGCTCTTAGGCAAATAACGGCGGCTGCTCGCTGTGCGAACGCATCTCTGCCTACCAGCTCACAGTAAGGATATCCACAACTTAATTTATACCTTTCGTGAGTAAGACAAGTGCACGAGCATTACGATCAGAAACTTTGGAATATACATACAATTAGAAAATCAAATTTCCTTGGATTGTACAACTTGTACACCGTCCGCCAGAAACCTTCCGCGACTGATTTTCTTCCTGGCGCTTAAGTGACGTCAGCGCAATATCTATGGTGGCAACTTGAAGTAACAGCTGAAACCACAGACATGCGCATTCGACCAGTCAGCTGTGAGCAGGCAGTGTTTAGCAGTCGAGGATCAGCCGTTGCGCATCAACATTGTTGTGTCACACAACACAAGGAAACAAAACTCTACATCAAGTGGTCAAGAAATTCTCCAGAATGTTTTAAGGAAGAGAGAACTGTATACAAAATTTGTCCCGCACAGTTTGACTCCCGAGCACAAACAACGACGTGTGGACGTCCGCAGCGAGTTGATTGAGACGCAAAAAGCAGACACCGCTTTCCTGGGAGAAATGTTCAAATGTGTGTGAAATTTTATGGGACTTAACTGCTAAGGTCATCAGTCGCTAAGCTTACACACTACGTAACCTACATTATCCTAAGGACAAACACACACACCAATGCCCGAGGGAGGATTCGAACCTCCGCCGGGACCAGCCGTACAGTCCATGACTGCAGCGCATAGACCGCTCGGCTAATACCGCGCGGCCTGGAAGAAATCATCACAGGTTAGAAAATTGGTGTTATCAGTCAGAAACCACTATAAAACGACAAAGTGTAGAAATTTACCTAAAGGGTTTACTCTTCGACGACGTAACCGACGTTAAACGCAATGTAACCATTGACATAAAGAACAGACGAAAGAAGGCCCCTCTGACGCTTTCGCTTGGTTGTGTGAACGTTCTGTGAATTGTAAACACGTGGGAAAAACTACGTCCGACACATCAAGATTTAAAACTACCATCTTAACATTTCAGTGTTATTCATGAATCCAGTTTTGAAACTTTTTGGAATGACGGAGTATACAGAATGAAAAATCTTATAACAGGAAAGTCAAAGGGTGCTGACAAATTAATCATAACCACTGGGTTCTATCATGTGATCAGTGTCATCTATCATAAAATGATATGCAATTGCCTGCAAGACAACGTTCCTACATCGGCCTAAAGTAAAAGTATCCTGCGTCACTGCCATCAGTAATAAAATTCATTGCATGGTCAACAAGAAAATTGGTTCAACAAAGATTAATGAATCAAGAATGACGTTAGACTAATGTCAAGTTTATGCAGTAATATTTTCGAGTACATGTTGAGAAAATACGCACTTAGACCAAACAAAAATGAAAATAAATTATCTGGACGAGACAAAAATGGCTAAAATGCGATGTGCATGTACAGAAAATGAAATGATTACAGTTCCGGGAAAATTTGATGATTTATTCAAGAGAAAGAGGTTCACAGATTGAATAATTCAATATCTCGTTGGTCCACTTCCTGTTCTTATGCAAGCAGTTATTTGGTTTCGCATTGATCGACAGAGTTGTTGGATTTACACGTGAGGGTATCGCGCCAAATTCTGTTCAATTGGCGCATTAGACTGTCAAAATCATGAGTTATTTGGAGGACTCTAACCATAATGCTGGGTACGTTGTCAGTTCCGAAGAGATCAGGTGACACTGCGGGCCAAGGTAGTGTTTGGAAAGCACGAAGAAATACAGTAGAAAGTCTCGCTGTGTGGCTTGTTATGAAGGCACAAACCGGGGCGTAGAATATAGTCAAATGGTTCAAATGGCTCTGAGCACTATGGGACTTACCATCTGTGGTCATCAGTCCCCTAGAACGTAGAACTACTTCAACCTAACTAACCTAGGGGCATCACACACATCCATGCCCAAGGCAGGATTCGAACCTACGACCGTAGCGGTCACGCGGTTCCAGACTGAAGCGCCTAGAACAGCACGGCCACACCGGCCAGCCGAATGTAGTCGATGTACTGCTGTGATGTAAGGGTGACGCGGATAACAAGTGAAGGGGTAATTCTATACAAAGGTATCCAAGACCATCGCTCTTGGTTATCCGATCGTATGGCAGGCGACAGTCACATTGGTATCCCACTGTCGTCTGGAGTTACTACAGACACGTCTTCGATGGTAATAGGGGCTCAGTTTTAAGAGGGACTCTTCATTGGAGGCAGTTCTACTCCATTCAACGAGATTCCAGGCTGAATGGGCCAGATACAATTGCAAAGGGCCTTGTTCTTGTGAAGAGGTCAACCGTAGTGTGCGCAAGGGGCACCGTGAGCTAAGCCTCCTTGCTGTAAGCCGACTATTAATGGTCCTTGTGCACACGGAACCACTGATTGCATGTAGGATCGATCATGATTATGAATCTGGGGTTTGAGGACCTCTCTAACCATTGCTGCGTCCTCTCGGTCTGTCGACTCTCTAGGTCGACAACGTCCTTCTGGATACTGTGTTCGACCACGGTTCACTCATTCCTGCCAACGTTATCCAATAGTGGCATCGCTCCTACTTCAATGTCTAGCAGTTCACCGATTACTCATAATGGCTCGGTCCCCTCTCAAATACTGACATTTGCGTCAGTTGTTTACAATTTTGCATTTTCTGTCGATACCTGTGTGAAAATCAGTTCTTGTTCAATGTGCGTAATTCCTTCTTGGTGTGTAGTACCTTTTTTCCTCAGTGTGTGTGTAATTTACTTAGCACTGAAAAACTCCTTTTTAATGAGAGATACTTTTCTGCATTACCTGTGCTACATCTTATTAGAAGAGTCGTATACATGCAAGAGTTGTACTCCACGGCTAGTGAAACGACAGGAAAAAAAAAAACAAAGAAAAACAGAAGCTACTGTTAAGGCGTCCGCAACTGCAGTCCAGCTATGAGGGCTCGGCGATATTCGCCTCTCGTCTGGCAGTTGCGACGGCAGGAAGAGTTACGACATTCTCTGGTGTCACGGACATCCGCAGTTGGCCTTCACAACGTAGAAAAATAAATGGGGGAGCGACGGCGGGGCAGCTGAGCCGCAGCCTAGCCGCTGCAAAGTGGGCAGGTGTCCCGGGACGAAGCACGCCGTCGTAAAACTGACGCCGGCGGCGGCCGGCGCCCGGCGCTTGCTTTTACGACGGACCGGGCTCGTGCCCTGCAAGCAGAGGAGCCACGGGGCCAGGCCGACCACGTACTGCTTCATCAACGGCGGAACAAAGGGGACCACGCGATTAGAAGGTTGTAGTTCGAGAAACTGTACCAAGTAGCCCCACTCGATTAATTTCGAAGTCAGAACGGCAACGGGTTCAAAATCCATACCTACATCTAGCAGAATACTTTCTAATCCACTTTTAAGTGCTTGGCAGAGGGCTCAAAAACCTGATTTCACACCATTTCTGCACAGCTCCACTCTCGAGAGCGCTTGGGAACAACGAACATCTATCATGTGCACCGCTATGAAATGAGCGTTTTTTTTGTGAAAATGAAACACTAATTTTAATTAAAAAGTAAAAACATTATATTCAAAGTACTGACCATTACCCTCTATACATTTGGACCACCTTTCTGGCAATTTGTGGTCACCACCCCAATAGAAATGTTCGTCTTTCGAAGCAAACCAATCAGACACCCAATTTTCGACTTCTTCGTCGGAATCGAAGTGTTCCCCAGCCAATGTGTGTCCCATTGACGAAAACAAACGGTAGTCGGAAGGGGCCAAGTCTGGTGAATACGGCGGGTGGGGTAGCAGCTCCCAGCCAAGTGTTTTGACTGTATCCTGAACCAGTTTTGCTTTGTGTGCAGGTGCATTGTCGTGTAAAAAAATTACTTTGCCATGTCTTCTGGCTCATTCTGATCTTTTTCCGATCACTGCATAGTTCAAATTGATCATTTGTTGTCTGCAGCGAAAAGTACTCAGTTTCACCGGGTTTTAGAAGCTCATGATACATCACACCTTTCTGATCCCGCCAAACACGAGCATTGTCTTCTTGCCGAATCGATCTGGTTTTGCAGTCGATGTTGATGGTGGTCCCGAATTAACCCATGATTTTTCCCGTTTAGGATTCTTAAAATAAATCCATTTTTCATCGCCAGTAACAATTCGATGCAAAGTTGATTTTCTTTCATGTCTTTGAAGCAAAGTTTTGACAGATGGTTTTTCGGTTTTCTATCTGTCTTTCATTCAAATCATGTGGCACCCATTTTCCACACTTTTGGATCTTTCCCATAGCTTTCAAACGGTCAGAAATTGTTTTTTGTGCAACATTTAGCATTGCTTCCGTTTGGTTCTGACTCAAAGTATCATTTTCATCCAATATTGTTTGTAATTCGGCATCTTCGAACTTTTTTGATGGTCTTCCACGTTGTTCATGTTTTACATAAAAATCAGTATTTCTGAACCGTTGAAAACATCTTTTGCATGTTGCTTCTGATAGAGCATGATCACCATATGCCTCGACAAGTATTCGATGCGACTCTGCAGCACTTTTTTTGAAATGAAAACAAAAAATTAATGCTTTCCGCAAATCATCACTTTCTGGTACAAAATTCGACATTGTTAACACGACGAAAACATACAATGTTGTTTGTTCCATGACTTGTGTATACTAAATATCTTTGACAGATGTTATACCAACAAAACAAATGTTCCCTATCGACACATTTGTATCTAAACGCTCATTTCATACCGATACACCTCGTAAATCTTCAGGTCATTTCTTCGATTGTACGTGGGAAGCTGGTGACTAAAATTTTGCGGAAAGCTATCATCACAGGGAAGAGCGCCATTTTGGAGATTTCAGTTTGCCAGATATAGACTGGGACACTCAGATGTTTAGGACGGGTGGTAGGGACAGAGCATCGAGTGACGTTATACTATGTGCACTATCCGAAAATTACGTCAAGCAATTAAACAGAGAACCGACTCGTGGAGACAACATCTTGGACCAACTGACAACAAACACACCCGAAATTTTCGACTCTGTAAGCGCAGAACAGGGAATCAGTGATCATAAGGCCGTTGCAGCATCCCTGAATATGGAAGTAAATAGGAATATAAAAAAGGGAGGAAGGTTAATCTGTTCAGCAAGAGCAATAGGAGGCAGATTTCAGACCACCTAACAGATCAAAACGAAAATTTCAGTTCCAACCCTGACAATGTTGGATGTTCATGGAAAAAGTTCAAAGCAATTGTGAAATGCGTTTTAGACAGGTACGTGCCGAGTAAAACTGTGAGGGACGAGGAAAACCCACCGTGGTTGAACAAAAAAGTTAGGAAACTACTAAAAAAGCAAAGAGAGCTTCACTGCAAGTTTAAACGCACCCAAAACCTCTCAGACAAACAAAAGCTAAACGATGTCAAAGTTAGCGTAAGGAGGTCAATGCGTGAAGCGTTCAGTGAATTCGAAAGTAAAATTCTATTTACCGCCTTGACAGAAAATCCTAGGAAGTTCTGGTCTTACGTTAAATCAGTAAGTAAATCGAAACAGCATATCCAGACACTCTGGGATGATGATGGCATTGAAACAGAGGATGACACGCGTAAACCTGACATACTAAACACCTTTTTCCAAAGCTGTTACACAGAGGAAGACCGCACTACAGTTCCTTCTCTAAATCGTCGCACGAACGAAAAAATGGCTGACATCGAAATAGGTGTCCAAGGAATAGAAAAGCAACTGATATCACTCAACAGAGGAAAGTCCACTGGTCCTGACGGGATACCAGTTTTCAAGAAGGGTCGTCGAGCAGATGCGCAAAACTGTAGACCTATATCTCCGACATCGATCTGTTTAGAAATTTAGAACATGTTCTTTTGCTCGCGTATCGTGTCATTTCTGGAAACCCAAAATCTGCTCTGTAGGAATCTACATGGATTCCGGATTTGTTCATGAGACCCAGAAAATATTAGATACACACTCCCAGGTGGATGCCATTTTCTTTGACTTCCGGAAGGCGTTCGACACAGTTCCGCACTGTCGCCTGATAAACAAAGTAAGAGCCTACGGAATATCAGACCAGCTGTTTGGCTGAATTGAAGAGTTTTTATCAAACAGAGCACAGCAAGTTGTTCTTAATGGGGAGACGTCTACCGACGTTAAAGTGACCTCTGGCGTACCACAGGGGAGTGTTTTGGGACCCTTGCTTTTCACAATATGTATAAATGACCTAGTAGATAGTGTCGGAAGGTCCATGCGGCTTTTCTCGGATGATGCTGTAGTATACAGAGAAGTTGCAGCATTAGAAAATTGCAGCGAAATGCAGGAAGATCTGAAGCGGATAGGCACTTGGTCCAGGGAGTGGCAACTGACCCTTAACATAGACAAATGTAATGTATTACGAATACATAGAAAGAAGGAACCTTTATTGTATGATTATATGATAGCGGAACATACACTGGTAGCAGTTACTTCTGTAAAACATCTGGGAGTATGCGTGCGGTACGATTTTAAGTTGAATTATCATATAAAATTAATTTTTGGTAAGGCAGGTGCCAGTTTGAGATTCATTGGGAGAGCCCTTAGAAAATGCAGTCCATCAACAAAGGAGGTGGCTTACAAAACACTCGTCCGGCCTATACTTGAGTATTGCTCATCAGTGTGGGATCCGTACCAGTTTGTGTTGACAGAGGAGATAGGGAAGATCCAAAGAAGAGCGGCCCGTTTCGTCACAGGGTTATTCGGTAAGTGTGATAGCGTTACGGAAACGTTTAGCAAACTCAAGTGGCAGACTCTTCAAGAGCGGCGCTCTGCATCGCGGTGTAGCTTGCTGTCCAGGTTTCGAGAGGGTGCATTTCAGGATGAGGTATCGATTATATTGCTTCCCCCTACTTACACCTCCCGAGGAGGTCACGAATGTAAAATTAGAGAGATTCGAGCACGCACGGAGGCTTTCCGGCAGTCGTTCTTCCCGCGAACCATACGCGAATGGAACAGGAAAGGGAAGTAATGACAGTGGCACGTAAAGTGCCCTCCGCCAAACACCGTCGGGTGCTTTTGGAGTATAAATGTAGATGTAGATGTAGATCGTCGCCGTAACTCGCTTAAGAGTAACTCGGAGAAAGATGAAAGTAATGAGAACACCGAGAAACTTAACATCAGGACTGATGGTCACAAAGTAGGTGAAATTAAAGAATTCTGCTGCCTAAGTAGCAAGGAGCAAGGAGTACATGAAATGCAGACTAGAGAAGTGTACTACTAACAAACATAGGCCTTAATTTCAGGATTAAATTTTCGAGAAGGTACGTCTTGAGCACAGCGTTGTATGGTAGGGAAACAAAGACTGTGGGAAAAACGAAACAGAAGAGAATCGAAGTGTTGGAAACGTGGTGCCATAGACATATGTTGGAAATCAGGTGGATTGAAAAAGGTAAGGGACGAGGCGATTCTGCGCAGAATCGGCGAGGAAAGGAAAATATGGAAAATATTGACAAGAAGAAGGAACAGGATGATAGGGCGTCTATTAAGACATCAGGGCGTAACTCTCATGGTACTAGAGGGAGCTGTAGAGGTAAAAACTGTCTAAGACATTGGAATATATCCAGCAAATAATTGAGAACCTAGGTTGCTAGTGCTATTTTGATATGAAGAAGTGGTCACAGGAGACGAGTTTATGGCGGCAGTACTAAAACAGTCAAATTATCGATGACCTACATAAAATATGTATAATATCTGAATCGGAAATCTCGCCTTTAGTAAGCCCTGAAGTTGCTTCGGTACATTGAGGCATCTGCTTCCACGTTCCTCATGTTGGCTGTTGTTCTTAGTATGAAGTCTGAAACATTTACTCCATCTTCTTTGGGGAGCGAATTTCTGGAAACCATGATGTATAACTCCGCTTTTGTGGCACTGTCATCGATAACATTGCCGTTGCTATCGTGCATTGAAGATGTTGGTTGTGAGTTACAACTGTGTGTTCTAGATATGACCAAAACTTCTGGGTTCTCTGCGTATTTTTGAGACAGAATGTCATTGTGAAACTAATAAAGGCATCTTGCACTGAAAAACGAGCTTTCTGTACAGCATCAAGGGGAACTTCAGCACTGTGTTGCCCCAAGATTCAGTTTGAAATTCAAGTGGTGTTTATTTCATGAGAAGTTCACGAAAATGATGAAACAATATGCTCGCTAGACAAAAATAGTAATCTCCCCAATTCATGAAGCTAATACTGTGTAACGTCACCTCTGACCTTGACAGTGGCCTCAGTTCAGTGGAGCCGGCCGGAGTGGCCGTGCGGTTCTGGGCGCTACAGTCTGGAGCCGAGCAGGTTCGAATCCTGCCTCGGGCATGGATGTGTGTGATGTCCTTAGGTTAGTTAGGTTTTAATTAGTTCTAAGTTCTAGGCGACTGATGACCTTAGAAGTTAAGTCACATAGTGCTCAGAGCCATTTGAACCAAGTTCAGTGGAGCAGAGATTCTGCAGGTGTCGATTCTTCAGGTGTCTTCAAGTCTACAATACGCAGCTGAAACCAGTGATTAATATTTACATTCCATATAACTAACGTAGTTCAAGGATGTTGACGGATACGTTTCACCCTTTGTTCCAGATAGCCCTGCACTTTTCTTTAGGACTGAAATAAGGCGATTTTGCGGGGCAATCGGGATGCAGTAATGTGCACATGTATTGGTCAGACCAGGAATTAAAGCGTGCTGTTTCGTTGGATTTGGATGGTTCAAGAGGATCAGGGGGGGGGGGGGAGAGGGAGGGGGGGGGGGGGCAAACTGCTTTGTCGACATTGTATCCAAAACTTAGAAGTCGGGGAATGAGTAATAACTGGTCACCAAAACTATTGATATATACATCCCCTGTAACCTAGGTGAGCGAATCAAACGAGAAACGCCTCAAAAATATCACAGAACTACCTCCAGCCTGAACTGCAGATACTGTGCCAATTATTCAACTCGCTGGGGCTTCCATGCACTTGCCGCGCTGCCTCGTAACGAAACACCTTAATCATGATTCATCGGACGACGCTTCACGCTTCCAGTCAGCTACGGCCCAGTTTCTGTGTTGTTTGACCTGCTGAAGTCGAGGACCAGCATGTGCAACCATGAGCAACGGTGCTCTGCGATGTACGCTTCTCTAGATGTATATATTTCCCTTCGCAGGGTTCATTATGGACCTAGTTAAGGTGGATCTTCAGCGTTCACCGACAGCAGTGTTAACTGTCGAGTTTGAAACTGTCATTGACAGGAGCTCACATTAGTTTCCAGATCCTGCTGTTTAGAATTTTTTTCTTTTTTTTGCGATCGTTGCTAGTCCACTTCGTTACATAGCTCGTAGTGGCTGTCACTTCGACAGTCTGTAAACTTGAAAATATAAACCTATCAGTTTCACATATTTTACAATATAATTCTGTATCGAGATAACATACAGAAGTGTAATGTTTGTTCAACTCATTAGAATCTTATTCGGAAACATATTTATTTGAACGCAAAGACGGGTTCCAAACGTGTGTTTTAACTTGAAGATGAATATCCAATTCATGTTCACAAAATTTCACCACAAACGTCTATGAGATTTATGTATCGTACATCTCGTGATTAAGCAACCATTGTCAGAAGAAATTAGTTTATTTTGAACGGTTAGTTCTACGTTTGTGGGAGAACATCATCTCTGCAGGGACACTGACGTGTGTTTCTTCTGATGTCTGCCATGAATGCAGAATTAGTTTAAAGTAGTGCAAATATATAAAAGTAACACAAGAAATCAGTCTACTGGCATTTTTATCATAATTATCTCTACGAATATTTAAACTGTAATCAAAGGAACGTCTAGCACACCTGTCTACGGGATATCCCGTTGCTGAAAGGGGTAATGTTCCTTTCAATGACCACCGTGAAACTGTACTTACTGACGCTATGATGAGTAATAGTTCATGTCACATATTGCGGGACATAAAAGCCTTTTCCCTGGCTACGATTAACAGGGTAGAAGCTTCCACTGAATGATGAAGAAATACTCGGAAAGGTTAACATTTACTCTTTGTACTTTATATAAACGGATACCGTTCTTCGGTTGCGTATGAAACCTACTTGTACAGCACTGATAATTCTTGAGCATTTGCCCAAAACAAGGATAGCGTCACTCAACAAGCACAAGATAAAGCAGTTTTTCACTTAAGATTGTATTAATACTCCGTAAACGGACCCTAACAATGGACTTTAGAATATCTAATTCTTTTCGATAATTAAAAATAATTAATTTCATAGCTTATGACGATGATTTTCATGGCATGAGTATTTATAGAATACTGTAATGAATGGGCAAATTTCAGAAACACACTTCCAAAAATATACAAATACAAAAAGAAGGAAATATTTCTGACAAAACCGCTTTCACCTAGCAAGTAAGATATACACTCCTGGAAATTGAAATAAGAACACCGTGAATTCATTGTCCCAGGAAGGGGAAACTTTATTGACACATTCCTGGGGTCAGATACATCACATGATCACACTGACAGAACCACAGGCACATAGACACAGGCAACAGAGCATGCACAATGTCGGCACTAGTACAGTGTATATCCACCTTTCGCAGCAATGCAGGCTGCTATTCTCCCATGGAGACGATCGTAGAGATGCTGGATGTAGTCCTGTGGAACAGCTTGCCATGCCATTTCCACCTGGCGCCTCAGTTGGACCAGCGTTCGTGCTGGACGTGCAGACCGCGTGAGACGACGCTTCATCCAGTCCCAAACATGCTCAATGGGGGACAGATCCGGAGTTCTTGCTGGCCAGGGTAGTTGACTTACACCTTCTAGAGCACGTTGGGTGGCACAGGATACATGCGGACGTGCATTGTCCTGTTGGAACAGCAAGTTCCCTTGCCGGTCTAGGAATGGTAGAACGATGGGTTCGATGACGGTTTGGATGTACCGTGCACTATTCAGTGTCCCCTCGACGATCACCAGTGGTGTATGGCCAGTGTAGGAGATCGCTCCCCACACCATGATGCCGGGTGTTGGCCCCGTGTGCCTCGGTCGTATGCAGTCCTGATTGTGGCGCTCACCTGCACGGCGCCAAACACGCATACGACCATCATTGGCACCAAGGCAGAAGCGACTCTCATCGCTGAAGACGACACGTCTCCATTCGTCCCTCCATTCACGCCTGTCGCGACACCACTGGAGGCGGGCTGCACGATGTTGGGGCGTGAGCGGAAGACGGCCTAACGGTGTGCGGGACCGTAGCCCAGCTTCATGGAGACGGTTGCGAATGGTCCTCGCCGATACCCCAGGAGCAACTGTGTCCCTGAAACTTCCTGGCAGAATAAATCTGTGTGCCCGACCGAGACTCGAACTCGGGACCTTTGCCTTTCGCGGGCAGGTGCTCTACCATCTGAGCTACCGAAGCACGACTCACGCCCGGTACTCACAGCTTTACTTCTGCCAGTATCTCGTCTCCTACCTTCCAAATTCTGGAACTGTGTCCCTAATTTGCTGGGAAGTGGCGGTGCGGTCCCCTACGGCACTGCGTAGGATCCTACGGTCTTGGCGTGCATCCGTGCGTCGCTGCGGTCTGGTCCCAGATCGACGGGCACGTGCACCTTCCGCCGACCACTGGCGACATCATCGATGTACTGTGAAGACCTCACGCCCCACATGTTGAGCAATTCGGCGGTACGTCCACATGGTCTCCCGCATGCCCACTATACGCCCTCGCTCCAAGTCCGTCAACTGCACTTACGGTTCACGTCCACGCTGTCGCGGCATGCTACCAATGTTAAAGACTGCGATGGAGCTCCGTATGCCACGGCAAACTGGCTGACACTGACGGCGGCGGTGCACAAATGCTGCGCAGCTAGCGCCATTCGACGGCCAACACCGCGGTTCCTGGTGTGTCCGCTGTGCCGTGCGTGTGATCATTGCTTGTACAACCCTCTCGCAGTGTCCGGAGCAAGTATGGTGGGTCTGACACACCGGTGTCAATGTGTTCTTTTTTCCATTTCCAGGAGTGTATATCACTCTAGTTTGCCAGTGTCCACCAGAAAGTCAAAGAAAATGGGTCCACGTAATAATGATAGTTACAGAAATCGATCACATACGGAGAGTATTGACAGCGTTTTAAATAACACCTCGAGGAAATAAAGTAATATAATTAAGTTTTGTTTATTTGTAGTTACGCTCAAATCCATGCTCGACAATACCATAGCAGACTGCTAAAGGAGCCAAACTAAAATCACGCCGACCATTGTCATAGTGGAATATATTGCGGTAATTTGCTCTCTGCATTCGAAATGGAACAGCGATGTAATCATGTATGCATAGTCGGTGAAAGCTGTCGGGAACAATGCACCACCATGTGACACAGTGGTTAGAAAGTGCGGAAAATTGAAGTATGCTGAAACAGATCACATCACGAAGAATAGAATGGTAGATCATCAGTCCATAACGAACCGGGAATAGCCAGAGGAGTGGACTGTAGGGATGGTAATTATCACTGAAACAACCACTTTCGGTTTTATCTTTTTTTTCACGCCGCTTTAACCTGACTGTTAAGACCTCTTGAAATCCGGTTTCTGAAGTAACCAATTTTCGGTATTTTAGTCCTGTTATTTCCTGTGATGGAAGTAGAAATCGAACAAAGATTAAAAATTGTGACACAGTTTGAAGATATATAGAATCAAAATATTAGATTAAATAGGTAAATAAAAGAAAATGTAGTCCAGAATGAGATTTTCAATCTGCAGCCGAGCGTGCGCTGATATGAGACTTCCTGGGATAGTGGACTTCCTAGGATAGCGGACCGTAGGGGGCTCGGGGGGCAAAGTGGGCAGGGGTCGAAACCTGAGGCCTGGCCACAGTGTCCCCCTCACCACCACCGAGCCTGTGGTGGGAGACACAGGAATTAACAGAAGTGGAAGACATTGTTGTTGTTTATTTATTTGCATTGTGTTTTTGTAATATTCAGTACTGTCATGAAATTATGAGGAACACACCGGCAACAGACAAAAAATATAAATTCCGGGTTAAGAAAAAGAAAAGAAAAAGGAAAAACAAAAAGAAATAAAATCCGCGCAATCTGCGACGCGCTCTCCTATCCGCGGAGGTCAGAAACAGAATCGATCGTAGGCGGTTTAAACTCAGACACCACCGGGGGAGGAGGGGTAGGTTCCTTCTGAGCTAGGCACCACCCAACTTAGTGGAGGTCTAACAAAGACCCCTCGAAGATAGTTAGCAAATTATGTTCGGTAACGTGGCGTGTTTTCGGGAGCTGCACGAGCTGTTCGTAAATAGGTCCAGAAGTCGAGGCGGCATTTAGGTCCCTCATGAAAGATATAAGCCACCGCCCACAATTTTGACCCACGTAATAGCATGACATTTGGCGGCGGGAAAATGTTTGTCCTCTGGGTATAGAAAAATTCGAAGTTCGGTTGTGTCTGGTGGCACTCGGAGATGGCAGGCAATGATTTCGTGCACGAAGCGCCAGACTTCTTGCGAAGAGGCGCATGTCAGACGGTGGTCATCAGTGTCCAGTTGCTGGCAAAGGAGACAAAGAGGGGAATCTGACAAGCCAATGTTGTGCAGTCGCTGTTTCGTGGCATATTTCCTGTTGACTATGTGGTACCACTGTGCCCGGACGTTCGTAGGGAGGAAGGGCTGGTAGACGGTAGACCACACTATGGACCACTGGTTGGAGGGATGTTTGTTCTCCACCATATTCCGGAGAACACAGCGGAGTAGCAGGCAGTAAAAATCCTTAGTCTTGGGAGGGCGCGTATCTGGGAGACTGGTATGTGTGTAACTGTAGTCGACGTAAAAGTTCGAAATAAGAGACAAATGAGGCACGATATGGCCGACAGACACCGGTGGTAAGGTGGAAGCAGGCAGCAGGACCTCAAGCAAGCTGCGTGTTAGGTATGTGCCCTGGCCACTCCACTGTTTTCTCATACACAAGGCTGCAGCTCGCATACGGAGATTGACGAGCCCGAGCCACCATCCCGTGGGGGCAGGGTAAGTGTCTCATAACGGACTTTAAACATGGAACCAGCCATGAAATAATAGCCAAAAGCGGCCTAAAGTTTCCGCCCAATTGCAGTTGGCAAAGGGAGAAATCGAATGATGTGGACCAATTTTGATGTCACATAAAGATTAAGAAACTCATCGCGTTGGAGTGTGTCCTGCCGGCGCAAGAGGTTCTGGCGGACGTCGTTGCGGATGATAACTGGCGACGGATATTCGTTACCGCTGTGCGTGAGACCGTGGGGGTAAAGGTAATGCCCAGGTACCGGAAACACCGCACAAAATGTGGTTCAAATGGCTCTGAGCACTATGCGACTTAACTTCTGAGGTCATCAGTCGCCTAGAACTTAGAACTAATCAAACCTAACTAACCTAAGGACATCACACACATCCATGCCCGAGGCAGGATTCGAACCTGCGGCCGTAGCGGTCGCGCGGTTCCGGACTGTAGCGCCTAGAACCGCTCGGCCATTCCTGCCGGAAAAAGACCGCACAAGCAGCAGTGGTGCCACTTCACTTCCTGGATGCCTCGTCCAATATTCAATGCAGAAGATTTGGCGGCATTCATGGCACTGCCAGAGGCAGCCCCATAAAGGGTAATCAGTTCGAGGACTGCTTGAATCTCAGAGCCGGAGCGAATGAGGAGGAGGAGGTCATCAGCATATGCCCGACAGCGAAAAGTGTGTGCCGGCCGGTGTGGCCGTGCGGTTCTAACCGCTTCAGTTTGGAACCGCGTGACCGCTACGGTCGCAGGTTCGAATCCTTCCTCGGGCATGAATGTGTGTGATGTCCTTAGGTTAGTTAGGTTTAAGTAGTTCTAAGTTATAAGGGACTGATGACTACAGTTGTTAAGTCCCATAGTGCTCAGAGCCATTTGAACCATTTTTTTTAAAGTGTACTGGCGTAGGGTGAGGCCAGAGAGCTTGGTAGTCAAGCCCCCAATGAGGGGCTCAAGGGCAATGGCATACAGGACGGTAGAGAGGGGGCACCCCTGTCGTATGGAACGGCAGATAGGTACCGGCCCTGCTAAACGTCCATGGACTTGGACACGTGAACTGGCACTGTTGTAAAGACGCCGGATGACGTCGAGGAACGGAGGGGGCATGCCCATTCGGGACCCCGCCGGAAACAGGAAACGATGGCGCACTTAATCGAAGGCGCTGTCGAAGTCTATAGCGACGACCACTGCACGGAGTCTGCAGGCCGCCGCCATCGCAATTAAGTCGCGGCGTTCCCCTGTGGCAGTCTTTATGTTAACCTGTCCCCCAGGCGTCGTTAGCTCTTGCGAGAGGATTTGAGAGAGTATTGTTCGGAGCCGCATTGCCAGTAAGCGAGAGAAAATCTTGTAAGAGGTCTGTAACTCGTGACCATCTAACCACGGGCTGGTTTGTGGACAGGAATGACGATGCCCTCAGCAAAGGCAAGTGGGGTTGCTTGGTCAGGTGTCATCAGTTCTTGATACATAGTCGTCCACCGCGGTGCCATGCGGTGCCGGATGGTACGCTAAAACTCAATGGGTAAGCCGTCAATGCCGAGCGATCTGTTGACAGCAGCCACTGTCAGTGCATCCGCCTCCGTGTGAGGAAGGGTGCACGCGACATAATGCTAAATGTAGTCGTCTGCTGCAGTTTCAGCATCTTCTTCAATGTAAGTACGACGGCAGTGCTCGACGAATGCGTGGACGATGTCATTCTGATTGGGGACCTGCGTGCCATGAGGCGTGGTCAGTGCTGATGATCTGCCGTCGTTTGTCGGACACTGTATGATGCAGGGATGGAATTTCTAAACCCGCGTGATCGTGGCGTCGCGTCCGTATCATCACCTCTTGCAATTTCCGGCGTGCCAGCGCAATTATCTGCGCCTTAGTTCTTTGCCGTTCCAACTGGGTGTCTGGGGTTGGCGGTTGAGTGTCCAGATCTCGGAGAATCGCATAATAAAAGTCAACAGTGTTATGATGACAGTCGGCCAAGTCCTTCCCGTATCTCATCAGTGTCTTCCGGATCGCCGGTTTGGCGCAATCCAACCACCATGTCAATTTTGAGCTGTAGCGGGGAAGGCGTCGTTCGCAACCTGTCCAAGTTTCAGATGTTGGCGACATGCCAGGTCATGCAGATGAGAAGTATTTAGTTTCCATGGCGCACGACTGCGCCATACAGATTGCGGCGGAAGGAGGACCGTACAGATGTAAGCGCAATGGTCTGGAAAGGCCAGTGGCCAGCGTTAGGCGCCCCGTATCGCCGATCTAAGAGTGTGAGACATATACGCTGTTTAGTCGGCTTGCGGAATGACTGTTAAGAAAGGTATGGCCAGAACTGCCACCGTGTTGAACTTCCCAGGTATCGTGAAGCAGGAGGTCTCGCACCACTATATGTAGTTCCTGGCATGTATTATAGTGGGGAATCTGATCTTTAGGGTGCTGAATGCAGTTGAAATCACCTCCTAGTAGGCAGTGGTCATATTGCCCTAAAATCAGGAGAGCGGTATCCTAGGAATAAAACGGACCCTTTCATGCCGTCGGTCGGTGCCTGAGGGAGCGTAGACATTTATGATGCGTGTCCCCATGGCAGTGAGTGCCATGCCCCGAGCTGATGGAAGGAAGGCGACGTCGGTCACAGAAATCCCGTGGCAGACGTAGATGGCCACTCCGCGGCCCACAGGATTACTCGCGGTGGCGTGGGCGTTATAACCATTGATATCGGGGAGACTGGCCAAGTGAACTTCCTGCAGAAGAGCGAAATCAATATCAGAAACCCAGAACATCTCCTGCATAAGGCGGATTTTCACTCTGAAACGGATGTTGTTGGTGTTGATGGTCGCTATCCGGTAGGACTGGTGGCGGACTGCTGGAGGCTGGTCCACTCCGCCGTCCGGGCAAGGGCGTGGGCGTCGCAGTGGAACGTTATCCGCTGGCCCGCAGGGAATTCTGGGGAGAGTATAATCAGTGGTTCGGCGCCGACAGCGCAGGGTCCCGTAATGGGAACTGAGCTACCCAAGCACGACTCGCGCGCCGTCCTCACAGCGCCACTTCTGCACTTGCCCTTGAAAGACAAAGGCCCCGAGTTGGAGTCTCGGTCCGGCACACAGTTTTAATCTGTCAGGAAATTTCAAAATGTAGTCCGTCCACCGTTCGCTGCTTTTCTCGGAAAGTGAAACGGACTTAGTACTACAAATGAATCTCCAGTATTTCCCCAAGGATCCAAATTTTTTGAAACTTCGGTCAAAATCATGACGTAATCCGGAATCATATCACTACTTTGGCGTTACGAGTATTCAGTACTAATGGGTAAAAACGTATCTAAGGAACTCTATTTTTCGTATTAACTTGTCCATTTTCAAGGAGTACAGGCAGATGAAGGCATATTATCTGGACGCCGGCAGCAGATCACCTACCTTCTTTTTTTATTGTATACTACGTCTGAACTGTTGTTACGATTTTTTAATTTTATTACTGTTGCCATAATTTCTTTACTATTTTATTATTTCATAGAAACGGCAAACGAATCTTTAAGCTTTTAAACCGATTGAAGCAGTGTACTACATTGCTACGTCACTTCCTGAAAATATTTCCAGACTAGGGTTGGTGCCATTCTGCAGTACAACGGATGTCCGGCGACGGCAACGTAAAAAATTACCATATAGACCAGGTGGGGACAAGTCTCGCACACTGCGTGCACACGCATATCGCAAGCCATGACGGATAGCAGTAGGGACATTTATGTCTCCGGAATGCTGTACTCATTCTTATGCTATGCATTTATTGCTCGTTTCTGTCGGCACTCCTATTAAAATAACAATGATCACTTTCCCATTTTCTACAACAGCGTATATTTCAAACCAATGCAAAATTTTAAGAATAAAAATTACTCCTTCTTTTACAATAAAGTTTTACGTCAAAAAGGAAAATTTTAACGCTCTTGCAATGGTTAATTGATATTTCGTGTATTTTCTCGGTTACTAACATAAAAGCCAAAAAATCTCGAATAACACCGGTTAAATGGAACTAAAATGCCACTGCCAATGAGATTCTTCTGGGTTTGAGGCTGCATTGTCAACCATAGAATTCCGATATTTCGGCGACTATTGCATGACGCCTTCCTCAGGGTTTACTGCTAGCAGTACACACGTCGGAATTTTATAGTTGACAATGTGGCCTTAAACACAGAAGAATTTCATTGACTGTGACAACGGCCGCGGAAGCCTACGTTTACATAAACTACCACTGTTGGTTTCAATCGGTCGGTTTTTCCCATCCCTAAAATGGAAGCGCCGTTGCTTGGTAACCAGGATATCACAGTCAAGGTTTGGAAAAAAAGTGAAATTCATTCATGCATCAGGTACAATATATTACACGACAATTTGAACATGATGAACTTCTTCGTTTGGTGGGTTCCGCGACTGCTCACTCCCATCCAAAAATATCGCCGGAGCGAGGCAGCTGCGGAAAAGTTTAAGCTATGTCACACTGACGCAAATTACCTCCTTAAACGCCTAATCACGATGGACGAATGCTGGGTGCCGAGTCAGAGCAGCAAAGAAATTACTAGAAACTTGCGTCCCCCACCGCCACCAAAGAGAAGTTCCAGGTAATGTGAAGAAAAGTGGTGTTGTGTTTCTTTTGGTTCCGTCATGCTATGGTATTAATACACTATAGTTATAAACTGCAAACAGTGATAGGAGCACACTACCAAAATCTCCTGCCTAGTCTACGTGAGACTGTTAAGTCAGGTGCGAGACTGTTGAGTCAGGTACAGCAGCCTGACGAGACAGACACAGGAACAGGGGAGTTACCGATTGTGTGACTTTTACGAGTTCCTATCGAGGAGGGAATTTTATAACTTCATCTGTGTGCTTTGATAGTTTCTTGAGTTTCTGTATGTTAATTTAATATCTAATAGTTGCAGTTCACACGTTTTCGTTTTATTCGAAAGTAAATAGATTTTGTGTGATATTATAAGTTCCTAATCAGTGGTGAATTGTTTGGTTTCACCTGAGTGTTTCAGTAATTAGGTTTCTTAATCTCTACATATTAAAGTAATTTATTAGACACAGTTCCCACATTTTCGTCAGCGTATACAGTGGAGTGTGGCAGCACAAGCCGATAGTTTGTAATGCGGGTAGCTTAGTTTCCACGGCCTTTAGTATGGATAGGGACTGTGATTGTTGTGTGCAGATGCGAGCAGAGCTGGTGACAATTCGCTCACAGGTGCAGGCTGTGATCACTTCGGTTACGCAGACTGAAGCTGCAGTGAATGGCCACCACTGTTGTGGGCCAGCCGTGGGCTTCCAACGGACGTCCAGCACCTCCGAGTCTTCCGATCTGTCCTCACCAGCGGCCAGCCCAGTTATTGCTCGCACTGAGGTTGACCCCTCACCTGCGGTCGGTTGGGAGGCCGCCGCGTGGCCTAGCATGCGCCAAAAGACTTCCCAGGCGGCCGCACGTAGGCCTTCTTAGTCAGTCTAACGAACAGGTTCCAGGTGCTGTCTGTGGCTAACACTGTCGCTCAGCCAGATTCCATCACCAGTCCTCTTTCAGAGGAAACCTCACAGCCTCCAAGGTCTGGGCAATTGTAGAAGGTAGGATTGTTATTGATATTTCGGAGCTCCAACGCTAGGCGCATTATGGGGCTCTTTAGGGACATGGTTGCCAAGGAAGAGAAGAAACCCAATGTGCACACTGTGTGCATAGTGGGAGGAGTCATCCAGACGTGGAATGGGTCCTTCCAGATGCCATGAAAAGCACATGGTGCCACCAACTACAGGTGGTGGCTGACGTCAGTACCAATGATGTGTGCCACTTGACATCAGAAGAGGTTTTCTCTGGTTTCGAGTGGCTAACAGAAGTGGTAAGGCTGACAGTGTTGCTTCCGAGGTGAAAGCAGAGTTGACCAGAATGAGATTTTCACTCTGCAGCGGAGTGTGTGCTGATATGAAACTTCCTGGCAGATTAAAACTGTGTACCGGACCGATACTCGAACTCGGGGCCTTTGCCTTTCGCGGGAAAGTGCACTACCAACTGAGCTACCCAAGGACGACTCACGCCCTGTCCTCACAGCTTTACTTCTGCTAGTACCTCGTCTCCTACCTTCCCACCTTCCAAGTTTGTAAGGTAGGAGATGAGATACCGGCAGAAGTAAAGCTGTGACAACGGGGCGTGAGTCGTGCTTGGGTAGCTCACTTGGTAGAGCACATGCCCGCGAAAGGCAAAGGTCCCGAGTTCGGGTCTCGGTCCGGCACACAGTTTTAATCTGCCAGGAAGTTTCAGAGCTGACCATTTGCACACCAGTCGAGAAGACCGAATGCGGACCTCTGGTACAGAGGCGAGGGAAGCGTCTTAATCTGAGGCTCTGACGATCTACTGAGCATGTAGGCTGCAGATTCCTCGACTTGCGCTATAGGGTGGTTGGGTTTCTGGTGACGCTGAATAGATCAGGAGTCCACTACAAGCAGGAGGCGGCTTCATTGGTAGCAGGGACTGTGTGGCGTGGAGTGCTGCGTCTTTTGGGTTAGAGGTTCTCTGGAAAACACAAAGAGGGTTTCAGTCACAAAAAGTGCAGGCCGGACACAGGAAGAACGTAGATAGAGGAACCATCGGTAGCACAGTTGTAAATTGTCGTAGCTGTGTTGTTAAAGTACCAGAGCTCCAAGCACTAATAAAAAGCACTGATTCTCGAATCCTTATAGGCACTGAAAGCTGGACAGAATCGGAGATAAGTTCAGCCGAAAGTTTTTCGAAGAACCTAACGGTGATCCTAAGGGATAGGCTAAACGCAGCTGGCGGTGACGTGTTTTTTGCTGTTAGAAGTAGTTCGTCTGGTCGCCAAATGGAAGTAAATAGTTCCTGTGAGTTAGTATGGGCAGAAGTCACTGTTGGTAAATGGAATAAAATAGTAATAGGATCCCTTTTCTGACCATCCATTTCAGATGAGACAAGTGCTGAAAGGGTCAATGAAAACTTTAGTTTGATTTCAAACACATACCCGACTCATACAATTATAGTGGGTGGCGTCTTCAATTTGCCCTCGATATGTTGGCGAAAATACATGTTTAATTCCGGAGGTACGCATAAAATATCATCCGAAATTGTGCTAAACTCATTCTCTGAAAAATATTTCGACCAGTTAGTTCATGAGCCCACGCGAATAGTTATCGGTTGTGAAACACACTGGACCTCTTAGCGGCAAATAATCCTAAGAACGAGCATCAGAACGGAAACAGGGAATAGTGAACCCAGGAATGTCGTAGCGAGACTGAATGTTGTAACCCCCAAATCCTCCAAAAGTAAACGAAAAATATACCTATTCAAAAAATCAGATAACAATTCACTTCCACATTAACAGTGTAATTGTAGACCAGATGTAGCTTGAATTCAAACAAATAGTATCGGCAGAAATTGAGAGATTTATACCAAATAAATTAACAAATGACGAGTTAATCCTCACTGGTACACAAAACAAGTCAGAAGACTGTTGCAGAAACAACGAAAAAAACATGCAGAATTTAAACAGACACAAAATCTCCAAGATTGGCGGCAATTTACGGAAGCTCGGATTCTGGCGCGGACTTCAATCCGAGATGCATTACACAACGAAACTTCCCTTCGAAACCTGGCAGAAAATCCAAAGAGATTCTGGTCATATGTGAAGTATGCCAGCGGCAAGACACAATCGGTGCCTTCTTTGCGCGATAGCAATGAAGATACTACCGAAGACAGTGCTGCCAAATCACAGCTGCTAAACACAGCCTTCACAAAAGAAGACGAAGTAAATATTATACACTTCGAAATAAGAAATGTTGCGAACATGAGTTACGTAGAAGTAGATATCCTCGGAGTAGTGAAGCAACTTAAATCACTTAATAAAAGCAAGTCTGCTGGTCCAGACTGTATACCACTTAGGTTCCTTTCAGAGTATGCTGATGCAGTAGCTCCATACTTAACAATCATATACATGCGTTCGCTCGACGAAAGAGTGGTAATCAAAGACTGGAATATTGAACGGGTCACACGAGTATTCTAGAAAGGTTGTAGGAGTAATCCACTAAATTACAGGCCCATTTTATTAACGTCGATATGCAGCAGGAGTTCGGAATATCTGTTGTTTTCAAACATTATGAATTACCTAGTAGGAAACGGTATATTAAAACACAGTCAATATGGATTTAGAAAACAACATCCTTGTGAAACTTAACTTGCTCTTTACTCGAACGAACTGTTGAGTGCTATGCAATCGACAAGAGATTTCAAATTGACTCCGTATTACTGGATTTCCGGAAAGCTTTTGACACTGTACCACACAAGCGGCGTCTAGTGAAGTTGCGTGCGTATGGATTATCGTCTCAGTTACGTGACTGGTTCGTGATTTCCTGTCAGAGAGGTCACAGTTCGTAGTAACTGATGGAAAGTCATTGAGTAAAACAGAAATACGGTGTTAAAGATCCTTTGCTGTCCCTTATCTGTATAAACAATTTGGGAAACAGTCCGATCAGCTGTCTTAGGTTGTTTGCAGGTGACTCTGTCTTTTATCGGTTAGCAAAGTCATCATAAGACAAAAACAAATTACAAAACCATTTACAAAAGACATCTGTAGGGTCCGAAAATTAGCAATTGACCCTAACTAACGAAAATATGAGGTCATCCACATGAGTGCTACAAGGAATCGGTGAAACTTCGGTCACACGATAAATCAGTCAAATCTAAAGGCAGTAAGTTCAACTAAATACCCATGGATTAGAATTACAAACAATGTAAATTGGAAGGAACACATATAAAAAGTTGTGGGGAAGGCTAATCGAAAACTGCGTTTTATTATCAACAAACTTAGAAAAGGTCCACTAAGGAGACTGCCTGCATTACGATTGTTCGTTCTCTTTTAAAATGTTGCTGCTCTGTGTGGGATCTTTACCATACAGGATTGACGGAGTACATCGAAAAAGCTCAAAGATGGGCAGCACTGTTTGTATTATCGCGAAATAGGGAAGTGTGTCTCACTGAAATGATACAGGATTTGGGATAGACATCATTAAAACAAAGGCGTTTTCCGCTGCGGAAGAATCTTCTCACGAAATTGAAATCACCAACTTTCTCCTCCAAATGCGAAAATATTTTGTTGACGCCGACCTACATATGGAGAAACGATCACCACGACAAAATAAAGGAAATCAGATCTCGTATGAAAAGATATATGTGTTCGTTCTTTCCGCGCTCTATACGAGATAGGATTAATATAGACTTGTAAAGGTGGTTCGATGAAGCCTGTGCCAGGCACTTAAATCTGATTTGCAGAGCACCCATGTAGATGTAGGTGTAAAGTTTCACGGGATGCTGTGAAAGAGGACGTAATTGTTCCCCGACAACGTCCTAGCTCATTCTGGACCGACACAGACCCACATGCCGCTTCTATGGACTATCAAATTTAACCTTACCGCCCATATTCAAGTGACATGTGACTTTCCCTTCCTCCACGGTTCCATGACAAAGCAAATACCTAGAAGCCATCCGCAGAGAGATGACTCTGTGATTTTCGAGTTGCAACGTATCCTGAAAAGACAAAATGCAGACTTCTGCCACGAAGGCCACCACCAAGTTAGCCATTTTAGAGGAAAGTACGTCACATTGAAGAGCGAATATGTTGATGAGGACAATGATGAAGTTATATTGTCAGACTTCTCTGTTTTTAAGGAAAAAGAAAAAAGAAGAAAGAAGAAGAAATACTTTAATTGAGGGACTGACTTGGGAAAATTCGTATCTGCCAATAATTCAATTTTAGTATGTGGCCGTGATACAGAGAAGGTAGAATGTTTAGATATAGTCAGTGTAGTCGCTAGACTGCGTAAGTTATATTAGCGGAGCTGTTGGCGCGGACAAGGTAGCACCTCGTTTAACTCGTACAGTTTCTCGGCGACAGAGCGTGTCTAGACGTACTGGTAAGAAGTAGTAGTACTGTTTGTCGTGGTACAAACCTGTGTTTGTAAGTCAGTGTGACGCCAAAACCTCATCCATTTAGAATAGTGAGTTGAAATTTGTATTTCAGGACATTCCTACATGCCTTGTGATAGAGGATTCGACGTCATTCAGAAAATAAAAAATGGAAGCAAGAAATAGTTCCAGAAGATGTAGGAGAAATGACACTAAGTGCTATAAGATGTAAGGCCTAATAATGTTATAAGGCGTAATTATCTAATAATGTTAGGGGATGAGGACTTCTGTGATTTTTCGGCTGAATGTGACAAGTTTTTGTACCCAACTCCTTCCTTAAGAATCATGTACATCAGCTGGATTAGACTGTCTAGATATGATTTTGTTCTCATAAAAACAAGACAGTCTTTCGATGACACTGCAATGTGGACGGAGCACAGAATTTTAGAAAAGGGCAGTCATTCAGGTCAATCATTGGTTTACAGTACTGTCAGTGCCTTGCAAGACGACTAATCACACCGATGTCAAAAAGGGACTTACGCTCCATGTTGAACATCCTTCAAGACATGAGGACAAGTACCATGCATTCTACCGCAAAATCTGTGCATAAAATATAAATAACAGTGATCCTGATTTTGGATAACGAGTGATTTTGAATGTTTTATCTACAGAAACAGGGATTTCATAGAGAAAAATATGGCAAATTTTTCAGATGTCATATGTAACACAAAACACTAGCTATGCCTTCGATTCCAAGCAGCTTCTGTAATGATGTTAGTGAAAACAAATTCATAAATTTGTTTCCCTTTGTTACCCTGAAATGTTTTATTTTGGCAGGTAGTACCTCTCCCATGTCAGTGATTCAATTATCTACAGCTCCTGAAAATCATTTCATATTCACTAATACTCTTGTACACCATGGAACACGCATTCGGTACACCAAAACAAAATATTTACCAACTGAAATAAGTTCAGATGGACTACTTTATAAATGTATAAGTGAAAATGTATTTTATGAACTCTTGTAATTAGAAAATGAAAATAAACGTTTCCTGCTTGTTTCCTCACATCTTAAATCATGGACTGCGGGAACCTTTCAGACAACCCTAGTCCGTGTCAAATGGTTTCGCAACCTTCCATTAAATGTTGGTAAAACTTCTCTGAAGTAGAAATGTCTGTTGCATTAAGCAGTTGGTTCAAGTGAGTCCACAGATAAAATGACTGAGGACTGGGGAATACGCAGGACATGGAACTGGTCTTCCGCCACATTCTCACCTGTCGTGGTGACCATGTGTGACCATAATATTTATCACCTGAACAAAGTGACTGAAATGTAGCGGAGCCCTGTTCCTCAGTACCTGTAGAAGATTGTTCTGAATAATTTTTTAATAAACAACGCCTGTAAAATGGGCTGGAAAATCATATGTACCTGATAGTCAACTACACTTTCAGCACACGTAATGAACTCTGCCTACTGTCACTGTCGGCATGAGTTACACATTTAAGATCGTCATCTACATACGAAAGCAGGTTGTGGTCAATTGCAATTACTGCCTGAAAACATCATTTGCTAAGTTTTATCTTCAACCGAGATGAGTATTAACATACATTATAAACCAAAATATGATTAAGTTTCGGGTAAATGATGACTTCAACATATTTTCTAAAAATGGCGTGACGAATCCGCCTCAGAAATCTGTTTCAACATATCCCATACATCTTCTATATTTCCGATAACTGTGTCAAGCCAATCTTAGCCGCTTATTAGGGAATACTACTTTTAGTAAGTAGCTCGCAGATAACAAGAAAAATTTCTAGGACTGTTTAAGCGATTTAAAGATTCAGTTCAGTTCTTTACATATACTGTAACTGCGTAAGTATCAGGGAGCTCAACATTTACACACACCAGTTGGCTGATGCGTCATGTAAGTCAATCATAAATTATCAATCCAATCAAACCGTAATTAAAAAAGTGCATTTTTCTGACCAGTAACAAGTCCTACAATAATTTACGAAATTATCTATTACTGCCCATACAGTAGTCTATTTTTTAACCACTCTAGTTACCCACTTGAATATATTATTAACAGGAACTGGTTACAGCTTATGAAATCAAACCGATTATTATATCTACTGTCTCTGTTTCAACAACACCTAAATCAAGTTTTGCAATACTGTACGGGTTTGAATGGAAATATTTCGTGAGTTTATACGAAGTGCAAGTTGATAGATAAAATAGCAAGTGGCAGTAGCATCAACAGCACCCTTGTGGACAGTGTTTTCTGTCCATGGTGTTCAGCGTGAAATAATTTGAGCTTCAGTTGTTAATTCTGTGAGTTAAAGTTAACAGAAAGTGACAAAACGCGTCAATGAACTTCGCACCCACGGTGTCAGTGTTTCGGCAGGAAGCTCCACAATGGAGTCAACTACATACATACGCAGGCACTTGCTCCATACAGCTGTGACAGCCCTGTGAGCAGGACATTGAGTAAAGTTTTGTTAATTTTTCGTCTACTGTCTGCTACATTTACACTGCTGACTAGCTTGGCAGCCGCAACTTCGACTGCTTAGACTGCACAGACTTTTTGGTTCTGTTTAACCTAATTTGTATCCTGTTCCGCCAATTGCTCCTGTGTAGCCTTCCATATTACGAAAGACTTAGTGACCCTTTATATGGCTGCCAGTCTGTGCAATATTAGTTTACATGTGTTTAATTTATTTTCGTGTAGCAAGTTACAAAGAAAGAGACAAAAGACAAATCGGATAAGTGGTTTTATAGTTCTCAACGCCAGTCTTACACACAGTACTGAATTCTCTGCTATCAAACTGATATTCCCATACGCGGAGTCGCATTTAAACGTGGTATCTGTTTAGGCATCAGTAATGATTAGTTTGTAATATAATAATTTTACAGCAAGAACAATGTTATAAACATACATTAGGCATGCTGAAAAATTAATGTATTAAAGAAACATTTTCTTTTTCATGCAATCCTGGCAAAACTGATTGGTCATGGTAACTGTTAAATAGCTTTCTTTGATTTAGTTCACAAATTGCAACTCGTTCTAAACTTTACATGCAAATTAAGGCCATAGAACCATGGTTTTCTCTGATGGTACTTCTGACCAATAGGTGATTCTGCTTTCGTAATGAAACATTTTCACTCAACTTTTCACCTCCAATGTCACCCCCTAATGAGCTGGATTTTCAAAAACACTGAACACGTATTTTTATATTGCTAAACGAGAAGTCAAATACCAACTTTTATAGATACAGGTATAAAAATGCTTTATCATTTTTTAAAGAACTACTTTTTTTTAATTTCACGCACTACTTTACCACCTTATGGGTTGAAATTCCGAAAATTCTGAAACACGAATTTTTTCATATATGTGACCGAGTAATCAAAAAGCAATTTTTGCAGTTCTAGTTCCAAAATTGCCTTAACAACAGCACTTTCTTAAAAAAAACTTTCATGGCCTGTTTCAACTCCTTGGGGTGGAATTTCGAAAAATCCATTCTTAAATGATACCTAATGTGCAATAATAAGATCCCATCTAAGTTTCAGGTTTCTGTCCTTAGCGATTTGGGCTGGGTGGTTATGAGTCAGTGAAGATATTTCCCTTTATACATGAAAATAACAACTAGGTTAACAGCCGGTAGTTTCACTCACATACTTATGTAGTCCCCACTTTAGAATAATAATGAAGTTACTCGAACAAGATACGTAATTTCCGTTGCACAGGTACAAAATTTGCAAGCAACACTTGATTTCAACTGCAAAGATAATGATTTTTTGAAAGAAATGTCTTCTCAAACTTAGAACCAGTAGAACAGATAATGGTCGTTTACAGTTTAATGTGCTAGTTACATTTCATCATCGTAACAGCTGTAAGCAGAACGGGAGTAAAGTAATTTATAATGGCAACTTACGCCCTCGTTAGGAGGTAAGGTCACAAAGTATCAAGCAAGACAACGGAAAATAAATTATGTATATTAATCCCGCTACACTAACGACATCCAGTGAAAGCGCCGTCGTATTTATGGAACATCAGAAGAGAGACTAAGGTGACAACGTAAATCTCTTTATAGGCAACAAGAGCAGGAAAGCTTGTTTAACACGTTATGAAGCATTCAACACCTAGTTAGTTCTTTTTTTCAGGATACCTTTTTCATTAGTAGCGTTTATATTAGCAGCAGGTAAGCTGCGAAGAGTATGATGAACGCGCAACAGGGGGCCACAAACATCTGTAGCTACTATTCTTGGAGAGTTTATTTCCCAGGCTATTACATAAGCGGCGTAACTTTGCAGCAACAAGACAAAGGAGCCCCGCAGATAAAAGCTGCTGTAGCGAGATAGAAGGTCTGCTGTTTTATCTCCAGCACAACAGGGTTGCGCATTTCTCAAATCTTTTCCGGTAATGAGGAGACAGGCATCACAACCACTTCTTTTCTGGGCTACCAAACTTCTACAACTACTTCTATACTCCGCAAACCACTGTGAAGTCGGTATCGCAGGGTAGATGCACTTAATAGGTTTCTTCCCGTTGCATTAGCTATAGACCGCGGCAGAATTATTCCTTAAATGACTGTGTAATCGCTGTAATTAATCTTTTGATTGTGGTCCCTACGCCGAAGTGATAGATTGCTATCGAATATTCGTAATACTAGTGGTTGAAATAGTCTAAATAGATTTTTGCGAGACAGTTGGCGTCTACTTCAAGCGTCTGCAAGTTTAGGTTCTTCAGCATCTACATATAAATCAATAGTCCGGAAGTCACATGTACTTTGGAACCAATAACTCCCCCCCCCCCCCCTTTGATTAGCTGTAAGCCTTTGTAATTCCTCTAATTTTCTTGATCATTTTGCAAGATGTATACGGGAGGAAGTAATATGTTTTCCGACGCTTCCAGAAAATCGCTCTCTCGATATTTCAACAGTAACCTCTCCATGATGTACAACGCCTCACTTGGCAGGTGCGCCACTGGAGTTTTTTGACCATTTCTGTAACGCTCTTGCAGCTCCTTCTCCGACTAAATTATCTCTTGGCGAAACACGCTGGATCATCTGTACTTCTTCTATCAGTCCTACTTGGTGAGGATCCCAGATAGATGAAAAGGAATCGGATGAACAAGCGCTTTGTATGCTATTTCCTTCATGAGTGTGTCAAATGTGCTTAAAATTCTTACTGTTATTTTCTGTCTAGCATCTGCTTGTCGTGGGGAAAGCAAACCCAACAATACGGTTTGTTGGTGGAACACTTACAAAGTGTAACACATTCACTAAAAGACTGCTCACACTACTCTTGTCCGCTCCCTTCCGGAGTACTGCTGTGCGGTGTGAGATCCGCACCACATAGGGTTCAGGTGGACATCGAAAATGTAGAAAGAAGGGCAGTTCACTCCGTACCGTTGCGAGTTAGGGGGGAGAGTCCATGGTTAAAATGGCTTTGAGCACTATGGGACTTAACATCTGAGGTCATCAGTCCCCTATAACTTAGAACTACTTAAACGTAAATATCCTAAGGACATATGACACACATTCATGCCCGAGGCAGGATTCGAACCTGCTAACATAGCGGTCGCGCGGTTCCAGACTGAAGCGCCTAGAACCGACCGGTCACATCGGCCGGCAGAGAGTCCATGGATATGATGCACGAACTGGAGTGGCAGTCATTAACACAAAGGAGATTTCGCTGCTGCAGGACCTTCTCATGAAATTTCAATCACCAACTTCCTCTTCAGGCAGTTAAAATAAAAAAAAGAAGAATCAGAGCTCGGCCAGAAATATTGAAGCGTTCGTTTTCCCTGGCGGTCTTCGAGATTAGAACGGCAGAGAAGTGGCTTAAAAGAGGTTTCGTGAACGCTCTGTCAGGCACTTAATTGTGAACAGCGGAGTAATCACGTAGACGTATATGTGGAGGCTTGTCCTGGTATTAGTTTTATGTGGTCGTTCCACTTAAGTCGCTCTGGATAGTTATTGCTAGGTATTTTACGGTAGGTACTGTTTCCATCAATTTGTTTTCATTAGCTCAGTTGTACAACAGCTGATTACTTTCCTGTACATGTGGCATATGTCATACTTATTTACTTTCAGGGTCAACTGCCAGAGGTTGCACCATTTACCAGTCTTCTGCAGTTCTGTCTTAAAGGGCTTCCGGCGTTTTCTTCTAGATTATATATACATTGTAAATAGTAATTATCCTAGCACACTTCTTTGGAGCACACCGGCAATTATGTTTGCACCTGTCGATTTTGTTGCGTTGAGTGAGACGTTGTGAGTTCTCTTTACAAAGAAGATTTAGTCGAAAATATGGTCCTATACGCAGTGCAAGTATTTATTTCATTGAATAATAGTTCAGGACGATGTTAAATGCGTTTCTGAAGTCAAGGATCACGGTACAAACCTGGACAACATTGTCTACAGCGCTACGGATCACACGAAGGAACAAAGCGAGCTGTTTCGCAACATCTGTATTTGCGGAATGCATGTTGATTTTTATGGACAAGATTTTCGTTCAACAAAAATATCAAAATTCTTGAGCATTATACGTATCCCGTAATTCTACAACAGGCTGCCGTCAACGATATAGGCCTATAATTATATGCATCGGTCCTGCTGTGATGAACTATTTTTCATGCGCTAGGTGTCCTACGTTGCTCCAGCGATCTACGATAAATTGCTGCTATAAAGGGAGCAAGTTCATTTCTGTAGTCTTTGTAGAAACTGTTACGCATCTCATCTGGTTCTGATGTCTTTTCACTCCTAAGTGACTGTAGTTGCTTTTTTATTTTACGATCGGTTATTTCATACCTACCACGACCAGACGATGAATGATAGGAGGGACCATGCTACGCCTTCCATGGTGAAACAATTTTGGAAGACTGAATTCAGTACATGTAAGTGTCAAATAAATCTGTGGCCATTCACATTGTCTTCTTTGTACACGTTACGAATTCACCGGTGGTCATATGTGATATATAACACCTTTGTGCAGTATTCAGGGTCAGTCACAAGACCGCTATGTAGAGTGTTTCCAGTTGCTCAGTATCCTTCCAATGAACCGAAATCGGCCTTACGAACGACCAGGTCTATGTGATCATCCCAGCTAACATCTCCAAAAATTGTTACATCATGGGAATTCGTAGAAGTTGACATATTCAGGATGTGACTCGTTGATACTGTAGTCGTATGATATTGGAGTTGTGTGAATTAAAGAATTTTAGCGTTTCTGAATATTTAAAGCAATCTGTCATTGGTCATTTCTTCCCCCCCCCCCCTTTCCCTCCTCCACCCCCCCACCCCCCCCTACAAACACGCACATTTTTAAAACCTTATTAGAGATTGCCTGAATACTTGCACACTTTTTTTCCTGTTGTACTTCTTTATGCATTCTATTATCGGCAAGAAAGTTTAATAATGTCTATCAGGTCGTTGATACAAAATATGAGCAAGAGATGTCCCAACATAATCCTAGGAGCACACCTTCACTTACTTCTTCGTGTGACATCGTGTTTACATCCGAAATATGTTGCATCATCCCTAGGGAGAACAATCCATTCGGAAATATGTAGCATACAGTCTTACTTCCGTTAAAAGACGTAGAAATATACTGAGGCCCTCCAGTCCACATGATTGCCTGGACTCATGGCCTACAGGATGACATACTAGAAAAGCAAACATTACGTTTCACATTAGCGTTGTTTTCGGAATTCGTGCTGATTGGAATGAAGGATGTCGTACAGAATTCTGTCTGAGCTCAAAATATGTTGTACGAATCTGCAACAGATGTTATTCAAAGTTATTGGATAGCTGTTCTGTGGTTCACTTCTGAAAACTGTCTTGTGGAGTGTTGTGACATATCCTTCCTTACTACAGAGCCCAACTTTTTGATTCGGGGATCTGTGGTGTATTATACACTCCTGGAAATGGAAAAAAGAACACATTGACACCGGTGTGTCAGACCCACCATACTTGCTCCGGACACTGCGACAGGGCTGTACAAGCAATGATCACACGCACGGCACAGCGGACACACCAGGAACCGCGGTGTTGGCCGTCGAATGGCGCTAGCTGCGCAGCATTTGTGCATCGCCGCCGTCAGTGTCAGCCAGTTTGCCGTGGCATACGGAGCTCCATCGCAGTCTTTAACACTGGTAGCATGCCGCGACAGCGTGGACGTGAACCGTATGTGCAGTTGACGGACTTTGAGCGAGGGCGTATAGTGGGCATGCGGGAGGCCGGGTGGACGTACCGCCGAATTGCTCAACACGTGGGGCGTGAGGTCTCCACAGTACATCGATGTTGTCGCCAGTGGTCGGCGGAAGGTGCACGTGCCCGTCGACCTGGGACCGGACCGCAGCGACGCACGGATGCACGCCAAGACCGTAGGATCCTACGCAGTGCCGTAGGGGACCGCACCGCCACTTCCCAGCAAATTAGGGACACTGTTGCTCCTGGGGTATCGGCGAGGACCATTCGCAACCGTCTCCATGAAGCTGGGCTACGGTCCCGCACACCGTTAGGCCGTCTTCCGCTCACGCCCCAACATCGTGCAGCCCGCCTCCAGTGGTGTCGCGACAGGCGTGAATGGAGGGACGAATGGAGACGTGTCGTCTTCAGCGATGAGAGTCGCTTCTGCCTTGGTGCCAATGATGGTCGTATGCGTGTTTGGCGCCGTGCAGGTGAGCGCCACAATCAGGACTGCATACGACCGAGGCACACAGGGCCAACACCCGGCATCATGGTGTGGGGAGCGATCTCCTACACTGGCCGTACACCACTGGTGATCGTCGAGGGGACACTGAATAGTGCACGGTACATCCAAACCGTCATCGAACCCATCGTTCTACCATTCCTAGACCGGCAAGGGAACTTGCTGTTCCAACAGGACAATGCACGTCCGCATGTATCCCATGCCACCCAACGTGCTCTAGAAGGTGTAAGTCAACTACCCTGGCCAGCAAGATCTCCGGATCTGTCCCCCATTGAGCATGTTTGGGACTGGATGAAGCGTCGTCTCACGCGGTCTGCACGTCCAGCACGAACGCTGGTCCAACTGAGGCGCCAGGCGGAAATGGCATGGCAAGCCGTTCCACAGGACTACATCCAGCATCTCTACGATCGTCTCCATGGGAGAATAGCAGCCTGCATTGCTGCGAAAGGTGGATATACACTGTACTAGTGCCGACATTGTGCATGCTCTGTTGCCTGTGTCTATGTGCCTGTGGTTCTGTCAGTGTGATCATGTGATGTATCTGACCCCAGGAATGTGTCAATAAAGTTTCCCCTTCCTGGGACAATGAATTCACGGTGTTCTTATTTCAATTTCCAGGAGTGTAGTTCAAAAAAATCGTAACCGCTATGACATTACAGAATCCGTCAGAGACTCATTGATGTCATGGAGTTTCTTCAGTATTAGTGGTTTTAACTGTTTCTAAACGTTTCTGACGCCAACATTTATATCACTAGTAAGGTCGCTGCTAGGTTTCGGCAACGGGTGTCTTACAAAGGTAAGTGCGAATATACACTCAATTCAAAAGGTGCCCTCTCGCATACAGTATTTGGACCTATGAATGAAACTTCTACTATGATCCAACTAATTAAATTTTTTACATTACCTAGACGACAAATCCTTATTTCAAGCAACGATTTACAATGAGCACAGCAAACTGAAATGGAATGTATGTGAACCTGAGTAATTGTAACAAACATCTAACCATTCATGAAAATGTATTAAACAAAGTGATTTACAACCTCATACCGTGTAAGAAGCGGGTGGACCTAACCTGTTATCATAGCTTACAAATAAAAGCAGTTAATCATCATCGGAACAAAATCCACGTACGATACTGATCATTACTTTTCCCTCACACAAGTTATCATGGTGCACACAATCCGAAATAATCCGTTTCATTATCATGTCACACGGACATCCACACACATTCAGAATATTCAGAATACAAAACTCAAAACAATATAAACTTAAACTCGTGCCAGACCATGCTTACACAAATCATGACACCTGTCCTATGCCTCACTACATACACTATGCCAGTCACTTATGTTCCCTGATAACAGTTCCACACTCGCCAAAAAAAAGGAAAAAAACGTAATCATCTCACTCTGTCATTCAGTATTCTGATACATCAAACGAAACACAATAATATTGATGAAAAGTAAAAAAGAAATAATATTGTAAAGACATGCAGAAAAATTACTCCATAACTGAAAAACATAAATGTAAGAAAATATACAGCATATGGCAGCCAGTTTCTTAAACAAACTACTATGCGCGAGATCACTCCATACTCTCTTATTAAGGCTTAACATTGAAAAATTACCTTAAATTCATTGATTAATCAAAATCTTTATTCCTCAAGAGAGGTTTTGCCACTTATATGAAGGAATCTGTGTGAACACAGAACTGCAGCCTCGTCAATATATAAAACTAATTTCAAAGGAGAGTGCGTTTGGGTTCCTGAGGCATAACACAACTGAAGATGCCTATCATTACAAAATTATCTAACTATTAAATAGATACACAAAAAGAACACATGGAACCTCTTCATCTTCTGAGATTAAGCCTTGTGGTGAACTCAGTAAAAACCGAGTACGTTTGGGTTCCTGAGGCAAAACACAACTCAACATGCCTATCATTACAAAATTATCTAACTGTTAAATAGATACACAAAAAGAACACATGAAACCTCTACATCTTCTGAGATTAAGCCTTGTGGTGAACTCAGTACAAAGCTTACCTCCGAATTGCGTCCCACAACTTTTTATTTCGGTACCACATGACTTGGACGTGATATGGTGTCTATTGAAAATCATTCACTGCAAAACACCAATTTCTACAGAAAAAAAGAATGCCAGTTCTTCTGGTATCACCACGATAATTAAAATTAAAATTGATCTCTTACCCATAGGGCAACAGAAGTAGACACATGTTACTAGACACATATCATGCCCACTGAGCCATGCTTCCAGCGACTCCGTAGCAAGGGCGCCCTCTGCTGCAGTAATGGTTGGCGGCAGCCACAGCGCATTTGCAATGAGACATGGCCCAGTCGCAACACTAACTTATACAAATTAAGGATAAAGGTCATATTTCCTTTCTACAAAAATGTCCTACAAACGCAAAAATTAATTTAATAATCACAACCCAGTCACTGTCCTGTCACTGTCGATCGTACCTTAGTTAAGAGAGCCTCTCCCTGAAATGTTGGTGTTACTGTTGCATTAGCTGGGCTTTGCTACATCATACTCATTTGTGAAGAGTCTTCGTACACTTGGAAGAAGCTATAAGTTAAGTAAGCGGTTGTTTACTGTATTTACTTGTTCGCTAATCATTTCTGCCCTGTACAGCTTTCTACGACGACAGGTGCTGCACCAGTCTGTAGCCCACCGCTCCTTACCATTGTGTACGAAGTAGAATACAAAAGAAACCATGCATTGACTAGATCTAGGTTTGTATACTATTTAACTAAAGACACGCACAGTGACATAAGCAAAGAGAATAATTTTATTTTTGGCATTAAAATGGAGAAACGTAGAAGTTCTGATATTTTTGAAGAGGCTGAATTTCATAACCACATGCGTCGCGAAGTGATTGAGTTTTCTATGAATAGAGAATTTCAAAAGAAATACCGATTATTTTAAACATAAAGGAGAACAGTCCTCAGAGGGAAAATCCGTCTGAAGCAGTGCTATACTAACTATAGTACTACTGCAAATGGAATGGCCTTAGGTTGCTATAATCTTTGGACTTAGTTTCGAACCAGTTGTAGGCACCGACCCGGGATGCAGTTTGGCGTTATTGATTTAGCGGCCTGCCAATCTATTCACTGAGTTACTTCAGTATCTCAACAGTTTCAGCGAGTTTCAAGTATTTAGATGTAAATGAATTTAACTGCTTGGTTGTGGATTAATGTTTTTCGACATACAGGATGTTTCCGTAAGAGCGTGCGAAAATTAAACAGGACATGGTTGATGCTCCACTGAGAAATTTGAGGTATGGAACCTGGGCTCATAGAAAAAAGCTTAAACAGATAATAGGAATGGCAACGGCCTTGCCGCAGTGGATACGCCGGTTCCTGTGAGATCACAGAAGTTAAGCGCTGTCGGGCGTGTCGGCACTTGGATGGGTGACCATCCAGTCCGCCATGCGCTGTTGCCATATTTCGGATTGCACTCAGCCTCGTGATGCCAATTGAGGAGCTACTCGACTGAATAGTAGTGGCTTCGGTCAATAATACCATCATAATGACCGAGAGATCGGTGTGCTGACCCCACGCTCCTCCTATCCGCATCCTTTTCTGAGGATGACACGGCGGTCGATTGTCCCGGTAGGCCACTCATGGCCTGCAGACGGAGAGATAATAGGAATAAAATGGCATTTCTATTTACATTAGGTACAGATAACTGCAAATACCATCATCGACGCAATGAACGTTCCATTTACACCGTATCTTACAAAATGTGCCGTAACTGACTGCCATCAATCGCAATGCAAGCATGACATCGGCGGACAATATTCTGACGCACCTTGACTAATATATCTGATGTGTTTCGAATCAAGTCACAGGTTGCTACGGTTCTTACAACTAATTCCATCTCCATATTCTCTGGGGTCTCATACGCAATTGACTTCAGATATTCCCAGAGGAAATAATTGAGGGGATTCAGGTCTGGTGACCTCGCAGGCCATGCAGCAGGGCCTCCCATTCCAATCCGGTGACCAGGAAATAAAGCGTTGACATGGTTGCGGACATGCACTCTGAAATGTGGTGCACCGTCATGTTGTATCCATATTTTCTTACGAACAGCCAGTGGTAAGTGTGGTGTCACCGCCAGACACCACACCTGCTAGGTGGTAGCCTTTAAATCGGCCGCGGTCCGTTAGTATACGTCGTACCCGCGTGTCGCCACTAGCAGTGATTGCAGACCGAGCGCCGCCACACGGCAGGTCTAGAGAGACTTCCTAGCACTCGCTCCAGTTGTACAGTCGACTTTGCTAGCGATGGTTCACTGAGAAATTACGCTCTCATTTGCCGAGACGATAGTTAGCATAGCCTTCAGCTACGTCATTTGCTACGACCTAGCAAGGCGCCATTATCATTTGCTATTTATCTTGTGATGCATGTACCGTCAGACCGATGTTTACCAATTATGGATTAAAGGCAAGTATTCCAGAAGCTACGTACTTTTTTTACTAGACTCCCCTCCTTTAACTGTTCCAGACCTCACGCCAGCCTGCGTGAGCTTAAACGCGTGCCTTTCGGCTACCTCATAGTGGCTTGGCTGTCTTGCCAAGTCACAACAGTAAGTTCTCCAACAACTCAGGTAGAACTCTTTGCACAAATCTCAAGCACAGGTGGCAATTCAGACGGATGTCTTACAAATGTGGATTGAGGGGGGGATTACTGTAAATTATTGGGATACCTGATGGGAGCAATAAAGAGGTCACGTCTGTGGCCAGCAAAGGATTGATTCGTTACGTCAACCTGTACATTGCAATCTTCGCTAGTTTCGCTGTGTTAAGACGTCCTGCATTTTGTTGGGACATATTATTCCCTGTTTCCGATGGTCGTGGTGGTCTCAAGGATTTGACAGTATAAGTCTCTGACCTTATTCTGTGCCGCCTAAGATTGCTCTCATATCTCCACACACCACATCTTATTTGTCTGATACGGCATATAATGCTATCTCTCGGAAAGTGTTGTGTCTGAAATCTTCTATTAACTTGCAACATATGAACCTGGAAATTTATTGAGTATATTAAAGAGAGACCACAATAAGTGGAAGATTACTGAAGCATCTCTCCTAGCATCAGATGGGTTTTATTTAGGTCTCTGTACTTACGTAAGGGCTTATCCAAAGACCTTAACAATATGCGGGTGTTAACTGATGACGGAGATAGTTGTCGGGTACTGTGATGAGTGAATTCGTAAATTAGGGTACATTCGTTAATGCTGTCATCCTCGTTGCCTTGTGACTCGCTACTTGCTGTGGCTTTTATGTGCGTACGGAGCAGGGTGGCGCAGTGGTTAGCACACTGGACTCGCATTCGGGAGGACGACGGTTCAAACCCGTCTCCGGCCATCCTGATATAAGTTTTCCGTGATTTCCCTAAATCGTTTGAGGCAATTGCCTTGATGATTCCTTTGAAAGGGCATAGCCGATTTCCTTCCTTGTGCTCCGTCTCTAATGACCTCATTGTCGACGGCACGTTAAATACTAATGTCCTCCTCCTCTTATGAGCGTGTCGCTTTCCCAGAACAAATGACGGTTGTTTACAGATAATGTAAGGAAATGTGCCAGATTTAGGATATGTTTGGATGGGAATTTGAGGTCCACTAAATGTTGATGTTTAAAATTATCTCACCTCAGTTGCTATCGACTGGGGCGTCACGGCTGTTAGCAATATCGGACCCCCAGCGGACTAAGGTAGCTTGATTGTGTTGACCGAGGTTCGGTCGTAGGAAAATTACGTTACATTTCATTAAGCCATGTTTTACCTACTGTTCAAAATCGTTGTTATGGCATTTGATGTATCATAAGCTCCAAAATTTTCCTGAGTGCAAGGTGAAAAAATGGCTCTGAGCACTATGGGACTTAACTTCTGTGGTCATCAGTCCTCTAGAACTTAGAACTACTTAAATCTAACTAACCTAAGGACATCACACACATCCATGCCCGAGGCAGGATTCGAACCTGCGACCGTAGCAGTCGCGCAACGTCAGTAACTTTCAGCAAAATATCCTATTGCCAGAATTGAAACTTACTTATATGCGCTGAAGGCTCTTAATTTACATAAAAGGTAATAATATTTTTAAAGCATTGGCTATAATAGATTACCAACAGACCATTAAACACCCATGAAAAGGACAATATAGACCGACACTCAGACTCCTCCAGGGTGGGGGACTACCCTCGAAACATTAACGATCACTTAGGTGAGACAGGTGGTGGGCCCAACTACAGCCGGCCGAAGTGGCCAAGCGGTTCTAGGCGCTACAGTTTGGAACCGCGCGACCGCTACGGTCGCAGGTTCGAATCCTGCCTCGGGCATGGATGTGTGTGATGTCCTTAGGTTAATTAGGATTAAGTAGTTCTAAGTTCTAGGGGACTGATGACCTCAGAAGTTAAGTCCCATAGTGCTCAGAGCCATTTGAACCATTTTTGAGCCCAACTACACTTGATCCGTCGGTAACCCAACCAAGAGACAGTCACCGACCAATCGACCAAACGACTTGCTAGCCACCAATCGGCACATGAAAACTCAAAGACCAAACTGTCGCGGACATGATTATCCACGGTGAAATATGTATTAAGCTGTCAAAAGTACACACCGTGTTGGACAGCGCCAACAGGTGAGGAAGGACGCTGCCTGTAATTACGTTAGTTGCCAGGGCAGGTAACCGGAACACTAACGGCCACAAGGCAGAAAATTCCGCTGGTGCACTTGAATTGTAGTGAACCAATATAGTTAATTCCACCGCACGGCGGCTCGGTTTCACCACTACAACCACTCGGTGTTGCTCTCAGGGAAAGCTCCTCAACAGCGAATCACCGAAACGAACGACACCAACATGAACCGACGTGGCTTGGGTACTTAAGACCCCACTCAACTTTGACGTCCTGGGTCGTACAGCTCCGCATACGCTTCGACACTGAGCAGGTACCGACACGGACCCAGCCGACCACGCCCTACAGAGATATCCTCAATGGTCCGCACCAAGCGACCGACCACCTCAGAATGCCGACAACATCTTAAATAGTCGTCAGTGGAAATAATGCCAACTACACACACAACCTGACAAACACTTGCACGAAGACATGAACAATACCAAACAGTATCTAAGCACGCACGAAGACAAATCGGGAGTCTATGCACACACACACACACACACACACACACACACACGGCCGACTCATGAACTAACGGCTAGCCAAAACGCGTCGTCCGGTAGGACGACCGACCGACGATCCACCAAGACCTTGGCCCCGCTCATGTTGTACGTGGCAGCAACTATAGAGCGAGCCATGTCGACGCAGACCTCACAGCTCCAACCCGACTTCCCATGTGCCGCATTGCAACTCCCCGACTGGCAGGTCCGGACTGCGCTCCAGAGGCGTTCCAACTGACTGGCAGCCCGAACTCGCGACCCGAACTGGCTTACGACAGACAACGACCAGGAGGTAACAGCAGTCGAGCAACGATACTACGAGAGGGCCGCTCACGGCCAGGCAAAGCAGCAACTCAGTGACATTAGAAATTTAAATTAACGTAGTGAGGTGGAAGTACGTTAAAAACAAGGTGTAAAATACATGATGGCGGGAACATGAGCCACGCACGGCTCACAATACATGTAGGTTATGCGTTAAGGTTTATGTTGATTAATGCCTTGCTGCTTACCGATGGGCAAGTCTGTTTCACTGTTGGAGTTGCTTAAATGAATATCTCGTGATTCAGAAACATAGGGAGTTGTTCTACAACAGTGTCTTAAGAATTTGCAAAACTTAAATGATTTATTATAGCTAAAGGTACGATTATTGTGAAGTATTTTAATTTCGTGTTCCCACATCGTCCGCTTTGAAGTGAAATTATAACGAATGTACTTAATTTTTAGTCTGAATAAATGACTGAATATGTTAGTCTGCTTTTTTGACACGCACTTCCCACTTGCCATACTGTTTATTTCAGTACTTTGTCGACAATACAAGCGCAGTATATTGAAACAACCAGCAAGAGGTTTGGTTTAGCTTTCATGTGGCTTCAAATATTTTCCCCAACAGGAGGTTTAGAGAAGTACGCTGCTGGCCATTAAAATTGCTACACCACAAAGATGACGTGCTACAGACGCGAAATTTAACCAACGGGAAAAAGATACTGTGATATACAAATGATTAGCTTTTCAGAGCATTCACACAAGGTTGGCCCCGGAGGCGACACCTACAACGTGCTGATATCAGGAAAGTTTCCAACCGATTTCTCATACACAAACAGCAGTTGACCGGCGTTGCCAGGTGAAACGTTGTTGTGATGCCTCGTGTAAGGAGTAGAATGCGTACCATCACGTTTCCGACTATGATAAAGGTCGGATTGTAGCCTATCGCGGTTGCGGTTTATCGTATCGCGACATTGCTGCTCGCGTTGGTCGAGATACAATGACTGTTAGCAGAATATGGAATCGGTGGGTTCAGGAGGGTAATATGGAACGCCGTGCTGGATCCCAACGGCGTCGTATCACTAGCAGTCGAGATGACAGGCATCTTATCCGCATGACTGTAACGGATCGTGCAGTTACGTCCCGATCCCTGAGTCAAAATATGGGGACGTTTGCAAGACAACAACCATCTGCACGAACAGTTCGACGACGTTTGGAGCAGCATGGACTATCAGCTCGGAGATCATGGCTGCGGTTACCATTGACGCTGCATCACAGACTGGAGCGCCTGTGATGGTGCACTCAACGACGAACCAGGTGCTCGAATGGTAAAACGTCATTTTTTCGGATGAATCCAGATTCTGTTAACAGCATCATGATGGTCGCATCCGTATTTGGCGTCGTCACGGTGAACGCACATTCGAAGCGTGTATTCGTACCCGCCATATTGGCGTATCACCCGGCGTGATGGTATGGGGTGCCGTTGGTCACACGTCTCGGTCACCTCTTGTTCACATTGACGGCACTTTGAACAGTGGACGTTAGATTTCAAATGTGTTACGTCCCGTGGCTCTACCCTTCATTCGATCCCTGCGAAACCCTACATTTCAGCAGGATAATGCACGACCGCCTGTACGGTCCTTTCTGGATTTAGAAAATGTTCGACTGCTGCCCTGGCCAGCACATTCTCCAGATCTCTCACCAATTGGAAACGTCTGGTCAATGGGTGGCCGAGCAACTGGCTAGTCACAATACGCCAGTCACTACTCTTGATGAACTGTGGTATCGTGTTGAAGCTGCATGGCCAGCTGTACCTGTACACGCCATCCAAGCTCTGTTTGACTCAAGGCCCAGGCGTATCAAGGCCGTTATTACGGCCAGAGGTGGTTGTTCTGGGTACTGATTTCTCAGGATCTATGCACCCAAATTGCGTGAAAATGTAATCACACGTCAGTTCTAGTATAATATATTTTTCCATTGAATACCCGTTTATCATCTGCATTTCGTCTTGGTGTAGCAAATTTAATGGCCAGTAGTGTATTTGCTACGCTACTCATCAAGAGATGTTATTTAAATCTTGCATTGTGCAAAGCAATTGCATCTCTCACCTATAGAGTATCTCTTTAGTACTGTTCAGCTGTGGGACGTTTAGGCTAGTTGAATAAGGCTCTCCGAGGCGAGGTTTCGGACCGCCGAGACCTACGCTAAAGCGAGACGCGGTCCCCAAACCAGGCGCTAAACCGCCACCCACGGTTTGACGCGCCTCGCCTGCCGGCAGTGCTTACCTCGGCGGCGGCGGCGGCGGCGGTGGGCGTAAGGGCGCCCTAATTAATGCGGCCGCCACAGCTGCAGCAGAGGCGGCGCCTGCGCCGGCAGGAGCCGCGACGCCGCTCCATCTGCGTCGCCGGCCCCAGCTCTCACGCCCGCGCCGCAAACAACGGCCGCCGCCTGCGCCTCACACGCCTGCTGCCTCTGGAAGGAAGCGGCGCCGTCTGCTGTCAGGCAGCTGCTCTGCACGTGTTCTGTTCTTATTTTACTTTACAAATGCACGACTCGTGATCTAGCGGGCAGCGTCGCTGCCTGCGGGGTCCCGAATAAAGATTCCTGGCCGGCATGGAGATTTTCTCCACTCGTGAACTGGCTCTTCGTGGTGTCTCAATCGGTTCATCTCATCTCCATCGACACGAAGTTGCCAAAGTGGCAACAGACTCAAATATTTGCACGAGGTGGACGATCAACCCCAGAACGTATCCCTTGGCCAAAAAATACCATACGACCTTTTCAATTTTTTACACTCAACGCTGAGGTGCACTTGTCCACTGCAGTTGACAGCTGTCAGTATCGTTTCTTTGGTGATCAGTCTTGAGGCTGAAAATGCACGCAGAAAACTCCAATCCTCTGCCTGCATTGCAACCTCACGAGTGATTTATAACGCCGAAGGAGCGTCATTAACAGTTGTCCACTGCACTGGATAAATGCGCAACTGAGTGAAATTACGAAACGGCTCCTTAATAAGAAAACAGCTCAGTATTTAATTGAAGAATACTACTTGCCTATTCTACAATGTTATTTTCAAGTATTATTATTAATTAATTAAGTGGCTCAGCAGCTGTTGTGGCAGAGCAGCTGAAGGAAAATTTGGAAAATATTTCGAGTAGATTTCCGGACCATGTTATAGTTCTGGGTGGAGATTTTATTTTTCCGGATATAGACTGGGAGACTCAACGTTTATATCTGTTGGTTGGGACAAAGAATCCAGTGAAATTCTTTTAATTGCGTTATCAGAAAACTACCTTGAGCAGTTAAACAGAGAACGGTCCGTGGCGATAACATGTTAAACCTTCTGGTGACAAACAGGCACGAACTATTTGCAACAGTCAACGCAGAACAGGGAATCAGCTATCATAAAGCGGTTACTGCATCGATGATTTCAACCGTAAATAGAAATATTAAATAGGGTAGGGAGATTTTTCTGTTTAGCAAAAGTCACAAAAGCAGATTTCAGAGTAATTGATGGCTAAACACAAATGTTTTTTCTCAAGTACAGGTAGTGTAGAGGATCAGTGGACAAAGTTCAGAACCATCGTATTATATGCATTAGATGAGTATGTGCCAAGCAAGGTCGTAAGTGATGGAAAAGAGCCACCGTGTTAGAAACCGAGTTAGAAAACTGTTGCGGAAGCAAAGGCAACTTCACAGCAAACATAAACATAGCCAAAGACAAGCAGACAAACAAAAATTACGCGAAGCGAAATGTAGTGTGAGGAGGGCTACGCGAGAGGCGTTCAACGAATTCGAAAGTGAAGTTCTATGTACCGACTTGGCAGAAAATCCTAAGAAATTTTGGTCTTATGTCAAAGCGGAAGGTGGACCAAAACAAAATGTTCATACACCCTGTGACCAAAATGGTACTGAAACAGAGAAAGACAGACTAAAGGCCGAAATACTAAATGTCTTTTTCCAAAGCTGTTTCACGGAGGAACACTGCACTGTAGTACCTTCTCTAGACTGTCTCACAGAAGAGAAAATGGTAGATATCGAAATATATGACAGAGGGACAGAAAAACAATTAAAATCGCTCCAAAAAGGAAAGGCCGCTGGACCTGATGAGATACCACTTCGATTTTACACAAAGTACGCGAAGGAACTTGCCCCCCTTCTTGCAGCGGTGTACCGTAGGTCTCTAGAAGAGCGTAGCGTTCCAAAAATTGGAAAAGGGCACAGGTCATCTCCGTTTTCAAGAAGGAACGTCGAACAGATATGCAGAACTATAGACCTATATCGCTAACGTCAACCAGTTGTAGAATTTTGCATCACGTATTACGTTCGAGCATAATGACTTTTCTGGAGACTAGAACTCTACTCTCTAGGAATCAGCATGGGTTTCGAAAAAGACGATGGTGTGAAACCCAGCTCGCGCTATTCCTCCACGAGACTCAGAGGGTCATACACACGGGTTCCCAGGTAGATGCTGTGTTTCTTGACTTTCGCAAGGTGTTTGACACAGTTCCCCACAATCTTTTAATGAAGAAAGTAAGAGCATATGGACTATCAGACCAATTGTGTGATTAGATTGGAGAGTTCCTAGGTAACAGAACGCAGCATGTCATTGTCAATGGAGAAAAGTCTTCCGAAGTAAGAGTGCTTTCAGGTGTTCCGCAAGGGAGTGTTGTAGGGCCGTTGCTATTCACAATATATATAAATTACGTTGTGGATAACATAGGAATTTCACTGAGGCTTTTGCGGATGATGCTGTAGTATATCGAGAGCTTGTAACAATGGAAAATAGTACTGAAATGCAGAAGGATCTGCAACGAATTGACGCATGGTGCAGGGAATTGCAATGAAATCTTAATCTAGACAAGTGTAATGTGCTACGAATACATAGAAAAAAAGATCCTTTATCATTCAGCTACAATATAGCAGGTCAGCAACTGGAAGCATTTAATTCCATAAATTATCTGGGAGTAGGCATTAGGAGTGATTTAAAATGGGATGATCATATAAAAGTAATCGTCGGTAAAGCAGATGCCAGACTGAGATTCATTGGAAAAATCCTAAGGAAAAGCAGTCCGAAAACAAAGGAAGTACACTTGTTCGCCCACTGTTTGAATACTGCTGAACGGTGTGGGATCCGTACCAGATAGGGTTGATAGAGAAGATAGAAAAGATCCAACGGAGAGCAGCGCGCTTCGTTACAGGATCATTTAGTAATCGCGAAAGCGTTACAGAGATGATAGAGAAACTCCAGTGGAAGACTCTGCAAGAGAGACGCTCAGTTGCTCGATATGGGCTTTTCTTGAAGTTCCGAGAACATACCTTCACCGAGGAGTCAAGCAGTATATTGCTCCCTCCTACGTATATCTCGCGAAGGGACCATGAGGATAAAGTCAGAGGGATTAGTGCCCACACAGAGGCATACCGACAATCCTTCTTTCCACGAACAATACGAGACTGGAATAGAAGGGAGAACCGATAGAGGTACTAGAGGTACTCTCCGCCACATACCGTCAGGTGGCTTGCAGAGTATGGATTTAGATGTAGATGTATCCCTCGGCTAAAAAAATACTATACGATATTTTCATTTTTACACTTAACGCTTAACAGCTCCACTACAGTGGACAGCTGTCAGTATCGTTTCTTTGGTGATCAGTCTTGAGGCTGAAAATTCACGCAGAAAACTCCAGTGCACTACCTGCATTGCAGCCTCAGGAGTGATTTATAACGCCGAGGAAGCGTCATTAACAGTTGTCCACTGCAATGGATAAATGCGCAACTGAGTGAGATTACAAGACGGCTCCTCAATGAGAAAACAGCTCGGTATTTAATTGAAGAATACTACTTGCCAATTCTACAGTGCTATTTTCAAGTATTGTTATTAATCTGATTACATTAAGGGGACCAATGCGTGAATAATCAGTAAGTCCATCTTTATACAAATGTTTTTAAAAACTTTATAAAGGATACAATCGACATTTGACCGCGGGGCCTAAAACGTAGAACCTTCACACCATCAGCCTTCTAAATTTCCAGTTGTTATTTTATTACAGAAACGAATTTCAGTGCTACATTACGCCATAGTCATGCCCATGATCGACGTGTAGGAAGAATCCCACCTCTGGTACATAGATTTCTAGTTGACACAGCGATCCCTTTGATCATCAGTTGTCGACCATTTGATGTTCGAAGGGATCGCTATTTCAAGTGGAAATCTGGATATACTAATCACTGAATGCTGGCCCCTGTTTTGACAGTACTAGAAGGGGAATTCTTCGTACACGTCGATCAGGGGGCCTCACAATGGCGTAACGTAGCACTGAAGCTGGTTGCTCAAATAAAATAACGACTGGAACTTTAGAAGCTAATTCGTCATTTTAGTGTGCGAATACGTCTAATTATCGATTTTGTAACTTTTGTCTTAAAATTTTCTCTATGGTTTTGTTAACAGGAAATAATTTACTTCGAGGAAATTGTATTGAAGCAAGCATCAAAATGGAAGAATCTGGAAGACTCTGCACACATGACGACGCCTCCAAGTCACAGAGGCAGGTCGGTTAAAGCAGAAGTTTGTTCTCACTTGTTTGTTTTTCATAACCTTCTTGCCTAGAATGTCTTGGTGGCAAAAGTTTAGTTGAAATGAAGTCCCATGCTTCTTGACAGAGCGTAGGGGAACGATGCGGGAAGACCAGCACCGCCGCACTAGGCAAGGTTCTTATGGAGGTTGTTTGCCGTTGCGTTGCTCCGACAGTAATGGGGATGAATGGTGATGATGAAGACGACACAACAACACCCAGTCATCTTGGGGCAGGTGAAAATGATTGGTCCTGCCGGTAATCGAACCCGGGGCCCCTGCTTGGGATGCCAGCAGGCTGTCGCGAGACCACGAGCAGCGCACACACAAGATTATTAGAGAACTAATTACAACACAGAACTCAAAATCATGAACAGAGTTTTAACAACCGTATACAGGAACATTTACAAAAAAATTGTCTGGTACGACTAAGTACTTTGAAAATAGGTGTGCTAGTTGCTCTGCTATGTTTTAATGCTAGTGAAAGGTCAAGTTTTAAAGTTATGGAATTAATGGGAAAGCCTGGTAGAGTAAATATGCAAAAACCTTTAATTGTACCACAAGAGACCCTTTAAGCAGAGAAATCAGTGTTGGAAGTCAACAAACAAGCTAGAATATGAAGAAGATGTCTGGAAAAGAATAGGGAGGGAGAACAACATCAGAAATACGATGCGTATGAACCAGCGATGCATTAGTGTTCTGCTGGTTGAACATGTCTGAAAAAGAAAACGGAGAGAGAACAACACCAAACACAAGATGGATATTGACGTGGGGTGCATTTGTGTTATGCAGATTAGGTAGAAAAACAAGTTTTAACATTAACTTGAATTTCCTGGAAGTTAGCTCTCTTGATATTCTGGTAAACACTGGTTAGAAACGGTTAAAGACAGAGGTAAACTATTCTCATGACTTAAATTTGAAAATTAAATGTTTTCAGAGAAAAACTATGAGTTAATTACTGAATTTTTTGATAATTATTATTAATATTTTGTAAACCATACTTTATAGTAGTAACGTCTTTCTCAAAGTCTACTTTAAGGTGACAGTGTAAACCACTTCCATATGAAAATCAAAATCTTTCTTCGTTCTCATTTCGAGGTATGTGTGCCTATGTTGTACGTAAATAATTAACATGCTTTATTTCACTTGCAACAGAAACTACAATTCAGAAAAAAAATGTGAGACCAAAAGCTTTGGCCAGTACGTGAAAATATTCCCAAAAGATCAGTTAAAAGATGAAAAGAATATCATGGGCTTATAACTCTTATTCTTTGGTGCAGATTATTTATAAAACTGACAATTTTTTCAAGATTTCCCATATGTTAACGAACTAGTCACATTAAGATCTCTTATCCCCACCTCTTGGGACGATCTCAGGAGGCGATTGTCCGTCCGTAGAAGCGAGGAGGGGGATGCGTCATCATCAAGGAAACACTGCAGGAAACATCGTTCCTTATTTTCATTTTTCCTTGAGGCTGGGGAGGATGTCTTCAATTTTGCAACAGACCTCGTTCTAAATTATTTATTGTCTTCCTCTGCAGCTTCTCCACTTTACATTTCTCTTTAGCAACATGGCTGCCCTGGTCTCTTAACACGCGTCTTATCATCTAGTTCCATCTTCATGGCAGTATTTTCCTCGCAAACCTTCTTTAATGATTGTGTGGGAAACCTCCTCATTTTTTACCTGCTCAGTCTACTTCATTTTCAACACCCTTCTATACCAGCAAATATGAATCACTTTGGTTCTCTTCTTCCAATTTTCTCTCACAATCCATGTTTTACTTACATACTAATACTGTATTCAGAACATACATCTGCACAAATTTATTCCTAAGATTCCAGTCTATTGCGAACCCCATTTCTCTTAAAGAAAGCAGGGGACGAGAAATGAATAGTGGTTAACGATTCCGATGTTTGATCGAGGATTAGATGCGAAAAAGATACTTGTATTAAAATTCTGACTAACTGATTAATTAATAACTCATATAAACTAATAGGCTAGTTTCATGGTGACTGCATATATCAAAATTCTCTTATTGTATCAATATATTTCTGGTGCACTGCAAAAGTATCTTATAGCTTGTTGTACTTTCTTTGTCTTACTCTGAACTATTTAAGGTATTAACTGAAATAACAGACAGATGATTTCGAAAGCATTGTGTTTCTCGGACGCACAAAGAACGTCTGTTTCTCTGTTGTATCTTCTTCTAAATTCACGTTAAAGAAAATTGCTGGAAGCCCTTGAAAGATGGCCGTTCTGCTGAGAGCGCCTTGCATACTTCGGACACCTGTGCTCTGTGAAAGTCACTTGATGATTCGCAGTCAATAATCGTTCCTGCGCGCGAAAGCTGCACGTCTGTGCCAAACAGGAAAGCAAAGTGATCTCTTACAGCAGGGTGGAGCTTTGACAGGGCCAGTCAGTAAGAGCGTTAGGCGCGCATCGTTTGGTTGATCCGATCATGCAATTCGAAACACGAGGCACTCTCGTCTCGTCTGCCAGACTGGGCAAACCATCGGTGCGTAAACATTCTCATACTGCTCTTGTGTTTAATAAAGATACATTGCCCAGCAGTTTCCAACATACTGATGAAATCGCTGCAAGTAGCCAGCTCTTGGTGGAGGAGGAGGAGATGGTGGTGGTAGTGGTTTAACGTCACGTAGACAACGAGGACATTAGAGACGGAGCACAAGCTCGAATGAGGGAAGGATGGAGAAGGAAGAATGGAGAAGGAGCCGTCCAGGCATTTGCCTTAACCGATTTAGAGAAATCACGGAAAACCTAACTCAGGACGGCCAAATTCGGATTTGAACCGTCGTCCTCCCGAATACGAGTTCACTATGCTAAACACTGCACGACACCGCTCGGTGTAAGCTTTCGGGCTGCGTCAATGTAATAAGAAACTGCGATAATACTGAAATATGAAAAGATCTTGTCTTTTTCTGTTGGCTTTAGTATGTCGACTTACTGTAGATAATGCAGGGTCTCTGTTCTCGGTTTCAGTTAATTCAGAACATGATCTGTTCCCTAACCGTCTGTGAGTCAACCATTTCTCAATTCAAGTAACTTAAGATCAGCTACTTTCACCCGCAAGTACATTTCTAAGCAGCTTGTAAAATTACTTTCACTTATTCTTGTGTCACAATGTTCGGAAGTGGCGTTAAATGTTGTGACTCAAACCCTGTTCACAACCCTAATGGCGAAATTAAAAATATTTATTCTATTCATGAATCACATTGGAGTTTTCATACATCTGTACTTCAGGAATTATTTAACCTTACACCTTCCCTTCGTTCATAAATTCTGGGTAGTATGTCTTACCTCCAAGTTTGAGTATTTAATCTCTGGAGTTCGTTCTGTATGAAACAAACACTTACAGGGTGACAATTATGGAACTATAAGAAGTAAAATCGGCATAACTTCTGAGCGGTATGCCGTAAGATGTTCAAACTACACGGCTCGTTGCGGGGCATGATTGGAATTAGTATGCACATGAACGGTTCGGTTTAACGACGAAGCCCACTTTTGTTTGGATGGGGTCCTCAACCAAGACTGTCGCATTTGGGGGCTGAGAATCCGCATTTCGCGATCGAGAAATCTCTTCTCTCAATGGTGACTGTGTGGTGTGCAATGTGCAGTCACGTAATAATCGATCCGTTAACCGGTAACTACCGAACGGTACGTGAAGGTAATGGAAGATAATTTCATACCCATTACCCGAGGTGACGCTGCTTTCCACAAGATGTGGTTCATGCAAGACGGAACTCGACCCCATCTAAGCACAGAATACATGCGACTCCTTTTTGTGGGACTGTATTAAGGACAAAAGGTACACAACAGTAACTCCAAAACCATTGCTCAGCTGAAAACAGCCATTCAGTAGGTCGTCGACAGCATCGATGTTCCGACACTTCAGCGGGTCATGCAGAATTTCACTATTCTTCTGAACAACATCACCGCCAATGATGGCAGCCCTGTCGCACATGTCATAAACGAAATCAGAATATCTGTAGTGGCGTTTACATGTTGAATAAAGTGAGTGCATGCCGTAGTTTGTAACTAATTTACGCTTTCTTAATATAGTTCAATAACTGTCACCCTGTACTTTGCACTTTGCTCATAGCCTACGTCGTACATGCTTACCACAGTGGTACTTGTATTTCGAAAGAAATTTTCGGTAAACCGGGTAAGGCATCGGTAATCCAACTCATCAAGCCGTACGGGGGCGGAAAAAACCTCTGTCCAATCCACCATACACACTCGCTATTTATTATTAGGTAGTGTACGCAACAGATAACTGAAACATTTGTCCCTGCACAAATTTCACTTTGAGACTGTACAGTATGAGGTTTGTAGTTAATTTTATAATTCAGTGCTCAAATCTGTTACTTCCTAATGACTTGACACCATCTAAGTCCACTTTACGTATACTTTCCCATTTTCCATTGCTAAACCAGTGTCAAACCGTTTCACTTGTAGGCCATATTCACTATCTGTGGTATAATCGTATTTTAGGTCGTAAACGTGGTTCATAATATTTTAGAAACACTTGCTAATAATTCAGAGAGCAGTAGCAGTTTGTGCCCTTTAATGAATACGCCCCTGCGGCCATTGGGTCTATTTTATTTGTGTCTGTTGGCTTTAGAAAACACAAACAGACCCGCTGCATCTATACAAAGAAACAACGCTTTTTTCTGTGGTACTTGTCTGTTAAAGGTTACCTTTTATTTTATTGAATTATTATTGGGCTTTGAGTCGTAGAATTAATTTAAATTTTCGTTAACATGGCTTTTAGCCGAAATTTGTAGAAGCTTGACTTTTAAAGAATTTAATTTGCTGATTTGACATATTATTTGGGCCTTTAGCCGAGATGATGTTTTAATTTTACTTAAGTAAGGCCTTCAGCCGCTTTTCTAAATCCCTGTGTTTTAAAAGGAATTATTTAAACTTTGCTATTGAGATGATACTTGTATCCTCAGCTGTGAACTGATCCTTGTTGTTTTAAAGAGAAAACTGTGCATTGGTTTTCGAGGAATAGAGATGTGTGTTCTTGTGTAAGTAACTGTAACTGATCTTGGCCCCTTTCCCCAACATGATCCGCTCTGTTCTGAGAAACCAAACTTCAGTACCCTGTAGCTCAGGGTACCTTCTTCTTGAAACATAAAAACAAACAGCTTCATCCGAGACATGATTTTAAATGAGCGACTCCGAAATCACGTTTACATCTTCTTACTCGTAATCCATGGCAAGGGTCTGTGACATACCACAGTTGGGCTTTATCGACTGGCAGATCATAAAATAGCTTTTACCGTCCGACAACCAAGGCACAATTGTACTGTTCGGCAGGTTCTACTGGATTCTAATGACACTGCGTCTACCTCGTTGCAAACTCACTCCTGTTCTCCACCAATCACTTTGCACCCATACGCATATCTAAAGAAGGACTTGCTCCATGTATAAAACATCCCTATTAATTATTTAGAAACACTGTTTATTAATCATTTGCGTGGACCACCAAAACCACAATAATAGCTACAAAACACGATATAAATGTTGTGGATTGGCAAGAGAGCCAACCCGGTATGAGAGGAAGCCGAAAGGCACGCGTTTTAGCTCACGCAGGCTGGCGTGAGGTCTAGAACAGGTCAAGGAAATTAGACTAGCAAAAATGGACGTAGCTGTGGAATACTTAGCTTTAATCCATAAATGGTGAACATCGCTCTTGATGGTACATGTTTTACAGCATCAATAGTAACTGGTAATGGCGCCTTGCTAGGTCGTAGCAAATGACGTAGTTGAATTCTATGCTAACTATCGTCTCGGCAAAAGAGAGCGTATTTTGTCAGTGAACCATCGCTAGCAAAGTCGGTTGAACAACTGGAGCGAGTGCTAGGAAGTCTCTCTAGACCTGCCGTGTGGCGGCGCTCGGTCTGCAATCACTGATAGTGGCGACACGCGGGTCCGACGTATACTAACGGGCCGCGGCCGATTTAAAGGATACCACCCAGCGACTGTGGTGTCCGACTGTGACACCACAATAAAAGTGACTGATTTCCTATGATGGGAAAAAATAACCATTTTTAATGTTATTTTACTTACCTTAATCAAACGAACAAAAAACGTATTTCTGTATGTGTGCAAGCAACATCTGACATATGCAGTAGAGTTAAAGTCTGCCCACATTAAATTTTTCAGTAAAATCGCTATACCACTTAATGTGGTTGCCTGACTGGATCCTTAGAAAAGACTGATTTCAACCTTCCTCAATTCCGAAATTGCTTTCCACCTCTAATGATACCGTAATTTACTTTTAATCCTAAGATGCCCTCCTTCCTTACGTAGAAAATGCCATTTTGCCAAGTGTCGTCGTAATGTATGAGTTGCTTTTGTTTGAAATTTTTCAAAAACACGTACATTCCTTTAGTCACTGAAAAATCCTAAACCAGCAAAACAGCCCTAGAGCAGTTCATATACTTTGCTTTTGTCATTCAGAAATCCCATATAAAAAAGGGGACTAGAATAACTCATCAGCTTCATCCAATGTCACAAAAGAGACGAAGTCCATTTGTCGGGCGATTACCACTTCTCTAGACCCGGATCTTTTCGAGAACATCTCCATTTTGGCGAGAACACTTTTACCGTTCTGATTTTTCGCTACTAATTGTGATACACACTGTATACAATTGTTGCACTTGGTGCCGTCCTTGCCAGCTAGGCACTGTAAGCGACCGGTACGAATTGTTACACGTCCTGAATACAAATATTACACTTTAGGTGCACCTAGTGCTCCTATCAGCTTGGAATCTAATGTGGCAGCTGTTTTCCCTTGATCCTTCAACCGGCCCTGCCCTACACTCCCACCTCAGAGTCACACGGCCCACCGAAACTCATCATTCTATTGGTTCGTCGTACCTCAGACGAACGTTGGCTTTTTCCTTTGTGTGATTTGTAGCTTCTGTGCCGCAGCACGTCCTGTCTCGTGAGCTCTCGTGGCGCCATATCACAGACCTCTATGTCCAGTATGCACTGAAAGTTATCTTAATATAAGTTGATGTCGTACGGGCGCTATGTATTATTTTATCTCCGTCAAGCGACGACATAGAGATGGGGATGATACAACCTATGTTTCCTCTAGGTGCTCACAGTTCTTCTGTGAGCTCGTGCGTGGCGCCCAGAGTATCTGCGAGCTATTACAGCCTATCGAGCTATTGCAGCCTATTCTTCATTCCTAGATTGCATATCCTTCCCCCTGAAGCTCCCTCCCCATTCTCACTTCTTCGAAGCTGTTCCCTCCTTCAGCTTACTGGCTATCCACCTGATTTTCTCTCTCCCTTGCGGTTTTGTTCCCCTTCCCTTTTCTTCCTTCGTTTGTGACTTTTTGAGCCCCTTTGCGGTTCTACGTCCAATTCTAAATTACCTGTCTCTGGCGTGAGCCATTTGGGGAAGAACTCTCTCCCTAGCGTCTAAGGCGTGATCGCTCTGTGGTCACAGCTTGCAATCTCTTGTGTTCCACCTGATAGGCAGCGATATATGCCCACCTTCAGCAGTCCCCCCTCTCTTCAGCCTACTTGCAGGTTTTAATGCCCATCACTGTTTGTTGGGCAGCGTTTCTATATCTAGTTGGGGGTCCGTCATAGACAATTTCATGTGGCCCACGACTCGTGCTTTCTTAATGATGGTTTCCCTACTCAGTGCCACATACGCCACTTTTCCAGCCAATGATCTTTCGCTTTCTCCTCCTCCTCTTCTTCCTTCCTCACTCTGATGGCTACATAACGACTTCTGTCATAGTGACCTCTTCCTGTTGATACTGTCGTTCCCTTCCCGGTTAACCCCCCCACCCTGGGCTTTCTGTCATGCTCTTTGGCCTCTGTATACCTCCGAGGTCGTATTTCCACCTTCTTTGTCATGTATAACCGATGAAATCGTTCGTGCTCTATCCAATAAGATAATCCGGACTGCCAGGATTGTTGTTCTCTGCTTGATGGGCCCCATTCGCCATTGGCCACTTCCGTACTGGAGCACGGCGATTGCCACCGCTATCTGTCATCGTCATCACGCCTTGCAACATCTTAAGCGGCAACCGTCCTCCACCGGTCTTGTTACCTTTAAACGTCTTCACGCCAAAGCCTGTTAATAAAACAGAGCAAGCAACTGTGCTGGAGTCAGTTTTCCTCCTGTCTGGGTCCCTCTGTCTCTTCATCATGGGTGTGTGTGTGACACCCCCCACTATCCAAGATTGTCAGTGGCAGTCCTCCATTCCCGGCCTTGCCATTCCAGATGGCCTTAGATTCATCGGTGTCAGCCTCCTATCCAGCTGCCTTTGTTTCTCTGAAAACTGTAGACTGAATGCAGGGTCTTGCCCAACCGTCACTAATAGGGTGCCTACGGGATGAAGAGTTCTCGGAATGCTATACAACACTTTCAAATAAATAACATTAGTAGTTTTATTTCCAGAAAGCAAACTGACAATACTTAACTTGACTGTACCAAATGTCGCTAGCGAGAGGCGACATGAAATCTGTACAGATCTTGCAACACGCAGAGCCCAAGGAAACGAATTATACGGATTAAGCCAATCTGACAGCGTAGCGCTAATCACGTAGCAGACTTGGGCCGATCGGAGTAACGGAGGCTAGCAGGAGCTGTGTTTATATGCACTTGTTCCAGGGGGCGCACCTGGCTCGGCGCGGTCCGATTCCGAGCACCACTGGCCGCCGTTTCCTCACTGCCTTCTCTTATATGCGTTCCGAATCTTCGTTCCGGTGCTTGTAGTCACGCCAGAACAGAAACTTCCCGCTTATCTTTAACCCCTTGTCACGCAGAATCCTACAATGAAACTTTGGCTGAATGGGAGCTTCACCTGGCCTGCTCTCCTTTCCTAAATTCAGCTTCTGTCCTGATTCCGTCCATAATCAGTTCCTTCGAAACCTCAATTCTCCACAACGCCAACATCACCTCCAGGTATTTAATCGTGTTTGGCTCCTAGGCATTTTCCTCTCTCACTGGAGCGACGGTATTGTGATTCCTGTTCATAATCCTGGCAAGATCCGTCGTCCCTTGATAGTTACATGGCATCATGGTGGCTCCTCGTCTCAATTGGGTCCTTGTGTCTTGGGTCAGTTTATCTCCTTTCCTGTGCAAGTTTCAGGATGGACAATCTCCAATAGATCTCCTTATTCGATTGGAAACCGCAGTTCGGCAGGCTTTTTCTCAGCACCGCCGTCTTGTAGCAGTATTCTTCGCTCTGCAAGGCCTGCAAAACAGCTTCGCGCCATCACATCCTTCTTACATTCGGATAAGTGGGGTCTTTTGGGCTCTCCTCCCCAATTTTTATTCCCGTTTCCTGTGCCACTACTTTAGCGGACTTGTGACCCCTGCTACATTATTGGCCAAGACTGCTCTGTATGTCGATGATTTCTGTGTTTGTGCTAGCTGCCACTCAGTGGCCTCTGTGGAACGACAGCTCCAGGGTGCCATCTCATGAGCATCCATGTCGACACTCTTGCATTGATTCAATTCTCTCCTTTTTTGTCGAGGGTGGGGCATATCTGTCGCCGTACTACTGTCCATCCTGATCTGGAACTCTACCTCTAAGTCCAACGCCTGACTATGGTCCCTTAGTTCCACTTCATGGGTATTCTTTTTGACAACAAGCTTACTTGGTGGCCATATATGAGTCACCTAAATGTAGACTGTTAGTGTGAACTCAGTGTTCTTCACTTTCTTGCCCGCACCTCTTGAGCACGGATCGTTTGACCCTCCTGCGCCTTTACAGGGCGTTAGTTCTGTGCCGCGCGTGGTAGCCGCGCGGTCTGGGAGTCGTCACGGTCTGAGCGGCTCCCCCCATCGGACGATTGAGTCCTCCCTCGGGGATGGGAGTATGTGTTGTCCTTAACGTCAGTTAGTTTAAGTTAGATTAAATAGTGTGTAGGCTTATGGACCGATGATCTCTGCAGTTTGGTGCCATAAGACCTTACCACTAATTTCCAGGCGATAGTTTGATAACAGACGCCTTGTCTTAAACTGATCACTACAAATAAAGGATATTTATCGCCGCGACTTCCACACAATTACAAATAATAATTTCAATTTCTTAATTTGTTGCAGAAAACTCTATGTCACTCTTCGCAACATTATGTTGTAACAATTAACAGCTGAACAAGGATTGCTAAATAAAGCAGTACTTAAGTTAGATTTATGTGCCGCTAAAAGGTTCCTATTATCAAGGCAGATGTTTACATCTGATTTGTACATCAGAACCAGTGCAGAAGAAAAGTGCAATCACACTACAAATGCAAAATAGTAAACAATTGATGCAGAGCCCAAGTTTTCATCGACAATCGTCCTCTTACGCGCTACTCAACTGTTACGGCGCAGCGAACGGGCTACCAAATGTAACATGAAAAACAGTCTGTACACGATAAGCTAGAAATCAGAAATTCTGTAACAGAAATAACACTAAAAATATATCTGAGGCATAACAGATAAGACCTTTTTACATGAGCAAAAATGCTCCAGCGGATACCACACTTGTCTTAAAGTATTCCTAAGTTTCGAGAAAAGCAGCTGGCTTATGTCGAGTAGGGGACTTACAAACCATAGAACAATAAAAAGAAAATACGCTGCTAAAATGAGGCGTTTGGGATGAGAAAGAATTGCAATTCTGCGATATGAATCCATTGCAATTAGTTAACTTGTGTACACAGAGATTGGAAAATTTCAGAACTGTCAACAATAATCGTGTCACCTCAACTGAATGACATTTGACAAAATTATGTGTTGCGTCAAGAGATCTCCCTTTACTTTTGGTTCGGAATGTTGAATGTACGTCGTACAATCTGTTTCTAAGAATCCACCATATTGCTCTCTTCTCTCTCTCTCTCTCTCCCTGTCTTTCTCGCTGGTGTTTTGTTGATCGCTGAGGACATCAAATGTATTTCGAAACAGCCACAACCAATTCAGTTTAATCAAGGTAAAATAAAATATACTAGAAACTAATATTATGGGCTACGATATTTTTAGAAAATATAATAAGCGTCCATTGTTTATTTTTACATTATCTAAAATACCCGAGATTGTTCTGATTGACGCTTTTACATTGGGAACAAATTCTGAAATCAAATAACTCATATGTGAAACGGAATTTTAGCGATGAGAATGAATGGAGAATTTGTGGTATGAAAGGCATCCCTCATGTATATATCGGGGGATAAAATTCCCAGTCATCCTAAAATTTTATGATCGGACCAGCGGTTAAATGCCTAGATGTTTCTGTTATAATATATTCGGTACCGGTAAATATAATGCATGATGCTTCTGGAGGTCCAATAGACTGGCAGTGCAAAATACCTTATCACCCATTGTTCGAGATCTCGGGGCTCATGCACTTGTGTGTGATGTTTCCAATCCAGTAATTGAAACGTTCAAATGTTTTATGTTCAGAATTTCATTCGCAGTTTTCCGTAGGCCGTTAATAAATCGGCGCTCCAGATGGCTTGTTTGTTGTTGAGGTCTTCATTCCGACGTGATTTGATGTATCTCTTCACGTCTGCCTAACCAGTGAAAAGCCTCTTCACCTCTGCCTCACTACTACAACCTAAAATTCATTTGTATGAGCTTACTGTGGAGAAAGCTTACTCTCCCTCAACAATTATGACTTCCCTCCATTGCCAAACTGATGATTTCATAATACAACAGGGTTTGTCCTGCAACCATTTCGTTCTATTAGTTGTTACGCCTCAAAGGATGATTCATTGTTTACTTGTAGGTTATTTTATTTACCCAGCCTTAACCACTGTCCTGTAGTAACAAATTTTAAATGTTAATCTTTTCTTAAATGTGAACTGTTTATCGCCCACGTTTCAGTTCGACGCTGAACTAATGTCAGGCACCTTCCTAAAATGACTTTTGTATTCGATGTCAGCAAATTTCTCTTTCTCAAATACACTTTTCTTACTAATAGATATTTCGTAGGTAGTTGTGTATAGATTTAAACAACTTGGAAAAAGCGTTTTTGAGCTATCAGTTGTACAGTTTTATGTTTGTTTTCTACTGGTTTCGGTTGTTGCAAACATCTTCAATGAGAAAACTGAAAGGTAAAAAAAAAAGAAAGAAAGAGTATCGAATACACACAAGCAACAGGAAAAATGCTAAAGATATAATTTTCTTGTGTGTTGATGACTGTCATGTCTTCTCCAAAATAAATAATAATACAAATAGAAATAAATGTACTCAAGGTACAAGTCATCTGTTACTTAAGGGTTATTCGACCGCCCCCAACCCCTACCTCTACGAGAAGTCGTACTTTCACATACCTGACTCTACGACTTGACCGTGCAGGAATTGTGATATTACCTATCGCCAAAGACTGTGTAAACGGCCACTTATCACTTACAAAAATCTAGACAGGTGATTTAACGTGTAAGTCATAGTGTACTTGGGATTTCACCATTCTTTACTTGAGTTGTATAGGCTTTGCCCGCCTGTCACCCGATGCCTAAGTTTCACGCGTATGTCATCTGAGTATTATGATTTACGTAACCTACCACTTAAGGTTGTTAATTAAACGTTACATGGCACAGTCTATTATTTTCATTCTTTGCTACTAAATTTGTGTATGGACCTATTACTGAAATGCGCTGTTAAACATTTAATAAATTGCATATGCTACCTTTACTGTCTCCTATGTAAACAAGTACCTGTAATATCTAGATAGATATGTCCAGAGCTATGATCACTTCTCTTTAGGTTCGTTCTGTAGAAATTTTACCATCAACTGTTGGTTCCCACAAGGCTCAAGGAGTACTTCAAAAAGATTTGGTTGTAACTGTAACACAGTTTTAAGTTTAAACAGGTTGTACAGTTGGTTATTAAGGCCCGGCCTCATTTCTTCTCATACTTATATTGCCTTTTTGCTCTACATACGGAACAATCTCATCTGCATTTAACACATAGTATAATATTAAAAATGTTCTGCTCCATTATAGTCCTCTAAATTGACTTCTTTCACAATGTTAGATTTTGTTTCTGTAACACTACAGTCAATATACCACGTTACAACAGGTTATGTATTTACGTTGTTGTTCAGAGGAAGGACGCTCTGTATTTCAGTTGCTGTAATCTTTCGGTTGACCAAACAACATTTGCAGTCTTTCTATCACATAGTATCTCTACATTTCACAGGTATAATGTGGTCATTATTCGCAATTGTTAAGTGCCGGGTTATCACGAAATCTGCACAACCGTAACCGCCCCAAGACACAGGGCATTCATACGGACTTTAAGGCAGACTGTAATGACTATTACACATGTTTTGTATGGATCATATATGAGGGAAACATTTGGTTGGTCCACTGATGTAAAATGTGTGCGTATTATGATGTAAAAATGACCTTTTTATTTCCTCCGTTTTTTATGATGCTTAAGTATATTCTATGGTAATTTTTGTACCTTACAGTTTTCTCCTTGGACATGATTGTAAGGCTCTTAATCAATAGAGAATAAACATAAAATTATATAGTTGATGGCGCAAATACGATTTCTTAAAGTTTTTCTTCTTATTAATCTCAGTGTTTTACTTCGACAGCTATCACTTTTTGGCTTCCCAAATGGTAAAAACAAGACAGCTTTAAGTGACATGGTCCTTATCTAATCTTCTCAGCTTCATCAACTTTTATCTGACTATTCATTGGCCTTGCTTTACTTCGTTGATGCCCATCTTGTAACATTTTTTCAACACACTGTTCATTCCGTTCAGCTTCTCTTGCAAGTCGTTAGCAGTCACCTACAGAACTAAAGCGACACAGCCAAGCTCAAAACTCTCATTTCTTCTCTCTAAAGTTTAATTTCCTTTCCCATTTTCCCCATGGTGTCTGTCACATGTTGCTCAATGTACTGGTGGGATATCATTGGAGAGAGGCAATAACACTGCTTCACTCCCTTCTCAACCACTCCTTCCGCTTCATGTCCTTCGACTCCGATAATTGCAGTAGGTTCAAATGGCTCTGAGCACTATGGGACTTAACTTCTGTGGTCATCAGTCCCCTAGAACTTAGAACTACTTAAACCTAACTAACCTAAAGACACCACACACATCCATGCCCGAGGCAAGATTCGAACCTGCGGCCGTAGAGGTCGCGCGGTACCAGACCGTAGCGCCTAGAACCGCTCGGCCACCCAGACCGGCAATTGCAGCAGGTACAAGTTGTTGGTAACCTCTTACTCACGGTATGTTATCTCTGTTGCCTTCAATGTATATCAAGTGCATTTCATCCGTCATTGGTAAAAGATCTAAATGAAGATAAAAATGCTTTACGATTGGTTTACCTTTTGTGAAGGTATTAACCCGTCATGACAGACGCTGTCTTGAGAAGTCCTGTTGCAGATCTGAAAGGGGGCTGTGTGAATTGGCCCTGCAAAAATAGCTGGCGCTTGTCCCTGAGAAGTTGGCGCCTGTCCGACTTCTTGGATCAGCCATGCGGCAGTACTGTATACATCGTCTGGAGTGATAGAGCGCGGTCTTAGGATGTCACCGATGCGTGCCGAGTCGCCGGCGAGGTGGACCTATCTGCTGGGCGTACATAAAAAGCTGCTTTGGGTAGGTACCGATCTGCTCCAGTTTCTGTACGATGAAAAACTGCGTAACGAAGAAAGTTCTTTCGTCTTTTAGGACCCCATGTCCGTTAAGTTGCTGAAAGAAGATGATAATATCTGCATAAATCAGCGGACTGGAATTTGTATTAAACTGTTTCGTTCAAAGTGAGCCAGCGCTCATACAAATCTACGTAACTGCATCGTTGTTTGCTAGTGGGCACAAAGTTTGCTGAAAGAATATGATCTTCGATCTTGGGTAGCTGACAGATTTCTGTAAGTTGTTTATTACGCTCTTCCACAGCTTGACTAACGTTAGTTCTAGGTGTTCCATTTTTTTCGCCCTTTCGTTTTGTTGTTAATAATAAATACAGTATAAAACCTATTTGTGGCTTCAATATTTTATGCTTTAGTTGTTAATGACATCTGACTGTTTCTGTTGGATTTTAGTAATCAATTCAAGAGAGGTAAGACTGGCAGTATTTTAAGTAAATTCATTCAAGGCAGTAATCCACTATTCTTGACCTAATTGTTCAATCAAAGAGCAAGGGTATTGTTAGCTTTAGAATCAATTAATTTAAGGGATTGGTTTGTCTATCTTGAGCTATAGTTGCCGGAGGCTGAATTGGTGAAGTTGTGTTGGCATTTTATTTTTGTTTTGTGATGTACTTGGTAACTGAGGAGATACTACTTCTGGGTGGTCCTTTGATTCGATATTTTGTGTGTAGTTAAATGGTTCCTGAAATATGCACAGGCCTCTCAACCCACCATCACTTCTCTCAATACCACTTGCACTACACGTATCTTTCCCCTGCCTCCCTAGATAATTTTTTAGGATCATATTGCCTCGCTTGTTGTTGCATCTCTCCGGAAGATATAGTAATCTTGCCTGAGGTCGGCTTCCAGGGTTTCACGTTCCTTGTGTAATTATTCACGTCACTGTTTTGCTATCAACAACTTTTAAGCTGAAAATTCGGTAATATTCCCGCTTCTTTGAACTGGAATTGTTACATTTTTTTCTCGTCTGAGAGTATTTCGCATGTATCATACATGTAAAGTATCATATGGAATAGTCTCGTCGTAGCTGGCTCCCCCAGGATTATCAGTAATTCTGAGGTAACGTTGCCTACTGCAGTTGCTTTGTTTCCTTCACAAGTCTGTCAGTGTTCTGTCAGATCCTTCTTACAATACAACATTCACCATCTTCACTTACACTTCCTCTTCCTTCTCCCTAATATTCTCCTCAAGTTATTTCCCTTGTGTAGTCATTCCATATACTCCTCCCTCTTCTCAGCCTTCCCACCTTTGTTTAGTAATGGCTTGTCATCCCACCTCTTAACACCCATCTCTAATTTTATTGTACAATTCTTCCACTTTCACCTTAGTTGTGCATGCTTCTAAGGCTACTCATTCCTGTTTTCGTATTTTGTACTTCCTGCCAGTTTCATATATCATGCATTTCTGTACTCTGTTTCCCTAATCTACTTGATGGATCTTAATATTTTCAGTTTCCATCAATTAATTGATTATGAGCCATTCGAGGCTCTCTAATGGACTTTACCTTTTGCGTATTTGTTTCCCTGATCACTATACACTGTGTGATGAAAAGTATCCGGACACATCAAAAACACACGCTTTTCATACTAGGTACATTGTGCTGCTACCTACTGCCAGGTACTTGCGACCGAACCGCCGAATCTTTCCATCAGTAAATGGGGTATGTTCTCAACTGACTCGGTTGTTTTAACCCCTCCACTGACGGAATGACCCGCTTCCTACTTCCGTATGTATAAAGCCAATACGGACTTGTAGCTGTCACGCCTTTGCGCTTACTGCTACGTATTTTAACCGTAAATAGCTCAGACATAATGGTAAGAGGTACTAGTGGATTCACGTTATTAATCTTTGAATACAGCACAGCTGCCACAAGCTCAGCTCACTTTTACTCCACTCCTACCCTCGCCATTGCACCACATTAACTAGGTGCTACATGGACCTTGCTAAATTCACTTGCGTATACATTTTTGACCGTTACTCGCCAGTATTTACCTAATGATTAGTACACTCCTAACCGGACTATTTCCCAAAGAGCTGTGATGATTGAACGGGTTCGATCCACGGCCTACAGTGCCCTACAGTTCACACGGTAACACTGCCTACCTGACCCACTTAACTTGGTAGTGAGCTTATGTATCCAATCACCACTGCTAGCAGCAGTGGATAATCCTATCAGCACGACGAGAGCAGCAGACTTACCGTCGAATCCTCCTGAAAATACTTATAACTACGGTCGCCAGCTCTGAAGGAGCAAAAGAATAAATCAGTATTTTGGCTCGTTTCAGAGTGAAACGGCTTGAGTTGAATTTAAACTTAATTCTGAATATTACTATTTCTGATCATTCTAGGTGATTCTACAAAGCAAATACTCTCTCAATTTCTGTGAGTTGGCTTGGTAATTACCACCAAGACAACTTATGCAACTTAGGTTAACAAAATTCTATCCTTCAACTTATTTAATGATTTTGGATATTACTCTTTGGACAATTGATATAGAATTAGTTAAGTGACTTTACTTGAAAGGTTACTCAGAAAAATTTAAGTAACTATAAATAGGCGACTCATTCTGGTGTGACCATTGCTCTTTTCAACATTCTTATACGCTAAAGTATTCTACACCCAAAAGAATTGTAAATGAAAGAGGCGATGGTGGCCTCAGTCTGATTTCACTACACTATGTTTCAGGTTACTACACTTTACAATGAACAACATGCGTCGTAATTTTACTCATTACTATATTCTGTCTTCTGCACTTGCACAAAAGAAAACTGGCATTCTCCTTTTACATGTATACAAAGTTCGACTTAACAATTGCAAGCAGTCTTGCCTTGGGTAGACGTGTCGGTGCTGGTGGTGAGATGCATGTGGCTAACGCAGCTCTTCACGCCTCATGCCCTTAATGGCGGCTGGAACTACGAGCTGTAGCACTCGTATAAGCTACTGCACGTCCGCCATAAAATCTGGTCGCAGGAACTCTTACAATCAGCCCCAGTGGCATAGAGACGGCTTCGACAACCATTCGTCGCGTTCTACTCCACAAATGTCGACGATGTTCGCCTCTTCGCTGTTGCACAATCACTTTTGCATGAGCACAGTTACGCACGTTCGATCACGTCAACACTCCCCAGACCATTCCATTGTTCAGTCCCTGTGTCTCCAGCTACCTCTAGCTACGCTCGTATCCCCAAGAGTGGGGGCGTTCCCCTACCACCTTTTCACCGAAATCATTTAGTATTTAAGAATATTTATATTTATTACCCTGGAGTTCATACCAGTCATAATAATTTACTACTAGCACTTTATAACATTAAATCATACAGTAATAGCTTATAATTACCATGAAAAAGAACACATTTGACTCCGAGAGCTTAGTGCATTGTCTGACAGGCAGCGCTAATTCCCAGTTTCGCCAATAGATGGCATCAGGGTGCACTCCCTGGCAGTCTCACACCAGCGCGCCCGTTTCCGACGCGCGGGCTCCAAATTACTGTCAGCCCACCATCATTTCAGTTCCGTTACATACTCCATATCAGCGACCGCAGTAGTCGTTAGACATCGTGAGAGAGCAGAATGTGGCGCTCCGTGTAAGTCACAGGCTTCGATCGTGGTCAGGTGATTGGGTGTCACTTGTGTCATACGTCTGCAGCAAGATTTCCTTACTCCTAAACATCCCTAGGTCCACTGTTTCTGACGTGATAGTGAAGTAAAAAAAAATGTGAAGGGACACGTACAGGCCGATCTCTTCTGTTGACTGGCAGAGACCGCCGACAGTTGAAGAGGGTCGTAATGAGTAGTAGGTAGACATCTTTCCAGACCATCACACAGGAATTCCTAAATGCATCATGATCCATTGCAAGTACTATAATAGTAAACAAAACAAAAATTCGGAGTAGGTATTAAAATTCATGGAGAAGAAATAAAAACTTTGAGGTTCGCCGATGACATTGTAATTCTGTCAGAGACAGCAAAGGACTTGGAAGAGCAGTTGAATGGAATGGACAGTGTCTTGAAGGAGGATATAAGATGAACATCAACAAAAGCAAAACAAGGGTAATTGAATGTAGTCTAATTAAGTCGGGTGATACTGAGGGAATTAGATTAGGAAATGAGACACTTAAAGTAGTAAAGGAGTTTTGCTATTTGGGGAGCAAAATAACTGATGATGGTCGAAGTAGAGAGGATATAAAATGTAGACTGGCAATGGCAAGGAAAGTGTTTCTGAAGAAGAGAAATTTGTTAACATCGAGTATGGATTTAAGTGCAGGAAGTCATTTCTGAAAGTATTTGTATGGAGTGTAGCCATGTATGGAAGTGAAACATGGACGCTAATTAGTTTGGACAAGAAGAGAATAGAAGCTTTCGAAATGTGGTGCTACAGAAGAATGCTGAAGATTAGATGGATAGATCACATAACTAATGAGGAAGTATTGAATAGGATTGGGGAGAAGAGAAGTTTGTGGTACAACTTGACCAGAAGAAGGGATCGGTTGGTAGGACATGTTCTGAGGCATCAAGGGATCACCAATTTAGTATTGGAGTGCAGCGTGTAGGGTAAAAATCGCAGAGGGAGACCAAGAGATGAATACACTAAGCATATTCAGAAGGATGTAGGTTGCAGTAGGTACTGGGGGATGAAAAAGCTTGCACAGGATAGAGTAGCATGGAGAGCTGCATCAAAGCAGTCTCAGGACTGAAGACCACAACAACAACAACAACAACAATGATAGTCAGGCTGGAGGTGATAGAACTTGGATTTCATGGTCGAGCGGCTGCTCATAAGGCACACATCACATCGGTAAATACTAAATGATGTAAGGCGCGTAAATTTTGGACGATTGAACAGTGAAAACACGTTGTGTGGAGTGACGAATCACGGTACATAATGTAGCGATCTGATGGCAGGGTGTGGATATGGCGAATGCCCGGTGAGCGTCAACTGCCAGCGTGTGTAGTGCTAACAGTAACATTCAGAGGCGGTGGTGGTGTGCTGTGGTCGTGTTTCTCATGGAGGGAGCCTGCACCCCATTGATGTCTTATTGGCACTGTCACAGCACAGGCCTACGTTGATGTTTTAAGCACCTTCTTGCTTCCCACTGTTCAAGAGCAATTTGGGGACGGCGACTGCATCTTTCTACACGACCGAGCATCTTTTCATAATGCACAGCCTGTGGCAGAGTGGTTGCACGACAATAACATCCCTGTAAAAGACTGTCCAGCACAGAGTCATGACCTGAATCCTATAGAACAACTTTGGGATGTTTTGGAATTCCGACGTCGTGCCAGGCCTCACCGATCGACATCGAGATCTCTCCTCAGTGCAGCACTCCGTGAAGAATGCGCTGCCATTCCCCGAGAAAGTGTGTCATGTCTCAGAAGTACAGATTCGTCTTCTGTAATACTTCATTCCGCAGTTTCAGTTAACCCATGTTTAATGCTCTATGCGAACCTCTAAACAAACTTACCGAAGTCCCATCTTCTTAAATTCCACCCTTTCTGCAAGTTCTTCACAGTACATAAGGAGAACTCAGTGTATTACTCCAATATTTCCTTTGTCATAAATTGTAGCTGCTATATTCTTAATAACCCCTGCTGTGAAAAATCTTACTCTTTTTCAGTGTCTCCTTCGCCCACTGTATCCGAATCTCTCCCTCCCTCTCTCTCTCTCTCTCTCTCTCTGTCTCCAATTTCTTTGCGACATCTGCCACCCGTCTGGTTTGATTCGGCCCACCACAGCACCCTCTCCCGTGCCAACCTTTTCATCTCAGAGTAGCACATGCACACTACGTCCTCAATTATATCCTGGATGTATACCAATCTCTGTCTACCTCTACAGTTCCCTCTAGCACCATGGGAGTTATCCCCCGATGTCTTAACACATGTCTTACCACGCTGTTGTTTCTTCTAGTCTGCATTTTCCACATATTCCTTTCATCGCCGTTTTAGTGTAGTAACTCCTCTTTTTCGTTTTTAAGTACACCTAATTTTGGAAATCCTCCTGTTGCATCCCCTCTCATAATACACGTCAGTTCTCTCCTTTTACGATTATCTCAGCATTAGTGCACACTGAACTCGCATTCGGGAGGACTACGGTTCAATCTCGCGTCCGGCCATCCTGATTTAGGTTTTCCGTGATTTCCCTAAATCGCTCCAGGAAAATGCTGGGATGGTTCCTTTGAAAGGGCACGGCCGACTTCCTTCCCCGTCCTTCCCTAATCCGATGAGAGCGATGACATCGCTATATGGTCTCTTCCCCCAAACAACTCAACCCCCTCAGCATTAGTGATTCAGTTACATACAATTCTTTGCTTCGAAGGTTTATTCTCAGCAATATCTCCTTGAAATGAAGGTCAATGTTTGATGCTAGTAGTATTCTTGTTGCTAAGAATGCCCTCTTAGTTTGCACTAGTCTCTTTACGTCGCCCTTGCTTCTTGCGTCGAGTTCCGAATTCACATGTTAAGTTTGTCTTCATTACTGTCGCCATTTTTCGGTTTACTCCAAATCCACATTCTGTGATCATCACCATTCATTTCATTCAGTAGGCCCCACAATTCTTGATTTTCGGTGAAGTTACCAATGTTATCAGCGAATCTTGTCATTGATAACTTCTGACTATGAATTTAATTTTAATTCCACTTCCTTGTAGTTTCATCATTGCCTCTTCAGTACAAAGATTCAACAACAGCAGCGAAAGACAGCATCCCTTACACTCCTAATTCGAGTACTTCCTTCTTAGTCTTCCATTCTTGTCTGTTGCTTCTTTTTCTTCCTCTGTGTTTAGTATCGTATGCTACTCATTTTTCCCTATAAATCACTATTTTCTTGAGAATTCGAAACGTACCATTATATACTGTCAAACAGTTTTTCTAAGTCGACAGATCCTATAACGTGTCTTGGATTTTCCTAAGTTCTGCTTCCTTTGTAAGTCAGAACATCAGAGCAACTTCTCTGGTGCTTTTACCTTCCCTAATGCCAAAATGGTTGTCATCATCATCATTATCTCGTAACTTCGGTTCAAGAGATGCTGTGGTGACTGTAAGCTCATTCTAGATCTTGTCTGCACTTCCTATGTTTGGGATTGTGTGGACAACGTTTTTCCAATACCTGATGAAATTGCTCCCGTCTCAGTTTCTTCAGTCCATAATAGGCGTTTGGTTGTCATTGTCCCCAGTGCTTTAAGAAATTCGTATGAAATGTCACATATGCTTTATTTGATCTTAAATCTCCCAAAGCTTGGTTAAACACAGTCTTTAATAAGGAATCCGCTATATTTTTCAAATCGACTCCCATTTCTTCTTCATTCAGACTATTCCTCCCCCTTTTACCGGCTCTCAGTCTACTCTTTTCAACTATCTACTCTCTCCTCTGCATATAACGATCACCTCCTGCTCTCTCATTGCTAACACCTTAGCTTTTAATAGCACCCAGAGTTGTATTGACCCCTTTCTATGCTGAATGTATTTGGTTTCTCCTTTTGTATCTTCCCAAACTACACTACTTCTATACTTGAATACTAAGTGACTTCGTTAGTAAATTTCTGGTTTTTCGTGAAGGTTTTCATATTTCATTCTTCTCTAAACCAACTGAAGCATTTCTTCACCCGACCGATGACACGATGTTTCTTCTCAATTACCTTCCTCTCACGTACATTTGTCTGTCCAACTTGTACGATTGACCTTTATAGACCCGCCCATATTTCTACATCTGAAGAATCTAATGTGGTATCCACGAACACTGTGTGTATAGCCTTCGAGGATTTCAAATGCATACCGTCATTCCTTATTACTTCAGTATCCCAAATTCTTTACATATTATATGCATAGGTAAGCTTTCCTGGTGTATTAATTGATTATGTTCTTTCCCACTGATTCATCCTTGTGATTCTCATGAATTTTTCTTACCCTTCATCTTTAAAAAAATTGTGATCAGAGTCTATAACTGCGCCTTAAATTTTTGCCTATCTTTCATCATCACAAAATTGTGATCTCACTCTTACTAACTAGTATCTGATTTTAGTATTCTGTCTCACTATGAAGTAATCCAGCTGGAGGTTTCTAGTCTCTCCACCCTGTTCCAACGTGCAGCTGCTCTTCTTGTGATTATTGAATAGCGTATTTGCCACCAGATATTTATCGCAGGCTTGGTGGTTTACCTCTACTCTTCCCCTTATTGCGTCGACACTCCCCCTTAACGCCGATGAGAATACAGCTCACCAACTACCCATGACATTCGATTTTTATATCCCTTTACATAATCAAAAAGTAAAGGGCAGTCTTCCACATCTACCCCTGGAAATGTTTTCCAATTTGTAATCTAGTTACAAAATCTACACAGTCCGTTAGAAACGTTCCGAGAGTGGTTTTATTCCAGATGTATAAGAGACACCAGTGCAGTATCTACGTTGGCAGCTTGAACAAATATCTGTAAAGAACATGTCCACCAGTTAGTTACAAGCAGGTATTTTTGAGTAGTGAACATGTGGCTGTAGTGCGTGAACGTTGTTGGCACAAATCTCAAAGGAGAAACTACTCTAAATCAAATGTTCAAGACATTCTCGAGAATATTTTGAAGAAAAGAAAAGTCTGTGCCAAGTTTGACCCCCTCATCTTGACTCCCGAGCAGTAACGATGCATGGACGCCTACCGCAACTTGATTGAAATGCACCACACGGACAATTCTTTCCTGGAAAAAATTCATAACGGGTGACGAGACTTTTTTTTACCAATACGGATCTACGACGGAACGACCAGGTGCAGCAATTCAGATCAAGCCACAACGCTTTGTCGGCATAAGCGACAAGCAAGCCATTTCGGCGCATGACTTGAACATCGCAAAGCACAACTTTCCTGACAGTTTCAGTTGGTTGTATAAACGTTCTGTTCTCTGGATTCTAGTTACTGGGAGACTGTAGGACACCTGAGGCGTTAAAAACCCTATCTTAACGTTTCTATATGTTTTTTATTAATCGGTATCGATCACTTTTGGACTGACGGCGTATGCATTACGATTGTACCAACTACCTGAATTCATCCCGTGTCTCCAGGTTCTTCCATGAACAAAGTCTTTTTTCATGTTTCGTAAGCCACGTGTTAGCACTGATTTAACTACACTCTGTGCATGTTGCTACCAGGTGGCTTCCACTTTCATTCCTTTCTTCAGGTTCATCTTCTTCCACTAATTTTCCTTCTCTTCCATTTCCTACTCTTTAATTACAGTCCCACATTACATCGAAATTATCGTTTTCCGTAACTGGCTGAATAAGTTACATTACCTCATTAAGCTTTTTATTTAATCTCTTAATTTGAATTGCTGTTGGGCATATAAATATTTAGTTACAAGTGGGTTAGTTCCAAAAAGATGATTTAACTCATCTGACAAGCCATATTTTCTAACCAAAGAACAGATATTTCTGCCCCAGAGTTAAACAGCAATGAAAAGTTAGACCATCACTTTTGTGAATCATGTGCTGTATTGCACGAAAAATCTCTCCAATACTGAATATCTCCATTATAGAAATTAATAGAATCATGGAGGCGAACATACCATTTATTCAATGCAATTTTTTAATAAATTGGTCAAAGGCTAGAAGTCGACCTTTGGTAATGACTTTTGCACGTAATTCGCTGGGACAGAAGAAATCTTTATTGAGATAATCTGAAGAAAAAAATAAATCCTCTCTATCGCAGGAAAACGATTTGAATCGTAAAATTTAAGGTAAGTACGATATTGCTACGCATTACAACGCTCTCCTACTGCATGGTTAAATAAAGGCGTCTATTAAGTTTCAATTCCTCTGTGTTGTCGGAAATTATTATCCCTCCAGGGAAGCTGAATAGGAATGGGATGTCCTGGGCAGCAATCTCGGTTTGCTGTTGCTGCTCGAATAGACCACAGGAGACCGGAGCCCCAGATGCAGCTCTGATGAACAAGAAACGAGGTTAAGGCCAGCCCGTAATTATGTGGTTAATTTGCACTCCGTTTCTTGCAGCCATCTCCAACACCAGAACTTCTCCCGCATCCTTCCACGAAAATGATGGCAGATACACTGACTGAAACTTTCTGAACGAAAGACTGCTGAAGAAGTTGTTACTTATTTTCTTTTCTTTACCATTATTTCCCTTCAACCACACACCCGATCACACTTAACGTTACTGTGTGTTTCCTGCATAAGAAAGTGTACAGTGTGAACCACAACTCCACAGACAAATTTCCAGACGTTGTAGTATGGACTAAAGAAAAAAAAGTCTGGTGTATATGGGTTCTAAAATGCATGCCTTAAGAACTATGAGCATGTGTTCAACTTCTACACTGAGAAACTTAGCATTTCTGCAGCAAGTTCTGTGTTTTTCATTGTTTGGGAGAAGGCAGACGAACTAGTGCTCTTAAGGTATACATTCTAGCGCCCATCTTCCATAAACACGTTTTCCTTAGTTTGCTCTGTACTACCACCTTTCAAAGTTACTCCGCGGATTTTTGGTTAACCATGTATATCAGGCTTCCATTCTTGTCTTTACTCACAATCAGCAATGTAATTAACTCTTTACCCACTGTTCTTCTCTGTTAGTAAGTGTACATTCTATTTTAATAAAATATTATGATTTTTTTTAATTTGTCATTTAGTCATAGCTTTGGAAAAAAAAACATTAGAATATACCCATGACTTTGTGTTAAGGTGTTGGTGCACGTTTCCTTTAGTACGGGCATCGCAGGCCATTGTGGTTAGAAGCAATCTTTAAACAAACCTATGTCAGTCTGCAAAGCTCCTGTTACATCGTTTGCCATTGTTGATTCTTGCTCATCTCATTTCAGTGTTCAACAGTCCTCATTGTGATAAACACGTGTTTATTTTGGTGCATTATTTCGTAACTGACGTTGACGTTCATAAGCAGCTGGAATTCGCCCTGACTGCTGTCGAACGATTGGCACTGCTGCTGACTGGTGTGTTGGAAGAGCTGCCGGGAATCATGTACCTGTGATACCTGTACCAGAGGTACCTAAAGTACTATCCTCGCCCGTGGATCCTGTCTCCTCTGCAGAAAGTACAGGATCTGTCATTAGTCATCCACGTGACTACGAGTAGCGTGTCAATGGTAGATCTAGGCGTCCTGCACAGGCTGGATGGAGACCCGGGGAGACTCAGGCTGTTGTTCTGAATCCCGAAACCAACAAGTTTGAGTTGCTGTCTTTGACTGAAACTGAAAGTAATCCAGTGGCACTCGTTTCACCTGGTTTGTTGAAACCTGTTCCGGCTGGCGTTAGGAGGAGGCAATCGGAAAAGGGTAGGGGCCTATTAGTCATCGGCAGTTGAAATGTAAGGCAAATGATGGTACCCCTTAGGGATATGACAGTAAGGATAGGAAAGGTTACCAGGTGCTCTCAGTGTGTGTGCCTGGGGCATCATTTAACCTGTTGAAGGGGCTATTCAAGCAGCCATTGAAGGAACAGTGGGCAGCCAACTACAGATTGTGGTGCACGTTGGAACAAATAATACCTTTCGTCTGGGCTCAGAAGTCATTCTTGGGTCATTCCGGCGAGTGGTAGAGAATGTTGAGAAGACCAGCCTTGCGCATGGAGTTTCAACGAAGCTCACAATTTGCAGCATTGTCCACAGAACTGATCGTGCTGTTTGCTCTTGAGTCGAGAGAAAGGACTGAACCAGAGACTCCAAAAGTTCTGTGGCAAGGTAGGTTGTGAGTTGTGCCATAGAATTGAGAAATATAGGGTCGCCCTAAATGGGTGAAGTTCATTACAGATCGGAGGTTACTACCCAGGTAGATGAATGTCTATGGGCTGCACACAAGGTTTTTTTTTTATTTTTTGGATTAGGCGACTCTCAATCCAATCCAGATAACGATACCTGTAGGAAACTCAGAACTATCAGTATAAGATTGAAAGAAGTGCCTCCCATAGGTGATAGTATGAAAATCATAACGGTGAACTGCCGAAGCATTCGAAACAAAGGGCCAGACTTTGAAGCGCTCATGAAAAGCAGTCAAACTCACATAGTTTTAGGTACAGAAAGCTGGTTGAAATCTGAAATTGGTGACAGTGAGATTTATAAAGAAAATTTAAGGATATATCGACAGGATAGATAAATGGGAAAGGGAGGTGGTGTATTTGTCGCGATAGATAAGAAACTGCAATACACTGAGGTAGAAATTGAAGGTGCAAGTAACATTGCTTTTGAGCAAGACTCAATATCAGGGGTGGACATAAAATGATAACTCGATCCTTCTGTCGCCCACCAGACTTATATCCTGTTATAACTGAAAACTTTTGAGAGAACGTCATTTCGCTAGTACGTAAGTTGGTCAGTTCCCCAATCATACTGTAATCATCAGTGGAGACTTCAGTTAGCCAACAGTTAATAGGGAAAATTACAGTTTTGTTTGTGTAGGACGAGATAAGACATCCTGTGAAACTTTACTAAATGCCTTCTCCAAACTGCCTAGTCTCATGATGGAAATATATTGGATCTAATGGCAAGAAACAGACCCGACATCTGCGAAAGTCCGCATCGAAACTGGTATCAGTGACTATGACGCGGCTGTGGCATCAATGATTACCAAACTACAAAGGAAACTAAAACAAGCAGCAAGATTTATAATTTTTTCATTCAACTAAACAAAAAAAGTCAGTAGTGTCTTATCTCAAAAAGGAACCTGAAGCTTTAAGCTCAGGGCAGGAGCATATAGAGGAACTCAGGATCAAGTTTAAAAGACTAGTAGACCATGCACTGGAGAGATATGTACCCAATATAACAATAGATAATCGGAGAGAATCTCTATGGTATACAATCACTCTAAAGGAACTTCTAAAGGAACCCAGATTGCAGCGATTACTGCGTAATAGGTGTAAAACAGAGCGCAGGACAGTCGACGCTGAACGAAATGCATTTGGCTGTCAAGAGAGCAATGTCATAACAGAATAAAGTTAAGTGATCTTTCACAGAACCCAAAGAAATTGTGGTCGTTTATAAACGCTGTTAGTGGCATCAAAGTTAATGTCCAGCCCCTAGTGAATGAGGCAGGAACTGAAATTGAGGGTAGCAAAGCACAAACGGAAATGCTTAACTCCGTTTTCAAATGTTTCTTTACTAAGGAACTGCCTGAATTTACTCCTCATACCACCGAAATGATGAATGAAATAAGTATTAGTGTCAGTAGTTTTGAGAACCAGCCGAAATCGCTAAAACTAATAAAAGCTCCAGGGGCCAATGGTATATCTGTCAGATTATATACTGAATTTTCAGCTGAGTTAGCCAGTCTTCTAACTATAATCTACCATAGATCCTTCGACCAAAACACCGTCCCCAGCTTTTGGGAATATGCACAGATTACACCCATCTTCAAGAAGGATAGCAGAAGTGATCCACAGAACTACGTTCCAATATCCTTGATATCGACTTGTGTAGAATTTTTTATCATATTCTGAGGTGATATATAATGAGGTATCTCGAACAGAATGACCACCACAGTGCCAACCAACATCGATCATGTGAATCCCTGGAAGGTGAAAGTGGCTGTTGGAAAGGAGGAAAGAATCAGAGGCGTCCGACTTGGAGAGATTGTTGTGAAAACGCTGATAAAGTAACTCGAAACCCATACTGAAAGCCTGTCAGGTAGATGCTTTATTTGTTGTTTACCGAAAATCATTTGATTTCGTGCCACACCTAAGCAAACCGTCAAAAGTACCATCATATGAGGCATCAAGTGATATTTGCGACTGGTTTGAGGAATTTTTTGTAGCGACGATGCAACGTTTTATCTTGGAGGGAAAGTCATCGTCAGATGTAGAAGTAACTTCCGGTGTGTCCCAGGGAAGTGTTTTGGGACCATTACTATTCATGGTGTATATTAATGACCTTGCAAACAATATTCATAGTTAAATCAGACTTTTTTAGATCATGTAGTTCTCTATAATGAAGTACTATTTGAAAGTAGCTGCATAAATATTGTCAGAGTTTGAGAAGATTTGAAAGTGGTGCAGAGATTGGCAACATGCTTTAAATGTTTAGTAATGTAATATTTTACATTTCAAAAAACGAAAAAGCACAGTATCCCACGATTATAATATCAGTGACTCATGCTGCAATCGCCCAACTCGTATAAATACATGGGTGTAACATTTCATAGTATTATGAAGCGGAATAATGTCATAGGTTCTGTTATGGATAAAGCAGATGGTAGACTTCCGTTTAGTGGTAGAATACTGTGGAAGTTAATCAGTCTACAAAGGAGATTACTTACAAATTACTCGTGCGACCGGTTCTGGAATATTGCTGAAGTGTGAGGGACCCATACCAGAAAGGAGTAACAGGGGATATTGAACGAATACAGATAAGTGCAGCACGAATGGTCACATGTTTCTTTAATCCATGTGAGATTGTCACAGAGATACTAAAGGAACTGAACTGGGAAACACTTGGAGATAGACATAAACTATCTCGAGAAAGTTTATGAACAATGTATGGAGAACCTGCTTTAAATGATTACTATATGAATGTATTACAATCCTATGTATCGCTCACATAGGGATCGAAAGATAAGATTAGAATAATTACTGCACACAAAGAGGCACACAAGCAAAAGTTCTTCCCGCACTCCATAGGTGAATGAAACAGGAAGAAACACTAATACCAGAAAAAATGAGACGTACCATGAATGTAACAGGAAGAAACACTAATACCTGGAAAAATGAGACGTGCCATTTGCCATGAAGCTCACTTTGCTTTGCAGAGTGGAGATGTAAACGTAGAAAAGGTATGTGTTCAACGAACTGAAAATGTTACGGAGGACTACGAGTGAGGAGGTAAGGGTCTTGCTAAAGTAATCTTCTGATTCTGAAAACTCACCAAGCGAATGTGAATCTTTCAGTTATGATAATAATGATGTAGATGTTGCTGAAAACTCAGAGCTAAAGTAAGACCATGATCATGAAGAGTTCGTTTCAGTACATAGAGAAGAACAATGTGGTACAAATTATTTTATGACTCATAGTTTTCTCGTAATGGGAATGAAATATGGACCAAAGCCTTTGAAACCGGAATTTATGGTAGGCGGAGAACAAAGAATGTACTGAAAGAAGACCAGGGATCTACAAATTATTCGATTAGGAAATGTGGTAATGAAAAACCTTGTTACAAACTGTTCTTTCGAGTACCCCTCACTCACAAGAACTGTATGTGGACCAACAAGGAAGGACGAATCGTTTACGAGGAGTGGATCGATATAAATATGCATGAAATAAAAAAGTTTCTTGGTGTTCTGAACCTGACTTCAATTTACAAGTCAAGAAATGAAGATGTCAGTCCGCTTTGGAGTTTTGAGAATGGGCAACTACGGTTCAGTGAAATTATGCCTCGCAACCGCTTCCAAGGTATTCTAAGAGTGTTGTACATTGACAGTGCTGCACCCTGACGTGAACCTAGGTCAAGTGATAAACTGAAACCAGTCTGAGATATTTCTGAAATGTGGGAAATTACCCTTAAAAAAATGGCTACATTCAAGGATGGTGCATGACTGCGGATGGACAGTTTTTTACATTTCAAGGTCCATTTCATAACACAATCCATCGAAATGTGGTAGATACAGAATAAAGTTGTGGGCAGTTCGTGACAGTGTAACAAGCTGCTGGAAGATGAATGTGTATGTTGGGAAGGAGGAAAGCATCAGAGCCTTCCGACTTGCAGAGATGGTTGTGAAAACGCTGGTAAAGTAACTCCAAAAGTCCGGTCGTAATCTCACCTGTGATTTTTTTTCACATCTCTCAGTTTAGGTAATTATTTGTAGTCAAAAGATCTATCAGTAGTTGGTAGTATCCTAAAAACCAAAGACGAGATGCCTGCCTCTTATTTACAGCTAACGGGTATGAAGTATACGCAACATTATTTGGTTTTCAACCAGATGTGATGACAGATTCAGAAAAATAGACTTGTTACCGTCCTTAGCTCTCTTAATGATCAACCAACGGTGTCATCCTCACGAGTAAATAAGCCCGGATTTTTAATGACATGCAATGCCACAAAGTGAGGTGTTGACACAATGGACCAGGAGACGCGATGCTACAGTGTAATGAGAATAACAAGGCGCTGGCAATTGGTGGTTTCTGTCAACATGATCGATGCGACTGTAAAGAATTCATATATAATTTGGATGATGCTGGCTACCAATAGAAAAATAAAGGGTCGGAATTTCATCATATATTTGGGAAAGCAACTAGCAGGGGTGAAAATGTCAATGATTTCATTAGTTCCACCGGATCCAGGAAGTGCAACGAAACCACCAGTTAAGAAAAAGAGAAAATGCTCATTTTTTTGTTAAGAAGAAAGACAGAAAAAGGTAAATTACATTTCATAAGTGCAGGAAACCTGTATGCTTGAAACGTCCTGGTGTTTTCTGTAGACCCAGCACGAATTTTCAATAAGAGCAAAAGCCACCAGTAGCAGTATAAAAATTGTGTTTTTTTTAATTGTAAACATTAAATAAATAGAACTTTTTTTAAAAAGTATTTACACAACATAATTCGTTCAAATCATAAGCAGTCAAAATAGTGTCAGTGTATATCAGTTTAAACAACACGGGCCTCAGAGGACTGACTTGCAGGCTACGCTATACAAATATTCTGGTCAACAGAGGGTTAATGTTCCACGGTTGAAAAATGAGTCCAACAGAAACATTCCTTAGCACGAAAACTATTCTCATCAGTCTAGTAGCTGTTTTCAGAAATCCATACTTGGAGAACAATAAGATTTTTGCCTCCAGTGCAATCACTTCCATAACGAATTGAGGGACTTCTTTTGGTGAAGTTTTAATATTGACTAGAGAATCAATTACAATAAGACTGAAGCAATATACAAGGGACAGAATGAAAAAAAGTATTAAGAACAGTGAAGTAACACAACCAGGTTATTAATTTCTGTTTACTAGGCTCCACAGTACCGCAGCATTTTTGATACAACTATCTGGCCTAGATTGCTGTTTAAAACCTAAGGACAACAGTTACTTTCCAAGATGTTTCACTTCATGTTGGGCAATATGTGTTCCCACCTGTCGCCGTACGAAAATAAGTGATACACCAAGGAACATTGTCGAACGTTATCCCTTTGGTGGATCTTTTTGTTTGTTGTTCGGGACATAATGTTGCAGGGTTGTACAAGTAAGTACTACTAGACGGTCTGCCAACATAAGGAAAATTATAAACACATCCCAACTCTCATAACGTACAGACTATTACATCCAGTATCACGTATTGTATTGTTATACATCTGCTACAAAAGCACTGACATCGTTTAGCACGGCTGAAGAAGGGCATGTAGTTCTACACCGGTCCGGGAAAAAGAGAACGACCAGTTACATAACGTCGTTTACCAACTATCAGTTCAATGTTTAAAAGGAAGGAATGATATTTACCCTTCGCTACGTATTAAAATACATAGCAGTTCCGTTACAAACGGAAAGTTCTCTAGAGGGCTTTAACAGCAATTCTAAAAGCCAGTGGTTAAAATAAGCACGTATCTGATATCAGATGTTAGTACTAGCCCCTTAGTATGACAAAAATACGAGTACCAATGGTATCAACAATTAATACCAAGGCATATTATGAGTATAGTATTTAAATTTTGGAAATTTGTGGTAAGGACTGCGGGACCAAGCTGCTGAGGTCATCGATCCCTAGGCTTACATACAATTCAATCTAAATTAAACGAATTTGAAATCCCTGGGGTAGCAGGACAGAGCGGATGCGGTTATATTTGTGGAAATGGGCCAAAATAAATTACTGTCAGTTGCACTCAACATATAAACTTCATTTCTTAAAACACACAATTACACAAGCAAGAATCAACACTCTGAAGGTTTTAACGAAAGACCTCCTTTCATATAATTTACCTCGGCTGAAGGCCGCATCGAAAATATAAGGCACAATGCCCAAGCAAGTAATTGAGGTAGAGGAGCTATTCTGGAGGTTCCACTTCTTTAGAAAAAAAATGTTTATCCGCAATTTAAATAGGCTGGAAGCCTTAGCTTAAATTTTTCCTATAGAACTCGGCTGAAGGCCACACGTTAATCATGAACAGTGTTACGGCTTAAGACCGAGACAAAGATTTTCAAAGTTTAATCTAAATAGGCTGAAAATTCGCATATCAACAAAACAATTTAACGGCTTGAGGGCTAGGCAGAAGAGATTTCAATTTGAAAAGTCTGAAGGCCTTATCTTAAAATATTTCGTGTAAAACTCTGCTGAAGGCCTCATACTAAGGAATAATAATCTTATGACTTGATGGCAATACAAGGATTTTCAATTTTTAATTTAAGAGAGATTAAAACTCAGGTGAAGGTCACACACCATGCAGAAAACAATTTTTCAGCTTAAGGCCTAAAGGGAAGAGCTTCTAAATTTTAACTAAAATAGGGTAAAAGGTTTATCCTAAAATGCTACCTATAAAACTCAGCTGAGGGCCACATACGAAAGCCAAACAATCTCCCGGCTAAAAGCCCATACAAAGAAATTTCCAATTTTTAATTTAAGCTGGAAAACTCGGCTGAAAGCCACATACCAACTAGAAAATATTTCTTATGGCTTAAGGTGTAGACAAAATTTTTCAACTTTTGAATTGGAAAGGCTGAAAACTCGACTGATGGCCACGTACCAACTTGAAAGAAATTTACAGCTTGAGGCAGAGGCACAAGGAATTTTCAATTTTATGTTTGAAAGGCTAAAACTCGGCTGAACGCCACGTATGAAACAAAAAACAATTTTTTTTACCGCTTATGGCCTAAGAAGAAAAGCCTAGCGATTTTAATAAGCTAAAACTCGGCTGAAGGCTGCACAGATTACTGAGACTAAAAAGAAATCACTATTTAAAACACACGAGGCGACGCTGAGAAGGTTCCAAGGATCGGCCTAGGAAGGTGGCACTAACGCACTTTTAGGTGAGACAGGCAGCCAGACCGACAGCCTCTTTATCGGAAGGCAACCCAATCGTAAGGAAGCCGACGAACCAACCAACCAGATCAGTTCTGATTCACCCAACTAGCAAACCAACAACAAGATATCTATAGCACAACGTTGTGGATACTGGTGCACAATCCAGCCAAGTCAGAATAAACGCCCAAAACTACCAACAACACCTCAGCTGACGAACTACCCGCCATGCCTGACAGCATCAACACGACGAGGAAAATACACTGCCAAAACTACGTAAACGACGAGGGCAGGCCACCGGAATGTGAACGGCCACAAGGCAGAAGATACCGCTGGTACACTTCATGAATGAAAGAGCCAATTAAGTTAAACACCACACAGGAAGATGGCTGCAATTCTAGCCGACTTCAACCACACACGTTGTTGCTCGCGGGAATTTCCCAGAGAGCGACAACCAGGATCAAACGAAGAGACGTGATAGCAGTTGAGGCTTGATAGTAGGTTAAGTGAGCACTCAAGTGTCCAGGATCGGTGGGCGACGAACTTCGTAACCCTCGAAAGAAGCACCTCACAACTCCAGCCGTGCGTGCACGCCGCCAGCGGCTCCGGCCTGACTATGTGCCACGGAGACTTCCTCGCTGCTCTGCCCCAACCGACCGACTACACTGCTGGTCCATCCGTAACTCGGACACACGACGACCCGTGACACAGACGCAGACCCAACCATGCAGAGGGAACACCAGGCGACATCTCTGCACAAGAAGGAACTGACTGGCGTCCCACAAGATGACCAACTGAAGGGTCCAAAAAACGGTCGGGCGAGTATATGCTGTCCGGCCCTCACTGGTGTTCCATCTCCGACTGCTGCTCAGTGCCTGACTGCCTTCAGGGCTGCTGCGTCCCCGACTTCACTGGTGCTGCCTCCCGACTCAACTGCCGACACACGACGACCGGAAATACTATCGGTCGCTCCAGAGATGGAGTGACAATGCACGTATCGATAAGCGCTGCTGCTGCCACTCAGGGGCAGGTAAAGCAAGAAGTTAGTGACGTCAGTAAATGGAATAAAAGATTGAGGCGGCAATACCGTAAGAAAAGAAGAAAAACAATAAATAGCGTCGACACGAGCCGCGCACGGCTCAGAACTTACGCTAAGGACAACACACACACACACACACACACACACACACACACACATGCCGAGAGAGCACTCGAACCTCTGATGGGGGGAACCGCGCGAAGCGTCACAAGACGCTTCCGACCTCATGTCTATCCCTTGCGGCTTACTATATTATTACGTACCGTGGTAAAGTATTATCTTTCACAGCACGTTATCTACTAAATCAGTAATCTACTCAATCAGGATAACGACAAATTGGAAAACGTAGGTATCCCAAGTATACAGATAAAAATCACAGCTGACTGAGTTAAATGATGAATGGTTTGCATATCACAACAGTGTTATTCAGGTGGCTATTAAATATTGTCTATGAAAATTCATTTTACCATATTCAGAAATAACGTGTATTAGCCCACAAGGTAGAGTCGTAAAGAGCGTTGAACAAATTACTGAGTCTCTGAAAAGTAATTTACTTTGTTCCGTTGCGTTTTCATTTAATCTCTTTCATCGTGTCACAATACAGAGTAGAAGTTAGTACAGTGAAGCAATAATTAAAACATGGATCACCTCGAGTGATATTCAACACAGTGAATACGGACGTATCTCGTCTACTGTACGCTGAAAGACGGGAAACAGCAAGGAGGGCGTCACCGCCACGAAAAATTGCAAGCAGGCGTGTCCCGGATATTAAAAACAGAATGCGCAGAGATCGGCTTACGTCACAGGCAGCGCTAGGGGAATAATACTTTAATTAAAAATGGCTCTCATCCGCCCTGTCCTCCGCTGTTACACGCATTGTTTAAAATTTTCTAGAGACTCAGAATGCCCTCGCTTTAACGTTTTTGTTTACGGTTTACGTCTTGGATACTAGTCACCCTTGAAAATATTTTTAGTACAATCTTGAAATAATATCAGGTTTTTGCAGTTTAACACACTCTCATTAGGATCTAGTGATTTAATTATTTGGTCATCCGCAAACGCTTGAAACCTCAGACTTGAGCAATGTATACTTTTTTCGTGATAACTTAAATCCTTTCCAGGTTACTGACTCTGAGACTGTGTGTTTGAAACCCGGTGTTCATTTGGGAATTTTACGGTAATCTAAGTTGCAATATTTAATGTATCCTTTCTGTACCCCATGCATTGTATAAGCCATACTATCGACGATGTGATCACGGCATTGCTACTAAAGACTGTTAGATAACGATCAGTTTGACTTTAGGAGAGGTAAACGCACCAGAGAGGCATATCGGGCATAGTGCAACCAAAAGTTACTATTGTAATGAGGTTTCCATAATGGAAGTGATTAATGTGCAACAAAACATAAGAAAATTAAGGTAATCTAACCTGTAAGCCGCGGAAATGAGATACATTAGTTCAGTGTTAAGTGTCACGTAAAGAGATACCTCTGGAAACGAGACCTGTAACAATAAGTAGCAGTGCCATCTATGACGACGACCAAACGTCAGCTGTATTCAATAAATATAGAGCTGAGGCCATAGCGCAACATGTAATCAACATCTTGATAACTCATGTGCACTGGCATGCATTCCTTCACGGGACACTCTCTTGATACAATATATTAATTTTAACAAACCGTCGAACTGCTGGTCCTAGATAAACTTACTAGTACCTGACTTCGAAGAACAAGCGATATGCAAGGTCTTTGTTTTATCGTTATTCAGTGATTGTAATACTTATTAATTAGAGAGCTGCTTTCTGAAGATGAAGCGTTACTTTTTCGAATACATTAAAAACGGTTACTTTTCCATTCATTCTAGCAACAAAGGGGAAGAAATTCGTATTAAAAGTGATTCCAACTGCTTAATCCATAGGAGCTGATGTCTGATACTCCATATCCAAAGACTGTCTATAAACCAGAGCCACCTACAATTAACAGATCAGAATTCTAAACTCGTTTAATTATTTGTCGAAAGATGAATTGGTTGATCCATATAATTTATTTATTTATTTAACCTTATCTGATTAGGGTTTGCATCGGACCAGGATTTCACGAATGCAGTATGTGTTATAATTACCAAAGAAAATAACAATTGTAGTATGACAACTAGTATTAAAATGATTTAAGGGCTTGCAAAACGGCGGTATGAATAAATTATGCTATGTGCTGACAGAGTTAATCCTAGTATTACTTTTACTACGCAGATGCTACCACAAATAGTAATAATAATAACAACTAAATAATAATAGTAATAACAATAATGATAATGATGATAATGGTGATGACGACGATGACGATGATGATGGTGATCATGATGATAGTGGGAGATAAAGAAGAATTTATAGGTCTACAAAATAGATGTTTTTTTATGTAGTGAATTCTAGGAAGGGGAAATGAGGAAGATCAGGACGGAAAGAGGGATATACAAGTGCAACAAGTGTGTCCCGGGCCAATGATAATCTTGGTAGTTATGTCATTACCTGTCCTCTGAATCTGGGGATTTTACTTAGTTGTCTGACATAATGGGGGAGGCTGTTCCAGAGTCGTGTCCCTGCTATTCAGGTGGCTGAACGACAGAGTGGGAAATAAAGGGTATTCCTCTGTCGGAGAATAACTTCTGTTATTATATACATCGGATCAGTCTTTTGAGCTGGTTAAGTAACGTGATGAAAGAAAGTATAATTTTCAGAAAGTTAATATAACCCTACCTCCAGAAACACACTTTCCCAGATATTGTGTATGTACACTTTAACCAGATAAAAAATTTAGTTAATGAGTAAAAATTCAGCTGTAGTTGCAGCAACAGTGTATTATAAATCCAAGTAGAGCTAAACAACATCTAATTTTGTTTTTGTATAGCTTCCATCTTGAGCACACGCAGTTCTTCCTTCGTTTTTTACCCAGACACATTATGCCGGAGTTATAGGTTCTTTAGTGTATTTCTGTGACTTTCTGCACTTTGCAGTATAGCTCCTTTTTCTTCATTTTTTACAGTTTGTCCCTTCTGTTCTCGTCGTCGTCAATGTAGAAGTGTACATTTAACTTGCAGCGTCTCACTGTTTACGAGATACATACCTTGTAAACAGTAAGACAGTGCAAGTAAGAATTAGGTGATTTTGAGTGCTTGGGAGGAGTTGGCGGGGGGTGCGGGGGTGGGAGAGGGGAAGACAAGGGCTCACCTACAGTAAGCGAGTTGGTATGCAACTAAATTACCGCAGTCATACAGAGATAATGTGCCTTTTGTAGCTTTAGGGTAAGTTGAGAGTAAAATTAGAAACATTCTTCAGACAGAAATCACAACAGCAGCTTACCATATCATTACAACCTATATCAACAATAACTATATTTATCTATATTTTAGTGATTTCTGTTGGGCTTACATCTCGTAAAAAATGCGTGATAATACCCAGCAGTATCATGTGACTAGGCATAGAAATCCCATAAGAGTGAAACGACACGTATTTCAGTACATCATTATAAACTGCTTATTGTATAATACTGAATGTAAAAAGTCAGTTACGACAAAACTACGAGAAACCAGAAAGTTTAACAACAAGGTTTTATGCAGTATATACGGTTAGATATATCGCATAATTTTAAAAAAGTACGAGAATGTAAAATATACTTTGGTATGACGCTGAGGTCAGTAGAAACTGAAAGGGGTGGTCTAGGTGTACACTTTTCTAGATGGTACCCTCTGCAAAAACGGTACTGGATGCACTTGCCTTCGTACTATTGACTGTGACATATTATAACGTGACCACTCCCTTTCAATTATACAGGTAAGAATTGATTTCTTGACCTCTGTGATGTTTCAAGATTTGCGAGGTTGCCATCACGAGGAAAGTTTTCGGCCAACCTTACTTACCGATCAATAGTATGTGGATAGCAATATACCAAATAATTCTGACATCATGTATTTTTTAATGTAAAATATTGTACAAAATGTGTTGTAGATGGAAAAAAATGGAGAAAAGGCCATAATATGGTGATGCTGACATTAACCAGCCTTGCAGAAGCTCAGTGGGGCAAAGACTACATTTCAAGAGAGAAGCAGACCGATGTAACATCCTCCGAATATCTTCATCTACAATATACTCATTGATTTTGAATACTAGTAGCTCCGTTCGTTTGTCGAGTTTGAACAGTTCCTTAGCTTTTAGTATGGGCTTAATGACAGTTACGTAATAGTGGTCTACAAGGGAATTCTTGTAGAGAAGTTGGTAGAGAGTTGATCGTATAGAAGAGCACCAGGGATAAGTAAACTTTAGAGTGTCGTGATCTAGAGGTTGCCAGTGATGTTATCGAGGAACCCTCGATTGTAGAATTTACGTTGCTTCACTGAGTAGTATTTATTCTTTGTATTTACCAGGAGGAACATAATCTAAATTTGAGTTTTGTGGTAGTTTAGCAGTCTTATGTAAGGAAGACATAGAAAACTGCTAGTGGATCTAGGACCGTCATTTTATGCCGAACAACTAGGTTCAGTTAATAGTGGTATTTGGAATAGAGATTATGGTAGGAGCGAGCTTACATTGGTTACCAGAGCGAAGTAGTTTTACCTGTGCAGAGTCATATCTAATCATAATTGTTCATGTCATTTCTTGTGGTAGGTGGTTTGTGAAGTGACCTTGAGGGCCCCTGATAGACTCAAGAGCAGCTATAGTTGTAACAGGGGATACTGTTGAATCACAAGAGAGTTTAAGCTGCTGAAGAACCACATTACACCTTACACCTAAAGTACAATTGGTAGAATTATTCACCATTTTGAGAAGTGATACGGAACCATTTAAAACAGAAGTACTGTGTTATTAGTCTTTTGCTTTATAAGGTGGATCGAGTTTCTTTGTTAATTGTAATATATACTTGGGAAATGTAATTAGCTAGAAGCCAAAGACTGAAGTGGTTTCGATATTATTTGGGCTACACTGTAACACGATTATGACGTGTGTACTCACTTGAAGTGAGAATAAAAATTCATCCTGTGTTACAGCATTAATCGTAAAACTCTGACCTACTTATTAAGCAGTAAATTATTTTTACTATTGTTAATTTTATGATTAATAATACACTCCTGGAAATTGAAATAAGAACACCGTGAATTCATTGTCCCAGGAAGGGGAAACTTTATTGACACATTCCTGGGGTCAGATACATCACATGATCACACTGACAGAACCACAGGCACATAGACACAGGCAACAGAGCATGCACAATGTCGGCACTAGTACAGTGTATATCCAACCTTTCGCAGCAATACAGGCTGCTATTCTCCCATGGAGACGATCGTAGAGATGCTGGATGTAGTCCTGTGGAACGGCTTGCCATGCCATTTCCACCTGGCGCCTCAGTTGGACCAGCGTTCGTGCTGGACGTGCGGACCGCGTGAGACGACGCTTCATCCAGTCCCAAACATGCTCAATGGGGGACAGATCCGGAGATCTTGCTGGCCAGGGTAGTTGACTTACACCTTCTAGAGCACGTTGGGTGGCACGGGATACATGCGGACGTGCGTTGTCCTGTTGGAACAGCAAGTTCCCTTGCCGGTCTAGGAATGGTAGAACGATGGGTTCGATGACGGTTTGGATGTACCGTGCACTATTCAGTGTCCCCTCGACGATCACCAGTGGTGTACGGCCAGTGTAGGAGATCGCTCCCCACACCATGATGCCGGGTGTTGGCCCTGTGTGCCTCGGTCGTATGCAGTCCTGATTGTGGCGCTCACCTGCACGGCGCCAAACACGCATACGACCATCATTGGCACCAAGGCAGAAGCGACTCTCATCGCTGAAGACGACACGTCTCCATTCGTTCCTCCATTCACGCCTGTCGCGACACCACTGGAGGCGGGCTGCACGATGTTGGGGCGTGAGCGGAAGACGGCCTAACGGTGTGCGGGACCGTAGCCCAGCTTCATGGAGACGGTTGCGAATGGTCCTCGCCGATACCCCAGGAGCAACAGTGTCCCTAATTTGCTGGGAAGTGGCGGTGCGGTCTCCTACGGCACTGCGTAAGATCCTACGGTCTTGGCGTGCATCCGTGCGTCGCTGCGGTCCGGTCCCAGGTCGACGGGCACGTGCACCTTCCGCCGACCACTGGCGACAACATCGATGTACTGGGGAGACCTCACGCCCCACGTGTTGAGCAATTCGGCGGTACGTCCACCCGGCCTCCCGCATGCCCACTATACGCCCTCGCTCAAAGTCCGTCAACCGCACATACGGTTCACGTCCACGCTGTCGCGGCATGCTACCAGTGTTAAAGACTGCGATGGAGCTCCGTATGCCACGGCAAACTGGCTGACACCGACGGCGGCGGTGCACAAATGCTGCGCAGCTAGCGCCATTCGACGGCCAACACCGCGGTTCCTGGTGTGTCCGCTGTGCCGTGCGTGTGATCATTGCTTGTACAGCCCTCTCGCAGTGTCCGGAGCAAGTGTGGTGGGTCTGACACACCGGTGTCAATGTGTTCTTTTTTCCATTTCCAGGAGTGTATAATAAAAAATTTAAAATTAATATCGTGTACTATTAAATTAATGTAAAATAATCCTACCCTGGTACGTAAAATTAAAATCCGAATTTCAAATAAATAAACATGTTACTTCATTCAAGTCAGAAGTCGAAGATCAAAAGCAAAATAAAAATGTTTTCCATGGGTACATACACTATTACTTTGAAGAAGTTTACATTGATAAAAATACAAAAACGTACTGACATTAGAAGTTAAACGACATTATTCCGTGAAAACAAAATACGTAGATGAAAGGACAGTTCTCAACGTCAAACAAAAAGTAATATTTTATCACGGTATCCACGACATATCGTAAACTGACCACTACCGATGTCTAGTATCTCTGGTTTGGGGATTAGTATATCTGTTATGTAGTATCCTTCCTGCACTAACAAAAGAAAAAAGAAATATTAAAAAATATTTCGAAGAGCCGACATCACAGAGTTTAAATTTCATTGAGTGGCTGTACTTTTCTTTACCTGCGCCATGTTTGAGACGAATAGAACTGATATTTCCTCTGCGGTAAAAGGTATCAGACGGATCCTGACGAACCGATACTCAGTGGTCAATCGTCCTTTATATCGCGGAATTGTTTTAAAAAGGGAAGTTGAAAACTTTTGGAGGGGGATGTGACACACTAGGTGATATCTTTTATCCTGGAAAAAAGCGCTGTTCAGTTTGCCTCAAACGCTGAGGACGTATAGACACTTTATGAAATTTATAAGCTCTTTGAGTGGAACTGCAAAAGAAAGAGTTTTACTACGACGTCACCATACGATATTAATACCGTTTGAAAGCAGTAACGTTTTATCGTATCAGAGTCAGAGATTACTGATTTCATTTGGAATACGACACGTCAGCTTTACGCGCAAGAGATTTCTTTTCTCGTGTTTTAATTTACTGCCTACACGACAAATTTTTAAGCGGATTGGATGCCGGCGAATTTATTTCATATCCACACAAGCATGCTTACTTAGCCATTCCATATAGTCACAGATTGAGACCCAAGAAATATTGCTACGTATAGAATATTTATTTCACTATATGCGAGAATCGTGTACTATTACGAAGGAAAATTTAACTAAACGTGCCAGCGCTTACTTCGAAAAACTATAACCATAACTTTAGTATGATAATTCTTACTAGCTGTACTTACTCGTACCTTTGAAAATAGCTTTGCAACCAAAACTATACTGAAAGATAAAATGTAGCCCGTGTGATAAAATTTTATCGTCGTGGTGTAACTTTAGTCGCAATTTGCTCGGTAAATTTAGATAATTGTCGTTGGAATTGAATCCAGACTGTGTTAAACTCCTAAGACTCCCATCGCCTACAGTAAGGTAACAGTTTCAAGAGCGTAACTAATGGCACAGTCAATTATTTCTATACTCGTTACATGTTACAGTTAAATGTCATGGAAGGAGGATCATAATGTAACAAAAGAGTCTGTACCGTTCCGCAGCATACAATGAATATGGGACATTTAATACGAAAATACCCATCAAGGATATAAGACTTCATCTTACCTCAGTACATGCCAGTTGCACGAAGGTATTAATTCAAGACGTTTTATTTTCGAAATGAATCTTTGATCACCCAGTAGAATGCGAGCTTCTTGAAACTTATTGGCGGATAAGAACTGTTCACCGGACCGGGCAATATTCTTACCGAAGTATCTATCGAGGCACGACTCACCTTCAAAGCTTCTTTTCTGCCACTGCCCCATACATTAAAATTTTCACATAAGCTCTCCTGCGTACCTTGTTGGACTAGCACCTCTGGTAGGAAAGATACTTCGGACCGTCTCTAATGAACGTCGAAATCGACAGACGGTTACATGTTAATCTACCTTCCTTTCTGACACTGCGAAGAAATGTCTCAGCCATAGAACAGTGGCTCTCAGTTTTGCTTTGGTAACTCAATCGGTATCACACTTGCAACTTGAAAACTAAGGTTCTGATTTCGAATCCGACCAGGAACACGGTTTAAATCTGCCAAGAATTTTCAGGCGTTTTATTATAACAAAGCATTGTAGCATGGAGGAAATGGCACCCTCACGGGAATAGCCTCTCTATGAACCAACACGGTTGCTCTACAATGTTATCGATAAAAATATCTAAAGCGGCAAAGTGACGTGTCATTGACGGTGACCGAATGTTTACGGAGGTTGCAGCGAGATTGTGATCTGCACACCAATCGCATTACAGTTTCCGTCAAGGCAATGGACACCGAAAGTCACTTCTGACGCGCATAATTTACACACTTTCAATAAGTGTGACCACCTAACCGTTCGATCCGAACGAGGGATGGTTTCTGGATGACGCCTGGCGCTACTCACGTGCCACGCTTGAGGTCCTGAAGAGCTGCAATCTACAGCGAGGATCAAAAATAAAAATTTATATCTCATTGGAAAACTAAGCACCTGTACTGTTGCGTAGCCATATTCGAGCGTAGTTGCTGGTGGCTAAATATTGGAAAAGCCCTTGTTACGAAACACGGCATGTCTTCGGCGTTATGAAGACTCAAACCAATTTGAAGTACGATAGTTGGGGTGCCAAGGTAGATGCCTTGTTCTGTGACTTCCGGAAGGCGTTCAATACAGTACCGCACTGCCGTCTCATGAACAAAAAATTCGAACGTACGGATTATCAGACCAGGTGTGTGACTGGATTCAAGAGCTCCTAACAAAAAGAACACGGAATATCGTCATACGTAAAAGTGACATCAGGCGATCCTCAGGCAGTGTTACGGGAAAAACCCTTATCACAATATGTGTAGATGATCCAGTGGATGACGTCGTCAGTTATTTGAAGATTTTTGCGAATTGTGCTGTTGTACACAGAAAAATTGCAGAGCCAGAAAATAGAAGCGAAATACAGGAAGACGTGCAGAGGACCGTTGCTTGGTGCTGCGACTGGCAATTGACCCTTACTATAACCAAATTTAACATTGCGCTGAAATAGGTTGTTGTCTGATTGCATGAATGCATAACAATCACTGAACAGTGACATCCGTAAAAATCTACAAGTGCGCGCACGAATCGATTTAGGGTGAAACAACCACTTCAAATACCACAGGCAAGACAAACGCCAGTCTGAAATTCTAGAAAAAATTATCCAGAAATGAAGCCCATACGCAAAGGAGGTAACTTAGAAAACCCTCATTTGAGCAATACTTCAATATTGCTCGTCGTCTGCGGTTAGTACCAGACAGGATTGACATAGTAAATAAAGAAGATTCAGAGAAGAGCAACGCGTTTCGTTACAGGTTCATTTAGTAAGTATAAAAGAGTCACGGCGATGTGCAGGTAATTCTAGAGGCAGACGCTGCAACAGTGGCATCCTCAGAGTCCTGTTTACTATAAAACATCCTAGTGCTTGTGTTCCTAGATGAGTCAGCCAATATGTTGCTTCCTCCTGCGTGTATCTCGCGAAAAGACTACAAAATTAAAATTAGACATTTGAGCTCACACGGAGGCTTACTATCATCCGTTCTTCCCGCAAACCATTTCGAGTGGAATAGAAACACGAAATATGTAGATGCTTCATATGCCGCTCTCAGCCATGGGGTTTTGCAAAGTTCACATCGTCGAATGTCAGTCGTATGAAGATTCCATCGCAATGATTGCTGGGAAACTGTGTGAACTGGGTCATTTACCGCCAGCAGCAATTCTTTGGAACCGCCTTTCCAGCCTCCACGCCGTTTTACGTAGCTGCGATTGGTACACAACTTCAAGCTTCCGAGTTGGCTCACCAACATATCGGGCAACTTCATTCACGGCACGCTCATGGGTATGTACAAACACAGGAGCTTGTTTCTGTCGTTCTGTAATGTGTCCACGTCGATACCTGTAATTGCGATGGTTCCATACAACTAAATGGCAAATGCACAACATACTATCATGACATACTGTTTTACCTCTGGTCGGTCATACGGTCGCCTGTTTAAGTTGCACACCACTTCCAATGTCAAACCGCGTACTATATTTAGGGGTTACTAATAATTTGATAGATGCGTTTATATTCCGAGTAAAGTGGTTCGTAAGTACAGGAACGCACCATGGCACTTGACAAACACACAAACTACACAATTCAGAGATATAAGACGCTGATGCACATCCTTGCTTATGGGAGTTATAACATAAACCATGAGATAAGTTAGCTCGACTGTCCCCATAATAAGCATGTACTAACTCACTGCTTTATCAGTTAGGCTTCCACGTCTCTGCTAGACTGAACTGAATCCCGTGTCATCCTTCATTCAGTCTTCATGCGTTAATCAGATTCAGAGTAGAGAATTCTTTCACTTTGTCTACAAAGCTTTCCTCAGTTTTTATGCTTAGTATGTTGATTTCATCTGTTGCTTGATTCGTGTGTCTTTTATATCTGAAATCCTAACAATCTACGCTTCATTTCATTAATTACCTGATATTAGATATCAGATTTCGAATATTAGGTTCCCATGAGTTACCAGCACCTTTCCTTAGTTTACTCTGGATTTAAGCTCTGTGCCCAGTATACAGTTCATACAACTTCAAACGTGTCGTAATTCCCCGAGTCTTTGACGGAGGAAAGATATGACATTAATGAATTATGATATCCCTTTTCTAAAATTAATTGCACTACCGACCATTCCGTAGACAGCATGACACAACGATGTGAAACTTAAACATAACTTTTGAAACAAATGAGATTAGTTTTCTTAGGGGGGTATTTCACATTCTCGGCACCCCTCCCCCCCCCCTCTCTCTCTCTCTCTCTCTCTCTCTCTCTCTCTCTCTCTCTCTTCTCCCGTCTTGTGACAGAAGCACGCTCTAATTGGGAGGTACGGTATTTTTTCATGATTGTACGTTAAATAATATATTTATTAAAACTGAAAACTCATTTTTACTAAAATGTTTGTAACTACCTTGTTCTAACCCATTTATAACCTATTTGAGCTTTAGCATTGGACGAGACAACGTGGAAATCTTTACACGGTGATGCGGTTAATCGGCCGCCCTTGTAACAAAAAAAAAAAGGCTCTGAGCACTATGGGACTTAACTTCTGAGGTCATCAGTCCCTAGAACGTAGAACTACTTAAACCTAAAACTAACCTAAGGACGTCACACACATCCATGCCCTAGGCAGGATTCGAACCTGCGACCGTAGCGGTCGCGCGGTTCCAAATTGTAGAGCCTAGAATCGTTCGGCCACTCCGGCCGGCCCATTATAACCGCCCACATGAAAATTTTCATGAGCAGTTAACCTCTCCTCGTGATTTACGAAATCACACAACGATTTTTTGAATGAACTTTTATGCACGCCAGCATTGGCGAATCAGACTTTTATTACTGACACACGGTCTAGCATCACCCTATCATGACTGTCAGCGAAAGCTACCTACCGCTGTCCTTCCAGTTTTTTTGTTTACTTTTTTTTCTAAATCTTGTTATAATAAAAATTTTCTCTCCCAAAACAACTTACTGAAATTTTTTATTATAAATCAAACCGGATACAGAAAAAAATCGTTATAATTTCATGCTGAATTCGATCCCAGTTCAGAACGTACATTTTATTCTTTGATACTTTGCTATACTGGTTGAATCCTCGAGGACAGAGACGGCATCTCTGCTTTACGCTATTTCCAGAAGCGAGCTCGTGATGTTTAGGGTCGTGTTGGTGTAGCGTTGGTGTGGTCTGGGCGGTCTGAGCGGTGCAGGGCCTAAGAAAACATTCGTGCGGGCGAAGAATATTTAGTGGTTCGAGCTTGACCACTTGGGAATATTTAGAGGCTTTGCATTATTTCGTAAGAGTGAGCTGTATACTTTAGACTGGAAACTTTTCAAGTGGCTTTAAAAATTTCTTTTGCGGCCATTATCGTTTTTTTTTTTCAGGTACCTGTTGTAACATCCACGCGATAAATTTTAGCTACAGTGCGACGAGAGGAAATTATGCCTCTAACAGTTATAAACATTATCTATCCGACATATGAAAAAACAGTGAAATAAATGATGATAAATATTAATTATTTATATAATATTTTATGATGTAATTGGACTTATCGATGTGTATCATACAAAGACAATGATAATTGTAAATTCCTTTTATGATCTGCGTTTGTCTTCCTTTATTTTTACCTTTTGTTGGTTGTCTTTTGTAGGCTGCGGACGCAAGACGCATATCAAACTAAAGTTTGTTAAGCAGTTGTAATTATTTGTTAATTATTACCTGAGAACAGAGTTCATTATTATTATAAATATGAGTGAATAATTATTTGTAATTTTAATTCCTCTCTCAATAAGCATTATCTGTGTTAATTATTTCTTTCCATTGCAAGGAGAGCAGCCATTGATGATAGCGATATGTATCGCGTTTTTATCTGTTTTTCTTACGAAAATGTCAAAGGTTTGCTTGATGACCATTAGTCCAAATAGTGCACAACATGAAAGTAAAGTTTAATAAGCATTTCAAATATTTATCCTGTTAAAAGAAAATTTGCTCTAGCAATAGAAAGTCTCTATCAATTCTCTGCCGCCATCTTAACAATTATCTCAGCGGCAAATTCAAATAACGCAACTCTGCAGATATAAATGCCGAAGGTAATAAAAATGTGTAAAAATAAATGTGCACCGCTGTTCCCGAACTCATTTTAATGAAAATAGTTCGAGTCAGATTGGTTCTGTAAAAACAGTGCTCGTAGCACGATCCATATAACAAACTTTTCTTACTGATGTATGGAGCCGAAATTAATTACGCACGAGTTGCGAAGAATATTGTTTCAGGTAACATACGTCACTGTTGTGCGCGGCTGATATTCAGTGGTTTTAATGATCATTATGCTGAAGATAACTGTTTCCATCATAATCAATAATTGTATAGAATCTGTTGTATGAACTGTGATTTAGTGACGCTTACACAACTTACAGACAACACTTTAACACAACGTTAACTTGGAGTTATTTGGCAACTTGACCAAATATTTAGCCGGGAGAGAAAATTAATTAGTAATTACTCAATGTAATGAATTAAGATTATGATTTTCATTTACAAATTAGTTAAATACCATACCACTGAATAAGACAGCGAACGTCACACTGTGGACTTCAATATTGTGCTGCATTTTTGCTATTTCACATTGTGTGACGAACTGATTAGGTGTCTGTCACGATTACATTATTGTTTAGCAAACATTTCCCTTCGAATATTAGTGAGATTTGGCAACAATGAAATTTATGGTTTGCTGCTGAGTATGACTCGTTCAGCGAATCGGTAACTTATATATCGAGAACGTAGCACCTTCAGAAAGCATACAGTACCACATGGAAGATATATTCACCACTCGGTGCCAATAAAATGAAATCGCAGCAGGGCCTATGAGAATAAGTTACATGAAATCATGATCCATTTGACGGTGCTTAAGGGACGTCCTGTTCCAGGGCTGCCGTTTCCTCGCGCCACCGTTGCCACACAGGACTCGCTGTGTATTTCGTGTTGCACAGTGTTTTGAAAACAGCTACTTGCAGTCTCCGTGCCACAGGGTGTGTGGGCGCGCTAAGCTCCCTGCGCACTCTGGAAAACGGATTCGCCGGCAGCGCGGCCATTTCTCAGAGACGGGAACTCTCAGTCCCATGCTTTCGCGTGTAGTACACCGGAAACAGCGGCCGTTCCATTGGCGGCCTCGGCGTCTATTTCCGCTCTGCAGTCCTTCATCCAAGCCGCCGCATTCACTCACTCACACACACACACACACACACACACAGACACACACACACACACACACACATACATACACACACACAGTCTCGTCGATCTCTTCCGCTACTGGACTTCCGTAGACTCCTCTCTCGTAGACACGGCACTTGGCGACCGTGTAATCTGTTTATGGTTTCGAGATCCGACAGCTGCTTGGCTTCCGACTTTTGTTCGAGATCAGTGTTGCTTTGTGGTTCTCGTAGTATTTTGCCTGCTCTGTGTGAGGTATTCACAGAATCGAATGGCCCTCTATCGGTAATGCTGAAATTCAGTATGATGTTGGCCCACACTTAGCCTTAAAGACAGCTTCCACTTTCGCTGGCATACGTTCAATCAGATGCTGGAAGGTTTCAAGGGGAATGGCAGCCCATTCTTCACGGAGTGCTGCAATGAGGAGAGGTGTCGACGTCGCTCGGTGAGGCCTGGTACAAGTCGGCGTTCCAAAACATCCCAAAGGTGTACTATGGGATTCAGGTCTGAACTCTGCGCAGGCTAGCTCATTACAGGGATGTCAGTGTAGTGTAACCACTCAGCCACAGACGTGCACTATGAGCAGGTGCTCGATCGTTTTGAAAGATGGAATCGCCATCCACGAATTGCTTTTCAACAGTAGGAGGCAAGAAGCCTGTGGTATGATAGTGCCACGCAAAACAACAAGGGATGCAAGCCCCCGCCATGAAAAACACGACCACACCATAACACAACCACTTCCGAATTTTACTGTTGGCACTAAATACGCTGGCAGATGACGTTCACCTGGCATTCAACTGTCGGCGGTCTCTGTCAGTCAACAGAAGAGGATGGCCTGTACCCTTTTGTGCTATACGTGTCTCTTCATGTTTCCACTTCACTATTACATCGGACGGAAACAGTGAACCTAGGGACGTTTAGGAGTGTGGAAATCATGTGTACAGACGTATGACACAAGTAACGCCCAATCACCTGACCACATCCGAAGTCTGTGAGTTCCGCGGAGCGCCCCATTCTACTGTCTCACAATTTATAATGACTACTGAGGTCGCTGATATGAATTAAAATGGAAATTAAGCGTTCCCGGACACATGTCCACATAACATCTTTTCTTTATTTGTGTGTGAGGAATGTTTCCTGAAAGTTTGGCCGTACCTTTTTGTAACACCCAACACCCTTTATACAACACCGAAAAAACAGGCATCTGCACAGCCAAATGCAACGCGTTCACTTGCCAGTAAGAGGCGGAAATCCCGTAGTATTGTAGTGCCCGGAATAACTGTAGCTTTGTCGAATACAACGTTTGGAAGTAAAGATCCTAAAACTTCAACCCGACGTCTCTTTTATCTTGCTACCACAAACACTGAAATCGTTGCCCTGCAAACCTGTACCATGACTTCGCGTATGGCATGGTTGCCTATCCACTTGGCTGCACGCGGCCCTGTTCAACGACGCCTAGCACCGTCTGCTAACGCATGCGGACGTGGGGTGTTACTTGAAATATGTTTGCTATGACCCGCTCTACCAGCCCTCTGCTTAAGAGATTCATTCGGAGAGTAAGGAACGTTTTGTTTTGGCCGTGACCACGTCCACTTACCACCAACGCCGGCAGCTACGATCCAATACGGTTGCTTACTGCTTAATTAAGCGACTTTAAAATGGTGTAACAAAACTGACGATCCACCCATGTGAGGTGTACACAGCATTGTCCGCTTTTTAATGCGCAAAAAGTCCGACACATCGAAATTTAGAGGCACATAACTATGGGTTACGGTAATCTGATGCACGAAACGTCAGTTCGGATCCTCTATATCACGTTGAATGGTGGATGGAAGAATTTTCGTGACGAAAATTGCTCAGGTCGTCCATCAGTGATGACTAACTGACTCAAAGCACGAACTGAAACTAAAATCCAAGAAGATAGGCGTTTCGCGGGTAGTGGACTGTACTCACTCTTTCCAGATATTTCAAGAACTGTTTTGTACTAAACTGTTAGTGCAGATCTGGGATACGGTGTAAAACGTTTGTGGCAGGTGGGCTCCTCGTATTCTGTCAGACGAGCCCAAAATCAAACGAATGGCAGATGCACTGACATTTCTCAGTCGATATGAAAAGGACGCTGATGAATTTTTGAATCACATTGTCACTGGTGATGAGACTTAGATATCTCATTTCACATTCATGGAAAAGCATTAGCCGCAATCCCCAACGAAACCGATAAACGCAAAACTAATTTTGAGCAGCAGAAAAATTATGGCTGCGGTATTGTGGGATCGTAAGGGAATACCGCTTATCGACTGCCTGCCTATAGGTGAGATTATATATGCAGCAGCCTACCGTCATACACTTCAACTACTTTGCCGCGGGGTGGAAAGATACGCATTGGAGTCGTCCTACTGCACCATGCACGTCTTCATGCAGTGGATGCAGTGGGACTTGCACATGATTTGCTTCAGGAGTTTCATTGGGAAATGTTTCAACATCCGCCATACAGTCCGTACATAGCCCGAAGTGAGAACGCTAAGGAAGTGATTATGAACTGAAAGAAGCCGTTAATCTGTTTCAACAACTTGACTGCAAGTGATTATGGTAAAGTCATAGAAAAGTTGGTAAAACAGTACAACCGCGCGGGGTAGCCGTGCAGTCTGAGGCGCCTTGCCATTGTTCTCGCGGCTATCCCCGTCGGAGGTTCGAGTCCTCTCTCGGTCGTGGGTGTGTATTGTTCGTAGCGTAAGTCAGTTTATGTTAGGTTAAGTAGCTGTAAGCCTAGGGATCGATGACGTCAGCAGTTTGGTCTATAGGAACTTACCACAAATTCTCAATTTCCAAAAACAGTACCAGAAGTGGTTAAAATTGAACTGTGAAAGAGTAGAAAAATAGCTTTGGTATCAAATTGTATGTAACATAGTTTCGTTTAATTACATCAAGTAAAAATTTCTGCACAGAAGAATGTTCTTCACTTTTCGAATGACGCTCATTTTATATCCCTTTCTTCACAGAAAGTCTCAGGAATACATACCAGTGTATCTTTAATACTCAAACAATGTTTACTTTGTATACATCGGTGGCGTATTGTTTGGAGGCTAGATTAAAATAAATTTCCTGAATTAGCCCGAACAGCTTTTCCAGTAGCTGTTTCAGCGATGACTTTGTAACATTAAGCACTATGTCCTTTCTGTGTTGGCATTGGAAATGGCTGAAAGCAAGGGATAATATCTGGCTTCATATTTCGCAAGCAAACAGATCTCTCCTCTATGGATTGATGAAGGAGAAAGTTTTTCAATGTCAATGATTGACTTCGTTTAGTTGGGAGAATTTTGGGAAAGCGTACCTCATCCATAAAGGAGAAGGCGTATATGAGGCTAGTGAAACTCGTGGTTGAGTACTGTTCAGGTGTTTGCGGTCTCCGCTAGGACGGATTAAAGGAATGCATCGAAGCAGTTCAGAGGCCATCTGCTTGTTACTCGTAGGTTCGACCAGCACGCAAGTATTACAGAGGTGCTTCGTGAATTAAAATGGGAATCCCTGGAGGGAAGACGGCGCTCTTTCCGGAAGGCGTATTGCCAAAATTTAGGGAACCGGAATTTGAGGCTGGCTGCAGAACGGTTCTGCTGACACCAATGTACAGTTCACATTCGGACCATGAAGATAAGAGGGGAGAAATGAGGGCGAGTACGGAGGCCTGTACAGCCCTTTTCCCTTTCTCTATCTGGAAGTTGAATAGGAAATGACTAGAGTGGTACAAGGTACTCTATGCCAATTACCGTACTGTGGTTTGTGGACTATTTATGTAGATGCAGCTGTAGAGTGAAAACTGTAGAGGGAAACCAGGCGTGGACTGCAGTAAGCCGGTTCAAGAGGCTGTAGGTTGTATTTGTATGTAGAGATGAAAAGTCTTGTGTGGGAAGCTGAAGAAAGCAAGAAAACCGACCCTCAAATCGGTGATACGCACTCTAACACTGCTGCTCTCCACTTTTCTAAAATTCTGTTCTAGTTGCGTAAAAAATGTTTCAAGATGGGCAGAGTTTTGATTTCGTTAACCCTTTTCCACGTAGTAAAAATAACTAACCACATAATAATGGTGTAGGCTCCATAACCAGTGGAAAAAATAAACACGTTTTTGTGCCTTTGCAGACACCATTTAGTAGAAAATACAAGGTGTAATGGCTATAAGTGCAGATATTTTTATATGTCGTACCTTAATATGTACACACATCAATGTGTTCCTTGTAATTTCAGTGCATCAGACAGTCTTTCCACAAACAGGTAACATACTTTAGAAGGTGAAAAAAATGGTTCTAATGGCTCTGAGCACTATGGGACTTAACATCTATGGGCATCAGTCCCCTAGAACTTAGAACTACTTAAACCTAACGAACCTAAGGACGTCACACAACACCCAGTCATCACGAGGCAGAGAAAATCCCTGACCCCGCGGGAATCGAACCCGGGAACCCGGGCGTGGGAAGCGAGAACGCTAGCGTTATAGGGTGAAGTTTGCTGCATGGGCGCAACTGCACCAATAAGTGGAGTGCATCCATCAGTACACATTATTCGTTTTATGTCTTCGCGTCCACAGTAAAACACTTACCTACAGCCCAGTATACAATGCATCATTAATGGCTTGCTCTTGCAGCGTCTTCTTGGAGGTACTACCCAACATGAAAACATACACCCTGCAATACCTGCCACTATTAGTTTGGAAACGATGTAAATTCTAATGCAACGCTGTTCACCATACCGTCCTCAGTCACCAGTAGAAATATCTGCCATTATAACCGTTACACACTACACACGATGGTTCTCGCTCTGGGTTAAAAACCTCCGAAGCCACATAGATAAGGCTGATACAAGTAATTTAATATAACACAAATGGGGCCGCAAATGTCAGGTAACATGGCAAAAGTGGATGAGAAAAGTTGATCATGTGACGTTCCCTGAAGACATACCTGGCCGCACGTGCAGTGCTTGGGGCCTCTCCACCTTACTCTCACCGGTTTGGCGCAGTGTTACTCATCAATCCGCCAGGCTACTCTGTTTTCGTTTCTGCGTTTTCGGAAGTATACGATAACACTCGAAATAGTGATAATACAAGACTAGGATGAATCAGTTTACATTTAACGAGATATCATACATGCATCTGTGTTATGTCGCTACTAATTAGAATTCTCTTGCAGCATGAGGTATTTACGCAGAATGTTTCCCACAACTTGTTTCATTTTCTCATGTGTCGTTTGCTTCGTTGTATCGTGGAAAGAGTAAAAAGAGATAATGAGCTTTAGTTAACAATGAATGCAAGAAAACGTATTGAGTGAAGGTAACACACTGGTGGGACATGTGTTCTGTAATCAAGGTTATGTATCAGAGGAAATATAACGAATGAAATGATTTCTGCGTTGTTCCTATTTGCGAGCACTACATTATCACATCCGATAATGCAAGAACGAAAGGAGAGTAGCCTAGCAGAGCGATATGTAGCACTGTCCCCTACCGGGGAGGGTAAGATCGACAAGCCCAACCGCTGCACATGCAGCAAGGTACGTGATCTGGTTCAACGTTTTTCATCAATCTGTGGGGTATTTCACGGAATTTGCTGCCTTATCTGTCTTACGTTAAACTACTTGCCTCAGCCTAATCTATGTTGCTTCAGTGTTTTTTCAAAGTTAGTAAGTATCATCCTTTATAAGGGTAATAGATATTTCTCTAACAGTTACATCTTGACCAAGAGGTGGCTTCTCACGTTTAGTAGACAGCTAGTAAGAGTCCCTGTTGATTATATATTTGATCAGAAAACTGACCGAGGGAGGTGGCGCAGTGTTTAGCACACTGGACTCCCATTCGGGAGGACGACTGTTCGAACCAGCGTCTGGCCTTCTAGATTTACACCTTCCATGATTTTCCTAAATCTCTCCAGGCAAACGTCTGGATGGTTTCAAGGACACGGCTGATGTCCTTCCCCACCCTTGACACGATCTGAGCTTGTGCTCTAAAGACTTCGATGTCGACGGGACGTTAATCTCAATCTTCGATCCTTCCTTCCATAAAACAACGCAGCGAACTTTTAATTGACAGCACCTCTTGTTCTCTGACCCGCTCGGCCTGCCGCGTTAGCTCTGCTCTTGGCCGAGCGCACAGATGTTGGCGCGATAGGCGGTGTTTGTGGTGCTGCTGGGGCATTGCGAGAGAAGAGCTGGGCTTATCAGCACACAGTCTGGAAACATGGGCTGACCAGAGGGCGAGCCAGAATGTGAAGTCTTCGACGGCAAGCGGCAGCGGGCGGTGGACATAATTCTGGGTTGTAGCAAGGGACATCTGCCTTGATTTGTCTTGCAGACAACAGGGAGGTGTGTGTGTGCCTGAAGCAAGTCCGTGCACGTTGTCCAGACGTTGCCCTTGGAACCGTTGCGTCTGCGGGATCTCACTAACGGTTGGTGCAGGGCTTGGCCACTGTGCGGCCACAAACAACTAAGTGGAACACTTGGTGTCTTTTGCTGGACGAGAGAGCGGCTATTGCAATGAATACGCAGACGGGGGCTTCAAGATTACTAGAGCCCCAAGAAGTTGGGCTTTAGTAGCCGACAGCAGTATTTTGGTCCGTCGAGTATTGCAGCATAGTGTACAGTGAATATCACTGAGTGTATCGAACGAACGGTAATATTAAACACGAAATGTCTGTGCGTACAGTGCGGCATGTTGTGGTAGTTGTATGGTAACACGCTGGGTGCATGCATGGTTTCTCTGTAAACAAGAGCCACATTAATGTTGTTTATACGGCGTGAGGGTGATTGATTTTGTATGAGCTATTGTACCGAAGGTAATCTTTTTAGTACTACGCCGTCAGCGTTTCTGATTTTCTTTATGCCACTGTTTCGAAAATTATCTCGTTATTATAATCTGTAAGAGTGATCTGGTTTGTATGTCTCATTGCATATAAGGTTGTATTAACAAATTTGTGTACACAGTCCTGTAGATAGTTGCTAGTGACTGGGGTGATGGGTGTGGTCGTAGATCTACTTTTGGTCGAGTGCTAATGTAAGTAGCCATAATGAAATGAGACAATTGTCTTCTAGTGTGCTGTCCTGCGGTTAACTGCAGGAGTTTCCTCTCCTGGTAGCTGAGTGGTCAGCGCGACGGAATCTACAACTACATCCATACTGCGCAAGCCACCTAACGGTGTGTGGCGGAGGGTACATTGAGTACCTCTGCCGGTTCTCCCTTCTATTCCAGTCTCGTATTGTTCGTGGAAAGAAGGATTGTCGGTATGCCTCTGCGCGGGCTCTGATCTCTCTGATTTTATCCTCATGGTCTCTTCGCGAGATATACGTAGGAGGGAGCAACATACTGTTTGACTCCTCGGTGAAGGTATGTTCTCGAAACTTCAACAAAAGCCCGTACCGAGCCGAGCTAATGAGCGTCTCTCTTGCAGATTCTTCCACTGGAGTGTATCTATCACCTCCGTAACGCTTTCACGATTACTCAGTGATCCTGTAACGAAGCGCGCTGCTCTCCGTCGAATGTTCTCTATCTCTTCTAACAAGCCTATCTGGTATGGATCCCACACCGGTGAGCAGTATTCAAGCAGTGGGCGAATAAGTGTACTGTAACCTACTTCCTTTGTTTTCGCACTGCATTTCCTTAGGATTCTTCCAATGAATTTCAGTCTGGCATCTGCTTTACCGACGATTAATTTTATATAGCCATTCCATTTTAAATCACTCCCAGATAATTTATGGAATTAACTGCTTCCAGTTGCCGACCTGCTATTTTGTAGCTAAATGATAAATGATATTTCTTTCTTTGTATTCGCAGCACATTACACTTGTCTACATTGAGATTCAATTGCCATTCGCTGCACCATGTGTCAATTCGTTGCAGATCCTCCTGCATTTCAGTACAATTTTCCATTGTTACAACCTCTCGATATACTACAGCATCATCCACAAGAAACCTCAGTGAACTTCCAATGTTATCCACAAGGTCATTTATGTATATTGTGAATAGCAACGGTCCTACGACACTCCCCTGCCGCACATCTGAAATCACTCTCACTTCGGAAAACTTCTCTCCATTGAGAATGCCATGCTGCGTTCTGTTATCTAGGAACTCTTCGATCCTATCACACACTTAGTCTGTTAGTCCACATGCTCTTACTTTATTAAACGACTGTGGGGACTGTATCAAACGCCCTGCGGAAGTCGAGAAACGCGGTATCTACCTGGGAACCCGTGTCTATGGCCGTTTGAGTCTCGTGGACGGATAGCGCGAGCTGGGTTTCACACTATCGTCTTTTTCGAAAACCCATGCTGATTCCTACAGAGTAGATTTCCAGTCCCCAGAAAAGTGATTGTACTCGAACATAATACGTGTTCCAAAAGTCTACAATTGATTGAAGTTAGAGATATAGGTCTATAGTTCTGCACATCTGTTCGACGTCCCTTCTCGAAAATGGGGATGACCTGTACCCTTTTCCCTCTTTTGGAAAGCTTCGCTCTTCCAGAGACCTACAGTACACGGCTGCATGAAGGGGGGAAAGTTACTTCGCGTTCTCTGTGAAAAATCTAACTGGTATCCCATCAGGTCCAGTGGCCATTCCTCTTTTGAGCGATTTTGTTTTTCTATCCCATTGTCACCTGTTTCGATATCTACCATTTTGTCAGCTGTGCGACAATGTAGAGAAGGAACTACAGTGCAGTCTTCGTCTGTGAAACAGCTTTGGAAAAAGAATGTTATTCCTAACGGCCTGGGTTCGATTCCCGGCTGGGCCGTAGATTTTCTCCGCTCAGGGAATGGGTGTTGTGTTGTCCTTATCATCATTTCATCCCCATCGACAGGCAGGTTGCCGACGTGGCATCAGCCAAAATGACTTGCACCAGGCGAACGGCTTACCCGACGGGAGGACCTAGCCACACGGCATTTTCATTTCCACTGCAGAAGTTAATTTTCTTGTTTCTATGCCTGTAGCCCGTAGCAATACATTGTATTGTAAACTGTTATTGTCTGCTGCAGCAAAGAGTTTTTAAATTTTGCTCTTATTGTGTTAATGGTACTTTACGTATTTATTCTCTTGCTAACCCGTGCGTCAGGGAATTATATTGGGCTCTTAATTATGTTCCGCATTGTTATCATTCTGTGCTGTCCAGAAGACTACTTTATGTGTAACAAATTATTTGTAAAATTGAGCTAAATCCTGCACAACGCCCATCCTGAATGTCACTCCACACAAATCCTGCGCCACAAAACATTTTACAGCCAGTAATATTTACTTATCTATTGATAGCGGCATCAAATCTGCTCGAATAACGGCCGTGAAACACTACGGAACATCTGCTGCTCCTATTCCTGGCGCAACAAGCTTTTTTTTTAATCTTGTAAAGCATAGTTAGGAATCACTGATTTTTCTCTCTTACCCGGTTTCTTTCGTTTAGGTACTATACAATCACAAACTCTTCAAACAGAAATACGTGATGCATCAGCGAAACATTGCCCCCGTGCACACTCCGAATCGAGTAATTGAGTGCATTAAGTGATTCGGATGCTACCTAAGCGTCTACTGATCTTCTACATGACGGTTTCGAGCAGGAAAATGCATTACATCATCGTAATAATTTGATCGGGTGTACCCAAGTAATGGGGCACTAAATGTTCAGGGCAGCACAACCAGCGAGTTTTATCATTTGCTAGTCTCTGATCGATCTACTGTAAGTATATAGATTAGGGAAGAAACACCATCCCCGTAGGCAACTACATGGAAACAACGCTGTACTTATGGTAACAGAATAATTCACTAATCCTGCTCTGAATAAAACCGTCGGTGGATATATGAATACTCATACCAGAGCAGTATCCATACTACCGCCTGCTTATAGGGAAAAGGAGTGCCCTATCCGGATAATGTAAAATCAGCCTTTACATAAGGTACATTATCTCGGAAACTATGATAGCAAATGTATTGAAATTTTTAGGTATACACATTCCTTGTGTAACCGCTGAATTTCTGTGAATTTAGTATTCTATCTTGTAAGTGAAAACTTAATTTTTTTTCTCTAAGTTTCATTTTTTCCCTGATAAAATGTGAAAAACATCTCCATTCTTCGAATAACGTCGGGTGAGGCAAAATATAAGTTTGAGTAAATCCTGAAAACTTCAGCTATCTCTACTGCGTACAAACTGAGCCTAATATCGCCTCGATTGAAGTGGCAGTAGCATATTACCCCCAGAAATGTAAAGTGTATATGCCCCGAATGCCCCGAGACATATTTTTGGGTAAGCGAGTCCACATGTTGTTCACAGACTCCTTTGAATTCTACGTCCTGCCATGCAAGCACATTCTCAGTAGATTAGTCTGTGTTAGATCTTTGAATACTGGCTGCCGGCCGGCGTGGCCATGCGGTTCTAGGCGCTTCAATCTGGAACCGCGTGACCGCTACGGTCGCAGGTTCGAATCCTGCCTCGGGCATGGATGTGTGTGATGTCCTTAGGTTAGTTAGGTTTAAGTAGTTCTAAGTTCTAGGGGACTGATGACCACAGATGTTAAGTCCCATAGTGCTCAGAGCCATTTATGAATACTGGCTGTACTGCCTCTATAACTGCAATAGGCAGACCACTTTGATAATAATATTTTGCACCAGTTGCTAAAGCCTTATTGTATTTGCTCCAGCTTTCCACACTTGCCAGGCACAGTCCATAGTGAGGTTCATCGTTTGTGGACATTGTATGAAAACAGACTGTCATACAGCTTTCTTCATTGCTTCTACACAACGAGTATTTTTGTCTAATTGTAAAACGATAATTATTTGGGAGTCTCTTTATGGCGGTTATTATCTGTGTATCCTTCCCACTGCTATGTCTCCCATGACTAAGTCATTTTTCGTTTGCTACGTCTACAGTTTTTGAAGACGGGATCCCATTGTCTTCTGCATATGCCGCATTCATTCAGCTTTCATTATATCTAGCCCATTCCCATACGATTGGGAAGCCACAAATTCATTACAGGCTTTGGAGTCTCTATCGGCTAGGTAACCGATGTAACGTACATCATAACATAGTAGCGACCGTTGAAAAAGTTGCTTCGCTCCTGCCGCTTACCTGCCTCCAACTGTACCACTAAAATTTGCTGTACAATTCTCTAAAGGAAGTTCCTTTTATATTTCTGGACACGCACAAAATTTGGATGTTATAGCAACATCAATCACTATGCCTGCGTCCACACATGTGGCTGTAACGACACTGTTTTTCGAGCTGTGGCCTCCGCTTTGTCAAGTAACATCAAATGCTGCTCTTAAATCCCTTTCATTGCCACAATCTATATTTTTTAAAACTGCTTTCTCTACTGCAAATTTCATACATTCAGTAGCAATATTATCAGCTGGAGATCCTAATATAATTATAATTGCTAAATTTTGCTGCTGGAGGAAGCAGGTTCATTACTCCACATAGCACGTTACAGACTGCTTTTCGATTCCCACTGGAGCATAGGCCACAGTCTAGTCCTGTCCAGAAACTGTACAATTTTCTGTTAATCTCATTTGCAACATGACACGAAGCAAAAAACCTAACACTTGTAAGAGGTCCATGATTAAAGAATTTGTTGCTAGCGCACTCGAGCAGATGTAATTTCGACGGATTGCTCACACGCTGCCTGCGATATGTAAACTGTGTATCGAGTTGGCTGGGCCAGTCGTGTGGAGCGATAGCGGAGCCTGAGCGTTGTAGTAAAAGGTAAAAGCAGCCTCGCGCATATGTAGTATTGTTATATCAAGTCCCATGTAAATGTTTTAAGAAAATCTCTTAATACTAATTTTCTCATAAAAAGTATCTTTTGACAATCATTCATTTCAAATTAAAGAATTTACTAATTTCTTCAATCCTTGGTCATCCTGATTATTGAAAAGAAAAATCAGTTGTTTAATTTTATACATGACAAATCTATCGGCCAGCATTGCACACGGCTGTGCCAGAAAAATGTCTTAGAGGAGCAGATATATATGCGTTATCCGGCTACCTTATTGAAGTAAGAATTTTCAATTTATTCAGTATGATCTTTCAGGGCCATGACGCAACACTGCTGACGTCCAAAATTTAACAGTTTAAATTCACAGTCAGTTATGAAAGGTTATAAGTGAGCAACAATTTTATTGAGAGATTAGTCACTTTAGTATAGCCAGGTTACGGAATAATAAACTGTTAATAGGTTACGAAAATTTTCTGTTGGGGGGTGACACTAAATGTGAATATTATTTATATTATTTTATTGTGGGGAGGTTACACACTATAGTTACAATATTTAAAAATCAACTGCAGCTCTGCAACTATTCGTATATTTTTGTGAATTTCTAATTTAATGCCTTTGTTCTTACGTTATTTGTACAAGCCTGTTTTTCCGAAATATTGGACGAAATGAAAATTTCAATTATTTCAAGTTCTTCGCTGAATTCATTTATAGTATTATACTTATTTTTTACATTGTTTGTTCTTTTTTGATGAAGTTTATTTGGTTCAAACACTAAGCCTATTGACTTTAACAGGTAATAATGAAACAACAGGTGGTAAATTCCTTTTTTTGCAGTTTTTGCGCTTCCTTCTCCAGTCAATGTTTTGTTTGATAATAGGCATTTCATAACTATAATTGTGCTACTATTAACATTAATAATTACTGTATCATGGTAATAAATACATGTTATAACTGCAAACCACAAGTATAAGCAAAGAAACAATAGAATGCTGAATCCCATTAAGCCAACAATACCATTCTAGCCAACAAAAAAATATTCTTGTTCATATTTGGTACGAAAAGCGGCCAGTGTGAAAGGGGTAGCAGAAAATTTCTCAGTTTGAGAGATGATGCTACGGCTATGTTGATGTCTAGCAGATAAATTCTTGTGTGACTAATCATTAAAAAAATACTTCTACTGGTTCCATAAGCAAGATTTATAAATCATTTCAAACATAAGATTCGGAACCAGACAATACTAATAACAGTTTCATTAGCTCTACTCGTCGCACCTCAAAAAGTTTAGTAATACCAGACGCTCAATGGAGGGACGTTTTCATGTGATGAAATGGCGCCTCTCTACGTCTGCTACTGTTTCCCTACATCTAACTGCATGGTACACTGGTGACCAGTGGTATGTATCAGTTTGTTTGTTTATGTCACTTTCTGACCAGTACTTTCAGCAACACGAGTGATTACCCAATACCCCAGACTGTCTCTGCATGGTTTTGGAACACTGCAGAAAAATGAGGAACTTTTGTGTGACCAGTACCTCCTTCTCTACATGTACATCTACGTTTATATCTATACTCTGCAAACAGAAGTGAAGTCCACAGCAGAGGGTTCGTCCCATTGTACCATCTTATAGGTTTTTCCCTCTTCCATTCAAGTATTGAGCGCAGGATGAATGATTGATGTAGGGGGCCGTAGTATATTTCTCGACTCATTATATAAAGCTAGTTCTTGAAATGTTGTTAATACTCGTAGACGTTCACTGGATAGTTTACGTCTTTCTTCAAGAACGAGCCACTTCAGTTCCTGCAGCGTCTCTGTACTCTCTCCCACGGATCAAGGAAACCTGTTACCATTCGTGCTGTCTTCCTCTGTCTAAGGTGAATATCCCATGTTAGTCCCATCCATAACGTTTCCTGTACACCTGATCAGTATTCTAGGTTGGGTCGCAAGAGTGATTACCAAGGAATCTCCTCAATAGACTCAAGTATTTCCTCTGTACCTATCAATAAACTGAAGTCGCCCCCCGGTCATTTGCCCTCAGTCCTTTGATAACATTTTGGACGTCTTGGAGCAAGATGCTCCTGCCTTGAATCAAACAGTGAACAGCGTGGCCCCCTCCGGCCGGAGGTTCGAGTCCTCCCTCAGGCATGCATATGTGTGTTGTTCTTAGCATAAGTTAGTTTAAGTATTGTGTAACTCTCAGCAGTTAGGTCCCTAAGTATGTCTCGCACATTTGAACATTTGAAACAGCAAACATTCAGCTGTATTTTTAGGCAACAGTGATTGATCATCGGTCGGAAACGATGTCCAACTTTCACAAGCTGCGACATCGTCGCGAAAAAACAAAGTGACCCGTATATGTAATAAGTTTCCTTTAATTTACGTCTATGGTCACAATCTTTTCTGTTTAACAGATTACCAGTTTCGGTCTTTAATGACCATCATCAGATCTGCAGCAAAAATGGGAAAATATAAATACACTCGCAAACTGTATATAGCTTAACAACAATACATACAGCATATTGAAAAGTAGTACCGACAAAATTTACATTTGTGCGCTTTAAATGTGAGGAGGCATACCTGTCTCATAAAAACAAAGTCGTAATGCACTGCAGCCATAGTGACACAGTCAACTGTTAAATGCGGAATCAGCACCAGCATCGTCAAATACATATAAATAACATCACATGCACGAGTCATGTTGTCAGCAAAACTACTGTTTAAAACAAGCTGCCGTACAGTAGCCACAAGATGTTTGTGTAGTAAGTTGACCAGATGTCGCTAATGTCAGCATACACTAGTTTTCAATAATTAACTGAAACAGCGAAAATAAAAGCGGGACACAATAGTTAAAGTCTGTAATAAGCCTATAAAGTATAAAAAGTGTTACAGTAATAAAAAGCAATAAAAAGAAGAACACGACAAAAGTAGTATTGTTAAAAAGACGAAGAGTTAAAGAACAGTGGTTGACATATGTTCTAGTGCCAATATTCTAGGTAATGACATAAATAATAAACACCGTTGATATTGCACCGGGTAATATAAACAACATAAAACAAATTGCTAAAGGAGCCACAAATGAAAGGAAATATAGTTCTGGACATAATCAGCGCCCTCAGTTAGCGCTAACGCCAGAATTTCGCACAGGCGGGAAGTGGTTGGAGGAACGTGACGGGCAGGGGGCCCCTTGTATCCTGCGGTACTCCGTTGCAAGAAAAGAATGATAAAATTCCATAACAGTGGACGATCTACATTATCTGATTAATGCAGTCTATGAAATGAATAAAGAAGGAATAAGAATCTACTAAAGTCATGCGTAAAACGTATGAAAACAAAGTACGTGTGTGATACACTCAATACTAGGTGAACTTGCGAACAGACTATATATAACAGAGGCGTGGAGTGATTGGGATAAAACATTGTCAAACAAAGCAACGTAGGCATTGGTCACAAAATCGTTTTGCCGTTTAAGCAGTTAATTTGGCTCTCTATTTTTAGCTTTATAAATTTCAAGTTCCTCCAGCAAATCAAGAGTACGGCTCTTTTCTCCCCTGTGAAGAATACGCATACAGTTCTCAGTGCTGTCTATGGAATGACCAGTATCAGACAAATGCTGTCAGAAAGCCGTTTTGTTTCGAGGCTGTGAGTGTTCTTTAAACTTTAATTTAAAAGAGCGGCCTGTTTGACCTATACAATATTTGTCACAGCTACTGCAGTCGATCCTTTACACTCCAGAGCCATCAAATTTATCATAGTTACCTTTCAATTTATGTTTTATTCGTAGTTTTACAGTGTTATTGACCTGAAAGCCACATCTGACATCAGAATTTTTAAAACATTATTCTATTTGCAGGGATATTTTGCCGTTAAATTTCATGGGAATAGTTTTTATTCTATCTTTGCCGGTTGTCTTTTGTGTGTGGGTGTGTGTGTGCCTGCTGTTTGTTAAACGTTTCTTTAGCCTATTGTAGTAGCGCGTGACGTCGTTTGTAGAAAAGCCGTTAGCTGATGCGATCTGCTTTAGAATGCTCAGTTCCTTACATATTTCGTTTTCGTCTAAAGGTAGACGAAGGAGCCGGTGAACCATTTTTGCTGTTTCAATGCTGACATTAGCGACATCTGGTCAACTTACTACACAAACATCTTGTGGCTACTGTACGGCAGCTTGTTTGAAACAGTAGTTTTACTGACAACATGACTCGTGCATGTGATGTGATTTATATGTATTTGACGATGCTGGTGCTGAGTCCGCATTTAACAGTTGACTATGTCACTATGGCTGCAGTGCATTACGACTTTGTTTTTATGAGACAGGTATGCCTCTTCACATTTAAAGCGCACAAATGTAAATTTTGTCAGTACTACTTTTCAATAAGCTGTATGTATTGTTGTGAAGTTGTGTACAGTTTGCGAGTGTAGTTACATTTTCCCATTTCTGCTGCAGATCTCATGATGGTCATTAAAGATCGAAAAGGTAATCTGTTAAACAGAAAAGATTGTGACCATAGACGTAAATTAAAGGATGTCCAACTTGTTTGGCGATGGAAAGAAACCTTACCATAGGTGGCATAATTGGAGCATTCATTTGATGGTGAGTATATAAAATTTTGTATATATCTAAGTAGTATCGTCTATGGCAGGGGCATCGAACCTTCAAGCTTACCTGGGACACACTGATAGAAGACGAGTATCTTCGGGCAACACGCTAACAACAACCACTGAGTGCAAAAGAAAAAAAGGAGAAAAAAATACCAGGATGGTTCAATGAGAGTATAGCAACGTGATGTAGGAGTTTAGACTTGAAAATATTCAATCTATCACAACTTTGCATTAACGAATTTTTTTATTTTATTTTTTTCTGTCATGTGCGAGATGCTTACTTCTTGGGCCATACTGTTTCTTGCCTAGGACCACATGCGGCCTGCAAGCCGCGTCTTAGATGGGATAGTCCAAATACTTAAGGACAAAATAGTTGATACTGCTAGTCAGTGGAAGCTAATCTAGCTCCATTGAGAGGAGGAAATGCTAATCTGGAAAATATAGTAAGATTTATGATATTTACAATACGCCTGTTGTAGTGATCACGAAAATTCATATTAAACATTTGAAGTGGAGACTGGCAGTTTGAATGGATGTATGTGTGTAAACAACGCCACATACCAGGTACAGAAAAGTGAAACCGGAATTTCCCTATAGACGGTGCTAGCAGTCAGTGTAGGGCCCACGAGACTGCGTCTGCAGCACCATCTGCTTTGTGTAACAGCTGACGACGAGTGACGACACACAGGAACCCAAGTACTATTAATTGGTATGTTTCTCAAACCCGTAAACATGTCGAGTTTTGTGTCTAGGAACTACGATTGGCAGACAACATTAGTTTTCTGTTATCATTTGAAGAAAATTGCTGCAGAATCTCATTGAATGCTTGTCAAACCTTTCGGCGGACATGCTCGTGGGGAAAACACAGATTTTCGAGTGGTTAAAAAAGTAAAAAGTGGTGATTTTGACCTTGAACATATCCGCACCAGGTATATTGTCTGCCAACTCCATCCCCCCTCCCCCTGGTTTCCCCCTTCCTCTCCGCCCCCAGCCTGTTGCCGCGCCTTTACTGTTGTGTCCAACCCTCTCTCCATCTCCAAACCCTCCACCTCCTTTTCCAACACAACTTCCTGCATCTACCCCTCCCAGATGATGATGTCTACTCCTCCTACAAACTCTAACCCCACCTTCCTCATGCCTCCTCCACAGGGCTCCCTCTCCTCCCCCTCCCTTCTCCTGAGCGGCTTTCCTCTCCTACAGCCCTCCCCTCTCCTGTGCTCCACTGCAGTGTCTCTGCACTCCCTCATGCCTTGTCTTACCTCTTCATCTCCCACCCTTCCCGTCTCCTGCCTCTTGGTTCGCCTCCTCCCCCACTTTTTCCTCTTCCTCCCACAACCCAGCCCCCCCCCCCCTCTCCCCGCTGCACCTTCCCCTCTTTTTCCCTCCTCTCAAGCCTCCAGTCCCTGGAAAGGTCCCTACATGCGTTCTTTTTTAATTCTTCAGGAGTGCTCTGTCGTTTCCAGTGGTTTTTTAAGTGTCTGGCAATGTGTCAATTACACTCCTGGAAATGGAAAAAAGAACACATTGACACCGGTGTGTCAGACCCACCATACTTGCTCCGGACACTGCGAGAGGGCTGTACAAGCAATGATCACACGCACGGCGCAGCGGACACACAAGGAACCGCGGTGTTGGCCGTCGAATGGCGCTAGCTGCGCAGCATTTGTGCACCGCCGCCGTCAGTGTCAGCCAGTTTACCGTGGCATACGGAGCTCCATCGCAGTCTTTAACACTGGTAGCATGCCGCGACAGCGTGGACGTGAACCGTATGTGCAGTTGACGGACGTTGAGCGAGGGCATATAGTGGGCATGCGGGAGGCCGGGTGGACGTACCGCCGAATTGCTCAACACGTGTGGCGTGCTGTCTCCACAGTACATCGATGTTGTCGCCAGTGGTCGGCGGAAGGTGCACGTGCCCGTCGACCTGGGACCGGACCGCAGGGACGCACGGATGCACGCCAAGACCGTAGGATCCTACGCAGTGCCGTAGGGGACTGCACCGCCAATTCCCAGCAAATTAGGGACACTGTTGCTCCTGGGGTATCGGCGAGGACCATTCGCAACCGTCTCCATGAAGCTGGGCTACGGTCCCGCACATCGTTAGGCCGTCTTCCGCTCACGCCCCAACATCGTGCAGCCCGCCTCCAGTGGTGTCGCGACAGGCGTGAATGGAGGGACGAATGGAGATGTGTCGTCTTCAGCGATGAGAGTCGCTTCTGCCTTGGTGCCAATGATGGTCGTATGCGTGTTTGGCGCCGTGCAGGTGAGCGCCACAATCAGGACTGCATACGACCGAGGCACACAGGGCCAACACCCGGCATCATGGTGTGGGGAGCGATCTCCTACACTGGCCGTACACCACTGGTGATCGTCGAGGGGTCACTGAATAGTGCACGGTACATCCAAACCGTCATCAAACCCATCGTTCTACCATTCCTTGACCGGCAAGGGAACTTGCTGTTCCAACAGGACAATGCACGTCCGCATGTATCCCGTGCCACCCAACGTGCTCTAGAAGGTGTAAGTCAACTACCCTGGCCAGCAAGATCTCCGGATCTGTCCCCCATTGAGCATGTTTGGGACTGGATGAAGCGTCGTCTCACGCGGTCTGCACGTCCAGCACGAACGCTGGTCCAACTGAGGCGCCAGGTGGAAATGGCATGGCAAGCCGTTCCACAGGACTACATCCAGCATCTCTACGATCGTCTCCATGGGAGAATAGCAGCCTACATTGCTGCGAAAGGTGGATATACACTGTACTAGTGCCGACATTGTGCATGCTCTGTTGCCTGTGTCTATGTGCCTGTGGTTCTGTCAGTGTGATCATGTGATGTATCTGACCCCAGGAATGTGTCAATAAAGTTTCCCCTTCCTGGGACAATGAATTCACGGTGTTCTTATTTCAATTTCCAGGAGTGTATATCATGTGGCCGAATTTTATCTTGTATTTGCCCCAGTGTTTTTTAAGTGCATTTTGATTTGCCAGCTGTGTTCTTTTAACTTTATGTCGACTTTTTAACTGTCCCCCTGCATGTCCCCATCTTATAGTATATATTTTAACTCCCATCATCTCCATTTACTGTGTTTTTTATGTCCCCCTTTTTATCCCCCCTTTTTCATGTAAACACCATTTTGTAATTTTGTGAAGCCAATTGGCTGAAGAGCGGTGGACTGTGCTGCTACCAGCCATCCCTTGCCCCATATGGGGCAGGGAAATGAAATTATAATAAAGTAAACAAAAACGAAAGTCGTTTTGACGTGAGAAACGACGAACTCGGGAAACCACGGAAAAAGTTCAAAGATAACGAATTGCAGGCCTTATTGGATGAAGATGATACTCAGGCTCAACAGGAACTCGCGGAACAACTGAATGTGACGCAGCAATTCGTTGCTCTTAGGCATAAGCTATGGGGAAGTATCAGAAAGTGGGAAAATGGATTGTGCATGAACTGAATGAAAGACAGAAAGCAATCGAAAGACTACTTGTGAAATGCTGTTCGCCAGATACAAAAGGAAGTCGTTTCTCCATCGAATAGTGACTGGTGACGAAAAATGGATATTTTTTGAGAATCTTAAGTGTCGTAAATCATGGGTGAATCCAGCCAATCCATCGAACTCAACTGCAAGACCAAATCGCTTTGGAAAGATGACAATGCTCTGTGTTTGGCATCATCTATTATGAGCTGCTAATATCTGGGGAAACCGTGAATGCTGATCGTCACCAACTGCGAATGATCGATTTAATTCGATCGAGGCTTTTCAGTTGGGAAGTATTAGGGCATACAGTTAATTGTCCAGACCTGACTTGGTCAGTACATCATCTATTTCCATCACTGGGACACGCTGTCGCTGAACAACCCTCCAATTCGTATGAAAATGAACGAAAATGGTTCGCTGACTGGTTCGCTTCAAAAGAAGATTTATCCTTCTGGTGTGACCTTCATAGCCTGCCGGAGAGGTGGGAGAAATGTGTAACTAGCAATGGAGATTATTCTGACTATAATATTGTTTATCGGTTTCAAACAACAGACGTGTAATTACTGCACCCAAATTCCTGCTTTACACCTGGTAAAACTCAGCCGCGCTTCTGAATTATTTCTGTCCCGTTTGTATAACGAGACTGGAGTTTCGTACACTAATCATTATACGTAATCTCAAATGAAAAATTCAGTAGGAATGAGATTTGGTTATCCTGGTGGAAGTGGGCTCGGACCTTCTGTCCTATGACGGAGGTGTCTGTTGTCCAGATACTCACATAAACTAGTATCATTATTGCATAGTCGTGCTCAAAAAATACCCCCTTGTAGGCAACAAGGGATGCAGCTCCAGCAAATTTGGCTGCTCGCTGCGTACAAGCACTGGTTAACGTGTATCATTAGAGTGGGATGGCAGTCCATTGATAGTGATCTTCTTACTGCATTACATCTGGCTTGTCTTTTATGGTAGTGGACAACACTGTCACAGCTGAAAGAGATCTCATCTGTTAGCAAAGCGAACAGTCGAGAACTCAATACTGCTCTGGACTTTCCATTGATAGAACCACTGCCCGGGGCGAAGGTGACTTGGCATCATTCGCACGCTTTGCTTATGATAGCAATGTAACTGGTACCCCAAGTGCATCCTCCAAGGTATATTCTTCGAAGTCCATAAACAAGTTAATGAACGATTATTGAAATTTCTTCCTTCATACAGTACAGCAACATCTTACCATATTCTATGTAGCTACTAATCATGGTCGAGCGCCTTAGCTATTTACATTATTAGATGAAAATCGTACGAAGTGTAACTGACGACTATATGTCACGAGGAGAGGACCCACTGCCGGCCGGAGTGGCCGAGCGGTTCTAGGCGCTACAGTCTGGAACCGCACGACCCATACGGTCGCAGGTTCGAATCCTGCCTCAGGCATGGATGTGTGTGATGTCGTTAGGTTTGTTAGGTTTAAGTAGTTCTAAGTTCTAGGGGACTGATGACCTCAGAAGTTAAGTCCCATAGTGCTCAGAGCCATTTGAACCATTTGAACCAAGAGGACCCACTACTACAAAGTAAGGCGGAGATTATTGTGATGTCAGTAGAGAAACAGTAATCGCAGAATAGGTCGCTCAGAAAAGCTCACTGAGCAACAAATCAATCAGTAACATTTCAGCGTTTCTAAAGCTTTCCTAGTCGACGGTTGGTGATTAATCGTTAAATCGAAAAGTGAAAGCACAACCAGTACTAAAGCAAGTCCAGGCAGAGCTACGATACTAATCGACAAGTATCATTGAGCAGTGCAGTAGGTGATCGTAAAATTCGCATGAAATCAGCTGAAGAAATCACTCGTGCTACCATAATTTCAGCTAAAGCTTTTCTCTCTCATAAGCTGCACATTTCTATAATCAGTGCCCAGTGATGCTTTTGGTGCCACAAAGAGCGACTCCAGGAGACAGTGGATGACTGGAGACGAGTGATTTGGAGTAATGAATTATTCTGTACTCCGTAGCAATCCGATTGAAGAATTTGAGTTTGGCGAATTGTTAGAGAGCCTTACTTGCTGTTTTAGGAGGTTGGGGTCTAGTCCTCTTATTGTGCTTAAGAAAACTCTAAATGTGTAAGAATATGAAAACATTTAACATCATATTGTTCTGAATACAGTAGCGGAACAGTTCCGAGACGAAGATTTCTTTTTCAGCAAGACAATGCACACTGTCGTAGAGCAACATCTGGGTGGCAGTGATTTGTGGACAACAACATGACGCAAATTGATTGGCGTCGGCATAGTCACGACCAATAGAACAGACTTTTAGAATGTGTCCGACTTCGTTCCATATCCCATCATACAATATCACTAACCTCTCTGGTTTTCGCTCTTAAGGAAGAAAGGGGTGCAATTGCCCCACAGGCATTCAGATATCTCATCAAAACTATTCGCACCAGGGTTCAAGCAGCCTTAAATGTGAAGTATGGATACACCCCATATAACTATTCCTTAACAGGTGCCCATCCACATTTGACTAGATACTGTATGTGGCCAGAACAACTAGTTTCCTCGTGAGGTTCACTACTGTACGACTAATGTGTTCCTGTTAGGTTGACACCTGCAGCGAAGATTTTCTTTGTACTTTCGTTCGGCTTTTGTGTACTATTTCGTGCTGCACCTCATAATAAATGAATATCTGCTTTTCCTGTAATGAATTATTCTGTAAGCTCCACAATCAGTCATGAACAGTAAAGAATATTAAATACTGTGGGCAAATAACATACACTCCTGGAAATGGAAAATAGAACACATTGACACCGGTGTGTCAGACCCACCATACTTGCTCCGGACACTGCGAGAGGGCTGTACAAGCAATGATCACACGCACGGCACAGCGGACACACCAGGAACCGCGGTGTTGGCCGTCGAATGGCGCTAGCTGAGCAGCATTTGTGCACCGCCGCCGTCAGTGTCAGCCAGTTTGCCGTGGCATACGGAGCTCCATCGCAGTCTTTAACACTGGTAGCATGCCGCGACAGCGTGGACGTGAACTGTATGTGCAGTTGACGGACTTTGAGCGAGGGCGTATAGTGGGCATGCGGGAGGCCGGGTGGACGTACCGCCGAATTGCTGAACACGTGGGGCGTGAGGTCTCCACAGTACATCGATGTTGTCGCCAGTGGTCGGCGGAAGGTGCACGTGCCCGTCGACCTGGGACCGGACCGCAGCGACGCACGGATGCACGCCAAGACCGTAGGACCCTACGCAGTGCCGTAGGGGACCGCACCGCCACTTCCCAGCAAATTAGGGACACTGTTGCTCCTGGGGTATCGGCGAGGACCATTCGCAACCGTCTCCATGAAGCTGGGCTACGGTCCCGCACACCGTTAGGCCGTCTTCCGCTCACGCCCCAACATCGTGCAGCCCGCCTCCAGTGGTGTCGCGACAGGCGTGAATGGAGGGACGAATGGAGACGTGTCGTCTTCAGCGATGAGAGTCGATTCTGCCTTGGTGCCAATGATGGTCGTATGCGTGTTTGGCGCCGTGCAGGTGAGCGCCACAATCAGGACTGCATACGACCGAGGCACACAGGGCCAACAACCGGCATCATGGTGTGGGGAGCGATCTCCTACACTGGCCGTACACCACTGGTGATCGTCGAGGGGACACTGAATAGTGCACGGTACATCCAAACCGTCATCGAACCCATCGTTCTACCATTCCTAGACCGGCAAGGGAACTTGCTGTTCCAACAGGACAATGCACGTCCGCGTGTATCCCGTGCCACCCAACGTGCTCTAGAAGGTGTAAGTCAACTACCCTGGCCAGCAAGATCTCCGAATCTGTCCCCCATTGAGCATGTTTGGGACTGGATGAAGCGTCGTCTCACGCGGTCTGCACGTCCAGCACGAACGCTGGTCCAAGTGAGGCGCCAGGTGGAAATGGCATGGCAAGCCGTTCTACAGGACTACATCCAGCATCTCTACGATCGTCTCCATGGGAGAATAGCAGCCTGCATTGCTGCGAAAGGTGGATATACACTGTACTAGTGCCGACATTGTGCATGCTCTGTTGCCTGTGTCTATGTGCCTGTGGTTCTGTCAATGTGATCATGTGATGTATCTGACCCCAGGAATGTGTCAATAAAGTTTCCCCTTCCTGGGACAATGAATTCACGGTGTTCTTATTTCAATTTCCAGGAGTGTACGAATATGTACTGTGTTTCAGAGTAGTGTCACCAACTTCGATACCGCCAACTGTTGTTTATTATGACACAATGAAGGGATTTATATCTGGTTCCTCACATGTGTTTCCCGTTCAACACATCAGTTATCCTAGTCGAAGTGAAAATCAAGAATTGGGCTAAAAATATCAAATTTCATTTGGGTGAACAGAAATTGATAGTCCTGCTAAATAATAAGTACATAAACAGAAACAGAAGCCAGTATCACCTTGAAAAATAGAGTTTAAACAAATTTATCAACTATTGACGATAAGTTTCCAATTCAGTTATCATATACAGACGCAACAGGAAAATTAAAGAAAATAATATGCTAACAAAATCAACCAGGACTTAGTTCTAGGGCTGTAAGAAACATTGCAAAGAAGCAATATTAACCGTTACAAATACTTCACATCAGTTGTCGGGGCAGTCTAGAGTAATATGGAATATAGAAGTAAAAACTTCAACAGCCAAGATCAATAATTGCAGTTCCACTCTGATTATCGTTTTCAGAAAATCAAAATTTCCGTCGTCAGATATTATGGAATTACACTTTGTTACATCTCCATCTTGTGACAATATATCGTATCAGATCATAACACATAATTCCAGAAACATGAAAAAAGCGATACTGCGAGAGGACAAGTCTCTCTCTCACCACTTCTCATTTTCAAGGGTACAGTCTAATGTGGATTTTATATCCAATATAACTTTCTTTTTAGATGACAGGAAATTATCAACAGGAACAGGCCTTGATGGGTTCATATACATTGTTAATGCATGCGGGATCTTTATGGTGGCTTCACTTCAAATGGTACTTTCTGAAGCTGAGAACAATCAGGCAGTTTGGTCATCTAATAGTAAACCCTGCAGTGGGTGTTTGGGGCTTGGAAGCTGTGTGCAGCTATTAGGGAAAGGAACACCTCGAAGCACCTACCAGGAACAGAACGCTGGTCCCAATAATTTCTCACATCTGTGTGTAGACCGTGCCTGCACCTGAAGAGACGAGAGACTGCCTTCCTGGATCTACTTCTTACGTGCCTCTAACCATGGCAGGAGCTGGGATGCAAGAGAAATGTTCGACGCCCAGTCATGGCCTTTCGACAGTGTCATAATTGCCCTTTTTGGACAGTGATGTCGACCATAAAAATTCATAAGTTTCTATGTTCACTGTGGACTGGGTCCTATAGAGGCCGCCGTCAGGCGGTATCGTCCTCTGCCTGCCAAGTGTTTTGGGGAGCCTCAGGCCTTCGAATGAATTTTAGAATGGAACGCAACATTTATGGTGGCTCGGAAATGGTCTACGTTGCGACACAAAAGTACTTCCCTTAACTCAGCTAAGGCCCCTGGTTGGACACACTGTAATGTTTGGGCCTTGCAGATAGTTATCTTTGTTATAAATGTGTTGTTCACTTTGAGCCTAAATGGAAACTCACAACATTTTTCCTAAAGTGGCCGTGGGAAGAAACTAGTTGGGGGTACAACGTCTTCGCCTCTCTGCGCGAGAATTTACAAGTGGCGGATTGGCTGCTTCTGCAGAAAAGAGAAGAATATTATTAACTTTGCTTAAGATTGAGCGATGGACAGAGCAGATTAGTTAGAGGGGAGACATGGAGCCCGTGGAGTCTTGTGATTGGCTCGAAACATTTGTGGGGCTGTCGTGTGCGCTGCTGCGAAGTTTGCAGAGATTTGATGAAAAGCGGGGAGCAGAGAAACTTGATTTTCTGATTCAGACTCCGGTATGGAGAGAGTTTTGATCTAGGCTCTTGTTATGAGTGGGATGCACATGGGACATTCATCCTGAGCGCGACTTCACACTGGCATTCGTGATGACTGGGCGCCTGTGGTGAGGACTCAGTTGTACCAAGACTTTAGACCAAAATCATCTCAAACAATTCGCCGTGCCAAGGGCAATCTTACTCGTTTCAGAGCTACAGTACAGACATTTGATCATTTGGTACGCACTGCTATTTAAGTGTGTAAGATTGGTCCATGGTATGTCTGGCGAATGGGAGCATCTCACGCTGGTATCTGCCAGATTTCAGTGCTCCATTAGAGTGTAACTGCGATGTGTCTAATACATCACCAGCTGCGACTTTGCATATTTCATGCCCCCTATAACGAATTGTAGGCGTCGCCCATCGCTACTCTGCAGATGCTTGCACCAAGACCGTCACCTGAGACGGCCTTACATATAGAGGAAGGTGTGTGTTATTGCTGCTCTGGCCAGTTAGGCCAAACAGAATCACATTCTGGCCACTTGTTCTCAGCTCCAATAATGTAGTACAACTTCTACGTAAAACAAATCCCGTAAAGTTTATTCAGCGTTAGCTAACTTCAGATTGTGTTATCCATGTTTTCAGTCAGAGTAAATAGTTTAACCAGATAAACCTTAACCTTTGCCAACCAATCGCCACCCAGTGGAATGTTACCTGTTTGTTGCATTCACTTGTGTTTTAAGTAGTTCATGATTTATTTGTCATCTCACTGAAGTTGTGTCGTTTGTCCTGTTTTATGATCAACAAACTTTTGCAATAACATTTTATAAAAGATCAGTCCCATTTTGATATATAAATCACCCCTCCAAAATTTATTACAATGAGGACTGGGCCAGAATTTCATTAAATCGGTGCAGCATTCAATTTTATTTAGTTTCTAATAAAAGTGATAACCTCTAATGCAGGCTAATATCAACAACCACTGTCAAACGGCAACATCTGTTTAGCAGAAACATGGGAAATGTAGACAAGTGGAAGGCTTACTAACTGAAGTGAGTGCTGTCACAGCCTAAACTGATACTCGCCAGTAGTATTTCAAGTCATACCGCAAGACCAGTGCAGTTTTGGAGTACATATACAGTATAATAATAACACAAGATTTAAATAAAGTATCACCTATTTTGCACCAGCTGGACAACAGATGAAAGGAGACTCCAGGTGATCATTAAGTTAGGTGACAGACCGCTTGGCTACAGACATGCCCACTGTCAGGAACATTAGTTAACAAACGTGTGACCTAGAACCTTCAAACCCTCTCCGATTATCAATTTGATGCTGTAATGATAACAGGAAGGTCTTACATGACAAACGGATGCTGGGATGGTTAACCGATATTTGCTGCCAGTTTCTGTCAAAACAGTCATCATCAGGCAACATAAAATTATTATAGGAGCTTATATTGTGTCACTTTTACTGTGATGCCGACAAAGATCATCATCATTTGAGGGACTGGACCTATCAGCCTGTCCTGTATGGATCCATCCTTGCCATGCTGTTCCTGGGTCACTCCCACTGGTACGTCTGTACAACTGTGTCATTTTCAGAATACTTGTATTTTCGTTTTTTTATTGAACCCTCTTCCCACTTCCTTCAATATTCGTCCATTTTATCTCCTATCGTAAAAATTTATAATTGATTCCTTATTTTAGTTAGTTAGTTGCTTTTATGTTCCATGGATCATTTTGCACGATAAATCGTCATGATGTGTTACGAGTAGTGCGCTACAGAATTTTATTTCTGTGGCTTGAGTGTGGCTGAATTCCTTCCAGCTTAATGTCCACGTTTCATAGTTGTACAGAGTAACCGGCGCTGTCGTCGTCCTGTACAATTTCAGCTTTGTTTCGGTCCAAGATGGCTTCAATGTTCTTCTAATAGTTCCGCTCAATGCCCTATATCTTCCTAATCATCTGTTGTAATCAAACGATACATCACATTATAAATAATTAGTACAATATTGACCCCATTCTATTAATCGCCGTCCAGGATAAATATTTTTCTTGTCGGATATTTGAAATGCAAAGTCATGGTAATTAATTTTTTACGAAGGAATTTTAGTGATATTATTTACAAATTTTGTGCAGTAAAGAAGTAGCTCTTTGAAGATTATCGTCAGTGTTTCGCATAATCACTAAGTTCTCACGATAAGCTAAGAGATTTAAAGTGATCCTTGGTTATTCCATGTCGTGCCTGATCCTTTTATTTATTTAATTATTTATTTAATTATTGTTCCGTGGGACCACATTAAGGAGAAGTCTCCATGGTCATGGAACGAGTCAATACATGAAATTATAACACGATTGTAGAAACATATAAAATGAAATATAAGAAACATATTCAGCTGACACGTCGTTAGTTTAAATAAAGAAATAAAGAAATATCTTTGTGCAATATCATGCATATGGATGTCAGTAAGCGTGAATGGTAACTGTCACCTTAGTCTCTGAATGTTCGCAATCTGGTACCGTGTGCTGTGGAATTTGAATCTGCGCCACACATCATGGACGTCGAAGACCCCTAGAGGTCTCTGCACCATCGCGCCGTAATCCGTGGCGGCGCACGCCTCCTGGCCCGCATTTAGTGTGAGGGCGCCACAGTGGAACATGTGGTCCCAGCGGTCGATAGCGGCGACCCCGATCGTGTATTTAAGTGCCTGCCTCTCACTCAGCCACTTCACGATTTCTACCTCACCATTGATGTCCGTCCTATCCACCTCACTCCTACACTCAAATACCTTGGCCTCACCCTCAACTGCCACCTCACCTGGACTCCCCATCTCCTTACCATCCAACACAAAGCTCATAACAGACTCCACCTTCTGAAACTCCTGTCCGGCAGGATGATGGGGTCTGCATCCCTTCACTATCCTTCACACCTACAATTCCTTCATTCGCCCCATCCTCTGTTATGCCACCGTAGCGTGCATTTCCGACCCTCCCCAGTTCTATAAAGCCCTTCAAATTCTCGAACACCATGCGCTCCTCCTCGCCTTCCACATCCGCCTTCCGTCTCTCATGTGCATCCTCTACGACCTCATCCCCTTCCCCCACCTTCTCCTTTTCGTTGAACACATCGGCACACTATATATTGTCCGCCGCCTTGATCCCCCTCACCCCCTGGTGTGTTCCTTGCTCTCCACCCCCAACCCATTTCCCCGCCTTTACCGCTGTGTCCCATCCTCTCTCCATCTGCACACCCTGCACCTCCTTTCCCAACGCAACTTCCACCATCTACCCCTCCCGGATGATGAGCTTCGCCCTGACATCTACCCTTCCTACCAACTCTAACCCCATCCTCCTCAGGGCTCCCTCTCCTCCCTCTCTCTCCTCCTGAGCAGCTTCCCCCTCCTACTACCCCCCTCTCTTGTGCTCGCTTTTTGTGTCTGTGCACTCCTTCCTGCCTTGTCTTCCCTCTTCATCTCCTTCCCCACCAGTCTTCTGCCCCTTCGTGCATCTGCTGCCGCCCCTACTCTCTTCATCCTGCCACCTCCCTTGCTGCCCCTTGCTCTCCCCTCCTTTTCCTCCCTCTCCGAACTCTCCCTCGGCAGGTCCCACCTGGCAGTTTTATATTTCACCGTGTGTGTTCCAAGTGGGTTTTAAATGTGTTATTCTGGAGAGTTTTTAATACTGTGGTCGACTTTTAACCTGTGTATGTGCATTCAGTGTCTTCTTTGTGTTTTAAGAATCGCCAAACGTGTCTTTTAACTTTATGGTGACTTTTTTTAATTGTGCCCCCGTGAACATCTCCCTGTCAGTGTATTTTTACCTCCATTATCTCCCCTTACTCTGTTTTATGTTCCCCTTTTTCAACGCCTTATATATGTAACATTTTATTCTTGTTTTAGTTGTTATGTCACTCGGCTGAAGAGCGGAGGCGGATTGTGCCACTGGCAGCCCTCCCCTGCCCATATGGGGCAAGGGAATGGAATTGCAATAAAGAAAAAAAAAGCTCAGACAGTGAGTCTAGTCGTTGCGTGAGTCTTGACATATCGCCTCGACAACAGACAGCGTGTTTACCGTTCTTTGTTTTCATTACTAGTAGACGTCTTGGATTCATTTGGTTGTCTCTGTCACTCCGTTGCTTCTTGCGTGTTGTCGTCGTAAGGTCTCTCTCGATCCGTTCTGGTCACAGTTACTACAGATTACAACAAGCTACATCTCCCTCCCTGTAATTAAATAAATTGAGCCTGAGACAGGTGCCATTATATACGCTCCTTGTACACATTATTATGTATTGAGGATACCGCAGTTTAGCCATTATATTTCTTAGTTCATACACATTTACCTCATCTAAGGCCTCCACGAACGCCGTAAAGGTGGGAAAGAATGTATTCTCTTCTTTTTTATATTAGCAAATAAAAGAAAAAGCTACCTGCATCACTGCCGTCTAGACTGCGCTCTCTTGTGATGTTACTTTTGTTCTTCCCACTGTAAAAGTCATACCACACGAGCCGATGTAATAATTGTGTGTGCCTGATGCCAATAGTTTCGATTTTATCCGTAGGTCTGGGTGCCTGAAAAACATTTATTTCAAGAGTGCTTGCAACAAACGTGCCGCGTTGGATAACGCCCAATGAACAACGTCTGCAAAGACCGGTCTGGGTAAATACGCCCCTTTTCCCCGACTCAAGAAGACACTGCGCCACTTCGCACTATCTTTCTGGAAGACGGTAGGTGCGCCATTATTCTTAGGGTAACGGCGAAGGTACGACGTAATTCTGGGAACGAAGTTCGCAGAAGAGGAGGCGCGGCGCAGCGCGGCGTTTGCGCGTGTGGGCTGTTTGTCAGGCAGGCAGAGGTTTTGTGAGCGCGCCGACAGCTCGCGGCGAGGCATTTGTCTCGACTATACGGCGATGCTGAGCGCCCAACGTTGTCGGATCGTTTAAAGCGAATACTTCTCTGGATTACCGTGGGGCCCTTTTCCTCCCTCAGCGTACGTTGTAGGACGGCTTTACGTCATCCAGGGAACTGCAGCTACTTCCGAGTGGCATAATGCGGCGAGGACCGATGAGAGGCAGGAATATAAAACTCCAACACGGCTACTACTTGCTGCTGCCTCTGCTGGCTCTTTCGCTAGAATTCGCCATATAAAGTATCACTCAAGGGTCCAGTTCTACATCCAACAAGTTTTAGAAAAACTATGCACCAGTTTCTTAGTACTGTCGTAACTCTTGTTCAAGAAAGGCTCTCATTTTATAACGAACGATGAAATATTCAAGATCTGATCTACTTCCATACAGGTTACTCTGTGAATGGTGTCTAGACCTAGATATGGGCTGCTTGTTCTCGTTCGCTATACAATGTGTAACACCTTTACTGTGTGATTTTTATCAATGATTAAAAATCCCTGGAGCGATTTAGATGACTCTAAGACGAGTAATTACGTGTAAGAAACATGGGGGTGACGTAACTAGATGACGTACTTCACCACGCGTGTAGCGGTTGATTTTATCGATCCTATCCTTGCCAGTAGGGCAGTGCTACACGTCGCTCCGCTAGGGTAATACGTTTTCCTTCTTGCATTATACGACGTGGTACGATACGCTCACGTTAGTGGTAATACAAGACTGCAACGAATCGGTCTGCATTTACGAAAACAGAGTAGCCTAGCGGAGCGTTGCGCAGCACTGCCTCCTACCAGCGAGAATATGATCGACAAGCCCAACTGCTGCACATCTAGCGAGGTACGTCTGGTAAAGTCACATGTTCAACGTTTGCCACCCATTATTGAGGTACTTTCCGACGTTTGTGGCACTATGTGTCGTACATTAAATGACTTATTCAGCGCCATCTAAGTCGCTTCAGGGTTTCTTGAACGTTATTAAGATTCACTCTTTATATTAAGCAATGTAGATGGATCATTTCATAAAAATCCACAGTTACTGACGAGAAATTTATTTCCTCTGTTAACACAGTTTCTTTTTACAACTAACACAATGAAATGTAATATGCGCTTCAACAACCGAGTTCTCTAACGCATTGCTTTGGGATGATGCTCGAATAAGAGGAAAGCTGTTGAGAATTCTGGTGGTGGATGAGATTTTCACAGACATTATTTGGCTGGGAAGGGGAAGAGAAGTGATGACGAAAAGTCCCTGATTTCCTGTATAAATTTTTCACACTTCTCCGCAGTGTCTCACGAAGTAAAGGGCCTGTTGAAGGTATTCTTCCCATAGGATGTGGATATTAAACTCGGCGCACCCCTTAGTGTTTTTCTAGAGGTTCGGGCTATATACTGGCACAGGGTTTCACATTCTTCATTTCCCAGCATCATCACACAACACAAATATTACACTATACTGTACACATCTACACTGAAGAGCCAAAACAATTCACACACCTAATAACGTGTAGGGCCCCCGCAAGCACGCAGAGGTGCCGCAACACGACGTGGCATCGACTCGATTAATGTCGCAAATAGTCCTGGAGGGAACTGACACCACGAACCCCATAGGGCTGTCCTTAAATCCGTAAGAGTACGATGAGGTGAAGACCTCTTCTGAACAGCCCGTTGCCGGGCATCCCATATATGTTCAATAATGTTCATGTCTGGAGAGTTTGAAGGCCAGCGGAACGTGTGGGGTGTCGCATTGTCCTACTGGAATTGCCCAACTCCATCGGAATGCACAATTGACATGAATGGATGCAGGTGGTTAGGAAGGATGCGGCAGTTCTCAGAGTCGCATCTAGGGGGTGAGGGGTCCCATATCACTCCAACTGTACAAGCCCCACACCATTACAGAGCCTTCACCAGGTTCAACAGTCCCCTGTTGACATGCAAGGTCCATAGATTCATGGGGTTGTCTCCATACCCGTACACGTACATCAGCTCGATACAATTTGAAACGAGACTCATCCGAGCAGTCAACATGTTTCCAATCGTCAACAGTCCAATTCCGGTGTTGACGGGCCCAGGCGAGGCGTAAAGCTTTGCGTCATGCAGACATCAAAGGCACGCGAGTGGGCTTTCGCCTCCCAAAGCCCATATCGATGATGTTACCTTGAATGGTTCGCATGCTGACACTTGTTGATGGCCCAGCATTGAGATCTGCAGCAATTTACGGAAGGGTTGCGCTTCTGTTAAGCATAACGATTCTCTTCAGTTTTCGTTGGTCCCATTCTTGCAGGATCTTTCTCTAGCCACAGAGATGTCGGAGATTTGATGTTTTACCAGATTCCTGATATACGCGGAACGCTCGTGAAATATTCGTGCGGGAAATTCCTTACTTCACCTCCATCTCGGAGATGCTGTGTCTCATCGATCGAGCACCGACTATAAGACCACGTTGTAACTCACTTAAATCGTGACAATCTGCCATTGTAGCAGCAGTAACCGATCTAACAACTGCGCCAGACATTTGTTGTCTTACATAGGCGTTGCTGAAAAGGTAGTCGTATTCTGCCGGTTTGCATATATCTGAATTTCAATACTCTTACCTGTTCCATTATCTTTGACGATTCAGTATATTACATTCACTTACTCTCCCTAAATTGGTATACGATAGATATCTGAGATATTGGCCAGGAAAGCTAGGCTGCTGAAATCACCCCGCGGGGTATCCTAGCCAGTAGAGGTATATGACAATCAGTTCATTGGAATGAAATGCTCTTAAGGCTGTTTTGGCCGGGAGGTCCTGTCAGGGGTGGTTTGGCCGCAAGGGGCAGGTCTTTCTATTTGATGTCGCTTCCGCGACGTGTATGTGAACGTGAGATGAAATGATTAGGACAATACGACCTCCTAGCTCCCAAGCGAAGGAAAGCAGCGATTCTCCTGGGAATCGAACCAGGTATCTCATGATACACAGACGGGAACGCTAATCACTAGACAACGAGCTACCGACACATCCATAACGGTATGTATCAATGTACGACATTATGCCATTCAACAGGAATACGGAGCGACGGTAAACGTTCATGACAAGCTCAGCTGTAGGCGTAATTGGTCTTCGTGATGATGCCCAAGAGGATGAAAGTATCAAATTACCAATGGAAAGAAGTATTTGTTAAAGGAAGTTGCATGTAGAAGGAAAGAATTATTTTCCACAAATTTAATGTGGTTTTGTGAAGTGAAGAATGTGTTAAAGGGACATGCACGTTGAGGGAAACGATATTTTTCAGAATTTTAATGTGACTGTTGGCGGCGGCATAAAAATATTGTACTTTTTGTCAGTAAACTAATGAGGTCAGTTAAACACTTTTTATCATTTTCACAAAACATTGTTAATGTTTCACTCATAGTTTAAAATTCAAAACGGATTTTACATTGAATAAATCCAAGTATACGAGATCGTGAACTGTTTAGCTAGTCTCCGTAAAAACTCTACTCAACTGTAAATGGGAAAGTTCGGTTTTACCAGCTCTATTAATTGCAAACATGTTGATTCACACCAGAAATATAGCTAGGTTCCTTGCGCGCCGTAGGCACCTTTCGTGAGACAGCTTTATACATGGGCAAGACGTTTCTTCGTTTGGAAAGAAATGCGAGAAGAAACATAGCTTTTGCCTTATCGGTACTGTCCAAATATATATGATCTGGGGTGAAAAAGAAACATATGCCTTCATCTCATAAAAAGGGAACAGTATGCACCTCGCTAAGTCCAATGAATAAATAACGCACTAATATCATAAAATGTACAAATGCGTATTAGTTTCTAGATCAGAGTTAGTTAAACAGAAAACCAGTGAAAATCTGTGACATACTTTTCCCATGAGCAAACCGAAGTCCATTCAGAGTAGTACATATGTCATGAACATAAGGATTTAGAAGACGATGGCAAAGGTATAACCTAGAAACCTTTCTCACTATGTCGATATATGATCTGTGAGTCACTTGCATGGGTCAAATTACTCTATTCCATGCTCTCGGGCGTTATATCTTTGTCTGAGCAGCATATAGTTTAGCTAAGCAGCATGTTGTGTGGCGTAGAATTTGGGTAGTGTGGGGATTGAGCAGGGAATTGTGCAGCCATGGATTTCTTTTACACAGATGTATTTACTAACGTCATAAATATTTCTTCACAAACCGAAATGACACGAGGAGAATGTTAAACATTGATGGGAAGACTATGATACATTGCCCAGAGATAGTTCTTGTATAATTTGTTCATCATAGGAAGATGAATTAAAAAAAATCATGGATATCATCATAACTGAAGTTTAATTTGGGATCGGATATTTCACACAAATGAATGCAACTCGGGTCCCTGCTCAGAACAGTACAATAAACGAATAAAATAGAATCCACAGCAGCAAAATGTTTTGTGTATTATACCTATGTACAGTCTTATACACGTCCAAAGCGCGACTGAAGAACAGTATACTGAATTTCCCATCTGTAGAACGGTAACACACATCTACCGCATGTTACTTTCCCCTCATGGCGACGCCATGTACTATTGCGATTCTAAAAAACCCGACGTTCTCAAAATACATATTTAATCCACTGCACTGTACACGGTAAGCACCATACGTTGCTGTTACTAACTGCCTGATAATCACTGTAGACCATTAAACCACACTCGTAGTCGTCTGTATTTGCTGTTATACCAGAACTACCTTGTACGTGGCTAGGGTTGCCATCTGCCCTGCACGCCAGGAAATGACGACCTCTTCCAGGTAGATGAAGTTCACAACTGCTCGGCAATTATCCACATCGACCACTGGTTCCGCAGCCTATGCTGCCCCCCATACCAGATTCCAGATTCAAGCTAAATCCATCGTGGCTGATGGCCACCAAACAACTCCTCCAACTGCTGTCCTCTTCGGACCGCATTTCCAGCTTCAGCTGTGGCCCACTGCGACGGCTCAGAAGTGTCACGCCATACCCAAAACGAGTCATTCCAGTGCTGCATACCATGCTGTATGCAGTTCCATGACTCGTCCGCCCCCAATCAGCGCCGCTTCCAGTGGAGTCACCGCTTCTCCTAGTTCGCTCTCTGTGTCCTCTCGATCCAGCTCGCTTCCGTCAACAATTTGGCTGTTGCCTTAAGGCCGAGGCCTAACTGCTGACGACACGTCCCAGGTGTCTCGATCTTTCCATCATGGCCCCGGCGCTGGCATCCAGGAGCTGTTAGTAGTACAGGATGAAGCAGCCCAGGGGCGCCAGCAAGGGAGTGGGGTGGGGGGTTTTGGGGGGGGGGGGGGGCAGTGGGGGAAGTTACCTGTAGGGTCAACGCATTTATTTTACGAATATGTGAAAGTACCAGTAATCATAGGGCAGCGCAATATTCGTTCTTGTCGACATTAAAACAATGAACTGTTGTGTCAGAAATGGACGTTAAAACCTCAACACAACAGATATTATGTACAGAAATGTAAAAATTCTGTAAGATCCTAAAAAAGACATCACACCTGAAAAATAAATACGGTGCCTATATGACGAAAATTTCAAAATTAATTTCTATAGCCTAAATATTTTGGATTGTAGTACTTCTGAACAATGCTTATTTCATAAGGAGAGAAAGATTACACGTCAAAAAACCCCAGACATTACTATTAAGCTATAATAAAATTGAATGGAGCTGCTGATGGTCTGAGCAACGAAACATTTGAACACGTGCAGTCCCATTAAGAATGATATCCATGGCGAGAGCTCCGTGGTGGAAATTTGTCTTCCTGGAGAATGAAGGAGTCACCAGAAGGTCCCCACGTCTTCATAAAACTCAAATGAGTGTTGCCAGTTGAGGTTTACTTCAATTATTCACACAAGGGACTATCGTGAACTATTGAGGCACTGATGGATATGGCATGCCAGTAATTGACTCTTGACTTATAGGGTGCAGAAAAATTTCCGCTACCAGTCACAATTAAAGATTATTTACTCGTCACACGACCGGTTTCGGGCTTGTGCCCATCGTCAGGTGTTTATATATTCATGTACATGTATATATTGCTGGAGATCAATAAAGATGAAGCATCATTACTGTAATTACGCTGTGGTGACAGTTTTTTCACTGCAACTGCTGTGCACATCTCATTTATTTCATTCGTAAATATATATGCCAATCTTCCGAGAACATTTTAACTCCATCTTTCGTTGATCATCTGAAGCATTTCTTCTGTAAACAAAGAGTTCTTCGAGGCATTCTTCCCTGTACCTGTGTTTGTATGTCCAGCTCTTTTTAGAGCTGCCGACTTCTCTTTCTCCTTAAATGATCTGCTTAGTATGGTACTCCTAATCGCTGTATACACGCCTTATCCAACTTCAAATGTTGCTAATCATTTATCACAACTTCAGTATCCCACTTCCTTCCGCAGTCATTCATTTGTACGATTGTCTTAAACTTTACTCTACTCTCCATCATTAATAAATAATGATCTGAGCCCATTTATGCTCTTCGGCATCCCTGAAGCTGTATTTACTAATGTGCAAATTCCATACGCACTTGACACATGCTACCCTTGCGCGTAGAAGCAAAGAAGATCATGTGAGTACATAGTACTCACATATTTAACTTGACTATGATTTAGATCAGGATATTTTAAACATCTGAGGATGGCACTATGCCGAAACCGGTAATAAAGCGTAAGAAATCTGTGTGATCAAGACGGACTTGTAAAAATAAAGTGCCAATAATGATTGCGGGCTCATTTGCAGACTTTATTCCTTCAGTTAATAAGTATTCGCTATCACCACCCTAAATTTATTGCAGAATTCAGTTAGTCTCATTCCTCTCTCATTCCTACTGCCAACTCCATATCATCCTGTAACCTTTTCCTTCTACTCCTTCCCCCACAACCACGTTCAAATCCCCATGATTATTAAATTTTCATCTCCCTTAACATACTGAATTACCCGTGCAGTACGCCCACATACTATCTCCATTTCCTTACCTACTGCTTGCGACCACGGCATCTACACCAGAACTATCGTTGTCGTCGTTGGTTTGCTGTCGAATCTGATGAGAAGAACCGTATCACTGAAGGGTTCAGAGTACCTTGTTCCCTGCCCTACATTTCAATTTCATGAGGAACCCTGCTCCGGTTATACCATTTTCTGTTGCTATTGATATTACCTTACATTCGTCTAGGCATAATTTATTTATCGTTTTACCATTTCACTTCACTACCCCCACTGCATCTAAATTGAGCCTTTGTATTTCCCTTTCCAGAATTTTTAGCCTTCTTACTAAGTTCAAACATTCCTTGCTCTGACTCGTAGAATATAAACTTTCCGTTGGCTAATCAGTCTCTCTCTTTTCATGGTCTCCTCCCACATGGCAGTAGGAAAGAGGTCACAGTTCCTCAGCAGCTGCAAGACTACCTATTGTACCAGGCTTCATTCCTGTCCAGAGGTTCTCGATGTGCTAGTTTCGAGACGTTCGAAAGTCGATTTCCAATGTTTTGTATTGTTGGTAGAAGGGGTGGGATGGCCACTTTAAAGGAAACTCGGAAACCCTAGTAAACTATGGGCCGTATAATGCTCGCTGCAAGGCCATTTTTCTGTAGTGTTTGTTGCTTCTGTATCTCGTCCCAAACAGTAGAAGCGCAGTTGGGACACGCAAATTCCAAAACGATGTTATATCACTTGAAACAATCATTTGCAGTTTCTTCACATCGTAATTTCAGAGAACTATTGATTCGTATGTGCAACAAAGCTTTCAGCTTTAGCCTAAGCGCAAATTAAGATGCTTAGAGCACGCGTGATGTGACAAGATAATACACTCCTGGAAATTGAAATAAGAACACCGTGAATTCATTGTCCCAGGAAGGGGAAACTTTATTGACACATTCCTGGGGTCAGATACATCACATGATCACACTGACAGAACCACAGGCACATAGACACAGGCAACAGAGCATGCACAATGTCGGCACTAGTACAGTGTATATCCACCTTTCGCAGCAATGCAGGCTGCTATTCTCCCATGGAGACGATCGTAGAGATGCTGGATGTAGTCCTGTGGAACGGCTTGCCATGCCATTTCCACCTGGCGCCTCAGTTGGACCAGCGTTCGTGCTGGACGTGCAGACCGCGTGAGACGACGCTTCATCCAGTCCCAGACATGCTCAATGGGGGACAGATCCGGAGATCTTGCTGGCCAGGGTAGTTGACTTACACCTTCTAGAGCACGTTGGGTGGCACGGGATACACGCGGACGTGCATTGTCCTGTTGGAACAGCAAGTTCCCTTGCCGGTCTAGGAATGGTAGAACGATGGGTTCGATGACGGTTTGGATGTACCGTGCACTATTCAGTGTCCCCTCGACGATCACCAGTGGTGTACGGCCAGTGTAGCAGATCGCTCCCCACACCATGATGCCGGGTGTTGGCCCTATGTGCCCCGGTCGTATGCAGTCCTGATTGTGGTGCTCACCTGCACGGCGCCAAACACGCATACGACCATCATTGGCACCAAGGCAGAAGCGACTCTCATCGCTGAAGACGACACGTCTCCATTCGTCCCTCCATTCACGCCTGTCGCGACACCGCTGGAGGCGGGCTGCACGATGTTGGGGCGTGAGCGGAAGACGGCCTAACGGTGTGCGGGACCGTAGCCCAGCTTCATGGAGACGGTTGCGAATGGTCCTCGCCGATACCCCAGGAGCAACAGTGTCCCTAATTTGCTGGGAAGTGGCGGTGCGGTCCCCTACGGCACTGCGTAGGATCCTACGGTCTTGGCGTGCATCCGTGCGTCGCTGCGGTCCGGTCCCAGGTCGACGGGCACGTGCACCTTCCGCCGACCACTGGCGACAACATCGATGTACTGTGGAGACCTCACGCCCCACGTGTTGAGCAATTCGGCGGTACGTCCACCCGGCCTCCCGCATGCCCACTATACGCCCTCGCTCAAAGTCCGTCAACTGCACATACGGTTCACGTCCACGCTGTCGCGGCATGCTACCAGTGTTAAAGACTGCGATGGAGCTCCGTATGCCACGGAAAACTGGCTGACACTGACGGCGGCGGTGCACAAATGCTGCGCAGCTAGCGCCATTCGACGGCCAACACCGCGGTTACTGGTGTGTCCGCTGTGCCGTGTGTGTGATCATTGCTTGTACAGCCCTCTCGCAGTGTCCGGAGCAAGTATGGTGGGTCTAACACACCGGTGTCAATGTGTTCTTTTTTCCATTTCCAGGAGTGTACATTGCAGCATGCTCATTCCGCATTTGCCCTGCAGGTGCTGTGGATATTTAAATGCATGAACATTGTTTACCCATGCCAGTTGACAATGCACTGCGCTGGCACAGAAAACGAATGTGCACTGTAACCTTTCTCAGACGATTTTACAGAAACTCTCTGGAAAAAAATAGGTTTTTACACTACTTGTAGCTTTACATGTTATCTACAGGAGTAAGTGCCCATCATCTCGATAATGACCATACTTATTGTGATATATACATATATGTAAGACACTGCACAAAATTGGAAAAGTTTCCTATGGAAAATCGGGCCGCTATTATTTTTCTTTTGGTGTATATTACATCATATGTTGCTCAATATGAAATGTAGTGTAACATACTGAATTTTTCTTTAGACTTAGATCTCTGTTTTCTATCTCGAGAAACTGGGTTACATGTGGTGCGTGCAACGAAGAATGAAATATTAATAACACCGCTAATAACTTGTAAACCCCCCCAGATAGGGAAACAACATTTGGACAAATGACAGCACGCTAGGAGGACAGTATTCTGTGTATGGCTAACATATGGAACTTTCTCTTCGAAAGTGATACAGCAGAAGTTTCTTTATTTTTCCAATCCAAAATGTCTTCTGTTGTATTACAGCAAACGGACACAATGAGGTTTCCCATAAGCTACTGACCTCTCTGGTCGCTAGCTGCTTGTTTAATGAGACACTGCGTTTCAGCATTCTGTCGTAATAGCTACTGCACGGGCAAATTAGGCAAATTATAATGTGTTTCGGTAAAAGAAGCGCAATGAAACTTGGAAACAAGAGGAATGTAGCTGTTACTCATAGATGACAATACTTCTTCAAAGAAGTTAACAGTTCACACAAAAATAAAACGCCTAATCTGTTGCAATTTTGGAAAAATCCGCGTAACTCATCCCATTTGTATTAATGAACGACTGGAAAGGAAATTTCTCAAACGATTTTCTTTCCACTCTTCTTCTGGGTAATATGAAAACAATCGCGAGTGTACCCTTCAGGCAGACTGATGCACAATTGTCAAATGCTGGTTGATCTGACAATATATGATTGAACGAAGTGAACAGTTGTTATTGAGGAAAGTAAACAACGGATCCACTCCACAACGTGAAGGACAGTCTACTGACAGCTACTGAGTAATGGATGTGACAGGAATTCGGAAAATAGCCAGGTGTGGCTTGAAGGAGGAAGAGTTCACGTCTTTCGAAAAGCTTTGTCATGGATGTAGGTCTGACTTCGGCAGCAACAAATGAAATACACTATGTGATCAGAAGTATCCAGACACTCCCAAAAACTTACGTTTTTCATATTAGGTGCATTGTGCTGCCACCTACTGCCAGGTACTCCGTATCAGCGATCTCAGTAATCATTAGACATTGTGAGAGAGCAGAATGGGGTGCTCGACGGAGCTCACGGACCTCGAACATGGTCAGGTGATTGGGTGTTACTCTTGTGTCATAGGTCTGTACGCAAGATTCCCACACACCGAAACATCCCTAGGTCCACCGTTTCCGATGTAATAGTGAAGTGGAAGTGTGATGGGACACGTACAGCACAAGAGCGTACAGGCCAACCTCGCCTGTTGACTGACAGAGACTGCCGACCGTTGGAAAGAGTCGTAATGTGTAATAGGCAGACATCTATCCAGACCATCGCACAGAAATTCGAAACCGCATCTTGATCCTCTGCAATTATTATGGCAGTTAGGCGGGAGGTGAGCAAACTTGAATTTCATAGTCGAGCGGCTGCTCATAAGCTACAATTCACGCCAGTAAATGCCAAACGACGCCATGCACGGTGTACAGGGCGTGAACGTTGTAAAATTGAACAGTGGAAAAACGTTGTTGGGTTGACGACTCACGGTACACAATGTGGCGATCCGATGGAAGGCTGTGGGTATGACAAATGCCCGGTGAACGTCATCTATCAACGTGTGTAGTGCCAACAGTAAAATTCGGAGGCGGTGGTCTTATGGTGTGGTCGTTATGTTTCATGGAGGGGGCTTGTACCCCTTGTTGTTTTGCTTGCCACTATCACAGCACAGACCTACATGGATGTTGTACGCACATATTGGCTTCCCATTGTTGAAGAGCAATTCGGAGATGGTGGTTGCATCTTTCAACGCGATCGAGCACTTGTTCATAGTGCACGGCGTGTGGCGGAGTGGTTAAACGACAATAATATACCTGTAATTGACTGGCCTGCACAGAGTGCTGACCTGAATCCTATAGAATCCCTTTTGGATGTTTTATAACACCGACTTCGGGCCAGGCCTCACCGACCGACATCGATACCTCTCCTCAGTGGAGAACTCCGTGAAGAATCCCCCAAGAAACCTTCCAGCAACTGATTGAACGTATGCATGCGAGAGTGGAAGCTGTCATTAAGGCTAAGGGTGGGCCAACACCATACTGAATTCCAGCATTACCGATGGAGGGCGCCACGAACTTGTAAGTTATTTTCAGCCATGTGTCCGGATACTTTCGATGACATAGTGTAAGTCATATCACCATACTGTTTCACGTTACTGATACTTTCAGAATAATACCGACTAAATTCGTTATTTGTATAGTCTCTATAATAAATAGTTTATTGATGCTGATGCCGCGTATGCAATTACGGAAATGCATTTGGTCGTCACTACGCACCAATTAAAACATTGTCATTCCTCGGAGTTCTCGACTGTTTCTAGATGACACTGAAAAGCTGCTGTCCACATGCGTACAATACAGCATAATGTTTCTTATAACATCCATATCTAAGTAATCACATTGAAACATAGACTTCGGATGTTGGACGCTCTTTACCTTTAGGGGATACATTTGTGGAGATTCCCATTTTTCTAAGTTTTGTAACAGATCGGGTAGATGTCGTGCGACTAGGGCCTCCCGTCGGGTAGACCGTTCGCCGGATGCAAGTCTTTCGATTTGACGCCACTTCGGCGACTTGCGCATCGACGGGAATTAGATGATGATGATTAGGACAACACAACACCCAGTCCCTAAGTGGAGAAAATGTCCGACCCAGCCGGGAATCGAACCCGGACCCTTAGGATTGACATTCTGTTGCGCTGACCACACAGCTATCGGGGACGGACATCGTGTAGATATGTCAGCATAATAGGCAGCTTGTAGACAACCTTGTTTCACTGTATATTCTGTAGAGTTTTGTGCCTTACTTCTTGATCATATGATTTCATAATAAGTCTTATTATTTCACTATCAGAGCACATTACGGAGGCAGATGATACAATACCAGTGGCTGATGGCTAACCAGACATTGAACTGTGTAGTGTTCTTGACAAAATGAAATCCAAAACGAACGAAAAGCAAAGCTGTACAAATGAAGGAAACTAAAAAATATAATGCACTAATGAGAAGAAATTGAGAGCTTAAATGGCGACAAAGAAACACTAATCAGCGACTGTAAAGGTCAGTAGAGAGGAAATATTTTTCCGACAGACAATACAATCCCTGCCCATACGGGGCGTCGAAGGGAGCATGTGGAATGACTGATTTCCCGCTCTCCGCAGTGGTAGCGTGTCGCGCCGCGCGGGGTAACTGTGGCTTAACCACTGGGCCACGCTACCAGGCGCAGGCGCGAGTTGCGTCACGATCTCGTCCCGTCCCAATCTGCGCACTCCCACTTCAACCTGGTCAAGTTATGAAAATGCACACTGCACTGCGCCGCTCTACACGTGATATGCGCGTCTCAATTAAAGCCTATCCTCACAGAGATGAATGTAATGATGTGTTTTATTTGCTCAACCGGTTAATTTAAACAGTATTGCCTTCACGGTACAAACAGTGTTCTTATGTAAAATTTGCATTAAAATTTGTATTTATGTTTTCAAATAATTTGTAACGACAGGAAAACAATTTATATACGGGGTATAACTTATGATGGAACCAACAGGTATAATATAAATGGCGGGAAAATGTAAAATCTAGGTATGTAAAAACAGGTTTTACTAACATACATATAAAACGTTGATCAGACAGCAATATCTTCAAAATTTCTAAATCACCTGTATGAGGAAAATCTTTTGTCATTACTGACATGGAAACCTGTGGTCTTCCCTGTCCCAACCCACTTCGGAGTGGTGATAGCTGTCATTCGAACGCTGCCAGCTGCCCCTCTGGCCAAACTATTAGCGCCAGACCAGCAATGCCGCACCTGACAGAGTGGGCAGGAGGCACAAGGTGTAAGAGTACCGCTATTCGTGATGTTTAAGGTATCGATGTATCGATATTCCACTCCTTGCAATTCACCTGCCTCTGGGACTTTCGAAGCTGTGCGCAACTCTTCCGTGTAGGGAGCACAGTATTGCTGCATGACGTGAACACTGACCCAGCGCTAGTGGCCAAGCGCCCTCTGCGTGTGAGCATGAGCTTCGCTGTTGGGCTTAAGTACCGGGCGGTGGAGCGCAGCTGCGTCACAGATGAACAGTACGAATAATTTGCTTGAAAGACTAATTACGAGTCGAAAGGGTTGCGTCAATTTATCGGAGAATAGTGTCTGAGTCAAACTGTGTTGTGTTTCACAATCCGTAACTTTCGTGGAGGAACATCTTGATAGTAGAACGTAAATGAAAAGGCTTCCGGATGTTGTATCACGTCATTGTGTGAAATAATTTAATTATAAAATTTAAACATATCGTTCTGACCGTATTACAGTAATCTTCCTCAGGACAATATTGGTTTTGGTGGAGGAATGTGGGCTCTGTTTATTGCAGGCGGTCGGTGTCAATACGTCACATTTGCGAAACTTTATTGGGCCTAGAATACACTAGGCTAGTCATGTGGAAAGGGGAGAAAGTAGGAAAGAAGCTGTTCGGGAGGTAGCTAGCTTCTCAGTGATTGGCGACAGTCTGCAAGTCAGCGCTTCGCTACTAGTGAGCACGATTTCTATCTGATGTGCGTGGAAATGCAGTGACAGTTCCCCCATATCTATTTATTAGGGTTGTTGCGTCCATGCCCGTCGAGGCTTCCGTACCGAGTCCGCTCTCGGCCCTTTGGACATGGATGGCCAGTGAGAATTCCACTGTTTAAACGCAGGAGAGACAGTGGATAAGCCGAAAGAGTAGATCAAAGAACTCTATGAGGGGACGACTCGTACTAGAATTTAAAGGAATTTAAAAGAAATCAGGAAGACTTAAGATCAAATAACACACATGGGATAGATAACGTTCCACCAGAATCTCAAAATCATTGGGGGAAGTGGCAACCAAACAACTATTCATGCTGGTCTGTAGAATCTGTGACACTGGCGACGTTCCATCGGACGTTTGGAAATACGTCGTCCACATGATTACCAAAATAGGAAATGAATATCAGAGCGATAACTATCGCACAATTAGCTTAACAGCTCATGCATCCAACCTGCTACAGGAATAATATACAGAAGAATGGAAAAGAAAATAGAGCATCTGTTAGCAGACGGTTACTATGATTAGGAAAGGTAAAGGCACCTGAAAAGCAGCTTTGACGTCGCGCTAGAAAATGGAAGTTAGACCAGAGGAAAATCGATACAAGTAAATGTGATATGTGGACATGAAAAAGATTCCACATAATGCTGCAAGATCTTCGACATTTTGAGGAAAATAAGAATAAGCTACTGGGAAAGAGGAATGATTTACATTATGTAGAAGAACTAGAGAGAACAATAAGACCGGAAGACCAAGAGAGAAGTGCTCAGATTCAAACGGGCCTAAGAAAGAGATGCATTCGAAGAAATAATGCCAAAAATAAAAGGAATTTTTGAAAATGAGATTAAAATTCGAGGTATTTGGATATCAGTGCCAAGTTTCGCTGATGACATTGCTGTACTGTGTTGTACTCGGTGAAAAGAAAGAAGAATTACAGGAACGGCAGAATGGTACAAACTCTCTAATAAGTACAGAATATGGACTGCGAGTAAATTGGTAAAAGAGAACGGTAATGAGATCTAGTAGAAATTTCAGTAGAGAATCTTAACATCAAATTTGGTGATCACAAAGGATACGCAGTTAAGGGACTCTGCTACCTTCGAAAAATAATCACCCGTGATAGATGAAGCTAGGAGGACATAAAAAGAAGACTAACAATGGTGAAAGCGCTTTCCTGGGAAACAGAAGTCTACTGCTATCTAAATTAGACCTTAATTGAGGAAGAAATTTCTGTCAATGTACGTTTGGAGCACTCATAATATGGTAGTGAATTAGGGACAGTGGGAAAACCGGAACAAAAGAGAATCGAAGCGTTTCGAATGTGGTATTACAGAAGATTGCTGAAACTAATTTGAACTGATCATGTGAACTTTGAAGAGGTTCTCCGTAGGATCAATGAAGAGAGGAAATATGGAAGAGACTGACATGAAAAAGGAATAAGCTTCCAGAATATGTATTAAGATATCAGGAAATATCATTTGTGTTACTAGACGAAGCTGCAGAGGGTAAAAACTGTAGGGAGGGACGGAGATTGGAATACAACTAACAAATCATTGAGGACGTATGGTGCAAGTACTACTCTGAAAGGAAGAGGTTAACACAGGAGAAAATTCGTGGTGGGACGCATCTAAGTAGTCAGAAGATTGCTAATTCAAATAAAATAATGAAGACAGCTTTAGTTAGATCTACACTTACATCTTAAACCATTAAATAATTTAGCCTGTCGTGCCGCGATTTTTGGGTGGGAGTCAATTTATATCAAATTGAAGAAGAAAAGGAGCAGTATAATATCAAGAGGATTGCTTTCGAGAACAGAATATTTACGCTCTCTGACAAGAGGTATTCAGCAGCACAGAAGGAAGTACTGGCTGTATTAATTGGCTACACGAAATCACGCTAATATCTGGTCGGACGAAAATGGGTTGTAGTTATTGACCATCAGGATTTGCCGGGTCTCTTAACGAGAAAACTCCGACATTGGAGGTTAGGAAGACAGAATTTAGACCTGCCAGAATTTGACTGCAAGGTTTAGTTTGTGCCTGGAGGGCAGAATTTAACTCCCATCACCCTCTCGCACTAGGACAAGGAACTGAGCTATCGACGTCGGAAAACAGCATGTTACTCATTAAAGCCGTGATTCATGAGGCCATAATTCGTGGGATCCTGAAGAACTTAAGTCGTGAACTAAACGCTTATGTCTGTTGTTGGTGAAGAGAAAATACAGTGCAATGGATAGGGGAAACCTGAACCAATTCGTAGTGCATGAAAGAGTACTCTGTTGTAGAGTAAATCCAAACAAAGCGGAGAGGAAATTTTTCACAATAGATCATGCCATGCTGTGGCACTGAAGCTGTGACTGCTTGGACCAGAAGAAATGCTTAGAAAACCTTACACGAGACTGTTTATCTTTCAGTGTGGCCAAAAGCATACAACGTATATCGAAGACGTGTGAAATTTGTCGGAAAGCCAAGACTACTACCGTGAAACACAATGGATTTATGGGCCTTGTGTTACCAAATGGGCTTAAAGAGAGTGTGGCAGCGGATATACTAGGCTCGCTACCGCGATTGGAAGGAGGAGCGACGCAAGTACTTTTCATTATAGAGCTTTTCTCAGAATGCGCCAAACTGTACCCACTAGCAAAGGCCACGAAATGTAAGATAGCAGAAAACATGTAAAAGTACTACGTCGTAAATATGTGTTAATCGAAACTAGTTGTTAGAGATAATCGAAGCCAATGGAAGTGGGTGGAGAGTTTAAAAAGGCATGACATCGAACCAGAGTTCATTTCAATTTCCAGCCCAGCATGAGACATCTCTGAGCATGTAAAAAAGTAGACAAATTGTGTTTGTAATGTTTACTGCCGTAATAGACGTGAGAAATGGGATCAGCTGGATGGCAGACCTTGTCTTGGTCAGAAACTATTTTGAGTCCAAGAAGTCTGATTAAGAGATTTCGTCATATCTACAAATATTCTCATAAGAGGGTCGAACTCAAACATCCAGTTACCGAGGAACCGGAAAATGTGCAAACAGGAAGAATCTTTGGAACAGAACACTAAGAGAACACGAAAACATGTGTAAATATTATACAACGAAAAAAAAAACCAAAGGTGTAGATTAGCGCATCTATCCGCTTCATTTCCCGCCACTTGCCAGCCGCAGACCTGTCCCTGCCAAGCAAGCGACCTCAATTACACCCGCTCTCTGCTGCCATTGCAAGGGAATCGGCGATCTTCACCTACCATGCCGACCACTACATAACAATCAAGGCCCGCAGCACTCGCCTGGCGTTCTCAGCAGGAGCAGAAATGACGAAAATCAGCTGTTACAGCCACTTGTCAGTGACTGTGAGATCTGCTCAAAGTGTTGGGCAGAAAAGTAAAATGTGAATTACGCGAATGCGCAGTCCCAGGGACTAGAATACGAGCCACCAGGTTTTGACTTCTTGTCCGGAAATCTGTTCATTGCCGTCTCTGGTGAGCACGGACTGCGGCAGTGTCTTGGGTTGTGTGTATCTTACAGACATTGATACAGGAGGACCTGCGCAAGTAGTTATACCTGTCCTCTATACGGCCGATCTTGTACGTATAGGAAACAAAACAGGCAGTAATACTACATGGCGTATATGGACACCGTGATTATGGAAAGCTGATGTTGCTCTTACAGCGTCTCTAACTGGCCTTGTGTGTGTTTCGCTACTCACGGATGTGAATCTGCTGTGTAACATTCTCTCGTCCAGCCCTTGCAGCTGAAATTGTGAAACAAATTTTTTGTGTCTATGCTTGTGCAACGGGAAGATAGAACTGTTTGGCACAAATACGCTGTGACAGTAATGCTGTTTTTTACATGCTCATTTCACGGTCACGTTTTGTGGATCTTTTAAGCACCACAAAGTATTCTGCCCATTCGACCGCTAGATTTTAGCGTAAATAAATTTGCTGTTCTCGTACCATGAGCATTGATCTTTTCTTACAAAGTGTTATTTACTCATTGTGGACACTATTTCTTTGCCTTGATCCAGAGCAAATTAATTTTTTTTGTTTTCGATACGCACACATCAAAAAAAGTTTTGCATCTGCCGGGTTCCCAGAACTCTTGAAGATAGACGTTGACTGTGGATATTGTATCACAGACGCTGTCCCTCTGACTGTTCAGGAATGTCACTAAACCCACACATAGATGTAAACAACCACGCATGAGCAGCGCCTATCAGACGAAGGGGATCCGATAGCCGATCAGTTCAATTTTCCACCAGGAAGGAGATACACGGCTCGTATGGTCTGTAGCTCAACCATGCCTGGACGGTCAATACCGCAGTTTGACCATGTCCGCATTTCTATTTTGTGCCAGGAAGGGCTCTCAACAAGGGAAGTGTCCAGTTGTCTCGGAGTGAACCAACGTGATGTTGTTCGGACGTGCAGAAGATACAGAGAGACAGGAACTGTCGATGACATGCCTCGCCTAGGCCTCCCAAGAGCTACTACTGTAGTGGATGACCACTACCTACGGATTATGGCTCGCAGTAACCCCGACAGCAACGCCACCATGTTGAATAATGCTTTTCGTGCAGCCAAAGGACGTCGTATTACGACTAAAACTGTGCGCATTAGGCTGCATGACGCGAAACTTCGCCTCCGACGTTAATGGCGTGGTCCACTTTCGCAACGCGGAACAGATGAGCCCAACAACATGCCGAATGGACCGCTCAGGATTGGCATCAAGTTCTCTTCACCGATGATTGTCGCATTTGACTTTAACCAGACAATCCAGGAAACCCAGTCGGGCTGAACGCCGTAAACACACTGTCCAGCGAGTTCAGCAAGGTTGAGGTTCCTTGCAGCTTTGGGGTGGCATTATGTGGGGCGAAAGTACTCCGCTGGTGGTCATGGAAGGCGCCGTAACGGCTGTACAATACGTGAATGTCATCCTCTGACCTACAGTGCAACCATACTGGCAGCATATTGGCGAGGCATTCGTCTTCATGGACGACAATTCGCGCCCCCATCGTGCACATCTTGTGAATAACTTCCTTCAGGATAACGACATCGCTCGACTAGAGTGGCCAGCATGTTCTCCAGACATGAATGCTATCGAATATGCCTGGGGTAAATTGAAATAAGGCTGTTTATGGGCGACGTAACCCACCAACGACATTGAGGGATCTACGCCGAATCGTCGTTGAGTAGTGGGACAATCTGGATCAACAGTGGCTTGATGAACTTGTGGATATTATGCCACGACGAATACAGGCGTGCATCATTGCAAGAGGAACCGGTTGATAGAGGAACCGGTGTGTACACAACCCACAACCTCTGAAGGTCTCGTGATCTCTATTCTAATTTTCTGTACAGGTTCCGGAGCTCACGGAACCGAGGTGATGCAAAAAGTTTTTTGATGTGTGTATTTTGTTTGTATTAGCCGGTAACGTACTTTGGCTTGGAGCTCTCTGGCACGCCGTGAGAGCACGCAGATTCTGACTGTTGGCGAGGAGAAGGCCACAGCGCTAAACGATGAGAAAGGGGTTGTGCAGAATGGAGGGGAGCAATGCCGACGTTGGCCCAGGACTTACAAGAGTGTTGATTTTGGAAGGCAGAAGGTTTTCCTGTTTGGAGAGGGCTACTTTGTGGGCAGCCACAAGTCGTTGCTTCTTTAGGCCACCTCCAATGCTGTAGTGCAACATTCGATATGAGGGAGTCAGGTCTAAATTCCACCACGAAAGTATCTCCTCGAGGTTTACTTACATCGAGGCTGTGTGGCACTTATAAACCTCACGTAACGAAAGTTAATGGTCAGCGTCTGTCTTCCGTGTTGCTCAACAGCTAAGTTGACCCAATGGCCACTGCCCTTAGGTTGGCTCCCGTGAGTGTTTGGTGCCCCATTCGCATTTTTTTTCCTGTTTTCAAGCTTCTAGTGACGTTCCAGCGGTAACGTATGTGGTTGTTACCAGGGACTCGAATGTACCCGTAAATACTGCACCGTCTAGCATTCGGCACTTCCTTAAATGTGTGCTCTTCGGTCGAAGGGGCCTTACAGTGTTTACTCATGACTGAGATTATTTGTTCTGTTCAGTAATATTAAATATGCGAAACTGTTTCGTAATTTGAAGTGATATACTACTTCATTTGCGGTAACATTGTTTCTGACTGTTTTAGGACTCTAAAGCTTGTCTTATTCTACTTGTGTAACTAGTGAGGCAACCGGTTGCGACCGGTATCAAATGTGACTGCCATATGGGCAAAATATCTGAGTGATGCCTTGGCATTCTTCGTTTGGATGAAAGCTTGGGATGTAATTTAACTTCTGGCATTTGGACTTTGTTTGTACTAAGTTTAAATCCAAGGAACGGCACTGTGCTTGTTCTAATTAATGGTGAATGTTAAATATATTTTATATTACATTTGTTAATTGGTCTTTGAGGTGTTTCTATTCTAAAAACACCTTATTATTGGCGCCTATTAAAATAATTTTTCCCAATAGAGTGTCTAATTCGTCCTTTTCTTTTATGTAAATTTTTTTTCTGAAATACTTGAGGTCTGAAATAAATCCTGAGGTTAAGTGGATTTTCTTATCAGTGTTGCTACCAATATAGGTTTGGGTATCACCCTGCCAGATCTTTTATTGGCGCATTTTTCATGTTTGCAGCATCTGATGTGTGATAGACAATTTGATAATAACTTGTATTTATTTAACTGAATAATCATATTTACTCAGCCTGCCAGCATGTGCATTATGTGAATTGTTTATGTTGAACAAAACAGTCAAATTTTGATTACAAATGGGCTCACTAGGTTACCACTCCACGGATGCGTGCCTCCTATTACCGTTTCGGGTCGTTTTGTCCTCTTATTCTCAAGATCTTTTCCCTTTATTTTAATTGTTTGAGGACTTCATTTGCTGTGCATTATCTGGCAAGGTTTCAGTGGTGGATCTGAATATGTGTCTTCATACTTACTGCTCGTGTAAGAAGCTGTAAAAAATTTTATGGTTCCATATTTATGGTGAACTATATCACATGTTGCAGATAGCTTTCTGTGGTTGTGTTGTGAACAAATTCTGTATTTCCATAATAAAGATACAAGTCCACATAATTCCTATTATTTCCTCTCCTGAGCCTACTGAGCTGCTAGTTCTACCAGATATTACACTACATTCTTCTGACGAAAAAACCTTATCTTCTTTCCTTTTATCTTCACTGGCTGTCACTGTATCTAGACTGAGCCTAGATTTCCTTTCACAATCAATGACGCTCCATGCTCCGACTTCTAAAATTTTGACATCTAGCTTGTTAATCAATTTTTTTGCCCTGGTTACCCCCATCCTGGTATTCCCACATGGAGTTCCTAATTTAGAATTAAAAAGGAATCGTTTGCCACTTATGAGATCAGCATGACACTTTTTTTTCATTTACAGGTCAGATCTACTACGAATGCACATCTTGTGTCTTTAAGGCAATGGCTTTAATTGTCTCTTGAATCCGCTTACTGTTGATAATTTCCTATTCCGTCGCTTTTTTTAAGGACATTTCTAATGCAAATTCCGTATGCTGCTCCATTCTCTCTGACAATGCCTTTAACAAAACGAGGATAACTCTCGATACCATGTGTCCTCTGCTGCAGTTGGTGATACGTTTATGAAAATTTGTGCAGTGTCTTCGATCGTACTAGGATTTAGAACGTTTCGACCACTAGCCATGGATGCTAACCGCAGACGCGGTGGCCTACTAGACGCCGATTGAAAAAACGATCTTCAAGCTGTTTAAATATTAATGGCTGCACATCTATAAGAGAATGAATCAATGATTCTTGTTTTACTAAATAATAATGGAAAGGGTCTAACAGTGCGTTACATGGTCTAGACCAATATCTTTGTATTAAACTAACTCTATCTATCACGGGAACCATGGAGTGCACAATGGCTTCTGGAAGCCAAGCGAATTACGTCGTCGACCAGGTGCGGTGGCTGGCTGCCTGAAGTCGCCTACAAGAGAGGCAGCCCGCACGACAGCAGTGCCGTCTGGGTGGTCGCAATCTCGGCGCACGTGAGCTGCCTGGCAGAGCAGCGGCACAAAGGAGCCGCAGTCGGCGACGCGCACGAGGGGGCGTATCGTCGCGAATCGCGCAGGCTTAGGGCCAAGGGCAACAAACATCACGCGTGGCCGTTTGGGAAACCGTTACACAGAGCGTAAATTTTAATGGCCAACTGGTGTGTCTTGTTATGAAATCCCAAAGGCCCTTCTGTGAAGTGTTCGCCTTAAGTTTACGTTAGAAACTCAAGAAGCTGGAACAAAACTAAACAAGGAAATTTAAATGTTTTCTTTACAAAAGGTTTTCATTGGCAAAATTATTCTTGGATGACGACAAGAAATCTGTAACATAAGGCGTGAGTCATATGGCCTAGCGCGCTAGTTTACGGCAGATGCGAATGAATCAGGCCAAGATCGAATCGGTGCCCTGGGTTACCGATAGCTTGTGAGTATATACGCCTGCTATCGCCAGTTGTAACAAGTCCTGAATCTTAAAACTTTTATCCATTACAGTTATGGATCACTGTACACTGTTGTGCAGGAGTCATCATTCATGAACATATACTACCTAAGAAACTTGGTAATACATGTCTAAACATTTTGCAAACATAGTACGTAAGCCCAGTTACATATAGTATCAGATTTAGAAACAATATCGCACAATGATTACGACCCGTGCCTAGTTGATTATTCATGATTGGTAGTATCACAGAACCGGTAAGTGGAGTCGATTTCCTGACATTCTACCACCTGCAGACATGGCGAATGCAGTATTCAACACTATCATTACCGTCCTGACAGCTACCGGTTTCCAGCACAACGTAGCAATGCACTCCACCAAGCTTGTCCCAGTGGCAAATAATGACTAGGCAGATCGACTACGACTGTTTCCAGACTTGCCGTGATTTCCCGGAGCACTTGAAGAAGTATTTTACTGCACTGTTCACCATGACTTCTGAAGGCCCCTTGCGTCATGTAGACCTAAACGATTAGTTCTCGACCGTCTTGACGGTGCGAAGGCAGAATTTGTTTCAACGCTCAAGGGAAGTAGTATTCATCCGTCAAGTATCGCATGGTCGTATCCTCTCCATCTTGTGCTAAAGAGCTGAGTAGTGTGGGGACTACCGAGCACTCAACGCTCGGACAGTGCCAGATACGTATTCTGTACTCCTGTTGCGGGATTACATTTATCCTTTCGCGTGGCACAATCATGTTCAGTCTGCTTGGCTGTGCTAAGGTTTTTACTTAAATTCCGGTTGTACAAGAGGACATCCCTAAAACAGTCATCACCAATAGATTTCGTTTGTACGAGAGTCCTTCTACATCATTCGGCCTACATAATGATGCGCAGTCATGCAAAGATTCATCGTCTCAGTACTGCAGGGTCTACCATTCTGTTTCGGCTATCTGGACGACTTCCCTGACTTTCTGACCACAGCAGAATAGCACCAACACCCCTAATAGAAATCTTAGAATGCTTAGAGCAGCACGGCATGGTTCTAAGCAATGCTAAGTGTGTGTTTGACCAGACTCAAATTTGCCTTCTAGGCCACCACAATTCTTCTGCCGCCTCCTGCCATTTCCTGCAAAAGTAGAAGCCGCTCTGAAGACTGCACGACAGGCACTGTTAAGAAATTACGTAACGTCTTGAGCATGATGAATTTTTACAGGCGTCACTTGCCATGTTAAGCTATATGAGAGGAACCGCTACTTGCAGCATTTCCTGCTCCAAAGATGAGACAAAATTCTCCGATTCAGTAGGCAGACATTATGAGCTCTAGCTTCGAAACTGCAAAGCAGAGCATATTGAATGCCACACTCCTAGAACACCCTGAACTGTATGCACCCCTTACATTAGTGGTTGACGGAAGCCACTCTGCTATCGGTACAGCGTTGCAGCAATTATAAGACTACATATGGCAGCTGTTCGCTCTCTATTCGCACTAGCTGTCACCATCACTGCAAATGTGGAGCATGTATGCTCGAGAAATTCTCGCACTCTGTGAGGCAATTAAGTACTTTCGAACAAAATTAGAAGGCAGAGAATACATCGCTTTCACGGATCATAAGCCGCTCAGTTACGTCTTTTGACAAAACAATAATTACTCACCATGTCTGTACAGCTATTGGGAATTAATCGCTCTGTTCAGTAATGGTATCCAACGTATTTTGGGCGCGGGTAGTGTGTCTTCCTCGCATCAGCAGTGTGTCAAGAACCACTGACGTCACACAACTCGCTAAGGCACAACGGCATCGTCGAACGTTTGCACCGGTCCCTAAAAGCAGCACTGATGTGTCATGGAACGTATTGGACAACAGATATACCGGTGGTTCTACTTGGTCTCCGAAAACCACATAAGGCGGGCCTAGAGCCTCATCAGAAAAATTAGCCTAGGACGACGCGCCGGGGCTTCCTGAAGAATTTACTGACGCGAATTCCTTGCAGCCTTCTGACCAAGATCAGCATGAATTTATACGTAGGTTGAGAGAATATGCAACATGCCTTCGCCCTCGCAAAGCTACGAGACATGGTAAAACATCCAAGTATGTTGCATCGCGATGTGGAAACATACAGGCATGTAATGCTAGGTACGAATGGTGCTAAGCATTTCCTGCAGCCCCCCAATACAAGTCTTACGAAGGCAAGCATGGACCATAGACACAACAGTAAATGGCAAGCACTCTACAGTTTCTACCGAGCGAGTCAAATCAATGTACACGTTCCTAGAAGTACTGAGACTGATGCACCACATAACTAGCTTCTTCTGCAAGAATCAGCACCACTCAAAGGATATCCTTTTCCAGAACGCATAACGAGATGCTGACGACATGTACACTTGCCTGTACTTGTTTTCGACGGCGCTGCTCTTCCCAAGAAAGGGCTGATATATTGATTAAAACAGCCGTCCGCCGTCTTTGTGTTGAATGTGTTTGTTTTTATCGCGGCTGTCAAAGTGTTTAAGCGCCAGCCACCACAGGCGCTCCTTTTCAGCATCAAACGTTTCAGTCCGAGCTTTGACTTTTGAATATGACTTTCTTCGACGTAAATAAAGTACAGATTTAAACATTATCCTTCTAAAGAGATAGTTCTACTTACATGTGAAATTTCTCTTTAGCAGCTTTTTCTAACAAGATATTTTCCTTCTGTTTGTCGCTAGATATAGACATATTTTCATAGTGCACGAGAGCTACATTCCGTGTACGAGTCCCGCTGAATATTATGACAGGCAAAATGATTAACTTGTTCAGAGGTCCCCTTTCGAAAGTATGTTCAACATCATGTCTTATCTGGTGTGAATAGCTAATTACGGAATACAATTATATAATTGGTTTTCACGATAGAAGTTAAAAACTGTATTTCATTTACAGAGTCCGATATCCAAGTTTTTTTAGCATTGTTACTGACACTATCAGAAAATCCAGAATTGTCTGGGTAGCCATATGCCTGTTTCCTATTGTAAATGGAAACGAAAAAGGCAATGTGTGTAGTGTAATATCGGAACAAAATCGTATCCATGTATTCCCGAAAGTACCTTGGAACATTTGGAAAAGTCGTACAAGAAAATAATGTACAAATGCATAAGTACAGTACACAAATTGCAAAAACATAGTATTCTAAATACAAATTCATTCGACTCAAAACTTGAGTACCGACAGTATTTCGGGTTACTGGAGCCGCTAGCAGGTATTTCGCATGTCTGCAACACGATACTGTAAACGTCTCTAGGACAGTCATGGTCCTAGCTTATAAAAAGCTACTGCTTTCGCGCACAGCTGTTGGCGCTTCAAAGTTGAAAGGTGTCAAAAGCTCAACCATGTGTCAGAGATTTTCTTGAGTGTCTTATCAGTAAAGAATAAATTATTAACACTTCATGTAAGTTGCGGCATATTTCACGCACTCAGTGTTTATGATCTCACATCTCCTGAACCAGTGTCTTACAACGATAAAGTATTGTAGGTACATTCAGCCACATATATGGGTACAGCCTGTGAAATATGTTTTGAACAGACATAGTAGCAAAGAAGTAATAAATTTAGGCGTCATGCAGAATGCAACAGTTCTTGACGCATTCAGTATTTATGACGTCACATTTCCTCAACTGTGAAAGACAGGGAGTTATTATCCCGATAGCGATTATTGCGTTACAACAAGTATACCAAGTTTTGTCGAAATCGGCCAAGTTGCTTAGGAGGATATGTGGAACACACACATACACACACTAGCCCCTTCTTATAATAAGTATGGGTCAACATTATTAGCACCAAATATAATTTGCACACACTACATGCAATTGATGTATCATAAAAGTGTCAACAGTTCCATCTTGCCAAGATTGATTATTAGAATAGTGTGTGAGCTTTAACTGTGCACTGCACGAATACTGCCAGATGCATGACTTAATGAACACCAACTGTTGATTTTCCAAAAAGCTTGTACAAAGTTTGCAGTAGCAGTAGGTTATTGCATATTTCTACCAGTGTTTCGGATGTAAACGTGTTCTCTGTTTTTATGAACAAAGGTACGTTCAGTATTTCAGTACTCATATGTCATGTCATAGAAGCCATAGGAAGCAGTTGCGAAATTAACGAAAGTAAACATACTTGTCTGCAGAGTATCAACTGAGTGTAATGAGACTTGATGAATAGATGACTCTCAAGGAACTTAATGTTCTTAAGAGTACATGTACTTAACAGAATTTCGAACTTAAAAAAAACATAATGAGTTGGCAGTTTACAAAATGAGCCTTTACACTCGAGAGAGATTTTACAAATGGTATTTACATTTTTATAATAGACATACAAAGAAACATGTAATGTAGACAGTCCATTTTCCATATGATTTTGGAACATATACTTTTCTCGAACATTATAATTCACATTGAAGAAATTGATTTATTAACAAATAGCCCACACAGATTGAAGAAACATCATTTTCATGGAACACACCTAGCCTCTTATCCTCACGAAGTAATGAATGGTGTCAACAGAGGACATCAAATTGATTCTGTATTTTTAGATAGGCCAATCGAACGTGTTTGGATCAATGATGTCTGTCAACTGATTGACAGATTAGTAGTAAATCATGGTGAAGAGTTAACAGATACAAAAGTGAAAGAGTGGGAATAACAAAAATATAGATTTTTGAATTTATTATTAATAAGATAAAACGAATTCATTAATTCTTTTGGATCTGGAACAAAGTTAGAAGAAATTTATCCAGAGGTGATCAAGGAATTAATCCATTGATTAAAGTTTGTTAAAAATAAGATATTTCCTATAGAGATAAAAAAGATTTGTAAAAAAGACTCGAACCTGATAAAGAATATGACTTTGCTGAAAAAGACAGAATGGTTGCTAAAGATGATTCATTTGGTGAAAAATTAGCATCACCAGTCGTTACAGGAATAACATATGGAAAACGAAACTTAGGAATGGATACTGAAACCGAAAAAACTACTGGGGTTTATAAAATTCCTTATTAGTCTTTTGTCTATATAGATGTATGACTTTAGCACTGATAATACAGGGTGATTCAAAAAGAATACCACAACTTTAGGAATTTAAAACTCTGCAACGACAAAAAGGCAGACCTAAGCACTATCTGTCGGCGAATTAAGGGAGCTATAAAGTCTCATTTAGTTGTACATTTGTTCGCTTGAGGCGCTGTTGACTAGGCTGAAAACCAAACTACCCGAGGCAGCCCGTGACAGAGCACTTCATCACTGGCCTCCAAGAAGCCCTGATCTTACCCCCTGCGATTTTTTCTTATGGGGGTATGTTAAGGATATGGTGTTTTGGCCACCTCTCCCAGCCACCATTGATGATTTGAAACGAGAAATAACAGCAGCTATCCAAACTGTTACTATCTATTGGATCCATAACTGGTGGCATATCTTGAATCTAACGTTTGTTCATAATAAACAAGAAATTGATAACGAATTACAAGAACAAAAACGCCTAATACAGGCAAGGGACAAGAAAAGAAATGGACTGAAAAATTTAAAAATCCAACAAATAATCCAAATGTATTCTGATGTGTAAATTAATTTTGATTTACATAAACTTAAGTACACAGTCTACTTTTCTAGCTCAATATGATGTAAAAATCAACACCTATTTCTTTTAGACACTGTTTATAATGTATACATTTTACACAATTTATGTTGATATCATGTAATGCAGCACAGTTTTTAAACTTTTGAAGTGTTTTGAATACTCTTGAACATGTTAAGGGCTGTTAAAAAATTACAAAGAAACTTATGCAATTTTTTCCAAAATGCTTCCTCAAATTGAGGTAAAATTTAATCCAATGATATACATTTGAAAGAGAGCAAATTTTTCCTAGATATGGAGGACATGATGGCTGAGGTACTAGACCCACTTAATTCCACCTATTATGTGTATTACAAGGATAAAAGTACTGTGAATTCCATTTTAATTTTTATAACTTTTTCCTAATAAAAATGTTAGTTTTTGTATAGTTTAAGTATATTCAACCTGCATGATACTGCAAAATAAAACTTGCAAGAAATTGAAAAATACAACTTGCAGAAAATGGAAAATGAACGTATGAGTCCAATTAAACTGTGAATCAGAACAATTCTGAAGCATATTCTTCATCCTGCAGCATTACTTTCTTTTCAGACTTCTTCTTGGCATTCCTTTCAGCAGTTCTTGCTTCTTTGGTAACTTGACAAGCAAATCTTTCAGATTCATGCACATGTGGTCTGTCACATGCAAGCAATTGATCTTCAATATTAGAGCCACATTTAATAACTACATCTCTAAGGACTTCCAATCTTCCTATCACTCCATCATTGAAGCATATCACTGCAACTAGTACACAAACATTTAATGTATTTAGACCTACAAAAATATTCTTGAGTAATCTTTCCCATATGGAATGGTTGAAACTTTCATTTCTATTGTGAGTGCCCCCATGAAGACATTTACTAAGCAAAAAAGGGTAACTGAGTTCTCTAAAAATTGGTTTTATTTCATTTATAACAGGTTCAGGAAGAGAATGCTTATGATGGTGTATTTTTGGTAACCGCACCAAGATTCTCGTTCTTTAGCGGAAAGTCTGTGAACAGGGAGATCATCTTTGGACAACTAATGACAGAGTGTGTCCCATAAAGCTTTTCTCAATGCTGTAACATCATTCGGAGGTGCATTTCATCTACTGGCCAGTCCATAATAACTCTGAAGAAGGTCTGTATCAATTTCTGTCAATCTTCCTCGGCCAGACAGATATTTTCCGTCAGACAGCGACTTTCCTTTTATTTCTCTTCATAGCTTCCTCAATGTGGCACCTATTCGCTTTTGCACATGTCCACAACACTCCAGTTTTGTTACCAAGCTAACACATAAACATTGAACTGATTGACTTAATTGAAATCTTTTGAGTCCTCTTCGCATAGGAACTTTTTATATATCTAATGCTATAAGCGGGCACTGACCTCTGAAATATTTTTTGAGCTCCATCACACTCCATACCTCCACTGTAACCATCATAATTCTTAGAACACCGATGTTCAATATGTCCTTCAGTGTAACCATGGCAGGTGTGGCAGTACTTAGATAAACACTCAACATCAACATCTTTACCATTATCCAGAGAAGTAGCACTTAAACCACCATTCAAGGAATGGTGTCCTCGATGTTGCCATATCCCATCAAGTGCAACAGCAATGTCCTGGGTTCCACTAACATTTACAATTTCTTCTACTTTACATTTCCTAGTTGCTTTATACACAATCGTCAATTCACCTAAAGGTATTCTTATGTACTTGCTGAACCTACTGGGAGGAGGAGGATTATCCATCAAACCACAAAACGTTTGAGCAGCCTTTTTAAATTTTTCTATTGCATGCATTGTATACACTATCATAAAATTCATATCATATGAATTATGCACAATGATCAACGTTATTTTTGAGGTTGATCTACATGGAACAACTAATTTGGATGCAAAACCCTTCCTGCTACTTTGTTATTCAGTTATTTCCAGACAGCATACACCATCATATTTTTTACATTTCACCACTTCCACTACAAACAGTGTCATAGTTAACGCAAAAAGTTGAATCACCAGGAGGCATGCAATGTGGGAGTTTCTTCCCTAAAGAACTGATACATGGGTTACTTTCAACAGTGTGACTTGCTTTGTTTGTGAACAGGTTACCATAGAATTTCCTTTAATTGTATTCCTTGATGTGTGGAACAGATCCTATATATTGCGTACTAAAGGATATCTACTTCTACAAATATATGTAGCACTTGGGTAACAAACATTCAGTAACACATGAATAAACTGCTTCAGCAAAACAAAAGTAAATACTAGCAAAGATAATGATTTGCAGACACTAGAACCCTGCACTTTTAACAACATATACAATGTGTCATAGATATAATCGCTGGAAACAGAAAGTTGACAATTCTTTTCGAAATAATACTGGTTTCTGTAACAGAAATAAAAGGGGCATGGTGGCATACATGACCATAACATTAAAATTTAGTGTATATAAGTCATTTTTCATTTGAAACAGTATAATGTATACATAAATGTAATGAGGAAAGCCATTAAAAAAATTTGGGTTTATAAGTACCTTGTATTCTTAATAAGGAAATTAAAATTAAACATTTTCATGGTGTACTCATGATTGAAGAATTGGATATTTGACTGAGAGAATATAAAAGTGGGATAGTTAATTTAGACATCTCAACTAATGTGCAAATGCAATGGATTTGTTACTACAAATCGAAAAATACGAAATTCGTCTTATGTAAATATACCATACGGTTTAGTAAATTATATAAGTAAAAATCGTTATATTAAAATCTGGAAAGAATACACAGTTTTAGCAAATTTTATTTACGGTTTTTTGTGTTTATTTCTGTTAATGAATTATCGAATGGTTACAATTTCACTGAAATTGTAAATTTAGGAAATGGGCATTTTGGGGATACATGAAACATGAAGAATCAAGTCCTAATGAACAAGTACAATCAAATGTACATAAACGATTAAATATATTATAATTAAGTCTTAAGGGGACATTGTACATGAAATTTGTTTAAATTTTACATTTTCTATTTTCTACTCCATAATGTATTTAGGAATTTTCTGAACTTTTGGGTATATAATATCATAAAATCAGAAAATTGTGAGACCTTCAAATAATATTTTGAATGTTGACATGTGACTGTCAAATTTTGTTGTTATGCCTACTCTGCCACAGTTGAGCAGTCACATCTTGGGCACTACACAGTGTAGAAGGGTGTGAATTTCTTTGTTTTATGTCTACTGCTACGTCTCAGAAGTTGGCATTACGAATTAAAATATCAGTCTATTCTTTCTGATACTAATTTTCGTAGTGTGATTTTCAGCTACTTTTTGTAGTAAGCTAACTTCTATTGCTTTTGATACATAAATAAAATGACTAAGAGTAAAGGTAGCTTCAAGAAATGCAAATTTGCCAGTAACAGATATGTGAGACCTGTATTTTCTTCTGAAGTACTTGAAAACACCGATGACAAGCCATGTCATGCTTTGTGTCCACCACCACCAAACACTTGATATAAATATAAGCAAGTTGAATTTTGTGGCACCCTGCATGAATTTACACTTAAACATTCTCTTCCTTTGGCACTAATGGAGGCAATAAATTCTATTTACATAGAGTTGGCAAATCCTGAGCTACTAAAGAAGTGTTTGCAAGAGAAGACCCAGAATGTGAATGAGTCCTTCCATAATGTTGAGTGATGGCGTGTGCCTAAAAATATGCCTGAAGTTAGTAGTGTCTGAAGCTGTAATAACTTTTCATGGTGGGAACTGTGAAAGATTTAATGTTCTGGAGAAGTTAGGGTAGGATTTGGACAGAACACAGCAAAAGGACTGCAGGAACTGGATGAGCTTTCTGTATGTGAAGCAGTGTTAGCTGCTCAGAAAATGACAAATGCAGGATGAAAGAAAAGCAGGAGGCTAGCACTGGGTTGATGTGACACTTAAGAAGACAGGTACTATTGGCCAGGACAATTCCAGCGCATAAAAGATGCAGAAATGTAAGGCTGTATAAGAATTTGTAATAAAAAAGTTTTAAACCTCAATATCTGTGAACTAAATTTCTTGAAATAAATGGCCCAGTTTAAAAAAGTATTGGTGGTAGAGACTGAAATTTTCACAGCATGTCAAGTGTGAGATTCAACATATATGGAACTAGAATAATTAAAATAATCTGAGTTGTTTTGTTTTTATATTCATTTATTTACAAAATTCTGTCTAAAAATTTGATGTTTCAAAAGAAAAAAGTAACATGTCCTACAACAAAATTTTAGTAATAATTCTAGTTCAGTGTATCTAGAAAGGTGCATTCAATAATTATGGAAAATTGTAAGTAGGTGTCTTGTAAGTTTACAAGATAATGGGTCACAAAATTTTATAATTTAACATTGGTGGCATAGGACATAGATTATCCTCTTAAAGATCAAATAGAATCAAATGTCAGTAAACAGTTAAAATCATTGGAATCAAGAATTAATTAAAAAATCGATCTCAAAGTAGAAATTATAATTAAAGAATTCGCATATGAACTGAACAGATTTTTAAAGCAACTAAGAGTTTCATTTCCTTTAAAGACAGAAGTTTAGTAGAAGTGAGGGATCCAATTAGTGGTTACAATGTTGTTACTAAATGATGCTTAAAAATGACTTAGTGTAAAAATAATTTTAGGCTATCTTGTTACAAAACCAGAATACTTAAATATTCTAACACAATTCAATAATTATGTCGCTACACATTTTAATGAAAGATTTGTTTCCATTAACAAGTATTCCTGCACATTGTAAGTAAAAGATTAATTACATTAGAGATACTAATCTCACTAATTCCCTTACGAAAATGTAGATTGGCCTATGTAGAAATGGAAGCAGTTTCACTATACCATGAGCGTATGGATGTCTTCTGGCTAAATAACTTTGATAAATCCACGTTTGGAATGCATAAAAGACCATGGTCATTCAACCACAGCCATTACAGACAACCTACAAATACTACACACTATGAAAAAAAGAAAGAAAACGAATCTGCTCTAAGAGCTCAAAATTTATATCCACAGCTCTAACTCACCAGACATTATTCTCAATGAACAAGTGGAGCTTGCAAACAAATCTTATCTTCACATGTATCATGAAATAGTCAAAAATAAAAACTAATTATCCTCTGATATAATAACAAAGTAATATTCCATGTAAATCTGATGTAGCAGTCACACAACTGTTTAAGTGCCTTTATCGTAATTTCTAACAGTCTTATTGTAAACACAAACTGTAACTGTCATTGTACAATTTGTAACTGCTTTCAAAATTTCATGTTTGTAAATTATCATATTTCCTAGATATAAGTTATCTGACAACAGTGTGGCTCAAAACAATTCTAGCTCTCATTTATTACTTTTTTAATTGTAATAGCTTTTTAATAATTTCATATGTATATATAACATGATTGTACTTCGTTCTCTGACAAAAATGTGGATAAAATATTTCATAACATGACCAACAAACTTAGCAATCTCTAATAGCTTTTTAGGTATCTATATGTGCAACGATCATGCACTTCCTGTGGCTAAGTTCTTTGGCGATAACCTACATCTTTCTGTATTAGAACATCCTTACACCTGCTACATTTAAGTGCTACATTTAAGTGCTTTGACCATAGCCCAATTGTTTGGGTGTAAACGCAGTGTATTTTACAAGTGCACATCGGAATAGTGAAATATGCAGCTAAACTTTATAAAACTAAAATATGGACTTGAAAATGATAATAACTGTGTAACTAAGTGGAACAACAGTCACCTCAATCACACTATAATAATGATGCTTCATCTTTATGTAAGTACAGATATCTTTTCGACAACTGCAACCTTGCCACTAACAGTTGTCCCACTTGTATCTGTTTAGCCACCAGCATATATTTTTTTTGTATTTACACAGTCATCTCTAGCAATATAAGCATGTACATGAATGTATAAACACTGAGGATGGGCGCAAGCCTGAAACCGGTCAAGTGACAAATAAATGTCCTTTTCTTCTTCTGTCGTTTCACCCTCTTTGGGATACACTGGATCAATGATTTCTTTGTGCGTTGTTCTTTTCTTAGGGCCCAGTATTTCTTCATTCTTTATGATCTTGGACTTTTATGTGGATTGGTGTTGGAACCTTATGTTTTCATCTTTAGTAATTAATTTAGCAATTCGATCAATAAGTGAATTTTCTGAAATCTTAGATTCCACTAGGTCTTTCTCAGTTTCTTTAAACCAGTTGGGCTTTGAAGAAGTCAAAGATTTGTGTAGTTAATCTGTTGGAATTCATTCTGAGAAGATGACCATAAAAATTAATTCTCCTTTTTCGCATAGAATCTGAAAATTTGTCAATTTTCTTGTAGAGAGTTTCATTTTTTATGTATATAATATTATCGTCTTGAAATTATGGCCCAATGATTTTTCTTAAAATTTTTCTTTCCTTTAGCTCAAGTTTCTCCATTTGGCCTTTGAGATTCATGTTAAGTGTTTCTTCTGCATACAGTGCTTCTGGCTTAATCACTGTCTTGTAATGTGTAATTTTGGACCACCATGAAAGGGTTTTTTTGTTTTAAGTGTTTTTTGTTATTTGGAAGGCCAAGTCAAGTTTATTTTTTCTGGATTCCATTGCTTTGCTTCCCCCAGCTTTCCAACTAATCCATTCTCCGAGATATTTGAATTCTTTTACTGTTTCAATCTTCTGTTCTCTAACTTTGAGGTAATTACATGAGTGCTTGATGTTTGTCAATATCTTAGTTTTTTCAAAGGAGATGTGAAGACCAATTTTAGCTGCTTGTTTCTTCAGTTCAAGGTTTTGCTCCCGTGCTTCTTCTATTGTTTCAGCAAACAGGGCCATATCAACTGCAAAAGCAATGCAATTTTCTTTAAGGTTCTTCTTTTTCCAACCCAGTCTTATACCAATGTTAATATTTGTGTTCCATTCTCTGACTACTTTTTCAAGCGCGCAATTGAACAGCAACGGTGAGAGCCCATCGCCCTGTCGCACTCCCGTTTTTATTTCTAAGGGTTCCGATAGTTCGCCCATAAATTTAACTTTCGAAAATGTATTTGTAAGGGTCGCTTTTATAATATTAGTTGTTTTCTTATCCAAACCCATTTCTTCCAGGACTGATAATGGAGATTCTCTATCAATCGAATCATATGCTTTTTTTAAATCAATGAAGGAGATTACGTATGTCTTTGCCCTTGATTTTTGGTATGCCATAATGTTTTTGAGGTTTAGTATTTGTTCCGAACATGATCTACCCTTTGTAAAACGTCCCTGGTACTCCCCGATTAGCGGATCCAATTGCGGCTCTGCCCTGTTCAAAAGGACTTTAGAAAGAATCTTGTACGTTATATCCAGCAGCGATAATCCTCTGTAATTGTTGGGGTCTGTCTTCAAACCTTTCTTGTAGATAGGGTGGATGAGAGCTGTTCTCCATTCTGTGGGGATCTCTCCTTCATTCCAGATTTGATCGAAAACACACTTTAGGGATGTAACTGCATTTTTGTCAGCCTTTTTGCATAGTTCGGCCACTATTTGATTTTCTCCAGGTGCCTTGTTGTTTTTAAGTTCTGAAATGACCTTCTGTAGTTCTTCAGTCGTCGGTGGTTCTGAATCTGGCTTCTCACGGTAGTTTGGGATGGATTCAAATTTTTCAAGGATGGGTTCACAATTCAAGAGTTTCTCAAAGTAGCCTGCTAGTATTTTGCAGTTTTCCGTGTTGTTGTGAGCGATGGTCCCATTTACATCTCGAAATTGGAGGGTGGGTGCTTTTTATCTTGATAACCTTTGTTTGAAAGTTCTGTAAAAGCTTCTTGTATGGTTTTTAGCAAATTTGTCATCAATTTGGAGGAGAGTTTCGTTTTCATGTGTCTTCTTAATCCGTTTTATATTTTTATCTACCAGTTTTCTAGCTGTAATGAGAGTTAGTCTACTTTCTTCTGTTTTCTGTGACTGCCAATTTTGCCATGCCTGTTTTCTTGTTTCAATGAGGGCAACACGTTCCAGCGACCACCAGGCATGTATTTTACTTTTTTTGTTAGGTGCTATCTATTCGGCTGTAGTAATGAGGTTTTCCTTGATATCCCGCCAGCTTTGTGTCTGAATGGTTTCTGCTGCTTTTGTGAATTCATCTGATTTTAATATCTATTCTGTGCTATACTTCCGACCCTTAATTTGTGTCATGCTGCGTTTCCTGTTTGGGATGACTTTGAACTTCATTTTAGAAAGGTAGTGGTCTGAATCCAAGTTTGCACCCCTGAGTACCCTAACATTCACGTTTTCTTTGCTAGAAATCTTCTTGATTGCCACATGATGAAGTTGAAATTCCCAAAGGCTAGGATTTGGGGATACCCATGTCTTTTGTCTTCGTGGTTTCTTGAAAGTTGTGGATTTAAGAATTAAATTGTGTGCTTGGCAAAATTCTATTGGTCTCACACCATTTCTGTTTGTTCTCTTGTGTGCAGGATAGTTTCTCACTATTTTCTTATATCTCTTTTCTTTACCAATCTGTGCATTAACATCTCCAAGAAGAATGATGATGTTTTTATTTGGAATTTTCTGAATTATGTCATCTAGATGATTCCAAAAGGTCTCCACTTTTTCTTAGTTTTGGCTGTTATCCTCGTTTATAGGGGCATGATATTTGTGTAGATTTTGTTTTTGCTTGTGGATGTAAGACTTGAGGTTCTTTCTGATTGGGAATCAAAGCCAACTATTGAGTTCAAGATTTGTTTGTTGATTATAAAGGCTGTCCCAAGATGTGGTACATTTTTCATTACTCTCGGTCCCACTTTACCCTTGTATATCCTAAATTCTTTGGACTCGAAGGTATCTGTATCCATGTATTATGTATCTTGAGTGACTGTTATGAGTACATTGTGGTTCTTTAGCGTAACTGTTAGATGATTTAGTTTTCTGGTTTTCAACAATGAGTTTGAATTGAAAGTTGCTAGGTACATTGATTGCCTATGTTGACCTTTTATTATGACTGGTAGTGGAAATTTTTGTACAACCTATAAAGGAACAGTCAAAGAGTTTAACAGCATCCAAAATGGATAAAATTCATCTAATCAAACTGCTCTTTCTATACTGCTTAATATTAAAATATAACCGTTTTTATAACAGTTAAAAGATTTTTTAGCTCCTTTAAATTTTTATTTTCCTTTTTATCTGCTGTATAAACATACTATTTGGACTTTAAACCAACATGTTCCATCATCATTTTTCTGTAGTTCTCATCTCATTTTTCCTAAAATTTTTTGTTTAATTTTGGAGATTCATAAATATTATCTTTCTTATAATTACTAGTGTCAAATTCGTTTATCATCGATTTCAAACCATCACAATAAATCTTTTGATATTTTATTATATATAAAAGAATTGGTATTCATATTACAAAAATCAGTCTTATATCAATATTTTGGTCTAATCATATTAAAATGAAAACAATACATTTTTATTTAAGAAATATGTAAGGTACTCTTTCTCGTATAAATAATTTTACAGAATTGACATATTGTTTTTCTCGAAAACTGCTATTAAATGTTCTTAAAATATTGGTGCGTGTTCCTAATTTGGCTTTGAAATATATTTTGTACATTTTTCTGGACCCATTATTATTTTTGTATTTTGTGTGTCTCTAATACTTTCATCATTTTACTGAGAACAGAACTATTAATTGATTTATTAAATTTTTTATCACATCATTAGCATCTTTATCTTTTCTCTAACAAAATCGATCATTTATTTACCAATGAGGTAAATATTAAGATTCTGTGGAACTTTATATAATTTTAATCCCAGTTTTCAACATGGTTTAAGATTTCTATAATATAAATGTATTTTTTATCTTTATTTAATGTTGATAATAATTTGGTTCCTGGTTGTCACGTTAAAAACGAAGCTTCGTTTAAATCGTGTAATTTATTTGTTTATTCCAAATCGAATTCTACAAGGAATCCAAATTTAAATTTGTGCAGTTTTTGTAGTGTATATCTAATATTACATAATTGTCCACCAAGCCACTAGAAATTTCTAAATGGTAGAAATTGAGACATAGCCAAACACTACAAAATTATTTGTAGCCAAATATTGTATAAAATGTGATTCATTTCGTGGATCAAAGTTTCTCATATTTACTGTTACTAGCTTTAGTATATCGTTACCTCCTTGATTCCATTTTTAGTAAATGATACCATAACAGAATCATTTAATACTTGTAGCTCAGTTTTGGCCATTTTTAACATAACGTCTCTAACTAAACCTGAAGTAGTAAACTACAAAGTTGGATCAAATTTTTATGATTTAAATCAACTATCTCTAAAATATTCAAAAGTATCTGCTAACATTAAAACATCACATATAAAATGTAATTTGGAATATTCATTAAAGTATTTAATATTAAATTTTTCGCAAACTATCTTTTCTTGTCGATAGTCCTTAGCTTCTATATTATGTTTATTAAATCTTAAATAAAAATGCTTTCTCTGACGTAATTTGTTTCTTTAACTTTTCTTCAGGATCCATGTAATCATATTGTTAATGTCTCTTCTAATTATTGAATCTGTTTTTCAAATTTGAAATATTTTCCCATTTCTCTATATTGTTCTTATTAAAATTATGAGATAATTTAGTGATATATGTTGGCAAAAATTTAGAAGTAACCAAAAATCTTAAAGTTAATCCACCGTGAAATTTTACTAGACAAAATGTATGTTTTTTGTTATTCACAATAGTGTTGCTATCGCTATCATCTATTTCTAACTTCTTAATAATCAAGTGAACTTCATAATTTGCTAAATAAATAATATATTCTGATATAAATGATGGATTTTGTCAATTAAGACAACAATCTTGATGCATAATTCATTAATATTTCCCTGTTAACTGACAACGATCTTTTAGTTTTCTGCTACAACACTAAATTTTGCTTCCTACATAAAACATATTTCTTAATAAATAAAATTTATTTACTCATTATTATTGAAACGTATTGTTCTTTTAATTCTTTAGTTTCTCTACCTTTTTGGTTTAACATTCCTTCAATTTTTTTTAGCCAAGCCATAACCAGAATACGTTAGGGGGCTTTACAATCATCAATGGAATATTTTACTAAATAACCAAAATGGCAAATGTTTTTGATACTTATAAAAATATGCTTTCTTAGGATTTGGTTGACAAATACAGACATCTTACAAAATGGATTCGAAACTGTCATAAATTCCAGAAGGTACTGACAATATTCATCTTCAGTGTTTTTAACTTTTGATTCATGTTTATTTTATCTTTTCTATGTCCATTACAACTGTTTTCTTGATTATCTTATTTTTCCTGTGAATAAAAACTAAAACATCATTCAAAGGACAAATTGTTGTTTTGTGTGTAGTCAGTTGTGATCCAATTAATTGCGATACATGAACTATACAACAATAATGAGAGGTATTTTCATCTCGGCTTAAAAGAAGATTTAATGCGTTTTTTTGCTTATTTTTCCTACAGTATAGACAATATACAATAATTGCAACGTTATAACCTTTAACATCAATGAATATATTTTAATTTTTCAAATTTTGGAATACCTGTTACTGTCATAGAGAAATTAATTTTGCTTTTTCAAATATACTGCCTACTTCAAAATAGATATTTTTATATTTACAACTCCTTCTGTGTCACAATCTACTGCTACATAAAGCTGATTTTATTGCATGTAGAAAACATTTTTGATCTGTGTTTTTAACTTTAACTACAATTTTCTGTGTTAATTACATTAAGTAATTTGATGTATGACATACCAAAAATGAGATTGTTCCTATTTATAGATAATTATAAATTATTTATATAATATAGAGCCCAACTAGATTTTCTTCTTTCCATTTCTTCCATTTATGTTAAGAATTTACTTGTTGATCTTTGGTAACAAACTTCCAAATCCATTGTTCCTAATATTAATTCGATACTTGTTTTAAAACAAATTCTTATGTTTCTTCTTCCCACTTAACACTATAATAAAACTTCAAATTGTTATTAATCAACCTCCTTTGTAGTAAAATATTCTTAAATTTAGGGATTATGCTTTCTTTAATTAGATTAAAAAGTCTTCAATAATTTCAATAATTATTATTCTAGATTGAATAGCTAAAGTTTTCAAAAAATTCGTTTTGTTTTAAAGTCATCATCAAGATTTATAAAGCTATAACCTGAACAAATTTTCTGATGGGCCTTTTCTTTAATTTCTTGATAGTAACCTATAAGAAATTCTGGAGTAATTTCATTTATTTCAGGCATCGCAGTCATCTCACTGGTAAAGTGAGGTAACATAATAATAGTTAACATTTTCTTACAGCTTCCAGCAGTGTCGGCAGACTATATTATATTATTCAGTGCATTTCTCAGTTTGATTTGCAAGGTACTGTGCAACATGTTCTATGCAATCACAAAAATATAACGAATAACTGTGTTATGACTTTATCATTTTCACATTTTGTGGCAAGGTCTGCTCTGTGATACTAAAGCAATATTTTACATTTTTTCCCCTGAGATTAAGAGAACACGGGCTAGCCGCACACCTGTTCTAATTAACAGTATTCAAAAATCCACTGCATAACATAACCAACATTCAGTGCTGTGCCGATCATTTGAATTTCATTACTGACTTTTCTGAATACGATGCAAGGTAGTGAGTTCAGATACAGTTTTCTTTCTTTCTTGATTACGTTACAGTTGCAAGTGATTGTTTCCTACACGATTATCCAGAGCAGATGTGGAAAAGCAATAATTTGATCCATGGTGTGACACATTTATGATAAAAGTGTTTATTCCCTCGCCCACTCCATGTCTGAACTTAACATATGTGTGTTAGTGTCACTCATACAGCCAAAGTGAAATATTTACTCAAGATTACTAAAAGTTACTTGCCTTTATGAAGAAAGAATTACCAAGTAAATACAGTGTCATAACATTGAATCAGAACCATAGCAACTTGTTACAAATAGTTTTATGTACTGCCCTCAGCTCTCAGTTTCAGTTTTATATCAGTCTGAACATTTCAAATCCAAACTTTACTAACATAAAGCAAAGTTACTAGTTACCATGTACCAACTTACTTGCTGCTACACATATATGATCATATCTAAAGAAATAAAACCATAAGCCAAATAAAATTAACTCCGGTAGTAAAAAAGTGAGAGGAGAAGGAATAACTGGCGCCCAACGTGGGGCGACGAACAGTTGCAGTGGCCACTATATATATGTACAATAACTAATCCAATGTACTTCTTTTACTTAGGGTAATTTGTAAATGTATATATGTATTTGTGTAATTAACTTTTATGTATTTGTGCAATTGTGTAACCATTATAGTGTACTGATTTCCGTGGTATATTTACATGTAATCTTCAACCACAGAGAGGTACCACACTGACTAAAAGAGTTAAAGCAGAGTACGACATGCCACAGTAAAATCCTGGGAAAGCTGCTCCCAGAATTGTAGAGCAAAAAGGTAAGACTACAGTGTAGTCAGTTTGTTTGCGGACTGCGTGATACACGATCACTTTCAGGTCGTACCTGGTGTGTGTCTGTATGTGTAATTATCATAGAATAGAAAGTAGTCTATTAGTGTTTACTTCTTTTTTGCAAGTGTTTACAGTGTTGTGCATAGAATTTAGTAGATCTTTTGTATCATTTCGTGTGTTTAAAGTGATTGATAGTATCTGTGTTCACGGTTTAAACCATAACTATGGAAGTAAAGCTGAGAAGTCAGCGTACAGAAACCATGAACACAGAAGAACACCAACCCCACCACGTTATGGAAGTAGAGGTAGAGGGTGCAACTAACCCCCAGAGTGCTGATGACGAAAAGTTAACACAAGATGTGGGGGCGGCGGCACAAGAGAGCGCGCCACCGTCTACCAGCACATTAAATATAGGACAATCACAAACACCAATGCCAGATGGTGGCAATGGCTTGGGTAGTAATTCTATTCAAAGCTTATTAGAGAGAATTCTAAATTATCAAACTCGACTTGCGTAAGAGCAAGTTGAGAGGGAACGCAAACTTGCGCTTGAATTAACAGAACGCGACCGCAAGCTGGCCGAAGATTTGGCCGAGCGCGATCGCCAACAGGCATTAAAAGACCAGAAAATATAAAATTTTCTTACTCAGCAGGCTGAGAGAGACGAGTATGTTGCGAATTCATTAGCAGCCATGCAAAAATAGATGGCGATGTTAAAGTTAACATATGAGTCGATTCCCAAATCTGTACAAGAGCTATCTGAACAGGTTGGCAGTTTGCAGTTGGCGAACACCACCCTAGTAGAAGAAGTTAGCATGTTATCCAACGGTATGGAGAAACTTTAAATAGACACTGAGCAAATTGTAGAACAAAAGTTAACCGAACAAGCCACAAAACTAGAAACAGAGTTTACTTCGTGGCTAGAAACTAAAGACAAAGACATCGAGTCTAAGGTCAAGGCCTACGTAAATGAAGCAACAGTAGAATGCGTAGGTACTGGTGTTACTAGACAGATTCAAAGTGTCGTGCAGACTCTAAGCAAGTGCTTAAGGACGACATACCAAGTTGGCAAATGTCAGTGACAAAAAGGTTAACCGACTTGGAAAAGAGTTTGTCAGGTGTGCACAAGACTAGTGAATGTGATTATGTGCCACACACAACTATTGTTTTTGGCACCGCAGTTGCTTACGCTGGGCGTAGTAATAATGCAGAATTCAACTCCGACAATGCCAGAAGCTGCTGTAAACCTTCTGAACATGTAGCCTACACGCCAGGCGCGCCTACGGCTAATACAAAAATGTTAGTCGAAGAGATCTTGATTAAAAATCGCTAATTTCAAACATTTACTACAGATCGGAAATCGGTGTACCCAGTAGTATTCATTAAGAGCTTTCGCAACGTATTGCCTAGCGTGTGGAACGACCAACAAAAGATCCATTATGTAATATCTTACATACAAGGAGATGCTGGGCTTTCCTCTACAGAGGCAGCGGATAGCTGCAAAACTTACGAGCAATTTGAAAAGGCTTTCCTTTCAAAATACTGGTCCTCTTTTATGCAGGAGCGCCTAAGGAAGGAAGTATATAACCCGGAACAGTATTCGCCACGCCTTGGCAGTTTGCGAAAGTACTTCGAGAAGTACATTAATAAAACCCGCTACTGGGATGAATCGATCCCACCCGGCTGTTGAAATCTCATTTGCCGGCTAACATTAAAGAGAAACTAATCCATGTGCCAGAGACCGACATGGAGAACTTCTTGTCCATCTTAGGCTGTATCGATCTAATTCAAGAGGATGCTAGGAAAGCCTATGAGCTCAGTAAAAACAATGGCTCTAATGGAAAAGCCGATAGGAATGGCAACGCACCGCACCCAAGCCAAGGTAACGGCGGGGGCGGAGGCAAGCGACATGAATACAATACAAACAATAAGCGCAACCCAAATGGTTATAGTTCACCACCGAATGGCAAAAAGCGGAGGTACGATGACCGGTTCGAGCCCGGACCATCCAACGCAAATAGGTGGCAGAATGACAGAGGTCAGTGGCAGAACTATCCTGAAAATAACAGGACTGGAATGCCAGTCCACGTCGCGACCCAGAGCGTCCAAACCAGCAGGGCTACGAAACAAATAGGCAACCACAGCAAAACGTGCCCATAGCACAACCGTGGAAGCCTAGTAAGTCCCATGTAAACATCGTTGAGGTCACGGAGGAAGCACATCCGTGCACTTCACAAAAAACAACGTCCAACAAACTAAATGCGGCCGCGATATGCTCTCCGTCGTTGGCCGTGGTTAAGGGAGGGAGCACAACGACATACATTCCGGGAGTAAACATGATCCGATACAACAACGGTATGAAGATAGAGCAAGAACTGTTAGACGAGCCACACGTGTGTGTGGAAGGTGTAGATAACACGGTGCAGGCTGTGACAGTAGCATGTGATTACGACGTAGCCGTAAACATTGATACGGGCCCATCAGTAAGTGTCATAAGTTTTGACTTTTACAAAGTACTGACGAAGGGACGAAGAGTGCCGACCTTCCCAGTCAACAATTGTCGTGTATACGGAGCAATGAGTGCGAAAGCACAATCAATTGCGCACCACGTGCAGGTACAGACAAACATTGAGGAAGTTGCCATAACGAGCACGTTTCTCGTAGTTAAAGGTTTACATGTGGACTGCATACTGGGCGTCTATTTCTTACGTGAAAGGGACGCAATTATCGACCTGTCTGCTGGGATTCTGAGTATTAATGATAAGGGGGAGAGGATTGAATTGACTATGGTACTGACCAAGGAAATGTCAAAACCATGCTGTAACCGTATCAATATTAAACCTAAAAACCCATATGTGTTGCACGTAAGTAGTGACTTCACATCTAACGACCTGTACTTCTCAAACAAAAAAGATAGCGATTTTGACGTAAATGTAGAAGCTTTTGCTCGGAAGGAACGGGAATCAGAAAAGTTAGATCCTGCACAACAACAACAGTACACCGGAATAATAAGAGGTTATCAATACACTATAGAATTTAAACCCCACAAAACTTATTGTTGTGCTACATACTCAATACTATGGTCAAAGAAGGAAGCAGTGGCGCAGGAAATATGTAAGATGCTGGCATGGGAAATAATAGAACCATCCCTGTCCTCGTATAGCAGCCCTTTAGTAGCTGTTGCAAAAGCAAACGGAAAAATACGTCTCATACTAGACGCGCGAGACATAAATGATATAATTGTGCCAGTACGATCCCACCCCGAGAACCTTGAAGAACAAATTCAGAAGTTCCATGGTGTACAGTACCTTGCATCCATCGATGTTTGATCTTCATATTGGCGGATGCCTCTGATCCCTGAATGTAGAAAATACACTGCATTTATTTTCAATGGGAGGAGTTATCAATTCAAGGTACTTCCATTTGGTTTAAATGTTCATAACAGCTTTACACACAGTCATAGGGCCCGAACTGCTACAGCGTATCACATTATACGTTGATGATTTAGTTATTGCAACAGCGACTTGGAACGAGCATTTAGAGATAATGCAACAGAATCTTGACAAGTCAAAATTTGGCCGAAGCAAGATAAAGTTTCTCGGTCATGTAATAACACCACTGGGAATACGCCCAGACGATAGAAAATTAGAAGCAATTCGAGAATTTCCACGCCCCGGAACCGAAAAGCAGCTAAAAGCCTTTATAGGATTAACTTCCCTTTTTCGCCGGTTTGTACCGGACCAACTACTTAATGACGATGCGTTATTGAGTCTGTTAAGGAAATATACCCCATGGGTATGGAAGGAGAAATGCCAAGCAGCGTTTCAGGCCATCAAGACAGCGCAAATAAACGCGAACATTTTGCAACATCCGGATATGAGCAAAAACTTCCGCAAAGGCACGGATTCAAGGTCGTATGGCTTAGGCACCTGTATTTTCCAGTGGGAAGAAGGCTGTGCGCCAGCCGACATCAGAATTATCGGCTTTGCGACCCGTGCGCTAAGTGCATGTGAGTGAGCTTATTCCGCTAGGGAATTAGAAGCATTGGTCGTAGTCTGGGCCGTCAAAAAATTTTACTTTTACCTCTACGGTAAGCCCATAAAAGTTTATAGCGACCACCAAGCGCTAAGTTTCTTGATGACTTGTAAATTGTTTCACACACGCTTGAGGCGGTGAAGATTAATGTTGCGAGAGTACAAAATTCAAATAATGTTTGTTAAAAGCAGAGACAATGTGGTGGCCGACGTATTGTCGAGACTACCGGTAGGATTACCGGAGTTAGCAGAAGTCTTAGAACAGTCATCGGAATGTAAGCTGCTGTTAGTGGGGGACAATCTGTACAGAAAAGAATTTATACAAGCGTGTAAAAGGATTCGTGACCTCCAAAGGTCAGATCCTTTGTGGGCAGAAATTAATAAAAGACTAGAAAACAAAGATACAGAATGTATAATAATATTCTGTATCGGAACCAGAAAAAGCACGCTGGACGGTGTGTATACCCGCACAGTCCACGCGAACTATCACACGGCACACGCGTTTGGCATTGGATCATGCAGGCATAAATAAGTGCTCCAATATAATCTCTAGGCACTGTTATTTCCCTAGAATGAAATGCCAGATACAGGCGTTGCTCAGAACATGTTCTGTGTGTCAGAAAGCTAAGCTTGGTAACAGGCCGCGCAAATTTGAATTACATCCGATAGTACCTCAAAGACCAATGCAGCTCGTGTCAATGGACATAACTGGCCCGTATCCTGTGAGTAGAGGCGATGTGAAATATGTACTTGCTCTGTACCACATATTTTCAAAATATCTGAAGGTTTACCCTATGAAAGCAGCCACAGCTAAGAGCATCGACCGAAAAATGGAAAGAGAGTACGTTCCTGAAGTAGGTAGGCCAGACGCTGTAATTACAGATAATGCAACGTACTTCACAGGCCATACGTGGGAAAATTATTTGCATGGTAACCAAATAAAACATATATAGATAGCCAGATTCCACGCAGAGGCCAGTCTCGTCGAATGAACGTTTGCCGAGCTGAATAAGTTTTTTAGAATATACATACCGAACCGTCATACAAGGTGCGCAGATTTCATACCAAAATTTGTCGAAATCCACAATTCCCCGCCACATTCAACCACGCGGTATCCTCCGGTGGAAATTATAAAAGACAATAACAATGCACAGAATGGGTGGCTAGCGCGACTTCCGCACATTCCAGAGGCCGATGAGACGAGAGAAGAAAGGATTAAGAAGGTGTGCTATAGCCTAACCAATTGTGCACACAAAAGGAAAAAAAAGTACGACAAAGATGTGAGAAATTCACCAACCTATAGTATAGGGGATTAAGCCCTACTCCGGACCCATCCTAAGTCACCAGCTACATTAAAACAGAACAGCAAATAGCAGCTGGTATATCAGGGGCCATTTGTTGTAATACAGGTTCCACACGGGTGTAGTTACTTGTTGGCACACGCGCAAACAGGTAAAAGTAAGAGACTGTACCCCCGCAAAGACGTCAAGTTGTTTATACAATAAACATCGTAAATAGTAGATATAGGATGATTTATTTTGTGCTTTAGATGTTAAGGGTTATGTATTTTAAGTGTAATGTAATATGAATCCACCCTATCATAGACGATAGTTAACCAGTTTCCTATGAAATGTGTTGTACAAGAAGGTATTAACATATTCAAAACCTATGTCTCCTCAAGCCATATTGAGAAAGTAAACTGTTAAACTTGAGTGAAAGACTATTAAAGTGCCTTATAGGCATATTCACTTCTTAAAGATTTTTAAACTATCTTGCCTTAGTAGCAAGAAGGAAATCAATAATATTAGTTTCAAAAACTTGAAAAATGTTGTGTTCATTTTACTATAAAGGTATTAAGATGTTTTGTTTTTATTTATGTGATATGCCAAGATATGCCTTCATACTCTGAATGAATGTACTATCACCACCAGAGGCGGTTTGAAAGAAGGGACCTAAGCATATTTAACTAAGCATGGTACCGAACTTGATAGCATACTTTATAGTGTGCGCCTTGTGCTTCAGTTGAAGCTGGTGTCTTTGACACAGTAATGGTAATTTCATACGCGGGCAACAAATATTTGATCTGCACTAACGACTAAATTGTAATCAACATAAAGACAATGTGTCAAAAAGTCATATTAAATAATTTATTGCACAAATGCGCCAAGTGAAACTGAGTGCACACTATGGGACTCGTTAGCGGATGATTTTCTGGCAACTACACAATTCTTATAAAAATCACACACCTCAACTAATGTAAAAGGATGTAATGAAATCATTGTAGGTGTAAATGTTACGCTCAATGAACTTTGAAAATTAAACGGACTCACAATGATGAGCATTTAACTGTGGTAACAATTTTGTTATTGGTTAAAAATGAACCGTGTGTTGTAACGCCAGTGATTTATACAGGGTGTTACAAAAAGGTACGGCCAAACTTTCAGGAAACATTCCTCACACACAAATAAAGAAAAGATGTTATGTGGACATGTGTCCGGAAACGCTTAATTTCCATGTTAGAGCTCATTTTAGTTTCGTCAGTATGTACTGTACTTCCTCGATTCACCGCCAGTTGGCCCAATTGAAGGAAGGTAATGTTGACTTCGGTGCTTGTGTTGACATGCGACTCATTGCTCTACAGTACTAGCATTAAGCACATCAGTACGTAGCATCAACAGGTTAGTGTTCTTCAGCAGCTGATTGGCCTCCACGGGTGCACTTCTGCGAATGGTTCATCCAACAATGTGTCAATCCTCATTTCAGTGCACATGTTCTCTTTACGGATGAAGCTTCATTCCAACGTCATGAAATTAAAAATTTTAACAATCAACATGTGTGGGCTGACGAGAATCCGCACGCAATTGCGCAATCACGTCATCAACCCAGATTTTCTGTGAACGTTTGTGCAGGCATTGTTGGTGATGTCTTGATTGGTCCCCATGTTCTGCCACCTACGCTCAATGGAGCCAGTTATCATGACGTCATAGGGGATACTCTACCTGTACTGCTAGAACGTGTGCCGCTACAAGTAGGACAGAACATGTGGTTGATGCACGATGGAGCTCCTGCACATTTCAGTCGAAGTGTTCGTACGCTTCTCAACAACAGATTCGGTGACCGATGGATTGGTAGAGGCGGACCAATTCCATGGCCTCCACGCACTCTTGACCTCAACCCTCTTGACTTTCATTTATGGGGGCATTTGAAAGCTCTTGTCTACGCAACCCCGGTACCAAATGTAGAGACTCTTCGTGCTCGTATTATGGACGGCTGTGATACAATACGACATTTTCCAGGGCTGCATCAGCGCATCAGGGATTCCATGCGACGGAGGGTGGATGCATGTTTCCTCGCTAACGGAGGACATTTTGAACATTTCGTGTAACAAAGTGTTTGAAGTCACACTGGTACGTTCTGTTGCTGTGTGTTTCCATTCCATGATTAATGTGATTTGAAGAGAAGTAATAAAATGAGCTCTAACATGGAAAGTAAGCGTTTCCGGACACATGTCCACATTACATATTTTCTTTCTTTGTATGTGAGGAATGTTTCCTGAAAGTTTGGCTGTACCTTTTTGTAACACGCTGTATATTAGGCATTATATGTGTAGTAGGGACAGACAAGACTGTTGCGTCTACACCTTGTGCAATAAGAAAAAAAGTTATCATTTCGGGAACGAACTGTGCACTAGTGGCACTTCCAAACCGAAAAAACCTGATTATGTATCTGAATATAAAGTCGAAGTATCCGCGCGGGACGATTTCTTTGTCGATCGCAAGGAGAAAATGAGTGTGTTAATTGGATCTTCGCGTGTTGACAGACACCAATAGGTACTTTAACCGGGAATACAATCGAAATATGTGTAGTGCAACTCTGCGTGTGATGTACATTGAGAAAAGTGTCACAGTACGTGCAGTTGTACAGGCCATGAATCTGTAACCGTGAACAACCCTGTGCGGTTCGGTCGACGGACAATAAATCAGTGTTTAACCACGTGTGTTTCTCCCCACAGCTAAATAGTAGCCACGTAAAGCGGTACAATGTGTTTGACATTATGTTTCATGCTTCCGTCGGAGAGTGGGGCGGACCAGGATCCGCTGCGTGACGTGATCCAGACGGTCAGCAAATGGCCGACCTAAACAACTGACGGTCGGAGCCGAATCAGCTGATCCGGTACCTACTGCGCCTGCGCAAGAGCTGGCTATATCAACACTGAAGCCGCGGCGCCAGCGCCGGTGACGCGCACGTCAACGCCTCCGCTGCCGCTTCGCCTGCTGCGTGCTGCGTCGCCCGCGGCGGGAATCTACTTGGCCCAGCCGACGCGCCGCTACGCCACGCACTCACCACCCGACGCCTGCAACGTCCGACGGCTACAACCAACCTCAACAACGTGCCGACGATCATCGAGCTAACACGTCAGCGTGGAATCACGTGTTTGAACTTATCATCGGGCGGGCACATAAACATGCTTTCCTACCGTGACGAAAAAGATATAAACTGAGCATTTGTTATGCAACACAACATTATTTTTCTCGTTCAAGTTAATTACGTCTTGTCACTCAAAACAAATATTTTGACTTTCGTGTGAACCTTAATCTCATTGAGTAACGTGCAGGATGTGTGCCCTGAACATATTAGACGTCGTGTGTTTAAATTTTTGCACACACAATCTACATCTACATCTACATTGATACTCCGCAAGCCACCCAACGGTGTGTGGCGGAGGGCACTTTACGTGCCACTGTCATTACCTCCCTTTCCTGTTCCAGTCGCGTATGGTTCGCGGGAAGAACGACTGTCTGAAAGCCTCCGTGCGCGCTCTAATCTCTCTAATTTTACATTCGTGATCTCCTCGGGAGGTATAAGTAGGGGGAAGCAATATATTCGATACCTCATCCAGAAACGCACCCTCTCGAAACCTGGCGAGCAAGCTACACCGCGATGCAGAGCGCCTCTCTTGCAGAGTCTGCCACTTGAGTTTATTAAACATCTCCGTAACGCTATCACGGTTACCAAATAACCCTGTGACGAAACGCGCCGCTCTTCTTTGGATCTTCTCTATCTCCTCCGTCAGACCGATCTGGTACGGATCCCACACTGATGAGCAATACTCAAGTATGGGTCGAACGAGTGTTTTGTAAGCCACCTCCTTTGTTGATGGACTACATTTTCTAAGCACTCTCCCAATGAATCTCAACCTGGCACCCGCCTTACCAACAATTAATTTTATATGATCATTCCACTTCAAATCGTTCCGCACGGACTCCCAATATTTTACAGAAGTAACTGCTACCAGTGTTTGTTCCGCTATCATATAATCATACAATAAAGTCTCCTTATTTCTATGTATTCGCAATACATTACATTTGTCTACGTTAAGGGTCAGTTGCCACTCCCTGCACCAAGTGCCTATCCGCTGCAGATCTTCCTGCATTTCGCTACAATTTTCTAATGCTGCAACTTCTCTGTATACTACAGCATCATCCGCGAAAAGCCGCATGGAACTTCCGACACTATCTACTAGGTCATTTATACATATTGTGAAAAGCAAGGGTCCCAAAACACTCCCCTGTGGTACGCCAGAGGTCACTTTAACGTCTGTAGACGTCTCTCCATTGATAACAACATGCTGTGTTCTGTTTGCTAAAAACTCTTCAATCCAGCCACACAGCTGGTCTGATATTCCGTAGGCTCTTACTTTGTTTATCAGGCGACAGTGCGGAACTGTATCGAACGCCTTCCGGAAGTCAAGAAAAATAGCATCTACCTGGGAGGGAGCCTGTATCTAATATTTTCTGGGTCTCATGAACAAATAAGGCGAGTTGGGTCTCATACGATCGCTGTTTCCGGAATCCATGTTGATTCCTACATAGTAGATTCTGGGTTTCCAGAAATGACATGATACGCGAGCAAAAAACATGTTCTAAAATTCTACAACAGATCGACGTAAGAGATATAGGTCTATAGTTTTGCGCATCTGCTCGACGACCCTTCTTGAAGACTGGGACTACCTGTGCTCTTTTCCAATCATTTGGAACCCTCCGTTCCTCTAGAGACTTGCGGTACACGGCTGTTAGAAGGGGGGCAAGTTCTTTCAAGTACTCTGTGTAGAATCGAATTGGTATCCCGTCAGGTCCAGTGGACTTTCCTCTATTGAATGATTCCAGTTGCTTTTCTATTCCTTGGACACTTATTTCGATGTCAGCCATTTTTTCGTTTGTGTGAGGATTTAGAGAAGGAACTGCAGTGCGGTCTTCCTCTGTGAAATAGCTTTGGAAAAAGGTGTTTAGTATTTCAGCTTTACGCGAGTCATCCTCTGTTTCAATGCCATCATCATCCCGTAGTGTCTGGATATGCTGTTTCGAGCCACTTACTGATTTAACGTAAGACCAGAACTTCCTAGGATTTTCTGTCAAGTCGGTACATAGAATTTTACTTTCGAATTCAATGAACGCTTCACGCATAGCCCTCCTAACGCTAACTTTGACATCGTTTAGCTTCTGTTTGTCTGAGAGGTTTTGGCTGCGTTTAAACTTGGAGTGGAACTCTCTTTGCTTTCGCAGTAGTTTCCTAACTTTGTTGTTGTACCACGGTGGGTTTTTCCCGTCCCTCACAGTTTTACTCGGCACGTACCTGTCTAAAACGCATTTTACGATTGCCTTGAACTTTTTCCATAAACACTCAGCATTGTCAGTGTCGGAACAGAAATTTTCGTTTTGATCTGTTAGGTAGTCTGAAATCTGCCTTCTATTACTCTTGCTAAACAGATAAACCTTCCTCCCTTTTTTTATATTCCTATTAACTTCCATATTCAGGGCTGCTGCAACGGCCTTATGATCACTGATTCCCTGTTCTGTACATACAGAGTCGAAAAGTTCGGGTCTGTTTGTTATCAGTAGGTCCAAGATGTTATTTCCACGAGTCGGTTCTCTGTTTGATTGCTCGAGGTAATTTTCGGATAGTGCACTCAGTATAATGTCACTCGATGCTCTGTCCCTACCACCCGTCCTAAACATCTGAGTGTCCCAGTCTATATCTGGTAAATTGAAATAGAAGTGAAATCAGCGTTAACACACGGTAAGACTTTGGAGTGCGAAAAATTTTAACTGTTATGAGTAATGGTAAACTCATAGACAGTGTGGCAGACTTGTATATGCCAACATTAGGATCTGTGCTAGGACAGTGTGAGAAACCAATGCAATTTAAGTTTCACCAAATATGACAATCGTAATAGGACACTAACATTTTATCAGTGCCAACTATGTAGGACAATTATATTGTGAACATTGTGTTGTGTGACAGGATATGTGTTGAACATTCATGCAGACACAAATCTGAGAAACTCGCGAGACGACCTGGGCCCCGGTGCGGTTTTCCCAGGTTTCCCGATCACCCTTTGCCTGGATAGGGGGGCCTCAACAAGTTAGTTCCCAGGACTAGGTGACGTCATCTCGCCACGTGGAGGAAGTGTCGTATCCTCAGAAACGTGAAAGACTACGAAACACTACCGAGTAATGAAGAAACTGTGACTAACTGATAGCCTGAGGGGCTATTATTATATAAAGTGATGCACTTTTATTTGTCGACGCAAGTGGCATCGGGCAGACAAACATGTGATGTTCGCCATATGATGCCAGGCGGCGATGTAGCGTCTCCTGGCCAATCGTCATAAAAAGCGTGTGACAGAATTTTTTCCGTGTGTGTAAGACCATTTAACATGTATCTATATAGTGCCACGCACACGGCGAAAAATGTGTGTGAAATCGTATGGGACTTAACTGCTAAGGTCATCAGTCCCTAAGCTTGCACACTACTTAACCTAAATTATCGTAAGGACAAACACACACACCCATGCCCGTGGGAGAACTCGAACCCCCACCGGGACCAGCTGCACAGTCCATGACTGTGCTCGGCTAATCCCGCGCGGCACACGGCGAAAGAGAAATAATTTAAACACGAATAAACATGACCAAGTGAAGCAATAAAGCAAGAATGTGTAAACATTTCACGAATGTATTATGCGTGTATGTAGAACATTCATAATTATTTGACGTTTTATGCATTTTTTAACTTTAAATTCATGACATATTACTAGCTTTGACAATCGTATTCTTGTTAAATGAATTAGTGATTATGATCTGTGCCTCAGATAAAAAGGACAATTCAGTACATGTATAAATAGTAAAAAGCATCGTAATAATTCCTCTGTTCTCTTTGGGCTTCGTTACGAGTAACACTCGCGTGTTAAGCAAATGTATATGATGGCCGTGAGTCTTTTGTTCATTTAGCTTGAGATCCGCCATTAGGCGAGTTGTTGTAAAAGGCGTGTAAAATTAATGCATTTTTGTTTGAATATATACAGTATGAGCAAATATGTTTTTAAAATAATTTGTAAAGTTGCCAGCCATTCGTCCCGTAAATAATTTAGACATTTTCAGCATTTAATTTAGCGCAAGCCGCTGTACCAATCTGCGAGCGCAACGGCCGCAGACGGGGCACATTTAAAAAATATTTATTTCAGACATCACAGTTGACTCGCCGGTAAAGCAAGGTAACATAATAATATTTGACATCTTGTTACAGCTTCCAGCAGTGCCGGCAGACTATATTGTATTGTTCAGTGTATCTCTCAGTTTGATTTGGAAGGTACTGTGCTACATGTTCTATGCGATCACAAAAATATAACGAATAACTGTGTTATGACTTTATCATTTTCACTCTTTGTGGCAAGGTCTGCTCTGAGAAACTAAAGCAATATTTTACATCTTTTCCCTGAGATTACGAGAACGTGGGCTAGCCGCGCGCCTTTTCTAATTAACGGTATTCAAAAATCCACTACATAACGTAACCAACATTCAATGCTGCGACAATCATTTGAATTTCATTACTGACCTTTCTGAATACGATGCAAGGTAGTGAGTTCAGATACTGTTTTCTTTCATTCTTGATTACGTTACAGTAGCAAGTGAATGTTTCCTACATGATTATTTAGAGCAGATGTGGAAAACCAATAATTTGATCCACGGTGTGCCACATTTATGATAGAAGTGTTTATTCCCTCTCCCACTCCATGTCTGAACTTAACATATGTGTGCTAGTGTGACTCATACAGCCAAAGTGAAATATTTACTCAAGATTACTCAAAGTTACTTGCCTTTATGAAGAAAGAATTACCAATTAAAGACAGTGTAATAACATTGACTCAGAACCATAGCAACTTGTTACAAATAATTTTGTGTACTGCCATCAGTTCTCAGTTTCAGCTTAATATCAGTCTGAACATTGCAAATCCAAACTTTAATATCGTAAAGCAGAGTTACTAGTTGCCATGCACCAACGTACTTGCTGCTACAGGTATACAATCATATCTAAATAAATAGAACCACAAGTTGAATTAAATTAACTCCAGTAGTAAAAAAGTGAGAGGAGGAGTAAGGGAGACGGAATAAGATGATGAAAACAGGTTGCAAAGTGATTTAGACAAGATACGTGTGTGTTACAAAGAGTGACAGGTAACTCTAAATCCTAGTAAGAGTGTAGTCATCCACATAAACACTATATAGAATCTCCTAAAGTTTAGTTACGCAGTAAATCATACAAATCTAACGGCTATAAACTAAAGTAAATATTTAGGGATAACAATTACCAATAACTGAAATTGTAACAAACATACCGATTATGTTATGAAGAAAACAAACAAAAGGTTACGATTAATTTGCGGAACACTTGCAAAATGTAACTGGCTTACAAAAGTGACGGCTTGCACTGTCCATGTCCACCCTCTCCTGATGTATTGCTGTGCAGTATGGGTTCCACATCAGATAGGACTGATGGCAGACATCGAAAAAGTTCAAAGAAAGGCAGCTTGTTTTGCATTATTGCGAAATATATGAGGGAGTGCTACAGATATGGTATGTGGTGAATTGGGGTGGCAGTCACTACAGCAAAGATCATTTTTATTTTGGCAGTACCTCCTTATGGAAATTAATTTACCAACTATCTACTCAGAGTGTGACAATATTTTAGTGATGCACATCTACACAGGGAGGAATAACATTAATAATAAAATGATTGGAGCTCCCACAGAAAAATTTTTGTGTTGGTTTTTCCTATACGCTGTTCGAGAGTGGATTGGTAGAGAGCTTTAAGGAGGTTTAGTGAATCTTCTCCAGGCACCTGACTGTGAACTGCACAGTAATGATGCAGATGTAGACATACACATCCAAAATATAAGTCGCTGAATGGTTACATTTACACTTGTGAAATGAGTCACAAGCATCATTGGTATGAGATACTGTTAATTACCAGGATCTGTACTATTATAAAAAAAGCAGAAATAAATTTCTGCACAGCGACTTTAAAATCATGTGAGTGCTAGTTCGTGAGCGGTGTAGTTAAACAGCGTGACAGTAGAACTTTAGGTACTGCAAGCTGACCATCATAGGTGAAGTGTTAATTAGAGTGACTATTGTATTCAGAGACAGATAGTGAACAATAGCGCCTATGTATTGGTGTTTCCTGGTAGCATATATGCAGGTTACCTAGTCACTAATTTACAGTTAGTTGAAAACTTACAAGACCTGATTAATAGTTCGTAGGTGAAGCAAGGACGATAAGTGTATCACGGTGAAGCACGTGAGTGTTATCTAGGCAAATAGTCGTTTTAAAAGTTGGTTCAGGTGCATTTATGTGCATCAGTGTGTGAGTAGCATTCCCTTTGAGGGGCAAAGATAGCAACTGCACGGCCCCTGTCTTCTTGTAGGGTAAAACTAAGTGTCCTTTCGTATATTATAATTCTTTTTGCAATTGATGCAAATAAAGTACAGCACAAAAGCCAGCTCTGCTTAACCCAAGTAATAGTACCAGTGCATATGTGATTCACTGTTCTCATTTTTATGAACTTATCGGAACACTGGAATTGCAGCACAAGTGTTTAAATTCATCTGATCGTGTATATGCAACACGATAGGTGGAACATATATATTTACAGGAGATTTGTGGCATACAAGAAGTGAAATTTAGTAAAAAGACCTGGCACCTCTAAAACAACAGTGGTTTTAACCTGGCTGGGTATGAAGTGAAATTTAGTAAAAAGACCTGTTTACCTCTAAAATAACAGTAGTTTTAAACTGGCTGGGTATGAAGTGAAAGTTATGTTGGATGACAACTGCGGCTATGTCATTCCATGCTGCTTTACTCATCCATTACCAGCCTTGTAAGTTTGCTCATTGTTCCTTTACATTCATACATAAGGCGACCACCAATACAGGAAGAGATACATAATTATTTTCCATTCTAATGTTTTGAAAAGTAGGTATATAATGGTAAATCCAATAACTCATGTAACGTAATGGTAGGCTCACACTGGACATGAATGTCATCAGCAAAAGGTGTCATTCATTCTAAATTTTCATACGTGTATCGATAAGCAGTAGCCGGCCGAATTGGCCGTGCGGTTCTAGGCGCTGCAGTCTGGAACCGCGAGACCGCTACGGTCGCAGGTTCGAATCCTGCCTCGGGCATGGATGTGTGTGAGGTCTTTAGGTTAGTTAGGTTTAACTGATTCTAAGTTCTGGGGGACTAATGACCTCAGAAGTTGAGTCCCATAGTGCTCAGAGCCATTTGATAAGCAGTAGCATCATTTCAAAGAAAATCCAGTGACTCTTCCTTCTGCTAGGGTAGCCTCATCGTCGGATAAAATCGAAAAGGAGCGTCTCAAGAATGCAGCTCACTTCTGAGTATAGCCAGCCAATGATATATCATTTAGCGAGCCTCGAACTGCTTGTGGAAAAAAGTGATATTTCCTGGGACACAGCTCCTTTCCCACCCACTATATCGTCACACTCTACTTCCCTGCTGGTCGGATGCAACGAACTTTTAATAACCTTGTTCAGGAGAGAAAAATGTTTAATCTTAAATATTTAGTGAAGAAAGTGAACGATCTGCTTTCAGCAAAGCCGGTAAATAAATTTTCAATTAAATTTTCGGGTAATAAGAGCCAGCATATGTCTCAGTGGAACTTCAAGACACGTTTTCGTTGCAATGAAGATATCGTTCTTTTATCTACATTATGAGCTCTTTACCACTTATTAGGTGCAGTAGCATACAGTGTGTATAAGTGTACATTGTATAAATTACACCTAGGAGGTGTAATTCAAGTACACTGGTACTGGTTAAATGGTATTTGTTGAAAAGATTACGTTTCCTGGTCATCTTGGTTTGGCTTACATTAACTCCCACTTTCACTGTTGTGTGTAGCTATGAGAAAGTTACTAGTTACTATAGTGCATTAAATAAAACTATATTGCGCTATTGGTTGCTTAAGATTCACATTTCATTTAAAGGACAATTATTCAGTTCGTTAAAATCAATTTCGTAGCATCTTACGAAATCACAGGTTAAAGATTAAGTGTATTGGCTTGTTTTAGCCATTCATTTCGGAGTCATCAGTCTTGTGATCGGTCCTATAGGAGCCACCTAGAGTTCCTGTTTTGTGCCAGACTGTTCATCCCAGAAAAGGACTTTTCAAGTTCAAAACCAATAATTACATTGTTGTTGACAAGTTTAGCAAAATATATGTATTTCCATCATAGGCATGCCCACCACTACCTACGTTATGCAGTGCTCACAATTTCCAACGAGTTTACAAAACAAAAGAGTTTACACACTTTCTCGACATGAGAAGAATGTTTACCAAATTGTATCATTATTTCCAAAATCTGTTTATAAATGAATTTAATAATTAGCATTAGATTGTGCAATTCATTATATGAATTTTAAGTATACCAGTTATTTTGTAATTTCCATTATTCTTGAAAGAAGAGTTATTTTAACTGTTAATACATACCGATTTTAACACATTAATTTCTTTGATTGGCGACTCCATGTTGTCTTGTGCACTACGACCAGATAACAGGTATACTTGAAAAAAGAGACAGCATTGGTCGTATATTTTTTACTATTGCAAAATCAATTTTCTGTCACTGAGTGACCATCTTCAGTGCTATATTCTACAACTTAAATTGGGATGCACTGTTGTCACTAAGCTTACGGCAATCACATAGACTATGAGATTGCCGTAAGCTTAGTGACAACAGTGCATCCCAATTTAAGTTATACAATATAGCACTGAAGATGGTCACTCAGTGACAGAAAATCGATTTAGCAATAGTAAAAAATATACGACCAATGCTGTCTCTTTTTTCGAGTATACATTAATTTCTTTTTTATGCATTTTAGCCTGAAATATAGTACATTGTATACAAAATCATATGAATTCTTTTAATGAAACAAATGAGGTAATTTTAACCAATGCAAGAATCGAAGGTCAACATGGCATTGGTAGTCTCTATAAAATAAAAACTAATGTTAGAGGAGGATGATTCATTAAAATTTCTTATGTGTGTAGGATCGGAGCTCCTAAGAGAAACTTCGGTCTTAATGGGCACTAACCTTAGCATCTGAGCTATCTAGGCATGGCACATGACTTGTCCTCACTTATTCAAATCTACCTAGTATCTCCTGTTGACTTTTCAAATCAGTCACTGAGATGGCTTCCCATAAAATGCAGGGCTCTTGATTTTTGTGTACAGTGCTTGCGAACCTGCTGGACATTTTCATTGACAGCCTCAGATTGCGTTTTGATTGACCACTGAAGAAAATAGTCTCGATCTCGTTAGGTGGGTCCAGCTGGTTCCAGCTGAAAAACCCTGCCTTCAGATTTTAAACTAAACTACAAAATACATGAAAAAAGGTGCCGAGAAGTTACAACAAGCAATCACGTTTCTTGAAGCTAGAAATTTTTCTATAGTGTTAACAAACTCATGTCGCTCATAGACTATATTTTCAAATGATACAGCTCTTAGCGCGTCATTGTGGGAGACGTTGTACAGCTGTGTAAGAAAGAAACAATCGGAAACTGATAAGCACCATATGCAGTGCGGTATCTGGAACTCTTTCGATAGTGAAATCGGAAAGGTGGACTTGGTACCATTCCTTACATTTAATTGTTCCATAGGAGTGCTCCTAGTGCGAAAATCACTTTGGGAAACATTCTCTGTGTTCAAAAGCAAAGTTAATGAAACAACAATACACCCTTTTTGCTACAAGATATATAAAAGTAAATATCAGTATCATATTCCTTCTATATTTCTTGAAACTGAAATTACAGTTTCTTTGGCTTATTCTACAGGGCATTCCGAGATATGACAGATTTCGTGATGTTGTAGAGGGTGCCTTGAGGAACATACAGGAGTGGAGATATTGGCCAAAACGTGTTTATCCCTTTCCTTGGCGTATTAGCTCATCTGTACAACAGGAATTTTGGATGGGTACAGTGTCGGCTTACTAAATCAACCTGGTGTACAGGACAGCCTACATCTCACAGGGAAAAAACTGTTATCAAGGCCCTTTAATGTAGACTGTCCTGTATGACAGGTGTGTTGTGCTGGAGTAGTAATGGCCTGCTGTATCAACCTGCTTTACATGGTGGCATGTGCATCAGGGGCAAATATTTTATTTTGTAGCCCCTCTTGTGCAGTCTGCCCTGCATGATAAGTGCAATGTGGCAGCAGTGACTGCCTGCTTTATTAAACACTATTGCAGCGACTACACATGAGTACAGCTGAGAATAGGTTCAGAAGGAGCGACGAGGGATGGACAGAGCAAGGGGGAGGAGGAAATGGATAGGAGAGAGGAGGAGGGACAGGAGCACTGTGTCGGTGGAACATGTAGAAGTTTAGTGGGCAAATGGAAAAGGTTGAGGGAAACGCAGAGATGGAATGAGAGAGGCATATTAGAATATGGTCAGAGGGATTGGGAGGACGATATGGTCAGAGACAGGGTGTGGTGGCAGTGGACTGTTAGAGGGAAGAGGAAGCAAAGAGAGTGGGAAAGAGGAGATACGCGCTGGTGGGAGAATGAGGTCGACAGACGGAGGAACGATGAGGTAGACGTAGAAAGGGCGAAAAGAAGATATTTTCAATGGATGTGTCAAATGCCTATGTGGGTGAAGCTGCGGATATGTTTTGTTCCTTATATATGTTAGAGACATTACGGACAGGTGTGAGCAACAATATGTGACTGTTTGCTGATGACACTCCACCTATAAAGGAAGGTTTGAATTTAAGTGACTCTAGGAGGATACAAGATGCCATAAACTAAGTTTCTAGTTGCTAACATAAACGGCAGCTTGCTATAAATATAGAAAAATGCCATGCTAATATCAGTGTCTTCTTAGAGTGGATACTCATTTCTGCACAACGCTGGAGACAACCCTTGGACTGTGTATGTGTCAGTCTGCATTATATAGGGATGTCATGTGACAACTGGGATTATTAAACATTAAATGAACTGATGGACTCCATAAATTTAATAAACAGCATCGTTTCCACCAAGAAGTTATTTGCAAATAGCAGCACTACTAGAGTAATTCTGCATGCCATGTGACTTCTGTTTTATATTACTACCTGCACTGATGGTGCACTTGATAAGAAGCACTTGCTTAAGTCTCAGTACTAGTGCTTAATAAAGTAGTCATAGACGACGACCTTTTTCTGTACTTTGATGAAAGTAACAGCCAATTTTAAACATTTTCCCCATGAACTGAGCGTTCGAAGAAAAAATGGTTCAAATGGTTCTGAGCACTATGGGACTTAATATTTGTGGTCATCAGTACTCTAGAACTTAGAACTACTTAAACCTAAGTAACCTAAGGACATCACACACATCTATGCGCGAGGCAGGACTCGAACCTGCGGCCGTAGTGGTCACGCGGTTCCAGACTGAAGCGCCTAGAACCGAACGGCCACACCGGCCGGCCGTTCGAAGAAATTACGCGCATGTACCCAATTGCTTTCATCTACACTCCATGAAAATTAGGACTGGGCACCTGTTAATGAACCTCAGGTGAGCCATTGCAGAAAGACAAACATGTCCTCCATTCCGATTGCCGGCAGTGCCCTCGCTTGTAATACCGTCGAACTTAGCTGGTCTCAGGACTGCGGCTCGTCGCAGCCGACAGCGCTCTCTTTCGTCTTCGATTTGAGCGTGATGATTGTAAGATGGCACACATTATACTGCTTGTAGCTGTCGAGGATCATTAGATTTTCAGTCATGCGTATTTTTACGGATTCCGTAGTAATGAAGCCTGGAAAACATGTTGATGTGGCCAAAATTAACGTATTGTCGTACCTGTACTTCATTCAATGTCCGGTGGAGGTGCAACGTTGGGCAGTAGACGATTTGATTTGTTGTAAAAGGCAAGAGTAGCATTGATGTGCGGTGAAGCGTTCTTCCCCGGTGCATGTGGCCTATATTAGCCATACCCCACTGGCAAGGGTTTTTGCAAATTCCGGCGTCCCACAACAACAGTTTGTCCTTCACTGATCCCCATAGGTCGGGAGTCGTAGGTGGTAGACGGTAAAATACTTTCACCAAAAAATTACGGAGTGTGCTTGCTATTTTAAAAGGAATATTGCCAACATGGAGAAGAGAAGCTAGAGCTTTTGCAGGTGTGCTCTCCTCTTTATCAGATTTCTGATTATTGGTCTTAATTCCCAGTGCCCTGTTAACGTCCCTGGTAAAATATCCATTTTCCCTTTACACTGACCTTAGATGGACGAACTCTTCAGGCAAAGTGTCTGTACCTCAGACTTCATGAGCTCTGTGTACAAGTGTTTAAGCACATACGTTTTCGTAAATACAAATTGCTAATTGTTGGACTACGACAAACTTATTACTACAGAAAGCACTCACATTCAGGTCTAAACAAAACACAGGAAACACAAACACACCATAGCTAACCTGATGTTCTCATGAATGGTGTAAAAACCACCTTAATTTATCTTCTGCATTAGGCCACACTATGAAAGCATCATCTACATACCTCCAAAATACAGCTGGTTCAAAGACCGATAATTCAATTGCTTTCCCCTCAAAGTCCCCCACAAAACGTTTGGCCACCAGGGAAGCCAGAATAGTACGAATGGCGACACCGTCAGTCCGCTGAAATATTCATGGCTACACACGGAATACTTTGAGGGAAGACCATGCCAAAATAAAGCAGTGATGCCAAACTCTAACTCATTACATCAGTGGCAAAGAATTGGCAAGGGGTATATTTGCATAAAAAAGGACAGTATAATATATTAAAAAAGACAGTAAAGCATGAACAATAACCAGTACTCTAGCAATGACAGGGCAGCACTGCTGAAGTGAGGTAGCAGTCAGTGAAGGGCGAGCTGATGCTCAGTCCCTGCTGGTGTAGTGGCTATCCTTTATGTTTTACAGTCCCTGTTAATACATATCTGCAAAACCTGTTTCACTCTAGACTAATTTTCGACCACAATATGTAAAGGGTACATAAAATACTGCTTCGAAGTACTTATTTATGGTAATGAGAAACAAATCGACACTTTCCATTGACAGTGTGTAAGGGGTCCTTAGGCCCTTACTATAAATTAGCACTCGGCACAGGTCGATAGGGCGAACAATCGATTGTGTCGTGTTGCGAGCGCGAGTGTGGAGTTGAGTGAGTGCCATGTTGCGGGTAGAGGTGTGTGGAGGCCAGTTGTCGAAATACAAGGCTTTAACGGAGAAGGGAGTCGCCATCGCCGTGGTTAGACCCCTTTGTACTAGAATAATGCCGGCAAGGTGAAGAAGTATTATTACGAAAGTGATCAGTGACAATTCTAGGGCCGATACTTTGGTTTCGCGTCTACCGCGCCAGCATCACCTTGGGTTGCAGTGTTGGATTGCAGTGTTGGATGCAGTGATGGATTAGCATGTGACGATAATGGAAAACGAAGAAGCCTGTGCTGAGATTAGCCGTAATTAGATATGCATGACGAAGGCAGTGGCTGTCTCCTTTTTTGTGTTTTTGAGAAGAATATAGGTTCGTAATTAGTGAAACTGTGTTCGTGTTTTTCTTGTTACCAGACATTTCATTATTACAGTATTGAACAGGACGAACTGTAAAGTAACAACTTCCATAGCAGTCAATTCCGATTACCAGCCCCATTAGGTACACAGTCATATTAATAATAAATATAGGGCTGCTATTCGATCTGACGAGGTCAGGATAATAAACGGAGGTGTTACACCTTGGCTTACCGTGAAAGAACAAGTGGAATCTTCGGAGGAATCATAAAGAACAATAGGTAATTTTATCTTGCTTAACGCGAGAAAATATTTTTCAATTTCGGATGAAGACAGAGTATATACTTTAAAATCGCGACAAGAAACAGTGCATCTTGAACAAAACGAATAATAGCATCTTACGATTGTGAATAAACTGTTTTTCTCGCCATATTAGATAAGAGTAATAGTGTCGATAAACTGTGTTATAATGTGCAAACGTGTAGATCCGCACAAAAAACTGTGAAAAGTGAACACTAAAGAAAGACACGTGTGAACATTACCACAACAAAACGAGCTAAGAATTCGTCACGGAAGCTTCTAAAGGAGTGTTTAGTAGTAATGTTATGACCGAAATTGTTATTTGAATAATGAAAATCGAGCAACTTCATGTGGACCCATAAACTGTTATGCAGGCGACAATTTATGTGGCGACGCAATTGTTGAATGACGTCATGCAGACGCGTGCAGCAGCTGCGCCAAAGAGCTTCGATCCGCGAGGTGATTTCACACATCATCCCAACTACCTGTGCAAGGAGTAGGTCAGATGCAGACGCACTACACTGGACAGCGACCAGCGCGACTTCGAGACACCGAGCGCCAACCCTTCATCTAGCGGCCGAACTACAAACTACGCCCGCCTGCAGCGCCACGTAGAGGCCGACTGAGAACTACGACGACTTGCCACAGATTTTCAGCACGATTTCACGCGGCTCCGGCGGCTGTACAGCGCCACGCCCACTTCAAACGTCAAAACATCGCGACTCGTGGTAACGTCAGTTGGTGAGTGAAGACAACTGGTTAGCATAACATTAAATTGCAGTATACTGTCTTCACGATAAATAAACAGTTTAAAACCGTGTTTTACCTTAGGACAAGTGCCCAATTTCAGTAATTTCCGAAAAGTTTGCGAAACATACTCTGAAATATAGCATACTTATTTATGCATACAGCGCAGTCTAAATGGTGATTATACAGATATGCTCATTGTTTTTGGAGATTTTACATTTATAGATTTAATGAATGGTGTGATTTGTCTTATTTAATACATTTTACATAAACTGTGTATGTGAAAATTGATATTTGAATTTATTAGGTCTTGAGAGTCGTTATGTTCAGTACTCATATGTATTGTATCAATTTTGGGATTAACTGAAGATACTGCAGTTACTGTTTGATTAGTTAAGCGGTAATCAGGAGTGTTTTGGGTTACAAGAGGTTTTTTATATTACTTGCTTGTGCATTAAAAATAAACCAAACATGTCTGCCAAAGATAAGCAGGTTTGTGAAGCAGTAGCTGAAAAGAAAGGGATAGGACAGGGAGACAGAGATGATTCAGGAATCAGTGATTATGGATTGTCATTAGAAAGCCCTTTAGCACATTCAACTAGTTATCCCGAGACACTGGGACAAACGACGAGAGATAAGCCAGTTTCAGAGGGTGAGGATATACGGTCGATGTTAGCAGACTTGTTAAAGGAAACCAAGGCAGCAAAAGAGAGCGAAGAAATGTTCCTCAATTCACTTGAGGGAGATTTACAAGAAACCAAAGAAAGCTTAGAAATATCATTTAAGGAAACTCTAGCACAAGAGATCAAAACATCACAAATGAAGATAGAATATAATCTGAAGAAGGAAATGCAGGAGTTACAAGAACGACTGAAGATGGACATCAACGAGAGAGAGAGTAAGCTGCAGAAGAGCATAGACTAGGTCCAGGGAGACGTGGTGAAGATGGAAGGAAAGTTAACAAAAAAGATAGAAGACGATATTGGAGAAACTAAAGCCGAATTGGGAGAAAGGATCACCGAAGTGGAAACAAATTGCAATCATCGAATCGCCGAGGTGACGCAGATGCAAAAACAATGCAATGATGTGGTTAAGGGGATAGGAGATAGGCAAAACCAACTGGCTGTCAATCTGAGAAATGCTATAGCCGTGCAACGAGAAGAGGATAACAAGAGGATTGCAATGGAGGTCAGGCAATTACAACAGGGACTGCAACAATTGGAGAGCAAGACAGAAGAAATTGATAAACGAATTAGCAATGCCACTTTAACCGTTGGGGAAGGTAGAGTCGTTACCTTGATGAGCGGTGATAATCGGTACGTCCAAAATAATACAGGGCAGAAGTTTAAACCGAAAGGAGGGTTGCACCCAATGATATTTATGAAATGGTTAAAAGGAGTTTTCCCAGCACATTTCAAAGATGTAGACAAGATTCAGTTTGCAATTGATAGGATGGAAGGTGAGGCCTTCACTTGGGGAGTCAGGAAGAAGGGGAATTCTTGAAGAAATACTGGTCCAAAAGTCATCAGTGTGCAGCACTTGAGGACTTACTACATCGCAAGCCTCTTATAACCTGGAGAGGTACCTTGAGAGAATTTGCTGAGCATCTATGGGAGTTGAATGAAACATTGGAGCAGCCATTGAATGACGACATAATGATATCAGCAATTAAAAGGAGGTTAAGTCGTAGGATGCAAGAAAACTTATCTGGAAGCCTGATTAAAGATAAAGATACTTTAATGGAAGTATTGGAGCAATTAGAAACTATTCGTGCACAGGAAAACAATCAGATGTGTGATCAGAACCAAGATGGAAATAATTACCATCAAATTCGTTTTAATGGCCCACCAAATTACAGAGGTAGAGGTGGGGGTAATGGATGCAGGAACCATGGCAATGGTCAACAGTTTCACCACAATCATGGGAGAGATGATGATGATAATGACAGGAATTATGAGAGAAGAGATGATAGACAAAGGGATCAAGAGGTACGAATTGAAGAAAGTTAGGTGTAGGGAGCCAGCAACTCTCTTGCTGGTATACCAAGTGGCGACTGGTACACTCCCAGCTGGGTGAGACTTTATTTCTCATTTCAAGTTTCACTCCTCTACCATCTTTCTCTATCCGTATGTTAAGAAAGTTAGTGTAGTAGTTAGGATTGGTAGTGGTCATCCAAGTAATTCAGTCAGGACCCATGTAGCAGATTTTTAGTTGACTTAAAATAAGCATAAGTAGTTACTGTTGATGTATAGTGTGAGATGTCTGAGAATCAATAAGATAAAAATCAGCTTAGTATCAGTACAGTACGAAGTTATTAGTGCCAGAAGTAATAAAATGAGAACCAGATCAGAAAGCTAATGTTTATAAAATGTGGTGGGATGCTAATTGGTCAAACAAGAGTTTTTGTAATCTTATAGAGTTGTTTTGTGAGGCATGAAAAGATCAAACTGTTGTAAGAAAGTTGAAGTAATGTATCAGCTTGTAATTAGGATGGCATATAAGGAAACAAATGCATGAGGAGATAGTTGTTCGAATAAATGATGTGAAATATGATTAACGGAGAGGCGAAGGAGCCTGGAGTAGTATTTTTATGCAGTTATTGCAGCGAATATGGAGGGCTTATGTAGTGTGAAGATGTATATTTATTTGCAGTTGAAGTTGCTGTCAAGTTGAGGGAGTTATGTGTAATGAAGTTTATTGAGTATGAGATGTTTGAAGTATTGAAGTATATGGAGGATTGATGTAGTTTGAGGATGTATATTTATTTGCAGTTGAAGTTGCTGTTAAGTTGAGGGAGTTATGTGTAATGAAATGTATGGAGTATGAGATGTTTGAAGTATTGAAGTATGTCATTTAGCACATGAGCAACATCTGTTGGCAAGTTATTTGTAGGTATACATGTTTATCTGAAGTATGCTGAATAAAATGGAAAGTGTAACTCATGAGTAATGAGTAATTCATGTATCCAATTAGCTATCAAAGTCAAGTATGGTTGTACTTACATCAAGCTTTAGAAGCAGAATTCTGGCACTGTGTAATGAATAATAATTATCCATATAGCAGATTTGAATTAATTTCAATATAACAGGAAATATTGTACCTCTCATCTGAGCATTAGTGGTAACAATTCACATATGGCAGCATAAATGTTTGGAAAAATGAAATGATCAGTAGTTTAAAATTTTTCGTTGGGTGACCACATTAGTTATAGTGTTGCAAATAGTTACGTAAGACATACTTAGTGGTATAATGGAGCATTTAATATTATGGAATCTGTAGACGTATGAGGAATTGTAAGATAATTGCATAAGTCAAGATATAAATGTTATATTTTGTCTCATTTTCTATTTTGCTTGTGTTAAAGATTCAAATAAGTTGAGATTTTTCTATCTTAACTTTCATATGATTTGGGCAATGCCATGTTTGTGAGATGTAATAACCTTTTCTAGAATATTATTATGGAGGCAGCCCACTGCTGGAGTCGAGGGATTATTTGGTAAATTGTAATTTCATTAATTATTTACACTGTGTGTTTTGTTCAGATATAATAATATCTAATTTCCTTGACGATTATTTTACGCCAGAGGCTCCAAAGAAGTTTTCGAGGGCGGGGATGTATGGGGTCCGTAGGCCCTTTTGATAAATTTGCACTCGACACAGGTCGATAGGGCGAACAATCGATTGCGTCGTGTTGCGAGCGCGAGTGTGGAGTTGAGTGAGTGCCATGTTGCGGGTAGAGGTGTGTGGAGGCCAGTTGTCGAAATACAAGGCTTTAACGGAGAAGGGAGTCGCCATCGCCGTGGTTAGACCCCTTTGTACTAGAATAATGCCGGAAAGGTGAAGAAGTATTATTACGAAAGTGATCAGTGACATTTCTAGGGCCGATATTTTGGTTTCGCGTCTACCGCGCCGGCATCACCTTGGGTTGCAGTGTTGGATTGCAGTGTTGGATGCAGTGATGGATTAGCGTGTGACGATAATGGAAAACGAAGAATCCTGTGCTGAGATTAGCCGCAATTAGATATGTATGACGAAGGCAGTGGCTGTCTCCTTTTCTATGTTCTTGAGAAGAATATAGGTTCGTAATTAGTGAAACTGTGTTGGTGTTTTTCTTGTTACCAGACATTTCATTATTACAGTATTGAACAGGACGAACTGTAAAGTAACAACTTCCGTAGCAGTCAATTCCGATTACCAGCCCCATTAGATACACGGTCATATTAATAATAAATATTGGGCTGCTATTCGATCTGACGAGATCAGGATAATAAACGGAGGTGTTACAAGTGGGCATTGTGTGAAAGACATGGTGACAAGTATTTATTTTGGTTTACTCCAGCTAAACGTTGCCAAAACGAAATTGCAGGTATCTTCCAAGGTACCAAAAAAAATGCGCCTGATGTCTTTGAAGAGTGATCCCCTGCATGCTAAAAAGCAAGTGGTTAAGCCACTATGTAAGGTAGTAAACCTTTGCCACCATACATTTAGCACTCAATAACTTCTTTTCGATTTATATTTGTATTAGATCACTGTTAATGAAGCACAATAGGATTATTAATCAGTTCATTAGCTGATACTGGCTAGCGCCATGTACTAAAAATTGCTGTAGTATGCCATATCTGGGAATTACTTACAGATGAGCGTTGACAGGAAGGCTAACATGGGCTACACGCATTCCCCAGAAGCAATGTCCTGGTAAAGAGGGGCTATGGAAGGTGCTATCATGTTCTGCAGTTATGGCCATTTATTACATTGAGAGAGAAAAGAGTGAGGATGTGGTGGTCTATATCTCGCCGCAGAACCCCTGTAGCGTGGACAGTGCTGCGTGTTTCGGAGTAGTGTACCTGATGAATGAGCATCGGAAGCGGAATAAGGCGAAAAGACATACTTTTAGTGCAAAAGAATGTGTGGGGTCGCAAAGACGATCCCAAGTTGACCTCCGAGGAATCTTGAGATAGGAATCGCCGTGGCATGCACCCCACCAAAAAGCAGAGACACATTTGTTTTGCGGAGTGCTAAGAATGTAGGAGAGGAAATGGAAACTTGTAGAAAATCTCCTAAAAGGAGTATGAGCTTCAGGTGATTGGCTGGCAGATTCCATTATCCATGTAGTGGGAGGCTATGATTTTGAACAGCTGCTGGGATTTGTCGCCTGAGTGCAAACATAGACTCTGCATGTCCAGGAGGGAATGAGTTTATGGTGTAAAAGGCACTTCCTTGTGGAGCTCCATCGAGGACACTTCTTTTCCGGAATCGACCTAGGGACTACGCTGGCGAGAACCACATCTGAGAACTAGCAGTTAGAATTTGAGAAGAATTGCTTTTGACGCAAGGAGTGCGTGACGTTCTTTCTCTGGACAGAGTTGTAGTTCCGTTTACTCTAGTGACCATGGATCTGACACACATTGAAGTGTTTCTTTGTGGAGGAATACCTGACTGGAATTTCTGTTCCTGGTTAGTGAGCAAACAGACACCTTGATTCGTGTTCTGTCTTGAACGAAGGTAATTTCAGCCATAGGAGTTTGCAGATAGCATATTGCGCCAACAGTGTAGTAACACCGTGGGTATGCCATGCACATCATCTGCACAGTGTTCAAAGCGAAACTGAGCAGATCATCATTGTACTACTGCTGTCTGTACCTCAGTAGATGATATGCACATTCCAGTTTGGTGTGTAGGGAAACACTCAAAGTACTGAGTTACATTTACTTGTCCACTGAACTTTTCCTGAAAGTGCCAATCAAGGGGTAGGTCTTCTGTTTCTCACCTCTAATCAGTATCAGCCAAATTTTTGTCTCTCTAATAAATGAGGCAGTGGTCTAAGAAAAGTAAAATATACGGTATGTTCTACCAAAATATCGGCTTTGATTCACTCTAGAAGCATCCCGATGAGAATTACAGGTTTGATGTGCTAAACTGAAGTGAAGTAAAACCAAAAAACAATACCCGTTTTATAGACATATCTAGCTGTAGGTTGTTAATGACACCGTACTCTCAAACCTTTTTCGACATGAGACAACATTAGACAACCAGACATACACACACCATATGGTACAAACACCGCGACGGTTTACAGCTAAACAATTAAAAAACATATCTACACTACTGATCATTAAAACTGCTACACCAAGAAGAAATGCAGATGATAGACGGGTATTCATTGGACAGAACAGACATGTGATTACATTTTCACGCAATTTGGGTGCATAGATCCTGATAAATTGGTACCCAGAACAACCACTTCTGGCCGTAATAACGGCCTTGATACGCAATGGCATGGAGTCAAACAGAGCTTGGATGGCGTGTACAGGTACAGCTGCCCATGCAGCTTCAACACGATACCACAGTTCATCAACAGTAGTGACCGGCGTATTGTGACGATCGTTGCTCGGCCTCCATTGACCAGACGTTTTCAGTTGGTGAGAGATCTGGAGAATGTGCTGGCCAGGGCAGCAGGCGAACATTTTCTGTATCCAGAAAGGCCCGTACAGGACCTGCAGCATGCTGTCGTGCATTATCCTGCTGAAATATAGGGTTTCGCAGGGATGGAATGAAGGGTAGAGCCACTGGTCGTAACACATCTGAAATGTAACGTCCACTGTTCAAAGTGCCGTCAATGCGAACAAGAGGTGACCGAGACGTGTAACCAACGGCACCCCGTACCATCACGCTGGGTGATACGCAAGTATGGCGATGACGAATACACGCTTCCAATGTGCGTTCACCGCGATGTCGCCTAACACAGATGCGACCATCATGATGCTGTAAACAGATCGTGGATTCATCCAAAACGATGACGTTCTGCCATTCGCGCACCCAGGTTCCTCGTTGAGTACACCATCACAGGCGCTCCTGTCTGTGATGCAGCGTCAAGGGTAACCACAGCTATGGTCTCCGAGCTGGTAGTCCATGCTGCTGCAAACGCCGTCGAACTGTTCGTGCAGATAATTGTTGTCTTGCCAACGTCCCCATCTGCTGACTCAGGGATCGAGACGTGGCTGCACGATCCGCTACAGCCATACGGATAAGATGCCTGTCATCTCGACTGCTACTGATACGAGGCCGTTGGGATCCAGCACGGCATTCCGTATTACCCTCCTGAACGCACCGATTCCATATTCTGCTAACAGTCATTGGATCTCGACCAACGCAAGCAGCAATGTCGCGATACGATAAACCGCAATCGCGATAGGCTACGCTCAGACCTTTATCAAAGTCGCAAACGTGATGGTACGCATTTCTCCTCCTTACAGGAGGCATCACAACAACGATTCACCAGGAAACGCCGGTCAACTGCTGTTTATGTACGAGAAATCGGTTGGAAACTTTCCTCATGTCAGCACGTTGTAGGTGTCACCACCGGCGCCAACCTTGTGTGAATGCTCTGAAAAGCTAATCATTGGCATATCACAGCATCTTCTTCCTGCATTAAATTTCGCGTCTGTAGCACGTCATCTTCGTGGTGCAGCAATTTTAATTGCCAGTAGTGTACATTATATCATTTCTGCTGATTCCATCTCACTATTTATAGCAATAGAATGAAATGAAAGGTTCAGACCAGGAGAAACAAAGAGATAGAGCTTCAAGATATTCAAGTTCAAAACTAATTGTTTATCTATTAAAAAATGAATTTCTAACTAGCGTCAGTTATTCAGCTTTTAGAACCAAACTATAATGCATATTTGATGCCGTAAGTATGAAAAATTCGTATTTAAGTAAATAAATACATACCTTTTTAAAATACATGATTTCCTTGAAAGAAGATATATTAGTTTTCACTAAGAACACTGGCAACCCTAGAGACGGTGCATGCATAACCAAAAAGTGAGCAAAAGTGTGTAAATGATATCACTGAAACCTGGAGACTGAGTAAAAACATTCATATAGCCGACATGGCCCCCCAAGCTGGTGTCATTTGACTGACAGAACCGAATGAACGAAAGAAAAGTCACCCGGCCAACCGGTTGTAGTCCCGTCTAGTAAAATGGTTGCATGTGCTGGCACTCCACCTACTGTGCTCGACACGTAAAGAAGACGTTTACTGCCGGCAGGTGCACGCAGGGCTTAATGCGGATCGCGGGCTGTTTATGCATCCAGCCGTACCATGAGGGCGTCCGGACAAGGGCGGCGTCTGTGCAGTAATTACAGAAGGACGGGAGAGGGGTTGGGGGGGTCGGTGGATTGCCCGCCGCGGTAATGCACCTAATTGCCTACATCCGGCTGATGAAGATTGATTAACGGCGAGCCAGCGGCCGCGGGCCAGGCCTCGCTCTGCTGTTCCTCGCTACACGTCACGATTCACCAGCAGCCGGCGGGCGGCGTGCAACGCATCGCGACAGCTGCGGACTGCGTTGCAGCAACCCAGGCTGCCGGGTATGCATCATGTGGGTAACCAGGTGGCCTGTCGCAAAGTTCCCAGCCTAGTCACAGACACTCACAGTTTCGTGCATCTGGACGTACTACCGAACAACGGCTGCGGTTTTAGTCCTTTTAGGTCACATACCTTGAGGAGCGAAAACTGTTTCTTTAGGATCATCATCGAAGGTCGTCGAGATGCACCGCCAAAACTCGTGCTGAATGATTACGGCGCATGCGGTGTTCAGATATGTAATCGAATTAGAGAATTAACCTCTATGCCTGTCACTTCTCGCCAAGACCATTGAACACTCTGTCACGCTGACATGGGGTCCACGCCTAAAATAACCGGCTTCACGAAATCTCTGTACATTTTTATTTTTTACTTTATTTCATTTTATTTTTAGCAGAACTAAATAAGTTTTTGTTGTTGTTGTTGTTGTGTTGTGGTCTTGAGTCCTGAGACTGGTTTGATGCAGCTCTCCATGCTACTCTATCCTGTGCAAGCTTCTTCATCTCCCAGTACCTACTGCAACTTACATCCTTCTGAAACTGTTTAGTGTTTTCATCTCTTGGTCTTCCTCTACGATTTTTACCCGTCACGCTGCCTTCCAATATTAAATTGGTGATCCCTTGATGCCTCAGAACATGTCCTACCAACCGATTCCTTCCTCTAGTCAAATTGTGTCACCAATTTCTCTTCTCTCCAATTCTATTCAACACCTCCTCATTAGTTATATGATCTACCCATCTAATCTTCAGCATTCTTCTGTAGCACCACATTTAGAAAGCTTCTATTCTCTTCTTGTCTAGACTATTTATCGTCCATGTTTCACTTCTATACATGGCTACACTCCATACAAATACTTTCAGGAACGAATTCCTGACACTTAAATCTATACTCGATGTTAACAAATGTCTCTTCTTCAGAAACGCATTCCTTGCCATTGCCAGTCTACGTTTATATCCTCTCTATTTCGACCATCATCAGTTATTTTGCTCCCCAAAATTGCAAAACTCATTGACTACTTTAAGCGTCTTATTTCCTAATCTAATTCCCGCAGCATCAACCGATTTAATTCGACTACATTTCATTATCCTCGTTTTGCTTTTGTTTATGTTCATCTTATGTGCTCCTTTCAAGACACTGTCCATTCCATTCAGTTGCTCTTCCAGGTCCTTTGCTGTCTCTGACAGGATTACAGTGTCATCCGCGAACCTCAAAGTTTTTATTCCTCTCCATGGATTTTAATTCCTACTACGAATTTTTCTTTTCTTTTCTTTACTGCTTGCTCAATATACAGATTGAATAACATCGGGGATAGGCTACAACCTGTCTCACTGCCTTCCCAACCACTGCTTCTCTCTCATGCCCCTCGACTAACGAAGTAATCAATGTAAACCTTGCTGTCCATTTTTTATGAGTTCTATACAAAATTTTAATCTTTTAAAGAAATTCAGTCGTTATTACGCCACCTATCCGACAAGTTAAAGTTCCTCTGTGCAAAATGAGGTGTGTCCATGACGGAAATCCTGCAGTCTGCAAATCTTATCTCAAATCGGAAAACATAGAATTTTCTTAATGTGTAGGATATTGTGCACGGAGAAATAGGACAGTTTTCTGGAAACATGAAACAAACAGTTTTCTTAATGTATAGGATAATGTGCAATGAATAATAGGACAGTTATCTGAAACTGAGAGAAATAACGAAACGGTAGACGTTTTAAACAAAGATATGGTTTTGCCCTGTTGTTTTAGTCACGTAATTAATGAATAAATTAAAATAAAAAATTGGCCTGTTACTCTTTGAGGATACGCCAGTCAAATTCCAAATGGTTCAAATGGCTCTGAGCACTATGGGACTTAATATCTGAGGTAGTCAGTCCCCTAGAACTTAGAACTACTTAAACCTAACTAACCTAAGGACATCACACACATCCATGCCTGAGGCAGGAATCGAACCTGCGGCCGTAGCGGTTGCACGGTTCCAGACTGAAGCGCCTAGAACCACTCGGCCACTCCAGCTGGCGCCAAATTTCAGAAAGGTGTCCGTATTTGTGTGCGTACAATCCATTGCGTCGTCTTGAAATACACTGTATGGCTATCTGAAGCTGACGAAGATTGTGGGCGCAATAATAAAGATATATTTCTGAAATTTTGCTAAATTACTCCTTGAGCATGTCCGCAAGGATTAATAGGCCATGGTTTTATTTTTATTTTATCTTTAATTGTTGTAAATAAGTGACCAAAACACAAGATTTTTATTTTAAAAGTTCGCCGTTTCACTACTATTTCAAATTTCAGAACCTGTGCTATTATTCCTGGCGGAATATCTTATAGATTAAGAAAACTGTTTCTTGATTTCACGTAAGATTTGCAGAGCGCAAGACTTCCGTTATGGACACATCTCATTTTGGACAGAGCAAATTTAACTCCTGTTATGGGGGTTTAATGATAACTAAATTTCCATTTCAAAAATCAGTGAACTTTGTTCAAGGGTTAATAAATAGTTTCCAAGAAAGGCTTACGTTGATTGCTTGATTAGTTTTCCCAAAAAAGATCGTAAAAATCCTTCACATTACAGGTTGACTGAAGAGAATAGTAATGTACATTTTCTTTCAATATAAACGTCGTACCTCTAGTCATTCAAGGTGTTCTGTTATGTACTCACACGCTTTAGATAAATTACAAATGATTCATGTTCATTACATAAAAGAACGTATAGACACGACCATATATATATATATATATATATATATTAAGACGGCAACAACTCTTCGATTAAAGCTACAAGAAATCACAAACTCGCTAAAGAAGAATAACTGTGCCATAATCTCCCTTCAGCAATAAATAGAAATAGAAGTCAGACGGCCTGTGTGGCCGAGCGGCTCTAGGCCCTTCAGCCAGGAACCGCGCGACCGCTACGGTCGCAGGTTCGAATCCTGCCTCGGGCATGGATGTGTGTGATGTCCTTACGTTAGATAGATTTAAGTAGTTCTAAGTTCTAGGGGACTGATGACCTCAGAGCCATTTTTTGAGTTAGAAGTCAAGCGTGTACCAGTCTCTTTCAGCCTACCATATATTGAACATCTACCAATGTATTCGCTTCATTATTGATTAAATAATATTACGTCTAGCCATCCGTTACAGATTAAGTACCTTTCCACTCGTCGCCTTTCACTATTCATTACGCATGTTTTAAGTTGAAGCATAAGATTGCAGAGTTTTTGTTTTTCATGTTGGTATTCCTGTTACTATGGGCTTATTTACCAACTGCGGTTTTTAATCTGTGGTTCACTGTTGCTATTTGAGTTCATATATTGTCCTTTTGTTATCTGGAGAGAATAAGTGGAACTGTGAACTCTAGAAAATGAAGTACCAAATGGAGAAATCTGCAAGTTTCCCAAATATTCTTCAGTTTCATTTCAATAGGTGGGTGACTGCAGCGCAGACAGCCACAAGCACTTGCACCGTGTATGGGGATAATGCCACTAAGACACAGCACGGCAAGAAAATGGTTTACGCGGGCCGAAGGGCGGTCGTTTTGACATTGGTGAATCTTCAAGCTCAGGAAGACCTTCGGGTTTTGGAGAAGATTGTTTAAAAGCTTAATCCACAATGATACATGTCACTGTACCAGAGAACTGGAAAATTTGATGAACTCTGATCATTCCACCATCGTGCTCTATTTGCGTGGAATGAGCAAGGTTCTAAACCGGGTATATGGGTACCGCTTACTCAAAGCCAAAACTACAAAAATCAGCGGCTGGCTATATGTGCATCCCTGCTTACGGGCCATCAATTGGCTAGTGAAGAACACCGACAATTCCTATGCTGTATCGTTACTGGTGACGAGAAATGGTGTCTTTATGCTAACGTTAGGAAAAGAAGGCAATGGCTGAGCCCAAACAGAGCTGCACCTCCCTGTTCAAAGAACTGTGAATATCCACAAAAGATAATGTTATGCACCTTGTGGAACAGCGACGGTGTGATGTGCTACAAGTTACTTCCCCCAGCTGTTGCCATCACTGCTGATATTTGTTGTCAACAACCGAGACGTCATGCAGAAGCAGTCCAAGGGTAACAACCAGGAAGGCTGCGCGAAGTGCTGCTAACTCACGGTAATGCCTTCCGATATTCTGCTTGATTGAAAAACATTATACAGGGGTTGAGCTGGAAAGTCATTCCTCACCCGCCTTATTCTTCCGATCTTGCACCCTCTGGTTTTCAGCTTTTACGATCTCTATCGAACAAACTTCAAGGGTGAACTCCGGGTGGAAATGCGCTCCGAACATCGCTCGACGAATTCTCCGCTTCAAAACCACGTGATTTCCACTGTCGTGAAATGTGAAAGTTATCCCAGCGTTGGCAGACTGTTGTAAATAATGAAGGAGAATACATTGTCGATGAATAAATTCTGTGTTACGTGTGTCTGTTGTGTTTATTAAACTTATCGAAAAGTTGTACGAATAACAATTAACAAAGGATATTACTCCAAAGTCTATATCTCGTTTCGACTAGGTAATGTTATTTAGTAAAACCCTGCTATCAAGACATTCATCATACATCTTGTAACACAACAGCTGTGTAAGCTACCAATCTTTCCTTGTAGTTTTACTTTTCAATATATTTTCCTATGAATCAAAGTTTGTGAAATAGTGTACTAATGTTTGTATAATGAAATGAAATTTTTTGCCATCGTTAAGCTAAATGAGTGTTAGTCGTAAGCTAGTGTAAGTAGACACACACGCCGGCTTAGTCAGGGCGGTACGACAGTATAGTGGAATGGCAATTGCATTATCGCTGGGCTCTCGCCGCGTGTTCAGTACAGTGCAGAGGAGAACGGAGGAGAGTATTGGGAGAGACAGTCGAGTCGAGCCGCCCATCGGCTGTTTTGTGCAGCGACGGTCGCAACACATTGATGCTAAACTATGTAATGGCTCAGTGAATAATTTGGTGCGGACGGGCGAAGTATATGGCATTAAATGATCAATGTATAATTACCGCAAGAGAGTGCAAATCAATGTGGAGAGTACTGTGAGCCGTATATCTACAAAAAGAAGAGCCTGTACCACTCATTGTCAACGAACAATGCCTTACATTGCACCAACGACGTCTCAACCTAGAATACGGTCCAACTAATTACTTGGTCAGACTTGTTTATGGCTAGCTAGCGTCGTAGGTCATTTTGTATTTGAATAATACCGAGTTATAGTTACGTGTTGACCTTCGGTTTAACCTAAGAAGAAATACCGAAGTAGGGTCCATCCTATCCATTATTGATGATCTGAGAATGTCCTGATGGTTGGGAAACTACTGAAGTGTTTGATGAAAGACATAATTATAATTATAATTTAAATAATTTGCAACGCTACAATTAACAGAACTGGGTAAGATTAGTCAACAGTAATTTGAAAGACAGTGTTTAACAGAGGATAATTCAGTAAAACATACTTTTTGTATATCTCTTACGGGTAAAGAAGTTTTCAATTTTACGCCACTGTAACCAGTCAGAAATGTTTGTCAACATCTTTAGCAAATAACAGTAGTAATTGTACAAAGTGAGTAGCAGTAATTGTTAATGAAAAGTAGTAAAAGTTGGAAGTTGCACGAAACCAATAAGACTGTAAAATCATATCACGATCTAGGTGATTCTTTTACAGTCAAAATGTTGAGTTATCAAATACATAACTGTATCTCACAGGAAAATGATTTCTGGAGCTAAATAACAGCATTCAGTAATGGAGAAAGGCAAATAACGTTTTGTGTAAAATTAAAGACTGAAAGCTATACAGTGAGTAACGTCACGAAATTTTTGCGCTTACGTAAGTGTTCACTAATGATCAGACTTTGCTCTTCTCACATTGTTAGCTAATTGATTTCCGTGCGTTGCCATTTAACTGAAAGGTATTTGTTCACTGTGACATACACATTTCAAGTTATGCAGAGGGAACATTTATAATTTTTGTGCTGTTTAAGTCTTGAAACAAGACCATGCGTTCTTACGTAAGTTTCTCAGTACTAACAGACGGTAATTATAGGGAAAGTAATTTTGCTCACGTAATGAGCTGACGACGAGCTTGTTTTCATTGATTCATGAATTATATTTATAACATTTTCCAAATTTATTTACCACTGTACTTCCATCCAGCCAAATTTTATATTCATATACTTTATAAGAATTTTCCTTTCTTGTCGTCGCTGTTGCAGGTACTGAGCATTGGCGATTCGGTTATAACTGCACCTGCATTTCACAGATTTCATTTAATCTTCGGAGCAGATGCATTTCCCGCACAACAGGGAACTTAGGTACACAGTTCATTAAAGTCCTAATTAAGCGGAAGTGTCGGAAGTGGTTACGATCTGATTGCAAACTTTGTTCTCCCCTCTCACTGGAATTAATTAAACCTCATATAATGCTCCGACAAACACATCGAATGCGTATCCTCTCCTGTGATAAATAACTGTTTGTCTTCCTTATAGCTTTTCGGAATGAGGTAAAATATACACTCCTGGAAATGGAAAAAAGAACACATTGACACCGGTGTGTCAGACCCACCATACTTGCTCCGGACACTGCGAGAGGGCTGTACAAGCAATGATCACACGCACGGCACAGCGGACACACCAGGAACCGCGGTGTTGGTCGTCGAATGGCGCTAGCTGTGCAGCATTTGTCCACCGCCGCCGTCAGTGTCAGCCAGTTTGCCGTGGCATACGGAGCTCCATCGCAGTCTTTAACACTGATAGCATGCCGCGACAGTGTGGACGTGAACCGTATGTGCAGTTGACGGACTTTGAGCGAGGGCGTATAGTTGGCATGCGGGAGGCCGGGTGGACGTACCGCCGAATTGCTCAACACGTGGGGCGTGAGGTCTCCACAGTACATCGATGTTGTCGCCAGTGGTCGGCGGAAAGTGCACGTGCCCGTCGACCTGGGACCGGACCGCAGCGACGCACGGATGCACGCCAAGACCGTAGGATCCTACGCAGTGCCGTAGGGGACCGCACCGCCACTTCCCAGCAAATTAGGGACACTGTTGCTCCTGGGGTATCGGCGAGGACCATTCGCAACCGTCTCCATGAAGCTGGGCTACGGTCCCACACACCGTTAATCCGTCTTCCGCTCACGCCCCAACATCGTGCAGCCCGCCTCCAGTGGTGTCGCGACAGGCGTGAATGGAGGGACGAATGAAGACGTGTCGTCTTCAGCGATGAGAGTCGCTTCTGCCTTGGTGCCAATGATGGTCGTATGCGTGTTTGGCGCCGTGCAGGTGAGCGCCACAATCAGGACTGCATACGACCGAGGCACACAGGGCCAACACCCGGCATCATAGTGTGGGGAGCGATCTCCTACACTGGCCGTACACCACTGGTGATCGTCGAGGGGACACTGAATAGTGCACGGTACATCCAAACCGTCATCGAACCCATCGTTCTACCATTCCTAGACCGGCAAGGGAACTTGCTGTTCCAACAGGACAATGCACGTCCGCATGTATCCCGTGCCACCCAACGTGCTCTAGAAGGTGTAAGTCAACTACCCTGGCCAGCAAGATCTCCGGATCTGTCCCCCATTGAGCATGTTTGGGACTGGATGAAGCGTCGTCTCACGCGGTGTGCACGTCCAGCACGAACGCTGGTCCAACTGAGGCGCCAGGTGGAAATGGCATGGCAAGCCGTTCCACAGGACTACATCCAGCATATGCTTTTTACTTTTCTTCCCGTACACGCTGACTAATGTCGACTATCTTAGTCGTCCCCAAATCAGTCTGTTTTTCGTCTTATATAATTAAAAAGGAAAAAAAAACGAGTTGCGACCGTCATTTTTACACTGTTAATCACACAGTGAAGAAAAGCACTGCGTCCCGAAATTCCTCTGTATCGTGGTATTTCGAATCAAGACACTGTTAACAGTGCCAGTTCTCATATCTCCAACCCTACTGCAGATGTGCCATAAGGCGCTGTTCTTTCTCTTTTTCTTTACTCCCTCCGTCCTGCCGATATTCTCTAACCACCTCAACTATTACAGATAACTTCGTGACGTACATTCGCTCTTGAAGATATATCCATCCCGCACCAAGGAAATAATACCAGGACGAAGGACCCACCAGTCGTGATGATCCTATCCAACTAATGAACGCACTAAAATTTAGAATTAACATTCGAACTGATCCTATCCTACAAACCAACACACTAAAAATTTAAAATTAACACTCGAACGGCTAATAATTGGGGAAACCAACTGCCAACCTTTCAACGGAAACACCACAACAGACTAAAACTAGTTGCTGCACCTAAGCTAACGTTCCATCAGTAGTTCATCCAAATCTTCACTGAACTTCAACTCGCATTCAACATCATTTACCTTCGCCTACATGGAGCTTTTAGCACCTCATTAAAAATTCCATCAATCTTCAAGCCATTGAACACACTGGTACATCCTATACAATCCACTAACTTGGCTCGTAAAATTTTCTAGTCCCATCATTAATTTCTAATTCTGGTACGCTGTCGCACCTTTTTCTCTTCATACTTTGGCTAAGACGACGCCCAGATTCCCTCTCCTCTCACCTTCAATGCTTATACCCACTCCTTAGAACCCTACACAACGCTAAACATCCCCCCTTCTCAAAAACAATATTTCCTCAGTGCCCATCTGTCAATATTTTAGTAAATTCCTGTATTCTTTTTAATATCATTAGTCGTCACTGTGTTTTACTTTTTATTGCATTTTACCTTTCAGTTTTTGGTTTAATTAAAAATGCAAAATATAATTCTCTACACATACCATCCAAGAAATTCACCTTTTTATTAATTTCAAAAGGTTTACTAAGTATTTCACCATTTAATTTTACTAATTTCTCTTTACGAACATTTAAATATTTGTGTATGTCTATTATGTATTTATTAATATTGATACGTGAAGTGCACCGATGTAAAATCGAAATCGTGATATAATCTCTTTACCTGTGTAGCTAAGCAACCACCTCCTTCAAATCCTGCCAGAGTGCACGCTCAGCACCGACTGAGGGAGGGCGACCATCCAAGGACATGTGCTGTTAGTCATGTGGGACGTGGACGCTATGATCGTTTGCCCAAGTTGAATACCACTTTTTGCGCCTATGTGTTTCTCTACGCTACCAACATAAGTGCCGTAAAAGCAGATCATTCGGATTTGGTGGAAGATTGCCTAGGAACTTTGGTTGTTATTTGTGTTGGGAATGACTGCCCTTCATTGTTAATAAAACCCTATCGTACTCGTATAAGACTAGTGTATGCAATGTTCGTTACAAATTAATAAATGAAATCAACAAACAGACTCACAAAAGGCTATATTTATTTCTTAAAGGGTCGCCTCACCAGGAAACAATGTAGAACAAGTTAAAGGATTTATATTTATGTGTAATAGGAGTATCTCTCCACTTTATATTACGTGAATTTCACTGCAAATTGACTGACAAGGGGAGGCCGCCAATTGTGAAATTCAGATTCGATTCATACTGCGCATAATAAAAGCTCATGGCTAGAGGTGTAATGTGACAAAGCACCAAGATGCACTTCTCAGGCGTTGTCGAGAAAATCGACAGTTAAAAGAAACCGTTGCCGTGAAATACTCTCTACGATTAATCACTTTATATAGCGTCGTGGCGCAGCGGTAAGTGCATGGGTTCGTAATCCGAAGGTCGCCGGATCGAGTCTCGCTTCATGCAACGTTTTTTTTAGTATTTGTTTCCGCAAACAAAGTTGTTTTTCACAAATGTTATTAATTGTCTTCATAATGTTTACCACGTATAGTTAACGGAAGACGTAGAAACGATATTCCGAAACGAATACGTACTTTGTAAGTCAAACGTTCTAATTAGAATAGAGACCCCACGAACACAAATTGGCTGTGGCAGGTATGAAATATAAACTTCGTTACTCGCTCGTTGCACTTGAAGGACAGATGTTGAATGGGCCGAAACGAGCCGCCGCATAACAGCGTAGTTGCCTGCTAACTTAGAAAGAAGGTAGATGCGGTCCCTAGCGCAACTTATAACATCGTCGAAAATCAGTGCGTACGTGGGAACTTTGGTACACCCTGTTAAGCAAACTGAAAAATGAAGGCGGTACAACTGGAGAGCGATCCGGGGCCTTCGCAAGAAAGTGATGTGGTCTAAGAGGATTCTATACACAGTGAAGTGGCGAAACAACAATTGAAAGATGCGTTGGTGTATTTTGAAAGCCTCCTTCGTAACAGTAATCGCATCGCAGCAGGACCGTCATCATCAATCAAAGAAGAAGCCATGGTAATTGCGGAAGAAATGTTCCAGAATACGCTGCAAATGCTCGCCGAAAAAACCCTCGTTCATGATGAGGAACCGATAGACATTAATGAAATCGACGATAATAATGCCTACGAAGACGTTGAAACGAGTCCCACCGCCAACGAATCATCAGACGAATACGAGCCGGACGAGAAGAAAAAAAAGGATACGACCATATTTCTCTGGATTACAAAATTAGAGCTGTCAATCTGGCCAAAGAACATCCAGGCTGGAGTCTGAAAACTTACAAAAAAAGGGGTACTCTCGTTTGACAAATATGGGCTATTTATCCTGATGGGAAGAGCAAATCAAACGTGGCGGCAGCAAATTTTATAAATATTGTACCATCGATTCATGGGTGCATGATCGCTTCGTAGAAGCTCGACAAAACTCCCAGAAAGTTACTACCAGAAACCTGCAGCAGTGGGCCTTGGGCGCTGCAAGTCAGTTTCCAGATTTCAACTTCAAAGCTTCAATAACATGGGTCACCGAATTTAAAAAGAAGCATAGGATTCGGCAACGGAAAATCACAAAATTTGTTTCCCGGAAAGAGACGGCTACCCAAGACGAAATTTTGGCCGCAGCGGACACATTTCGGATCCAGACGCGAACGCTGATAACTAACTTCGACAAAGATTTTATAATTAATACTGATCAAACATGTACGTAAAGAGCTGTTCACAAATGTCATATGACATGATGATAGAATATGATAATCTGGTATATGATAGACAACACAGATTTCGTATATTTCTTATACAAACGATATTTTTATATTTTGTTTGTCAGGGTGCCAGTAACAGTCCACGTTCAACAAAACTCTCACCGAATAATGGTCAAAGGCTGTCCTGGTAACCCGACACGACAAGAACAAGGTGACGCATTCGTATACGGCACAATATGCAATCACGATGTCTGGACGAGTCTTGCCTCTTGTTTTCGTATGCCTCCAAGAGTCCACAGGTACGTTCGGACCCAGAGTACAGAAGACAGTCGGCGAGTACGCCAAGAAGTATACCAACGTTGTTATTACATCCTCCAAATCCGGTAAACTAACAACGGGATTGTTCATGGACTTCTTTCGTAATGCTTTGCAACCATATGTACAAAAGACAGAATTTCTACTTCTGATCGACTCTTGGGGTGGGCAAACGAACCCGGCGTTATACGATGAGATGTTCCAGGACGATAAGAAGTTACCAACGTGCACTATAAAAGTCATTCCTCCAAAGTGCACTCCTCTCGTCCAACCGTGTGACGTGTATTTTTACCGGCAGGTAAAAAAATTGATCAAGCGCCTTCTAAATTGTGCTTTTTTAATCGAGCGAAACCGTGACATCAACTCCAGAGACGATTGTATAAAAATCCAATCCATCGTCCGCCACCAATTGTCTTCTCCGATTATTGCCGATATGATTAGATACGCGTGGTATGCATCAAACCTGACGAACGATCGAGCAATTTTTCAGAATGTCATTCAGGTGTGTTTCCCAACAGATAATTTAAACAACAACTGTTCTTGTAAAAACGCGTTGTTTATCAGATGTGCTCGATGTCGAGCTGTTTTCTGCTTTCCATGTTTCAATGATAACTATCACTCTGATTCGTGCTATACTCCAGCTACTTCTGGTCACTAATTGTTAATTATGTGCGAGTGTATGCCGAACTTTTCAATAAATTGTATCCACTTGAATACTATTTGTCATATTGTGTTTTATTTCAAGTATTATTTTTCCACGACAAACGACTTTCAACAACTTATTATATGCATAATTGTTGCAACTGATTGCCGGGAATTATATATATATATATATATATATATATATATATATATAATTGACAGGTATAATGCTGAGAATTCGAGATATGACTCTATTATGAGTCAGCTTGTGGAACGAGTACGTGTTATCGATTTTAGTGCGAAATTTTAACTTAGCCTAGCTACGATCAACTGGTGCGCGTCAGAAAAAGCAGAAAATGTCCAGGCCTTCTCATGCTCGATGCTTGTTCCATCACTACGGTGGCTGCTATACGGCAGCACGTATTATATTTCCATCAGTCAAAAGCCCGCTGCGCCAATCGTCGTCGTGACTGGTAGAATTTCGCCTTTGCCCCTTCCCTCACAACGGCGCGACACCGTGCCTCTCACAGCTGGCGCCGCCACCCGCATAATGAATTCCTCTGCGGTGGATGGGGTGAGGGTACCAAGGGTGGACGCCTCCGCACCTGCGGCTGAGCACACGCCACAGCCCATGTTTATTTCCTCGCCTTCCGCCATGAATATTCTCCGACTGCCAAGCTCCCGTGGGAGGCACTGACATTATTCTTCTCATTCTCTATCTCACTGTTTCCTTTGCCACGAGACGTTCTTGTCGGGAAAGAGAAATTGAAATCCCGGGCAGTCAGAAATACTGTGCCGGCTCGCGGGAAAAAAACGGTTATGTGATGGATGTAGGTGCCTGCCCGTGCCACCTGTGACGCAACGCGGTAGTGACGGGCGCGCAGTCAAACGCAGTCACAAACGCACAGTGCTTTCTTTAATGCCGCTATGGACGACTGTTTACCCTTTGCGTTTGACATTTCTCGTTTTGGTAGCTGAAATGTATACGCTAAAGCGAAGTTTGTCTTTTAACTTCTCCTTGGAGAAAGAAATGTGCTCAACAAGGAAATTTGTCGTTGTACTGTTGGTTCAAATTGATAGACTAAAGCAAAGATTATTTTTTAACGTCCTCACTGGAGCGATGAAGAAACTGATATAGGCATACGTATTCAAATACAGAGATATGTAGACAGGCAGAATAGGGCGCAACGGCCGGCAACGCCTATAAAGGGTGTTACAAAAAGGTACGGCCAAACTTTCAGGAAACATTCCTCACACACAAAGAAAGAAAATATGTTATGTGGACATGTGTCCGGAAACGCTTACTTTCCATGTTAGAGCTCATTTTATTACTTCTCCTCAAAATCACATTAATCATGGAATGGAAACACACAGCAACAGAACGTACCAGCGTGACTTCAAACACTTTGTTACAGGAAATGTTCAAAATGTTCTCCGTTAGCGATGATACATGCATCCACCCTCCGTCGCATGGAATTCCTGATGCGCTGATGCAGCCCTGGAGAATGTCGTATTGTATCACAGCCGTCCACAATACGAGCACGACGAATCTCTATATTTGGTACCGGGCTTGCGTAGACAAGAGCTTCCAAATGCCCCCATAAATGAAAGTCAAGAGAATTGAGGTCAGGAGAGCGTGGAGGCCATGGAATTGGTCCGCCTCTACCAATCCATCGGTCACCGAATCTGTTGTTGAGAAGCGTACGAACACTTCGACTGAAGGAGCTCCATCGTGCATCAACCACATGTTGTGTCCTACTTGTAAAGGCACACGTTCTAGCAGTACAGGTAGAGTATCCCGTATGAAATCATGATAACGTGCTCCATTGAGCGTAGGTGGAAGAACATGGGGCACAATCAAGACATCACCAAAAATGCTGGCCCAAACGTTCACAGAAAATCTGTGTTGATGACGGGATTGCACAATTGCGTGCGGATTCTCGTCAGCCCACACATGTTAATTGTGAAAATTTACAATTTGATCACTTTGGAATGAAGCCTCATCCGTAAAGAGAACATTTGCACTGAAATTGGAGTTGACACATTGTTGGATGAACCATTCGTAGAAGTGTACCCGTGGAGGCCAATCAGCTGCTGACAGTGCCTGCACGCGCTGTACATGGAACGGAAACAACTGGTTCTCCCGTAGCACTCTCCATACAGTGACGTGGTCAACGTTACCTTGTACAGCAGCAACCTCTCTGACGCTGACATTAGGGTTATCGTCAACTGCACGAAGAATTGCCTCGTCCATTGCAGGTGTCCTCGTCGTTCTAGGTCTTCCCCAGTCGCGAGTCATAGGCTGGAGTGCTCCGTGCTCCATAAGACGCCGATCAATTGCTTCGAACGTCTTCCTGTCGGGACACCTTCGTTCTGGAAATCTGTCTCGATACAAACGTAGCGCGCCACGGCCATTGCCCCGTCCTAATCCATACATCAAATGGGCATCTGCCAACTCCGCATTTGTAAACATTGCACTGAGTGCAAAACCACGTTCGTGATGAACACTAACCTGTTGATGCTACTTACTGATGTGCTTAGTGCTAGTATTGTAGAGCAATGAGTCGCATGTCAACACAAGCACTGCAGTCAACATTACCTTCCTTCAATTGTGCCAACTGGCGGTGAATCTAGGAAGTACAGTACATACTGACGGAACTAAAATGAGCTCTAACATCGAAATTAAGCGTTTCCGGACACATGTCCACATAACATCTGTTCTTTATTTGTGTGTGAGGAATGTTTCCAGAAGGTTTGTCCGTACCTTTTTGTAACACAACAAGAATGTGGCGCAGTTGCTACATCGGTAGCTGCTGCTACAATTGCAGGTTATCAAGGTTTCCATGAGTTTTAACGTGGTGTTATAGTTAGCGTACTAGCGTTGGTACACAGCAGCTCCGAGGCAGTGATGCAGTGGGGATTTCCCCCGTACGACCATTACCCGAGTGTACCGTGACTATCAGGAATCCGGTAAAACATCAGATCTCTGACATCACTACGGAAAGTGAAAGATCCTGCAAGAACAGGACCAACGACGAATGAAGGAAATCGTTCAACATGCAGAAGTGCAATCCTTCCGCAAAGTCTTGCTGATTTCAGTGCTGGTTCATCGACAAGTGGCAGCGTGCGAACCATTCTACGAAAAATCATCCATATGTGCTTTCGGAACCGAAGGACCACTCGTGTGACTCCTGATGACTGCACGACACAAGGCTTTACGCCTCACCTGGGCCCGTCAACACCGACGTTGGACTGTTGATGACTGGAAACATATTGACTCGTCGGACGAGCCTCGTTTCAATTTCCATTGAGCGGATGGACATGCACGGGTACGGAGACTACCTCATGAATCAATGGACCCAGCATGCCAGCAGGGGACTGTTCTGTAATGGTGTGGGGCGTGTGCAGTTGGATTGATATGGGACCGCTCTTACGTCTAAATACGACTCTGACAGGTAAGCATCCTATAAGATCACTTGCATCCATTCATGTCTACTGTGCATATCGACGGAGTTGGGCAATTTCAGCAAGACGATGCGATACCCTACACGCCCAGAATAGCTATGGAGTGGCTCCAGGAACACTCTTTCTGAGTTTAAACACTTCCGCTGTTCACCAAACTCCCCAGACATGAACATTATTGAGTATATCTGGGATGGTTTGCAACGTGCTGTTCAGAAGAGATCTCCAACCCCCCACTCCTCCCCCGTACTTTTACGGATTTATGAACATCTCTGCAGGATTCATGGTGTCAATTCCACCCAGCACTATTTCAGACATTAGTCGAGTCCATACCAGGTCATGTTGCGGAACTTCTGCGTGCTTCAGGGGACACTACGCGATGTTAGCTAGGTGTACCAGTTTCTTTAGCTCTTCAGTATATATATAAAGGAAAACGTTCTTAGCAAAAATATCCGAAAGTACTTGGCCAATTTTTGCACGCCACTTTACATTCTAATAAAAATTCGGAGGAACATAGACCGTATATTTTTTAAACGTATGTAGTACAGAAACATATTTTTGATATGGCTAGGATAAACGTTGTTAGAAAAATGCTCGAAAACATGTTTAGCGTTTTACTTCAATTTGTCACACAAGACTCTACTGACATTTAGATGGATGTAAAATACATTTTTCTTAAAGCAACAATGTACAGATTTTCTGTTCAAATTGCCCGGAGTACGAAAGAAAATATATATCCTCTTTAGTCAGACCGTTTATTAGAGCGCTGTGTAAAAATTTGAAGTTTATAGTCGAGAAATTTTTGGAATTTATGCCCACAAAATATCACCTGTAGGTTTTACGAGGGCAGTTCAATAAGTAATGCAACACTTTTTTTCTGAAACAGGGGTTGTTTTATTCAGCATTGAAATACACCAGGCTATTCCCCAATCTTTTAGCTACACAACACTATTTTTCAACGTAATCTCCATTCAATGCTACGGCCTTACGCCACCTTGAAATGAGGGCCTGTATGCCTGCACGGTACCATTCCACTGGTCGATGTCGGAGCCAACGTCGTACTGCATCAATAACTTCTTCATCATCCGCGTAGTGCCTCCCACGGATTGCGTCCTTCATTGGGCCAAACATATGGAAATCCGACGGTGCGAGATCGGGGCTGTAGGGTGCATGAGGAAGAACAGTCCACTGAAGTTTTGTGAGCTCCTCTCGGGTGCGAAGACTTGTGTGAGGTCTTGCGTTGTCATGAAGAAGGAGAAGTTCGTTCAGATTTTTGTGCCTACGAACACGCTGAAGTCGTTTCTTCAATTTCTGAAGAGTAGCACAATACACTTCAGAGTTGATCGTTTGACCATTGGGAAGGACATCGAACAGAATAACCCCTTCAGCGTCTCAGAAGACTGTAACCATGACTTTACCGCTTTAAACTTTTTCTTGGTAGGGGAGTGGGTGTGGCGTCACTCCATTGATTGCCGTTTTGTTTCAGGTTCAAAGTGATGAACCCATGTTTCATCGCCTGCAACAATCTTTGACAAGAAATTGTCACCCTCAGCCACATGACGAGCAAGCAATTCCGCACAGATGGTTCTCCTTTGCTCTTTATGGTGTTCGGTTAGACAACGAGGGACCCAGCGGGAACAAACCTTTGAATATCCCAACTGGTGAACAATTGTGACAGCTCTACGAACAGAGATGTCAAGTTGAGCACTGAGTTGTTTGATGGTGATACGTCGATCATCTCACGCTCCGCCATTGCAGGAGTCACAGCTGTGCACGGCCGGCCCGCACGCGGGAGATAAGACAGTCTTGCTTGACCTTGCGGCGATGATGACACACGCTTTGCCCAACGACTCACCGTGCTTTTGTCCACTGCCAGATCACCGTAGACACTCTGCAAGCGCCTATGAATATCTGAGATGCCCTGGTTTTCCGCCAAAAGAAACTCGATCACCGCCCGTTGTTTGCAACGCACATCCGTTACAGACGCCATTTTAACAGCTCCGTACAGCGCTGCCACCTGTCGGAAGTCAATGAAACTATGCGAGACAAAACGGGAATGTTTGAAAATATTCCACAAGAAATTTCCGGTTTTTTCAACCAAAATTGGCCGAGAAAAAAAATGTGTTGCATTACTTATTGAACTGCCCTCGTAGATACGTATTTATATCAGAAATTTTAAAAATATGTAGTCTCTGAACGTTTATTAGAGTATCTATAAAAATGTGAAGAAGAACTGATTTTCGTGATTTTCGGTAACTAAGTCAATTAATGAGTAGTCTTTATACAGTAAAAAAGATAGATTTATGTATTTACCTTTCCGACATGGTTAAAAATATATATCCTGAGTCCATCCCAATTTTTATTAGAGCATCGTGTGAAAATGTTAAGTGAATCTTTCAAGAAATTTTCAAGATTTTAGTAATAATATTAAACTACAACTTGTATTATTACAGTAAAGTATTATAGATTTATACAGCAGTCTGGAAAATGAGCGCGAATAGCATGTAGTGTTTTCAGACCCTTAATAAACTCATAAGCAGCAGGCAGCTACAGTACAATTAAGTAACTGAATAGTGCCATCAATTTTTATTCTGTGTCAATTGGGGCAATAAAGCAAAACAACAGCGTCCAACAAAAGAAAACAGATCTCTGTCTAGAATGAAATTAAACGTTTCAGATGAGTGTACTACTAATCCTCCAAGCGATTCTTCGTCATTGGTTTAGAGAGACCGCAGGTGCTTCGAAAAATGCCTCGTCAGTTACTTCAAAAAGCATAGAGGCATTCTACACGACGCTAAATCTGAAGTCCTGGCTATGACGACTCCTACAGAGGCGATAGGTCGGAAAGTAAACTTCCCCGCTATCATGTTCACTTCTGCCGCAACAGACACAAAAAAGGAAAGTATGCACAAAGGAGAAACTGTGAGAGAAAAGACAAAATCGTTGGTCTTACAAGAACTGGGTATGTGCGATACACCTGTGAAAATTAAATTTATGCTGAATAAAATGGCATATAATGCAATGGCGTGATGCAGATATAACAAAGAATGAGACAATGTAAATAAACGTGTACAGAATTGTCGAGAGTGGTGCAGTAGAGGATGACAGGAATACAATGAAGTCTTGAACGAGTTGTGACAGGAGCTTGAACGACATGTATAGACCTACTACAGTAGGTATCATGTCTCTGAAACACTGCATTGATACTGTCAAGTTACTAGCCGAAATAAGAAATGTAAATGTCGTGTGACTAGGGCCTCCCGTCGGGTAGACCGTTTGCAGGGTGCAAGTCTTTCGATTTGATGCAACTTCGGCGACTGGCGCATCGATGGGGATGAAATGATGATGATTAGGACAACACAACACCCAGTCCCTGGGCACAGAAAGTCTCCGACCGAACCGGGAATCAAACACGGGTCCTTAGGATTGACATTCTGTCACGCCGACCACTAGCCGAAATATGGATCTACTTTAATAATAAATACAACGGATGAAGAAGCACAGTAGCTACTTATAACACAAGAGACATTCCAGCCTATATGTGGAAGAAAAAGTTACCTACCACTCACAAATGTGATTAATAGAACTACTAACTAGTATCGCCAGATAATATGCGACTCTATATTCTGGCTTATGATGGGCATTGTGCTACTATACCAAGTGTTTCGAACTGGAGGAGTGTTTCCTCACTCTAGCGTGAGCTCTCAAAACGCAGTTCGAGGAAGAAACGTGTAACTAGCCACCAAGACCACTTCGTTTATATAAAGTACTTTCCTGATAAATAACTGGGAGATGTGAGATTCTAATAATACCGTGTGTTACGGCTCCACCCTCTCTTGTAAAACCAATCAACCACAGATGCTTTTTGTACGAATTTACTACTTCCGAAAAACAATGGAGAAATGTGATACGCTATAATACAGTGTGGTAATATTCCACCCTCTCCTGCGAAGCCAGTCAACCACACATGCTTTTTGCAAAAATTTACCACTTACGAAAAGTGGAACTCTATATGACCGTTTGGCAGGACTCCACCCTCTCCTACGAAGCCAATCGACCACACATGCTTTTTGCATGAATTTACCACTTCCGAAAAACAATGGGGAAATGTGAAACTCTATAATACCGTCTCCTGCGAAGGCAACCGACCACACCGGCTTCTTACATGAATTTACCACAATCTCACTCAGTGGTGGTGTACTTTGTTTTCCAGACACCTATACGGCACAGATAACTTTTTACAAATTGAGAAGTCACACCTGAAGCCACTCTCAGATCTTCATTCTGTTTCTGTCAGTCGAGTTCCTCATGGAGGCTGACTGCGTCCCTTTATGCTACACGATGTAGCCCAATTCTTCTTAATCGTGTACCGTCAAGTCTATGTACGATCCACGCCAGCAGTCGAACTACTCATCTCTCATTAGTATATGAAATATGAGGGGGTGATTAAAAAGCTTCTTTTCGAAAGCCGTACATTTCAGAGTAGGTAACACAATCAGTCAAAATTCACTGTCGCTACTGAGGGAATCATACTACCTACGCAGCAAGTTGAATATATCACTTTCGTAAATCACCGTGTCCTGCTGCGCAATACGCTGAAGTATTACACTCAAACAGACGCTTTTTGATCGCTCCTTTTAGCAAAACGAAACTGAGAAAGTGATGATTGTAGCAAAAGTCTATAAGCGAAAATAAAATAAAATTTCGCGAGTAAATGAAAATCTGAATCAGAGGGCAGAAATATTTTGAAGACCTGTACCACTGGGAGGAAAGCATGATACGAGCTGAAGGCGGTATACCGAAATCAGCATTATCGACAGAGCATGACAGACCAGTGGACAGCTAGGCCTCAGACAATTAAGCTGCAGTCGATGATATAAGTTCATACTTTATGAAATGTGTGTTGGGTACAGAAGGAAGAAAGTAAGCAGAGATGGCGTAGAAATTACTGCTGTGGATAATTTACCTCCAGAATGAATGAAAGGATTTACTGCCATGTAACCAATGGAACTCGAGGTGAGAACAGGAAAACTTTTCGACGCTATGTCTGATGGCTCACTCTTGTTAACTGCTGACACCTACAATATACTGAAAAAGAGAAATAAAAATGGTTGAAACAGTAACTGAAGATGACTTTGATTGCAGGAAACTGAATTGCGCTTTAAGAACATATATCTTTTCTCTTAGTAAGGGAAAGAACATTACAAACAGTAACAGGACCTCGTCGTAGAATTTGTTGAACTAGAGACAGCTTGTAGGGAAGCAGCCTACTCACGCTGTAGTAAATTCACATCAGTTTCCATTGTGTGCCAGCCAGTCTGCTGTAACTAGCTCTGACGTCATAAATGTTGCGCAATACCTTAAAAATCAAGCAAATGACCTAAGACTTTTCTGGCATGTCAGAAGTAATACTAAATTAATATGTGTTAAATATCAGTTCGATAACTTCAGCCAGTTTCGAAATTTGGACGTTTTTCTGAAAAAAATCATTGGCGCAACATAAAAGAGCTAGAGACTTCAAAATTTATATTTAGATTCATCTTTCATAATGATTTAATAAAAACAGTACTTTGGATTTCACAAATTAAGATTTTAGTGGAAATTCATGATTTTCTGGTTTTCGTCTCAAAACTGAAGGAAGCAAGATAGATTAAGTAGGCTAATAAATAAGGCTAGGATGTTTAGATTTAAATAGGTTGGAGGTCCGCTATGACTGTGAAGATGTGAAAAGTTTCTTTTGAATACCTATAAAATTATAGCGATAGCGGATCTCAAAAGGGCCAGTTCAGAGCTCATCTACTGCGTGCAGTGTAATTTAATTAATTCTCTCGCCCAAAATATTTAACTTAGCCAGGTCAAAATTTTATTATCAATACTTACCTGCATGCTGAATGCACATTTAAATTAAGAGCTTCATCGGCCATCAGCAAAAGAAGCTATAAATTATTATGTAACTTGAAGTGGTGCGTTACTAGCCCAGCGGCTAGTCGGGAGAGCCGATTTGATCAGGCGTTCCCTTAGTCGTCCGCACCGCGGCTTTATATATAAGAACGCTGCGCGAGGAAGCAAGGCCCCAGTTCCCTCCAGACGCTGAATAACACGCCATCTGTGTCGGGAGTCGCGTCGCGTCGGTATCACTGCTACAAACAGCCTCGGGTGCCGTATTAAGTTACTAGAGATACGCGGAACCATGAAATCATTTCAAGTGAAGTGTTAATTCTGGGATGATTTTCATTATCTATCTTCAGTTTGCGTATTGTCGTATTTTCACGTGCCGTCGCGGGACAGACATTCTACCAATTATTTAGCGTGGCGTTTGATGAAATACTTTCATCAAATTATGGCGAGCATTCTTTTTAACATTTAATTCGGACATTTATAGTTGCATCAGCGCATTAGACTCTGAACTGCTCTGTTAGTTAGGTTGTAGGGATACTTGTGTTTTTTATCAGTGAATTTCAGAATATACTCAACTATTTTGGAAAATCGTTTTTGATTAGAAATCCCGGACAATCTCCTAATTCCTCAGAGCTATAAGCTGCAGCTATAATGGTATTCTCAGATGAAGTGGGCACTAGGAACTCTAATTACAGGCTTCACGTTTTGTTAAATCACTTTCTGGGTGCTAAAAAGTAAATAGAGAGCCAGTGTTGAGAACGGCGAAAGACAGCATTAACAACATTCTAAAAACCTGAAACTGATTCAACATTCAAACATTTGTATTGCAAGCATTTATATAGCAATATACTTTTACAAGTTATTCGCCGCCCCACATATGGTGCATCGGCCGGGAAATCATCTAAGTGAAAGCGATTTTAACTATTCGGATTCGCGAGTGAAATGCGACACGCAACTGAGTATAGAACAGTGAATGTGTTACGGGTGCATGTGGACGACGCAATTGGATTAACAACACATCTGGATTGACGGAGCTGGCACTGAGTCTAGTGGTGCTGCCGGCATCGCGAGAAGCCAGTCTCGCCGCACCGCAGTCGTCCGCTGGAGCAGCCGGCGCAGCGCGTGCAATTGCGGGCCACGCAAACACACAACAGCCGTCGGAGAGCCGTCTGCAGTTCAACGTGCCACGTCGCATCAGGAATCCTGGTACGCCGCGCCGGCAACGCCATACGTCGTGCAGAAGGAACTAAGTTAAGTGAAAAGCTGTTAAAAATTTTACTAACCTGCACTAAAAGATTGTCGGCAATGGAACCGCCAAAAGAAACTGAGGTTAAACTTATATGAGAACCAATATCTGTTGAGGGAACTGTAAATCCAGACAACGGTTCAAGTGTAAATATGCATGGAAGTAGTAATGTTAAGGTGAAACATGAAGTATTGTCTCCTGACAGTAGTGTAAAATGGGGCAATGATTCAATAATAGAGACCCCTGTAGTAAAGCAGAATTTAGAAATTGTAAATTTATTGGATGATAGTTTCTCTGATGAATTAAAAATGAAACAGTCATCAGAGATGGTAGAATTTAAGAAGGAGCAGTTAGATAGGACTAATCAATCAGAAGTTTCATTTAGTTTTGATGATTCTGGTGTTGGAGCTAGTTTTTCGTCACTTGAGTGTGATAAAAAGCCAGCTAGTGAGCAACCCAACGATGCTGGGGCTGTTGATCTAAATGTTATATTACAAGCAATAGCTGCCAGTCAAACAAATTTTAATATGCGGTTTGAGGCAATGGACATTAAATTAGAATCCAATAATGCTGAATTAAAGTCTGAAATAACTGAGGCCAAAAGCAGTAATGCTGAATTAAAGTATGAGATTATGGCCAGCCAAACTAATTTTAATAAACGATTGGAGGTAATGGACGATACCTTCAAGGCTGGTTGCAATAAGTTGAAAGAGGATCTAGACAGTTTGAATTGTAAAATTGATTACAATCATGAGGATATTAAGAAAAAGGTTGCTCAACAATTTTCTGAAATGTATAAGACAATAAAATCCGAAGTCGCTGAGGTTCGCAAAGACTTCCAAATGGAAGATGCGAAGCTGGAGCACAAGTTAACAGAAAAGATCGAGGCGGAATCTGAACTGTGCTCAGATAGATTTAAAGATGTTAATATAAAAGTTAACATATCTCAAGCAGAAGTAGAAGCAATCAAAACTGACACTACTCATATTGTACAAAGAGTAGATAATGTTGAAATGAAAGTAGAAAATATCAGTACTAACATTGCTAACATTGAAAGTAAAGTAGCTTCAGTAACTTCTGGTAATGGTACTATACAACAAGTTGTAGCTGCAAACGCCGCTTTTATCGGGTGTCGGCAGTTCTTGCGGTTTGATCCAGATAAAAATATCCACCCGCTAGATTTCTGGAACGATTTTGAAGATGTGATTCCACCAACTTGGTCTGAACGAGAGAAAATCTCATTTATTAGAAGCCATTTAGCAGGTGACGCCATGCGTTGGTCAGCTGATGTTATGTTGAAGTGTAAAACATTAGCGGAATTTAAAACAGCTTTTATTAATGAGTATTGGTCTAGCAATAAGCAAAATGAAGTGTTGAGAGAATTTTGGAGTGGAAAACGCTTCAACGCAGGCAAGGAATCAATTAAAGAGTTTGCTAGGTCATGGATTTGACGTTTGTCACATTTGGCGGAAAAGCTAAAACCAGAAATGATTATACTAGGTCTTGAAGCCAAACTGTCATGGTATTGGCAAACTAGAATTATATCTGCCCCTAGAGACAATCTGGATCGTTTCATTGAGTATCTGGAACGTGTAGAACGTGTTGCGGCCAATGAGGAGCAATCACGTAATAACAGAAATTCTAATAATAATAGTAGTAATTTTAGGAACGAGAAAAATGGCAATGTAAACATCTGAACAGTAGGTGTTCGCCATCCTAAGAGAGGTAGGAATTGGGGAAATAATTATCAGAACCAACAATGGCATCCAAATGACAGTAATGTTGTTCCAAAAAGAACTATGCAGGTAAACAACAGCGCGGAAAGCAATACTATGCCAGCTAACTATAATGAAACTAAAGGAAACAGTAGTAGGCCGAGGCAGGAAAACTAGTTCCCGTCTATGTGGACACTGGCGCTCACCAGGCGGTTACTTTTCCTAAGCCAGTAGTTACGGGAATTGGTAAGACAAATCAGAATACTCAAACTGAACAGGTGGATGAAGTGTCGGTAGCATCTAAGGATACAACAGAAATATTAGATCACTCACAGTATTTGATAGATACCGTGTTAGAGACGCTTTCTAAGTGGGAAGAGAAAGAGAAGGCGCAGCAGTGTAACGATAGGGAGGAGCTGCAAAAAACTGAATTGTCAGGTGAAGAAGCTGAAGAAATTCATGCTTATATTTACGATGAGGAGGATGTGCTCGTATCTAAAGTGCCTGTGCAGGATGTTGATAATATACTAATAGATTTAGGACAGGAGATAAGTGAGAATGTAGAGGGTAGGCTGTTGGTGGTCGATGGACCCAGTAGCTGTGACCATTTGTCACTTGAGAAGGAAACCGACGATAATGGTGAAAGTTGTTTAGCTGTAACTAGTGTTATGCCCGGTCTGGAGGCGCAGAATCGCTCAGACTACAGTAATTTGGGTTATGTTCAGCAAACTAAATGTAATGAAGTCATGCGGTGTTTCGATTTAAAATTAATAGACCGACTGGAAAAGGCAGCTGAAAATGTAATTCAGGAAACCCCTACACACTGTGACCTAAATGTAATGAAGACAGATGTCGAGCACTTTAGTTGGAGACAAATCCAAAAGGAACTACTAGATGAATTTGAGGAACCACCTGTACAACCTAGAATAAGCCACCCTATAATAATAGTGAATATGTTGGGTATCAATGTACGTTGTCTCTTAGACAGTGGAAGTGAGGTGAGTGCAATATCTCAGTCCTTCTTTGATGCATTACCTGGTAAAGACAAGCTTACAGTAATGAGGGTATCAGGACTAAGAATTATTGGTGCTACTGGCAAGGTTTCGAAAACGGTAAAGCAAGAAGCTTTACTACCCTTTAACATTAATGGTAATTTAATTGATCATCCATGTTTAATTGTAAACAATCTCAGTATTGAGGTTTTAATTGGCATAGATTTCTTGTCAAAATATCAGAGTGTTGTTGACTTTGAAAGAAGCCAGTTAAAAATGGTCTTGCCAATAACCGGAGTAATTATAGTACCTTTTAGTGATAAACATGTAGTAACTGATGATGGAACTTGGGAGCTGCCTATACGAGTTCTGAAAAATAGGAGGTATTGGGACGAGGATGTTAATCTTGGTACAAGTAAGCTAAACACAGAAGAAGAAGAAGCAATTATTTTAGACAAAATAGAAGCTAAATTGCAGGAAATCGATAAGATTTCAGCCAATCAGAAGGAGGAACTGAGACAGGTTCTAAAAAGGCATTATAAAGTATTTTCAGATCGACGTGGCGTGGTCAAAAGTTATGAATGAATGCTGTAGGGAGGAGGTTGTTCTGTAACCTCTACATAGTGTGGCAGCTGTGCAGTCCCAGCTGTGTGAGATCTTCTTTCCCTTTCAGGTCTCACTCATTCTTCATCTTTCCTATCCACAAAAATTTCGGCTTTTACTCTTAAACACATTAAATTTTCCGTTATGATTATCAAACCAATAATAAACTAATGAATTCTGTAGGGAGGAGGTTGTTCTGTAACCTCTACACAGTGTGGCAGCTGTGCAATCCCAGCTGTGTGAGATTTTCTTTCGATTTCAGGTCTCACTCATTCTTCCTCTTTCCTGTCCACAATAATTTCGACCCCTTCTTTCCAATATGAAAATTTTCTGAAACCAGTGAATGCTGTAGGTAGGAGGTTGTTCTGTAACCTCTACACAGTGTGGCAGCTGTGCAGTCCCAGCTGTGTGAGATCTTCTTTCCCTTTCAGGTCTCACTCATTCTTCCTCTTTCCTATCCACAAAAATTTCGACCTCTTCTTTCCAGACATGAAAATTTTCTGTCATGGCTATCAGGCCATGAATAATGTAACCATTCTATCTACCGATTAGTGAAGAAAAATACCTAATGTGACAAACCTAATAGTGACAAACAATAGAGAAGAATGACGTAATTAAGATACAAATGTATTTGAGTAACAAGTATGTATAGAACCCTGGTAATATAGTAAGTACAAAGTGTTGTTTTATAGGAAATGGTCCACCAACAGTAATTTAAAAAGATATATGAATTCATGTACAAGCAGGATCTGAAGTGGTAGTGAAACCTAGTGTATGTATTAGAGCTAACTAATAAATACACTCCTGGAAATTGAAATAAGAACACCGTGAATTCATTGTCCCAGGAAGGGGAAACTTCATTGACACATTCCTGGGGTCAGATACATCACATGATCACACTGACAGAACCACAGGCACATAGACACAGGCAACAGAGCATGCACAATGTCGGTACTAGTACAGTGTATATCCACCTTTCGCAGCAATGCAGGCTGCTATTCTCCCATGGAGACGATCGTAGAGATGCTGGATGTAGTCCTGTGGAACGGCTTGCCATGCCATTTCCACCTGGCGCCTCAGTTGGACCAGCGTTCGTGCTGGACGTGCAGACCGCGTGAGACGACCCTTCATCCAGTCCCAAACATGCTCAATGGGGGACAGGTCCGGAGATCTTGCTGGCCAGGGTAGTTGACTTACACCTTCTAGAGCACGTTGGGTGGCACGGGATACATGCGGACGTGCATTGTCCTGTTGGAACAGCAAGTTCCCTTGCCGGTCTAGGAATGGTAGAACGATGGGTTCGATGACGGTTTGGATGTACCGTGCACTATTCAGTGTCCCCTCGACGATCACCAGTGGTGTACGGCCAGTGTAGGAGATCGCTCCCCACACCATGATGCCGGGTGTTGGCCCTGTGTGCCTCGGTCGCATGCAGTCCTGATTGTGGCGCTCACCTGCACGGCGCCAAACACGCATACGACCATCATTGGCACCAAGGCAGAAGCGACTCTCATCGCTGAAGACGACACGTCTCCATTCGTCCCTCTATTCACGCCTGTCGCGACACCACTGGAGGCGGGCTGCACGATGTTGGGGCGTGAGCGGAAGACGGCCTAACGGTGTGCGGGACCGTAGCCCAGCTTCATGGAGACGGTTGCGAATGGTCCTCTCCGATACCCCAGGAGCAACAGTGTCCCTAATTTGCTGGGAAGTGGCAGTGCGGTCCCCTACGGCACTGCGTAGGATCCTACGGTCTTGGCGTGCATCCGTGCGTCGCTGCGGTCCGGTCCCAGGTCGACGGCCACGTGCACCTTCCGCCGACCACTGGCGACAACATCGATGTACTGTGGAGACCTCACGCCCCACGTGTTGAGCAATTCGGCGGTACGTCCACCCGGCCTCCCGCATGCCCACTATACGCCCTCGCTCAAAGTCCGTCAACTGCACATACGGTTCACGTCCACACTGTCGCGGCATGCTACCAGTGTTAAAGACAGCGATGGAGCTCCGTATGCCACGGCAAACTGGCTGACACTGACGGCGGCGGTGCACAAATGCTGCGCAGCTGGCGCCATTCGACGGCCAACACCGCGGTTCCTGTTGTGTCCGCTGTGCCGTGAGTGTGATCATTGCTTGTACAGCCCTCTCGCAGTGTCCGGAGCAAGTATGGTGGGTCTGACACACCGGTGTCAATGTGTTCTTTTTTCCATTTCCAGGAGTGTAGTAAGAAAGAGATTGCTTAGTGTTATGAAAAATATGCAGATAAGTTGTAAGGATAAACTCACCTTGTGTAGCAAGGAAAGGCAGTGTAATAGGATTGAGCAGTGTTTGTGGTTGAGACGTGAAGGACACGTCCCTGAAGTATTTATAAAGTTGGAGCTGGCCATTATTTTAGTATAGTGTGTGACAGGATACACCTACACGTATTCAGGTTATGAGTTGGAGGCGTGAATGCGACCATAGGTACCCTTATGTTGGATGAGATAGAGCAGCTCATGGTGTCCTATAGGTTTAAGGAATTTAGCATTACGCTCGTCCATAATTACTTGATGCACTTTAGTGGTAGGTCTGAGAGAGACTACCTGCGGTTTCAGCGTCCGATCGAGTGGAAATGGATTGCCACGTGAGCAAACTAATCAGCTGCAATACACTATGAATATGAAATAAATGTGCTATCCTATTCTTTAAATATTAATAGAGTGAGTGTTAAATAAGTACATACACTAGCAAAATAAATAAATAACATACTGACAGACCTGAAACATTATTTTAGCTCAGCATAAATACACTTCAAAGTAAGTAAGTACCTAATTGCAGATGTGGAACTGACAACAGCAGAGGACCAATAAGTGGATTTAGTAGTCAACTAAACGTAGTGTGTTTTGAACACTCAGAACTGTACTATTACCACAAGTTACTCACATGTACAAAGAAGCTGAGAAGACAACTACTAATCAGATATACTCATACTATCTCTAAGAATAAGGTAATCAAAGATGAGTCAGTTAAGTAAATAAAATGCAGATTTGTCAGGAATGTACCGAGCATTGGTTCAGTGTTCCGGCCCAGAAATAATAAATTGATGTTAAATAGGATTCATGATTGTATGCCTTGAGCACAGATTTTCTCTATTACGTGACTAACGGCGTTTTGAGCTATTTGTTTACCGATTTTATGACAATCAAGTAACTAAGAGAGTAAAATTGAAAAAGTTCTGTTAACCTTGTTCCAGCAAAATATTGAAGGATAAAATGTATATATTCCCATTTCATTGTGACCCACCCATAGATATTAAGTGAACAGAGTCTGAGGCACTCTTTTTGTTTGTTCTACAGGACAAACCAGGTAATGGCAGCCTGGTAGCTGCGTGAAAGCGTGGAGTGACTTGGACACAACTCACAGTGACCCCTCCCCTTTCCCCCATGTAATTTAGAGAGAACGTGAAGGACGCACACCATAGCAACTTCCCCTCCTCTACCCTTGTGAATGGAAGTGTAGGAGGCCAGCCAAAGCGGCTACAACCACGTGTGTAAAAAGTATTTGTGAACTTTTCTTTCAGGTCTAGAAAAGACTGCTAAGAGATAATCATCTGTTTATGTATCATGTTATTTTCTTTGAATTTGTGTATGTAAAAATGTATTTAATGGATCTGAGATTTTCATAATTTTTCAATTTGTATGTGTTTGTTTGTCTAAGGCAATATGTATGCCAAAATATTTCATTGACTTTGCTTAAAATTTTGAGTAATGACATTGTTTAAAAGGCAGTGAACATGCCCACAATTTAAATAATTAATGTAGGTAATCAGTTTTCCTTAATGTTTCTACATGTTTACATTTCAATTTTAATTTTTCATAGGCAGTTAAACTGCACTCTTGCTTCCCTTTTTGTAATTAAATTTTTTTTTCATTCATTAACATTCATAAACAAAAAAATTTAAGTAGAGGGTGATGTAGGGAAGCAGCCTACTCACGCTGTAGTAAATTCACATCAGTTTCCATTGTGTGCCAGCCAGTCTGCTGTAACTAGCTCTGACGTCATAAATGTTGCGCAATACCTTAAAAATCAAGCAAATGACCTAAAACTTTTCTGGCATGTCAGAAGTAATACTAAATTAATATGTGTTAAATATCAGTTCGATAACTTCAGCCAGTTTCGAAATTTGGACGTTTTTCTGAAAAAATCATTGGCGCAACATAAAAGAGCTAGAGACTTCAAAATTTATATTTAGATTCATCTTTCATAATGATTTAATAAAAACAGTACTTTGGATTTCACAAATTAAGATTTTAGTGGAAATTCATGATTTTCTGGTTTTCGTCTCAAAACTGAAGGAAGCAAGATAGATTAAGTAGGCTAATAAATAAGGCTAGGATGTTTAGATTTAAATAGGTTGGAGGTCCGCTATGACTATGAAGATGTGAAAAGTTTCTTTTGAATACCTATAAAATTATAGCGATAGCGGATCTCAAAAGGGCCAGTTCAGAGCTCATCTACTGCGTGCAGTGTAATTTAATTAATTCTCTCGCCCAAAATATTTAACTTAGCCACTTCAAAAATTTACTATCAATACTTACCTGCGTGCTGAATGCACATTTAAATTAAGAGCTTCATCGGCGATCAGCACAAGATGCTATAAATTATTATGTAACTTGAAGTGGTGCGTTACTAGCCCAGCAGCTAGTCGGGAAAGCCGATTTGATCAGGCGTTCCCTTAGCCGTCCGCACCGCGGCTTTATATATAAGAACGCTGCGTGAGGAAGCAAGGCCCCAGTTCTCTCCAGACGCTGAATGACACGCCATCTGTGTCGGGAGTCGCGTCGCGTCGGTATCACTGCTACAAACAGCCTCGGGTGCCGTATTAAGTTACTAGAGATACGCGGAACCGTGAAATCATTTCAAGTGAAGTGTTAATTCTGGGATGATTTTCATTATCTACCTTCAGTTTGCGTATTGTCGTATTTTCACGTGCCGTCGCGGGACAGACATTCTACCAATTATTTTACTTTCATCAAATTATGGCGAGCATTCTTTTTAACATTTAATTCGGACATTTATAGTTGCATCAGCGCATTAGACTTTGAACTGCTCTGTTAGTTAGGTTGTAGGGATACTTGTGTTTTTTATCAGTGAATTTCAGAATATACTCAACTATTTTGGAAAATCGTTTTTGATTAGAAATCCCGGACAATCTCTTAATTCCTCAGAGCTATAAGCTGCAGCTATAATGGTATTCTCAGATGAAGTGGGCACTAGGAACTCTAATTACAGGCTTCACGTTTTGTTAAATCACTTTCTGGGTGCTAAAATGTAAATAGAGAGCCAGTGTTGAGAACGGCGAAAGACAGAATTAACAACATTTTAAAGCCTGAAACTGATTCAACATTCAAACATTTGTATTGCAAGCATTTATATAGCAATATATTTTTACAAGTTATTCGCCGCCCCACAAGCTAAATGAGATCTTCACAATATGGTACAAGTGGTCATTAAATACAGATATGCGTAAGTAAATGATCCAACAATGCTCTTCCATAACAGCCGATTCTTTAGTACTGTCACGGAAAAGGCACATATAACAGTCTAATGTGCCGTGAAACACGCTAATGTTACTCTCTGAGAGGATTGCTAAGTTTGACCGCGTGTGTCTAATGGACAAGGGTATCGGACTATTATATCGAATTTGGTGAAATAACACAAAAACCAAACGAACTTTAACCTTGGGAGTTACTGAAAGTGGTAAAATTATAAATGAATGAAAAATGAACGGTCGCCAGCGCAATTACGCACATTATTTTCGAAAAATATGTTTGAGAACGTTAAATATTGGTTATTGAAATTATCTTCGTTGAGATTTGTCTTTGACTAGCAAACAGGATACAAACAGACACAGTGCACCCTATACTGTGTGTAGCTGTAGTTTCCAGCGACACACACACCGGTAGTAGGTTTCCACCAAACTCATACTAATGAAAGCCACACTCAAGCACAAGCTAATGAAATGCTGGAACGTCACTGCATGAAGTGCAGAACTAAATTTGGACATGAGGGCCTTCTATCTTGAGCCAGCTGCTGTGACAGAGCAGTTCTAGCACCTTTAGTCTGGAACCGCGCTGCTGCTACGGTCGCAGGTTCGCATCCTGCCTCGGGCATGGATGTGTGTGTTGTCCTTAGGTTAGTTAGGTTTACGTAGTTCTAAGTCTAGGGAACTGATGACGTCACATGTAAAGTCCCGTAGTGCTTAGAGCCATTTGAACCATTTTTAATTTTTACTGTCCTTTTACTTTAGACAAAAAATCACTTTTAAACACATGATTGCAAGAATTGTTCATTTAAATCAGGATACTCAGTTTTCGTAGCACTTAGGTGAGGATATAATGTCTCTTGCAGCGGTCTCTCCGCGATATTTTCAGAAATTTTATAAATTCTATAACTCAGTACATATCTCGAAATATCTCTTCTTATCTTACCCATTATCAATGCAAAGTAGTTTCAAGCCCAATTATTCCTTGGAGCGTCCATTTACTCCATGGAATAGCTGCTCTGCTATCTATGTTTTCTCTCATGAAAAGAATGAAGAACTTCTTGCCGATTAGTCGGGTAAGAAGGAGGATGTATATGTATGTATTATTGAGCTAGTCGCCATCTTGATGAGATTCTGTATGAGAAGGAATTTAATACATGAACTAAACTAAAGTAAGTGTGTTCGCGTAATATTTAACTGATTATTATTGACAGTGTCAGCTTACTACGCTGTGTTGCACGGGAATAGTGGGGAACGTCTGATTTACACTGGACGAACCTCCCGTTTTGTATGCTCAAGATATCCAGTTACTTCAAATAAATAGGCTAATACGGTCTTACCAGCAGATCTCCGGTCTTCCCCATGTGATCACCGAAAGTTAATCATTTTTACAAATGTTTCCAGGAGATCGACTGACAATTTTCGTCGCACCGAGACTTCGCCGCATGAGACTTCGGAATTGCTTCACTGCCTTATGGAATTTAGGTTAAGCTCAATTTAATCAGGATCGAACAGTATTGCACTGTGTGAATGTGATAAGCCTGCTTTGTGAATGATAATTCCCTTAACATACGCATGTTTTTTACTATCCTGATGAGTGAAGCTAAATCAGGCCAGTGTGACAGAGGTTTTTAAATTTTAGATCCCACAAAAAAAATATTAAATTTGGCTTCACTGTGGCAGGACACATTTTTGAGCATTACTTAAACATTGTGTGAATTTTATGTTGCATGTGCACGAGAGAAAAGAAGACGAGGCCTGTTCCAGAAGTCACAATTTCGCCACAACCTACGAGAACGTCGTTCAGGCCAGACAATATACAATTAAATTTTTGTAGATAGAAATTTAGAATAACTATTTAAATGTCTATCGGTTTGAATCAGATTGTTTGAGTGACTGTTGGGTTCCACTTTAGATAGGAAGTGTTTATTATAAGTGAGTATTATGCAAAGTTTAGGTCAGTGACATTATTAACTCAGATGCGAGTGACTTTATATATTTGTTGTTTTGTGTATTAATGGTTCTTACTAGGGCGGCTTATAAAATGGCAATGCAACAGCAGAGCGAATCACAACAGCCCTCAGCTGTTTCTGAGGTTAGTGAAACATTAGACGCTAGCTTAACTGAAGTAGTGCCTAGCGGCAGCATTTGTCAGGCCCCACAGCAAAGCTTAAGTGTTTCGATGTCATCTGAGCAGGACGAAATAAACCCATTGACTGTAATCATGCAGCAGTTAACACTGTTAGCTAAAAATGTAACAGACTTAACTAAAGCGCAAATAGAGACTAAAAGGGAAATGAATGAACAATTAGCAGCCAATTAAGTGAAAGTCCAGGGCAATTAGAAGCTAATCAAGCGGAATTAAATAATAAATTAGTAGAGAGTTTTCAGAAGATTGATGATAAATTAAATAAAACTGCGGAAGAATTGAAAATTCAGAATGCAAAGACAGAATTAAAATTTGCTGCTCAAATTGAGCAGGTCACTCAGCAGTGTAATGAAAATGCGAAGAATTTACGCCTAGAGCTAACTGAGTATGTTGCTACTAAGCTTGGTACTATTAAAGAGCAGGTCGAGTCAATCCCACAGATAGTTCAAGCACAAAAATAGATGCAATGTTCTATGGCGGTAATTCCGGTATTAGTTGAAGTTCAAGATGAATTAAAGCAACAAGAATATGAGATGTCAGTGGATATGCAGGATTTGAGACAATCACAAGACAAGATCCCGAAGGACATCCAAAATTTGGATAAATCCATAATTAACATAAAGGAGAGACAAGACGAGGTTGATCATAAGGTAAACATTCTCGCGGGAAAATTCTCGCAGTTAAGTTTGGAAAGGCAAAGCATTTCTTCAGACAATATTGAACATACGGTCAGAGCAACTATGCCTTCTGTGACCGAGAGTTCTGAAGAAAATTTATGTAATAAAGTTTTTCGAGAAGCCAGAGAACCACTAGGCGAAGAACTTTAACAATGGAAAGGAAACATTGATAGTTCTCGCAGTTAAGTTTGGAAAGGCAAAGCATTACTTCAGACAATATTGAACATACGGTCAGAGCAACTATGCCTTCTTCTATGACCGAGAGTTCTGAAGAAAATTTATTTAATAAAATTTTTCGAGAAGCTAGAGAACAACTAGGCGAAGAACTTAAACAACGGAAAGGAAACATTGATAGGTCTTTAAATCTCTCTCGAGAAGATTTGTGTTCCACGCAAGGAAATGAACCCATAACAAGATCTATCAATGAAGCTACATTATTTAACCGATCAAGTACAGACACGGACATTAATGCACACGTTCGTTTTTGCAATCAACATCAATCACAACACTATTAGGGTAGCCATAATGACTGTAATTGTAAAAGCAATACTGAGGAGGAAATGCTGAAACAACGTCAATTCCAGATCTACCGATGACCGAGGGTTCTGATGAAAATTTATTTAATAAAGTTTATCGAGAAGCCAGAGAACAACTGTAATTGTAAAAGCAATACTGAGGAGGAAATGCTGAAACAACGTCAATTCCAGATCTACAACGGGTATCTGATATGATATCAACTTGGGACACATATGAAGATTTTGAACGAGCATTTCTATCCAAATACTGGTCTGAAGGAGTACAAGAACGTTTAAGGCAGGAGGTATATACCCAGAACCTTTTTCCTTATCACGTGGGTCTTTAAAGAAATACTTTGAGAAATATATAAACAAATCGCTGTATTGGGATAAGCCTATGCCTCTAAAAGACGTGATTGGCATATTAAAATCTCGACTTCCGGCCAGCATCAGAAATAGAATGCTGTATATTAATGAGCATGACCTTGACTCTTTCATGACTACGCTTGACACTATAGATATGATCGAGGAAGATGAACATCGGCCAAGACAACCAGTTATGCAGAGGAGAGCGATTGAGGCACAAAACGCAAACCGGAACGGAAACGGATTTAATAATTATTATACTAGGAATAGTCAGAGATTCAACGGAAACAATTACAACGGAAATGGAAATTTCAATAACAGTGCTGTGAGTGGCAAATTCAGAGACAATCGAACAGGTCGCAGATACAACCCAATGTTAGGAAATGCAAGAGATCATCAGAACCAGCAGTTTTCAAATAACAATAATGCGTACAGAAATTCTGACCCTCGATTTGAAGCAAATAACACAACCAATCATCAACAACAATCAGTCATAACGGAAGTAATTGATGATTCAAGAGGAAATAATAATCGACATTTCCCGGGTTCCCGGGTTCGATTCCCGGCGGGGTCAGGGATTTTCTCTGCCTCGTGATGGCTGGGTGTTGTGTGATGTCCATAGGTTAGTTAGGTTTACGTCGTTCTAAGTTCTAGGGGACTGATGACCGTAGATGTTAAGTCCCATAGTGCTCAGAGACAATAATCGACATTTAAACTGAAGAGGGCCGCTTTATGCTCCGTAAAGTCGGCCGGGGAATACAAATGGGGCAAACCTGTTTTAAACGAAATTAATTCCGTGGCAATGTTGAGATATAATGAAGGCGAATTAATGACAGATGAATTGACGAGAGACTTAGAGGCCTGTGTAGTCGAAGATAAAAGGGTTCCTGTGTCTGAGATCATCACAGAAGTGGGAGGAATTTTAACCAAGGTTGTATTGGACACAGCTTCATCTACAGACGTAGTATCCGGAACTTTGTTTCGCAGAATTAGTAAAATTAAGAAAATCCCTGTCCTACCAGTACAAAATTGTCGAGTTATAGGTGCAGTGGGAGCAAAATCCCGGAACGTCGAGATACAAACGCTTATAGAGATAAAATTGGGAAATGTAGGTAAACAATGTACATTCCTTGTAGTGGAAAAGTTGTTAGTAGATTGTATTCTTGGCATTGGAACTTCGCAAGCCAGCAATTGCAAGTTGGACTTGGTAGAAGGAAAGGTGCATTTTAAAATCGAAGATCAATTTGTTACACTGATGTTACTGAGAAAGGAGGCAGTGTATGAGCGATATTTCCGCGGTGCTGCTGTGCAGTTGATTTGTGCTGAAAATAATAATATGTACCGACTACCGATCAAGTCAATACAAGAAGAGGATTTCGGACAAACAGTCGAACAGAAGGTTGCTGAGTCAGATTGCCTAACGGATAGTCAGAGGGAACAATTATTCAATATATTAACAGAATATGAGTCAGTTTTCGATGAAAAGCCCGGAATTATTAGAGGATATGTTTGTACATTACAGATTAAGCCCCATAAGACATTTTGCCGTACACACTATCCCATTCCCTGACGATTAAAACAACCAGTTCAGGAAGAGATACAAAAAATGTTAAACTGGAATCTTATTGAACCGTCGAACAGCCCATATTGTTCTCCATTGCTTGTAGTACCAAAGCTAGGAGGAAAAGTTCGATTGGTATTAGATGCAAGGGAAATTAACAAGATTATAGTACCTGTGCGCACACATCCGGAGAATATCGATGACTTAATACAGAAATTTCAAGATGTATCCTATTTAACCAGTATTGATTTGAGAAGTTCTTCTGGCAAGTCCAGTTAGACAAGGACTCAAGAAAATATACTGCTTTTATATATGGAGGGAGAAGCTATCAGTTCAAGGTCGTTCCGTTTGGTCTCAATATCAGCTCTGGAGTTTTATTTCAGCGTTGGACTATGCCCTAGGACCAGGACTACGTAGTCGAATAACAATTTTTGTGGAAGATCTATTAATTGCCTCTAAAACTTGGGAGGAACATGTACAACTTATTAGGAGGATTTTTGCTGTGTTCAAACAACCTGGTATAACTGTAAATCTAAAAAAAATCCCCATTTTCTCTACAGAGAATTATATTCTTAGGACATATGATTAATGCAAAAGGCATTTTTCCAACGGAAGCGAAGATTAGTGCGATAAAAATTTTTCCAACTCCAAGAAACAGAAGACAACTGAAAGGCTTTATAGGCTTGGCTTCATTTTTTCGTCGATGTATTAAAACTCAAGCAATGAACTCTGAAACAGTAAACCGGCTCCTGAGGAAAGATGTACCATGGCAATGGTCTAATGATTGTGAAAAGGCTTTTTGTGAAATTAAGGATCAACTGATAAACGCTCCGTTATTATACCACCCTGATATGAATGTCTGATTCTGTTTAGCCACTGATTCATCAGATGCAGGATTAGGATCTTGTTTATTTCAAATTAGGTACTTCGATGGCGTAAAAACCTTTTGTCCAATTGCATTTGCTACCAGAGTTTCATCCACCTGTGAAAGAGCATATACCACTACGGAATTTGAAGCTTTAGCAGTTATTATGTATATGGCCCAAGGATAGCCGTTTATTGTGACCACCAATCACTAGCCTTTTTACAAACTTGTAAGTTGCTGCATCCTCGCTTGTCAAGGTGGACGCTGGCGCTGCAAGAATATCAGTTTCAAATTATTCATGTAGCCGGAAAAGAAAATATTATAGCTGACGCGTTGTCAAGATCTCCAGAAGGAATAACACCTGAACTGGACGTAAATAATAAGGCAGAATTTCCAGTGCTTCTTCTTCAAGAAAATAATTACAAGTTATATTATATTCATTTATGTAAAACAATGGCTCAGCTTCAGAAGAAGTATCGACGATGGAATCCTATAATACGACAATTCAATCAGCAAAATCCTATGGGCAATTTGGAATACTACTGGCATGTGAATAATATTTTATTTTTTAAATCTGGGAAGGCTGAGAATCCAAAGTGGTGTGTCTGCATACCAGAAGAATATGAAGAACGATTAATTTGGTTTACACATTTGACCTGGGGTCATGTTGGTGTAGTACAGCTTGCTAATAAGATTAGATATTATTGTTACTTCCCAAATATAAGGTGAAAAGTGCACAAAGTCATACAGAAATGTATTCTCTGTCGAAATGTTAAGCTGGACAACAAGGGAAATAAAATTGCGCCTCACTCAATAATACCTAAAGCACCAAGATCACTTATATCATGTGATATTTGTGCACCACTTCCTAGAGCCAGAGGTGGTGTTAAGTACATTATTGGATTCTGTGATGTGTTTACAAAATATGTTAAACCATACCCTATAAAAACAGCAACTGCAAGAGCTGCCGCAGTAATGTTTGTAAATTACTACATTCCTCATGCAGGGATTCCAAAATCTATAATCTCTGACAATGCAAAGATATTTACTGGATATTTATGGAGAAAATTAGTATCACAACTAGGAATAAAACAGATATTTACATCTTGCTATCATCCACAAGGGAATTTAATTGAACGGGTTTTTCGAGAACTAAACAGATTCATGAGAACGTACTGTCATGATAAACAAACTACCTGGATAAACTATTTGACCGAGTTTGAGCAGATTTATAATAATTTACCTCATAGTTCTACAAACTTTACCCCGAATGAACTGATGTTCAGAGATAACGAAAGAAACTTTTGGGTAGATAACTTGCCTAAACTCGAGGACACAAAAATGTCATGGGAAGAAAAAATTCGCAATGCTCTCATTTATATTACGGAGAAAGCAAGACAGCGAAAGGAAATCCATGACAGAAACATCAAACGGATTCAGACTTTCAATATCGGACAGAAAATTCTTTTAAGAAGACACATCAAGTCATCAAGGTTGAAGAAGACCATTAGAAAATGGAATCTAATTTATACAGGTCCATATATAATAGTTGATATACAGAATCCTGGTGTGTATTTATTAGCATATCCGGATTCTGGAAGAATAAAAGGATTATTTCCCCATGTAGACCTAAAGAGGTACTTTTAAGGAAAGTGTTTCAAATTAAATGAAAAGTCTGTATGAAGTATTTGGGTGTTTAAAAAAAATGAAATGCGAAAGACAGTATGCCTCAGCTACTGTGACAGGTTAAATGACAGCATGCCAAGCATCTGTGATAGTTTAATGAACAGTAAGCGATTGCTTCTGTGATAGTATTGGAATATTTAGGAAAGTAAGTGGAACTGTAGCTGTTGCTGCTGTGAAGTCTTACGGATTATCTGTCTACACGATGATCACCAAAGAAGCTTGTGCGTGTGAAATAATATACATTCAGGGAGTGTTACTCTACAGTGAGAATAAGTTTACTGAAACTATATGATCGAATACGGCGCTTGCGTGTGAAGTTAGTGTTTGTAAACAGTGTCACATACAACTCTCTCGCGGATTGTAAAATTGTTGCTCTTTGGTTTATTTATTCTCTTTGTAACAACACATTTACGAAAAGAGTTACGTGAAATACTTTTAGCAATGCTGTGCTTTGCTTTTCTTTATCATCATTACCTTTTAGCGGAATAAAATGTATATATGGAAGTCTTATTGTTCTGTATCTGGCCTACAATTTAAGGAACGATTTTTCGTAACTGCAACTCATGCTAAGAATCAATATATCTTCCCTACTTCCTAGTGATTAAAAGTTGAAATTACTTTGTTATGAACACTGATGTTACAGTTCGTGTGATCGTTCAAAAACACAAGTTCGCAGTGGATTTTATTTCTCGTTAAAATGCTATTTCATACCACGACTAGCCCAAGAACATGAGACTCTCATTAAAAAATACGTTGTCACTATAAAGTTTGCCAGATCAGAACGGAGCACAGCAAGATTCCTATCAGATTCTGAAGGTACATTAAATTATTTGCACTGTAAATTATATCGTATCAGCAGCCCGCGTCAATCTGCAACACATCATAAAATCTGCTGATCTTCACTGCCAGTCTGGGAGCTAAAAGAAATAATATTATTTTACTATTATTTTACCGCTTCCTTGCGGTATGCTCGACTATATTGTAAGTCGTTTAAATACGCCGCGGCAGCGGCTCTTCGTTCTCCACGCAGCTCAGCACCACAGATAATATTTATATAACTGAAAAATGTCTCAACAGGATGGGATAATATACAAGCAAGCTTAACAATAAATAATACAAGTTTTCATTTAAACAACTCTATTAAAACCTTTAAATATCTCAGTGATTACAGACCTTTGTGAATTCACACGTAATGGCGTACATTGCTTAGTCTCGACAAAAGAATGCTACGTTGGCGTTCTCTACGACAACAACAGGAGATCTTACTCGCACAACTTCCAAATTAAGACGACAAAGACATTCATATTCAACACGTATTATATACTAGTTCCTTTTTTAATCTCTGTTTAACATTTATCTTCTGTGTCGGTTTTATTACTCGCCGACGCAGACGTTTTCAGAAATAAATAATAAAATAAATACATAATTTTATACAATGACACAATATGATACATCTAATTCTCTAATTACTACATAATATATTGTTTTTGTTTCTCTAGACGTTACAATGCCCCCTGGCAGCAATTGACTAACGTTGGAAATGTTCGGCAATATGCTGCCACTAACGTCTGTTTGGTTATTGTCTGTTATCTTGGTTGGATCATTCACTTTACACTTCTTAGTTCTTTTACACTGTAGGTTTAATTACACTTTTTATACTGTTCTTTCACTTTGCGAGGAGACCGTCAACCTAGTCCCAGGGTCATTACATTTATTTGGCTCCCCCATTCGGGCTACGTGCGATCAGAAAACCTGGGAAAACTGCGCCGGAGCCATGGTCATCTCGTCAGGTTTGTTTTAATACCCAGTTTGATCACAAAAAGTTCAGATTCTATCCAATGTTCACATATAACAAAGGCTATTTGTGAGAGCATGTTAAACCTTTAGTCTCTTTGTTACCCATATAATATTTGTGTTTTGGATTGTAATGAAAGTCACTTCTTACACATTTTCACAGTAGTATCATGAATCGTCCTTGCATTTACTCGCGACAATTGGTTTAAAATGTCTAGCATTCATGCGAGTATACTTCATTAACATGACGAAAACATATTATATCTATATATCACTGAACCAATGAATACTTTGAGTCCGTATTGAATAACTCAAGAAAAAAAAAAACAAATGTTTGTCACGTCATTTCGTGTCCACTAAACCCTATTCATGTTAGTGCATTAAACACATATTTGATAGTTCATTTGAATGACAACAATGTTGTACGGAGCTGGCGGCGCGAAGCAATTGTTGAGTAGCGTCGTCTGGAACGCCGCGTGCCGACGGCCGCTGGGTTCGACGACCGGCTCTCAGTAACAGCGACGTCGTGCTGACGTGGCGCCCAAGCAGTCGCGAACCGCGGCGAACCATTCGCCGATGTCGGCGAGTGGCAGTGGTTTACCGCGACCGGCTGGCTGGCGGCACGGCACTCGTCTCGTCTTCTCCGCATGGCTCCCCGTTGTAGCGCATGAAACAAACATTCCACAACGGTGTACTATCTTTAAGGACACAGATTACTAGCTGTGGAAGAAGATGCAACTTGTTAAAAGCGTTTATTGTTCAGTAAGCCGTCGCTTCACTGGTATGCTCAGGATGGTTTGGCGTGATAACAGGTTTCTTGTGGCATTGTGACACTGGTATTCGAGGTTCGTCACACGCACATTGTACTACACATTTTCACTCACTCCACGGTTGGTACACTGCCAGAGTGTCTTTCAACACGTGAAAATGTTTCGTAACACACATACTAAGTGTCCCCGTCGAGCGATGTTCGTTTAACTCGACTCCGAACGGATCAATAACTACTGTTTTTATACACCGTCTATTGTTCGTTGAGCACTGCACTAGGACAGTCTGTCACTCAACACTAGACTTATCGACGTATATATTGGTGCAGTTACAACAGTCATTTTCTGTCCCTGCTACACACAATATTCCGTCGTTTCCTCCATTGTTTATGCACACAGTTTATTTTTTAATACCTTTTAACTGTTCTTCGCATACTCACTCTCATCTACATGGCGTCTATTTGTTTTTACTTTATCACAACACACTTTTCATATTGTTACTAGGCGTGTATAGCCTTTTTGTAAAATTTTTTAATTTTCTTATCAGTGTAGCTTGCCTGGTTATCACCCATCTATCAAACAGATTTTACCTGTGCATGACAGCTTGACTTGGGCATATTGATCAATAAATACTTCATTTAGCACTAGCATTATTTTTAATGATTTTTCCTATATGACTATAGTGTAGGTTCCACATTGGTTGACTTAATTCGCGTATCGCGTAATGAATATTCAAGGGCGTGTACCAAGTACACAGGCTTCAATTGAAGCATTGTTATATACAAAGCGGATTTTCCACGGAACGGGCTTGTTTTTTGATTAGCTTATGCTCCAGTGTCGTTCTCATATTACTACTGGCAGCAAACATCACATAATTGTTGCATATTACAAAGTCCATGTTTGGCTAGTCAAGACTTTCTCTCTCAGGGTTCCTTATCCTAATACAATTACAACAGTTACCTTACTATATTAGATTGCATCATTAATTGCACTTACATACTACACATAGAAAATGGTTCAAGAAATTAATCCTTTGTATAATGATTCAAGAAATTAATCCTCACTTTATCAACAAGAAGATTGTTCGTTGCTTAATGAGCCTATAATTTTTAAATGGCTCTAATTGTCTGTAAACAAAATCTTTCCTGTGTAAGCTATTGCCTACTTTCTGAATCCACTTCCTCCAAGTTTCATTACACACAAATTTCTTTCTTAATACTAACATACTTATATTCTAAAACACAATTACAATCTTCTTACAACTATTACTCTTTATATGTGATATGTCACTGAATAAATAACTTCACATCTTTACGTGGATACAATCCTTTGATCTTCCCCGTATGGGGATGTGCTAACAAATAGCTACATTCATGTGGCACGCTTATTACTTCAAAAGGCCCTGAATATAGCAATTGCCACTTACTATTCTGTTTTAAGGTGGCTGAGGATTTAGCGTGGTTACGAATAAGTACTAGATCTCCTACATTATATTTCTGTTCGTTAGTTACACCTCGGTCGTACTTCCTTTTCCTCTTTGCCGCACAGCTGGTTAGTCTGTTCCATATCTTTTTCATCTTTTCCTCCCTTGTTTCTGCCTTGACTGGTAGTCTCGGCAAAGGCATGAGCCATTCATTCGGTGTCTCATTAAATCCATTCAATATCTCTACCGGTGGATAGCCTGTATTTGAATGGGGTGTTAAATTGTGTATTTCTACAAATTTCGGTACTAGCCCTGGCCATTTTGTATGTCGGTTCCCTATGTAGATTCTAAGGAACTTATTCAATTCTCTGAATATTCTTTCAACTAGACTGGCTTCGGGATGGAACCGGGATACCAGAATATGCTGTATATTTTGTTCCCGTAGGTAATTTTTCCAAGTTCGACCCGTGAAATAAGAAGCATTATCAGTCGTTATGGCTTCGGGTTTTCCCACTTGAGGCAAGTATTCTTGACTGATCCGCCTGACCATGGTTTTGGCAGTAGCTGATTTTATGCAATAAATTGCCAAGTATTTGGAAAAAATATCGTACATGGCCAGTATATATTTCATACCTCCTCTGGCCATGGGATAAGGACCGGCTACATCCACAGATACTATCTGAAGCGGCCCGAGTGGAACTATGGGATGTAATTCAAACTTAGTGGATCTATTATAATGTTTTGCTTTTTGACATATCACGCAAGTTCTAACCGTTGCCTGAATCTGGTGTTTCATACGGGGAAAGTAGCAGTATCTCGCCATGATCTCTGCACACTTTCCAATCCCTGCATGGCCCCATGCCAAGTGCGTGTGCCATATCATAACTTTTACCGACTGGTTAGGTATACATACCGCCCAGCAGTCTTCTTTCGTATTAAGTTTATGATACAAAATATGGTTCACTATTTTAAAACCTTGCTCATCTCTATTGTTAACACCCTCTTCAATATTATTAATGATTTTTTTCCACATCGGATCTGCCCTTTGTAATTCGCACATGTTTTTACATATATATAAAAAATCCTTCATGTAAGTATTGTCACGCACTAACAGCACTTTATACTCCGCGGATTGCTCTAACATTTCTGCTAAATCCGGTAATCCTACCGGCAGTCGCGACAGAGCATCCGCTATTACGTTATCTTGGCCTTTTATGTACATAATCTTTATCCGGTATTCTTGTAAGACAAGCATCCATCTCCTCAGTCTGGTATGGAATAGTTTGCATGACATCAAAAAACTTAACGCCTGGTGGTCACTATACACTTTAATCTCCTTCCCTTGTAAATAATAATTAAACTTTTTCACAGCCCAGACTACTGCAAGTGCCTCCAGTTCGGTTGCCGAGTAGGCTCTCTCGCAGCTAGTTAAGGTCGTACTGGCGAAGCCGATAATCTTTATTGTTGTCGGGTCGTTTCCTCCCTCCCACTGAAATAAGCACGCTCCCAGGCCATAGGAACATGAATCCGTCGCAAGACAAAAATCTTTTGACAGATCTGGGTGCTGCAAAATATTTGCATTCAGTAGGGCGGTTTTAATCGCTTCAAAAGCTTGTTGACATTTGTCAGTCCAAACCCACTGCACACTTTTTCGTAGCAGATTTAGTAGCGACGCGTCATTTAACAACTGATTGGGCACGAACCTTCTGAAAAAAGACGTGAGCCCAAGGAACGCTTTCAATTGCCTCTTAGTGCGGGGGCTTGGAAATTCTCGGATCGCCTCTAGTTTTTTGTTGTCTGGGCGTATACCAAGTGGTGTAATAAGATGGCCTAAATATTTAATTTTATTTCGTCCAAATTTTGACTTTTCTAGGTTTGCTGTCACACCTGCTTGCTTAAATCTCTGTAGTACTCTACGCAACAATTCCATATGTTCGTCCCAAGTAGCAGTAGCGATTACCAGATCATCAACATATACAGTGATTTTTTCTAATAAGTCTGGACCCAGTACCGTATCTAGTGCAGTAATAAACACTCCAGCACTCACATTCAATCCGAAGGGAAGTACCTTGAATTGGTAACTCCGCCCTCCGAATATGAAAGCTGTGTACTTCCTGGATTCCGGTGTAAGGGGAATTTGCCAATATGAACTTTTCAGATCGATCGAGGTTAAGTACTGTGCTCCATGAAATTTTTGTATCTGCTCATCTAAATTCTCAGGGCGAGTCCGGACAGGTATGATAATTTTGTTAATGTCCCTCGCATCTAACACTAGCCTGATTTTTCCATTGGCTTTCGCCACTGCTACAAGAGGACTACTGTATGGAGAGAAGGAGGGCTCAATGATATCCCACTCTAACATCTTCCGAATCTCTTTAGCTACTAATTCCCTCCTCGACCAAGGGATGGAGTAAGTTGCGCGACAGTATGTTTTGTGGGGCATCACCTCTATGTGATAGTGGTACCCTTTGACTATTCCTGGTCGGTCGGTAAATACCATAGTGTATTCCGATAGCAGCTGCGTCAACTGTTGCTTTTGTTTATCGCTTAAACCTTCAGATTCCTGCACTTTGGTTTGAAATGCCTCAACATTTGTTTCAAAATTTCGATCCTCTAAATTCGGGTAATAGAGGTCTGCTGCATGGACAAATCATCAAGGTGTAGTACCCAAGGGTTCCTACCCTTGATATTGATTCGATTACAACACGGCACAAGTACCTCCTTCGATTTCATCATAGATAACTCAATCCTCCTACCCCTATTACCTATGCTTAATCTCCCCAAGGAGAGGTCGATCAATGCGCCCCTCTCACGGAGAAAATCTACTACCAGAATGCAGGCCACCTTCAATCCTTTAACAACGAGGAACGAGCTCACTATGGCTTCGCCCTCCTTACAAATCTCCACCTGCACCTGGTACTTAACTGATTGGCTCTGTGCACTAATGGCTCCAGACACCTTACAATTATTAACCGGGAAAGTCGGAATGCTATGTCCTTTTCCCAGTGCCTTAAATAACTCCATACTCATTACACTTACTGAGGCACCTGTGTCGATGATTATATTCACTGCAACATCATTGATTTTCGCTTCGATAATAGCTTGCACATTTTCGTTATTATCTTTCTTACATTCGTGTGGTTCGTTCAGTAGATCTTTATCCATACTGACACCATCGTTGTATCGCAGCATACGTATCCCAGGTATATTATTAGCACTCGTGTTGCTCTCACTCCATCCCTCGGCCATCGATGGAGAGCATCCGATTCTAGTTTGTTGAATTAGTTACTTGTGAAGTACTTGGAAGGCTATTGTCCGCGACCTCCACTGTATGTACACTCTGATTTGTCGGCCGCCACGGCTGCGCAATAGGCGCGTTTTGCGGCGGTGGTCTATTGTTGTCATACCGGTCATTACCCTGTCGCTCTGGGCTTCTTCGCTGATTTTGCTGCCAATTTCGATTACTATCACTATAATTGCTCTGCCACTGACCTCGCGCATTTTTCCCGCGGTTGGTCCCTGACATTCCAGATTCGTATCGGTCGTCAAATCGACGCCTTTTGTTATAGGTTGTTTGTCCATACCCGTCCTGGCCTCTACCATTACTACCATTTTGCGAATGTTCTTGCCGCTTGTTACCACCCCCACCATTTCCATGGTTGTGGTTTTGTGCACTACTATTTCTGTCATGTTTACATCCTGACCCATTATTCCGCGAGTGATCACACGCTGATTTTGCGTCTTCCTGTATCAAGTCTATAGAATCTAGAACAGACAGGAAGTTTTCCATATCGCTTTCTGGTACGTGTATTAATTTCTCTTTGATATGAATGGGTAAATGTGATTTTAGTAGTCTTATTATGTCTCTTGGTGATATAGGCTCGTCCCAGTAGCGTGTTTTGTTTATATATTTTTCAAAATACCGTCTCAAATTCCCCAGACGAGGTGAGTACGGTTCGGGATTATATACTTCTTTTCTTAGCCGCTCTTGTATACAAGGCGACCAATATTTCGATAGAAATGCCCTTTCGAACTGTTCATATGTCATGCAGCTGTCTGCTACTTCTGTAGCCCACAACGCTGCATCACCTTGAATGTACGACATTACGTATTGAATTTTCTGTGTTTCGTTCCACACACTGGGCAAGATATTTTTAAAGCTTTTTATGAATACTACTGGGTGTACTGATTTCCGTTCAGTAGTAAACGTTTGAAATTGTCTATTTTTGATTAAACTTTCTTCCACTAATATTTTTGAACTACATGGTTTTGCTCCTTGGACATATGCTGTGTGCTCCGAACCGAAGCTACAGCTCTTCGCATTATCGACCACAGATTCCCCAATGTTGTATCGCGTATAAGTTTGTGCGTTGCCAAAACCATGGGCTGTTGGCGACAGAGGTTCCTGTTCCAAATGTTTTCTGCTTTGTACTAAACCCTTCTCCAGGTCGGATATCCGTTTGTTCATATTCACTTGCCACTGCGGAATATCCTCACTGAGTATTTGTTTGATGGTTTGCACGTCGTTCTGTACCTGACTATTCACTGCGGTACTGAACGATTCGGAGCCTCTATCTGCTATGGCTGCTTGTACTTTGGAATTAATGTTCTTGTCAATCTCACACTCCTTCACTTCTAGCCATGAGTTGAATTCTGTTTCAATTTTAGTTGCTTGTTCGTTCCACTTCTGCTCTACAAGCAGCGTGGAATCTATTTCTAGCTTTTCTACTCGATTGGCTAATACACCTATTTCGTCTACCCTGTTAGTGTTTGCTACTTGCAGGTTGTTGACCTGTTCTGTCAGCTCCTGCACGGCCTTAGGTATCGACTCATAATTCTGTTTCATATCTGCAATCTCTTTTTTCATGTTTTCTAACGATTGCACAAGTTGCTGGTCCCGCTCAGCTTGCCGGCGATCTCGCTCAGCTTGCTGGGCAAGTAAATTTTCTGCTAGCCTACGATCTCGCTCAGCTTGCTGGCGGTCTCGCTCGACTTGCTGTTGCGCAAATTCTGCCTGGTAATTCAGCACGCGCTCTAATATAGCCTGAAGCGAATACCCACCAGGCAGATTACCACTCTCTGGTTCCTGCTTTTCTGGTGGTGGTACAACTTCTTTCTCTACATCCCCTTGAGGACTAATGGGCGGTGACACCACTTCCTGTGCCCCTGCCCCCCACATTCTCACATGTTATATCCTCAAAGAGAGTACTAGTACTACTTGAGGTACCCGGTTCCACATTTCCTGCACTAACTAATTGTTGTTCCTCAGTATCCATATTGCTCGGACGTTGACTACGCTACTTAACCATATTCATAAATTGCTTACTAAACCACAAAGCCTGACAGTTTTGCCCCTTGCACACAAAATACGTTAATTTATCTACACTAACTGCACACTAAAAATTACTATCTACCATCAACTTTGTCCTGTCACAAACACTGACATCAAACTACGCACAATATGCACACCACTAGCGAAATGAGATCACTTCACTGGAGCTCGACTTCTACAAACAGGACAACTACACTGTAGTCTTACCTTTAGTTTATCTTATCTCGGGGTTCGGCTGCCCCCGGATTACGTAGTCGTTACAGCTTCTCAGTACTATCAGGATCGTCTTCTCAGACTCGTTTGAAGTAGTACGGTTTGTCATGAAAGAGTGTTTACGCATTCATTAATACATAGCATTGATCATGATATACATACATACATTTATCACTAAATACATATATATCTATACATACATAACAATCAACACTGAAAGAAAAATACATAAAATTTTATATTTGTGGCCACTGCAAATTCGGGCCCCGCGTTTTTGGGCGACAGTGTCACGTACAACTCTCTCGCGGATTGTAAAATTGTTGCTCTTTGGTTTATTTATTCTCTTTGTAACAACACATTTACGAAAAGAGTTACGTGAAATACTTTTAGCAATGCTGTGCTTTGCTTTTCTTTATCATCATTACCTTTTAGCGGAATAAAATGTATATATGGAAGTCTTATTGCTCTGTATCTGGCCTACAATTTAAGGAACGATTTTTCGTAACTGCAACTCATGCTAAGAATCAATATATCTTCCCTATTTCCTAGTGATTAAAAGTTGAAATTACTTTGATATGAACACTGATGTTACAGTTCGTGTGATCGTTCAAAAACACAAGTTCGCAGTGGATTTTATTTCTCGTTAAAATGCTATTTCATACCACGACTAGCCCAAGAACATGAGACTCTCATTAAAAAATACGTTGTCACTATAAAGTTTGCCAGATCAGAACGGAGCACAGCAAGATTCCTATCAGATTCTGAAGGTACATTAAATTATTTGCACTGTAAATTATATCGTATCAGCAGCCCGCGTCAATCTGCAACACATCATAAAATCTGCTGATCTTCACTGCCAGTCTGGGAGCTAAAAGAAATAATATTATTTTACTATTATTTTACCGCTTCCTTGCGGCATGCTCGACTATATCGTAAGTCGTTTAAATACGCCGCGGCAGCGGCTCTTCGTTCTCCACGCAGCTCAGCACCACAGATAATATTTATATAACTGAAAAATGTCTCAACAGGATGGGATAATATGCAAGCAAGCTTAACAATAAATAATACAAGTTTTCATTTAAACAACTCTATTAAAACCTTTAAATATCTCAGTGATTACAGACCTTTGTGAATTCACACGTAATGGCGTACATTGCTTAGTCTCGACAAAAGAATGCTACATTGGCGTTCTCTACGACAACAACAGGAGATCTTACTCGCACAACTTCCAAATTAAGACGACAAAGACATTCATATTCAACACGTATTATATACTAGTTCCTTTTTTAATCTCTGTTTAACATTTATCTTCTGTGTCGGTTTTATTACTCGCCGACGCAGACGTTTTCAGAAATAAATAATAAAAAAAAATACATAATTTTATACAATGACACAATATGATACATCTAATTCTCTAATTACTACATAATATATTGTTTATGTTTCTCTAGACGTTACAACAGACAGTTCACAGGATAAAAAATGAACAAATGAACCGTATTAGGAAATTAGAATCGATTGCTACTGTCCACAGATATAAAGACTCGCTGTTTTTTTTTTGGTGCGAGCTAAATTCTATTCAAGAGAATTTAATTGAATAGCTTAGTGTGAGTTTATAAAACTAGAGTTAATAAGAAAGTTCTTCATTGAATTTGTAATAATGTGCCATTTTCCAGTTGGATTTGTGTATTGTTATATTGCATTCATATATGTTCTTGAGAAAATGCGGCATTTGGAGTATAAAAGAGAAAAATTTGATGGTCAATAAATACTAACTAAGATTAATTTCAGCTGGAGAGGTCATGCAGCAAGACTTAATTAAACGTTCTCTTTCAGCAAAATTTCATTTTAATCATGTATGAGTAAGATAAAAAATTTTTTGGAGATTGTCTCAAATAATAAAGTTTTTAATATTCTGACATGCTATCCACATTCGTACTTGAAACCAAATTAGGAAAGATTTAGATCTACTTCCACCTGGAAAAGCCAATGGAGAAAAAAAAAAAAATTAAAACCAGGATTAGAGCCTTTCGGCTTACTCAAGAAGATGAATGAAATTATCCATGTTTTCAAAATGGTTTTCCGATCTGGAGTTGTGATATTGTGCAACTACAGTATCGATTAAGACACCTAGGTGTGGAAAGTATAAGACTAATGGATTTTCCCATTCCTCAGATGGAAGATTGGATGGATCAGGTCCATATTTGAGTTCAAAATGAATCTGGAGAAATTCGACTAACCCTCCTCTTCCAGGAATCTTTAATAGTTGACCATTCCTTAGACGAATTTAGATTGCTTCATGCCACAATCCTGAGTACCTGTTCCTGAGGTTCCTTCTGGTCTCTCAAATCCGTTACGTTTCCTGTCCGGTACGCCAATGCGACGCCTGTCCTCCGTGCCGTATCCCATGTTCCTGTTCGATCAGTTTCACCGCAGTTCAGCAAGACATCAATGAAGAAAATTTTTCAGAAAATTCTAAAAAATTTGCATGTGTAAGGATTTTTTTTTTTGGCTATGAGGTAGATTTTATCTTTACTATGAATTCTAGAATATCTCTCAAATTTCTAAATTATTCTGTCTTTCCTATGATCTGTGATACCTAGTTGGGGTCTAAGTCTCCAGGTTTTCCGGGGTTTCCCAGTGAAGGCCAGTTCCTGAATAGGTAGACCTCATTAACAACTATAGAAGTTCATCTTCCCTGGTTGTGTACGTGGGATGCGGGTATGCCCCAGTACACGTGAAAGCAACAACTAGGTATCTAGGTAACGAAGATACCAAATCTCTTTCAATTCTTGTAATCAAAAAAGATCTTACTAACTTCATAAAATTTGTAGGAACGTATGTTCCACAAATTCTAACGAGTTAGCTAAGCCAATAGTTAGCACGCAAAGTGGATACATATCAACTTTGCTCGCTGCGAGGGGCGATGTAATGTCTCTTGCAGCGGTCTCTCCGCGATATTTTCAGAAATTTTATAAATTATATAACTCAGTACATATCTCGAAATATCTCTTCTTATCTTACCGATTATCAATGCAAAGTAGTTTCAAGCCCAATTATTCCTTGGAGCGTCCATTTACTCCATGGAATAGCTGCTCTGCTATCTACACTCCTGGAAATTGAAATTAGAACACCGTGAATTCATTGACCCAGGAAGGGGAAACTTTATTGACACATTCCTGGGGTCAGATACATCACATGATCACACTGACAGAACCACAGGCACATAGTCACAGGCAACAGAGCATGCACAGTGTCGGCACTAGTACAGTGTATATCCAGCTTTCGCAGCAATGCAGGCTGCTATTCTCCCATGGAGACGATCCTAGAGATGCTGGATGTAGTCCTGTGGAACGGCTTGCCATGCCATTTCCACCTGGCGCCTCAGTTGGACCAGCGTTCGTGCTGAACTTGCAGACCGCGTGAGACGATGCTTCATCCAGTCCCCAACATGCTCAATGGGGGACAGATCCGGAGATCTTGCTGGCCAGGGTAGTTGACTTACACCTTCTAGAGTACGTTGGGTGGCACGGGATACATGCGGACGTGCATTGTCCTGTTGGAACAGCAAGTTCCCTTGCCGGTCTAGGAATGGTAGAACGATGGGTTCGATGACGGTTTGGATGTACCGTGCACTATTCAGTGTCCCCTCGACGATCACCAGTGGTGTACGGCCAGTGTAGGAGATCGCTCCCCACACCATGATGCCGGGTGTGGGCCCTGTGTGCCTCGGTCGTATGCAGTCCTGATTGTGGCGCTCACCTGCACGGCGCCAAACACCCATACGACCATCATTGGCACCAAGGCAGAAGCGACTCTCATCGTTGAAGACGACACGTCTCCATTCGTCCCTCCATTCACGCCTGTCGCGACACCACTGGAGGCGGGCTGCACGATGTTGGGGCGTGAGCGGAAGACGGCCTAACGGTGTGCGGGACCGTAGCCCAGCTTCATGGAGACGGTTGCGAATGGTCCTCGCCGATACCCCAGGAGCAACAGTGTCCCTAATTTGCTGGGAAGTGGCGGTGCGGTTTCCTACGGCACTGCGTAGGATCCTACGTTCTTGGCGTGCATCCGTGCGTCGCTGCGGTCCGGTCCCAGGTCGACGGGCACGTGCACCTTCCGCCGACCACTGGCGACTACATTGATGTACTGTGGAGACCTCACGCCCCACGTGTTGAGCAATTCGGTGGTACGTCCACCCGGCCTCCCGCATGCTCACTATACGCCCTCGCTCAAAGTCCGTCAACTGCACATACGGTTCACGTCCACGCTGTCGCGGCATGCTACCAGTGTTAAAGACTGCGATGGAGCTCCGTATGCCACGGCAAACTGGCTGACACTGACGGCGGCGGTGCACAAATGCTGCGCAGCTGGCGCCATTCGACGGCCAACACCGCGGTTCCTGGTGTGTCCGCTGTGCCGTGCGTGTGATCATTGCTTGTACAGCCCTCTCGCAGTGTCCGGAGCAAGTATGGTGGGTCTGACACACCGGTGTCAATGTGTTCTTTTTTCCATTTCCAGGAGTGTATGTTTTCTCTTATGAAAAGAATGAAGAACTTCTTGCCGATTAGTTGGGAAAGAAGGAGGATGTATATGAATGTATTATTGAGCTAGTCGCCATCTTGATGAGATTCTGTATGAGAAGGAATTTAATACGTGAACTAAACTAAAGTAAGTGTGTTCGCGTATTATTTAACTGATTATTATTGACAGTGTCTGCTTACTACGCTGTGTTACACGCGATCAGTGGGGAACGTCTGATTTACACTGGACGAACCTGCCGTTTTGTATGCTCAAGATATCCAGTTACTTCAAATAAATAGGCTAACACGGTATTACCAGCAGATCTCCGGTCTTCCCCATGTGATCACCGAAATAGGTCTCATATGGTTATTATTGATATGAACTTACATCATCATTCAGCATGAAAGAGCAAGTGACGGCTATAAAACAAAGTAATAATGGTAAATCACCAGGCTTGGATGATATACGAACAGAGCAAATCAAACACTTCGGCTTAAATACAAGGAAATGGATTCTCGAACTTTTCGATAACTGTGTAAGCAAAAACCAAATTCCAAAGATATGGCGGAAGAGACAAGTGATTGCTTTTCTGAAACCTGGAAAAGAAGGAAATGATCCAAAGAATTTTAGGCCAGTTGCACTACTTAGTCATCTTTACAAATTGCTGTAAAAACTGATTTTGAATCGCGGATCACCTACAATTGACCCCTCACTTGTACTTCAGCAAATAGGTTTTCGTCCAGGTAAAAGCTGTGTTGGACAACTGCTAAATCTCACACAGTTTATAGAAGACGGCTTTGAAGCTTGGAAGGTCACAGGAGTGGCATTTGTCGACTTATCAGCGGCGTATGATACGGTCAGTCACCAGCTACTACTAGTCAAGGTCTTGAATCTGATCAAAGATTTAGGTCTAACCAGACTCATTGCCTCCCTTCTACAGAATCGCAGACTCTCGTCGACTTTCTAGGACAGCGCACTCGATGGAGACTACAGAAGAGTGGCCTCCTGCAAGGAAGAGTTTTGGCTCCATTTCTGTTTAATATATACACGAACGACCAACCTATAGCCTCCAACACCAGGAGCTTCTTATATGCTGACGACCTTGCTCTAGCCACCCAGAGCACAGATATTGGATCAGTGGAGATCAACCTCACGAATGCCTTTGAAGATCTATCCAGATACTACAACACAAACCAGCTTAAACCAAACCCTTCAAAGACCCAAGTGTGTCTTTTCATTTTAGAAACAAGCAAGCCACTTGCAAGTTGAAAATAGTATGGTCGTGGGTTGAACTGGAACAGTACGAGACTCCAAAATGCCTAGGAGTGACACTTGATAGATCTCCCACTTTCAAAAAGCACTGCATTAAATGCAAGTCGAAGGTCTCCACCAGGAACAGTCTCCTACGGAACCTGGCTGGATCACAGTGGGATAGTCAACCTGAAACAATCCGAACATCTGCAGTGGCACTAAGCTATTCTGAGGCAGAGTATGTCTGTCCTGCTTGGCATAATTCAACTCATGCCAAACACGTGGATGTAGCTCTCAACGAAACCTGCAGAATCATAACAGGTTGCTTGAAACCCACTCCAGTCGAATGGCTTAACCACCTCGCACGAATAGCACCATTACCTGCTCGAAGAGAGATAGCCGTGAACAAGTAAAGACAGGCAGTGGAACAGGAAATTATTCACCCTCTGTATGGGCATGAACCGCATCCGCAACGACTGAGGGTAAAGAATAGTTTCCTTAGGACATCAAAGGAACCTAGAACCACTGCTGAAAAAGCTAGGTTACAACTATGGAGGGCTACGACCTACCTTCCCTTTGGCTGGAAAAGAGTTTTGAAGCTTTACCTCCAGGCCATGACAGGAAATGGGCGACTTGGAAGTCCCTGAAGAGACTGAGATCCGGAGTTGGAAGAGCATAAGTTAACCTGGCAAAATGGGATATACTGATCCAAATTACATTCGGGGTGTCTGTGGAGAAGAGCAGACAGTCCGGCACATGCTTCGGTGTCGATTGTCTCCAGTCTCCTGTACAGAAGATGACCTTCAACAAGCAACAGAAAATGCACTGGAAGTGGCCAAATTTTGGTCAAAAGTAATTTAATCATAACTGTGTAAAATGTGTGTACATGTAGCTGCATGTTTCTGGCACGATAATAATATAAAAAATTGCAATAACACACAAATTAACTGGTCCATGCCAATATACATTACTTAACCGAATTTATGGAGTTTGTGAAGGAGTGTCGAAGATTAGTGGCTGACGAAATAGCGGCTAACTATACTCACTGCTCTTGATGTATGAGTGCTCTATAAAATCTCTTCGTGGCGTCGGATTTTCGACATATTGGAGCCATTCCAATACGCCGTGGATACCAAATAAAAGCACCAAGCAAATCCTTTATAATGCTGCTTTCAATTGCCCCTTATAGAACCGTGGAAGTGTACTGTACTACGGTGAGCGACATACCGCGTGTGTTCAAACAAAGGAGCCGCTCCGTTCGACCGCCAAACCCACCTTTTACGTCGCGTCATGCCACTTCCATTGTGGAGGGACGTCCCTACAGCGTTTACATGTTAAAAATACAAGTGCCCTAAGCATTAAACAGCTTCTAGCAAACATTTTCTTTTTATAAACATCTTCTTATTATAATAATTTACCATTTCAACATATTGTTTTGTTTTTTTCATTTATACATTACAAAACTCTAAGTTTCTTGCCATAGATCAAAGAGCTTAGACAACACAGAAAACGCAATTCATAAATTGAAGATACACAGATACCTAATATAAACCTACTTCTAATCGATGAAGTGTTACAGCGCCACTTTGGAAACAAAATAGGAGTAACGGAAAGAGAAGTTACAGAAACACTACTTCCTGTAAGGAATACTCTAACTTAAACATCCAAATACCAATGTGAAATGTGGAAGGAATTGTCAGAGAAATGATAAAACACTGAAGTGAAAATATGACAATACATGGTTCACTAACGACGCTAATTAGGCTTTAACAGTACTGACTGTAATGGACAGCGTATGTAGCACAGATTATAGGTTAACGATAAAAATGCTTATTCTACACCTACATCAACGTCTATGTACATATTCGATAAGCCACTATACTGTTCGTAGCAGAGGGCTCGTTGTACCACTACAACTGATTTCCATTCCATTCGCAGGCAGAGCGAGAGAGAAAGAACTTTTAATGTGCCTCCATAATCTCTCTTATAATATGTTCTTGCTCCTAACGCAAAATGTACGTTGGTAGCAATAGAATCGATCTGCAGTCAGCTTCAATGCTAATTCTCAAAATTTTGTTAACAGCGTTCCTCGAAAAGAATGTTGCCTTCACTCCAAATGCTTTGATTAGAGTTACCAAAGCATCTTCGTAATACTAGCAATGATAGACTTCTTTTTATTGGGAGAGTTTTATGGAAGTATGGCTCATCGGTGAAGGAGAACACACATAAAACACTAGTGCAACCCATTAATGAGTACATCGACCGGGTGCAGTAATACACATAAACAAATACATTGACGGGTAAAAAACTGGCAACGCCAAATAAAAATTAACATACTATAATGAAACTCTGTGAATACGTTTATCTCGGTAACATATTTAAATGATTAACATTGCAAGACCACAGGTTAACTTAAGTGCGAGATAATCCAATACATATATGGAATGCGGGTACCTTAATAACAGGTGTAACGGCCGAACCGTTGAATGCAAGCGCGTAAACGTTCATACATTGCATCGTACAGGAGCCGGAGGTCAGTTTGTGTAATTCAGTTCCATGCCTTTTGCACTTGATCGGTCAATGCCGGGACTGTTAACGATGGTTTCAGATGACGCTGGAGTTGTCGTCCGATGATGTCCCATGTGTGCTCGATTGGAGACAGATCTGGTTATCGAAAAGGTCAAGGCATAATGTCAACACTTGTATATCGTATTTGGTTACAGCAGCTTTATATGGGCAAGCGCTATCCTGTTGGAAAACACGCAATGGAATGCTGTTCATGAGTGGCAGTACATCAAGCCAAAGTACCAGATCGTGGTACAGGTTTGCAGTGAAGGTGCGTTGGATAACAATGAGAGAGCTCTTGCTGTCATACGAAATCGCCACCTAGACCATAGCTTCAGGTACACATCCAGTGTGTCTAGCGTGCAGACAGCTTGGTTGCAGGCGATCAACTGGCATCTAGCTAACCAACATACGGCCATCAATGCCACCGTAGCTCTGCACTGAGCTATAGCTTGACATCAGTGAAGATGCAAACGGCAGTGGTTTGAGGTCGGTGCAATGCACATTACAGCGCTTTTGTCTCTGAGCTGTCCATAAAGTAACCTATTTGTAACAGTTCATTGTGTCACTTTGGTGTCAGATGCTGCTCCAATTGCTGCTGCAGATGCAGTATAATGCGCCAGAGCCGGCCGTTGTGGCCGACCGGTTCTAGGCACTTCAGTCTGGAACCACGCGACTGCTACGGTCGCAGGTTCGAATCCTGCTTCGAGCTTGGATGCGTGTGATGTCCTTAGGTTAGTTACGTTTAAGTAGTTATAAGTCTAGGGGACTGATGACCTCAGATGTTAAGTCCCATAGTGCTCAGAGCCATTTGAACCATTTCTGAATGCGCCAGAGCCATACACCGAACATGATGGATTTCCTTCTTGGTAATGCCACTTCATCATCCAGAGCCCGGTCTGCTGTGGCCGTACATTCTCGTGACCACGGCTGCCAGCAGTCACGTCCAGTGGTTACATTCCTGCCAAGACTTTCTGCAATATCGCAGGCATCCAGGTTCTTGGGGACCTATTAGACGACCTTCTCCAAACTCAGTGAGGTGCTGATAATGGTGTCTTTCTCACGTTAAATACATTGTTTACTAACATCAACTCCCCACGTCCAATCTCAAAGGTAACTAAAGCTCTCGACCGTTACAGAATGTAAAACCAAACATGATTTTCATCCATGTGATGGCGCCACTAACGCCAGTTATGCGACTGGTGCGAAATCTGAACAGACATCATCTTCCAAATATAGAAACACGTCTACTTACTTCCGTCTATACCTCACAACTCTTTCTTGGTGTTTCAATTTTTTTCCCATCACACGTATACCCGCATTCATATGCACATGCACGCACATACACACACCATTGGCAGCAAGCAAAATAATCAATTCGTTCAGAAATCTGATCTTAGCTGATATGGTTTACATATTGTTAATCCAGTTGCACATCGATTCAAATCTATGTAAATTCTTTCATCGTATAATATCAGTCGAGTGCTCAAAAGCTAGAAAGTGACAACATATAGCATATCCCTCGGATACAACCAGTATGGTATAATATTCCACGTTTTCACATTTGATTCGTAATGTGTGATGCAGTTTATAAGACTATAAGCTGTGGAGCATGTAAGACACTGTCAGAATAGGATTGATGCCCCATATTAGCCTCTAGCCTCAGTTATACAGGGACAGTATCTACCACACCATTTTGGCCACTTATGACCTGGCACCAATAGTCCACAAAATATCAATGCCTACATCTAGATTCCGTTCAGCTGTAACTACACCAAGCCTAAAGATTATCTTCGCCCTCCAAATATATTCTCCATAACCTTAATGAATATGTTATTCTATTCAGCCACAACAAAGCCAATGCCAACTACAAATTGTTCGGAAGATATGGTAATATCATAAATGATCGAGTAAATATTTATTTTTCATTCATACGTCGGTCTTCATTATGAGAAATTACTGTCACTTGTGATCAGTGTAACCCACCGAACAAGATATTTGGCAAGACGTTTTGTCTTCTGGCTTTCTACATATGCCTTTGCTAATGCAGCAATTAATATTCGTGTTTATTCTTAATTATCTCTACAATTTTTATCGATAATATTGTATGACTGGTAAACTCATTTTGGGGTGACTTTGCTTAAACCTATAGCTTAATACAACTTCCTTCTGTTGTAGAAATTTAATGTGATATTCATTCATGTTAATTATTAATAAGTTATTCTTACTTTTTGAGTTTAGAATACTGTTCACTCTCACTTACTACTACTATCTAGAAATGGACTTTCTGCTACCAGTCAGTAACGGATTTACAAAATTCGTGTAACAGGTTCTAACCTAGTAGAATATGTTAACAGAGCTGCATCATGCTCATCTGATTCTCCACCTTTCATTAAAAAAAAAAAGCAATACCTTTACCAGTTTATACTACATGCAGTCTTTTATAACTCCAAACACTGGTTATTTCAGAAGTAGTGCTTTGAGATGTGGCATCTCCTCAATCATCAAGGGACTCTAAAATTAATGAAAAAATTGTTAGTTTCTTTATTATTTTTATAACTTTTTGGTGGTTCTTGACTAGGACAGTGTCTCCCACACGAAATATGGGCTCCTTAGCATCCTAGTTATATTTACCCGATCCATGATCTGCAATTTGTATCAGAAGGCCTTACACTACATGACTCTATACAGTCATTTCTTTGTCTTCATCAGGTGGCCAAGTCAGTGCTGCTAATAAGAGTTTCCATATTACCTTCACACCTATAATTTCTATGGGAGTCAAACCTGTACTTAAATGGGGTAGCTCAAGTAACGTTTTTTCGGACTCAGGCATTAGTCTGGCCCACTGGGTATGCTTAATGGAACAAGCTGTTGTACACAGGTACTCAAATTCTTTCATGAAATGCATGCAGGGTTTTCCTGGGGGTGACTCATGGATACTGATCAATACTTTATTTTCTATCATTGTAAGAATGCTTTACATTGATTACTTCGACAGTGCTTTGGTACTGTCGAGTGTGCGAAATAATTGCGAGATACACAACGAATTACTCTTTGAGTAACAGATCGCCTTAACGTACAGAGCTTCACAAGTTTGGACTAACAATCCAAAATATCAAAAATTAAGGTGGCATACTACATGGGAAGGGACTAAAGAAACCATGGCAGCTATACCTCATACTTCTTTCAGAATAATTAGATACAGTTTACACTTTCTAGTAGCAGGTTCCTATCTTTCACTTTTTGTCAAATTTTTCCTAAGTACTGATCTCACTAATTGTGCCATATTTTTAAAATAACTGTATTTCATAATATGTGCGACAACGTTCCACACTCCAAACAGCCCCTGTCCCTCATATGTGCAGGTTACTAGTTCCTCAGTTCCTCAACATGGTATATAGATTTTTCAGGGATTTTCTAAATTACAAGCCCTCCAATAAAATATAATATCATCATCATTGTGGAGCATTATCAATATTAAGATCTTTTCGTTCCCTTATACGAGGTGTGTGAGACAAGGAAAGTGTCTGATTTTTATCTACTAACGTTTTAATATTTTTTTCAAACAATAATATTGTCCGCTTCAAAGTGTTTCCGTTCGGAAACTATACACCAGTGGAATCGTTTCTCCAGTCTTGGTAGCAGCGCTGAAATGTTTCAACTGCTGTGGCCTTAACATGTCGGTCACACTCTTTTGAATGTTCTCCAGAGTCCCAATATGACGTCCTTTAAAGACAGATTTCAATTCGGGAAAAAGATAACTGTCGCATGGACTCAGATTATGTGCGGTGCCGTGGAACAACAGGTATGCACTTTGACGTCGAAGATGCCGTGACGAAAGTGTCTGTGTAACATGAGGTGTTGTCATGATGCATTATCCACTTGTCTTCTGTGTCTGGTCTCACTCAGTTCACCCTATTCCTGAGCCTTTCATGGACATCCCTGGAAAATTCGTGGTCTGACAGTTTATCCTAGAGGAAAAAGTCCTTTATGAGCGGTACCCATACTGTCTAATAAGCCAATCAGGTTTGCTTTCATCTTCGATTTCCTCATTCTTGGAAAGTGTGTCACCCTTCACTTTGCTGCTTTGTCTCAGGATTGTAGTAAAAAACCCAGTATTCGTCATATGTGATCATACGGGTGAACCGTTCGAGGTAATCCTCTCCAGAAGATCAATGTGCACATTTCTTCAGTTGTGCTTCTGGTTAGCTGTAAGGTTTTTGGCATCAAAAACCTTTCACATGTGCAAACCTACAGTCAGAATTTGATGTAAAATGAAAGTGTTTACGTTTAACACGTCGTCCACCATCCACACTTTTTAACGACGGTCTGATCTCACAACAGCACCGACACGATCCATGTTTACGTCGGTCTCAGAATTTGCAGGCCTTCTTGAACGAGGTTCATCCTTAACCTGTTTTCTTGATAAGGATTATTCTCCACAGGCTTGGGTCTAGCGGTTCTGGGTGCTTCAGTCCGGAACGACGCGGCTCCTACGATCGCAGATTCGAATCCTCCCTCGGGCATGGATGTCTGTGATGTCATTAGGTTAGTTAGGTTTACGTAGTTCTAAGTCTAGGGGACTGATGACCTCAGATGTTAAGAACCATAGTGCTTAGTGCCATTTGAACCATTTTGAATCCACAGGCTTGTTTCAACTTTTGAAAGATCGCACTTGGGATTACTGTAACTGTAATACAAAACTTCATTGCATAACGTTGCATGTATTCCACTGTTCCATTTTCGTAACACACAACAGAACACAACCTTACTAATGGTGTCCTCAAAAATCACGCTATGGCTGTACTGCGCTGAAACTCGGCCTCAGCATCTGGAAGGGATGAATACACAGGTCTACCCAAACAGAAAAACACAGCTTTGCCAGGTCCTTCACAGTGTTGTCAGTATCATTGCCTTTCTCATTCACCACGTAACTTTCTATGTCATTGCTACTTGTGCATTGCACATCAGTTCATACTTCACTGATTCAGAAACCTGCATATTCTTTCTTCCATACTCTCCGATACTTAAGAAACAGATTCTAAATTTGGCTCCCAAATCTTCTGCAGTTCTGGTATCGTTCATCCTAATAGGAAGCTGACGCAAGGCTTCAGACATGACAATTTGGTCTCTCTTTATATACTATAGCACAAAATGGAATTCCTGAAGACAAAGTAATCATCGCAACAATCTATAGTGCAACAAGCGAAAGTTTATCGGAAATGTTAGCGGGTGACGATCTAATTATACTATAATTTTTCCCCCTTCTAACAGACCACGGAACATTAGGAACTCCTTCACTATAGAAAGTGCTTCCTTTCCTTACCATAATAATTTGTCTCATATTTGTTTAAAACTCACCTTGCAAAGGCGATTGGGAAGTGTAATCCCTCTTTGTTAGTTATTTCCCAATGAAACACCTGGTAAGATATTCCTCAATCTGAGGCATCTGTCGACATTTTCAACACCTGTTCGAGATTACTTTGAGTTAGAATCAGAGCAATTACTAACTATCGTTCTATGATTATTATTGCTCTTGCTCTTCCCCCCAAAGCCACTCTGATTTTTGTTTCAATAGATCTGCCAGTTGCGGATTTGTCAAGTTCGGTCCTCGCAGAAAACGTTTAAAAAAAGTACTGTCTCTGGAAACGACTTCAATATTGTTCATATTTTCGGAATAGGACACTGAAAAGCAGCTTGTACCTGAGTTTGGTCTGGTCTAGCGACTCTACTACCTATAATATGCTCCAGAATGATCATTTCCTTCCTTCCAAACAAATTTATGGTAGATTAATTGTAATTCCTTTCTCCCTTAGTCTCAAAAATACACCTGAGTACGTATCCCATGTCCTGATCATACTAGTGTATCATCAACGTGAAGAAATATTTTCTATAGCAGCTGTTCCCCTAAAGTTATATCTAAGGAGCTTATAAAAACACCCACTGAAATATTCAGTCTAAATTGTAGCACACTGAACTGTTAAAATCTGTCTTCGAAGTAGGAAGTTGTGTACTTTCTTCAATCTGGATCAACAGGTACCTGCCCATAAAGCTATATGCCCATATCTCAATTGTCCTTTTTTCTGCTCTTTTAATAAGGTTAGGTTTAAATGAGAAAAAGTTGATTTGATTCAATAGGATTAAAGTAGCTGAAAATATAATGAATAGGGAGAATCATATGAGAGGAGATATTTGAGGGATTTAGATTTAATTTCCTCATCAGAAGTAGTCGTTAATTTATTATTGTTTGGTTTAAGAGACCATTAGTTACTTTCAGTCATGTGATGTGCTCCAATGAGGTTAATCACAATTTATTCCTTAGCAACGGGATGCTGCATCTCCATTTTGATAATCTGATTTAAATATCTGGCATGCAAAACAACATGTATACTGTATCCTTGTTTTATCGTAATAATGCATTATTTGGCGGATTCTGTGACCTTTCAACGAGATCTGTTTAAGCATTTTTGTGATTTTTCTCACAGCAGCTTCTCCTAACTTTAAGGTCGTGGCATCCAGATATTTAAAGAATGGTTTTGTGCTCTGAATTTTTAAGTACACTACAGTTCTCCAATGACTACTGGTTTACTGAGAACAGTGTTCAAAATGTAACTGACAATACCTTCATTTCACTTCTTCCTTTCACCTTTAGTGAAATATTTTCAATACATTTACCATCTACTCGCCAGCCGGGGTGGCCGAGCGGTTCTAGGCGCTACAGTCTGGAACCATGCGACCGCTACGGTCGCAGGTTCGAATCCTGCCTCGGGCATTGATGTGTGTGATGTCCTTAGGTTAGTTAGGTTTACGTAGTTCTAAATTCTAGGGAACTAATGACCTCAGAAGTTAAGTCCCATAATGCTCAGAGCCATTTCAATCATTTTACCATCTACACAATGTGATTAAAAGTATCCGGCACCACCAAAAATATACGTTTTTCATATTAAGTGAATTGTGCGGCTACCTACTGCCAGATACTCCATATCAGCGACCTCAGTATTATTTAGACATCGTGAGAGAGCAGAATGGGGCGCTGTGCGGAACTCATGGACTTCGAACGTGGTCAGGTGACTTCCTCACTTCTAAACATCCCTAGGTCCACTGTTTCCGATGTGATAGTGAATTGGAAAAGGAAGTGACACGTACAGCACAAAAGCGTTCAGGCCGACGTAGTCTGTTGACTGACAGAGACCGCCGACAGTTTAAAAGGGTCGTAATACGTAATAGGCTGACATCTATCCAGACCATCAGCAGGAATTCAAAAGTGCATCATGATCCACTGCAAGTACTATGACAGATAGGTGAGAGGAGAGAAAACTTGGATTTCGTGGTCGAGCGGATGCTCATAAGCCACACTTCATACCGGTAAATGCCAAACAACACCTCGCTTGGTGTAAGGAAGGTAAAAATTGGGGGATTGATCAGTGAAAAAAAACGATGTGTGGAATGACGAATCACGGTACACAATGTGGCAATCCGATGGCAATGTGTTGGTATGGTGGATTACCGGTGATCGTCATCTTCCAGAGTGTGTAGTGCCAACAGTAAAATTCGGCGACGATGGTGTTATGGTGTGCTCGTGTTTTTCATGCAGTGGCTTGCACCCCTTTTTGTTTTGCGTGGCACTATAACAGCACAGAAGTACATTGATATTTTAAGCACCTTATTGCATCCCACTGTTAAACAGCAATCCGGGAATGGCTATTGCACCTTTCAACACGATTGAGCACCTTTTCATAATGCTCGGCATGTGGCGGAGTGGTTACATGACAATAACTTCCCTGTAATGGACTGTCCTGCACAGAGTCCTGACCTGAAATCTACAGAAAAACTTTGGGATGTTTGGAACGCCGACTTCGTGCCAGGTCTCACCGACCGACATCGATATCTCTCCTCAGTGCAGCACTCAGTGAATAATGAGCTGACATTCCCCAAGAAACCTTCCAGCACCTGATTGAACGTATGCCTGCGAGAGTGGAAGCTGTCATCAAGGCTAAGGGTGGGAAAACAGCATATCGAAGTCCAGCATTACAGATGAAGGGCGCCATGAACTTGTAAGTCATTTTCAACCAGGTGTCAGGATACTTTTGAACACATTGTACATCTCTATTTCACCAGTACTGATAGAGTGACAGACATCAGCACTACGCCTCTTAAGCTCCTGTTTAGAGCGTAGACACGTGCAAGTACAACTTCGCACTCGTGTATTCAATGCAAAATATTCCTAAGTCTCTGATTTTATAAATATACCAATGATTTGCTTATCCTCGTTCTGTATACCCACACAAAAATTATTAGTATCCAATGAAATTCTGTGCTTCCGAAGCCAGTCAGTACCTATTAATATTTATATTTCAAGTTCAGTACAACTAGAAAATTGCGTGTAAATACTTCTCGTTTACTGTGAAAGTAAGAAACAGTTCCTCTGCGACTGTCGGGCCTTTGCGTTCCGCTCCTCCTACGATCTTGCTTACCATGACTGGTAGTACAGAACAGCCCCATTGTTTGCTTTTGGATTCATAAAGTTCTTTCGCTCGAATGCTAACGTCACTTTCATAACCTAAAATAATATTCACCCATGTGAAGCAAATACTTCCTCCAATTATCAGATCTATCATGATTTAAGGCTGTTTGTCCCAGAGGCTGGAGCAATTCTAAGAACGCCCTCAGGTTGCCGAATATCCTATGATAGTGTCTCCAATTGGATGTGCATTTCTCACTATGAGCTGGTTCCCTTGCACCCCACGTAATTTTGAACCGTAACTACTACGTTGCTTATGCCAAATATTCCATTTTGTCTCTTAAGCTGGCGTTATCCCTTTTTCGATCGAAAATATTTTCAGTATCAAAGTAATTTTTGCTATTTCTAAATCTTTGTTCTTTCTTGATCTTATTCAAGATATCCAGCTGTTGCAGGTAGCTTAGTCAGCGTTTTGCCTTGTACCGCCTTTTGCCAATTAGCTTTTCCCCCCACATAAACAGGCCTACAGTTAATTAGAACCTTAAGTAAGCGAATCTCAGTAGTGGCTTCGTCTATAACCATACTCCAATATAAATGACGCTCGAAACAATTTCCAAATCCTTCCCATTGCCAGGTACAGTGCCCAGGAGAGAGTAAATCTAATGCAAGCTTCTGCTGTTCGCCTTCTGACTAGTATTTACCTTTGAATGTATCTTTTAATTTATCTTTAAAGTGACCAAATTTTAAACTCTTGTTTGTGAAGGGCTGCCCAGTCTGCCGATTCGGACTCCAAATGTCCTATCAGAAATTAAATTTCCTTCTCATTGCCGCTTTTAGAAGTTAGAGCTGCTTCAAATGTTGTTAAAGTTATTATAGGATGTATCTCTCCTTTGGGCACTAAACAAAGGAAACCACTGGTTCAACTAAAGTCTTCCTTTCACTAACTAGCTGCCTGAGATTTAGTCTCATTTAATTGGTGGCTACAATGCGAACCATTTCTGCTTATTTCGAAGTCAGATTACTTCACCATATCTTTTGGGAAATGTAACACTTTTTACCTCCTCATTGTTCCATGTTAACACAACTGTATACCGTAATCGGACTTCTATGAAACCCAGAGAACCGTTTCCGGACCTAAGGCAAGTGGTTCTCCATTCGTTACATCCGATCGAACAATGCCTCTTTCTCCATCACGCAATCTTCATCGCAGTACGAACAACTTTTAATGTTGCTCACTTTGCAGCGCACTTAAGGCGTAGCGATGCTCATGTGACTCGGATTTCCAATTTTCTATATCTGTGGTACCCCTCCAGACAAATAACTGTAGTTCCAAAATCCTGATTCTGGAATTCTGAGTTCTCTGATACATCGGTAGTTAATGCATTCTAACACTTCCTTGAGAACTAGGTCACTTTGATCAACAATCTTGCACAGGATAAAGAAATTACTCTTATCACTTGTTGCTTGCACTATGATTTTCATCTTCAGTATTTTCTCACTCAAATTTAGTATATCTTGTTTCATTTGAGCTTTATCTTTCCCAGATATGTGAATATGCTTTTCTAATCTCGAATTTATATTTACAGTCTGGGTACTTAGACTAAGTCTAGTCTAGTGACCTTCATCTTTAGATCAAACTGACTACTTATCTGTACATTTGAATCAGCTTTTCCTAATTAAGCTTAGTTTTTCGGCTTGTAATATGTTGCATCACTAATCTAACCCCCAAATACAAACCATCCTCTTCAGTTCTTTCTTCAGGCATGATTGACAATAAAGTGTAGCTCCGACCAGTGCTATATATAATATATACAGGGTGGTCAGAAACGATCTTGAAAGCATATAATGATGTTGCAGGTTAGGTCATGATGAGAAACGATTGTGAAGAAAACGATTTCTGTATGATCTGCCATTTCAATCAGCATTGAAGTTAGCCAATCAGGCTGTTGTGCTCTCAGATTCATGTGGTGCAGGAGAGGCAGGGTTTGTGAACGTGTTCTTCGTGTGGATTCCTGAAACCGAACAAGAGAGCAGTGCAAATGTTGGACACAGGACGGTAGTAAGGGTGAAACAAGTTCACCATAATGGGAACATCGACCAACGAATTTAACAGCAACACCTAATGTAGCAGGAAGAGGTAGAAGGCACCATATTAAGACACATCCGAGCTTTTCTAGGAATTTATTGTTTCCAACTACAGTGCCGTGTTCCCCTCGGCCTGCATCATCAGGTCCCGCAATGCTGAGGACACCACTTCACTGTCTGCAAAACGGCTTGTCGCAGAATGGCTGCCTCAGTGACCCATGCACACACTGTTGTGTGTCGGTCTTGTACGCCAGTGGAGTTGCGGCATGATCAGAATTTCGGCAGTCGACTGAGCGGTCTGTGACCCTGCCGACTCAGCGCCGCTCAGTGCAAGCTACAGGTCGTTAGCTGCTTGATTCTCGCCGGCGGGGCTGAGATCGCTGCGACAACAAGTGCCCATGATTTGGCGGCCGGATCAGCGGCCCTTGCCTCAGGATGCCTCTGGCATGTGTTGGAAGCCAGGACGACTGCCTGTGGTAGCGAGGCATGGAGTGGCCAACTACTGGCTGGCTATGGACCCCATATCAGCCTCAGAGGGTCGAACTGCGACCTGCCATGGACTGGAACGCTGGCGCTCCATCTGCTGCCTCATGTAGCTGGTGGTCTGACATGCCCCACCATCCAGGAGAGCTGCCACACTTCAATGAGTCTCGTTAGAAACCCGCACCTATTTATACACGGCTGTGCGCCTCTGTATTGCCATACATGCTGCTTTGCAGCACGTACTCATAACATGCTGGGTTGTTCAGTTGGCCCCTTCAACCTGTTATAGGCAACATGCAAATCTGCTACGTATACTCTTTCAGCAATTCTACTTTGGAACTATCAGTATGCATAACCCACAGCAATCTAGCCCACACCTGGCTGTAACTTGTGCTCAGAACATCACACAAAACTAAATTTGCCTGTCCTAAACAGTGGTGCCACTACGCCGTTGTGCACTCAGATTCAAGTGGCACGTGAGAGGCAGGGTCTGTAAACGTGTTCTTCGTCTGGATTCTTGAAACCGAACAAGTGAGCAATGCAAATATTGGACATAGGACGGTAGTAAGGATCAAACACGTTCACTGTCATCTACACTTAAGGAACAAGTGAACTAATTTACCTGGCAGGCCGTTGGCATTTGCCGTCGACATGCCCTCATTGGTTAACTTTGATGCTAGTTAACTCAGAAACGGTGCAACGTTCCGTATGTTTTCTTAACAATTATTTCTCAGTACAACTTAGTTTTTTCAGATTGGTTCGGACCACCTTGTATATATACTGTTACTAGAAACTATTATGCACTCTCAAAATACATTGTTTATGTGGTTTATTTAGCACAGTACACCTTTTCACTGTCAACACGAATTTAAATCACTGGGAGAAGATATTGATTACTGGCTAGAACGTGGTGTAGACTGCCACATCCAGACAACAAGTGCGCCTAGCTCCCATCAATAGGTAGCGAAGTCTCATCGTAGAGGCTGCCCGGTTACCACCACCAGGACGCGAGGTCTCATAGTCGTCGTTTGCGAAGTCGGCGGCGGATACGGACCACTTCATCAGAGTCCTTTACAATCATCCAAGGAGAGCTTCAGTCAATGGCTATTCAAGTAGCTCTTCGGCTTTCCGACGTTCTGCGGGCGTCGCTTGTGCGGCTTTTACGTTTAGAGTTCGTTTTATCGGCCTTAGAGCCCTGCACTCAGTGAAATATTTGATTCAGTCTCTCCACTGTCAAACGAATCTCAGCGGCTGTCACATATCAAGCTTAGTGTGGCGTTGCTGTCCTGGGTAGGATGTAGGAGTGTAGCAGAAGTTCAACTAATCTGGCATGTACTTGGGTAAAAACTCACTTTTTGTTATTCCTGATAGTGTTTATATTTCTGCTCATCACGAGTGTAAGGCACAACTAAATTTTGAAGTGAATCAAGTAAGTTTTAACGTCGAGAAGCTATCTTTAGCAAAACCACTTTTAACTATCCTTGTAGAAACGTTAACTTCGTCGAAAACTTGTCATCGACTGAAGTCTACCTTCAGAAAGGACACCACAGTAAGTAATCTCTGGCTCAACTGTCTTGTCTGCGTAAATCATATAAATCGAATCATATTCAGTTCTCTGCAGCAACCATCGATAAACACAAGTAAAATGACTTTCAGTTAGCTGTTGTAAAATAATGTCACTGTGAACTTGTTGAATGATAGCTCGAACAAATATTATTAGGAGTTCATTACATTATTAGTAATTATACAAAGACTCACCACAGATTTTGACAGAAAGACGTTTATAAACATACTGAATTGTAATTTTTTACACATTAATGAAATTAACATAACGACATTCATTTTTCATGAAGTGCAACATTTTAATTAGATAATTCACTTGATGGCAAAGGTGGGTAAAAGTCGTCGGCAGGATCTTCCATGCAGGTAAAATTGAGGAGATGTGTCACAACGTCAAAAACTTGAAGCCGATGTCCGCCATCTTAGCTGCCTCAAAATATTATCGTCAGGTGTTTTGATTGTTTTGAGTCATGACAGTTGTCTGATCAAAAATATTTTACGATATGTATGAAACACAGATTTCCCATAAGAAAGCAAATGAATATTGAATGACAAATAACAGCTGGCTGCGGTAATATTCTTCATCAGTTGAAGTATTAGGAATCGTCAGATGCTTCTGGTGATCCATCCACATTGCTCTTTGGTTCACAAATTTTCTGTACTTTATCTCGTAAAACTTATCTGATTTCCTCTTATGCAGTTAATTCTAAGTAGTTAGATATTGTTTCTGCTTATTCAAGGTTTGTATCTGAATTACATCTTTCTCGTAAACCAAATTTAGAGTAGCCGACTTTAACTTTATCACCCACTGAACATGTGTCTTGTCCGCCTTCACTGCCATTGAGGTCTTCACAGTTATCCTGGCAAGGAACCTTTACAAGGGTCACGTGAACCAGGCCTTTTAACGAGAAGTAACTCCAACTTCTCCTCTTTTTTTGAAAACCACAAAATCTAATTCAGAATTAAAATCAAGCAGGTTATTCCTGGGAAACTGACACAGAAAGGGGGGGAAGAAATTCTCTGAAGTAAAGAAACATGCTACTGTTAAAAAGATAAAATAATGTGGTACGGAAACTAAGTGCGAAACTTCGTGCTATTAATTTAATCTTTATTAATATGCATGTCAAATACCTGATTAAGAAGCGTGTACGTGTTTCAGAGGTTCCCTTTTTGTAGAATCGAAATATCTTTTTTCAGGGTCTAGGTGATTTAGATCATTTCTTTATTCAGAATGCCGTTCTTTGCATTAAATATGGGGGATAGTAGATGAAATGCTCATTAATGCAGTCAGAAATGCCTACTGGTGACCTTTGTTGAATAGCAAATTGCTCGAAAATGATTTCAAAAATGAATTAACCATTTATGCTATTATTAGGCATCATCTGAAGGACATTTCATAAATAAGGTTCCAAAGTGAGATTAGGGTAAACTACAATGATAATGATGTACTGACAGTCTAATAGAACAAGAAATCAGTTTTACATGAAGGCATACCTGCCTACAGTACTGTCCCTTCGATATTTCAAGAAACTTTCACTTTGCTGACATGTGCAGGTAACGATAGTATGCCTTTCTTGCTTTTTTCTCAAGAGTGGTCCTACAACGTAGACGTAGGTAACTTTTGTGCAAACGAAAACATTAAACATGCAGCACTAATGGTTTGAAATTTGAAAATGTAAAGAGTAGGAATCAGTATGAATAAGGAAACAAAATTTGTTTCGTGAGTCTTAGTTAATCAGCAATCGACGCAAATATAGTAAAAGAGAATTTAAATAAATCACAAAAGTATCCTTTTCATAGCATAGTTCTCTTCTTGGATATGTCGAATGTATAAACAAAAAGAAAATTACATTTACGATGGCAGATGCGATGTGTTACTGTATCAGATACACATCTAAGACCAGAAAAGTTTAGAAAACGCCTTCCTCAGACCGTGTTATTACAGTAAGCACTGTAATATTTACTATTTAGAGCATACGTCACGTGCACACAACAGAAATTACAAATATAAAGTAATCCTAAAGAGTCGCCATTTCAATATGATTCTGCTAATGTATTGGGAGATATAGCATGGCGGCGCCGGCTTCAAACAAGCTTCTATCTGTACCATCATTCTCGGGTTAATTTGAGGTTTCTTGACTTGGAAAAATCTTGTGGATCAATATCATATTGTCGTCCACCAAAGCGTAAACAGGTTCCACTGAAATAACTAACCACATTAGCGATTGGGTATAAATTTTCCTGAGAGGTTGTACGCAATTTATTACTATGGGCGGAAAGTTTTGTGTGACCACTGGATGATATTTAAGTAAGCCTCATGAGTAATATGACCTCGTGTTATACATTAATGTTTTAGTGGACAGTATTACTTGGAAACTCCGCAGTTACCAGAGAGCAAATTTCATCCAGACAAAATGTCAGTAATATCAAGTTTTTTTATGACCAAATATCAAAATTATGCGTAGACTATAAACTAGTTATTAATATAGAAAAAACCATCTCACTAAATGTAAAAATAAAGTATCCTTTGAATACAGGATCGATGAGGCACAATTAGAATAAGACATATCGTACAATTATTTGAGAATAACATATAGATTTAGTGGCAGATAAAGCAAATGGTGAGCTATGATTCGTTATTAAGTTACAGGAACATTAGGTAAATAAAATCCAACACAGAGGCTTATAATCACATACAATTAACTTATGCTAAACATAAATGAAAAGTTTAGACACAACACAGTGATTCGTAAGTAATAGAAGTCATTGCGAAATAGTTACATTGCTTAGGAATTAGGGCTGATTGTATAAAGTGGTAGTGCCTTATAAAATCTAAAATCTGTGAAGAAGACATATCATTAGTTGCAGAGAGACGAAAATAGCGCAGGACAGGAAGAGGTAGAGAATCCTATCAACCATTTTGAAGATTGATGACTGCGAACGAAATACCACTGTAATAATGAAACATGGAATTTTGAATTTCATTCGTTGTGAGAAACTTGTCATGGACACTTAATCATACCGACACCGGTGGTGACGACAAATATAAACTAGGTCTGCACATACCAGCATCTACGAATCCATAGTATCTGCTGGTATGTACCACTATCCCTTGTTACAAAGTGCTACGTAATTGGTCCCAAGTTACGCTTACTAGTCGATAAGGCCACTACGTCTCAAGTAGGCATGTCGCACGATGACAAACGCTGCCACCAGAATATAAGTTCTCTCTACTCATCCCCGTAACACAGGGCCATAATACCTCGATAATGCTTTCGATGTGAAACCCCCCACTACTGTGAACAACATTTGAAGTTTGTTTTCATCTGTCCAGCAGTCCATTAATCCTAAATCAAAAAATAAACCATTTGATTCTTGCATTATGTTACGCTGTTTTTCTGTGATAGCTTTTAGTTTTCATTTAAAACAATATCTTGCTCTCAAAAAATATATTTCCCAGATGCTCCATTACTAAATGTTAAAATAATATGGGATAGAACTCAGGACAGTGGGGTCATCATTCTGAAATATCAGTACACACTATCTGATAAAAGCCAACCGCACTCCTATGTTACAGTACATACAATTAATATTTCCCTGCACCATATTCAACATCATCTGAATTGTAGGCATCCTCCCTTGTTTTATTCTTGGCTCTTCTCCTTTTTCTCTCTTCTTTTTGTGCGATTGAGAGCAGCTATGTCCACTTTACGATTTCTTCAAAAATCGATATTACGCAACCCCAGTCTAGTGTTTGTACCTGCATTTACTCCAAGTCTCTCCCGTACCTCAATTTTTCTTGTTGTTCCATCATTAAATCACAAAGCAGCGTCTAATACCCCAAATTTTTAAATTTCATTGCGTACAAAGACCGTTTTCGGTAGGTGGTTCCAAATTACGGAGTTCAAACTTTCATTCAAATTTTGAGTTTTTCCATGTAAGCACTTCTTGAGTAGATCAGTACTAGCCAAGTCACTAAATATAGGTTTCATTGCACTCATACCTGCCAGAGGTAAAGAGTGTTTGTGTTTATAATTTTCACCAGAACATAATACCCGAATATATTTGCACCAAGTTTCAGGACCGTTTAGGCAAAGACTGTGTTGTGGGCCTTCATCACTTGTTACTTTATGGAAAAATATTGCACATACAGCTCTGCTCATATTTTCCAAATCATTTCAGTTTCTTCTTATGGCTAACATAAAGTAAACTTGCAACTTGTCTATTTCACAGTGTGTAAGACGTTCTTCTCCTCCATGTTTTTTTCCTTCTTCTAATTTACTTCCTGCCTTTTCCTTTAGAAAGGCAACGACCTTGCCGCGGTGGATACACCTGTTTCCGTCAGATCACTGAAGTTGCTCGCTGTCGGGCGTGGCCGGCAGTCAGATGGGTGACCATCCACGCCGCCTTGCGCTGTTGCCATTTCTCGGCGTGCACTCAGTCTCGTGATGCCGAATAGTAGCGGCTTCAGTCAAAGAAAACCATCATAACGGCGGGGAGAGCGGTTTGCTGACCTCACGCCCCTCGTATCCGCTTCCTCAGCTGAGAATGACACGGCGGTCGGTTGGTCCCGATGGGCCACTAGTGGCCTGAAGATGGAGTGATTTTCCTTTAGAAGGTTTCTCAGCCTTGAGCCAAGTCTTTTCTGGACATGTTCTATGCATTCTAGTTTTGTAATCTGAATGTTAGGGCCATATGGCTTCTCTTCACAGATTTTTGCGAAGGTTTTACTGTCGCCATCACCGAAATATTTCGTGTACATGACACATCTTGCACTGACCGAGCGCTGAAATATTTTTCGTACTCCAGCCATCTCCATGCCCCCAATTGGGTCACTATAATTTCTTTCACAGATGTCTTTTGCTCCTGGATCATTTTGACAAACATAGTAATATTTACTAATCACTTCTAGATCCAAAACTTTTCCAGTGTCAAAATATGTGACAGAAACCGATGCCATTGAGAGACGTATGCCCTCGTTTCTGCCATGAACCATCAAAACAAGCTGTTATGTGTGTGGAATTATTTTCGGTGTTTTCAGTTATCGCTTGCTGATCTGCTTCTTTCATCGACAACTTACACACCTCACTGACAGATGAACCAATGACTTTATAATAAACTGAAAATCGCATGGGAGGCTGATGAACATCTAAAAGTGAAAAGAAAATCTTTCCTGCCTGCATACGTTAACCTATTGATCTGAGTTCATATGCAACTCGTGTATTATTGTCATGTAACTTCGTTGAACGTAACCTAGACGTCATTGTGGCCGCAGTATAGTTGCACTTAGCACATTCCAAAACTACCTGACTCACAATACCTTGCGAATATTTCTGCTCTAACCCAAAGATACAATACCACCACACTCCTTACATCGTGTATGTTAACTAATAAATTCACTCAGTGTCTTCAAGTGAGTTATAATATTCACAGTTTTCCCTGTTTTGTAGGTTTATGTGACAGTCAAACACAGAATCTAGTTTTACTTTCAACATCATTCTTGATGCACTTACGGCTTGCTTGTTTGAAGTACGTGAAGGCAGACATTCTTCATGTTTGCTGCTTTTATTACTTGTGTGTTGATTTCCTTTGAATCTTGTCTTTGGTGAAAACTTCTTTACTCTCGGCATTTCCTTTGAAGAAATGAATCAGATCAGCAATTCACGTGTGTAAATAAAAAAAAAAAAACAAAGTGATCACCGTCTTTTGTCAAATGACGTACAATTGTCACCCTGATTACAGTCTGGAAAACCAATGAAATGTAAATCAAAGATACTAACATTACAAGGACATACAACGAGGTCATATGCATGAAATATTACAGTAAGACGAGAATGGATGTGGCCCTTGACGGACAACGTATTGTAAAATTGACGATATCTCGGAAAATTATCGTCAGATTTGCATGAAACAAAGCTCATTTTACAAAGAAAACTACAAGGCATTTGAAATTACCATAAAAGAAATTTCGATTTCTTGAGTCGATTTCGCGTATGTCCTCCCTTAAGGACCCAGAGCAGCGGGGGCTGCGTAGCAAATTTTCAAATGAGTGTGAAATCTTTTGGGACTTAACTGCTAAGGTCATCAGTCCCTAAGCATATACACTACTTAACCTAAATTATCCTAAGGATAAACACACACACCCATGCCCGAGGGAGGACTCGAACCTCCGCCGGGACCAGCCGCACAGTCCATGAGTGTAGTGCCCTAGACCGCTCGGCTAATCCCGCGCGGCGGCTGCGTAGAGTTGTAAGTGCTAACAGACTAGCAACAATGTGTTAAATAACCGCGGAAATGAATGTGGCACGTACGACGAACGTATACGTTAGTAAAGTGCGGGGAAATTCGGCACTAATGGGCTCTGCTAGCAGGCGATCGACTTCAGTACCTTTGCTAACAACCACATCGCTTGCACAACCTCTCCTGGGCTGGTCACCTTATCGGCTGGATCCTTGCTGACTGGAAGAAAGTGGCTTGGTCAGATGGTTCCCAATTTATGTTGGTAAGGGACGGTGCTAGGGTTCGAGTACGGCTAGACCCCACGAAGCCGTGGACCTATGTTGGCTGCAAGGCACTGTGCATGTTGGCGGAGGCTCTATAATGGTACCAGCTGTGTTTACACGGAATGAACCGTGTCCTATGATCCAACTGAACTGATCATTGACTGGAAATGATTATATTAGGCTGCTTGGAGAGCATATTCAGCCACTCATGTTCCTAAACAAAGATGGAATTCTTATGGATGACAATGCGCCAAGTCACGGGACTCCATTTGTTCGCGACTGGTTTGAAGAAAATTGTGGGCAATTCGAGTGAATGATTTGGCTATTCATCGGATATTTATGGGAAATAATCTAGAGGATAGTTCGTGTACAAAATCATACACTAGAATATTTTCACAATTATTGACAGCTATAGAGACAGCACGGCTCAACGATTCTGCAGGGGGCTTCCAACGGCTTGTTGACTCCATACCACGTCGAGATGTTACACTACTCCGGGAGAAAGGAGGTCTTACCAGATATTAGTAGCTGTCATAAGACTTCTGTCACCTACGTGTACACTTCCAGTCAGCTTGGACAGCTTGGACAGCTTTAGAAGGTCTGAAGTATCGGTGATGTATCTTAGGTGATATCTAGTGATTACGTCAGGTGCGAAGTCACTGAGGTCTCCTGATCGATCTTGTCAGCTACTGCTGCTTCTTTATTCATAACACAATACTCTCCGCCGCCTTGTAAATTGACGAGTTCGTGTTACGTACATTTAGTGGTCAATTCTTAGTTGCATAAGAATAACAGCATACTTTTTATCACAAATAGTCTTCTACAATCCTCTGTTTCTGCTGATTATGGTAGGAATATAGAAGGATTTGCTTTAGCTCAACTGACACTTTCTCACATCTGTTGCCAACGAGTTATGTACCTCATGACAGGAAACGACTTGCGTATCATCAGTCATGCAACCGGCTTCGAAATAATTGTAGCAGTACTTGGTACGTACTACCGGCGTGAGGTTGATTTACAGTGGGGGGACCGGGCAAAATAATGCCTGGACATCATACGTATCAAGATTGTTGCTACCCCTCCTCAAGAAAAGTAACTTTACAAGTTAGGTCACCAGGACCTTGACATATTAAAACAAAACCATCCAATTAGATAAGACAATTTAGGAACAATTACTGGTACTCGATAAAACAATCTTTTCAAATGTTCTTTTACTTCGTCCCAAATAACAAGCTGATCACTGATTAAGTAAAAAGTACACAACAACTGTTTTAAGCTGTCTACATGCTCACGTAAACTTTAAGCCTAAGAATTCGAATGCGAGAATATGTTGCCCAATATGCCTACGAGAAAGTGTCTTGAAAGTGTCAATCTATTTCCCTATCTGTTTAAATATTCGTAACGGCCAGAATACTGTCTGATTTTGTAGGGAGCACATTGTGCTCATGTGGGAGCGATCTAGATGCTTGTAAAACAATAAACTGGTAGCCAAGGTCGCAGGAATTCTTTTTATTCCTTGATTACCGTTTCGGCGAAACTAAAGCAGCCATCATCGGATCACACTATAAAAGTGGGCTTAGATTCCACATATATAACATGTATACATACAAATTCAGTTACATACCTTAGGGCACGTATAGGTTACAACATCAAGGCAAGCAATGGTGATATTAATAGTTCCCTATAACACGCGAGATGGCGCGTGCAGAAGAGGCGCCAATGAATGTCACAGCTCTCGTCATAACAGGCCCTGCATGTGTGGTAACACTACGTCATTAGGGTCTGTACATAATAAATGGTTCAAATGGCTCTGAGCACTAAGGGACTTAACTTCTATGGTCATCAGTCGCCTAGAACTTAGAACTACTTAAACCTAGCTAACCTAAGGACATCACACACATCCATGCCCGAGGCAGGATGCGAACCTGCGACCATAGCGGTCACGCGGTTCCAGACTGAAGCGCCTAGAACTGCACGGCCACACTAGCCGGCTGCTTGTACATAATACTAGAGCTTACTGTATCACGTAAATATATACAAAACTTATGAAAGCTGCAGACCTGCACAATTGTACATCTGCATGGTCACATATACGACATATCGGAAAGCAAATGCAAATTTCATGAGAACTGCGGAGTTATAAAAATGTACATCTGTCTGGTCCTATACGTAGTAAGATACGTACATACATAGATATTTTATGGGATCTGCAGGGTTATACACAGCACAGCATTCTGGTGATATATAAAATCTACAGAGAGTATATACAAATTTTAAGAACATTACAGCAGTGCATACCCGTCTGGTCATATATAAGAATATCAATAAAACACACTTTGCGTATGAGCGCAGATATTTTCTGTTATGTCAAATGCACATCTGCCTGGTTACATATAAAACATACCGAAAAGAAATGCAAATTTTCTGGGACTGCTGAGTTACACAAGTGCCCATCTGTCTGGTCATATATAAAACCTACCCAAAGTCATATACAAATTTAAGAACACTGCAAGGCTACACAAATGCATATCCGTATGGTCTTATATTAAGAAACATACCGATTAAATACACGTTGAGTATGAGCCTATGGGTTTTGGTCTTAAGAACCAGTTAATATAAGAAGTACAACTATGTGGTAGTCTCATGGAAATTAACCACAGTCATCAAACAAAACAAATATCAAAAAGTTACGCTCCTTATGTCGACTATATACTTATGTAATCGTAAAAGATCATGTTCTGTGGTGTACGAGGCAGTCACCGGACCAAAACCAAGAAAACGTAAAACTGGGTGGAGGGTTATTGTTTTATAAATACTGTCTGAATTTAACACTGTCAATCGTTAAACCTTAAAACTGATAAATCGGTCCTGGAAACTCAGTTTTCCCTTTTTTTCTTTATTTAATTTTGGCTCTACCAGTTTCAAAATGCAAACACTGTGTGATACTGCTCTTGTCTTGAAACGTGTAGCATTTGCTGAAATATAAAAAATTACTGAGATGCGCGTGGTGCAATCTCCTGCTCTTTAAAGAAACGGCAAAAACATACTTGGTTCACAACAATTCTGAATGAGTAAAAGTGATAACTCATATTTTACCATGGACATTAGATGCTGACAATGACTTGGTTAATGTAATTAGTTTTCTGATTAGAAAAGTTCTGTATGGAAAAATTATCTCTTTCTTTGCTTCGCAAACATTAATACACAAAACGTTTAGAGTTCTTGAGTGGATTAACGTAAGTAGTCCTTTTAATCAAACGTGATCGTTTCAAAAATGCAACTCGTAAATATGACATTAAATGTGCAACAGTTATTACTACCTCCAAATCCAAATTGAAAATTATGCAGGGCTGTTTATCTTTTTCCTACAGTCATGTCTGGATTTCTGAACCAAGAATGCGCAGCTACAAGCTGCCACAATAAAGTATAAAATCTAGAAATAATTAGCTGAAATTAAATATCTTTGATGACACTGCGCGCTTATAATTTCAGGCAGTACAAAGGCGCTTACGCGTTCAAGACATCAAAAAGGAGGTCATTAAAAGGAATTAAACAGAATTAAAGCAGCTTGATATGAAACCACTACGCATTAGACAATGTGGTCCGTACGAACGGCCTTCAAAGTTCTTAGTGCAGCCCCCATACGCTACTCACCACATTCCTCCTTTTCTAAGCAACCATGGGTATACGCCCCAAGGAACAAAATACAACGATAGGCTGCTGAAGAGAGAAGTAACTTTTAAATACAAGGAGTAAAAACTTAAGTCATCAGATTACAGCTGGCAGCGTAGATAAAAGAGTGGTGATTAGTCACTAAAAGTTAACTGGCCAAAGCACTTACACCTGATCGTAAAGAAGTACAAGGACCAAACGAGAATCACCTCCAAATCACTTCACGGAGGCTACGGTAAACAGTTAACCCTGGGATGCGACGGAAAACATAGGTTGAAGGGAGAGGCAAATGGTTGCCCGGAGAACCTCACCTACGTTAAACACAAGCTTGGAAGTATAACCCAGAAAAATACATGCAACGAGATCTGCCTTGGTAAGACGCATAAGCTTGCGGAATCCAAATAACTGGAAAAAGAGACTTGGCTGTTTATTTATCAACCTACAACGAAAAAAAATTGAAGCCCAAGAGTAATGATACATTTAACATAACAAAATTTTCATAACCCTAAGACGTTCAAAAACCCTATAACTTAAAAGAATCAAATCAACACTCTATGACAATTACTAAATCAAGGATATTATGTTATCATACTGGCGACGAGATCTTAAAATCGCCAGGCCAGTTACAGCAACTGAGAACAACAACAAAAGGAGGCTGAACACAGTCCGCTGTCGAACCAGCAAGATAAAAACACGCACAGGAACCGAACCAGCCACAATTATCACGCTCACAGCGGGAGCAACATCAGTCTTTACGAAAGCCGCATGGTATTGGCACTGAAGCAACGAACTCCGGACAAGGTCTCAACAACACTCGCGGCAAACTTACCACGCCCCTTCACGCCAAAGTTCGTGTTCCAGGAAACGAGTCGCGAGCTATCCATCGCGGAACGCTTCAGTACTTAAGGTACAAGATCTCTGATATCTGTATCTATATCCATGCTCAGAAAACCACTTTCAATTGTTTGTAACTATGAGTCTCAGAAGTTTAACGTACAATAATTAATTAAGCTACAGCGTCCAGACTTACCGTCACATGTAACACATAACCCTATCTTTCTAGTTCTCGAAATTAAAAATAATTAATTAAGCTTTCAAATGCGGGTTCTGGAAGTAAGGCCATTAAAAACATTTGGACGTTGGGGAAACCTAGAGTCCTCCTTCATTGCCGGCAAGGGTGGTCGAGCGGTTTTAGGGGTTACAGTCTGGAACCGCGCGACCGCTACTGTCGCAGGTTCGAATCCTGTCCGGGCATGGATGTGTGTGATGTCCTTAGTTTAGGTAGGTTTAAGTAGTTCTAAGATCTAGGGGACTGATGACCTCAGAAGTTAAGTCCCATAGTGCTCAGAGCCATTTGAACCATTTGAACCTTCTTCAAATGGTTCAAATGGCTCTGAGCACTATGGGACTTAACAGCTGTGGTCATCAGTCCCCTAGAACTTAGAACTACGTAAACCTAACTAATCTAAGGACATCACACACATCCATGCCCGAGGCAGGATTCGAACCTGCGACCGTAGCAGTCGCGCGGTTTCGGACTGCGCGCCTAGAACCGCGAGACCGCCGCGGCCGGCGAACCTCCTTCATTTACCGATTGAGCTATATAGACTACACTATTGACAGTATGATAATCAGTGGCGGCTGTAAAATAAAGATCATACTCTGCATAAATCTGAAGGGAACTGATAGTTTTCATTTCATGTAACTTTTCTGTAGACTAGGTTTATTTTCTTGGCTTACAGGTATAAAAAAAGATTTAAGATGGACAGGGACTGCACCCGTTATGTATGACTGCGGGGGAATTGACCTCTCTCCGAAACATAGCTGGAAGCTATGTTGGCCTCAGTCGACACAGTTCAGGCTGCTATCGTGGACTACAGTAGTATTGGTGCACCTGAGACGAATGCTTGGCATCTCTGGAGCCTAAAGCGCTACCTGAGAGCCCTGATGCTGCTTTTCCTTACGATTCACAGGTCCCTGCTAGTCTGAGATTAGCGAACAGTGGTATGGTCACGAATCATGCAGCACGGGACGCCTTGTCCGTTGAGACTGTGGGCGAGAAATCTGCTGAGACATCCCGACAAGTGTAGAGGATAGGGCTGCTTCTCATTGGGAGTTCCAGTGTAGGCGGTTGATGGAGATCCTCAGGCGGGCGGGTCTGGAAAGAGAATAATGTCCACTCTGTCTGCTTTACGGGCGTTCTTGTCAGAGATGTGGGGACGTCTCTGCTGGCAACCACAGAACTCAGTGGGAGCACCCAGCTGCAAACTGTGTCTGCTGTCGCCACAAAAGGCGCATGCCGCCTAGGTTCAGAGGTCATCCTCGGTTCCTACAGACGACTTGCTGATATGGTGAAGACATCTAGCCCAGCCTAGCAAAACGATATTAGCATTGTTTCCAGAACGTGACGAAAGACTTAAATCAGAGACTGAGACAATTATGTGACGATCTTGAAAGCGAATATCTTGACAACTCCCGCCCTCCCTATCCCCCCCCCCACCTACCGCCCCCCCCCCCCCCCCGTTATGTTAATACCACTGTAAGTTTGAAGTGAGTAGCTTGTGTGAGTAAATACAAACCTGGGAATAAGAACTGACAACCTAAATGTGCTACTGAGCTCAAATCAACATCACTTACATGAAAATGAAAAGAGTCTTGTGTGTGTGAAAACCGATCTCATTTATAAGCAAATATATAAGCAATCCAATAATTTAAGTCTGAGTAGACTTAGTCAGTGCGGTCTGAAAAAAAAAGTAACTGTGTAAAATGTCGACCTGTATAACAACGTAACCTGAGAGACAAGAAAATTACTGCACTGACATACGGCCCTGGTAAAATAAAGAAACTGAAAGAACGTACGTTGTGCAAAGGAAACGCAACCATCAAGTATTGTGAATATCACCTGTGAAGAGAAGTACTGGCAGAAACAGCAACACAGCAAGACTCCGCAATGGCTAAAAAAATACTGCTAAAATTAACTACAGTTGGTCCAGGGAAACTGGGTTCATAATCCTGATAAAGAATGCCAATGAAACAACTGTCTCAACCTTTAAGCTCTGAAATTTCAGTCAGGAAGGAACTTTCATAGACGCAGGAGCGTTTATGGCAAGTTCCCGAAACTAGTCTCTCTTATAAGCGGTAGCGACAGAAGGTATTCCTAATGAGAAAAAGTTTTGGGTGAAAACAAGTGTGGAAGTAGGAGCAAACATTATCATCGAATGCTTGAGTAGACCTTTCGCATCAGGAGCAATCTGGTGGAACTTCAGCGGGGAAACTCGGAGAATAAAAATATATGTGAAATCTTATGGGACTTAACTGCTAAAGCCATCAGTCCCTAAGCTTACACACTACTTAACCTAAATTATCCTAAGGACAAACACACACACGCCCATACCCGAGGGAGGACTCGAACCTCCGCCGGGAATTCGGAGAATATTTCGATTAGATTGGCCAGTCACGCTGCAGTATTAGAACCAGATTTCAACTTAACAGCTACAGACTGGGAGACTCCAGTGATTTTTTTTTTGGGGGGGGGGAGGGGCGGTTGTAGTGACAGGTATTGAGGGAAATGGTTCTAAATACTTCATAGTAAAATTACCTTGAGCAGATAATCAGAGAACCTACCCGTAAAGGCAACATATTACAAGGAAGACATTGAGTGAGATGTTTACGGCATTTGACGTCCGACGTATTGTCTACCAATCAGCCACAATATTGGCTGCTATTGGCAACAGGGCGGGCCTGGAGGTATCCAGTGGTGAGCACAGCATGATGCTACGGAGCATAGTTCACAGCTAGTCCACGAGTAATTCAAAATAGGGCTACGGGGCTAGTGGTGCTGATACAAAGCTGAACAATCCAAATATAAACAAAGCAAACATTGCATTGTATCTACAACAACATCTGCCGAAATTGAAATAGGATCTCCAGGAATTTCACAGGTTTGGAATGAAGTGGGAGATGAAATATTAGCTTTTCTGCAAGATGAGTCGGTGGAATGTTTGGCGTCGTATACGATTGACTCTACAGACAATGTATGTGAGGAGTACGATGATGACGATACGTGCTTAACAAGTGATAGTGATACAGAAACAAGTGTCGAGACATGCAGTTCAACATCCTTGTCGGACAGGGAGCCACGAATTCCCTCTCCAGAGAAATGTAGTAAAGGGCAATCGTTTTGCATGGAATAGATACATGGAAGATCATCCACACCATAGTAAAAATCAATTATGAACTGTTTTCTAATCATTCGGCAGCAACATGACGTGTAGTGCATAAGAAAAACTACGGTTGTATAAGGGAATACAAGGTGCACTTGCTACAAAAACTGGTATGTCCTCGTTTCAAGGATGCTCGATACAATGTACAGGATGAGCCTGATACGGCTTACAATGTCATGCACATCAAATCGCGCACGACAGAGATTGCAGTGATTTCAACGGTAGCAGTGAATGGCTGCATAACTTCAGTGCTACAGAACTGGAAGACGTTCGATAACGAAATTTCAAGCAATGGGTGTACTTGACGAACCACAGTAAACTTCGGAATCGGTTCGAAAATTTGTAGATGAGGCAAACAGACTTATCCCATCGTTCAGTAAGAAATTTGTCTTCACTTCCGACAACAGGATTTGAAATGCACGTGGAATGAACCGTGGAAACTAGACGTACCAACTGAGTTCTATCAAGATCAACTAAGATCAATGTCTTAACCCATTCTTATACAATTATGCCGACTGTTAGTCCGGATGGTAAATTGGCTGGAAAGTTGTTCATTTGCTGCGAGATATTGGAGGCGCTCTGGCCCCTACGATTCCTTCTCGTGTGCACGATCTTGCAAGGGCAGTAGGGAATATCTACGGCACAGCATGCGAGAGTGGGAAAATGGGTGTAAGAGAACTAAAAGTATCGTGTGAGTACTGCTTCTGGCAAACAGCTGATCAACATAGCTCACTTGTGCTTGATTCCTGGATTACGTATAAAATTATACTCCTTTACAGCAAACTATCCGTTCTGAGAATTGCAACTCATACAACCTGAAAGCACTGGATGTTTGTTTTCTCCGTGCCCATAAAACTTATTATCGCTCTACCTGCAGTTACTTCTTAAAGGACAGCCAGTTACACGGTAAGCTCCACTTCAGACTGTTTCGCATTCAGTTGCGTGCCATCACATTCCATCAGTTCTCACCACCCCGTTGCACCAGTATGATTCTATATGTCTTCTTTAAGAGTGGGTACATAGCTGAGCATACTGCATGGTTTTTCACTCCCAAGAAGTTCGCCTTCGATCTCGATGGCACGAAGCTTTGTAGTAACGGTGGCGCGCCATTAGTCGTTTGGAGTTCATGGTGCAAGCTAATGGTTTGTTTTGAATATTTATTGAATGTTGATGATGTCCGTTTTGTGAAGTGCAACACATACATCCCCAAGCAGTTTGATATCTGCACCTCCCAGACACATATTAACTGTCTCCCATCTGACGCACATGGCGAGCCATTAACAGTTAGTATGTTTCCAGTCGTTAATGTTAGCACAACACTTTCAAATGAGCCTTACTAAAGACCTAACTTCCAACCTCCCACTTTCTTGTTAGATCTGCTGGTGACAAATGGACGCGAAGTTTTCAATTCAGTTAGCGGAGAACAGGGAATCCGTTGTCATAAGGCCGTTACCTCACCACTAAATACGGCTGTAAATTTGAATACAAAGAAGGGTAGGAAAAAATTCTTTTATTTTTATCTATGATCACAAAATAGTTAGGACCTAATAATTTTGTGATCATTGACGGAAATAAAAGAAATTTGTTCTCCACTTTGTGGAACACCTTTGTATTCATGACCATGTCGCAGCTTGTCATATGTAAGAAGGTCTTTGTGCCAAGCAAGAGCGGCAAGAAACAGATTTACATTACCAATGCAGCCTGCCCTAACAACATTGAGTATTAATGGACAAAGTTTTCACGATAAATCATAGCAACCAAACAGTTTTTTTTTCTTGATTGTGATTTTGATCACCTTATACAAAGGTGGGCTGTCAGCAGCATATTACGCCGCTCTTCAGCCTTGAGTGGTACAAGTATTACATATAGGTGGCACAGAGAATACAATCAAAACGGCGGGCAAAAACTGTAGACACTAAAAACAAAAAACATGGAGCCGTTCACGCTGGACGAGAAATATGACTAACACTAGTAGACACGGCGCACATAACATGGAAGACGGCGACGGCACACGTGAACAGTGGTGGCGTGACGGCGAAAGAACACTAAACACAAACGAAGGCACACACACGAGACACTGATGGCGATGATCTCCGGCGCACGAATGTTCACTGAGCGTGTGCGAGTCCAGGGACCTGCCAAGAGAGGAGGAGGAGGAGGGGGAGTGGGAGAGGGAGAGGGGAGAGCAGAGATACCATGGGAAGGGTAAATAGTGGGAGGGAGGAAGGGGGAGGGGAAGCCGGGGCAAGAGGGGCGGAGGAAGGGGGATGGGGGGAAAGGAAAGAGAAGGGAGGGAGGGTGCCTAAATGAAAGGACACAGGAAGTGGGGGGGGATCAAAGTTGATAGGAGGGGTAGATGGAGGGGAGGAGGACATGATCAGGGAGGGGGAGCAGGCGGAAGCCGGATTGGGAGAAGGTAAGGAGGGTGGAGAGATGGAGACCGGGTGGGACGTGGGAATACAGGCACGGCAGCAGGCGCGGTGGGAGATGATGGGTGAGACAAGTGGGTGAGGAGGATCGAGTTTGCGGGAGGTGTACAGGATCCATATCCTTTCAATGAAAAGGAGGAGGTAGAGGAAGGGGGTGAGATCGAACAGGATCCGTGTGAGGAAGGGGAGACGGATGTGATAGGCGAGGCAGAGAGCATGGCGTTCAAGGATTTGGAGGGATTTATAAAAGGTAGGGGGGTGGAGATCCAGGCCGGATGGGCATAACAAAGGATAGGGCGGATGAGGTATTTATAGGTGTGGAGGATGGTGGAGGGGTCCAGACCCCACGGCTGGCCGGAAGGGAGCTTGAGGAGATGGAGTCGGGAGTGTGCCTTGGCCTGGATTGTCCGGAGATGGGGAGTCTAGGAGAGGCGACGGTCGAGGGTGACGCCAAGGTACTTAAGGGTGGGCGTGAGGGCGATAGGACGGCCATAGATGGTGAGATACAAATCAAGGAGGCGGAAGGAAGAGGTGGTTTTCCCTACACTGAACGCCTGGGTTTTGGAGGCATTGACCTTGAGCAACCACTGGTTGCACCAAGTGGTGAACAGGACAACATGGGATTGGAGAAGGTGTTGGGAGCGCTGCAGGGTTGGGGCAAGGGCAAGGAAGGCGGTGCCATCTGCAAACTGGAGAAGGTGGACGGGGGGGTGACGGAGACGGCATGTCCGCTGTGTACAAAAGGTACAGAAGGGGGGAGAGGACGGAGCCTTGGGGCACACCGGTGGAGGGGAAAAAGGTGTAGGAATCTGTGTTATGGATGGTGACGTAGGAAGGACGGTGGGAGAGAAAGGAGCCGATCAGACGGACGTAGTTAATGGGGAGGGCGAAGGTTTGGAGCTTGAAGAGGAGACTGGAGTGCCATATGCGGTCATAAGCATGTTCGAGGTGCAGGGAGAGGAAGATTGCGGAGCGACGGGAATTAAGCTGGTCGGAAAGGAGATGAGTGAGGTGAAGGAGCAGGTCGTCAGAAGAGAAGGACGGCCGAAAACCACACCAGGTAATGGGAAGGAGGCGGTGCTGGCGGAGATGCTGGTAGATGCGTCGGGTGAGTATAGATTCCAGGACCTTGCTGAAGACCGAGGTAAGGCTGATGGGACAGTAGGAGGAGACGGCAGATGGCGGTTTGCCAGGTTTAAGGAACAATAGGATATGGGAGGTTTTCCACAGGTCGGGGGAGTAACCGGTGGACAGGACTACATTGTAGAGCGTGGCCAGAGTGGAGAGGAATGAGACAGGAGCTTCACGAAGGTGACGGTAGGTGACACGATCGTGACCAGAAGCGATGTTGCGTTTTGTGCGGAGTGTAGTAATGAGATCCTGTGTAGTGATTGGGGCGTTGAGTTCCGTGTGTGCAATGTTGTCCAAGTGCTGGAAACCAGGTGCGAGGGGAGGGACAGAGGTGTCAGTTCGATCGCGGACATCCAGGAAGAGGGAGTAATCGAACTGGGGATCATTGGGGATGGAAAACACATCACACAGGTAGGAGGCAAAGTGATTGACCTTACTAAGGGTGTCAGGGAAGGGGTGATCATCATGGAGAAGAGGATAGTAGGGGGAGGGTTTAGATCCGGGCCTGCCGCGGTGGTCTAGCGGTTCAGGCGCTCAGTCCGGAACCGCGCGACTGCTACGGTCGAGGGTTCGAATCCTGCCTCGGGCATGGATGTGTGTGACGTCCTTAGGTTAGTTAGGTTTAAGTAGTTTTAAGTTCTAGGGGACTGATGACCTCAGCAGTTAAGGCCCATAGTGCTCAGAGCCATTTTAACCATTTTTTTTAGTTCCGGTAAGGCGACGGAAGGCTGACCAGAACTTGGATGAGGTGATAGGTAGGGTAGCATCTAAACGGGTGCATGTCTGTCGCCACTTCCAGCGTTTCTTAGCCCGGAGCAAATTACGAATGTGTCGCTGGAGTTGCCGGTGGCGTCGTAGTGTGTCAGGGTCACACGTGTGGAGGAAGGCACGGTAGAGATGGCGGGATTCAGAGGAGGACGACGGTCTGTGGGGGTAAGGTAGGACGGTGAGGGTGAACGGCGACAGTAGGGACGTAGGCCTCCACGGCCTCAGACAAGGTCCGCTGAAGAAATGTGGCGGCATGGGTTACATCCTCAGGGTGGTGGTAGGTGAAGGGGTGGCTATCGGCCTGGGTAGAGAGGGTATCCCAGTAGGCATTCCAGTTGGCATGGGAATAGGCATGGACGTACTTAGGGGGAGGGTCATTACGAGGGTCGGGGCGGGGGCGACGACCGTCGGAAACGGTGAGGAGGACAGGGAGATGGTCGCACCCAATAGGCTCCAGGACATCCACCATTATGCGGCCAAGGAGGTTGGGGGAGGAAAGGATAACATCGGGAGTTGAGTTGGATTTGGGATGGGTGTGCTGGGGGATGAGGTTGCCTTGAAGGGAGGAGAGGAACCGATGCCACCGCCGTAACTGGGCGGCGGAACGACTGTGGATGTTGAGGTCGGCGGCGATCATGTAGGAGGAGAAGGTACGGTCAATGTGGGAGAGGAAGTCGAAGGGAAGAGGGGCGTTAGGGCGGACGTAGATGGTGGCACAGGTAACGGTAAGGCCGGGGAAGAAGGCACTAAGGATCAGGTGTTCGGTGGGGTTGGGAAGGAGACGTAGGAGCCGAACGGGGATCTGGCAGTGGTGACCAATGGCAACTCCGCCACACATAATCGGGAGGGGATTATCGGAGTGGTGAAGGAGGTAGGGCGAAGTGTGGACAGTGTGGTAGGGTTGGAGGAAGGTTTCATTGAGGAGGAAGGCATCCACGTGGTAGGTGGCAAGGGTGTGCAGGAAGAGGTTCTTGTTGGCGGGAAGGGAGCGGATGATGTTGAAAAGGATACGGTGCTGTCGCGCCATGACAGAGAATTAGACAAGGGTGTCAAGATGGGAGAAGGTGAAATGGGACTGGTTGTTGGAGTAGGTGGCACATATTTTAAAGTGGAAAATGTAACGGGCGGTGAGGGAGACTTGTTGGAGGGCGTAAGGGCGCTGGAAGGGTTGGACGTTTTGTAGGACAATGATGAGGAACCTGATGATGTCCTCAGCGGTGGGGGGGAGGATGAAGGGAATTGCCAGGAGGGGTGGGGGCGTCCAGAGGACGGACAGGGACAGTGAGTTCAGGAGTGGTCGGAGTGGGTCGGGCTTTACACTTTTTGGGGTAGGTGGGATGGGGGAGATTGCAGGTATTGCAGGAGGAGGGGATTGAAGGTTAGGGCACAGCTGGAGGAAGTGCACTTGCCTACAATGCGGGCAGGTGGGGGCCTCGTGGCACTCGGTTGTTGGGTGTGCGTTATAGTGCAGACACCTCTGGCAGCGCAGGGATTGAGGAGGGGAACGGGAGGGGTCGACCTTATAGCGCTGGTTGAAGAGGAGGGCACCCTCCTTCTGGAGACGGTCAATGGAGGGGGCATCCTCGGAGAAAACCCACATAAGGCGGGTGGGGCCGGCCAAGTTGAAAATGCGGTGGACCGCCCGCACCTCCAGCATGGGATGCGCCTTGAGCTCCGCCAACACCTCCTCCTCCATGATCGACGGACTGAGCCAGGTGATCACGGCAGTGAGGGTCGGTGGGCGACGCGGGGGTTGGGGTTGGCGGGTACGAGATTGAGAAGGAGCAGGGGTCGGGGAGGTGTTGGGGTCAAAATGGGTGATGGGGAGGCGGGAGAGGATGTCAGTATGGAGGGTTGGGCTGGGGGAGGAGATGAGAACGGAATCCCATCTGGGAGTGAGGAGAGAGATGGGGCACCAGGGAAGTGTTGGCGGAGGAGGAGGGAGAGATTCTGGGCCTCGAGAAGGGAAGGATCAGGACGGGAGAGGAGGTATTTGTATAAAGAGGGGGGGAGGAGGAAGAGGAGGAGACGGAGGGAGCAGGGCCATGTGGGGAGACATCCATGGCATCCTGGGGGAGAAGGAGGATGGGGCGGGGCCTTTTTGGGAGCAGAGGACGTGGTGGTGCCACTAGGGCGTTTACCGGCGGCAGAAGGGTGGGTGGTGACATGAGGGACAGGAGCTAGAGGGAGATGGCGGGAAGGGGCAGGTCCCAGCGTGGACGCAGCAGTTGGCGCCGGAGATGGTGACAGTGAAGGCGACGGCGGCGGCGACGGTGGTGGCGGTGATGGTGAAGGCGATGGGGAGAATTGGGCATGGGCAGTGGCCCGATGGGCCACCAGCCTAGCTGGAGCTGCAGTGAGAGGCTGGGGGAATGGGGGGAAAGGATGAGAGGGAGAGGAGCAGGAGGAAGATGCCAGGGAGGGGGCGACAAAGAGCGAGGGTGAAGGGAGAGTAAGAGGAGGAGGGATGGAAAGAGGGGTGTGTGACTGGGCACACCATATAATGGTGGTGGTGGCGGCGGAGGTGGAAGTATAAACTATGGCTGTGGTGGTAGTGGTGGTAGTGGTGGTGGCAGCTGACATGACGACAGGGATAAACAAAAATGCACAGAACGAAAAGGAAAGGAAAAAATTGAGGACAGACGAAGACGGAGGCGGATGAAGACGAAGACGGATGAAGACGAAGAAGGATGAAGACGAAGACGGATGAAGACAAAGATGGACGAAGACCTGAGTCCCACGCTGCTGGCGCTGGCGCTGACGCCGACGACGTCTGGCAGGAATGCCGCAGCTGCTGCTGCTGCTGCCGCGGACGGGGCCGGGGCCGCTGCTGCTGCTGGAGGGCTGGCTGGCTGGCTGGCTGGACTGCTGCTGCTGCTGGAAGACAGGCTGGCTGGACCGCCGCTGCTGGAGGGCTGGCTGGACCGCTGCTGCTGGCCGGAACTGCTGCTGCTGGCTGGACCGCTGCTGCTCGGCTGGACCGCAGCTGCTCGGCTGGCGGGCTGGCTGGCACCTGAAAACCTAGCGCTTCGATTAGTGCTCGAACGGCACAATCGAAGGGCGGTTTCCTTGCAGAGTACCGCCAGAGATGGCAGCCAAACAGTCTCAGAATAAAGATTTATTGAGACTCTTGACCACGGTTTCGGTATATCTAAATATACCTTCATGAGAAGCGAAAATACACGTGGACAGGAAGACACCTTCATTAGCAAAAAACTTGGGAACATGACTAAGATAGAAGGAAAAAACATAGCTTTACGTAACCATGAAAATTACCAAAGTATTCCAAGCACATTTGATACGTATGAGTATGTATCCCGGTGTGTTAATGTGCGCGAGTCTCTCGCGCATACCACAAGTGCCCTCTCTCGGCGAAATTGTGTGCCCTAGTGCTTCCACACCCTCTTCACGCTAGTTCTAAGGCTAAGTACTGATATTATGTCGTGTTCGCATCGACCATCTCTTTATAATTATGATGTATATATGGAGGTGATATTTCAATTTTAACTGCTGACGACGCCTTTGGCACGATTGTTTCATGCATCTCCACTGCAGGATATTATTTTAGTAAGTAATTTAAGTTTTTTGTGCTTGTAATGCTTCGCTAATTTTCATGGTTACTTAAAGCTATAAGTGTTTTTTTCTTCTATCTCAGTCATGTTGCTAAGTTTTTTGCTAATGAAGGTGTCTTCCTGTTCAGGTATTTGTGCTTCTGATGAAGGTGTATTTAGATATACCGAAACCGTGGTCAAGGATTTCAATAAATCTTTGTTCTGCAACTGTCTGGCTGTTATCATTTACCGTGAAGAGTATCAACAGGTGCTGCTTCAGCCATGTTTAAAATTTTGAATGGACAAAGTTCAAGAGCATTATCAAATATGCGTTAGACAGGTGTGTGAGGAGCGAAGTTGTGAGGAATGGAAGAGACCCACTGCGGATCGACAAGTGTGTTAGGAAGCTACTGCGAAAACTAACAGATCTTCACGGACAATTTAAACACATCCAAAGCGTCGTAGACAGGCAAAAAGGAAATGAAGTCAAATTCAGTGTAAGGAAAACTATAAGTGAAGCGTTTGACGAATTCGAAAGTAAAACTGTATTTACCAACTTCACAGATTACCCTCAGACGTATTGATCATATGTTAAACCAGTAAACAGATCGAACCTATCTCTCCAGACACTCTGTGATCGTAATGACACTGTATGGATTACGACACGGGAAAGGCCGAAATACTTATCTTTTTCCAAAGCTTTTCTCAGAGGAAGATCGCATTGTAGTGTATCCTTAAACTGGCTGACTGAAGTCGTGCAGCAGAGAAAAGGCCACTGGACCTGACGGGATACCACTATGTCTTCTAGCAGCAGCGTACTGCAGACCTCTGGAAAAGCGAAGCGTTCCTGTCGGTTCGAAGAAAGAACGGGTTATCCCCATTTTCAAGTGGGGTAGTCGAATAGATGCTTGAAACAATATCGGCCTATAGCTCTGACGTTGGTCTGTTGCAGAGATGCCGGTCGTCGTGGCCGAGCGGTTCTAGGCGCTTCAGTCTGGAACCGTGCGACTGCTACAGTCGCAGGTTCTAATCCTGCCTCTGGCATGAACGTGTGTGATGCCGTCAGGTTAGTTAGGTTTAAGTAGTTCTAAGTTCTAGGGGACTGATGACCTCAGATGTTAAGTCCCATAGTGCTCAGAGCCATTTGAACCATTTTTTTTTTTTTTTTTTTTTTTTGCAGAGATGGGGAAAACGTCTTTTCAGGGATAGGATCAGAACTGGTAACTCACTGGAATGAACTTGCAAAATAAATAAAAGAATAGCACATTGCCTTTTACTTCAGGTCACGAAACCTGTATTTTTATCTGATTTGATCCTGTCTTGAAAGAACATATACAGAAGAGTAATAGTTTTGTGATATGTCCCTTACAATTTTGAAACATAAGAGTTTTAAGTATTGTCTGGTGCAAAATTTGCAAATATTACAGCAAAACCCTAAATATTTCTTATCCAGTGGAAAAATGTTAGGAGTGAAAGCGGATTCTTGTTACATTTTCATAATTTTTTGGAAAAAACTGCAGTATCATAATTATAACATACCTGTAATTAAAGTGTATTTGTAGTCGTCATTAACAGTACATATTACCAAACATATAACCAAAAAGGAAAAATTAATTAACAGTGCCATTTATAAATAAAATATGACGAATATAGGCGAGGTGAGTCTGTTTTCTTCTCAGTGCATGTTTGTTCTGCTTGTTAAATATTTGTTCACAGTGCTCTGATGTTGCTCTGATACGTAACACCTTTAGAACCAACTGATACAGCGTTGGCTACAGCAATTCTCTTGTTTCTCGCCGGTTTAATGGATCGCTGTGTCTAGGGAAATGTCTCTATGCTAAATATTTGTCCAAGTCGACAACTGCTCCACTTTCAGGGTATGGCTTGCTTGGAGCTGACCAATAGTTTCATCCTCCCAGGTTGAAGAAGTCTCATGCATTAAGGTGGTAACTGGTTGTGAAATGAGCTGTTTTTTCCTGTTGAACGGCCAACGCTTTCAGTTTTGCAATAGCCTTCATATAGGAACCCTGATATATTTGGTCTGTTGGAAATCCTTACTTTTTGAATCGGTGTTCGCTAAAATTGCTTGACCGATCAGTTCGTTCATGGACATAATCCAGAACAACTCTGAGAACCCTTTAAGGAAATTATAAACCAATAACTCTATTGCTTGAGAAAATTCTTTATTTTTGTCTTCCAAAGATTTCAGTTGCTATTCCATTAATCTTGGCAATATTTTCATTTTTGAATGTGAGACTGTTTTGTCTGAGGATACCTCTTTAGTTACTTCATGGAAAACTTTCTAAATCGTTATAGTCTGTTGCATTATCTGCAATCTGTATCATTCAAGTTTAAGGTGATCGACTTCCCTCCTCAAATAGCTAGGGAAGACATTATGGGATCTTCATTTAAAGTAAATCCTTGCAACGTTTTGTAAGTAGAGTTCTATCTGTTTGGGACATCTTATTTTAGTTAGCATATGTCATTCTTCAATTCTCTTACGTTTCAGCAAGTTTGCTTAAAGCAAAGCGTCTCTCCTTAAGAAACACAATTCTTTTGACCTCGTGAACGGGATTCTATATGGTCTTCTGAATTCTGTGTTGCACAGTGAGGTTTAAAGAATGTGACACGTGGAAGTTTGAGAAACATGGCTGTTAATTTCATATTTGACGCATTATCTGTTATTAAGAAGGTGATTTTAAAATTTACATTGTATTTGACAATAACACACTTTACCCAGTTAGAGATGCTTCCTGCAGTGCGTCTGTCTTCGAATTGTGAGCACTGTAAAAGTCATGACTTTACTACTTCATTCTTCTCACCTATGAAACGTGCAGCGAGAGCATAGAAACTAATGTTATTTACACTCTTCCACGCATCAGACGAGAGGCAAACTGCCTTTGCAGTGGGCAAATCATTTTTAATTTTATCAAATAACTCAAGACGCAAACTTAGCATTAGAGAGTTTGACAACGGTTTTTGACTTGGTTCATTATAATTTGGGCAAAGCACATATATGTATTAAATCCAGTCCCTTCAACTATATTCGACTATAGAAAAAGGAGATATTCTCTGCAAATCATTTTAAAAAACTGTACATCTAATACCATTCTTCTATTTAATGTGAGCGACTTTAAAATATTTTAAAAAAATTGCTTATTGGTTGTACGTAGAAAATAGTTGATGGTGAGAGCACGACAAAAGGAAATACATCAGGACTGAGACCCGAACCTGGCGATACTGATGGCTTTCTGAGAGGACGCAATAACCCGAGGTGGAAGCAGACGTCATTGAGAAGGATTCACGAGAAATAATTTCTCGAATTTCTGCATCGACTGAAGGCGATTTTGGTCGGCTTCCTGACCCACCTCGTCCCAGACGTACTGTAGGGTGCTTCGGTTTCAGGTGGCTCTCCAGGTCTGATTGTGAGACAGAAGCCATGGGAATTATCTGCTGATATTTGCTGCATTTTCGTTTTCTCCCGCTTTGGTAAAACAGTACCGTCCATCGCTCGTAATTCTTCTGGTTGAAGGCAATGTGATTGAGATATTGTTCTACAGCACTTGAAAGTAAGCTGGAAAAATTGACATTTTAAACTGTAAAAAGTTAAAGTGAAAACAAATATACATGCAGCACACCCTACAATCAAAAGTTACAGATATAGGCTGTAGTACGTTATGACCTGCGAAACGTAGACCCACTATCGTGTAGCTTGTATCACATACGAAAAGATCTGAAATATTCATAGTGATTAAGAAATTCGAGAAAACATGTCCGAGAATATGCGAGGTTTTCACTGCTGAAAGATAAAAATTTTGAATCATGTGGCATCAAAATTTACGCTCCATAACCCGTGAACAAGAGGTGGCAGGACAAAGGTCAGGATAAAAGCTGCAAAAAAGCAGAGCAAATGACTATAAAACCTGTGATTTAAGGGCTCGAACTTGACTGCTCATGCAATCACAGGCTGTACTAGTGTGTCTGCATTGTTACTGTAGAATATAGTTGGCCATTTTGATGAACTCCGCTATATATTTCAGAATCTTTCTTCTAGCGAATGTGGACATCTGGCGCAAACCAAGCATGCTCTCCAGTTCCGTAAATATGAACTTCATTGTCCTGAGACACCACAGAAGTAACAGATGAGGAGGTGGTATAGCGGCATACAAACACTCTCATATATTACTGCTACGCAGATCCAATAGTAATGAAGACAAACAAGTCGAGCCGCGCGGGGTAACCGTACGGTCTTGGGCGACTTGTCACGGTTCGCGCGGTTCCCCCCGTCGGAGGTTTCAGTACTCCCTTGGGCATCTGTGTATGTGTCGTCCTTAGCGTAAGTTAGGTTAAGTTGTGCGTAAGCCTAGGGACCGATGACCTCAGTGGTTTGGTCCCATAGACCTTACCACAAATTTACAAACAAGTCGAATTTACGTTCGTAAATTTAAAATCCCTGAACAGAATTTATCTAATCTGCATCCCCTACAGACCTCCGAAAGTAGGCAGGAGAGCTTGTTTTATAACTGTCCTTTCAAAATTAGATCCGACTTACGAGCATACAAATAATGCTAGTAACACATGTATATATTCGGTCCCTTCACTTCAAGTGTGTATTTTCTTCTTCAAATGTAACAGTATTTCAGCTTGCACCTACCCATAATGCAGCTTATAGTCTCTCTCTCTTATATGTATATTTACCAAGAAATCCACAAGCAAAATAATTCGTAGCTGGAATCAACTTATAACATCGTATTCATGAATTTCTCTCTAAAATACCCAAGGAATAAACTGTAACTGATAACATACAGTGACTTTAAGTGTTATCATTGTACCTGAAATGGTATCAGGAGTGGAAGAGAGAATTTCGTAGACGACTTCCATTGCTTGGACTTGAAAGGCAAGCTCCATGGATTTACTACCGAACTTACTCGATTACACAATAAATATGCTCCTCCAAAGACCAGAAGCCCCTGTTCATTACTCTGAGAGACACTGCACATTGGACTTACAAAAGACCTCCTACAAATGAAAGTAAAATTGATTTGAAGCAAAATGCAAACATAGGCAATCCCTCTGAGAGAAACGATAACTAAGAGATGCCAATACAATAATCTAAAACATAAAGAGCAGATGCTCTGTGGAAAATTTTGAGTGATCCAGAGATATATAGAGAAAGTAGAAGGTGCAGCTGAACCTTCAGATCAGCATTTACTTTACAGGACGGCATCACAGTTCATATGATCATGCTTATTGTTGACCCACTACTGCTCGCAGTAACTAGAGATTCCTACACCTTGAAGTTCTTGCCTGTACAACACAGCAGAAACACTCGTTCCCCTCAGAATACAAGCATTATAGATCCGATTGCTAAGAAGAGCAGCTGGATACATTACTGATGACGTTATTACCCATTGGGAAGAAGGTGTTCAGGAAGGCCGAGGTAAATCAACAATTTAAACCAAGAGAAAGAAACAGCCAAATGACTAATACATGCAGAGAGAAGAAGAAGTGATATCATATCAAAAATTTTATGATGTTTTGAAGGACCTGTGATTTCAATATTTTTTTTTATTACGTATAAGACTCTGGTCCAACCCAAGAAGGGTCCTGAATGCGCTAATCTGTTCAGGTTAAATAAATAGTTAAAAAATTAAACATAACGTACAGGTTGTCAAAGGGTGAAAGGTCAGTATTCAGGAACAGGACCGACCATTTCAAGAAAAAAATTCATGCGAACATATGAACTACTCCGATTGGTTTCCAAGAAAAAACATATTGAATGTACATTGTTATTTACTTTCTATATTGTTCGGTACATTGTCATTGCTTACAACGTACCACAACAGTGTAGTCAAAGTCGAGACAAATAATTTGATATAGGAAATGTGGGCTATGAGGTCGGGAAACTAATATTGACTGGCTTACAAAACCTACCTACATCTCAGTGCATGCACGTCGCGCGAGATTTATATAATTTTCTCGCTCTCATTACGCAAACTATAAGTCCTAAAGAAAAAGGGATAGTACCTTTATATAGGAAACTTAATGTAGTTCAATTCTGTACTTAAACACGTTTTTGATACAGCTTCGGATTTCTAATTTTCAAGAAAAACTTTAAAAAGTAACTTTAAATGTGTTACATCTGAGAAACACTTTGGAAAAGAGCATATGTACATATTTAGTCATGCTTAAATGATCGTTCCTGAATATTGACAATTCCACCTGAGGCAACTTGCATACACAGACTATCATATATGATAAAATAATTAAGCATTACACAAACCTTTATTTTCTTTATAAGAAGTTGAACTTGGAGCGAGATGCAAGCTGTATCATTGTGCCAAGAGCGCAGAGAACAATGTGACATTTCAAGTCGCCATGTGATCTGCTCCGTGGGATCTGATACGTGAGAGTGGTTGGGGAGCAGCGAGCAATCCGATCCGTAACACTGGTGTGAAGAAGTGAGCTAGTGAGCTACTTGTGATCCAATCCTGAGGATAGTGGGGAGTGGTGAGCCAATGGACGGCTTACAGTCTGATCAATGAGCGTAGTGGGAGTGCCGAGCTCTTGGGAGAGGAGTGATGATTGATTCACCATGCGATACACTCCTGTCTCACTTTGGTTGACGACCACATGCAGCTTATATAATCAGTGACAACACAATTCGAGTGCGATCCTAAGTCAAAAGATCATAAGCAACACCCACTCAAAAGCATTTTGATGCTTACTGAGCTTCTAAAAACTGAGGTTTTCTTTTCAAAAGAAGCACAGAAACATGAGGTTGGAAGTGTTTTCTGGCGTAATACTACGTTATAAGAAGCTTCTGACTCGTTAGTCTCGGTAGCTGCGTGGGCAGTGTGGCAGCTTGTCATTGCTTACAACGTACCACAGCAGTGTAGTCAAAATCGAGACAAATAATTTGATATAGGAAATGTGGGCTATGAAAGGACCTAGGTTCGACACCCGGTTGGATTGAAGATTTTTTTTTTTTTAGGTTCACGAATCCACATGTGCATACGGTCTATATCACAGTTTTTGTACTTTGGGAAATGTTTTCTTAAGGATGTAGCAGGGCACGCCATTGCGGGAGCCTACCGAAGAATTTTGATTCAGCTTATTACAGCCACCAGAGACGCGTTTTGAAGTCAGATTACCATTCATTTTTTCTGAATCACCCATCACTCACTCCTTACTAGTATCTATCTCTTTAAATCAATTTAGCAGTTGATTGCTCATCTCTACTCCGTTGCGTAATATTGGAAGATGTTTGATGGTCACATGTTATGGCATTTGTGGAGATCGAGAAATTCCTCTGTAGAAATCAACACAGGTTCTGGAAACAACGCTGATGTAGGACTAGTTCGCTCTGTTCGTGCAGGAGATCCAGAAAGCGGAAGGTAGTGACGCCCAGCTAGATGCCGTATTCCCTGACTTTCGTGAGGCATTCGGAACAATTCCACGCTACAAACTATTGAACAAAATACGAGAGGATAAACTGTGTCTTTCGACCGAGAAGTTTCAAAGAAAAGAACTCAGTATGTTATTGTCAATGGAGAGACATCTTCAGATGTAAAAGTAACTTTGGACATGTCCCAATGGAATGTTGTAGGCCATTGTTTCACAACATATAAAAATGACGCAGTAGACAACATTGGAAGTTCTATGAGGCTTTTTGCTGATGACGCTATTTTATACAGGAAAGTCCCAAAGATAGCCGGTAGTAGCTAAATTTAGGATAACTTACAGAGGATCGACCCTTGCTGCAGGGAGTGGCAACTGACCCTCAACTAATCGCAGGAAAGGCAAATACCAAACAGAGATTCACTGGGAGTATCCTCAGGAAATGCAATCCATCGAGAAAAAGGAGGTACCTTACAGAACCTTCGTTGGACCAATACTTGAATATTGCTCGTCAGCGTGGGATCCACGTCACATAAAATTGACGAAATAGAGAAGCTCCAAAGAAGAGAAGCACATTTCCTTACATGTTTATTTAGTAAGCACGAAAGCATCACGGAGAGGATCAACCAACTCCAGCGGTGAGGACTGTAAGAAAGGCATTCTGCGACACGGGTACAGTTTACCATTAAAGTGCCGAGAGTATATGTTCCTACAAGAGCCAACAACAATATTGCTTCCACCCACGTGTATTTTGCGAAGAGACTATAAGGATAACCATAGAGAGATTCGAGCACACATAGAGACTTATTGGCATTCGTTCCTGCCGAGAACCATTCATCACTGCAACAAACATGGGGGAAAGGGACAGCTGAACACAAAATACCCTCCGCCACACAACACAACATGATTTTTTTTTTGGGGGGGGGGGCTAAAGATGCAGATGTCAAGTAGATATAACCAAAAGTATCAGAACGCCCATTATGTAATGCAGTATTAGCCACTTGATGCCACATGAGACGGAGCCACCCATATAAAGGAGGTGAAGAATCTGCAGAGAAGGAGTAATAACAGGAGATCTCATTGACTTCGGAAGTGGACTAGTCATTGAATGTCTCCTGATTAACAATTCCAGCCGGCCGCGGTCGTCGTGCGGTTCTAGGCGCTGCAGTCCGGAACCGCGGGACTGCTACGGTCGCAGGTTCGAATCCTGCATCGGGCATGGATGTTTGTGATGTCCTTAGGTTAGTTAGGTTTAATTGGTTCTAAGTTCTAGGGGACTGATGACCTAAGATGTTAAGTCCCATAGTGCTCAGAACCATTATTTTAACAAGTCCATCACGGACATTTCAGCACATTTAAAGCTGTCCAAGTGGAGTTTTGCGATTGTGAAATAGGAACACGAAGCTGCAATTACAGTTAAACCAAGACTATGCTTGTAAAAACTGCATAAATTTTGTGGAAGGAATCACTCGCTAGTTCCAAAGTGCAACCAAATGTCCAGCTAGCACTATAACTGTATGTAAGAAGTTAAATAGAATTGGGAACAATGGTTGAGCAACCCCTCATAAGCCACACGTTTCTATAGTCAATGTCACTCGAATATCGTGGTTACATAAAGATGGACGCCACTGGACAGTAGACAACTGGAAACGAATGATGTGGAATGATGAATAACGCTGTACCAACTGCCAGTCCAATGGTGGTTTTCGCTTGGCGAGTACCTAGAAAACGTTGTGTACCATCATGAACGTTACCAACTGTGAATTGCGAAGGAGGTGGGGTTTTCGTGATTAGTCTGTGGTCCCGTAATTTCTCTTAAAAATGCGTTTTTCGACGTCCCTAAAGTGATATGATTAGCCAAGAGTCAAAACCTGAATTCAGTGGAACGGTCGACTTCGCTCCAGATTCCGGATGTTAAATATCACTACCTTATTTGGTTTCGGCACAGGCATTCAGACGTCTCATTGGATGTATCACCAAAAGTTATCAATCCGTGAAAAAGGTGAAGAGTGGATACACTTCATATTAATACGCACTAATAGTGGTCCCAATAATTTTGATCCAGCAGTGTATAGCGTATATGTTATATTCCGTCAATACTTGGAGGGAAATGGACATGTTAAAAACTGATATGAGCAATACTAATGTTCCAACATCTAACGATTTCCCACTCCCAAAGTTATATTGTTTCCTTTCTCTCACCAGGCGCCCCTTTTCCCTTCCACGTTCTCCTTCTTTACCAGTTTACCACACTCACCAATCTCTAAGTTCTAAACACCATAGTCTATAGACTACAGCAATCAATACCAAGACTCACTTTTGCCCTTTACTTTCATAATCTCTCTATCTTCGAATTTAATTTAATAAAAGCTTTATTCATACCTACTTTCTTCCTATATATTTAAATATCTGATCAGATACAGTTCATAAATTTTCACTAATTTCTGTATAATTTGTGTAGTTCAATATCTTTGTGTCAATCAAACAGTGGACTTGCTAAATCATATTCCCTTTACATGAGACATTATGTTTACAGTTTATACCCATATCTGTAAGAACTAATACATTCAGTACATACTCTCATGATCATAAAAGAATACCTTGAAGGACTAGAGACAGGACGTTCGTATTCACAGAACATGAATATTAGTCTGTACTGCAGAAAATAATAGCATTTCAATCATCTCGGTTCAGCATGTGTCCCAACACCTAGCAAGCACAGGGTCCACCATGGGCACTGATAACTTGTTCCATGCATGATTGCATTGACGTGTATAAGGCGCGAATGGCGTCCTGTGGTATAGCCATCCACGCTGCGTTCACCTGGTTTCGAAGTTCGTCTGTGGTTGTCGGCATTGGGTCATTGTATTGCACCCGCCATTTCACCTTATCTCACACATTTTCGATTGGCGATACGCATGGTGATCTGGTGGCCAGGTGCAAAAGCCGGGCATCCTGTGACACCAAGAAGGTACACTTTAATGCAATAAAATATGATCATGCATTCTCTTTCTGCAAAATGGCATCTGGGGTGCTATGCAGAAAGGGTGTGGTCATGAGTCTCACAATGTCATTCACATAGGTCATACTAGTCACAGTGTCTTGGACGTGCACCAGTTGTGATTTGTGGTTTTACCAAATAGCACCCTACAGCATAAGGCCTTCAACTGTCGATGTATAGTCGGCCGGAATGGCCGAGCGGTTCTAGGCGCTTTAGTCTGGAACCGCGTGACCGCTACGGTCGCAAGTTCGAATCCTGCCTCGGGCATGGATGTTTGTGATGTCCTTAGGTTAGTTAGGTTTAAGTAGTTCTAAGTTCTAGGGGACTGATGACCTCAGATGTTAAGTCCCATAGTGCTCAGAGCCATTTGAACCAATTGTCGATGTATATCTTGTGTGAAGGCAGTCATTGTGATACCACTCCCCTGGTCTGAAGGGAACCAAAATGTGACCATTTTCAAACAGACAGAACCTGAATTACTCTAGAATCACTGTCTGATGCCGTTCCTGTCCCCAGCGATGTCGTTCCATATTCTATTGGCCTCAAGCATGTTTCTGCACATACGTCAAAGATAGGCAGAGTAGAGCACGCCGCGCTTGTAACTCATGTCGTAATTAATGGTGACAGACTGTCACCCCTGAAAGTGTGTAATGTGTGAAGGCCGGTTCCCACAAGAGCTGCCGCTAGTCAGAAACGCACGGTTGCCATGGAAACTCCATCAGCAGCGCCATAGCCAGCTCTGCATCGCGGTTTGTCTATGCCGAATCGCTGCCATTGCCGCGTGCTGCGGTGCAGCATGCACTGAGCATGACGTCAGGTACAGTACACCCGAAGCCTACGGGAAAAAACAGAAAGTAGGCCTGAACTCGCTCGCATGCTCAGCTTAGCAGACAAAATGCATCAAGAAACCATTTAGCTCGTAGCTGGGCGTGTACCTACTAACGAGATTTGCGTCTTCTACTGTAATCTGCTATTATGAAGTCTTGCCGATTTATAGTACTACAAGAAAATTTAATTTAAGGTCAGTACTAAATAAAAATGGTAATACAGCTTGTTTATAGCATTTAGTGTCTTCCGCTTAAAAGTCCTCATTTCGTACAAGGAGTGGTTTCTTATACAACTGATAATCATTTTGATAGGCTTTTAATTTTATTCTACCCCAGAACAGCCATAACTAATTATTTGTAGCCCTATGGTCTTCTGATCATTGTAAGACTAATAACACTAAGACTCCATAATAGTGGATTCCAGTAGAAAATACAATTCTCGTTTGTACACACACCTAGTTACGAGTTAAAAGGTGTAGAAATTAGTTGTCTGCTAAATTGAGCGAGCGAGCGAGTGCAGGCTACCTTTGTGACATACATACCACAGCCTTTCTTCCTCGTAAGCCTTGTAGACCCCTCGGCTATATGAACTTCCGCTGAAGCGCTAGCGCGGGCGCTGAGGCAGTTATGAAATACTTATCATCCGATTTCCAGGAAACTGTTTGGTGAAAAATTTCGTTCTTCCCCATCTTGCAGCCTGATATCTTCGCTCGATGAAGGACTGAATTTCTTTTCGTTGTTCGTTGTATCACTTTTAAGTGCCGGCCGCTGTGGCCCTGTGGTTATAGGTGCTGCAGTCTGGACACGCGAGACCGCTACGGTCGCAGGGTCAGACCCTGCCTTGGGCATGGATGTGTGTGATGTCCTTAGGTTAGTTAGGTTTAAGTAGTTCTAAGTTCTAGGGGACTGATGACCTAAGATGTTAAGTCCCATAGTGGTCAGAGCCATTTGAATTTTGAACTTTTAAGTAAACCACAGCACGAGATTTTATTAACTCTGCAGAGGTATAGACGCATTAGGCAGACTTTGCGTATAGTTCATTTTAGGTAACAGATTACTGCGTACGAAATTTAGTAAACATATCGAAATTGTTTTTAAAGTTGAGAGCAGAATGATAGCTATCACCGTTCTCTAGGTATCGCATTACATGTCGGCGGACAGGCCGCGAGTTGGACGCGGGTCGGTCGCTCATGATGCGACCGATACTTCGCTCTGCTCGCCGTAAATCATGTGGTTACATCAGCCCCAAATTTCGTAAATTGTTAAAGAAATGGAAACGTGACTCTTTTTTTTTTTTTTTTGTAAATGGTACCTTGTAATGAGTGACGTATTTTGTTACATCATAAGTATACAAAATCTATTTATCTATCGATATATGAAAGTACCTATAGTTTTGCGCAATGAACCGATGAACTTTATAAACGGTATTGTATAGCCTCTGAAATGAGAATTACAGTGACATGAAACACATTAATATTTACAATATTCTACACAGACCTAAAGAAGTTAAACCAAAACTAATTTGCTGGTATGAATTAAAATGTAATTTGCTGAGTATCTACAACTACTGATTATTTCGCTTTGTAAGTAAACGCTTTTTTGTTGCTGCAATGTATGTTACTTGCCCCAGATGCGTTTCGCCTGTTGTTTTAAGGCATCTTCAGTGGAGTGTAAAATAATTCAATTTTGTTTTGGTATGCGATATTTGCAGATTATAACATAGTTCGTGTCTTATTTTCTTTGTCGAAATAAGTGATTACTTACAGTTAATCAAGTTTATGGCTGATATCTGCATTTGCTCATATCTGATCACATGTTGGAGGTTGCACTAAAATTTAAATTGTAGAACATAAGCACATTTTCACGTTCACACTTTTTTCATCACAATTTTCGTATTCTTTTCGCTAACTGGCGTGAAGCCCTATTATTCTTGTGTCACTAGCTGTACACATTTTGTTGAAAATTGTGATTTGAAATCGTAACTACAGCTCATCCACTTTTGGCTCTTCCTATTTGGTTTGTTTATGTACGAGATGTATTCGGAAAGTAAATTCCGATTAGGCGTGAAATAGAAACCACTGCGAAAATCCAATGGTAGTTTGTACAGATGTGTTGAGCAGTGTCTTTAGCGTGCCTGTCGATCGCTTCACGTCGCTCTTTTCAGTTCAGAGCACAAAGTGATCATGTAGAAATGTTTTAAAGCAACAGTGTCTCACGCCAAGTATGTGGATCTGGTGACTGATTTCGCCTGAAGTTATGAAACCCACAAAACATAAATCTCATTCATTTCTTTCTTCAACAAAATTTTCAGCCTTATTCTGCAGAGGCAACGAAGACGCCTCTGCAGCGTTTTCGATGGAAAGTGTTTGCTCGCCCACAATACAGCCCTTCATTAACTCCCTCCATTATTCATCTGTGCTCACATGGACCACTGGCTACGAAGCCTATATTTTGGCATAAACAACGAAAGGCATACAAGGGTAGAGGATTGGCGGAAAGTACAGGCGGCTGCTTTCTGTGACGAGGGTACTGGGAAGTTTGTACAACGCCAAGACAAAGTCTAGGTCGGAGCAACGACTAGTTAGAGAGATAGCTGGAAAGTGTAGCTAACTGTTGCGAATAATTTTTTTCTTTATTTTCACGGTGATTTTCAATTCGCGGTCATTCAGACCTTACTTCCCCAACAGACCTCGTACATGTTGCCAACCTAACTAATTATATGCTGAAAATTAACATCTATTCATTTCTGTCTTCCTTATACCTGTATGTGTGTGTGGCCGGTCAGTGCGAGTTGTAGAATGTTGAAACTGAATGCAACAGCTGTCAGAGAGTGGTTGAGTTTTGTTTAAATGTTTTGTGGAATGGTTCATCTAATAGTAAACTCACTGCTTACATTGAAAAATTAAATACTAGAATAACACTTCAACAGATAATTACTATCAGAATGTTTGTCCTCACCTTATTTAAGATACGAAAATTTCTGTGCTCGTTGTTGGTGATGGGCACGTAAACTAACTTGTTATTAATTAAATCGTTTTGCCTTAAGACATTTTGTCTATTTGCAAAGTATAGTATACTATATAATTACTTATATTAACATCAGATTGCCAAATACTCTTCCAGCATCGTTAAAAAAATTACAGGCACGATATATAGCCTCTGATAAGTCGATTTGTTTTACCGAAAGATGTTCCATCCCTGATAGAACATTTGTCTCAAATACCTTTCCATAACGTGCCAAATGTAATATTCTATTCATCGTCTTCGATATCCATAAAGTGTCATCGATCCCAGTCTTGCAAGTAGTTATGAAGCACCAGTCATAATAATTGGTTTCCCAGTTACGATCCAATCGCAGACTCGATATATAGTTGCCAAAATTCTCTATTAATTTTTTGATTAACCTGCTTTCCCAACACAAACCGTAATTAAAAATAGTTTCATACGATGTTAGTTTATCTTTTAATACGTCTGAGAATGGTCACATGATATTTGAAGTCAGCGGAAAAGGCTCCACTGTACAAAACGCGTGTGACATCATACGCAGACCTGTATTACAATTCCCACCGATGACTTTTACACAGTTTGAGAACTGATAGATAATGCATTCGAAAGTCACAGATAATACATAACCAGTCACTAGTTCCTGGCTCATGAAGGTTTATATGTCTTACAGAAAATGCCACAAATGGTAGAGCGGTTAAGACAGTAATTCAACTTTATCACTTGCTGACAGTCACCAGAAGAGAGCTTGTAACAACAACGACGCTGTACTATAGTACAGATAAGTAATTTTTTTCCATTTGATTTTTCGATGAACAAGTGTAATTAATGTTCTGATTTCATTTCTTTTCTGTTTCATGTCATTGTGTTAACAAAACTGTAAACAAGTTTCAATGTGAATATTAATGTTTATGTCAGATGTCAAGAAATATTGTAATAGAATTGAAATGTAACAATGTTGAGACTGTTGTAAGATGTTTAAAATTGTAACTGTGCGTCTGGTCCATACGTAGGCAATGTGTTAGGATATGTAGAATGCAAAACCTCTGGCGAATACCCTGTCTGTTAGGGAGTGGTAAAAGGTGGATGGCAGGCGAGCGCGTGAAATTGCGCACGGGCACTGCACGGCACAACGGCACTAAATGGAAAAGTATTGCGACGCTATGAAGAATTAAAGTGCCGATAACGAATAACGAAGGTCTAACGAAGTTGAAAGATCACTTTAATATTGATATAGTAATGAAGTTTAATTATTTCGAGACAGATACAAAGGTATTTAAATGAACAGTAAATAAAAAAAAGAGTAGCAGCTCATATACTGGAAATCTTGAACGCATAATGATTTCAGTAATGAATTTTTTTTATACAGTTTCAGAGCCCCCCCCCCTTTTTTTCATTTGAAATCTGAAGTGTTCCACATTGGTTTGACCAGCAAAAGTTAAAATCAACATATAAGTCAAAATTTATCAGTGTTTTATCTTTATCAAAATTAACATTTTGTGTGTGTCACGAAAGTGCTATTGCTAGGGTAACCTATGCCCGATTTTAATCAGATTAATAGACAGTATGAAATTTTGTAGTATACATTATAGTGTAGTGTTATGTATTGATGGTTTTTCCATATCAGTACAGAACGTGAAACTATCAGTTCAATAGATTTTCTGGTTCTAAAATTCTACCATATTATGCAGTGTTACGACGTGTTGTTTTGCATGAATATATACCAACTTGTACAGGGAAGAAACTCAGTTAATGCCTAATTAGGCTGGCGATCGTATTATTATTAAATAGGTAGCATCTTCTGGTTTGTTTTGGTCCATCCTGACGTATAATTGCATTTCGAACTTACTTGGCGGACCATTGTTATTGCAGAGTGGGTGTAAGTCTGATTTGCCACCATGCAGGTACACGCGGTCGATATCTATAAGAAAATCCTTTCTCATAAGGTGAACCCCGCTCACTTACCATAGTACAGGCTTTAACGGGTATTGTGTGCCCCACGCGCACGTTACAAGTGGCTCCCGGTGACAGGACATCCAGTTGTTGTCGGTAACAAATTAACGTGAATACCGAACAGTGGATGTTCAGTGGCACGAATTGCGATATTATTCAGTAAAGTAAATAGCAGTGAACGTTAAATACGGTAGTGGGGTGTAATTTGCGTTCGGTATGGACAAGAACGTAAACACAGTAGATGGGCCGAGCGTAATGGAAGATGCGGCTGGCAATGACAGGCGTTTACGCGGCCAGATAACAGATGGCGTTAGTGGTAGACAATTGGCGTACATACAGTACCACGAACATGTTAACGAACAGACTGAAATGTCGGAATCGCCTAGAGTACAGCAAGGAATAAAACAGGAAGTAGAGGATGACTTTGTAGATGATAGTGGGTACGTGAACGAATCCACTGACATGTTTGATTCACCACAGATAAAGAAAGAACCGAAAGAAAATTTTGAAATAGGATCGGAACACACCGATTCCGTAGAACAAAACAGTGTGATAATTTTAAGCATGAACGACTTATTTGAACGATTAACCAAACAAATTACAGGACAGAGTGAGGAGATCGAAACACAGAATGTTCAGCTTAAAACACACGTTTATGAGAAGCTTAAAACACAAAGTAATCAGCTCAGAACACAGAATGGTCAGTTTAAAACACAAGTTGGTCAGCTTAAAGCACAGGTCGAAGAACAAGGAATTAAAATTAGTAAACAAATAGAACAGGTAGAACAAAAAGTGGGTAATTTAAGTTCTGCAGTAAATACTATGAAGTCTGAAATTGACACTATTAATAAAAATATGAATAATATGCAGGGGGAAATTGACGACATTAACAGTAGGTATGATGTTGAAATTCTCAACATCCAAGAGAAAGTGGAGGCTCTAGTTGAAACAAAAGTAGACGAAAAAGGTTTCGGTCTTAAAACTGAGATCGTAAACGAATGCCAACATGGAATCTCACAGTTGAAAAAAGCCGTTTTAGATACTGAAGGAAATTTAGGCGAAAAAGTTACCGGATGTGTACAAAAGTGTGAACAAAATGCATCGAAAATTCAAGGCAAAATGTTGGATCTAGAGAGTAAAATCAACGATCGGCCTGGCATGGTCTGTAATGGCACGCCACTTACGAAACTGTTGGAAGGTGAGGAACGCTTCGATCCCACCAAAACACATAACGGATGGCATCCGTTAGATTTCATAAAAAATTGCGGGAGAATGTTTCCTAAACACTTGTCTGGTCAGGAAAAGATAAACGTAGTAATTAGCGCCTTAGCAGGTGACGCTAAGCGCTGGGGAATTAACTTGAATATCGAAATAATGACGTTCGAAGAGTTTAAACAAAAATTTACTGAAAAATACTGGTCTGAACAAAAACAGGATCATTTGTGGCGCGAGTTTATCATGGCCAAACTTCATGATAACAGGGGCAGGAATTCTTTGAAAGATTTCTGTGAATATTGGTACCGAAAGTTGACACATTTAAGAGGGAGAAGATCCGATTCTGAAATCGTATGGGAGGTATATTAAAAGCTTCCAGAAGATTCGAAGAGAAATGCGGGAAGCAATCATCGCAGCTTACAAACGTTTCTCGAAAGGGTCCAAGACGAAGACCATTGGCGCGAAAATCGTGCAAATTATCAGAATTTTAGTAACCGGAATAACCGCAATAATGACGGGAGGAATGACGATGATGGTTTTCGCGTCAACATGATACAGAGAGGTAGAGGCATAAGAAGAGGAAGAGGGGCTTATCCAGGTCACGGTAGAGGATACACCGCGCAAAATAATAACGACGCGGGAAACTGATTTCCGTGAATGTTGTGGGCCAAACGGAAGCAGACAGAACATACTGGCCCCGATTTAAGAAAAATTACCGGACTGACAGTGAAGTTATGAGACAGCTTAGGGACAGGCGTGGAACGACGCAGCGTGTTGTGGCGAAGCAAGCGTCAGGTGCGTGTGCAGATGACTCATCTTCGCCGCGCACTGCGCTACGTGTTAACAGGCGAGTGGAGCATCAGGGGGCTACGGCCCAGCCTAGCAGATCAGCTGTTCAGAGAGAAACCGCTAGCAAGGCGGCAGAATTAGGCACGAACTTTACCATAAGAGCTGGCAAAAGCATTATGAGTGGTAATTCCGTGGCGAAGGAAATAGTGGATGGAACAGTGGATACACAGAGAGGTGCGGTTAGCAGTGTTAGCAGCGAAGTAAATGGCGAGAATAAATTAGCAGAAGTAACTGATTGGCGTGTGCAGGTCGACGATCTGTACAAGGGCCTCAAGCAATGTGAGTGGGAGGATTTTAAGAAGGAATATGAGGCAAGAAGGTTAATTAGTGAAAAAGGAAATAGTAGGGACGTCGATAAGGTAACATGGCCCGAATATGAAGAAGAGAGAGTAAATAGCGCCGCGCAAAGTACGCGTGCTGTCGATAGGACGATGATTAAAGATAGGAAGGAATTGGAGAATGAAATCCTAAGCATGGACGAGGAAGTAACTTCTGTTAATGATCCGCCAACAGTACAAGCTGTTACCGAAAGGCACTGTGGGGAAGGGGCAGGTAATTACCTAAGAGTAACTGAGGTCCACGAGGATTACACTAAATATGAAGTAACAGTGGATGTGAGTAAAGCTGATAATGAGGTCGTCTTTCCTAAAGAGGATATTGAGTTAAAACCAAAGCCTGATGAAAATGCAGAGGAAGAACTTAGTGCCTGTCTCAGAAAAGCTTTTATGTTAGAACCTGAATGCGATCCAGAATGGCCGGATTCTGACAATAGTTCAGATGACAGGTATTTCGGTACTAGTGAAAATAATGGTAATGCAGCTAATTGCGATAATGTACATACTGATGACGAAGTTTCAAAGCAAAACCTAGTTGTTGGGACTGAACAAAGAAGGAAAGAACCACCTGACGACTCAGTGTTTATTTTGCAAAGAGTTCAAGTAAGTAAAGGCTTTGAACTCCAGAAACCTAAAAAGCCACCAGATACAAATGGTTCACAGGTCAGGAACGTATCTTGGGACAATGTCACAGTCGACCAAGGTGTGTTGTGGAAAAAACAGGAAGGGGCATGATTTAGAGCCTGAGGCAGATTTATATCGGATTTTGAGAATGTCATGCACACCTTACATCGGGAATCTACTGGATTCCCACCTAAAGAAATTTTGTTAGGCAGCATAAGTAAAAGTTTAATTGAAGGAAAAACTAGAGTTTCCACCTTGTACAAGCTTGGGGTTGAGTCAAAAGAAAGAATTAGTCACAAAATGAGCAAAGCGAAAAGCTGAATCTAGATCTAAAAGACATGACAAAAACCTGAAAGTTTGAAAATTTAAAATTGGGGGTTATGTTCTTTTAAAAACCCACGATAAATCTAGTGAACTGAACCATGAATTTTCCAAATTTAAATATATTTATAATGGACCGTATATAATACAGAACATTCCACACGATAATGCTTCCTACCTGATCTACCTAAAATCCAAGAGATCTTTAGGTGTAAGAAACGTTGTGGACCCGAAACTGTATGTTCCTAGGAGTGAGTGACCTAAGTACACTCAGAAAGCAACCAGCGGTAAATGTGCTGTATCTTACGATGAAACTATTTTATTCTAAATGTAACAAATCTTTGTAAATGTATGTATACTAATGGCTCTGGTTCAAATGGCTCTGAGCACTATGGGACACAACTGCTGTGGTCATAAGTCCCCAAGAACTTAGAAGTACTTAAACCTAACTAACCTAAGGACATCACACACATCCATGCCCGAGGCAGGATTCGAACCTGCGACCGTAGCGGTCGTGCGGTTCCAGGCTGTAGCGCCTTTAACCGCTCTGCCACTCCGGCCGGCTGTATACTAATGTCAGTGTGCTAATGTACTTATGTAAGTTTCGAATTACCAAATCTACTATAAATATAAAGGTGTATGGAAAATAGGGCTCAAAAGAAAAAAGCAAATGCTGCAAGCCAAATAAAAGATGGGACTGCCAAAAATCAAAGTGGGCAGTACGTGAGTCACTATATAAAGGACTGCCAAACACCAAAGAGGGCAGATAAATATTCAAAGGAGAATTGTAAGTGTGGTACAGGTGTTGTGATAAAATGATGCGAAATGGACTGCCCAAATCTGAATAATAGGCAGGAAATATGTGTAGTGATTTTTCTAAATAGTATTGTGTGTTTATTAGTAAGTAAGGAAATGGACTGCCATCCAATGCAAGCAGAAACAAATTGTTTTATAGTGTATATAGGTATTTGTATATGCTTTGTAGTTAAGTGTTTGTGTTCCAGATTTTTATTTTTTTTCTCTGAGAAATTTAATAATAATAAGTAATTTGCTAATTAAATCATGTTGTAGTAGGAGGTTGGATTGTGCCAAAGGCACTTAAGTAAATGATAGGTAAATGTTCTCGATATATTAAAAACTATAGACCTATATAATGTGAGCGAAAGGAAGTTTTGTGATATCAAATTCTATGATGGCACATTCACGCGAAGATTCAGAACCCCTGTAAAAATATAAAGTTACGAGGAATGAGATTTTCACTCTGCAGCGGAGTGTGAGCTGATATGAAACTTCCTGGCAGATTAAAACTGTGTGCCCGACCGAGACTCGAAGTCGGGACCTTTGCCTTTCGCGGGCAAGTGCTCTACCATCTTTTTTTTTTTTGTTTGTTTTATTTATTTATTTTTTTTTTTTTACGCTAACCCTTTTTTTTTTTAAGTTTTTGATTTCTACCCCTTTTTTTCTTTTTTTTTTACCCCCTTGTTGAACCACTTTCGTCCCTTAAGAAGCCCCTTAGGAAAATGGAACTAAAAAAATAAATAAATAAAAAAATAAAACAAACTAAGTGCCACCGCCACTTGTCATCCTATAACAAAAAAAAATTTGATCCACTTCAGGCGTTAGCTCCTGAGTAAACCCACCCCAGAGAGCTGCCTATAGACCAGGGGAAGTATGGGAATCAAGGTTAGGGCTATCCGTTGCCACTTTTTTTTTATATGATTACATTTAGGGAGCGTGTACAAATGAGAATTCTAGTAACTAAGTGTTACAAGTAAGTGTTACAACAACAAAGGTGGCATAAAAGAGTAATCAAAAAAATAAAATATAAACCACTGTTGTAATTCTAACTAAAAGGTTCTTCAATAATGTAACTGGTTCCACTTGGAGCCTTGGCATCGTTATCTGAAATCTCCAATAGCGCCTTTGAAGGGCATTCTGCTTCGCTAGTGCCTCAAGGAAACAGTATCCTTGCAGCAGCTTGTCTCTTCCTTTGGTCATGGCTGGCAAGGCAGAGCCGTTAGTGTGATGCGGCACAGCACATTAACCACAGCCTGGCACTCCCCAGCTGAGTGGGGGGTTAACGAAAACGCTGCGTAAATAATTTGCGAACAGCGTACGGTATTTCGGTGTGCGTTCGAGGGCGTTGTGAGCATTTTGTAGGAACCACCAGTAATCAAGCTGCTCTTTCTCTCCGTCGTTAAAGATGTAGGCGACGGTAAGTCCTTTGAACCATGTAAGCGCATGATATTTTGCAGCCGGAAAGTAAGTTTCATCGGGACAGAGTAGGGTCTGCGGGTCAATCATATCAGGTGTGACCCGGAGGTAACAAGCCAATATCTTCTGTGTTAGTCGCCAAACTCCGGACGATGATGCGCAAGTAAAACGATGTTCATCGGTATCCAAAAGGTGACAATCTGGGCAATAAGGGGAGTCTGCCAGTCCAATAGTGTGAAGACGCTGGCGTGTGGCATATTTTTTGTTGGCGATCTGATACCACTTCGAACGCACCGTGGATGACAGAAAGTGGTGGTGTATCGTTTTCCACACTCTTGGCCAGTGAACCGTAGGGTACTTGTTTTCCACCACGTTATGGTGAACAGCCCGCAGAAGGTTGGTATAAAAATCTTTCGCCTTTGGTGGACGTGTGGCGGAGAGGTTCAAGCTGACATAGCTGTAATCAAGAATGAAGGTCGACACATGGGAGAGCTGTGGTGCGACGTGCGCAACCGACACCGGCGGGACGTTAGAGGCTGGCATCAGAACCTGCAGTAAACGACCCGTGAGAGAGGCATATTGACTTTTCCATCGTTTCCTCATGTTGCTCATGTAAAGAGCAGCTGCTCTCGCCCTGACGTTGACCAATCCCAGCCCTCCTTTGTGCACTGGGAGGGTAAGAGTGTCATATCGTACTGTAAAGATATGACCTGCGGAAACGTAGTAACTGAAGGCCGCCTGAAGCCGGCGACCTATCTGCAGCGGTAGTGGGAGGACCTGTGCCACGTGGTTGAGTTTTGATGCCACGTAGAGGTTCAGGTATTCAACACGTTGTAGCAGATTCAAGTCCCGGAGTAGGTTCTGTCGCACCATTGCGCGTATGATCTGTAATAACCGTCGGTAGTTTGCTGCAGCTGTTTTACGTACATCTTTCTTGAACGTGATTCCCAAATATCGCAGATCAGAAACTGGTGGGAGGGGAGCGAGGGCTTCCGGTCCGAGACCACGCCCAATGTCCAACGCCGCCGACTTGTTGATGTTCAGAAGACTGCCTGCGGCCTGTCCGTATCGCTCAATCCAGGTTAGTACGCTTTGAACTTCGTCATTGGAACGAACCAGCAGTAGCAGGTCGTCAGCGTATGTCCTATAGCGAAAGGTGACGTCCCGCAGCGTGATACCAGATAGGCGGTGGTTAAGGCCCCCAAGGAGTGGCTCGAGTGCGATTGCATAAAGGTAGGTAGAAAGGGACAACCCTGTCGTAGAGACCTCTTAATGGGTACTGGTCCTACCGTCCTTCCATTGACCTGAACGTGTGAGCTGGCTGCGGTCCAAAGACGCCGTAGGGTGTCGATGAGGCCCGGGGGGAATCCCATACAGTCCATCACTCGTAGGAGGAAGTTGTGGTGCACTCTATCAAAGGCGCGGTGGAAATCGACGGAGACGATCGCCGCTCTCAGACGGCACGCAGAAGCGATCGCTATTAAGTCCCTGCAGTCACCGGTGGCCATGTGTATGTTGGCTTCTCCCCCCTGCGACGTCTGTTCTGGAGCGAGGATCATCGGCAAAGTCGTCTTAATACGGCTCACCATAATCCTGGTGAAAATCTTGTAATCGGCGTTCAACATTGTAAGCGGCCGATAGTCGTTAATCGATAGCCCTCCACCTGGCTTGTGTACTGGTATGAGGAGACCTTCTACAAACGCTGGCGGCACAACACAGTCTGGAGACATAAGTTCGCGGAACATTATAACCCAGCGAGGCATCATGATGTCACGGAAAGTCCGGTAGAATTCGATGGGCAATCCATCAGGTCCAGGAGATTTATTGGCCGCACCTTTGTCCACGGCGTCTTCGACTTCTTCGAGTGAGATTTCCTCTGTTAGTGCATTCACGGTAGCCTCGTCGATAGTACGGGTTATCTGCTGTAACACTTCAGTAGTGGCCTCGTCAATGACGGTTCTTTCCTTGTAAAGATGACGAAAATGATCCTCCACCGCCTTTACTATGGTTGCTTGGGTCGTACATAAGCGACCGTCGTGTGTCCTGAGTTGTGTGATTAAATGTTGACGTTGTCGGCGCTTATCCGCCACAACGTGGTGCATAGTGGGTTCCTCTGCAACCGTTCGGTTGTGCCGTCGCGAGCGGACTACTGCACCTTCTAGTCGACGCTTCGTCAATGATAGTATGTGAGCCTTGATTCTGCTTTGGTCATGTTGTCTCTCCGGGGAAGGGGGTAAGGCGTCGAGGTCCCTGAGTGCCGCGTAGTAAAAATCGAGGGTCTGTCGATGCCACGCAGTCACGTCCTTGCCATAACGCATAAGTGTCCTACGGATTGCTGGTTTGGCACAGAGGAGCCACCACTCCAGGTTCGAGGTGTATCGTGGGTGGCGGCGTTCACAGTCAGTCCACGTTGCTGCAACTTGCCGACGGCAATCCAGGTCCTGGAGATGAGTTATGTTGAGCTTCCAAAAGCCATTGCTGCGCCAGACTTGTTGGGGGCGTAGGTGTATAGTGCAGATATAGGCACTGTGATCGGAATAGGCTTGAGGCCATAATTCGGCGTCCACCACACCGTGTGTGAGATCTTGTGACACATATATGCGGTCAAGTCGGCTGGCCGAATGACTGGTAAGATGAGTGTGGCCAGAGCGGTTACCGTGGACTTTTTCCCACGTGTCGCACAAGTGAAGTTCTCGGATCATCGCACCCAGTTCCGGACAAGGCATGTAATGTGGGATTTGGTCCTTGGGGTGAAGTACGCAATTAAAATCGCCGGCGAAGACGCTGTGCTCGTATCGTCCAAGGAAAAGGGGAGCGACATCTGTGGAGTAGAATCTGGCGCGGTGGTGACGTCTTGTGGTACCCGACGGCGCGTAAACATTAATGAATCGGGTGTTGAGTGCCGTAAATGCTATTCCTCTCGCGGAGGGAAGAAACGTGACGTCGGTAACTTCAATACCTTCACGCACTAATGTTGCCACTCCGGTGTCTGCAGGGCTTCCGGGCGTCACATGTGTGGCGTAACCGTAAAAGTGCGGGAGTGCAGTCGTTTTCACTTCTTGTAGGAAAGCAAAGTCAACTCCCATGGCTCGTATGGTTTCTATCAAAAGTTGGATCTTGACAGGAGAACTGATCATGTTGATATGCATTGTCGCCAGGCGGTAAGCCTGGCAACGCGTTGTTTGGGCGAGGTTATCCATGTTGAAGTTGGAGAGAAGCGAACATCGGAAGTGTCACCCCCCGCCAAACGCGGTCCTCCTTGTGCTGCTTATGCTGCATGATCCGGCGGCGCCTCAGCTGGCCGCGGGTCGGGATCTTGTGTCTCGACGTCCTCGGCCCACGAAGCGAGCGCGGATGTCTGTTCATGTTCCATAGCCTCGGAATGTTTGGTAATAAGGGACCGGGCGACTTCGCTGCCTGCACTGGTACCTTCCCGCTGCTCACTGTTTCTGTCAATGGGCTGATGTTCGAAAGCTGCATGTTTTTCTGTCTGTTCTGCAAGGTTGGAGTCAGTGGAAACAGCCTCAGCTTCGCGGCTGGCTTCTTGAGTGGTTAGTTGTTCTTCCCCGGCCGAATGCGAACCGCTGTGTTCCGACACGGTCCGACGACGGCGCTTTCGGCGTTTCGGTGATCGCTGTTTCCGTACATGGCCTTCATTGTCAGAAGACGGCACTGACTCACGCTCCGCCGGAACAAACGCTTCGGTCGGTACAATAAGGGAATCAATTGCCATCTTGCCGGCGTCAATGTCTGTCGCGTTCGGTAGCTCCAGAGTCGTAGTACTATTTTCCACCACTGGCCAGGTCGGCGGATCATCCAGGTTTTTGTCCGTGGAAAGTGATTCTTGTACCGCTGAAGCGGTCGGCCGTGTCTGTTGTGTGGAGAACGTCGTGAGCGCCGCCGCGTAAGTCACGGGTAGAACAGTCTTCGCCGCTGGTGGCGCAACGTCCTTCGGTGGGAGTTGTGTGATCCGACGCTGGAGGCACTCGGAACGAAGGTGTCCTTCTTTGCCGCATCCGGAACACGTCTTCGGCTGGCCGTCATAAATAACTATGGCCCGGCATCCTCCTATCTGTAGATAGGATGGCACGTGTCGTTGCAGATCTATGCGCACTTGGCGTACTCCATTGAGTACTGGATACGTCTTAAACTGGGTCCATTTTTCAGCCACGTGTTCGTGTACCGTGCCGTAGGGGCGGAGCGCCGCTACAACTTCTGCCGCCGGGAGTTCAAATGGAAGGTCGAATATGCGGATAGTCCGCAGTCCCATTGCGGCATGGCCGACCTCGACGTTGCCAACATTGCCATCTGCGTGGCAGAAGCGGAGTTCTTGTTTCATCTCACGAAGCACCTTGTCGCATGTAATTTCGTTTATGAGCTTTACATAGACCGTGCTACTGACGATCGAAAAGTGAATGCCGACAATGTCGGCAGCCGGGATCTTGGCTTCCTCTTTTAAAAAGCGTTCGACTTCGAGCGCCTTTGGTCGGGTAAAGTCGTTCCGAAATGTGAATTTCAAGGTTGATCTTCTGTATTGGTTTGCCATGGTCTTGTAGCGCTACGGCGTCACGTTAGTGTCGGCCGAAAAAAGTAAACAAGGCGCGCGGGCCCTCTCTGACAGCGGAGAGCACACACCGCATGTCTGCTTCGCTCGGCTGCGAGAGCCGCACTGCCCATCTGAGCTACCGAAGCACGACTCACGCCCGGTGCTCACAGCTTTACTTCTGCCAGTATCTCGTTTCCTACCTTCCAAACTTTACAGAAGCTCTCCTGCGAACCTTGCAGAACTAGCACTCCCGAAAGAAAGGATATAGCGGAGACATGGCTTAGCCACGGTCTGGGGGACGTTTCCAGAATGAGATTTTCACTCTGCAGCTGAGTGTGCGCTGATATGAAACTTCCTGGCAGATTAAAACTGTATGACCGACCGAGACTCGAACTCGGGACCTTTGCCTTTCGCCGCGAAAGGCAAAGGTCCCGAGTTCGAGTCTCGGTCGGGCACACAGTTTTAATCTGCCTGGAAGTTTCATAAAGTTTAGTGTTCCCATCAAATTTGCACTTAGTGAAAGTTACTGGAAACAGGGGCATGTGTAACAACAATGACGCTGTACTATTGCACATATAAGTAAATTTTTTTTCCATTTCATTTTTCGATAAACTAGTGTAGTTAATGTTCTGACTTCATTTCTTTTTTGTTTCATGTCATTGTGTTAAGAAAACTGTAAACAAGTTTCAATGTGAATATTAATGTTTATGTCAAATGTCAAGCAATATTGTAATAGAATTGAAATGTAACAAATGTTGAGACTGTTGTAAGATGTTTAAAATTGTACCTGTGCGTCTGGTCCATACGTAGGCAAAGTGTTAGGATATGTAGAATGCAAAACCTCGGGTGAATACCCTGTCTGTAAGGGAGCGGTAAAAGGTGGATGGCAGGTGAGCGCGGGAAAATGCGCACGGGCACTGCGCGGCACAACGGGCACAGCAGTAGTAGTTAGGGTTTGGCACTGGTTTGAGCAACACCTTCAGGAGCGAGGAGGCTCCCCTGGAAGTCGTAGTTTCACTGAGCCTCGGGTATGCCGTTCCAATGCCCGCACAGCATGGCAAAATTCCATAGGCACTAAATGGAAAAGTATTGCGACGCTATAAAGAATTAAAGTGCCGATACGTCAAGAGCCTTAGCTGTGGTTGTATGTGTGCTCTGTGCCTCACCATCTCGCCGCCCGCCAACCGCCACATCGATACAAGCAGGTTGAAACTTTTAGTACTGTATTCGTATGGACCATAGAGTGAACTGTTCAATAATAACCTAAATTTTACCAGAACTTTCCTATCATTTAATTATCCTCACAACTAACCTAGACAGGGTCCTTTCCAAATGTCGTGCAATCCGAGTATCCCGAAATGAAAAATTAAATTTTGTGTTAATAATAATTACTTGCAGAGCTAGTTATGTTAGAATGGTGTTTAAAGAACTGTTTTGTTAATGAACCAGTAAATGAATAACGAAGGTCTAACGAAGTTGAAAGATCACTTTAATATTGATATAGTAATGAAGTTTAATTATTTCGAGACAGATACAAAGGTATTTAAATGAACAGTAAATAAAAAAAAGAGTAGTAGCTCATATACAGGAAATCTTGAACGCATAATGATTTCAGTAATGTATTTTTTTTATACAGTTTCAGAGTCCCCCCCCCTTTTTTTCATTTAATTTCTGAAGTGTTCCACATTGGTTTGACCAGCAAAAGTTAAAATCAATATATAAGTCAAAATTTATCAGTGTTTTATCTTTATCAAAACTGACATTTTTTGTGTGTCACGAAAGTGCTATTGCTAGGGTAACCTACGTTCGATTTTAATCAGATTAATAGACAGTATGAAGTTTTGTAGTATACATTATAGTCTAGTGTTATGTATTCATGGTTTCTCCATGTCAGTACAGAACGTGAAACTATCAGTTCAATAGATTTTCTGGTTCTAAAATTCTACCATATTATGCAGTGTTACGACGTGTTGTTTTGCATGAATATATACCAACTTGTACAGGGAAGAAACTCAGTTAATGCCTAATTATGCTGGCGACCATATTATTATTAAATAAGTATCATCTTCTGGTTTGCTTTTGGTCCATCCAGACGTGTAATTGCATTTCGAACTTACTTGACGGATCATTGTTATTACAGAGTGGGTGTAAGTCTGATTTGCTACCATTCAGGTACACGCGGTCGATATCTATAAGAAAATCCTTTCTCATAAGGTGAACCCCGCTCACTCACCATAGTACAGGCTTTAACGAGTATAATGTGCCCCACACGTTACAAGCTCCATTCAAGTTGTAATTTTTTCCTCACGTTAGGCTGTTTGCAGTGAGTAATAGAGATACATACACAAATACATTACGAGTGATATTTCCTACAGGTTGTGTTTAACAAATGTTCTGGCTATGGATGCGCAAATGACGTACCTAATCAAAGGTAATTTCATTTGCTGCTGTTTTGCATTAACAAGAAACACCATTGGTCTCACTAGTTTTTTGCTGTGGTCTTCCCCCCGAAGGCTTGTTGGTACAGTGCTCTACAGGAGTTTATCTTGTGTGGGCCTCTTCATCTCTGCGTAAGTACTGCATCCTACATCAATTCGAATCTGTTTAACGCTAGCGAGACTTGGACTCTCTCTGTCTCTCTCTCTCTCCCTCTCTCTACAATTTAGCTTCCATTACCGAACTCACGATTCCTTGATGACCCAGAATATGTCCTGTCAACTAATCCCTCCTTTAGACAAGTTGTGGCATAGTTTCCTTTTCCTCCTCAGTTTTCTCCAGTACCTCTTCTTTACTTATACGATCTAGAAACCTAAACTTCAGCATTATTCTTTAGCACCACAGTTGGAAAGCGTCCATTGTATTCGTGACGGAACTGTTCATGGTCCGCAACTCAGTAATACACAAGGTTACACTCCACCCAAATAATTTTATAAAATACTACTCCACCATTTAAATTTACATTAGATATCAATAAATTTCCTTCTCCAGAAACGCTTTTCTTGCTATTGGCAGTCTGCATTTTGTATCTTCTCTACTTCTGCCTTCTCAATTACTGCTTCCCTTGTTTCGATTTTTGATTTGATTTTAAAAGAGAAGCTATAACAGCTTAGGTCTAGCCCGCCATTGCCCGCACCGAAAGTAAGTTTATTGTGCGGTATATTTGGTAAAGTCAACCAATGCCCTTAAATACCGCAAGGAGGCCCTCTACCAGTTTTTTGTTGGACACTATTTCTTCAAGCCCAGGTGTTTCGAAGATTCTGTATATTTTACTCTAAAATGCCATGCGTAAGAAGATTAGGTGTGATGCAGTTTCTTCACCTTCATCACAGATCCTACATTTAGGGTACTCTTCCGTAATACCCACTGTGTGTAGGTGTTTTATGAAATTCCCATCGCCGGTCGTCAGTTCTGTCATGAGTTTCATCTCTTTCCCGTTCAATCCCAGGATTACAGAGCCTCTTTTAAAACATGGCTTGGGCATCATTACTTAACCGTGTTTTTGTTTATGGAGCTTGGTCCAATATCATAGGTACTGTTTCCCAAGCCAATTCCGTAGTTCTAATTTGATCATAAACTTGGTGATTGTCAGGACAGATTCTGATCCAATAAATTGGGTTGTTGTCTCCATTCTAGAAAATCTGTTGGCTTGTTTCCAGAATGAGATATACACTCTGCACCGGATTGTGCGCTGTGCGCTTGCCCGCGAAAGGCAAAGGTCCCGAGTTCGAGTCTCGGTCCGGCATACAGTTTTAATCTGCTAAGAAGTTTCTTGTTGGCTTGTTCATTGCCACAGATCCCTGAATGGCCAGGGACCCACACTTGTTGTTGTTGTTGTGGTCTTTAGTCCTGAGACTGGTTTGATGCATCTCTCCATGCTACTCTATCCTGTGCAAGCTTCCCCACCTCTCAGTACATACTGCAACCTACATCCGTCTGAATCTGCTTAGTGTACTCATCTCTTGGTCTCCCTCTACGATTTTTACCCTCCACCCCTGCCTTCCAATGCCAAATTTGTGATCCCTTGATGCCTCAGAACATGTCCTACCAACCGGTCCCTTCTTCTTGTCAAGTTCTGCCACAAACGCCTCTTCTCCCCAATTCTATTCAATACCTCCTCATTAGTTACGTGATTTACCCATCAAATCTTCAGCAATTTTCTGTAGCACCACATTTCGAAATCTTTTATTCTCTTCTTGTCCAAACTATTTATCGTCCATGTTTCACTTCCATACATGACTACACTCCATACAAATACTTTCAGGAACGACGTCTTTCCACTTAAATCTATACTCGATGTTAACAAACTTCTCTTCTTCAGAAACACTTCCCTTGCCATTGCCAGTCTACATTTTATATCTTCTCTACTTCGACCATCATCAGTTATTTTGCTCCCCAAATAGCAAAACTCCTTTACTAATTTAAGTGTCTCATTTCCTAATCTAATTCCCTCAGCATCACCCAACTTAATTTGACTACATTCCATTATCCTCGTTTTTCTTTTGTTGATGTTCATCTTATATCCTCCTTTCAAGACACTGTCCATTCCGTTCAACTGCTTTTCCAAGTGCTTTGCTGTCTCTGACAGAATTACAATGTCATCGACGAACCTCAAAGTTTTTATTTCATCTCCATGGATTTTAATACCTACTCCGAATTTTTCTTTTGTTTCCTTCACTACTTGCTCAATATACAGATTGAATTCCATCTGGGAGAGGCTACAACCCTGTCTCACTCCCTTCCCAACCACTGCTTCCATTTCATGCCCCTCGACTCTGATAACTGCAATCTGGTTTCTCTTCACGTTGCAAATAGCCTTTCGTTCTCTGTGTTTTGCCTCTGCCACTTTCATAATTTCAAAGAGAGTGTTCCAGTCAACATTGTCAAAAGCTTTCTCTAAGTCCACGAAAGCTAGGAAAGTACGTTTGCCTTTCCTTAATCTTTCTTCTAAGATTAGTCGTAAGGTCAGTATTGCCTCACGTGTTCCAATATTTATACGGAATCCAAACTGATCTTCCCCGAGGTCGGTTTTATCAGTTTTTCCATTCGTCTGTAAAGAATTTGCGTTAGCATTTTGCTGCTGTGACTTATTAAACTGATAGTTCAGTAATTTGCACATCTGTCAACACCTGCTTTCTTTGGGATTGGAATTATTATATTCTTCTTGAAGCACGAGGGTATTTCGCCTGTCTCATACATCGTGCTTACCAGATGGTAGAGTTTTGTCAGGACTGGCTCTCCCAAAGCCGTCAGTAGTTCTAATGGAATGTTGTCTACTCCAGGGCCTTGTTTCGACTCAGGTCTTTCATTGCTCTGTCAAACTCTTCACGCGGTATCATGTCTCCAATTTCATCTTCATCTACATCTTCTTCCATTTCCAGAATATTGTCCTCAAGTACATCGCCCTTGTATAGACCCTCTATATATTTCTTCCACTTTTCTGCTTTCCCTTCTTTGCTTAGAACTGGGTTTCCATCTGAGCTCTTGAAATTCATACAAGTGGTTCTCTTGTCTCCAAAGGTCTCTTTAATTTTCCTGTAGGCAGTATCTATCTTACATCCAGTGAGATAAGCCTCTACATCCTTACATTTGTCCTCTAGCCATCCCTGCTTAGCCATTTCGCACTTCCTGTCGATCTCATTTTTGAGACGTTTGTATTCCTTTTTGCCTGCTTCATTTACTGCATTTTTACATTTTGTCCGTTCACCAATTAAATTCAATATTTCTTCTGTTACCCAAGGATTTCTACTAGCCCTCGTCTTTTTACCTACTTGATCCTCTGCTGCCTTCACTACTTCATCTCTCAGAACTACCAATTCTTCTTCTACTGTATTTCTTTCCCCCATTTGTGACCATTGTTCCCTTATGCTCTCCCGAAAACTCTGTACAACCCTTGGTTTAGTCAGTTTATCCAGGTCCCATCTCCATAAATTCCCACCATTTTGCAGTTTCTTCAGTTTTAATCTACAGTTCATAACCAATAGATTGATTCTAGTATCGCCAGGAATTTTCCATGTATACAAGGTTCTCTTATGATTCTAGGTTTACTCTATTTCTTTTCCTTAGCTCCACCAGAGCCATGTGGCATTCTGCTACAATCTTAGATTCTTTTGCAGGAGCTGCGAATGATTTCAGGGCTGCCTGGCTGTCGGAATAGATTTAGATGCTACGGACCTTGTAGCACCTACGCATATTCTCCTCCACATATGCCCTGATTGCAATAAATTCAGCGTGGAATACAGAGGCCAAAGAGATGATGCCCTCCAGTCTTGGCTGAACCCCGTACACGACTGCTTCAACGGCTTGGTCTATTTTCGACCCATCAGTGAACCAAACAATGTCCCCCGTACGATGTCGAACTGTTTTTTCCCACTGCTCCCTGCTTTCAATTATTATATTGTAAGACTTATCGAAGCAGTTACTATACAGTCGGCAGGCATTTCCCAGCCCTTCCTAGATTTACCTCACTCACTAGGATAGTGTGTGATTCTGGATATCCGAATGAGACCCAGTTTTTGCCAGTTCTAAGTCTGTGTGCCCTAGCTGCTGCCTCCATCTTGACCGAAAGGTGTAGTGGAGGCACGTCCAGCATGGCTTCCATTCCAGCGGTTGGTGTGCAGCTAATCCACCTGTTATGGCTAAGCAGGCCAATCTCTGCTCCTTAGCAAGCTCCTTGGCTGCAACCAGCTGTTCTACCTTCTTCCACCGCACTATGGCCCCGTAGGAAATCCTTGGTCTGACCACTGTGGTGTACATCAAGTGCATACTTCTGGGTCTTAGGCCCCAGTTTTCGCCACAAGCCCTTGTATTCCTCACTAGAGTACCTTTTGCCTTGGAGCAGATACTCTTAATGTGAGGGGTCCATGTTAGCTTCTCATCTAAGGTTACCCCTTCACAGGTAGAGTTTCATCGAAGTGCTTTAGATTCTTACTTGAGTGTTGAATATGTCTCTCTGTAAATGGCACCACAACAGTCTCCTTAGGATTAACCCTCAGATCCAGTTTGATGTACCAATTTTGCACAATTTCCAAACTTCCTTGTGCCATATTTCTAGTTGCGTCAGTATACTTGCCAAGTATTATTATGACAAGGTCATCCACGTATCCTTGGCAGAAGCATTGTCTGGAATTTAACTCCTCAATGAGTTCGTTCACCACTACATTCCACAATAGTGGGGACAAAACTCCTTCTTGTGGGCAGCCTCTAGTGGTGTTAATTATCATCTTTTCTTTCATCATGGTAGCCTCTACTTTCCTTCCACCAAGCATGACCCTGGTCCACCTGCATATAGTGGTCCCCAGGTCATGCACCTCTGCTGACCTTACCATGGAATCGAAGGTCGTGTTACAGAAGGCCCCCTCGATATCCAGGAAGATGCAGAGGGCTATTTCTTGGAAGTGAAGTGCTTTCTCCACCTTTCCAGCGAGTTGGTGGAGAGCTGACTAACATGATTTACCAGGTTAATATGCGTGTTGGTTTGAATGTAGAGGGGCCTTACTTAGCCTCTTCTCCCCAACGTATACATTAACCAGTTTTTCCAATGTTTTGAGAATGAAGGAGGACAGACTGATTGGTCTCATATCATTAGCCTCGGTATGTTCAGTTCTCCATGGCTTTGGAACGAAGACAACCTTCACTGCCTTCCAAGCATTGGGAATGATTCCTACTGCTAGAATAACCCTGAATAGGCTGCATATGACTCTTATGAGCTTCTATCCTGCCTGTTGCAGGAGACCTAGAAAAATGCCATCTGGGTCAGGTGACTGCTTCCCTTACAAGTCATTGAAGTCTTACAAATGCAGTCAGAGTTCTGTACAAGTTGTAGATCATCTTGTGTCCTGTGTTTTTTCGCTTGTACCTCCATAGGTTCAAAGACTGTCTTTCAGTTAAGATTGTCATAACCTTTCTCTAAATATACAATTTCTGTAAACAATGGTTTGCCTTTCTTCAGTCTGTCTACTAACTTAAGTGGTAGGATCAGTATTGCCTGGTGTGTTCAGATATTTCACAGGAATCTAACATTGTCCATGTTATTTTGTATAGCCTCTCTCCCTCTTCTGTTTACATATTCATTCCATCTTCTGGCCTTCTCTTCTTTGATTGGTTTTGGCTTACCAAATGATCTCTTGACAGTTGCTTGTCTTTGGAGCAAAGTTTTCTTTCCTATTTTTCTTATTAGGTATCGGTATCTAACTTCTCCAGGTGCAAAATCGCAGTTGCGATTTTACCCTCTGCCAACGTCACTTTTTAGGAATCTCTATTCCCTAAGGCCTTTATTTGCTTATATTTTTATATTCTTCCCAATTCAATTCAACATATCGTGTTTCATCCAAGGATTTCTACCGTACCCTTTTTTCCATTTAAATTTTCTGCTGCCTTTACAATTTCTTCTCTCAAAAGTATCTGTGCGTAAAGTAGTTGATCCTTCCTTTCTTTCAGTCAGTCGTTGCCTAACGATCCCTTTAAGATGATCGAAAAACTGTTGCATCTTAAATTAATCGAGTTATATTTCCTAAATTTGCTACCGCTTACTATACCTTTAATTGTAAACTGCAGTTCATGACTAATAAATTATCGTTGGTCTGCGTCTGCACCAGGAAATGTCTTACAATTCAAAATCTGGTTTCCCTGTTAGAAATACGCAACCCTCTTTCATGAATCTTAAGCAAAGTGTTGGCGATAATAAAATTACACTCTGCGCGAAAATTCTTTCAGGTGGCTTCCCCTTTCATGCCTTCCTCCCAAACCTACGTTTTCGTACTATTTTCGTCTCCTATACCTGCTATACATTTTAAATTTTTGTCTGTCTTAAATATATGAATAATCTCTTTTCTCGTATATTGCTCCAATCTGTCCATCATCTGTGGTGTTGTATCATTCTGATGTGGGTGTAAGCTTTATGTCTATGTTGGTAATGATAATGTTACTGTCAGTATAGAGATGCAACTAAGTTTGGCGATACTATTTCATTGGCACTTTCAATAACTAACATTCACAGAGTGGTTAAAATACATCATATTAACACAGTAAATACTGAGGATCAACTGTCAGACATTTCCAATTATAAATAAATGGCTACCACATAAGAGGTAAAATACTATCATTATACTAAATTGTGTTTAGGTACACGATTTAGCAATACTAAATGCTGTTACGAAAGTACACTACCGGCCATTAAAATTGCTGCACCACGAAGATGACGTGCTACAGACGCGAAAATTAGCCGACACGAAGAAGATGCTGTGATACGCGAATGATTAGCTTTTCAGAGCATTCACACAAGCTTCGCGCCGGTGGCGACACCTACAACGTGCTGACATGAGGAAAGTTGCCAATCGATTTCTGATACACAGACAGCAGTTGACCGGCGTTGCCTGGTGAAACGTTGTTGTGATGCCTCGTGTAAGGAGGAGAAATGCGTATCATCACGTTTCCGACTTTTATAAAGGTCGGATTTTAGCCTACCGTGATTGCAGTTTATCGTATCGCGACATTGCTCCTCGCGTTGGTCGAGATCCGATGACTATTAGCAGAATATGGAATCGGTATGTTCAGGATTGTAATACGGAACGCCGTGCTTGATCCCAACGGCCTCGTATGACTAGCAGCCGAGATGACAGGCATCTTATCCACATGGCTGTAACGGATCGTGCAGCGACGTGTCGATCCATGAGTCAACAGATGGGGACGTTTGAAAGACAACAACCTTCTGCATGAACAGTTCGACGACGTTTGCAGCAGCATGGACTATGAGCTCGGAGCCATGGCTGCGGTTACCCTTGACGTTGCATCACAGACAGTAGCGCCTGCGATGGTGTACTCAACGACGAACCTGGGTGCACGAATGGCAAAATGTAATTTTTTCGGATGAATCCAGGGTCTGTTTACAGCGTCATGATGATCGCATACGTGTTTGGCGATATCGCGGTGATCGCACATTGAAACGTGTATTCGTCATCGCCATACTGGCGTATCACCCGGCGTAATGGTATGGGGTGCCATTGGTTACACGTCTCGGTCATCTCTTGTTCGCATTGACGGCACTTTGAACAGTGGACGTTACATTTCAGATGTGTTACGACCCGTGGCTCTACCCTTCATTCGATCCCTGCCAAACCCTACATTTCAGCAGTATAATGCACGACCGTGTGTTGCAGGTCCTGTACGGTCCTTTCTGGATACAGAAAATGTTTGACTGCTGCCCTGGCCAGCACATTCTCCAGATATTTCGCCAATTGACAACGTCTGGTCATTGGTGGCCAAGCAACTGGCTCGTCACAATACGCCAGTCATCACTCTTGATGAACTGTGGTGTCGTGTCTAAGCTGCATCGGCAGCTGTACCAGTACACACCATCCAAACTCTGTTTGACTCAATGCCCAGGCGTCTCAAGGCCGTTATTACGGCCAGAGGTGGTTGTTCTGGGTACTGATTTCTCAGGATCTATGCACCCAAATTGCGTGAAAATGAAATAGCATGTCAGTTTTAGTATAATATATTTGACCAATGAATACCCGTTTATCATCTGCATTTCTTCTTGGTGTAGCAGTTTTAATGGCCGGTAATGTAACAATAAGTTTTTATTCCGGGGGGGAGATAGGTTTCCTAAATGAGACAGTTATGAATAGTAATCGTCATTTCAGATTATGGTGAAAAAACAAAACACGAATAATGAATCATGCGAAAGACTACATCGTAAATAAAATAAAAGAAAACAGGTGTCTCCACCCTACGTCGTCTTTCTTTCATGCAGGTTCACAGTACAGTTGATCAAGTGCACCGGGCGTGTCAGTGAGTCCCGCCCCATACCACAGTGGCGGTCCGTGATTGGCTACCGCTAACGTCTGCTGCTTCCAGATGGGAAAGCCAATTCCGTGAGCCGCCGCGTCACCGAGGAAAATGCTTGCCGCTAGCGTTTCTGCGTAGAGTACTGCCGCGCTGTGGTGGAAATCACCATTTACGCTGTTCCACTATTGTGCCAGAGCTGAGGAGGATGCAGGTGTCTAACGTAATGCTGTTCGGATGAGGTGTTGGTCTTCCCGGGAGTTGGTTTGGGGCGTGGGACCTGAACAATCTTGTCGTGTTCTACGTCCTTCCGTAAGCCATACTCCACACACCCGTTGCACCACCGAAAAATGTCGTCCCACACGAGCAGCAGTTTCCCGGATGGATGCATCACTTTCTCCCATGCCAATAATATGCCGCCTTTTAAACTCACTTTTACGGCGGTACGGTTCGCACATACCGGGTGATCAAAAAGTCAGTATAAATTTGAAAACTTAATAAACCACTGAATAATGTAGATAGAAAGGTAAAAATGGACACACATGCTTGGAATGACATGGGTTTTTATTAGAACTAAAAAAAAAATCACAAAATGTCCGACAGATGGCACTAGACAGCAAAACTGCTACTTTGACGGGTGAGAGGTACGCCGATATGTTACAGAATCGCATCATCCCCAACCTGGCTGATAAACACCTGCTGGAACGTACGATGTTTATGCAAGATGGCGCTCCACACCATATAGCCAGACGCGTGAAAGATCTCTTGCGCGCGTCGTTTGGTGATGATCGTGTGCTCAGCCGCCACATTCGTCATGCTTGGCCTCCCAGGTCCCCAGACCTCAGTCCGTGCGATTATTGGCTTTGGGGTTACCTGAAGTCGCAAGTGTATCGTGATCGACCAACATTTCTAGGAATGCTGAAAGACGACATCCGACGCCAATGCCTCACCATAACTCCGGACATGCTTTACAGTGCCGTTCACAGCATTATTCCTCGACTACAGCTATTGTTGAGGAATGATGGTGGACATATTGGGCATTTCCTGTAAAGAACATCATCTTTGCTTTGTCTTGCTTGGTTATGGTAATTATTGCTATTCTGATCAGATGAAGCACCATCTGTCGCACATTTTTTGAACTATTGTATATTTTTTGTTCTAATAAAACCCCATTTCATTCCAAGCATGTGTGTAAATTTGTACCTCTCTATCTACATTATTCCGTAATATTTTCAGTTTTCAAATATATACTGACTTTTTGATCACCCGGTACGTGTGCGAGGCATACTGCACGTCTGCTCAAGTCGTACTGATCCGTTACCTTCGGTTTGTGGTGACAAAAGAGAGCCGCAGGCTAATTTTACTGATAGGTGGTGTTATGCCGCGATATCGATGTTGACCTTGAACCCGTGTCCGACATGGTTCAAATGCTGATCATTTCTGCAGAACAAACTGATTTACATGTCCTGTGAATATCTCTAGTCGTTCATGTGTCTTGTTTTTTACAGCTGTAACTCCACCCTGATGTGTTGACCCTCTGTTCACTTATAATTTATCTGACGGTAACCCAGAAAACCGACAACCTAAGGAAGGTTTACAATAAATTAGAAGTTATTATATAAATTTAAAACAAATATAATTGTGCAGCATTAATATTATACACTCAGCCCTTAATACGTCTTTGTTCCTCCAAGTACGGATGGAATAGTCCGTTAATACAAATTTATGTAACAGGTTTAATATTGAATAATGAAATATTTTATCATTTACTTCTGACGCACTGATTAATGTGGAAAATAAAAGAAAATTACATAACAATGAACAGCAAATTTTGTAAATAAGAGGGTATCGGTTTTTTAAAGAGGTATTTTTATATTCTGACACTCATTTATCACGTTCGCTGCTCCGTATTACAGAAATACGTCTTCCATACTTTACCCTGGATTCTTATGTAACCACAGTGACGTTTTCTATAATATTTTACCAACTCCTACAATATATAATAATAATATGTGTCTTCTTTACGTTACGTGGCTTTATCCCTTTTTTATTAGCTTATTTATTACTGCCTCATTATCTGGTATTAGGGTAACACGAATCGAAATTAATATTACTATTTCACCGTCAAATTGTATTTAATGGTAACCAAACGTACAGAATTTCAGCGTCAGCATAATTTGGTCGAGCACTGCCCCCAAACCTTCTCCGACCTACAGTTAAGCGCTGTATACTAAAAGCAGTCTCAACTTGGATAATCCTGTTAGTTCTGTGTCGTTAAGCTCCTAATCCTGGAGAAGCTGTTACAATGCCGAGAGTTACCGCTCCTCATTTGCAACGACAATTCATCACAGACTGCAGTGCAGACTTTAAATCCATATACTGCTTTCGCATAAATTACCTTTCCAGCATTAAGTTATAACCGAACGCAAGACGAAAGAAACAAGCACATGTTGTGGTTACCGGTAAAATACCGTATTTGAAAGACACAACGAATAGTAATAGCCGTTTAACAGGTTTTTTACTGAATGATTGGCAGTGTTAAAAGAAAGAATAATTTACATGTGGCGAATAAAACATGTATTGCTAATTGCCATGTAGATATCATGAAACTAACCACATCCCTTCTGTTATCTATCTCTACTGGCCATCCTCAAGCTTTACTCAGTCATCCTTTACTCACCCTTACATAGAAAAAACACCTTGAAAATACCACTGCCAAAATAAAAACTCGTAACAATACTATTTAAAAATTATGTCGAACGGCATGGGGAGCTTCAGCATATTCTTCGCGCATATCACCCATTGCGCTGGTCTTCTCAGCAGGCGAGTATTGGGCCCCAGTGTGGCTAAGCAGCTGCCACACCATCCCATATAGGAAGACATACAAGTCTACGACGACATAGACTCCTTTCAGGAAACCCACTGTTACGACATGCTAGATGACAGCAGTATTGAAGCGAGGGACATGAGGCGTCAGAAATGACAACTTACTGAAAATCCTGAAGAGAGTTAGTGTTTCCGAAATGGTAATATAATACTGCTGGCACAGAAATCGGCAAAAAGCTAGGGGTCAAACTGAACAGAGCTCGCACTGAGCATATTCGACGTGCAGACTCACTTTATAGATGGGATGCTGCAGAGTCTGCGGTTTGTGACTTTGGGCTCCGCACCAGGCAGTCAAACACATTACAAATAAATGCCCCTCGCGTTATTGCCAGGGTAGTTGGAGCGACCTCATAAAAGCTGACGACACATCTCTTATATGGATTACGAACTTAAATATTGTCATTTAGTCAGTTATATACGTAGTTTTGTCCTTCTGTATGCTTGTTATGTACGCATAGCAATATTACACACCTGTATTTTTACACTACTGTGTACGTGAAACATACGAATGAATAAACGAAACCCTTCAGCTCCTTTTGTTAATCTTTTTTTTGTGTTTGTTTTCTCTTTTTTCCCACTCATTTGTGGCAATATTATATTTTCTCTTTTCATCATGTGTCGTATGTTATCCAAGGATTTCTACTGTATTTTTCTTTATGTCTGGTATCTGACTTTATTACCTCACCATATCACCCTTTTCTTTTTTTAAAACAGTACGTGCCCGAGATTTCATTTTTAAATTCAAACAATAGCTGATTCTTTTACTTTTCCCTGTCCTCCTGTCCTTAATATCCTCGCTTTCAGCATATTACACGTTCTAATCTGCAGTTCATAGCTAACATATTACAGTCAGATTCCACTATGCTTCTGGAATTGTTTTATAGTTTAAAATTTCCAGGTCTGTCCCACGTATACAACTTCCTTTCGTAGTTCTTAAACTATGAGTTAGCATCAATTAAATTGTGCTCTGTGCCGAACTTGATCAGATTGCTTCCCCTGTCATTGTTCTCCTTGTCTTCCTTCTGCAACTTTACCTTCTGTTCCATAACTGCTACCGAATTCCTTTCCCAAATTTTTTGCCTCACTTAACACATTAAGCCCCCCCCCCCGCCCCCATGAACCATGGACCTTGCCGTTGGTGGGGAGGCTTGCGTGCCTCAGCGATACAGATGGCCGTACCATAGGTACAACCACAACGAAGGGGTATCTGTTGAGAGGCCAGACAAACGTGTGGTTCCTGAAGAGGGGCAGCAGCCTTTTCAGTAGTTGCAGGGGCAACAGTCCGGATGATTGACTGACCTGGCCTTGTAACAGTAACCTAAACGGCCTTGCTGTGCTGGTACTGCGAACGGTAGAAAGCAAGGGGAAACTACAGCCGTAATTTTTCCCGAGGGCATGCAGCTTTACCGTATGGTTAAATGATGATGGCGTCCTCTTGAGTAAAATATTCCGGAGGTAAAATAGTCCCCCATTCGGGTCTCTGGGCGGGGACTACTCAAGAGGACGTCGTTATCAGGAGAAAGAAAACTGGCGTTCTGCGGATCGAAACGTGGAATGTCAGATCCCTTAATCGGGCAGGTAGGTTAGAAAATTTAAAAAGGGAAATGGATAGGATAAAGTTAGATGTAGTGGGAATTAGTGAAGTTCGGTGGCAGGACGAACAAGACTTTTGGTCAGGTGAGTACAGGGTTATAAATACCAAATCAAATAGGGGTAATGCAGAAGTAGGTTTAATAATGAATAAAAACATAGGAGTGCGAGTAACCTACTACAAACAGCATAGTGAACTCATTGTTGTGGCCAAGATAGACACAAAGCCCACACCTACCACAATAGTACAAGTTTATATGCCAACTAGCTCTGCAGATGATAAAGAAATGGATGAAATGTATGATGAGATAAAAGAAATTATTCAGGTAATGAAGGGAGACGAAAATTTAATAGTCATGGGTGACTGGAATTCGAGAGTAGGAAACGGGAGAGAAGGAAACATAGTAGGTGAATATGGATTGGGGGAAAGAAATGAAAGATGAAGCCGTCTGGTAGAATTTTACACAGAGCATAACTTAATCATAGCTAACACTTGGTTCAAGAATCATAAATGAAAGTTGTACACATGGAAGAACCCTGAAAATACTAGAAGGTATCAGGTAGATTGTATAATGGTAAGACAGAGATTTAGGAACCAGGTATTAAATTGTAAGACATTTCCAATCTGTATATTGAGCAAGCAGTAAAGGAAACAAAAGAAAAATTCGCAGTAGGTATTAAAATCCATGGAGAAGAAATATAAACTTTGAGGTTCGTCGATGACATTGTAATTCTGTCAGAGACAGCAAAGGACTTGGAAGAGCAGTTGAACGGAATGGACAGTGTCTTGAAAATAGGTATAAGATGAACATCGACAAAAGCAAAACGAGGATAATGGAATGTAGACGAATTCATTCGGGTGATGCTGAGGGAATTAGATTAGGAAATGAGACACTTAAAGTAGTAATGGAGTTTTGCTATTTGGGGAGCAAAATAACTGATGATGGTCAAAGTAGAGACGATATAAAATGTAGACAGGCAATGGCAAGGAAAGCGTTTCTGAAGAAGAAAAATTTGTTAACATCGAGTATAGATTTAAGTGTCTGGAAGTCGTTTCTGAAAGTATTTGTATGGAGTGTAGCCATGTATGGAAGTGAAACATGGACGATAAATAGTTTGGACAAGAAGAAAATAGAAGCTTTCGAAATGTGGTGCTACAGAAGACTGCTGAAGATTAGATGGGTAGATCACATAACTAATGAGGAGGTATTGAATAGAATTGGGGAGAAGAGGAGTATGTGGCACAACTTGACAAGAAGAAGGGACTGGTTGGTAGGACATGTTCTGAGGCATCAAGGGATCACAAATTTAGCATTGGAGGGCAGTGTGGAGGGTAAAAATCATAGAGGGAGACCAAGAGATGAATACACTAAGCAGATTCAGAAGGATGTAGGTTGCAGTAAGTACTGGGAGATGAAGAAGCTTGCACAGGATAGAGTAGCATGGAGAGCTGCATCAAACCAGTCTCAAGACCGATGACCACAACAACAACAACAACACATTAAGTAATTTTTTTTTTTATGTAACTCTTCAAGCTTTCCCGGCGTACGTGTTGTAGTCTTCAAGGGTTTGCCGCCAGATCACGTTGTGCAAATTCCACAAATTTCCTCGGAGCAACTGTCCGACATGTTCAAGTGGTTCAACCTTGCTCGTGGCTAAGTACAACTGACGGTATCCGCACACCGACGACCCGTTTGTATAACACGTGCGCGATGAATGCGCAGCCCCACAAATCGCGCATGCGCAGTGATTTGCCATATTCAGTCATTGCCATTGTCAATGTGGGGCAGCGTATATAGGCCAGACATGTAGCACAGCACAAGAACGCTGCGATGAACATCAGCGTCATACACGCCTTCGTTGACCGGGAAAGACAGCGATTGCGGAACACTGTCTGAATACAGGACATCGCATGATCAATGAAAAGACGAAAGTCTTATCCCCGGCATCATCTTTGTAGGACTGCGTCATTAAGGAAGCAATACATATCCGTACAGCCGATAATCTCATCAGCATGGTTGCGTGATGTCGACTGAGCACAGCATGGAACCCAGCATTGGCTGCTATTAAATCACGACGCGAAAATTAAGATTCTTCGATAACAGGACCATCACAACAGTGGCCTAGTACAGCCGTTGGTGAGTAACGTCTATCCGCACTGTAGACAAACGCAGCGTACAGCGCACGTAAGGGAGAGCCGCTCTACGATTTTCGGCAGAGGGAGTTTGAATACGGCAAATCACTGCGAATGTGCGATTTCCGCGGCAGCGCCTTCTTAGCGCGCGTGTTCTAAGAACGCGGCGTCGTTGTGCGGATACCGTCAGTCGTGCCAATCCACGAGCAAGGCTGAACCACCTGGAGATGTCGGACAGTTGCTCCGAGGAAATATTGTGGAATTTTTAGAATGTGATCCGGCGACAGATCCGTGAAGACTATTTACTATATTTTTTTATCTCGTCATACTTACTTCCAATTTCATCATCGTCCGAGCTAGCAGGCAAATATACTGATATTGTGGGTCGTTTCTATATGTCGTTTCTCTGGGTCTATCTTCAATGCAATTACGCGCAATCACGTCACAGTAGTTTCTTCCCCATTTTCGTGTACTTATTCATTATTAGACTTACTCCTGCGTTACCCCTGTCCTGTTTGATGTCCTCACCTGACCAGAAGACCTTTTCTTCGTGCACCGCTCTTGCAATACACCCCCAATATGCAAGTTCAACCTTCTAGTCTTCGTTAACAAATTCCCTAACGCACCACCGGATTAGGAGTAACAACAGACTTGTTCGTTTTAATCTTAACATCCACCACAATAGTCCTTTCTCCTCTTCCTCCCACCTGGCCCACCTCCCGTCACTCCCTTCCCCCTCCCCGGCCGTATTTATCATTAGATACTTGGCCTAAGTAAATGCTATCATTACTAAACTATATGGCAGAGCTACTTGTTTTCGGGAAGTATAACGGTTGTACTGCTCTCATGCTACATCTGTTCGCAGTACCAACGTAACATTGTCATACAGGTTAATATTACAAGGGCAAATCGCTCAGTCACCCAGGTTGTGTACAATCACTGAAATGGTGACATTCATGGGAATCATTTTAGGCTCGTCTCTCCAGAGACGCTCCGCCGATGTGGTCGTACCTATGGTAAAGGTACGCGTATCGTTGAGGTACACAATTCACTCTGCTGCCTCAAAACCTATGCGTGTTGTGGTTGTGGGTGTGTGCGGAGGTGTCACAACTAATAGCTACACATAAAAAAATTCGTTTAATGATTGGTTCGGGTAAGCTTACTGATTATTGCATACAAATAGGTTTTCATTTACAAACATGAATCTTGTTATTAGCAAACAAATTTTCAACAGAAGATTGAATAATATTGTTGTAGATTTCTCTATGATTTTAATAAGTAACAACGTATATGAACATAGACGGATTTTTATGCTAAAATATTGAATATATCAACTTCGTTCTGGGTGACCGCTGGGAGAAAATAATTACAATCCATTGACTAATTGTAAGGTTTTCTGAACATATAATACTTCATACCAGTCAGTGATGACACCAGTAGTAATAGGGGCACCATTAAAAGTACTGTTTGCACTGCTAGAAGAACAGGCTTTTAGCGGAACATGTACTTACCATCTTGAATATGTCTGTTGCCAGTGATTTAAAAGATAGTGGTGCTCAAGCGACTGTGAACACAGCACAAATATATCGCGACGATATATACTACGTTAACTGAATGTCCCTCGCAATATTGTGTCCACATGTTTGCGACAGTTAATTCTGAGTAGTTGTGTTACCGACACAACGGGAACTTATTCGTATATTCATCAAAAGTAATATCAGTTTTGGCATAGCAGACTGCTTTAAATATCTGCTCGTTGCGACAGTAATCAGCACTCACTTGCTGATGTCATTACTTGTTTACCGATTCTGACTGCTACGTCAATTTATTACATTACAGGTAATACGCACTTGCTGGTGGAAACGTTTCTGATAGTGATTTTAAACTCTTTAAATAGCAGTAATTTTAAACATGACTGCCTGTCTTAAGAATTACGTTTGTGCGGCGTATACTGGTGGCTGGGCAGCTTGGTGGCTTCTACTCAAGGACGTTAAGTAAATTTGAGTGACAGAATAAATTAGCAAACTGTCAGTCTTGTAATTTTTTCAGTTTTGTCAACGCTTTGTGTAAGTATAGTCCGTCCGTTGCACCTACCGCTTGGCAATGACATGATAGCCGCAGTTGGCCAACAGTGGAAAATAATAATTACATTCCGCCGGAAATATTGTGTCGGCATAAATTTTGTACGACTGTGGTCCAGCTATAAGGCGGATGTTCTGAACCTTCCCATTTAAACTGCCAAAGCGAGCTCTTCGTCAAAGCAATAGAACCCATGAAGAGCCCAAATGCCGCTGGATAAGAATCCACGCAGTTTTGAACCGCGTGCCGTAATCGGTGTAGTGTTTGGCTGTGGTGTCACCGCCAGACACCACACTTGCTAGGTGGTAGCCTTTAAATCGGCCGCGGTCCGGTAGTATACGTCGGACCCGCGTGTCGCCACTATCAGTGATTGCAGACCGAGCGCCGCCACACGGCAGGTCTAGAGAGACCTCCTAGCACTCGTCCCAGTTGTACAGCCGACATTGCTAGCGATGGTTCACTGACAAATTACGCTCTCAATTGCCGAGACGATAGTTAGCATAGCCTTCAGCTGCGTCATTTGCTACGACCTAGCAAGGCGCCATTATCATTTGCCATTTATCTTGTGATGCATGTACCGCCAGACCGATGTTTACCAATTATGGATTAAAGTTAAGTATTCCAGTAGTTACTTACGTTCTTTGCTACTATAAATTCCCTTACCTGTTCCAGACCTCACGCCAGCCTGCGTGAGCTTAAACGCGTGCCTTTCGGCTTCCTCTCCAAGTGGCTTGGCTGTCTTGCTAAGTCACAACATTGGCAATGGGCCTCTTCTCTCGCGATAAAGTTATTGAGAGAAGCACCCTATCGACCACAGAAAAATGTGGCCTTAATGTTTTCGGTACACGGAGTCTGTTTGGCCTCTTTTGATTTTTCTAGGGGATAGTCACTTAGTCCATCGACTGTCGGTTTGTTTCTGGATTTCTTTGCGAAACTCAGGTCTAATCACCAGTAGCGGTGTGGTTCAAAAAGTCCTCAGATTCCTTGTTCGGAGACTTAGAAGAGTCGCTACAGCTCCAGTTCGCCCTTTTTTGTAATCATCTGTTAAAAGTTGCAGAAACCCTTCTGGTAGACAGTCTTCTCTAGTCCAAATCACCACTTACCATCCGATAAAGATCTGATGATGAAAATTTCAAAACTGCATAACATAAGCCTATCTCTGGTATAACGTTTCTACTGTCATCATACAATGAAATCGTTAGTCATGACAGAATATCGGCGTGGTCGTTATTAATCTAGAACAGGATTTCCCAAGCCTCTCCTTTGACGGAAAACTTGTAGAATCCCGTTACTTTGATGGAACACCTTGTTTATTCTGAAGGTCAATAAAATTTAGGAAATAAAGAAACCACTGGGCACCATTTCCGAAAAGAAGCTTCATTCATCTACGTCAAAAGAAGCTTCATTCTTCTAATTCATACTCCGCAAGCCACCATTAGGTGGAATGTAACGGAGGGTACTTTTGGCATCACTATTTGATTCCTCCAACCTTTTTCCACTCGCGTGGGAGGAATGATAGTCTGTAAGCCTCTGTACTGGCACTAATTTCTCGAATTTTCTCGTCGTGGCCAATACGCGAGATGTTTGTGGGGGAAGGTAATTTGTTGTCCGCCTCCTCCTGAAAAGTGCTGTCCCGAAATTTCAATAGTAAATCTCTCCGTGATGCACAACGCCTCTCATGTAACGGCTGCCAGTGGATTTTGTTTAGCATCTCGGTAAGGCTCTCTCACCAGCTAAACGATCGTTGGATCTTCTCTATCTCCTCTATAAGTCGTACCTGATAGTAATCCCAGACAGATTAACATTACTCAAGAATCTGGCGAACAAGCGCTTTATGAACCACTTCTTTCGTGGATGAGTTACTTTTGCTTAAGATTCCTCCGATTAATCGGAGTCTGGTGTCTACTTTTCCCACTATCTGTTTTATGTGGTCATTCCCCTGAAGGCCACTCTGGATAGTTACTCCTAGATATTTTACGGCAGACGCTGTCTCCTGCTGTTTGTCTTAAATAGTGTAACTGTACAATAGCGGCTTCTTTTCGTATGTATGCGCAATGTGTTAAGTTTATTTACGTTCAAGTTCAATTGCAAGAGCCTGCACCATTCAGCAAATCTCTAAAAGTCGTTCTGCAAATTCTTATTATTTCTCGGGCTTCTACTTTGGTATAGACAACGGCATCATCTGCGAATAGCCTTAAAGAGCATCCAACGCTCACTACTGGATCATTTATATGTATTGTAAATAGCAACGGTCCTATCACGGCTCCCTGTGGTACTCCGGATATTACCTTTACATCTGTCGATTTAGTTCCGTTAAGAGCGACGTGTTGAGTTCTGTCTGCAAGAAAGTCTTAAATCCAATCGCAAGTCTGCTCCAATACTCCGTAAGCTCGTATTTTTTCTCATTAAACGGCAATGCGGGCCGGTATCACATGCCTTACTGAGATCAAGGAACACTGAATCAACCTGGGCGCCGTTGTCCACTGCGCTGTAGATCTCACGGAGGAACAGAACGAGCTGAGTTTCGCTGGATCTCTGCTTGTGGAATCCATGTTGATTCTTATAGAGTAGATGTTCATTTTCCATAAACTTCTAACTCTTGGGCATAAACCATGTTCCATAATTCTACAACAGATCGACGTCAGCGATATAGGTCTAAAATTGTGTGGCTCTGTCTTACGACCTATCTTAGAAAAGGGAATGACCTGTGCTTTTTGCCAGGTTTCAATAAAATTTGGAGATCTGTCAGTAAATCTTGATAGGTTGTTTTCCTTCTTTTTTCAAACACTTCAAAATTGCGCAAATAAAGAGTAAACGACTGATCGTGCTCAATATCAGTGTCATACTGGTGTCAACGATTAGGCAGTGTATGACACGGCCACGGCTACTGGGGGAGAATTGGGCAGTTCGGCAGATCAAAACGTTTTTTACTATTGCAGTGTCCCTCGCAATTGTAATAAATCAGTTAGTTTCACTTTTTACCTTACTTTTGTCGAATAAGATATATTGAATAAGCCCCAGGGGCATATCAGAGAATAATTAAAAAGGTAAAGTAAGCTCGACATAGCCGTTGTTGGCTATGAATTTTGTATGGTTGTGGGTTTCGGCAATATTCGGCATCTCCATCGCGGCGACGCGCAGAGGAGATTTTGCGGCGAGCGCAGCGCCCGTTGTTTCGGCGGCAGCAATTTAAGGCGACGAACTGATAGCGCAATACGGACTTATTCACGCCATTCTCTGAGGGCAGCCCTTTAATGAAGGTGATTCCAGGTCCCGGCTTGCTGAAGTTGCGCGACCGATGATAAAAGCCCAATTTGGCGCCGACAGGCAAGCTGAAGCTCCCACGAGACCGGAAAGTTGCGGGTTCTTTTTATCACTCCAGCGCGTTCCAGCGACGATCTCGATGAGGCGTATCAGCGCACACGGCGGGCGGCTCTGCTGCAATACTCTTTATGGCACCAGCCGCCACGCCTCTGACATAACGTCCCTACTGGCCCTATAGAGCACCTCTCGCCCCTCTTTTATCCTTTGATACGTGTGCGTTATCTAACGTAAATAGGGTGTTCCCACTTACACGTCTCCATTAAGGGTTTAAGATAAAATACTGTCTCCTCCCTTTTTGGTTAAAAGTTTCAAATAGATTTTCTTTTCCTGAGTTTGTTGTTCATCTACACCTTCAGTAAACCATTAATATTTTGTTGAAGCAATAATTTACCGACAGCCGTATGTATTGTAGAAATTTATTTTATGCGCTTCTTATACGCTACCAGCTTCGGCATTACATTGATGCCATCTTCAGGCCCCACACGTCATAGTCATAAAATCGCTATGCACAGAAGGAGCAATATAACTGGACTCGTGAATCAAATCGCTATGCAACAGCTCTTGGTGGCCAGGCGACACAGACTGATTCACGGCTCCATTAGTATGGCTCCTGCCGTGTAAAGCGATTTTACGACTATGACGTGTAGTACCTGAAGATAGCATCACTGTAATACCGAAACTGATAGCATATAAGAATGTCATAAAATAAATTTCTGCAATACTTACGGCTGTTGGTAAATTATTGCATCAAAAAATACATGCCACCCGTTGTCCCACAGTCCACAATGGATCAACAAAGATTAATATTTTGAGAATTCTTCGTTATCATGTACCGTCGGGATGCGCTACGCCTATAGCTTTGACATCCAAATAGGAATATATTTGTAGTTGGAACTTTGTCCCCAGGCGGAATAATTTTCTTGAATTACAGTAATCCGCCTCGCTGCCTGTCGTAACTTTTTATGGAGTTGGCAGAACTGTCGCTCAGTCGTCTTGACCAGAGCAGTCTGTGAGAATATGTCTGTTCCTCCAATTATTTTTGAAATTCTTACCATCCCCCTCACAAGGCTTCCAAAGCCCTGCTAAACTCCAGTACTGGATGACTTGTGTGTTTCACATCGACTCAAGTTTCTTGTTGTATCACGTCAGCAACAGTTCCTACACCTCGTAGAGATCTTCAACGTACACTTTCCATTTATACGTACTTTGCTCAGCATTGAACACTGAAATTCCTCTTGCACCCTATATGTAGAAGCCTTTGTTTTTAATTTCAAGAGAAGTCATTTTGACTTTTCGCGTATACTAGAACTGTCATTCTGAGGACCGCTTCTTTTTCGATTTGTTCAAATTTCTTCTGCACCTGCATGGCCTTAGCTTTCTTACCGTTTGTATAATACTGCTAAAAATTCTGCTTTCTCTAGAGCATTTTATACTATATTTGTCGCCTATCAATTGAAGTTTCTTGGAGTTACCTTATTTGTACCTACATTTACGTGCGCAATTTCTGTGTTTCCAGTTTCACAATTGTCATTTCTCTCCAGGTCAACTACCTACTGTGGTATTCACTATCACAATATGCACAGCATTAGATAACTTTAAACATAGATCATCATTCCTTTGTACTTTAGCATCCAACTTATTTCCACATTGATTCTTTTGAGTGATTCAATTAACTTCAGTCTGCTCCTCATCATTACTAAATTGTGATCTGAATCTACATCTGTTCCTAAGTACACCTTACATTCCACTATCTGGTTTCAGCATCTCTGCCTCTCCACGTCGTAATGCAGATGCAGTCCTCACGCGTTTCTGTGCCATTTAAAAAGTATACCTGCTGTTGTCCTGATTTTTTAGTAGTCTGTGCATTGTTACTAGGTGAAATTTCTCGGACATGTTAATTACGCTTTCTAAGTCTAATTTCTGCTACTGAGCCAATATTCCATCGTAATCTGACTTTCTCTCTTTCCCATACTTTCTCTCTTACCCATACAGGTTCAAAAATGGTTGAAATGGCTCTGAGCACTATGGGACTTAACATCTATGGTCATCAGTCCCCTAATCGTAGAACTACTTAAACCTAACTAACCTAAGGACATCACACAACACCCAGTCATCACAGTGTCACAGGTTCAATGGCCTCATATATCCCTATGCTCTGTGTGTGACATAGGCATGTAGCTGTGGGCTATTACCATTTTCATTGGCTTGCTGACGATTCTGCAATCCTATCACAGAACTGTTCACAGTACCTCACTTTACCTTCCTATTTGTAACGAGTCCTAACCCTGAGTAGTAGGGTAAGAGAGTTCTGAGTTCAATTTTGATATCAAATTGATATGAAAATTAATTAAATTGATCAATTAATAACCCCTACTCCCAACCCCAACCCTCGACCCTAGATGACATCATGTGTTTTTCTCAGCCGGCACGTGGCTTGCCGATCCTCCTCCTACCCGGCCCACCTCTCTTCCCCACCAACCCTGTTGCCGAGAATTTCGATGTTGACGGGAATTTAGATGTTGACGGGAATTTCGAAGGTTTGTTGGAAATTCTTTGTCCTAGGGCTGTGCTGACATCCCAATCCCCTCCACCCCCTCTACCTTTGGGAAATGGCAGGAAATCACAAAAGGGCAGTGCCGTTATCAGGACTCAAATCCTGATCCTTCTGGACAGAAAGCCCAAGTGCACCCACCAACACATAGAAACTTCCCAGATGCACGAGGAGAAGGTTAGGTTAGTGTATTTAATTTACGGTGGTGGGAAAGTGAATTAAAGATTGGTCTGAATTAAGTAATTAATCATAGGGATTTGTCCCCAAAAATAGAACTACATGCATAACGCTACACAAATAGTGCCTAAAATCGCAGTGCTGCTGAAAAATTGATGATGCCATATAACTGGTATTATCCTCATGGGGAAAAATTTCACAATACCACTCGAAACTAGTGACCGGCGTGCTCAAACTCTGTCCATCATTTAGAAGCTGGTGCGATAAAGCATTATGTGGTAGGTTCTAACTTTATTTTGTTTGGTGGGAAATATTTTCAACTGAGAAGACTGTGATGCTGGGCAGAGAGAAATTTAGTAAGTGTATTACCTGTACGCATACAGCTGAGGACTGTATCTGCCCCTGTTAGACGTTACAGCTCCCAACAGATGGGTCCTGGTGCATTGCTCAACAATCGCCCTCAACCGCAGGTAGGCAAATACGAACTAACATAACTGATGGAAAATACTTCATACTGAAATTGTTATGAAAGAGAACAGCACTCGTAAACAATGCGTCATAATGCAACACATGTACTGGGACTGACTAAAATCATCGTGTTAACACAAATACCACAAAACCCGACCCAGAATATTGCATCAGGAGAGAGGGGTGGCAGTTGCAACTATGAACTCCTCGTGGGGGGTCACGAACTAACAGAGGCAGTCTTACCCTCCCCTTTAGCACCCCTCATCCTTCGCTCTCCTCCCCATAGGTAGGGATAGAGTCCTGTTCTATCTTGTAGTTGATAGTCCACATAGAGACCCTTCTGGTGACATTGATATACTGCCTCCAGTCTGCGGAAGTTAGTCACAAGTAGACAAAAGACAGGAGGCTTTATGTAATCTGTTAAACGTATTTCTCGGAAAGAAGGGACCCCCTGGAACAACAACAAAATTCTGGAAAACTCTCCAGATCGCTTTTTCGAACGTCTTCTGCTTGGAGAACATAGAGCTGCCACAGCCTCTGCTGACACACTGGGAGCAGAGTATTCAGTCAACTCCATCATACCACCCTCCCACTGGGTATGAGCAGGCATGGTTGCTGGCCGCACCTGGGGCGATAGTCCTGGCATTGGCACTTCACAAAAACAAAATGATTTAAGCCCACAAAACAATGTGAGAAAATGATGATAAAATGTAGCCACACCCCAGCCGGAGCGCAACTGTGTCGGGGCAACCACACACACAGTAAGTCCATCCTCAACGCCAGCCTTTCTGTTAGGAAAACACTCCACTGTAACAATTATATTTAATGTCACCACCTCTTAACATAAAGAAAACACAATCATGACGATAATAAATCTCCTCATTCCACGAAAATAGGTGCAGTCCATTTTCTTTTAATTTTATTAGCAAATTCGGTATATAGCTCTCTCCCCCTGCATCCAGTTCATTTGCGACATCCATCGAAGTGAAAAAAAAAAAAAAACTACAGCGCCGCCGCCGATTACAGATGACCAAACTGTAGAGGTCACGCTACACACACCATATTCGTGAGCGCCCTGCGAAAAATCGAAAGAAAGAACATCCGCTATTTTGTTGCTATAACTGCCGATCACTGTATAATGCCTCCATTGTTTCAAAACAATCATCGGAATAACAAAAATCGAAAATATCAACTCCAAACAATAAAATTCTATGTTAACTGATTTCTTTCAGCTTGAGGGACAAATGACATTGTTTCAGAGCATCCCTCGCATTCACGTCAGTGTCTGTAAATAAACTGTCATGAACGTGTGCGTTACAAACATTTCAGACACGTGAAATAGCATTACAGAATACAGCCTTTCACACCATCTGTTCATATGTCGGTAAAAAAACAAACATTTCTCGTTCGACAACAACAATCTATAATTCGTGAGGACATTGTACACTATGGCAGGTCACATTTTATCAGTGCCATGCAATCTCACACTGGCGCTTAGGAAACAAATCCTGAGAGCCTGTCTTTTACAAGAGCTTCAAATAACATTTTACTAAAACATCGAAAACAAATAGACCTACCGTGTTCACGCATTCATTTGTTATTTTTCTCCATAACTATCCTCTACTGATTTGCCAGTAAAGTTACTGTCGTCCAGCAAACAATCATTCGCAGCAGCAGCAGAATTTTGCAATCTAGTTTTGTAAGTAATTACATATCATAGCCTGTTTCATGCAAGCTACCCACATGTCGGGAAAATCACTGTCGTTTCTAGGTTCCACAACAAGCTATAACTCAAGTGGTATCTACTTCATAAGTAGAGTTTTGAAGTATGAAATAACAAATGACTTGCTTTATCACCTATTTTTAAACTCTTATTCATGACGATAGTAATAAAAACAGTCATGATGGTACAAGAACAGATACAGCTGATTTCAGTTAGTTACATGAACAAACTCGGAGTAGATTTGAGAAAACTGTATGCATCAAAACTGTAGCCATTTATACCACTCCTTGTAACAGAACTCCTATAAGATCTTACTGTGTCTCTCTCTTACAATATATCGAATAAAACATATACTGTCCAGATGTTGACATCGAGTATATTACACATACAGCTTTCGAAATGTAGTGCTACAGCAGAATGCTGAATATTAGAGGGTAGACCACATAACTAATGAGGAGGTGTTGAATAGAATTGGGGAGAAGAGATATTTGTGGCACAACATGACTAGGAGACGGGATCGGTTGGTAGGACATGTTCTGAGGCATCAAGAGATCACCAATTTAGTATTGGAAGGCAGCGTGGAGGGTAAAAATCGTAAAGGGAGATCAAGAGATGAATACACTAAGCATATTTAGAAGGATGTAGAATCCAGTAGGTATTGGGAGACGAAGAAGCTTGCACAGGATAGAGTAGCTTGGAGAGCTGCATCAAACCAGTCCCAGGACTGAAGACCACAACAACAACAACAAGAACAACATATACATTTGTCTCTCCACTGGAGCAGGACAGACATCCATGAAGTTTTGTCGACTGTATTGGAGGAAGACCATTGTGGGGTCTGGTCCACTCGTCGCTAAAGGATGTTGCACTCTCGGAATGCTATACAATTCAAAAAAATAACATTAGTAGTTTTATATCTAGAAAGCAAATTGACAATACTTAACGTGACTATAGCAAATGTCGCTAACGAGAGGTGACATGAAAACAGTACAGTTGTTTCTGCACACAGAGTCCAAGGAAACACTTCATACGGGTCACGAAAATCTGACAGAGTAGCACTAATCACGTTGGAGACTCTGGCCGATCTGAGTGGCCGAGGCTAGCAGGAACGGCGTTTATGTGCACTAATTACAGGGGGGATGAGGGGGGGGGAGGGGTGGCGCCTGGCGCAGCGCGGTTCAATTCCGCGCACTATTGGCCGCTGTTTCCTCACTGCCTCTTCTGGTCTAGCGTTCCGCATCTTCGTTCCGGCGTTTGTGGTTATCCCAGAACAACCATATTTAACAGAATATAAATCACAGGAGAGATTTCCTGTATTATTCTTTCATATGCAGTTTAATACATTGTTTTCTTAGTTCCCACACATCCAAGCAATTTATGACTAGAGGTTTGTACAACGCCATAAACTTTGTGTCTCTGCCATGACATAAATGTATATGTAAGGTGCTAAACTGACATTAACACATTTCGATCCATTGGCCCCCACAGATATTTGACCATTGCTTGGCGTAAACTATGCAGCTCCCTTAATGCACAAGGTGGTAGAAATGAAAATGTGTAAGACTGCGCAACTGTAAGAGTTTGCGGTATTGTAGATGGTTTTGAAACAGCTGACTGAAGGTGATGACCTATGCAGCTAATCTCATCTTCCACAGTGTCAGGGTGACAGATATCTTGGTATTCCGTTTCGAAGAGATTGTTTCCTCATTTGGTTTTCATGTATGTGATTCCTGTTCCAGTGTTGAACACCGCTGGAAGGTGCTGTTCGTAACATGCGTCAGATAGTAGAAATAAAAAGAAGTGATATTTTCTTACTGATGAAAAACAAAACGTGGGGTGCATAACAACATATAGAAATAGGACGAGTCTGCTCCATTAAGGAATGCTTCTAAACAACTGTCTGGTGGTGATGATTTCTATGTTTAATCCCAAGTAGTAGATATTCAGAGTTCCGCCAAGGCTCCCTCGACCTCAACCAAGTGGTGTCAATCATTATGTGGTATTCATCAGTATACCAGTGGACTGATGGAATGGGAAAAACATTGTTGATATAGGTCTTTCATCTTCTGTAGTGGTAAAGCCAAGGATTGGTTTGCAACAGTTACAATGGCAGCTTGTCTACATTCTGTGCGTCTTGCAGCTTTTCTCTTCATATATTTATAGGTGTTACATCCCACATCTTTCACGATTTGATCCATGTACCTCAGCCGTGGTCTTCCTTTTGGTCTTTTTCCCTCGACATATCCCTCTATGATTGTGTTCAGGAGTCCTTTATGTCTTAATAGATGGCCTGTAAATTGTACTCTCTTTGTGACCTTGTCGATACATTTTATTTTGAGCATGCGTCTATAGCACCACATTTCAAAAGAATTTAGCTTCTGGTCTTCCCCTGTCCCGAGAGTCCATGTTTGATACCCATAGCATGCCACAATCCTCAGATATGATTTCAAAAATCTTTTCCTGATTTCTTGGCTAATGCTCTTAGATGTTAAGATGTTTTTCTTCTTGTTAAAAGCAGCCTTTGCTTGAGCAATCCCACTTCTCACTTCTGCCTTGTTCCTTCCATCTCTGGTAATATTACTGCCCAGATAAGTAAATTTATCAACTTGTTCAAGCAGTTCATTGCCTACATGAACCGGGACTTTCACTTGATCTTTTTTGTCTCATGGGTCAATGTACTGTAATACGCGCCGAAGTTGATGCAGTTATCAATTTTAGCAATTTTACCAGTAGTTCCGTATTTTTAATGCAAGCCAGTGACACAGCACAATGCTTCTCAGTTTCTCTATCATCGCTACATCACCCTCCACCACTTTACAAGCACCATGTACTAGATTACGAATGGAGATAGATGACTGTGCAGTATATCAATTCAGTTATACATATCAATGTATACCAGACATTCCGTAATTTCAGCGCCAGCTAATGACACTGGAGAATGCTTCCCAACTTCATCGTTAAATCAGCCCTCCACTTATTTGGAGGCACCATATATTACATTGTGAATGTAGTACGTACATTCAATCATACACAAGAAGTATACCAGACAGCATCCTGTGTAGGTGCTATTACGCTATCTACATGTTTCCAGCACTTCGATTACAGTGCAGAATTTAGAATTACCAATGGTCATCTTTCCCTGTGTGGATGGACGTCACAGAGCATTCTCGCATTCTTAGAATAAAGTCTTCGCGGGTGTGCCGCCGGATGACGTTGTGACCTCTCCAGATGTTTGTCAAGGAGGGTACCATTCCATTATTTATTAAATTCATTAACAAAACACGCAATAAATGAAAAATATCTTTAAACAAAGACAAAGAAGACATAAGAGCACAACAGCAATAGAAATATTATTCATTCTGATTTCTTTTCATCAGTATGGATTGTGGTACCAAATGATGACATCGCCTTTATTGTCACTTGCTGATTTATTACATTTCAATAATCAAACACATTATTAATGAGAAATATCTTTACAGAAAGGCAAATATGACATTATAGCACAATAACAATGGTAACCATACTTATTAAGGCGTATCATGTCACTTCTGGACTGCTGTAACGTATGAGGAATTTTGCCACAGTCAGAACAAAAAGGTTCAATGTGCATCAAAAAGATTAGCTTTTGACACATTTTGCAACAATATTTTGTCAGTTTCTTCTTTACTGTGCAGTTATTACACCTTTTCCTCTTGCTTACAATTGTTTTTTCTCCTTTTCTGCTTTCGTCTTCTCCTTCATCTTCACACATTGGCCTATAATTTAGTGGGCTCAGTAGAAGATCCCTGTCAACTCCTGTGGTGTCCAAACTTCTTCGAACCAAGTGAAGCAGAACTACAGCATGAGATAGTTGTTTCAGTAATCCTTTTATGGCCTATAATGTAGTAGGCTCAGTTGAAGATCCCTATCAACTCCTGTGGTGTCTGAACTTATTCGAACCAAGTGAGGCAGAACTAAAGCATGAGATAGTTGTTTCAGTAATCCTTTTCTTCTGACATAGTTCTCATTGTTGCCACCATCGATTACTTGTGCATTGCTTCGATTCATATTGATCACTGCAAAAAATGTACCCATGGGCCAACGCCTCACGTTTCTTGCAACGTTGTACGAAGAGGTCTACTACTTATTTGTAGTGTCGATCCACCTTTGGTGCTATTATAATATGCTATACCCGATGGCCTTAGTTAATCTCCAGCGTCAGTATCTATTGAATTATCATCATGCAAACTTGATGCTCTATTGGTAGCAAACTCCAGGGGAATCTCACTCTTGTTTTTTTCTACATAGTTTCAACCAAAAGAAGATTTTTCCTTCTTAACTCTTGTATCAAGGCAACGCTAGTAATCCAGTGGTCTGCGGTCACTTTTCGACCTGACTCATAAATAGGTCCACATAGTCACAGAACAGCTTCAGAAGGTTTATTACTTTCATGATATAATCTTTCTGGTTCCAACCCAGCACATATTTCCAAATTATACAGGTAAAATACTTGGGAATTCACAAGATCATGTATTTTAATCCCCTATTTGTTTGGTTTGCTAGATATGAATCGGCGGAAATTGCACCTTCCACAGAATCCTTCCAGTATGTCATCTACTGTAACGTTTTGTCCGACCGTTTAGGATTTCTGGCAGTTCTGTAGAAGTAGAGAATATATTTCCCGAAACACTATTATCTTGTCTAATCATCTCCTTTCATCGCGAGTTGCACAATTCTCAAATCTAAGACACTGAATAATTAATTTGAAACGTTTTATGTTGGTTACGAGGAGAAATTTCTCAATGTCATCCCCATCAGTTCCCCATAGATCCCCTCAGCTTTGTCTGTTCTTTTGTTTACTTCAACTAAAAATAAGAGACCGATGAATGCTTTAAATACAATAATGACGATTTGTTTTACGTCTCTCTCACGCTGGAATGAAGCTGTAACGCTCTCAAATACTGATTTGTACACAAAACTATAATAGACAAAATTTCGTCATCTGTGAGGCAATCCAGAGGCGTTCTCGCTGCTTTTGCCACACCTATAGGTACAAATAACTTGCGAATAATATTGAGAGCCCTGAATCGTACCCTCTGCGATGGTGGAACTTTATTGGATTTAGGCTCTTTGTCCCTCTGTTTCTGAATCTTCGGGCCGGACTTTAAATACGTCATCACCATCTGTGTACACTTCGTCTTCAAAAACATCTTGAAATTCATTATTATCCTCTTCGAATAATATCTTTTAAATTTCGACAACATTATTTGGGTCAAGGGGGTTATGTGTCTTACTGTAGCCTGCCACCCAGAATTATATCCCAATCAAAATCATAAAATTCCTATAAAAATTTGGTCGGGCGCGGTGTATCAATTTGATACTTTATATTCAGACAACTGTAGAAGACGACCAAACGCTCCAGAAAGAATATAATTGCATTTTAAGTTCTAAATTAGCTTTCTACTAATTACTAAGTATTGTTGATAATCAGAGAAATTACCTGTTGAAATGTAACGGGAACGGGCGCGTTGTATCAGACTGAGCAATCAGCAAATACCTCGACAACAGAGCAGCCACGTTGATACTAAAGCATACAACAATGGAAAGCGTTCGAAGAAAGAAAGCTACTAGCGAGAAAGCGTCAGTGTTGCCAATTTCTGACAAATAATTTACAGCAAATGCCGAGGTGTATCAATTTGAATAGCCGCGCCCGACGGAAGATTAAGACATTTAATGGTGTGAGGAGGGTGTACTCGAGAGACATGGTGTTACAACGAAACTGCTGTATTATCCTACACATGAGAAAAAACACCCAACATCAGACCAGGACTTCTTTGTGCAAGGGGAATACTACCATAGCCATGATGATGCTACCGCAGGCAGCAATAAAACTGTAACATCTCCTTTGGCTACTGATTGTGGTGCTTACTTCCTCGTAAGAAGTTGCTACTTCTCCTTGCGCATTTTCGTACAGAAGGGTGTTGTTGGTAACTCAATGTGTCAGCTACCGAAAATATTCAAGTCGTTTCTTCCTCTCGCTGTTTCTCTAGTAAGACACAGCTGCATCTGTCAAAACAGCTCCTACTACTAACAATAAGCAAGACTGACACTGGGAGTGTGATAGAGGGTAGTTACGTTTCCAATTTAAAAGGTGTATAAAATCCATTAACTCCGTAAGAGAGACAGGATAACAGTCTCCTGACTTCGTCCTAGCTGGTTTATAAGCAGCTCGAACAGCGGATATACACTGACGATGTCTTCCCAGGATAACAGACTAGTGTAAAATGAAGTAGTTTTGCCGTCTTAAAGTTTATCACCGTAGTGATTGGGGTAGGATACTTTGAGGGTGGTTGAATGTCTGATGTTGGGCAAATATATCCTGCATTACAATGTTAACAGATTTGCATTCCAACAATGCTTTAACAATATAGCATTTTTAGATGCAGAACCGTGTGGCCATAGGTGTGTGTGTTTGTGCTCCATGATCATTTCTCTCATGCTGGTACGTTCCTCGTACTGTCCCCAGATACTGGATTAATACTTCAGAATTGATAGCACAGTTCATTTACGTGAAACGGTTCAAATTCCATCCCTCTGGAACTCCATCATGTACAAACCACACTTTTTTTTCTTAACCGTCTTTTATATCACCACGATAATGGGTGCTACCCTCCTCGATATGCACACATCTGGAGAGATCTTGTACATCTAATGGGTTCTGTTGGTAAGACTGGTAAGGAACAGTCTTTGATGGGAGATTGGTTAAAGACAGTCTGCTGGGATCAGTTAATCGCCGACTTTATTCTACGAATGCGAGAATACCCTGTGACTACCGTCCACAAAGGGAAAGATAGCCGGTCGTAGTTGTAGATTCTGCACTATGATCGACGTGCTGGAGACATGTAGATAGCATAATTGCACCTACACAGGACGCTATCTGGTATACTTTGGTGTATATGACTGAATGGACGTACTGTACAGTCATCTATCTGGTTTTGCAATCTAAGATATGGCGCTTGCAAAGTTGTGGAAGCGTGATTTAGTGATGATACAGAAATTGGGAAGCACTCTGCTGTCTCATTGGATGACGTTGAAGTTACAGAACGACTGGTAAAATATGTGAAATTGATCACCCAGTCAACTGTGGTGCATATGACAGTACATCGTCCCGTATCAACAGTGAATTTCTGATCCCATAGGGCCACTTGTAAGCTGTTGATTACCACATAATGATTGACACCACTTGGTTGAAATGGAGTGAGCCTTGGCAGAACATTTGATATCTACTAATTGTCAATGAGACGCAATGGATTAAATGTAGGGATCACAGTCGTTTGGAAGTGTTCCTCAATGCTGCAGATTTGTCCTTTTTCATATGCTACGATACGTTCCGCAAATCCTTTCCATCAACTTAATAGCCCGAATTTTTTTTTTCTACCACCTTGTGTGTGTTATGAAAAGCGCCTTCTGCTGATGGTTGTCACTAGAACATGAATCACGTTATATGACTGCAAAATGAGGAACCAATGCTTTTGTGTACAAAACAGCGACGTACTCTAAAATTACAGCTTGATGTTTTCAACGTAAAATTATTGTGTTTTCCTGACGTGTGAGCAAATGGCATGAAAGGCAGTATTCTCTAAAGTTATTTCATGTGTCTGAAATGTTTTCAATGCACACGTGCATGACAGTTTATTTACAGACACAGGTTTGAAAATGAGGGACTCCCTGGAACCATGTCCATCAAGATGAAGGAAATCGCTTACCATAGAAGTTATTTTCTACGGAGTATAAATTCGCACAATTTCTTTACTCCGATGACGGTTTCGAAGTATTGGGGACATTCTGCAGTGGTCGGTAATTTTCACAGGAAAATAGTGGAAGTTCTTTTATTTCTCTTTTACACATGGTGCACATGTATCAGGTGTGTGTAGCGCGACACCGGCAGTTTGGTAGTCTGCAATCGGCATCGGTGCTGTAGGTTTTTTCACTTCGTTGAATATCACAAAATAATTGTAATTGTTGGTGGGAAGTTATATTTTAATTATGTTAGCACTATATATATATCTTTCCTCCTTGTCATGAGATTCATTGTTGCCCACTTCCTCGTGCGGTAGCGTTCTCGCTTCCCGCGCCCGGGTTCCCGGGTTCGATTCCCGACGGGGTCGGGATTTTCTCTGCCTCGTGATGACTGGGTGTTGTGTGATGTCCTTACGTTAGTTAGGGGACAGATGACCATAGATGTTAAGTCCCATAGTGCTCAGAGCCATTTGAACCAATCCACTTCCGTTATTGTGAAAACTACTAAATGATAACATCTCCATTCTTAAATGCTGGAATTTATTAATTAAATCACTCAATTTATAAACATTTATGAACATCAGACACTGTGTGCCATTCTGCCACTTATCTCCGGCCTCGCTACCGAGCAACCTCTCTGTCTAGCCTCTCACACCCGACTTCCACCCACGGACTCCAACACTCGACTACTGCTTACCCACTCGCACATTGTTGACTGCACTGCAGTCTTTGCTTAAACCATGCATGATCTCTGCATAGTGCATAATCGATACTACGTAAGGGTACTGTACCCTTACAAGCCGCAACTGTCGGTTCTCTAAAATTTCCCAATAATGTTTTTCGAAAAGAACATGAGCGCTGTCTTACCTTCAGGTACTCCCATTTGAATTCACGTAACATTTCCGTAATACTCGCGTGTAGTTCAAACGTGCCGCTAAAAATCTAGCAAAACGACTCTCAATAGCTTCGATGCCTTTCTTTAATCATTGCATTCCAAAACACTCAAACAGTACTCCTTAAAGAGGAGGTACACTTTCGTAAAAGTTTCCCATTAAGCCGAAAATAACCATTCGCCTTCCCTATTACTGACTATAAGAGCTAATTCCACTCCAGATAGCTTCCACTCGTCACGCCTGGATATTAAATGTATGTGACCGTGTCACACAAAAAGCCACTTTTACTGTAATCCATATTTACAGGATTGTTTTTCCCACTCATCTCCATTGACTTCCATTTTTCTAGCTTTACAATAAGCTACCAACCGTCACACGAAATAGAAATGTTGAATCATACTTATCCCTGAGTTGCGTCGGCTCGTACAGATTGCGGTCTATAGATTGTTTCTCTGGTTTGTTTTCCCTCTGGTCTCCGGGCGGCTCTCTTTCCCACGTCTTCCGGTTTGAAATGTTTGCGAGGAGGAGATTGTGACACGGACAGTCGACGAGGCACGAGGAGCAAGGAAGTCGGTTGAAGAAAACGTGTGCTGCCCCACGCTGATTGTCAGTGTCTTGACTGACTCTCTCAAAGGGAGCCGTGTCAACGGGAATGACATTATGATTGGTTCTATCCGGCGCTCTGAAAGGGAGCCACTTTCCTGTTATCTGGCTATGTTGTGTGATCTAGTTTGGCGGCATTATCGGGCTCTGTTGTTGGTAAACTGCCCTGGGTGATTCTTCAAATGGTTCAAACAGCTCTGAGCACTATGAGACTTAACTTCTGACGTCATCAGTCCCCTAGAACTTAGAACTACTTAAACCTAACTAACCTAAGGACATCACACACATCCATGCCCCAGGCAGGATTCGAACCTGCAACCGTAGCGGTCGCGAGGCTCTAGACTGTAGCGCCTAGAACCGCTCGGCCACTCCGGGCGGCCTGTGATTCTTCCCTGAGTTGTGAATTTGTGCTTTACGGGATGTTTATATCCGCCGTAGTGTTGTCTGTATCGCTTATAGAAGCTGTTTGAGCATGCCCTCCTCTGTGTTCGATGAGCACCCTGTGTTGCTTTCCTGAAAGCTAACTTAGTTGTGATCCCCTCGTGTGCCGTTAGTCGCGATAGATTTTTGTTACTTGGCTTTAACAACGTTGTTCTTTACCAAATGATGCCTAACGTTATTACTGTCACTGTCTGCTCAAACGCTGGGAGTGTTACAGCAGTCACAGGGGCTACTGGTGCTGTTATGAACATTTATGAATAATATTCTCCTCTAATTATGTGTCAGATTCTGATTTGGCCGGATATATGAGGGCAGCGGGTGCACTAGCGGAAAGTTGCTAAATTTTCTGTTTTGCCACAGTGAAAGCCAAGACTCCTTACGTGATTCTTGTAGGCTGATTGGGTCTGCGAGCCATCGTGTACTCGTAGCTGACGATTATATTCTTCACAAAAATAGAATTCAGGACGCTTGTTTAAAAATCGGCCCTTGCGGGGGTCTTGTAACATTATCGATTACTTGTTCAGGCAGCTATTTCCTGAAAGTCTGTTATCCTACTAGTTGATCTCTTGGTATTTCTAGGCACCTTCGTGCCGAGTGACGCTTATTTCAGAGCGCCTTGCTATTGCCGGATGGCTGCAGTTGCTGCAATCTATGCGTGCAATTGACCCAGCGTGACAAGTGTGAGCGCACCGGTGGCAGGATACCACGGACAGCATTTAGGATTCGGTGCTGCCGTTACATTGTGTGAAGCAGCTCTACGGCACGGTGACTGGTGTTTAAGTTTTTCTTCTCTGGTTCGTGTCAGCCTAAGCATTTTCAGTATCGGAGTATTTTCGTCTTTTTTCTTGGATCCCTTTCGATCCCATGCCCTTCCTATACAAAGTTTGCCCTGCTTAGCCAGGCCATTTGCCTGCCCTTGTATCGCTTAAATTTGTCAGTTTTCTCTAATGATCGTGTTAAATTTTGATTTGTAATTTAAAACCATTGTGTTAACTTCGATATTTCAATTTGGTTAACATTTTTCCCGTTACTAAATCGGTGCTAGTTGCCGTAACATTTTACCTTTCAGAAATCTTGTTTTCACTTTTTCATCTCTCTTAAGGTACAGTGAAATAGTATTGAGCGTAATTTAAATCATTATGTCAGCTTGGACATTTAAATTTGTTTAAATATTATTCCCACTGCTAAATTTGTCCTGGTCGATGCTGTATTTTTCAAAAACTTGTGCTTTAAATTTGTCAGATCTCTTAAAAGATCTGCTTAATAGTTGAGTCTATAATTCAAAACTGTTGCTACTCTTTTATCATCTACATATTTTTGGTCTGTGCTTCAAAACATTTGTGTTAGCCTGGTATCATGTTGCTATCACTGTCTTCAAATGATTCAAATGGCTCTGAGCACTATGGAACTCAACTGCTGTGTTCATCAGTCCCCTAGAACTTAGAACTACTTAAACCTAACTAACCTAAGGACATCACACACATCCACGCCCGAGGCAGGATTCGAACCTGCGACCGTAGCAGTCGCACGGTTCCGGACTGCGCGCCTAGATCCGCGAGACCACCGCGGCCGGCACTGTCTTCAATATTTAAAAATTTTAATAAATGTCAATTACTTGGCAAATAATGATATCTTGACCTCAGGCCTAGCTCTTTCATGAATTGCTGCTTCTCTGGCCCGATGTGGATATTGTTGTCCTTTTTAAAATACAGATAACCGATTACAGTGGAAAAGCACAGCATTTCACTTTACAGAAAGTACAGGAATGTTAGGTGTAGTTGAGGGAAGAGTATTTTGAGCAGGATGTGGGTAGGAGTAGTTAGGGAGGAGGATACAAAATGATACTTTCAGACATGAAAGAGTAAATTGTGCGTCTGGATGGAGGGAAGGTTGTTGGAGGTGAGTGGGAGGTTGGTAGGAATCCTCAAACGGGCAAGACGAGGATTATTGTACTAAAGGTGGAAGAATGGCAAGGTCTGTGGGTGATACCTGATTGGTTATGGACAGACCATTAGTTTTATAGGGACTGGAGGTGCAGTATGTGGCTGTGAAAGGTGGCGGGGGAGAGTGTGTTGGTAGAAGTGCAGTGGATAGGCTGAGAATTAGGGCCTATTGGGAGGCATTTGAGGGTGGTCTGTGAAGTTGTAATGACCACTTTATCCAGATGGTGCAGTGGTCAATGAATCTATTTAGTAAGCAGGAGACCCAGGTCCGAATCTCTTTCCAGCGCCATAATTTCCACCTTACCCATTAATTTAAATCAATGCCCATGTCTGTAATTACTATGTGTCTTGATGTGTAATGGCTGCTGGTTTGTGACATGTGTGAAAGAACAAATACCACATCTATATATCTACAGTAGATTACTAGAACGAAACGATAGATTGGTTGTTGTCACGTTTTCGAGATTTGTTGCAAATTGGAAGATATCCAGTGTGGAATAGAAGAGAAGGGAAATTAATAGGTTCTGGTGGAGGAAGATAGGCTTATTGGAAAGTTAAGTTGGAGTGCATAGCATTCGACGATCTGGAGAGAGCGGTAAAATTTTGATAGACCGGAAACACAGGTGATGTTGCTATAATAGAGGATTGTTCGAATGTTTTTTATAGATATTTAATTATTTTTCTGAATTTTGAACAGGGAATACCTTGCTCTGTAAAACTTGCACGATGTAAACCCTCTTTTCTCTAGTATGTACGTATTTTAGTAGCCTTTTATAATGAATATTCGTGCAAGTGTAGCGTTATGAAATAATTCAGCAACTTTTATGACTGATCAGTTTTTCTGATTTCGTATAGAGCAGCGAGTGCCCCTCTGGTACTGCCCTTGTGCGGCCGCCGTTGTGCTGGGTCACGCAGCTGCTCGGCGCTGTATTTCTGCCGCCCCCAGGGAGCGCCAGTGCCGTGTTATTTATTTGTCGGGGTGGCTGTTGGCGGGGCAGCGGGAACGCCGTTTAAAGAGGGATAACTCAGCCCGCCTACGCTGCAACAGCGCAGTGGAGCACGCAAAGGCGCGCAGTCTGCGCAAAGAGCCATTAATTTCCAATTCCTTACCCCAGCAACACTACGAGGAAGAGCATTCACGCAGTAAGATCACATTACGATACCACAGATAATAACCACAGTCACAAGGGAATAATACGATAAAAGTATGGCACGACTGCAGGCGCTTAATACAGCGTGAATGAGAAAATAAAAATATAACCAAGTCGTAAATTGCTATTAGGAAATCGGCAGCTTTCGATAGTCTCATAGTGATTCTTGTAAGAAAGGAAGGAGATATGGGATTATAGTCGCTTAAGAGTACCTATAAGTATATACATAATATAGTAAAGAATTTATAACAGATGTTGTTCCCAACAATAACGTTAGTATTTAATCAACATCATAATACATTATAAGTAAAACTAAATAAACGTTTTTATTGTGTTTCAAATTTTAGTGCTCTTTTCGTTCCACCCATGTTACCGGAGTTGATTTAACTGGAACTCAGCCTTTCAGACAGATCCGAATCTGAAGCATGGCGTTAATTGTGAACATGTTACGGGAGTCAGTCTCCTGATTTGTTTGATATGGTCCGCCGCTAATTCTTCTCCTGTCCCAACCTCTTCATCTAAGAGAAGGTCTTGCATCCAACGTCCTCAGCTAATTGTTCGATACAACGCAATCTCTGCCCCTTCCTACTGTCCGCAGCTCGTGGTCTTGCGGTCGCGTGGTCGCGTTCTCGCTTCCCGAGCACGCGGTCCCGGGTTCGATTCCCGGCGGGGTCAGGGATTTTCATCTGCCTCGAGATGACTGGGTGTTTGTGCTGTCCTCATCATTTCATCATCATTCATGACTGGACTCAGAAAAAGTTGGGAATTTCTACGGGCGCCGATAACCGCGACGTTGAGCGCCCCACAGACCAAACATCATCATCATCTTTCCCTTCTGCTTTTACTCTCTACACATCGCTCAAGGAGCATAAAAGGTATTCCACAGAATCCATAGTAGATGGTTGGTTCAAATGGCTCTGAGCACTATGCGACTTAACTTCTGAGATCATCAGTCGCCTAGATCTTAGAAGTAATTAAACCTAACTAACCTAAGGACACCACACGCATCCATGCCCGAGGCAGGATTTGAACCTGCGACCGTAGCGGTCGCTCGGCTGCAGACTGTAGCGCCTAGAACCGCACGGCCACTGCGGACGGCAATCCATAGTAGAAGTTGGTTTCTTTCTCTCACGTATACTTTTTCACAATTGTAATTTCGATACAAAATAGAAAAATCGGAAGATATGTATAAGGGGAATGCTGATTTCCTTACTTTTTCGATAATGACAACCATTTTGTTGATGTACACGAAACATCGGTTTATTATGTAGTATTTCTATGCCTATTGACTAATATTTCCATTCTCCCAACTCCTTAAAGAATGTAAAATATTTATATGAAGAATTCATTGTGCTGCATCTCGACGGTGTGACTAACGATAATATCGTAATACAGTGGTATTTGAACAGCTTGCACCGTCTTTCCACCACATTCATATCTTAAATAAAAACTTCTTCTTTTTCCGTAAAATCAGTATTATTGATGCATATGCGTATCATCTACACAATCCTGCAGATAGTGTAGATAGTTAGGTGGTGGTGGTGGTGATGGTGGTGCTAGTGAAGGTACTGTATTACTCATCTATAAATTTATTTTACAAGGATACTGGAAACGTCTTGGTATTAAAATTTATGAACAAACAGATAAAGGTAAGATAAAGGTAATTCACATATGCAGACATTTAGAGACTTCCAGATCTACTATAATGGGGATGGGGCACGTAATTGCCCCTGGCCTTATAGTAGGAACAACGCTATGCATTTGTCTGAAGTAATTTAGAGCAAATACTAAAAACCTAAATTAGGATGGCTGGGTGATGATAAGAGCCTTTTTTTATGTGGCATTTTATGCCAAAACTGTCACGCAACCTATTTTATAATATAACAGGCACATTCCAATAATCAGTAGTTGAGTCTTAAAGTCTGCATGGAAACTGCAGACAGCATTCACTGCTGGCGATGATTTCACTGTTAATTACTCCTACTTCTTCTTTCCTTGAGCCTTCTTAACTGGCTTGCGAGGAGAAGTTAACTTAGGACTGTAATTTCATAAACTTGTTCAGTACTGGAAGCTGCTCTTGAAGAGGTTTAGAAAATGGAAGTCACAATGTACTGTCAGCTCAGCAGACAAATAGGACGACGACTTGAGTTCCATGAAACTGCCCTGTGCTAGACGCTATAAGAAATCCTTTTGGGTGAGATACGACCCAAAACTCACAGCTTGAGATAGTGGGACTAGCCGTTGGTTGCACGGCCTTCATGCAGGAATGTTTGTTTAAATATGATTAAGACGAGCCGGCCGTGTGGCCGAGCGGTTCTAGGCGCTTCAGTCTGGAACCACGCGACAGCTACGGTCCTAGGTTAGAACTCTGCTTCGGGCATGAATGTGTGTGATGTCCTTAGGTTAGTTAGGTTTAAGTAGTTCTAAGTTCTATGGAACTGATGACCTCAGATGTTAAGTCCCATAGTGCTCAGAGCCATTTGAGTAAGACGGCCTCTGGTGGTTCACAGTAAACCTTTTGGGATAAACCACATCAAATTCGACGAGAGTAGCAATATCTCAAGCTTATTTATGTAATTATTGTTGGTTAGAGCTTGCAAGGGCAGCTGCAACTCAGTGACGAGATTCCCATGCTGGCAGTACCAGCAGAGTCTTAGAGAGTAAAGTCAGAGCACATTTGCTGCAGGGACATTTATGACAACACTCCTCCAGGTCTTATAGAGCCATGAACAGGGATGTCTATGATCCTGGCTCAGAATTTCCAGCCACTGCTGCAGCTGTCTACCAAATTCATACAATTTAGGAGAGGTATGCAGGAGCTGCCAATGCGGTCTCCGAGGCGAGGGGGCGACAAACGTGGTTCACCTGTACCACGATTTCATTGCAAAATTTTAACGTTCACAGCCAGCTAGTTGCTGCAATCTTGTGTTTTAGGTAATCCATTGGTGCTCATTCTTCCTTCTGGGTCTCTTTCTTCAAATCAATAACCAGCGGTTTCAGTCATTGGCCATATCCTTGATAAACATTCATATTAAGCTCTCATGTGCCCACCCACCAGTGATGAGGTAATACTTCTAGATTACAACCTTTTGTCCATTTATAATTTTTTATGTTTGATTCTAAGGGTAACTAATTTTATTAGATTACTTACGACGAGAAAACAACATTTTATAGTGCCTTCTAGTTTCATTTTGTAGTTAGATGTGTCTCTTAAGTAACATATCGGTGTGGGATGTGGTACTCATATTTTAGTGCTTAATGGCACCTTCACTAGTAATTCTCCTTCAACAACACGTTATCCATTGTCCAAAATGGTTTCTTTCAAATTTGCATAATGTTACAGGGAGCTTCCCTTCCCTGCTGGTGACCGCGGGTCAGACTTTCAGCATTTGAAGGTTATGCTATACAGCTCAGTCCCAAATACAAGGCCACTCTGTTTAACCCTTAACTCACTACGTGTGGTCTCACAGACCGTGCGAAAATTTTCGAACTCGCTTTTGGAAGTTCCCTTTCAGCTGAATGCTTTTATACTCCCCCTACCTTCCATATATCGCCAACCCTGTAATGTTCCGTTGTCGGTTGCATTATCCCCTCCTCTGTTGACTGTTGACAAGCGTTATTCACACGTGATCTGGTCTCTCAGACCACGCCTCGTGAATTACATACCTGTTTTCTGCAGTACAGCACAAAATGCATTCACAGGAACACATCAGTTTTAACGTTCCTAAGGTTGATGAAATTGTTAATCGGTGAGTGGATGAAGATGTCAGTGATATGCATTACGAAATATAAGACGGTTTCACAATAGCTAGTGATTATAGTACTGCTAGCAAATAGGACGGTGATTTGGGGGAAGAACTTCAAGACAGTTGTTATGGGAACATCTCTGTTTCTCCAATAAAAATGCTTAAACTGTTACTTAAAATCAAATTTATTCTGAGTGGTGATAAAGAAAAATGTAGATACCAGTAACGAATGTCAGTTTTGTAGGCTTTCCTTCTGTACCTAACGGGTGCAATTTTTAGGTGCATGTTTAAATCCCGGAATTTTGTTCTATGTGAGCATTTATTTGCTATTGTGATACTAAAATGTTTTCAGAATGTGAAATTCAGTTCTGTAACAATTCATTTATTTGTACTATTTGCAAAAGAAAAACACACACAGCAATGTGATACTATGTTCTAAACAGTAAAATATTGCTGCCATTATTCACTGTCAAAAAAAAAGGAATATTTAAAAAGCTTAATAACTACAAAAGTAATGGTTATACAACTTAAATTAAATATTTAAAATGATTTGTGCCGTAATTATCGGGTTAAACACAACGGTCCCAGAGACCTTGAGTCCCATTCCTGCATACATTTTCGTGGGCGTTATTCCATTATACATCTGATTGTAGTCTGCATTCGCAATTGCAAATACATGACTCGTATTTCATAATAGCTGTAGTGCCTGAATATCTGAAGGAATATTGCATCATAATTTGGAACAACACAGCCACTGCAAATCTCGTGTTAATATTATATTTAGTATATAACGTCGCTTTGTCATAAGATTTTTCCACAGGAAAGTAAAACAAGGAAGGAAAAGAATTAGTGTGAAAGTGTAATATGGCAGGATACATGTTTCATTACTATTATTATTATTATTATTATTATTATTATTATTACTGCTACATTTACAGATTTACCAAACCCTACTCTGTATTATCTAGGTAACACCTGAAGTCATATAATATTTACCGCCTTTTTAAATAAGTCTGCTTCATAATTATCTTTGTCCCACATACGTAATTTGTGGCGCAGTTTTATATCTTGGTGGAAAATGCTCTTTTGAGTTTTATGTTTCACTAGCTGAGAAACCTAGCGTTGCTCAGCTGTTTATTTATAGCTGTATCCAAGACATTGCAGATTGGAGTTTATTTTTAATTTACAAATCGTCTTTCCATACTATATTTGAAGTAGTATGAATGTGGAAATGAATAAGGAGCTTGTTTGCTTCACCAACGTGGGAGAGAGAGTCACATAGAGTCGACTGTGCAAAAAGTTACACTAAGGTCCTCGACTGCAAAACACAGCATATCACCTTGTGCTTTGTTTATGGTCATGGCATCACATAAGCTCACCAGCAACTTGTACATGTTTCAAGCGATACCATAAATTGTTAGGAATAAGTGGGATTTTGTATATAAAAACTTACTCGCCTGTACACTTCCCATCAAGAGTTCCACTTCAGTGACGTTTAATTTAGAGAGGAGTAACTGCAAGCCTATGTGAGTGAAGCGATCAGAGTAGCAAGATAATGCAAGACACCCTCGATCAAAGCTACGTCACACTTCACTTTTGGCAGGAGTTTCCAAAGAGAGAGAGTTAAAGCCTGATGTTCTCATGGTGCTAAAATCTCACCTCTTCTTTCCTCTTGATTGCATCTTTCAGACCACATCTTCCTCAGTTTTCTAATCGTTCTGGTGTATTCAGAACGACTCTACCGTTCTTAACCATTTATACTCCTAAACAAGAAGAAATAACAATGCAAAGTGCAGGCAGCCAAATCACAAGGCAAACCTAATAAATCCGTTTCCCAAACAGATAACAAAAATAAATTTTGATCTTTTGGATCCATACCTCTTGTCCTGTCTTATCGCATTTGCAGTTCAACTATAGGATATGAGTTCCGTCTTTTGCAAATAAACTGTTTTTTTTTTCTTTTTACCCAAACAGGTTTCAGAATCTCAGTGCCATCATCAGTGCTTTTTTGTTTATTGAAAACTGTAACCAGTGAAAATGTTTTAGTTTATAACTGATTTAACCAAGTGAAGTCGAAAGAAAATTTTTGTTCGCTTTACTTCTTACCGTGATTTTAGGTTACATGGTTTTGCAAGACCAACTGTGTGGTGTACTGCACTGATAGCTTGTCATCTACAAACCAAACTATGTAAACGTGAATGTCATCCGTTGGCACTCATGGATCCGGTGTAGCTCGTACGAGGCACCAAGACGGCCAATGAGTATGGTACACCGGTTCCATATACGCAGACCCCTTTCTGGCGATACTGTTTCCCGACAGCTGCGGCATTTTTCAACAAAATATTGTGCCATGTCACAAGGACAGAGGTGTGATGGAGTGGTTCGAGCAACACTTTCGCGAGTTCCATTTAATGTGCTGACCACCTAACTCTCCGGATTTAAATCTGATTCAGCACGTCTGAAATTTGATTGAACGTGGCGTCACGGCTCGTCGCCACCCCCCCCCCCCCCCCTTCCGGAATATACGGGAATTAGGTGACTTGGGTGTAGACGCGCCAACTCCCTCCTGCAGCCTACCAAGGACTCACTGCTTCCATGCCACAATGCGCCGCGATTGTTATTTGTGCCAAAGGTGAACATACCGGCAACTACGTAGTTGGTCACAATGTTCTGGCTGATGAGTTTCAAAATGGTTCAAATGGCTCTGAGCACTATGGGACTCAACTGCTGAGGTCATTAGTCCCCTAGAACTTAGAACTAGTTAAACCTAACTAACCTAAGGACATCACAAACATCCATGCCCGAGGCAGGATTCGAACCTGCGACCGTAGCGGTCTTGCGGTTCCAGACTGCAGCGCCTTTAACCGCACGGCCACTTCGGCCGGCGGCTGATGAGTTTACGTTGCCCTAAGCTACACTGTCGTTACCTGTTTCGTGTACTAGTTTTGGAGATAAGCGTGTTAACACAGAGAAATACACCACGGTCTTAGAAACATTTCAAATGTTGCCCAGTCGGCAGGTCACGCCAGGATCTCTAGCAGAACGTCTTTGTCTTAGTCCGCCCCCGGTAGCTGATTGGTCAGAATATCAATCCTAATAGCCCGAGTTCGATTCCCGGCTCGGTCGGAGATTTTCTCCTCTCAGGTACTGGGTATTGTGTTGTCCTAATCATCATAATCACTTCCCCATCGACGGGCAAGTCGCCGAAGTGGCGTCAAATGGAAAGAATGCACCAGGCGAACGGTCTATCCGACGGGAGGCCCTAGTTGCACGACATTTTTATTTTTATCTTTGTCTTAGGAGAGCGTGGTTCGCTCGGAGATAGATGGCGAGGCGAGTAACAGTGAGACTGGGAACGTAATACAGTTTGCTCGGGTCCGCATTTCTTGGTTTAGTGGCTTCCGTTGCTGCCTCTGGATCACGGTCTCCCAGGTTCGACTACCATCCGGGACGGGGATTTTCTCTGCCCGGGGAATGGGTGCATGTGTTGTCCTCATCATTTAATCTTCATTTAGGAAATGAGCGGGACTGAAAAGTGAAAAGATTGGGATTTTTACGAGCGCTGCTAATCACGCCGTCGAGCGCCCCTCAAACCGAAATCATCATCATTCCAGTCGAGGTGAGGCAGCTGCGTTGGAACCCGGTGGTAAGGTGAGTAGTTTGCCGGTAGTTGATAGCTAGTACAAGTTCGGCAGATAGCTCTCACCGGCCCTGAGCGTAGCAGGGATACCAGGATGAGACACCAAGACGATTTCCTAGATTGCGAGTAATTATTACCTCGGATAGTGTCGGCTACAAACTTTTGGACTTGTGGGGCGCATGCGGATGGAAGGAGCGTGTTCTGTGTTACAGTGACAGACTGGACATGGAGTTTGACGGCGGACCGCCGATGCGTTTCGTTTGGTGGGAGTTGGGTGAAATCTGCCTGGCTGATTGAGCAGGCGTAGCGGCCGTATGCGGAGCCAAGTCCGCGCTCGACTGAACGGCCAGACTGATGCAGGTGGTCCTGCACCTCTTAATATTTCCGAGTCCACTACCCCTTGTCACTACAGGGTTGTATAGCCCGTCGATGTATTTATTTGTGGCTTAATCACTGTGCGCCTACTGCAGCTGTCTTTTTCTTTTCTTTTTTTTATTGTGAGTAATGTAAATTGTTGAAGTGTTAACCGGTTAATTTGCCAGTTGAGTAATTGCTAGATGTATTTATAAGTGTTTATGCAAGCTTGGCTACTCCAACTGAATGGTTATTAAACTTACTCCTTGTATATAGCGTCTGTTTTTGAACTGACCAAACACCAGGTGCATTAAAATATGTTAATTTCATGCAGGTTCTCACTATTTGTGCCATTCAGAATGCAATATTTAATATCAATGTTGTCTGGTTATTTCTCGTCCGTGGCTTACATGCCTCCGCTATCTTGCGCTACAGTAATTTTCTTATGATGCTTTTTTGAGGAGTATAATTGTCTTTTGAATTGAAATTCTTAAAGATTTTTTCGAGAAAGAATTTTTAGCTCTTTTATTGTACAGCTACAGTTTTTATTATTGTGTTTAGTCTGTTTGCTAGTTATCAGTCTGGTACCGAATCATGGTAGTAAATTATTCTGCTCTTTAGTAGTCAGTACCACTGCAGGTGTTCTTCCAGTAGATGTTTAATAAGTCTAGCCTAGTGTTATCTGTTAAAATAAAAAGAAAGTTCACAACACTAATGATGCTCAGTCTCCCTTAAGCCCTGTCCTTCCTGTCAGTCAGCCTGATGCGAGTATTGTGATCCACTTTTAAATTACGTTTGTTTCTTTGTTACCCTTTTTGGTGAAATAAAGCCTAAATGTTGCCCCAAGTTAAGCTCAAATTTCATTTGATAACCCCACGAAAATTCGACAGAAAGTTTAGGAGGTTTCTGTGTTGAAATAGACAAACAAACACGATGGTTTTAAAGGTCTGCTATTATCAGAGATTTCTTGGTAAAAGTAAGATGTTATTTTCTATGCATACAACAGATCTTTAAATGTGTTGACATGGTGGAGTGTTTAGAACAGATCTTAACAATGAGCTCGGCTACAATTCTGTGTATCACTTTATGGTCCTTTTCTGCAGTTTGATGTGTTAATATTTTGTTCATTTGTCCCCCAGATCGGAATACCATAGCTAAGAAATGCGTTTACACATGAATAGTACGTAACTAAAGAATTCCGCTGTTACACACTGATGACTGGAGTAAAAGAGCATAATATTTTGATGAGATTCTCTTGGGAAGTACTCACTGAGAACCACTTTTCATTCTTAGGAATTATGCATGCGTTACACAGCTTCTAGAAGTGCCATGTACATTTCATTTAATGGTGTCAGTTGTCATATTCAAACTGAACTTCATGGCAATTGTTTTCCTTGTGATCAATGTCATTTTATTGCTGAATGACCAGTAAGAAACTTACTTGACCGTTTCATTTGCATTCTCCTTTTTCCTGAATGACTATAATATTGCTTTCACCAGCAAAGTGATTTTTTTCCCATGTTGGGAAAGTATAGTACTGGAGGTAAAATGGCAACTCGTGGGACACCTACGTTAACGTATTTTGTCTCTGATGGGTGTTCTAATATTTTGTCTCTGATAAGTATTCTAATAAAAGTGTAGAGTTGTTTTGCGATTGGGTCGTCTGTGCTCTTTGTATACTATCTGCTCAGTAGGACTTCAACCAGAATTAATTACCCTTCTTATTCCTAATGATTCTAGTTCATTTATTAATATCTTATGGTCAGCAGTATTATAATCCTAAGAAAGTTTTAGAAATATGCCTGTGATACTCTCATCTTTGTCACCAGCATTTAGTACCACTTCTATGAAACCTGCTGTTGTTGATTACGTACTTCCACTACTTCGGAAACGAAACTATGATCCACTTAATAAGTTTTACTTATTCAAGTAATTCATTAATTTCCCTTTCATATTTGACTCTCTTATTTTTAGGAATGGTCACAGTAGGGTAAAGGGTCGATAATTTTCTGTGTCTTCTACATTACTTTTCTCTAGCTTTCCTGTTTTAAACACTGTGGAAACTTCCCTCATGGGAAAGATCAGGTTACTGTCAAGAGAGCCTGTATACTCGCTATGCATTGTTTCAGTACACAGATTGGTCCACAGTACCTAAACTTAACAACATTAGTTTTTTAGTTTCTATACAGTTCTACTGACTTCATCCTCTCTGGCCTGCAGCAACGTCACTGCAGTTATGGCATAATTATTTTTTCTGTAACTTCTCTGCAATACCTGAAAAATTCTCATTCGCTTAGTTCGCAAGGTGTGTGGATCATTCATTACATGTTCACACTCCCTTGTAGGTATTTTATTGTGCCTTTATTTGTCTCTTCCTGTTTCTTTTCTTGTGTGACATGCCAGATTGTTTTGCTTTTATTCTTTGTATTGTATATTTTTTTGTTGTTAAATGAGTTTTGTGGAGAAATCTGCATCTTCCTACAAACAGTTTTGTACCTATGATAGAAATTAGAGAATCTGACTCAGTGAAACTGTTTTTCTTCGAACTCAGATGCTTAAAGATTTAGGAGATTTCTTAATACCTGCTGTTATCCATTTGTTTCTGTTAGACATTGATGATGATGTGGGTATTTTTGAAAATATCTTTTCAGCGTCCAATTTGAATAATACTGAGAATTTCGCATTTACATTAGTTTCACTTTACTCTTCATCTAAACTTTGCTTTTCTAGTTCTTCTGAAACATCATAACTTTTATTTCTGATAAATGTATTTCACAAGCTTGCATTTTAGGAAATTTTTTCATACTCTATTTTACTCTTATTATTTGCCAGACACGGTTTGATAGCCTAAGATCCCTGCCCATATTTGTGGCAACATGGTCAATTAATCACTGATGCAGTCACTTTAGTAACCCTCTTGCATTATTACAAACGGGGGCATTTAAGAACTCTGAAGGATATTTATGAGGGTACTAATAGTTTCAGTTATGATGATAGTGATAACATACATGTGTCCATACAAAATTACGTAGCCTATTGTACATGAGGCCTTGTCCAGAAACTCTCTTAATTTATTGAAAAATGTGGCCACTACGACTGGAAGGTCGATAAGCACACAGTATGATTAATTTCTTGGTGGTTTAATTGAGTACCCGATATTTCAAAGCGTTTGACTTCACTTACTGTACTAACGTCACGTCTTTATTTGAACCGTGTTCTTTCCGTGATGTCAATGTATCAACGCCATCTCTAATTCCACGTTAATACGCCGCAAATCGCTATTAACGTGTAGGAGGTCGTGACTCTGTAACATCTCAACTAAGAGTACACTGGTGCTGCGAGTCTGGGGAGCTATCTTGTTCAGGCCACCACAAATGTCAGAAACCTCATTCCTGTCTTAACTAATTGCAGCCATATCCACCATTGCTACATGGCCTCCTTTAGAAGATCCTTGCGTCAAGATGCTAAGGCTGTGCCACTTCACTGAGCCTTGCATTTTGTTTGGAAATGACGGTGGCCTTGTACGCTGCCCATGAGCTTTCCTGTACATGAAGGCCTATACGTTGCCAATGGCTACCGCTAGCAGCACCTCTTTCTTCTTCTTAACTCTTCGCACATTTCTAAGCTTTCTGTTATCGGCTAAAGCGTGCTGCACATTTCCTGTTCCTAGTTCTACTTGAGGCTCTTCACCTCTAAACTCTGGTAGTGGCTGATACATGATTTTAGTATCGACAGTAAAACGCGTTCTCTTTCCCCCTATCTTCCTAAGAATTGCCACTTCTCAACCAGTCTCATCCTGTCTACCTCTCCTGATCCTGATCGGTTCCTTCTTCGTTTACCCCAACAGCGCCTGAAGGGCACAGATTTTCCTTTTCTTTTCGTATCCTATAACGGCTCTCACATTTTCCTCTCTTGGTCAGTTTCCAAACAAGTATTAAATTTAACTTCAAAGAATCTATCAGTTTTGTAAAGTACTCGAGCCTGGCTGTTTGTTAAGAATAATGACACGAATTGTTCCGTGCTGTTCCCGCTTATCTTGTACTTATATATCGACACGACAGAAAAATGGATTAGTAGTAACTTTGTTTTTAGAGAATTCGTATTACCAGGTTCGTTTGGTGAGGTTTTTTAAGCAGTTATAACTCGGAAACGTAGGCCTGCATTGCGTCCATCTAAGTATTAATCATGCGAAACGTGTTGAGAAATACGATGTACAAAGGTTTAATTGCACCTTTATGGCGAGATTAGACAATATTGAAACTATTAGCTGTCTTGGTGTAATGAAAATTATACTATTAAGAATACTGAAATAGAATTTTCAATCCTTACGTCAAGCAAAATTTCTGCCTGATTAGCGACTGCCATGATTTTGGATAACGCGAGTTGTTTTTAAGAAAAAACGCAATAGGCGTACTACATATTCATTTTGGAAAATGATCTGACACTACAGAAAGTATACTAAACAGAATAAGTTTAAATTATAATTATTTGCTCTTAAATAAGCAGCTTTTGTGGAAACAATATACCTGTGTGTCATACTCGGCTCCATGTTAGTCAATGTGCGAACTACCAAATAATCAGTTTACAAGCTCATGAGTCAAAGTTGCTCAAAAGAAAAACGCATTTAAAAATGGAAAATAAAATTGGTGACTTCTTCGCTGACGGTCAGTTTGGCCTTAAGAAAGATGAAGGCATGTCAGAGGCAGTTCTGACGTTGCGCTTGATAATGGAAGCAATTACTATAGTAAGTTACTTCCTTCTTCGACCTATAAGAGACAGTCTGTCCCATTTTCGGAGGTAAATGACAACAAAGATGCATTGTTCCAGTTTCGTTTCTTACATAAAAGGAAGTTTCTCGCGGACATACTTGAAACTTGCTGCTTTTTCAGTAAGCGACTAGCAAACTGCATCATCTCATCATAATTAATGTGCATATCTGATATCGGATTCTCTGTCGGACCATGATGTAATCGAGCTGTAATTTTCCCTTATCGCTGGGTCTTTTCCAAGTACACCTGTGATTCTTGGACAGAGTAATCTCTGTTACCATCTGAAATTTACTGCCGAAATCAGTTACTTTCTCTTATACACACTCCTAGTTCTCATTCTCGAGTAAGCCTTTCCTCTGCTGTTTCCCCTGTAACCAAGCTCCCACACGGCTATTAGATTTTCATCTCCATTGACATACTGAGCTACCCGTTCAATACAGTCACGTATTTTCTCTACTCTTCTTCTTCTGCTTGCGACCTTGGCATGTATGCCTGACCTATCGTTGCGGCGCTTCTTTTCTTTCGAATCTGATGATAACATCCCTATCACTGAACTGTTCACAGAAAACTCACCCTCTGTTCTACTGTCCTATTCATAACGAACCCTGCTTCTGTTATATCGTTTTCTGCTGCTGTTGGTATTACTCCGTATTGTCTGACCAGAAACGCATTCTTTCCATTTCACTGAACCCACCCTCCCCCCAAAATATCTGGATCGGGCCTTAGCATTTCCCTTTTTAGATTCCTTAGCTTTCCTACAACGTTAAAACTTCGAAGTTCCGTGTTCCGATTCCACGGAGTCCATCTATCTGCTACCTACAATCAGCTACCTACAACCACTTGAACCTGCCTCTAGTTCACTAGCGCTCGTGTTCCCATATCATTCTTCACCCCAGATTTTGCACTGTTAACAAATTAACAGTATGTAGGTTGCAGTAGGTACTGGGAGATGAAGAAGTTTGTACAGGGTAGAGTAGCATAGAGAGTTGCATCAAACCAGTCTCTGGACTGAAGACGACAACAACAACAACAACAACAACAAAGTAACTGTTTCTTCGAATTTTAGGATGTGTCCTGTCAGTCGATCTTCTTTTAGGCAGCTGAACTGTAATTTGCTATTCTCCACATGTTGATCTGCACGTTTCTATACGATCTACACATCAGATCTTTACCGTTCTTCTGTGCTACCCTATACTGAATACTTCTGTTCTCTTCTTGTCTGAAATATTTATCGGACAGTAACACTCCAGTACAAGGCTAATCTCCAGGTACTTTCTGTTTGGCAGAACCGCCTTTCTTGCTATTAGCAGTCTACATATGGTATCATTATGTTACGTTGCCATTTGTTACGTTATAGATAAGAATTATATATATATATATATATATATATATATATATATATATATATATATATATTATTTATCAGCATGAATTTTTCTTTTGTTAGTGCATTATTCTTTCTGTCAGAGATATTATCTTTTCTTATCGCTTTTACTTACGTGCATAAGTAAATATGAAACGGGTTCTTGAAGGGGCCGCTGTTATTCATGTACCAACTTCAGATTTTGAACGTTCTGACTGAAATATAGTTGCTGTTAACTGAATTGAATGTAATTTTTTTTAATTTATATTTATTGATTGCAAAGCAAAGCTCGAGAGATTTTAGATTGTTGCCGTGGAGCGGCCAAGATAAAACTTACTGAACTCATGGAATCTGTATAATTTAAAAAATGAACTTTAACGTAAATTAATTAGCTGTTGCAATTTAAAAAGGTTCTTACAACGAAAACTCTCGAATTTACGGTTACTGTTAACACTTTGAAAAATAAATTAATACTTCGGCGGGTAATGGCCGACCAGAGGCTGCATCGGAAGTTGAGCTTCCCGCAGCGCAAATTACTGAAAAAATGCTTATTAAAAATAATTATCCGCTGCGACCATTTGAGGTGACAACTACACTCCTGGAAATTGAAATAAGAACACCGTGAATTCATTGTCCCAGGAAGGGGAAACTTTATTGACACATTCCTGGGGTCAGATACATCACTTGATCACACTGACAGAACCACAGGCACATAGACACAGGCAACAGAGCATGCACAATGTCGGCACTAGTACAGTGTAAATCCACCTTTCGCAGCAATGCAGGCTGCTATTCTCCCATGGAGACGATCGTAGAGATGCTGGATGTGGTCCTGTGGAACGACTTGCTATGCCATTTCCACCTGGCGCCTCAGTTGGACCAGCGTTCGTGCTGGACGTGCAGACCGCGTGAGACGACGCTTCATCCAGTCCCAAACATGCTCAATGGGGGACAGATCCGGCGATCTTGCTGGCCAGGGTAGTTGACTTACACCTTCTAGAGCACGTTGGGTGGCACGGGATACATGTGGACGTGCATTGTCCTGTTGGAACAGCAAGTTCCCTTGCCGGTCTAGGAATGGTAGAACGATGGGTTCGATGACGGTTTGGATGTACCGTGCACTATTCAGTGTCCCCTCGACGATCACCAGTGGTGTACGGCCAGTGTAGGAGATCGCTCCCCACACCATGATGCCGGGTGTTGGCCCTGTGTGCCTCGGCCGTATGCAGTCCTGATTGTGGCGCTCACCTGCACGGCGCCAAACACGCATACGACCATCATTGGCACCAAGGCAGAAGCGACTCTCATCGCTGAAGACGACACGTCTCCATTCGTCCCTCCATTCACGCCTGTCGCGACACCACTGGAGGCGGGCTGCACGATGTTGGGGCGTGAGCGGAAGACGGCCTAACGGTGTGCGGGACCGTAGCCCAGCTTCATGGAGACGGTTGCGAATGGTCCTCGCCGATACCCCAGGAGCAACAGTGTCCCTAATTTGCTGGGAAGTGGCGGTGCGGTCCCCTACGGCACTGCGTAGGATCCTACGGTCTTGGCGTGCATCCGTGCGTCGCTGCGGTCCGGTCCCAGGTCGACGGGCACGTGCACCTTCCGCCGACCACTGGCGACAACATCGATGTACTGTGGAGACCTCACGCCCCACGTGTTGAGCAATTCGGCGGTACGTCCACCCGGCCTCCCGCATGCCCACTATACGCCCTCGCTCAAAGTCCGTCAACTGCACATACGGTTCACGTCCACGCTGTCGCGGCATGCTACCAGTGTTAAAGACTGCGATGGAGCTCCGTATGCCACGGCAAACTGGCTGACACTGACGGCGGCGGTGCACAAATGCTGCGCAGCTAGCGCCATTCGACGGCCAACACCGCGGTTCCTGGTGTGTCCGCTGTGCCGTGCGTGTGATCATTGCTTGTACAGCCCTCTCGCAGTGTCCGGAGCAAGTATGGTGGGTCTGACACACCGGTGTCAATGTGTTCTTTTTTCCATTTCCAGGAGTGTATTGCAAAGAAATTCATTTCGTGATAACAATAATTAGTTTATTGTAGCAGAATACCGAATAACTTATATAAAATATGTTTAGCCGCTCAATGGCTGCCTTCCGTATCGCGAAACAAAAGTGTGTGTACCTTAAAGTACGTCCTACCTCCTCGGCCGTACAATCGCGTCTCTTTGCGATCCTTTTTTATTTTCGTAGGCATCTTTTAAATACAGATGCTATTTTTAAATTATCGCTGCATATCAATTGTTTCAAGAACATTAACTGTATCTTTTATACTAATTAAATTCATAAAATACGTTAACTGCGGTTTACAACCGATAAAAATGTCAATATTTATGTGACGTGCCGCACTTCGCTGAAAATGCCAGTTACTTGCTTTGCTAAAAGGCAAACTTAGTGTCTCACAGCCTATTGCAGCTCCTTTAATATTGCCTGATTTTAAATGTATTACTTTTGTTCATGCTCATCTTATTACCTAGTTTAAAGAAAATTCCGTTGTAATGACTGTGAACTTTTTCGCTGTCTCTAACAATAGCCAAAAGACTGGAAAAGCTCAGTATTCATCCCGACTCCTAAAAATGGAAGCTCTAAAGACTGTTCAAATCATCGAACAATAGCACTTCTCACACTGTAGCAAATTTACGCTTAAAATATTACAAAGGCGACTTAGCCAGTATAAATACCGTGCACTACTTGAGTAACACAAGTTAGATTTAGTGAAGCAAGGGGGACCAGTGGTCAAGCTGCCAACATCCGATGGATAATGAAGGAGGCATGTGAATTCCAGGGAGAAGTGTATCTCTGCTTCATTGATTATGCTAAAGCCTTTTACTGCGTCGAGCACAGTATATCATGGGAAGTAGTATTAGATTATCTCGTTTACCTAATACGGAATTTATACGCTGGGCAAGAAGCCGCGGTGAGAACCATATATGGAGCATCTAAACGGATCAAGATGCAGAAAGGAGTACGGCAAGGCTGCATATAGTCACCTTATTTATCAAATCTGTACGCCGATCAAATTATGAGGAATAACTGGGTAGATGAAGAAGAAACCGGAATTAAAATAGCAGGGATAAATATAAATAACTTTACATACGCAAATGACGATATACTGAACAACAGTTAAAGTTCCTCCTATTGAAGATATAAGAAAAGAGAGCAAAGGCTGATCTTACGCTGAATGTCAATAAAACGAAATCTTCGGGAACTGGACCTATCACTTCAAGGCATACAGGAAGAGAAACGACGGAGGTAGTTTCTACCTTCAGTGACCTTGGATTCTGTATTCTGCTGATGGTGATTGCAGCCACGAAATACTGACAGGCTTGTGGCTTGCCACAAAGTCAATGCCCACTCGTGACAATGTTTTGATGAGTAGCGACATAACTTACACAAGAAAAATCCGTAAAGGGCTATGGTCTTTCAATTCTGATGTACGGATGTGAAACCTGGAATATAAGAAAGGCTGAACAGCGTAAAATGGATGCTTCAGTTGTGTTGTTGGAGGAAACTCCTTAGAGTTCCATAGACCGCAAAGAGACTGAATGTGACAGTATTACAGTAAACCGGACAAAATCATATTGCTCCTTGGAAGGTGTGAAACTGAAACAATAACTGATCTAATTTGAGAGCATAATGAGAAGATATGATTCTCTGGAAAAGGCGTTAACACCGGGGAAGGTCGAATGCGCAAATAGAAGAGAGCGTCAAAGGGTGACGTGGGAGGATCGCAGAAGCAATGGATTTCAAACAAGACAGTCCAGTCTGTGGGAGAAAGTGCCACATAGAAGAAGTTCACGGTGTCGGATCGACTAAACGAGTAGAGAGAGACAGAGAGAGAGAGAAAGAGAGAGAGAGAACTTACTGGTTGCGTGGAGATCACAAAGACAACTTAGTATTTCACATATATTGAGCATGCTAAGTCCTTCAATTGAAGAGTGAGAAAAAATTACATATGTGTTAATTTCATAAAACACTCACGTTTCTAGAATGAGATTTTCACTCTGCAGCGGAGTGTGCGGTGGTATGAAACATCCTGGCAGATTAAAACTGTGTGCCTGACCGCGACTCGAGTCTCAGTCCGACTCACAGTTTTAATCTGCCAGGAAGTTTCACTCGCGCTTCTGTTTGAAAGCGTTATGGTCATTCTCCGACTATAAACTGCATTTAGTTTTTGACTTTATTGCTTGCTTTTAAATTGATCAAACAAAGAAACAAGTCCAAGTGATTAATTATTTCCTAAAACTTCTTTCAGCACATATTTCAAGTTGGGACGTGATAACATCACGCCACCGATGAGTATTGGAATCCGATATATATTCCTAATTCCTCAGTCTTCAATAGAAGATACCACAGATATTCGTAATTTCCTAATACATCAAGCTAGTACGTTACTGTCATACTCTGACGTGTACGCTACTGTAATAGCGTATTTTGTAGCACTGTAAAATAGAAATTAAGGGCTAGTGGCAGATAGGATGAAAGAACAGAGGAGTGCGTATGATCGCGCAACAATGGCGTTGGCGTCATATTCGGGATGTGTGACGCACGTGCGCTGTGTTTCATTAAATTTGGAGGATTCATCCCAGCGTCAGCGTTAATCATGCAAAGGGCGATATTGCTCACTTGTCAGCGGCAGGCTGCGCTCGAAAAAAGAAAAACCGCGTCCGAGAAAACGCAATATCAACTCTGAAATTGAGCACAGGCAATTGTGAATAGCGAGGCTGAAGCTAAATATCAAACTTCATAACCCGGCTTGTTAGTGTGAGGCCACCATCAGCATACCCTCCATTAACTAGTAACGGCGTATTCATTACATACTTTATCGTACTGAAAGCACTCTAATCCAAACAGTTCTTCAAGTAACCGTCTGAATGCATGAGACGATAACGTAAGATACGAGTTGTAACACCTCGGTTCAGTTTACAGTGATAAAAGCTATAGAAAGAATAATTTTAAATTAAGAATAGAACTTTTAGAGGGGAAAATAGTGTAGAATCAGAGTTCGGTAATTGCTGATCAGATTTATTGTATATTAGCAGGTAGTTTACCGTTTAAGTACAGCAAAGCCATGGAAGCTCCGTCATGGAGTAGGCAATTACGTTAAACTCTTGTGATGAAAAACCTATAAAAAGCTCCGATCGTCATTATTGCCGCTTTTTTTCCTTGATTGTTTCGTTAAAGGGTGGGAAACCAGTGTCACTCAGCGAGACAATAATTATATTGGACTTTATCGTGTTAAGATTCACGATAAACTGTTAGAATATTACGGAGATTAAAAGTGATGTAGTGTACTATCTCTGACTATTGGTAGCAACCGAGTATTAACGGGATTTTAGGACTTTAGTGCTAGATTGGAACTTTACGGACGCATAGACGGCAGAAACTCCAATTATCTGCTGATACGAGTGAATTCAGAGGTACCGGTATTCAGATATTAACGTGTGGACTTTGAAAGTGTCGTGTACCGTTAGTTGCGAATCTGGACGTAGAGCTCGTGCATATCGGCATTTGCGGACTATTTAGATTTCTCCAGGCTAGGAACCTTTTAAATAGACCATCATCAATCACCATCTTAATCCTTGAATACAGAGTGAAAGTGAAATACAAGAGTGTTGTATTTATTTCATTTACCTAGTACTAATCAGTGAAGGTTTTACGGAACCAAAGCTATTCAGCAGTAAGTCAGCACTATCTAGCGGAAAGCATAGGCATTAAATATCACGCTAACTGCAGTGAACCTTTACGTGTTTTACGGACTGCTTAATATGAACTTTTATGACTCTTTGACATCCCCACTCCCTCCGAAAGGTCTCGCAGGCTGTCTTAATCATAAAAGGGGAGAGTTTTAGCCGGGCAAATTACTAAATAAAAGCGATATTTACAAGACTGGCAGTAATAGCAAAACACAAAGCCCGCACCTCATCGGAGAGTCGTCGCTGTCACGTCGGGAAGTAAAGCCGGAAAACCTACCGGCGATACGTATCTACGAGCAGACGTCGACGTGGAGTACCTAGAAAGGGAACCACAAGAGAGTTGGGGCTCTTCCCCGACACCCAATGTGGCTTTCGACCTTCCTTCTCTGCCGATGTCCAACTCCTCCGCCTCACTCATCTCCTCTCCCTCCAGCTTAACTCCTATCGTTCGGCCATTTTTGTCTCCCTCGATCTCGGAAAGGCCTACGACCGTGTCTGCCATCCCGGTCTCCTGTTTCACCCCCTTGTGGGGGAATCGATATTCAAGAAAGGAAAAAAAAGGAGAGTTGGGGATGCTTCAAAATGGCACCCAACGTAGGGCCTGAAGTAGGGGAAGACGGCATTAAACCGGCACGGGAAAGAAGATACAGAAGAACGAACGAGTTATCCGTGAGAAGATGATTCACTAACAAACCGTGGTGCCAAACTTTGACCATATAATCAATAAATAGAAACCAAGTTATTGTAATCTTGTGTGTGTTACATAACATTTGTTGGAATTAATAACAGTGACTAACTGTGTCTGTGTGTGACCTTTCTCTGTTCCATGTGCTCAGAATACCAGTGTTTAAGTGGACTACCAGGTTATTAACGAGGTCGAGTGGACAACCTGCAACGTGAACACGAGTGCAGGAATAAGGTACTGTAATCGTTATCCAACGACTTGGCTGATTATTTGAGGTAACTGCATACTAGCAGTACAACTCATTCCTATACCTGTCGTAGTTTAGACATTGTGAATGTACTAGTATGAGGTATTGATTTGATTTCACAACCACCGTGCCTGTTGTATTGTTGAGTGAATGTTTTAGGAGTGTGATAAATTTTTTTTTTTTTGTAATCAGTGTGTGTTATTATGTTAAAAAGTTTTTATGTGTTAAGATCAATAGACGACTTAGAGGAGAACGGGAGTGATAGGAATGTGGATCGGAATGCGCGAGGAGGTAATTCTATGAGTGTTGGATCAGTAGAACGTGTGAATGATAATGCAAGGGAGGTAGAACATGTAGATCGATTTACTGCAATGGAAAGGAATGTGGATTCAGGCCGGGGGGCGATGGAAGGGACCAGTTCTTGCCCGACCATAGCGGATAATCTCAATACCCGAGATGAAACTCATAGTAGACAGATAACGAAAGGTAGTAGTCTGGAGGACATGATACGTCAATTTATGCTTCAACAGAGCGTTAGAGATAAAGAAAGGGGAAGCAGGAGAAGCGGAGAAGGAAAAAGAAAGGGAAGCTAGAGAACGAGAGAAAGAACAAGGAAGGAAGATCGTGATAAGAGTAGAGACGACCTGTTAGAAAAATTTTTAGAACAGCAGTAGGAAATTGACGAATCATATAAAAATGGACATAATGATATTATTCAAGAGCACGAACGGGACTGTAATCAATTTAAGGAGCGTGTAGAGGAAAGAGTCACCGGAGTGGAAGACCAGGTAATAAAAGTTTCTGAAATTCAGGCTATAATCAACGAGAGTGTAGAGCAAATTAACGAAGAGCTAGTAAATATAAAATTAGATCAAAACCAAACGAGAGAAATTTATCAGTTTTAACGCAGAAGTTTCAAAAATTAAATACTTCGACAAAAGAAGAAGTCAAGGAGTTTCTAACTGAACAGTCAGATAAATTTAAAACGGAAATGGCTCAGTGCCCAGAAACGAAAAACGCTGAAGTTGAAAGGGTAGTAATATGGGCTTCAACGGAAGGACAGCCATCTATATCGGATCAGATAAGTAACGCTAGCGAACCTGATTTTGTGAAAGGATGTACAAATGAGGTTAAATCGATAAAAGGCTCGATCGTGACAGAGATTATGACCGCGCGCGTTGAAACTAACAACGCATGATCCATTTTTACGAACATCGCCGAATCCTTAGAACTTCGGGATCACAATAATGAAAAACGATTGAACACTGACCGACTGCGAGAGAATGTTAGTGAAGATAGGAGAATATAATTTAATGTTCATCCTGCAACTGAAAATCGTGGTTTGAGTTTAGATCCTGATAGGTATCACGTGTCGTGTTATTCGTTGTGTGATAGAACGAAGGTAGAGAATAACATCTTTAAGTCCATGCAATTTCACATATTTGATGACGAGAAGGAATCCATACACCCAGTGGTGTTCATTAGGTCGTTTAGGAATATATTCCAAAGAGGATGGACGGAGAGGGACAAATTACAATTTATTGCGTCCAAAACGGCAGTAAAAGTAGCAGTTTGGGCGGCCGAAGTAGCTGAGAACTGTCATAGGTGCGACGAATTTCAGAAGTTATTCGTAGCTAAATACTGGTTTGAAAAATATCTCAACAAAATCCATTACTGGGATGAAGCAATATCACATTGAGAGGTACTGCGTATCCTATTTGGAAAATTACCGATCAGTACTAGAGAAAAGTTAATTAACGTGCCAGATGAAGATTTACAAAATTTGTTATCAGTAGTAGAGACGTAGTAGGTGAATATGGATTGGGGCTAAGAAATGAAAGAGGAAGCTGCCTGGTAGAATTTTGCACAGAGCACAACTTAATCATTGCTAACACTTGGTTCAAGAATCATAAAAGAAGGCTGTATACATGGAAGAACCCTGGAGATACTGACAGATGTCAGATAGATTATATAATGGTAAGACAGAGTTTTAGGAACCAGGTTTTAAATTGTAAGACATTTCCAGGGGCAGATGTGGACTCTGACCACAATCTATTGGTTATGACCTGTAGATTAAAACTGAAGAAACTGCAAAAAGGTGGGGATTTAAGGAGATGGGACCTGGATAAACTGACTAAACCAGAGGTTGTACAGAGTTTCAGGGAGAGCGTTAGGGAACAAATGACAGGAATGGGGGAAAGAAATACAGTAGAAGAAGAATGGGTAGCTTTGAGGGATGAAATAGTGAAAGTAGCAGAGGATCAAGTACGCAAAAAGACGAGAGCTAGTAGAAATCCTTGGGTAACAGAAGAAATATTGAATTTAATTGATGAATGGAGAAAATATAAAAATGCGGTAAATGAAGCAGGCAAAAAGGAATACAAACGTCTCAAAATATAATGCCTTCCTCAAGACTTTTCTCGTGCTCTTTGAAAGTTGCTTTCCGTTAGAACGTTCAAAACAGGGTACTAGCACAAACAGGCAACCTGGGTGGCTGACTAAAGGGATAAGAATATCTTGTAGAACAAAGTGGCAATTATATCAAAACGTTAGAAACAGTCAAATTCTAAATGCAGCAGCCCATTACAAACAGTATTGTAAGGTGCTTAAAAAAGTTATTAGGAAGGCAAAAAGTATGTGGTATGCAGATAGAATAGCTAAGTCTCAGGATAAAATTAAAACCATATGGTCAGTCGTAAAGGAAGTGGCTGGTCTGCAGAGACAGGTCGAGAATATAGAATCAGTGCGTAGTGGGGATATCCGTGTTACTGATAAGTCGCATATATGTACAGTACTTAATAATCACTTTCTGAATATAGCAGGTGAACTAAATAGAAACCTAGCCCCAACAGGGAATCATATAGCGCTCTTAGAAAAAAGTGTTCCGAGACTGTTACCTGAAATGCTCCTCCATGATACTGACAAGAGGGAGATTGAGTTAATAATTAAATCACTAAAGACCAAGAACTCTCATGGATATGACGGGGTATCTAGCAGAATACTGAAGTATTGTTCCACGTATGTTAGCTCAGTACTTAGCCATATCTGTAACTTTTCCTTTAGGAGTGGTCGGTTTCCTGACCGATTAAAGTACTCGGTAGTGAAGCCACTTTATAAAAAGGGAGACAGGGATAATGTTGACAATTATAGACCTAGTTCTATGCCATCGGTGTTTGCTAAAGTTATCGAGAGGGTTGTATATACAAGGTTACTGCAGCATTTAAATTCACATAATTTGCTGTCAAATGTACAGTTTGGTTTTAGAAATGGCTTAACAACTGAAAATGCTATAGTCTCTTTTCTCTGTGAGGTTTTGGACGGATTAAATAAAAGGTTGCGAACGTTAGGTGTTTTCTTTGATTTAACGAAGGCTTTTGACTGTGTTGACCACAAAATATTACTGCGGAAGTTGGAACATTATGGAGTAAGGGGAGTAGCTTACAATTGGTTCGCCTCCTACTTTAAGAACAGAAAGCAGAAGGTAATCCTCCGCAATATTGAGAGTGGTAATGATGTTCAGTCCCAATGGGGCACTGTTAAATGGGGCGTTCCCCAAGGGTCGGTGCTGGGGCCACTGCTGTTTCTTATTTATGTAAATGATATGCCTTCTAGTATTACAGGTGATTCAAAAATATTTCTGTTTGCTGATGATACCACCTTGGTAGTGAAGGATCTTGTGTGTAATATTGAAACATTATCAAATAATGTAGTTCATGATATAAGTTCGTGGCTTGTGGAAAATAATTTGATGCTAAATCACAGTAAGACTCAGTTTCTACAGTTTCTAACCCACAATTCAACAAGAACTGACATTTTAATCAGACAGAATGGGCATGTTATAAGCGAGACGGAACAGTTCAAGTTCCTAGGCGTACGGATAGATAGTAAGCTGTTGTGGAAAGCCCATGTTCAGGATCTTGTTCAGAAACTGAATGCCGCTTTATTTACCATTAGAACAGTATCTGAAATAAGTGACATTTCAACACGAAAAGTAGTATACTTCGCATATTTTCATACGCTTATGTCATATGGTATTATTTTTTGGGGTAATTCTTCTGATTCAAAAAGGGTATTTTTGGCTCAAAAACGGGCTGTTCGAGCTATGTATGGTGTAAGTTCGAAAACCTCTTGTCGACCCCTATTCAATAGTCTGGGAATTTTGACATTGCCCTCACAGTATGTATTTTCTTTAGTGTCGGTTGTTGTTAACAATATTAGCTTATTCCCAAGAGTTAGCAGCTTTCACTCAGTTAATACTAGACAGAAATCAAATCTGCATGTGGAATGCACTTCCTTGACTCTTGTGCAGAAAGGAGTGCAGTATTCTGCTGCATCCATTTTCAATAAGCTACCACAAGAACTCAAAAATCTTAGCAGTAGCCCAAACACTTTTAAGTCTAAACTGAAGAGTTTCCTCATGGCTCACTCCTTCTATTCTGTCGAGGAGCTCCTGGAAGAGCTAAAAAATTAAGCAAATTCCAGGGTTACATTCTTGATTTTCTTTATTTAAACTAACGACTTGTCGCCTGAATATGTTTCTGATATTTCATTTTATCTGTTTCTATAATCGTGTTATAATTTCATGTATTGACTCGTTCCATGACCATGGAGACTACTCCTAAATGTGGTCCCACGGAACAATAAACAAATAAATAAAAAAATAAATAATTAAATAAAAATGAGATCGACAGGAAGTGCAAAATGGCTAAGCAGGGATGGCTAGAGGACAAATGTAAGGCTGTAGAGGCTTATCTCACGAGGGGTAAGGAAAATTAAAGAGACCTTTGGAGAAAAGGGATCCATTTGTATGAATATCAAGAGCTCAGATATAAACCCAGTTCTAAGCAAAGAAGGGAAAGCAGAAAGGTGGAAGGAGTATATAGAGGGTCTATACAAGGGAGATGTACTTGAGGACAATATTATGGAAATGGAAGAGGATGTAGATGAAGATGAAATGGGAGATTTGATACTGCGTGAAGAGTTTGACAGAGCACTGAAAGGCCTGAGTCGAAACAAGGCCCCGGGAGTAGACAACATTCCATTAGAGCTACTGACGGCCTTGGGACAGCCAGTCCTGACAAAATTCTACCGTCTGGTGAGTAAGATGTATGAGACAGGCGAAATACCCTCAGACTTCAAGAAGAATATAATAATTCCAATCCCAAAGAAAACAGGTGTTGACAAAAGTGAAAATTATCGAACTATCAGTTTAATATGTCACGGCTGCAAAATACTAACGCGAATTCTTTACAGACGAACGGAAAAACTAGTAGAAGCCGACCTCGGGGAAGATCAGTTCGGATTCCGTAGAAATATTGAAACACGTGAGGCAATACTTACCCTACGATTTATCTTAGAAGGAAGATTAAGGAAAGGCAAACCTACGTTTCTAGCATTTGTAGACTTACAGAAAGCTTTTGACAATGTTGAATAGAATATTCTCTCTCAAATAATGAAGGTGGTAGGGGTAAAATTCAGGGAGCGAAAGGCTATTTACAATTTGTACAGAAACCAGATGGCAGTTATAAGAGTCGAGAGCGCATGAAAGGGAAGCAGTGGTTGGGAAGGGAGTGAGACACGGTTGTAGCCTCTCCCCGATGTTATTTAATCTGTATATTGAGCAAGCAGTGAAGGAAGGAAGGAAGGAAAGAAAAGCCGGCCGCGGTGGTCTAGCGGTTCAGACGCTCAGTCCGGAACCGCGCGACTGCTACGGTCGCAGGTTCGAATCCTGCCTCGGGCATGGATGTTTGTGATGTCCTTAGGTTAGTTAGGTTTAACTAGTTCTAAGTTCTAGGGGTTAATGACCTCAGCAATTGAGTCCCATAGTGCTCAGAGCCATTTGAAGGAAAGAAAAGAAAAATTCGGAGTTGGTATTAAAATCCATGGAGAAGAAATAAAAACTTTGAGGTTCGCCGATGACATTGTAATTCTGTCAGAGACAGCAAAGGACTTGGAAGAGCAGTAGAATGGAATGGATAGTGTCTTGAAAGGAGGATATAAGATTAACATCAACAAAAGCAAAACGAGGATAATGGAATGTAGTCGAATTAAGTCGGGTGATGCTGAGGGTATTAGATTAGGAAATGAGACACTTAAAGTAGTAAAGGAGTTTTGCTATTTAGGGAGCAAAATAACTGATGATGGTCGAAGTAGAGCGGATATAAAATGTAGCCTGACAATGGGAAGGAAAGCGTTTCTGAAGAAGAGAAATTTTAAACATCGAGTATAGACTTAAGTGTCAGGAAGTCGTTTCTGAAAGTATTTGTATGGAGTGTAGCCATGTATGGAAGTGAAACATGCTCGATAAATAGTTTAGACAAGAAGAGAATAGAAGCTTTCGAAATGTGATGCTACAGAAGAATCCTGAAGATTAGATGGGTAGATCACATAACTAATGAGGAGGTGTTGAATAGGATAGGGGAGAAGAGAAGTTTGTGGCACAACGTGACTAGAAGCAGGGATCGGTTGATAGGACATGTTCTAAGGCATCAAGGGATTACCAATTTAGTATTGGAGGGTAGCGTGGAGGGTTAAAATCGTAGAGGGAGACCAAGAGATGAATACACTAGCAGATTCAGAAGGATGTAGGGTGCAGTAGGTACTGGGAGATGAAGAAGCTTGCAAAGGATAGAGTAGCATGGAGACCTGTATCAAACCAGTCTCAGGACTGAAGACCACAACAACAACGGTGGAGACGATAGACGTAATGTACGAAGACATAAAGCATTTAGGGCAGTACAATTGTGGTAGCTGTAGATTTAATGTTAATTCTGTAGGTAATTTTGCCAACAGTCATTATTGCAACGACTGTTGCGAGGGTAATAGATCTGATAATGGTCGTAATAGTAATGGAAACGGAAAGGGGAATTTTAGTAGGAGAAGCAACCAACCTAATGATTTCAACGGATATGGCTCGGATAATCAATATATTTGGAATAGTAATAGTGGGAATGTTAATACTGGTAACCGGAAACGGAAGTCTGAAGTGAATTCAGTGGATAATAGTGAACAGAGAGCGGTAAGGTAGAATAATTCAGCGCCGACTCCTTGGAAACAACCGTTAGGAAATATACCAAGTGGTAAACCCGGAAATAGAATGGTACCGGAGCAAAGAGCTCTAGAGATTAGGCCATATGTCAATAGTAGTGAATGGGGTAATCAAATTCAGGATGTACGGGTCGTAGTGGACGAGGGGCAACCAGGTACATCAAGTCAATCGCCAACAAACTTAGCCCAGTCCATGTAAGTCTTCCGTCACAGACTGGTGATGGGCAGGGGGGCAAGGGGGGCAAAATGAATTCAACCATTGCAGCATTGAGGTTTAGTAACGGCGTTGACATTAGTAAGGAATTATTAGATATACCAACAAAGAAAGCTCCATTAACGCATGAGGTTATCTAGGCCATCATAAAGGGGGACATTTGCAGAAGAGATATTGCTATACTGATAGATACCGGAGCTACCACGTGTGTTATGAGCTGCAATTTGTTCGATCAACTTAGGAAAATAGAAGCTTTACCTATGTTACCAGTATCTAATTGTGTGCTGTCAGGTGCTATAGGAGCCCGTTCAGTACCCATCAAACTCAAGACCATAGTAGAGATAGATCTAGAGGGACATAAATTAAACATAAATTATTTAATCGCCACAGGACTATCCTACGATTGCATTTGGGGTTGGGATTTATTAAAAGATCACAAGGCAATACTGAACCGTAGTCAATGAATGTGTTCTCAAGTACTTGACGACCAAAGAGTAGAAATTAAATTTATAAAGAGGGTGAGGCTTACCGGAAAGTATTCCCGTAGTTTTCAGGTAATCACTGAGACATCTGACATGATCGAAGATTGTAATAGTTTAAACCAACTATGTTATTTGAGCGCTCAAGAAACTGCGGATATAAAGCAAGCCATTAATGACAAGGTTAATGAATCCGAGTATTTGTTTGAAAATCAAACAGTAGAACTCAACGAGGATTTAATAAATAATATAGAAGTGTTTGCTACTAAACCAGGCATAATTAAAGATTTTATATGCAAGTTTGAAGTGTATACCCACCAAACGCACTGTCGAGCGTCGTAATCTGTACCATCAACAAAACCAGGAGTTGGTAGCGAGAGAGATGAAGAAAATGTTAGAGTGGAAGATTATTGAACCCTCGAATTCATCATACAGTTGTCCAATAGTTCCGGTTATTAAATCTGACAGGAGTGTTAGGCTAGTTTTAGATGCCCGTGACATTAATAAAATATTAAAACCCGTAATGACAAGATCTTTGACTTAAGAGGATATGTTACAGAGATATCATGGATTAAAGATATTATCTTCAATTGACCTCAAAGAGTTTCATATTGGCAGGTCATGATTTCAGAAGATTCTCGGAAGTATACGGCATTTATTTTCGCCGGAGTCAATATCAGTGGAGGTGTTTTTATCACGGCCATGGATACGGTCCTAGGTCCCGAATTATTACAACCTGTGACCACTTACGTGAACGATCTGTTCATAGCAACCCAAACTTGGGAGGATCGCCTTGAACTGTTGACGAAAGTATTTGAAAAATTTAAAGAATGTGGTGTAACGGTTAACTTGAACAAGTCTAAATATGGAAAAAGAAATCAAATTTTTAGGTCACATGATAACTCCGCAAGAAATAATGCCAAATCCTAAGAAACTTGACGTAATTAGAAAATTGCCATATCCTAAGGACAAGAGACAAAGCGTATTTAGGTATGGTGTCGTTCTTTCGTCAATTTTTACCTAATAAGATACTAAACGACGATAGTTTGTTGAGGTTATTGCGAAAGAACGTACCATGGATGTGGACTGACAAATGTACAGGCAGTTTCGAAAGGATATGTAGCGCTTTGTTGAATGCTAAAATGCTTGCACACCCTGATTTGTATAGAACATTTAGTATAATGTCCGATTCATCTGCTACGGGCATCGGCTCTATGCTTTTCCAAACTGCTGATTGCAATGATTTGGATAATATTTCCATTATAGGATTTGCAAGTCGGATTCTAAGTAGTTGTGAGACAGCATATACAGCAACCGAGTTAGAAATTCTGGCTATTGTCTGGTCGCTACACAAATTCCGTTATCTCGTCTACGGACGTGGGATAAACATCTATACTGATCATAAAGCGCTGTCCTTTATGATGAATTGCAAATTATTACATAGTAGACTACTTCGGTGGTACCTATTGCTGCAAGAGTACGATATTCACATCAAATATATCAGTGGCAAATCTAACGTCATAGCAGATGCTTTATCCAGATTGCCACCTGGTTTGAGTGAATGTACTGAAATATCTCAAGCCACTAATAATGTTAAGGTAACGCAGATGGACGTAGCCTGTCATAAGAAAAGTTTTCTAATAATATGTAAGGATATAGCTAAGATCCAACGCCAAGATCCAGTTTGGGGTAAAGTTATTACCTTACTGAATAACGAAAATCAACATGTAGTTAAGAATAATTATAAGTTAGTTGATGATGTTCTGTACCACAGGATTAAAGATAGTGAACATATATGGAGAGTATGTATACCTAAGGTACATGTTAGCGATCTACGTTGGTATGTTCATCATTTATGGGGACATCGTGGACCTGAGAGATGTGTGGCGGAAATCAGTGAACATTGTTACTTCAAAAATCTGTAAACGGAAGTGCAACGAGTATTACAAACTGGTGTGGTGTGTCAAAAGGCTAAGCCAGTGAACTATAGCGGTAAGGTAGAATTACATCCTATAGTGCCTAAGCAACTGTTACATTTAGTATCTTACGATGTCACTGGACCCTTGCCCAAATCGAGAGGGAACTTAAGATATGCAGTTGCATTTTATGAATTATTTTCCAAACATATCGAGGAGGAGGAGATTAGTGTTTAACGTCCCATCGACAACGAGGTCATTAGAGACGGAGCGCAAGCTCGGGTGAGGGAAGGATGGGGAAGGAAATCGGCCGTGCCCTTTCAAAGGAACCATCCCGGCATTTGCCTGAAGCGATTTAGGGAAATCGCGGAAAACCTAAATCAGGATGGCCGGAGACGGGATTGAACCGTCGTCCTCCCGAATGTGAGTCCAGTGTGCTAACCACTGCGCCACCTCGCTCGGTCCCAAACATATCGAGTTATACCCGCTTCGAAGTACTATCACCAGGCAGTTATTAAATATATTTAGTAATAAGTATGTGCCAGTGGTTGGGAAACCAAAGGCGGTACTGACAGACAACGCGTCTTATTTTGGCAGTAACATATGGAAGGATGGTTTGTCTAAATTGAATGTCAAATGTATTTTTGGTAGTCGCTTTCACCCAGAATCCTCGCCTTCGAGAGGATATTTAGAGATTTCAATACGTTTGTACGAGCACACGCGAGTAGGAAACATACTAAGTGGATCGATTTATTGCCAATGTTAGAAGAAATGCATAACCTGCTACCTCATACCAGTACAGGGTTTCCACGATGTCATGTAATAGGATTAAGCGAAGCAGATGATTCATGGTTTAAGTCACTGCCTAGCTGCACTTGTAGCCAACTAAATAGAGAGCAAATGTTACGTACAGTCAAACAAAGATTAACTTTGAAAGCCAACAAACGCGAAGCTAGATACGACTGGACACTGAAAGGAATTGTTAGCTATAACGTTGGAGAATTGGTACTCTTAAAGACTCACCTGAAATCGTCAAAAATTAACCGTAGGCATAAGAAATGGCTTATGTTATACTAAGGACCATTCAAAATCGTAGGAATTCCTCACAGAGGAAGCTACTTATTAGGCAACCCACAGGATCAGTTGAAAATAAAAGGGTTATACCCTCATAAAGATTTAAAAAGATTCTACATGTGAACCGAATTTTTTTATAAAATAATGCTTAGTCCTAGATGTAAGATGTTCCGATGATTTGTGGTCATCGAACCCGATTGGTATTGCAATGTGAAGTAATTGTGTTATAGTAATTGGTAAGTTACGTGTAGAAATGAGTTGTGTAGTTGATTAATTTCATTTTCATGAGTTAATTTTGATACTTGATTAATACATTGTTAGTGGTGGATAACGATTGTGGTGAAAGGTACTAAAAATAGACAGAAGCCTTTGCACCTTAATCTTTGATGTTATTAAGTGTTTCACTTTCACAAACAGTGTTATTCGGTGATGGATAGACATCAAGGTTGTAATGAACAGTACTGCAAGACAGTAATCTAGAAGTGTTACCGTAAATTGACGTAATAATTAAAGTAGTCAGAGCATTAGGTACTGTGAATAGACGGAAGCCGACGTGCACTGTGACATAGATTTTCGTCAAAGTTCGTATTGCAAACGTGTGGTGTTTAGTAATCTAGATACAACTCATATTCTAAGGATTTTATCACGTAATGGCACTAAGAAAAACTTATTATCAAATGTAAATACGTGACGGTGATATCCTAATTTTAAGTGGTGGCTATAATAACATTTGTCGTAGTTCATATCTCAGAATATGACTTGATGAGACTGTGAATATGATCTGTAGTGAATGAACTTCTGAATGTTAAGATGAAAACAGACTCCTAAAGGAGAGCGAACTAAGATATATTTCATGCGTGTGTGGATTTACTGTCTGGAATATTCTGTGCTATGTCTCTGTACTTAGTAAATGAATGATATAATTGTAGGACTTAAAACTCACAGTACTATATAACGAGCATGACGAGAACATTTTTACGAAATTACCGAGGTTCATAAATATACATGTGTTTGTCTTGGTGTGATACAATTAACAGTTTTTTGTTTCATGGGAGGAGTCAACGAGACAACTAAAACAGTGGCAGCCATGTGTCGAACAGCCAAGCTGTTCGCAGTACCACCGGTGATCCTGCCACAACAGTTCGGGACGCGTGCTCGAACAAGGGGTGACTGACGAGACAACTGAACAACAGTCAACTGTCGCAGCGAACAGCAGCTCAATAATGCAGAGTAATCTTAACGCGGCCGCGCTGCTACTACAAGAAGCGGTCGCGTGGAAGAAACTTAAATCACATCCATCGAGATGGCGCTGCGTTCCTGTATATGGTCGTGGAGTCATCTCAAGAGATGACCAGTTAACAACACCACACCTAATTAAAGGCGAACGGATCGTCTAGTGAAGAACCATCCAGCCTACGATCATGAAGAACTTGATCGCACGTACGGATCGCATAATCAAGAGACGTCCGACCATCAAAAGTGGCAGTACACGAAAACTTGATAATCTGCATAGTCAAACGAAGAGATGTCTAATCAAGAGTACTAACGGTTCTATAGCGTGGACGGATAGCCCAATCAAGAAACGGCCAGCAGTCGAATACATAAAAAGTAACACCTGAATCTGTCTGCCATTTCAAACTAGTGATCTAACTGCATTATTATGTAGGCTCTTAAGAAGAAAAAAGTTCTCACTGCATTCCGCAGTAAAGCTGCAGCCCAACCGGGTGATGTGATGTGGACATTCATGACGGTGCTTGCTGCTGGGACCCTATCAAGTCCCAAGACACATGAAATACATGAAATTTATAAGTGGTGGCTACCCACCGAATATGTGACAAATGAATGTAAATTTTGTTTGAAATATTTGCAGCATGCACAAGCGTCGTTGTCAAAGATCGATATATTCATTCTCATATCATCATAATAAAAGAAAAACCAAGACCCATGACAAAACAAAACAAAGCACCCAAAAGCCCCTTTACTGAAATAAATTATCCTCCCATCGCCCCTGAGATAAAATAAAAATAAAAATAAGAATGAGATCCGAAAAAGATATAAGAAAAAGAAAAAAGTCTCTAAGGATACCCAAAATGCAAAATAAAGAAAAGGTTATCATAGGTAGTAACCCTTTTGGTATTAACAAGTAAACGGTTACCATTCTGGAGGGCGAATGTAACACCTCGGTTTAGTTTACAGTGGTAAAAGCTATAGAAAGTATAATTTTAAATTAAGAGTAGAATTTTTAGAGGGGAAAATAGTGTAGAATCAGAGTTCTGTAACTGCAGATCACAATTATAGTAAATTAGCAAGTAGTTTACCGTCTAAGTACAGCAAAGTCACGGAAGCTCCGTCATGGAGTAGACAATTACGTTAAACTCTTGTGATGAAAAACCTATAAAAAGGCCTGATCTTCATTATTGCCGCCTTTTTTCCTCGATTGTTTCGTTAAAGGGCGGGAAACCCGTGTCAGTCAGCGAGACAATAATTAGATTGGACTTTATCGTGTTAAGATTCGCGATAAACTGTTAGAATATTACGGAGATTAAAAGTGATGTAGTGTACGATCTCTGACTGTTGGTAGCAACCGAGTATTAACGGGATTTTAGGACTTTAGTGCCGGATTGGAACTTTACGGACATATAGACGACAGAAAATCCAATTATCTGCTGATACGAGTGATTTCAGAGGTATCGGTATTCAGATTTTAACGTGTCGACTTTGATAGTGTCGTGTGCCGTTAGTTGCGAATCTGGACGTAGAGCGCGTGCATACCGGCATCTGCGGACTATTTGGATTCCACCAGGCTAGGAACCTTTTAAACACACCACTATCCATCACCATTTTAATCCTTGAATATAGAGTGAAAGTGAAATACAGAGTGTTGAATTTATTTCATTTACCTAGTACTAATCAGTGAAGGTTTTACGGAACCAAAGCTATTCAGCAGTAAGTCAGCACAATCTAGCGGAAGGCATTGGCATTAACTATCACGCTAACTGAAGTGAACGCTTACGTGTTTTACGGACTGTTTAATATGAACTTTTGCGACTCTTTGACATCCCCACTCCCTTCGAAAGGTGGCGCAGGCTGTCTTAATCATAAAAGGGGAGAGTTTTAGCCGGGCAAATTACTAAATAAAAGCGATATTTACAAGACTGGCAGTAATAGCAAAACACAAGGCCCGCACGTCATCGGAAAGTCGTCGCTGTCACGTCGGGAAGTAAAGCCGGAAATCTTACCGACGAAACGTATCTACGAGCAGACGTAGACGTGGGGTACCCAAAAAGGAAACCACAAGAGAGTTAGGGGTTGCTTCAGAGTTTGAACCAGTTTTGGCGGAATGAATTTCCGATTGCTTGATTTGACGACCAAAGATTGAACGATATATGATCGGTAAATTTTACCATGTAAATTAGGACTGTCTCCTGAAGACATGTAACGTTGTTGATGTTCATCCGGAGGTGAATTTCGGTGACCGTTTCGTGTTACTAAAGTGTTCGTTTCTAACGGCTTCCCCCCTATCCGTTTTCCATCACCATAGAAACTTTACACTTTTGTAGATGCGCTGCCACCAATGATAAGAACTAATGTGCCTATGATAAATATAAAATAAAAGTGCAGCCAATATGAGTGAAAAAAGAAAAGTTTAGAAGAAAGGTGCGAAGGAGGAAAACTCTGTAACGTCCCGTCGGCGACGGCATCTCTTAGAGACAGAGAGCTTTCAAAGGAACAAACGTGGTATTCACCTTGAGTGATGCACGGGCGTCACTGAAATCTAAATGTGGATTGGTGGAAATGCTTTGAACAGGCATCGTCCCGATAACGAGTACACCTCGATTGCGAAAACGTTTCAGTTACGATGAACACAGCACTCACTGACAACGTCATCACTTTCTATCCTCTCAAAAATCGACTTATTCGAAGGTTTTCAAATGTTTTACTTGAAATACACTAAAGAAAAGGAATTCTACGACAACAAGAAACCTGACAATCTTATGAAGCATCGCGTAGTCTACGAAATGGGGCAGCTAGCTATATGGTGCTGGAAAGTAAAACTTGTCAGTTGCACCAGAAAAGACATTCATTTCAAAACATCAGCTAGTAACACTACCGGCAGCTATTAAAATGGTACTGTGTGATAGTGTTATTTCTGTGAACCAACACATCTTTTATATTTTGCGAGCGTGGCTGTGAGGAATGGAAAGGCGTCGGATAGTTGTTCGGCCCTTGAAAGATTACAGTTGAGAGGAAACAATGTCTAAGCAAACGAGAACCGAAGAGTCTATTAGTAATCAAGTAAACTTCGCTCAGTTAGGCAAAGGTCACCCTGGACTAGCATGGTTCAGGAAGATATTTAATTATTGCCATTGACTTTACTTGATACTGAATTCTGTACAAGACAGTAGCGTAGTTTGACAAGTAGTGTAGCAGTATTTTGACATGAACTACGCAGGGGGAGTGTTAATGACTTTACGCTCACAGTAACACTTACTATCTGTGTATTGAATTAGAAAGATAATGACCCCCAGGGGGCCCACAGCTCTTTCGTGGGTATGTGTGGGGAGCGCCAGGGTCCCCTAGCTGTTGCAGCTCTTATTCTTATCCGAGTTGCGTTTCCTTCCTCTTCCTTCTCCTTCCCTGTCCTTGTTCCTTTCCCTTTGCTCCTTCCTTTCCCTCTCTTGGTGTTCCTCTTTACGTCGGCCTTGCTATCGTCATGACTTTGCTTCCTCTTGCGGTTTTGGTTGGTTGCTTTTCCTCCTCCTTCTTGGCTTTTCCCATTTGCCCCCCCCACCCCTGGGGTTTGACCTTCATCTCTAAACTTGAAATCTGTAGTGTGAACCAGATGGGGAACAACTCCCTCCCTAGGGTTCCTCCTCCAGCTCAGTATCCAGTCCACATGGTAGGGCTGTTACATACCTCCTGACCAAGCCACCTGTCACCCATAAGGAATGCACTGCAGGTGTCTGAGCTATGAATGCCTTCTGCAAGCCTAGGAGCAGTTGTCCGTCTTCTCAGGGCATCGAAACTCCTGGCACAGACCTGGCAGGTGGCCGTTCGTGTGGCCGAGTAGCGCCCACAAGGCGAGTCCCTGTGCAGAGTGGGTGGTATCAGGTGGAAGTTTGGCAAGTAAAGCGTGTTAAACTCTCTGGCTGTTCTTCTAACACCTTGTCTCTTCCTCGACACAGTTTTGTCTCAGTTTCTGCCTTCTCGGCCTTACCATCTGTGTCTACCCCCAGGGGGAGGGCCAGGCCCACCACCTTCGGACGAAACCTTACCACGGTTCCTGATCTCCACCAGGATTGAGGGGAAATTTTTTGCCGCTGTAAGACCCGTTTTCTTTGTGGAAAATGTTGAGGACAGGTTGGGTGAAACTGAGTCTTTAAGCAAGATGACATCTGGCTCTCTCCTTGTAAAGACAACTTCTGGCAGTCAGTCGGCCTCCCTCTGCGCCTGCGACCATTTAGAAGATATCCCCATGACTAATGCTCCACACAAATCACTCAGTATATTAGGGACCATCTCCTGCAGTCCGACGATGAACTTGGAGCTAATCGTGAACTATGTGGCGTTCACTTCGTCCGGTGTGTCCAGAGAGGCCCTAAGGATCTTCGTGTACACATTGGCGCTTTCATCCTGTTATATAAAGGGGATAGCTAGCTCGATAAAGTCGAGATAATGGTGTACAGATGAAACCGTACATTCCACAATCCACACATTGCTTCTGTTGCCTCATGTTTGGCTATATGTCCCTACAATGTGTTGCCACCCCCATCTGTGACGACTGTGGCTGCTGCCTTTATGTGGGGAGCCCTTCCATCCCACCGCCTAACTGTGTAAACTGCTCTGGTCTCCATTCTCCCCATTCATCAGAGTATCCAGTGTTCATGAAGGAGAAAAGAATTAAGAAAATAAGGATGCTTGACAGTCTTAGCTACTTTGAGACCCAGAATAAGTTTGTCAGACCTCACCCTGTATATCTTTCCGCTACCATTGCCTTACAAACTCCCCTCTTCACTCCTCCCCCTTAACCCTATCCTCTCTCCTATCCTTTCCTCACCCTAAGTGGCTTCCATCCCTTCCCCTCCCGGAACTACACCTCCCCCTCCTTGGCCAGGGAAGACATCTTGTTCTCTGTCTCCTGCTAGGGATTGGGTTCCCACTTGAAGTACCCATCACCGGCGTTCTCCGGATACGAAGCTAGCACCCTCGCATTGCATGAGAGAGACACGCTCCGAGGGCCCCAAAGCCACTCTCTCCCTCTGTTCGACCCCAAACATCACTGCCCCATATTCCCTTCATGATAACGCCTACACCCTCCCTCCCTGGGAGAAGAAGAAGGATCAGCACTAGTCAATGGAGGAGACTTCACTGGCTTCCCAGGAGGCTCGTCCCTTCTCCTCATCCAGAAACCGACACAAGTATTATGGATGTCACTCCATCCTCATTGGGGACAACCACCTCTGTCTCCACTTGGCTTCGTCGTGTCTTACCTGGACTCTCGCCACATGATAATCCAGTGCAATTGCAATGGATATTACAGTCACTAGCGGAAATACGACGACCTGTATCCTCCTTCTCTGCATTCTGCCTTGCTCTTCAAGAAATGCACTTCCTTGACGACCACATTCCAACGCTTCGTGGTTATTGCGGATTCTGGTGGAACCATGCTGGCCCCAGGAATGTGTCTACAGGGCTTTGCCCTTTGGTTCGAGCTGACATCGTTAGTGACTGGATACCCCTTCATATCAACCCTGAAGCAATAGTGGTTAGAGCGCAAATGACTCTGGCAATCACCATTTGCAATGTTTACCTCCCTCCGGATAGGGCACTTCCATATGTTGAACTGTCTACCTTAATATAGGAACTCTCACACCCGTATCTCCTCCTCATAGCACACTACCCCTTGTGGTGGAGTGCCACTTCGACAGGTAGGAGTCTTCTAATGGACCACCTTATTGCAGACTTTAATTTGTGTCTCCCCATGACGATTCCCCTACCCACTTTAGTGCCACTCTTGGCACCTTTACTTCTATCGATCCCACAATCTCCTAACGAGCTCTGGTGGCTTCCCTACGTTGGTAACCCATGATGATCTCCGTGACAGTGACCACTTTCTGGTGAATCTATCCTCCCTTGACGCCTCCAGGCAGACAGGCCGTCACGTTGGGATTTCTACAGGGCTAATTGGTCTTTATATACGTCTGCGTTTTGACACCTCTGTCTCGAACTGTATTGATGCAGGAGTGCAGGGCATTTCTCTCGAACTGCTATGATACGGTCATGCAGGGCATCTCTGCCACTATTCTTCATGCTGCTAGCACTGCTGTCTTCCGTCCACATGCCCCCTCGTCGTCAACGGGTACCGTGGTGGACCAAAAACGTAGCAGTAGCTGCCCAGGAACGCCGGCGAGTGCTGCAGCGGTTTGAACTACACTCTTCAGAGACCAACCTCCTCACTTTTAAGGGTCTCCATGCTTAAGTGTTACCTTATTAAGCAGAGTAAAAAGGAATATTGGGAGCACATATGCCTCTTCACTGCAGGTTTTTACCAAGCTCCATAACCCTCAGTGCCACCAGTGACAGTTAAATGTTTAGGGCCTTGTCCTCCACGGCGCGCTGTGCACTGATCCATTGGTCCTTTCAGAACACCTCACGACACACTTTGGAACTGCATCTGCATCCTCTTCCTACCCACTGCCTTTCTCCACCAGAAACGCCGAATTGAACAGACCTGCTCTGTTTTAAACCTCACCAAGCTGAATCCTGTAATAAACCCTTCACTGAATGGGAATTCTTGCAGGCTCTTAACTCCTCACCTGACACGCCCTCAGTCCCAGATTCCATCCACAACCAGATCATCCAAACTTGGATTTTATGCAGAGGCAGTATCGACTCATTGTCTTAAACCGCATTTGGCTCATGGGTGCCTTCCTGTCACAATGATGAGACAGTATAGTTACACCTGTCCTTAAGCCAGTGAAAAACCCAACTTCCCCAGCTACAGCCTGATTAGCCTGAAGAACATACTTTGTAAACTGCTTGAGACGATGGTCAACTTCCAATTATGTTGGGTACTCGAGTTTCGGGGCCTTTTGTCCCAGCATCAGTGCAGCTTCCAGGAAGGACGCTCTCAACTGACCGTTTACCCTGACTGTAAACTGCAATCCGACAGGCTGTCACTAACTGCTGGCACCTGGTCGTAGTTGTCTTTGACTTACATAAGGCATACGACATAGCTTGGCGCTATCACATTATAGTTGCCCCCTAAGGATGAGGCTTTTGCACCCCCCCTCCCATTCTTATCCGCGAGTTTTTATCTAACCAGGTCTTCCGGGTTCGTATTGGCGTTTCACTCTGCACCCTACAGATTTAGGAGAATGGTTTTCTACAGAGTTCTGTATTAAGGGCCACACTCTGCCTCATAGCGAGCAATGGGCTTGTAACCTCTGTTGCGCTTCTGGTTACCCTGGCATTGTATGTCGACGATTTTTGCATCTGGTGGAGCTCCCACTCGGTAGAGCCTAGCAAGCGTCGGTTCCAAGAAGCCACCTGACACTACCTATCGGGCCTCTGCGTGGGCTGTTTCCCATGGCTTCCAGTTTTCTCCCTCCAAACTGCTGGTTCTACATTTTTGTCGTCGACGTACATTACACCTCGATCCAGAACTTTATTTAGGCGACATTAGATGTTGTAGTAGAGTCCCCTTTATTGAGACTTATTTTTGACAAAAATCTGACATGGCTGCCCCATATTCGCCATCTGAAGACTACATGCATGCGAAAGCTTAATGCTCTCTGACTCATGGCCCATGTGCTAGTCTTCTCCGTCTTTACTGTGCTCTGGTCTCGTCCTGACTAGATTATGGTAGTCACATTTATGGCTCAGCAGCTCCTTCCACTCTGAAAATACTTGTTTCTGTTAACCTTGGTGAGGTGAATCTAGATATTGGTGCCTATTGCACTAGTTCGATTGACACTCTCTTTGCAAAAACGGGGATTCCCCTTCTACAAGTACGAAGCAGCCATCTCCTGGATTCTTACGCAATCGCCAATAGCAGGTCCCTCACTATCGTGTGTATCCTGTCCTCTTGCAAACTAGGGTCGTTTCCTCTCTGATCACTGCTCACAGGTGAGATTGCTAGTTGGCATGTGTCTCACTTCCCTCTACCGGTATCTACATCTCCACTCACTGGAATACACCCCATGTATTTTCGCCATCACCCCCCCCCCCTCATGGATGGTGCCTAGATAACGGTTTAGGACCAACCTATTCCAGGGTCTTAAGGTCTCTGTCGCCCCTATGGTCTCCTGGCGTCTTGTATGTTCGATCCTTGCTAAGATTTAGCGTGCAACCATCTTCTACACCGATGGATGGTTCTGAGAAGGTAGATAAAACGGAAACGCTTTCAGGTATCCTACTGGCTTAAAACGTCATTTATTGCTGGGATCATGTGTTGTGTTCACAGCAGAGCTGTTAGCCATTACCAGGACCCTCCAATTTGTTACTCTGGTCTCCGTCCTCAGTGTTTTAACATGTACCAACTCAGTGAACAGTATGCAAGCAATCAACCGATGCTACTCTCGTAATCCTTTGGTCTAGGCTATCCATGACCTTTTCCGTGCGCTTTGCCATACCGCCAGCTCAGTTCCCTTTCTCTGGGTCCTAAGTCATCTGGGTATCCCACGGAATGAACTGGCTGACTGTTTGGCTAGAGAAGCCGATACTTACCACCCAACCCCTCACCCCCCCAACATTCCTTTTCATGACTCCATCCGCAGATATGCGAATCTACGACAGATATCTCTTTGCCCAAAAGTGGAATGACGTCTTGTGCACTACTGTTCACAGATGTAAACTCCCCACAATCAAGAAGACTACTACAGTTGGGTGCTCGTCCTTCCGCTTCTGTCGAAAGGAGCCCACTGTCTGCACACTGGTCATACCTGGCTCTCTCACTGTTTCCTCTTGAATAACATACAACCCCCACAATGTGGTTGTGGATCCAGACTGACGGTATAGCATGTACTAGGGGAATGTCTCCTTCTTTAGGCCCTTTGTACTACGTGTACTCTTCCAGATTTCTTAATTTTAATATGAGCAGACGATTCACAGATGGTTTAACTGGTCCTCAGTTTCCTCTCTGAAAGTGGTTTTTATTTCCAGATATAAGGTCTTGCTTTACCCTTGGAGCAGTGTCAGACTGGTTGTGGTTGGGGCCTCTCTTCATGTTTTCTCGGTCTGGGACCCATGTCCGAGTATTAGTTGAGGAGCAATTGGATGAAAATCAGTGTGGGTTTAGCTACTCTTAGAGGTTGTCAGGACCAGATCTTTAGCTTACGGCAAATAATGGAGAAGTGTCATGAATGGAACAGGGAATTGTATCTATGCTTTATAGATCTAGAAAAGGCATATGACCGGGTTCCTAGGATGAAGTTATTGTCTGTTCTACAAGATTATGGAATAGGAGGACACTTTTGCAAGCAATTAAAAGTCTTGACATGGATAGTCAGGCAGCAGTTAGAGTTGACGGTAAATTGAGTTCTTGGTTAAGAGTAGTTTCAGGGGTAAGACAAGGCTGCAACCTGTCTCCCCTCTTGTTCATATTATTTATGGATCATATGTTGAAAACAATAGACTGGCTGGGTGAGATTAAGATATGTGAACACAAAATAAGCAGTCTTGCATATGCGGATGACTTAGTTGTGATGGCAGATTCGATTGAAAGTTTGCAAAGTAATATTTCAGAGCTAGATCAGAAATGTAAGGACTGTGGTATGAAGCTTAGCATCTCCAAAACGAAAGTAATGTCAGTGAGAAAGAAATATAAACGGATTGAGTGCCAAATAGGAGGAACAAAGTTAGAACAGGTGGACGGTTTCAAGTACTTAGGATGCATATTCTCACAGGATGGCAACATAGTGAAAGAACTGGAAGCGAGGTGTAACGAAGCTAATGCAGTGAGCGCTCAGCTAGGTCTACTCTCTTCTGCAAGAAGGAAGTCAGTACCAAGACTAAGTTACCTGTGCACCGTTCAATCTTTCGACCAACTTTGTTGTATGGGAGCGAAAGCTGGGTGGATTCAGGTTACCTTATCAACAAGGTTGAGGTTACGGATATGAAAGTAGCTAGGATGATTGCAGGTACTAGTAGATGGGAACAATGGCAGGAGGGTGTCCACAATGAGGAAATCAAAGAAAAACTGGGAATGAACTCTATAGATGTAGCAGTCAGGGCGAACAGGCTTAGATGGTGGGGTCATGTTACACGCATGGGAGAAGCAAGGTTACCCAAGAGACTCATGCATTCAGCAGTAGAGGGTAGGAGGAGTCGGGGCAGACCGAGGAGAAGGTACCAGGATTCGGTTAAGAATGATTTTGAAGTAATAGGTTTAACATCAGAAGCGACACCAATGTTAGCACTGAATAGGGGATCATGAAGGAACTGTATAAGGGGGGGCTATGCTCCAGACTGAACACTGAAAGGCATAATCAGTCTTAAATGATGATGATGATGATGATGATGATGAGGACACATGTCCACTCCCCCATGGAATGATCGCTATTTTTTCCAGTCTTTAGATTGAGTCTAACCTTTTATGCCTACTGTGTGTGTCTTAACTTCTTCGTTTTATAGTTTGACGCTGCTGACTGGATCCGTTCACTTTCAGCGAGCCCTCTTTCTTCTTTGAGTAATTTTGGACCCCAGGACTGATGACCTCAGCATTTGTTCCCATAACTTCTCTTAATTAATCAATCAATCAGTTACGAAGATAATTATATACAAACGATTGCTAATGGTGAATCAAAAATGTTCAAATGTGTGTGAAATCTTATGGGACTTAACTGCTAAGGTCATCAGTCCCTAAGCTTACACACTACTTAACCTAAATTATCCTAAGGACAAACATACACACCCCTGCCCGAGGGAGGACTCGAACCTCCGCCCGGACTAGCCTCACATTCCATGTCTGCAGCGCCTCAGACCGATCGGCTAAACCCGCGCGGCAATGGTGAAGCACTACTGACTTGAGCTAGAACTCCTTTAGTCAGTTTAAC